>NC_046302.1:57643231-59133231 GCF_004115265.2 Rhinolophus ferrumequinum
TTGTTTATAGATTCCATTGTTTCACAGTAAAATCAAGCTGAAACATTAAGGTCGAAATCTCAACTTTGATGTTCTTTTCACTTCATATTTCTGAGGAAGGCCTATTAGCTAAACTGCTTGTTTAACCTTTACATGTTTCCAGTCTCTCGTTTCTGGGTTTGCTTTTGTTGCTCAGCCACCACACTGCTGCGGCAGTCAGCGGTTTTCTTAGATGATAGACATTTTTTTTTCTTCCTATGTCCATTGTATCTTTCTGAAATTCTGCGCCAACACGAACAAGGACTCGTCTTTTGTTTTTAAAGGGGAAAAAGTCAAGAATCAATTACATTATTTTAGATTTTTACCATTTCTATGTTCTCGGCAAAATGTAATACAGGATTTCCTTATTCTCATGATTGCGACAAATCCTGCAGGAAAACAGCCAAGTACCACCCCTCGGAGCTTCCAGGGCAGGGCCTTCCAGTGGCTGCGTTTCTGCTCCCGAGCAGAGCACGGTCACTGCCACACCGCCCACCTCTTGAGCCCGATGTAGGTTTCCAGATTTGAAATACGGGCATTTCTGTCTCAACTTGCTGGCTGCAGTTGTAGAAGGTGTGTTCTGTGGCTCCTTTCTGGAGAAAATTAGCATATGGTAAACACAGGTCAAGTGCTTACATGTTTATAAATTCCACTCTAAAGCTTGCTTGAAGGTGTGGGGATATAGGGGATGATGAGCTGGGACGGAATCGAGCTTTAGAAAATTTGGTTGTAGAAAAATATCCTCAGTTTGTAGTTGAAAGTAAAGTGCATCTTCAGCAAGCTCATAGGATGAAAGAAATTAAATCAGCAGTGAAGGTCAGTATACATTCTGACTTGGGAATGTGAACTTTTCAGAAACCTGTATTTATTACATTTTACTATTTTTAAAAGCCAGCTGCAAGATTCATAGCAAGAAATGGTACGACATACCAATGAACCCTGAACCGAAGTAAGGCTCTTTTCAAAATGGTTAATACGCCTTATTGGCAAGTCATCCCTGGGCTCGTGTCACTGCTATAGCACAACTTTAAAATATATAGATTTAAAACGCAAGT
This sequence comes from Rhinolophus ferrumequinum, assembly GCF_004115265.2. Lineage (NCBI taxonomy): Eukaryota > Metazoa > Chordata > Mammalia > Chiroptera > Rhinolophidae > Rhinolophus > Rhinolophus ferrumequinum. The sequence continues at coordinate 57,644,305 of NC_046302.1, forward strand.
ATCGTGACTAATATTTATTTCAAGTACAGAATGTGTCACAGCAGTGGGGCATCCTATTATTAATGCAGTAAACTGTGTAATACTCTATAAGAGCTTGTCCTGCTTCAGTTCTCAGCTACGTGAAAATAACAGTAAAACATGTCTGTTTTTCCCTGCTAAGCTTTATTGTTACCTGGGAAGGTACGGGCATCGAGAAAAGCCAAACACCGGCCAATAATGGGACCATAAATAATGCCTTAGCATTACTGTGCTGTGCAGAAATCTCTTCAAACTGCCCCCAAACTTTGAGAATGCATATATTTAATTTAAACATTTTTTTAAAATCTAGGAAATCTTTAGGAAACTACTAGAACTCCAGACAGTAATTAGAAATAAACACTCTAATAAATATTCTAAGTCGGCCAGGAAGTAACTCAGGTTGTTGGGATTCGGTGGATTGTATATGAAATACTAATAATATTCGTAAAATAGAGTATCGGGGTTTGGAGAGAAAGAAGCCGACGAGAGGGCTGTGTTTTGCAGCTGCAGTCTGTGAGTGTGTTGACAGGATAGGGTTACCTACCAGGCAGCGTTTGGTTTTGTGCAGTGGAAAAGTTTCATCCCTTTTTTCAGCAGGTATTGAACTTGCATTGTTGGTCAGTTTTAAATCAGTAATAATTTCTTTTAGGAAAAGGAAGCAAAACGAGTCTCTTATGCAGGCACACTGGCAAACGCATTGAGGTGACTGGTAAGCATGACTTCCCCCCACTTTTCATGAACTGGGAAAATGAGTGTCTCAGAAGCTGCCAGCTTAGAGCTGCGCCATCACAAAAGAGCCTTGTCTCCTCTGTTCCACTCCTCCCCTTTCCGTGCTGAGTTCCCGGGAATCTGGTGTGATGGTCCAGACCCTCCAGCAGTTCAGGTTCAATGCTGTTGACGCCCGCCCATGCCAGCTCCGCGGGGGTGGCAGTGGGGCTGGGCTGGGTCCCACCCCCCCCACCCCACCTGCTTATTCTTACTTTCTTAACATGAGATGCTAAGCGTTTGCTTTAGGTAGGCTATGCTCGAACTCCGTTCTCAAAGACTCCCCTCCAGCTGCCCCCTACTTTTTGTGGAAACATTCAAATCCAGTAGGTGCTGTGCACATAATGGTCACAGAGTCCCAAGGTTCTCAGGCAGTTTTCTGAAAGTAGGAGCTTGTTGTGGTGTTTGGCTAAATTTCTGGGAGTAGCTGGCTGAAGGCATTAGACTACTGAGAGTCTGGCTTATTCCCAAAGGGATTCTGCAAATTAATCACCCTGTGAGCTAAATTTATTTATAGACATACCGTGTTTCCCCGAAAATAAGACCTAGCCGGACAATCAGCTCTAATGCGTCTTTTGGAGCAAAAATTAACTCCCGGTCTTATATTATATTGTATAAGACTGGTTCTTATATTATGTAAGACCTGGTATTATATTATATTATATTATATTATATTATATTATATTATACCCAGTCTTATAAGACCGGGTCTCATATTAATTTTTGCTCCAAAAGATACATTAGAGCTGATTGTCGGGCAAGGTGTTATTTTTGGGGAAACATGGTATTTGCAACGGAGGAGGTCTGCTTGGGATGCCTCCTCCCCATTTGTTCTGTAGAGCACCTGCTCATAGTCTTACCTGGCAGGCTCCCCCACCCTCCTGGTGCTACAAACCTGATGTCTCATGATACTTGCAAGGGTGATGACGGAGATAATAATACATTTATGCCTCCATGTTTCCTCCTGGGAACTCAGGGCAGAGGTTCAGGGGTACGTGGAGATTTTATATACATGAATTCGTTTGTCTGTTTCTATAGCAATTGCTTCTTAAAAATAATTTACTAGTTTAATACAAAAGCAGTAGATGGATTTTTATGTGCTCATATAGGGAAGATTTCTTTCTTTTTTTTTTTTTTTAGTTTCACACATGTTCAGTTTTAATGGGTAATAATTACATCTTTGTGTTTTGATGTCAGGCTGGTTATGAGGCCTAATTCTGCAGGCAGCCTCCTCATTGATTTGCTGGGAACTGCTGATTTGAGAGAGAGAGAGAGAGATGCAGACCAGGATCCCCTTCTGTTTTCAAGACAAGTTAACACTTAAGTGGCTCCTCCAGTTCCATTTCGACAGACACAGTGGCTTTCCCAGCCTTTCTTCTCAGGCCCTGGAATCATATACACATATGGTTTTGTGGTTCGGTCGTTTTTGAAAGGCTGGTTCCTTAAAGAAAAAATAACTCACCCCCCTTCCCGCCAACCCTCTTTCTAGGCATCCTCGCCCCACCTCCTGGCTCCAGCTCGTGGCTCACAGGCCTGGTTCTTGCAGCACTCGCCCTCTGTGTGCTGGGAAGGCAGTAAAAATGAGCACTAATCAATCTTTCAGAGAGAAGCAATGGGCATTAGAAGGCCGCTATCCTGTGACTAAACACACCCCTTTTATGGAGTGTTGGTGCCTAATAAAGGACAGCTTATTAGTGAGGCAGAGACCAAAGCCTGGATGAGGTCAACCCTGACTGACAGTCATCAGTCATTCTTAATGATACTTTTTCCCGTGCTTTCTAAGGGATTCTGAGCACAGTGCAAATCATTCGGGGTCATTCATAGTTCATGTACCCACAGATGGCAAAGGTTTTGAAAGACTTCAGTTTAAACTTGGGGAAAAAAAAAGGAGAGATCCTCACTTTTTTTTTTTTTTTTTTTAAGGAAGGGAAAATACCCCAAAACAAAACATAGATTTTTCTTACTGGAACGTTTTCATGTTCTTTCAACCTAATAGATGTTTTACACACTACAGTGCTTGTGCATTATTAAAAGAGACATAAATTTATGTTTTATGACGTCTGTCTTCTTTAATTATTACCTTTGATGTCTATTGGTGACTAAAGAGAGCTTAACAGGATTTCTTTCTCTTCTTAAATTTCGTGTCGTGAAACCCAGCTAGTCCCTGACACATGTGTGTTCCTCACCTTCAGGATTATTTTATAAATCCCTTTCTGATGAGCGGAAGTGTCAAATCAAGGACAGGTCATAAAGTAAAAGTATAAACCTTTTAAAGAGGGACCTTGGTAATATATAAACATTCTGCACACTATCTGAATTTTTTATGGACGAAAGAAAAATTATATTTCAGCTGGAGGAAGGGAGAAGTTTAAACATCAGCCTGTGTTTTAATGTATGATTTTTGTCTCCCTCCTGCTCTCATTTAAAGCCATGGAAGAAACCATTGGCTTTAGGGGAGACTTTAAACATTTTGAGTCGATTTGGAGCCTGGCTGTTAATTGTACATGTTTAAATTCAGAAGGTTGACTTTGAATTGATTCCTGAGAACTGTGTCGTAAACTGGGGAAAACACTGGGTGTGGGGTGGAGGCTGGGTCTTTGTTCTTTCACTGATTTTTTTCTTCCCTTCCCTGAGCCTCAGTTTCCTTATCTGTAAATGAAGGTTTAGGTGATGAGAGGATCCCCAAAGCATTGCTATTCTGCAATTCTGCCATCCATTTGACCCATCTCATAGCATCTTGAGTGGGAGGAACTGGCTGTTATGGAAGCAACAGCTGTCCTTTTTTTTTTTTCTGAAAAAAAAAAAAAGAAGCTCGTTGTGCGTAGAGAATTTGCATTTGGTAAAATTTGAGTTTATTCTAATAAAAATAGAAGTAAGCTGAAATCAACAACTTCTGGCCCCTTCTGCCATTTTCATGTCAAGGCATATGGGAGTATGTCACTGCACACAAGACCCAAAAGTTGCATACCGTGGGAGCCTGGGGTGCTCAGGGCTTAGGTAGTGCTTCCCGGTTGCCCTCCCTGTTCAATCAGGAAAGAAGGGGCAGGAAACATGATTATAGCTTTTCCAAGAGAAATCATTCACTTGCCTTTGCTCTGGAAAGATGGGGTATTTTGAATTGACTTCAGCAGGCATTTCCTGACTATCTGCTGGACACAAGCCACGCATGGCACTAGGTGAGCAAAACCACAGTGCTCACGAGCAGGCGTGCTGGAGATGTGACCTCTACAGTTGCTTCCATTGGTGTGCAAACGTGACTTTGCTCATGGTGAGTGGGTCCCTTCTCTGGACGCTGGCCCCACGACCTAAGCATGCCCTCAGAGGTGGCCTCAGAACCTCAGCCAGTCTTTTGGACACAAGGATTTAGGATCTGATGGTCACGTCTCTGGACATCGGGGCCGATGATGAGCAGCTGACTGTCTTGCCTAGCGCGCGCCTGATGGGGAGAGGTGTCTGAAGGACAGGTGTGCCCTGAGTGCATGCCTGTGTGCACAGCCCATACCACTTACTGACGCTGCGTCTAGGTGGTGGGTATTTCTGGATGTTGTCGATTATGAAGAACGGAGACACCTCAAAGCCACAGGCTGTCCGGGAGTAGGTTCTCCTTGTTGATTTTTGGGGTATGAGTTCTTTAGAACTCAACCAAATGAGAAACACTTGGTGGAGAGGCAGGTTTGCATTTTGCTCTGTGTTCTTACCTGCGTGAAAGTCCAGTGTCAGTTCATCTTGAGTGGGAGGAACTGGCTGTTGGTAAAACCCTAAATAATTAGTCTGGAAATAAGTGCTGTCTCTAGGAAAACCCCTGTAATGGGGATGAGATTTAAAAGATGTAACCCAGTCGTACCAGGGGCAAAACTAGCGACATATTTCCAAGGCAAAGTCATCCACACAAATGTAAACGTTTGTCTGCAGTGTCCAAATGTCTTGAATATCCAGACCAAGTAAGTCCTGATAGGAAGAAAAAGCATTTGGATGTGGCTGTCCCATTTAATTTTCCTTCTGCAGGCAGTAGATATTCTGTCTCTAAGGAATGGGTTTCCCCTACTCCCTACTCACCCCCCCCCACACACGTTTTTCCAGAACCTTCCACCCGTTCCCATTGGCGAGCCCACTGAGTCTTTGATGCCTTCCTGATTGCCCTCTGGAAGACATCTATCAGGCCCTGTCTTATCTGTTTGTAAGGCAGCTCAGGCCCCAGATTTAAGTCATGGGTTCTGGCTACAAGTTAGAGTGTGATTAATAATTGACTAATGTAGCTTTTATTTATCACAGGCTAGCACATTTCGCCATTACTGAGTTAATTTATGTTAAGTGTAAGCTGTCGTTCAATCTGTTTTTCAACTTTTTTTTTTTTTTAATCCTAAGTCTATCTTTCACTTTTTGAGAAACAAAATCCTTATACAGGGCACAGGCTCACTCAGTGCCAAAAAGTTGATTTCCTTTTCACTGGGGCCATACATCACCAGCCCTCCCAGCTGCACTGTCAGCCTGTGACAGAATGACATGTGTCATTTATCAAAGGGGCCAGGCTGGGCCTTGGGAAACGCTGCCGACAAAGCCTGAGAGAGTTCATTTTGCAGTCCCTCCTACCCTCTGTAAGCCCCTTGCCAGGAAAGCCTGTGATGTTTCTGTCTTCACAGCATTACTGTAAGTCCTTCAACCCTCACAGAATTAACCCTCCCCACCTCTGCACACAGCAACTGCTGTGCAGTCCTGCCCGAGATGGTTCTGAGAGCCCAGCCAGCCACTGTCCCCGCCTGGGAGCCCCCCATGCCAGCCTCTGTGTAGATACATCCCACCATCCCACAGAGTGCAGCCTTTCCTTCTCCTCCCCACTTTTTTTGCAGGCTTTAAGAATTCAAGCCCGAAGTTTTCTTCAGCAAGACAAGGTCAGAGGCATAAAGAACAGCGATAAAGGCTTCCCTTGTATCAAAATAAGTAGATCCCCCTCTCCTCCTGGCAAGAGCTTGGTCTTATATTTATTTTAGGGCCTGCCTAATAAGTGTTTTACTCCAGGCTATTTTCGAAATTACCTACTAAAACCCAATGGATGTTTCTTTTCTTTCTCTGAGGCTTAGAATCTGTAACCCCATTCCTGCCACTTAAGGACAGAGATGAGGGTCAGGTGTCACACTTGTTTCAAAGGATATTTTTTTGAGGAGGAAGAGAAAGGGCTAGCTATCCTTCCCCCAGATTGTTTACTTTTTATACGAGTTCCTAAACCACCAGAAAACAATGAAAAAGTGACAAGGAGAAAAAAACCTGCCAGAAGGGAGCATGGTGTTAAAATATAAAAGCATTTGATTAAAATTAACATGTGTCTCTCCCCCACCCCCGATCCTTGAAGGGAAGAGTTTTGTATTTTAATCATGTGTGAGAACGTGAGAAAAGTTATTGTTTCTCCCATCCCTGCCCCTTTGTACATGTATCGTCCCCAGTACTGAGATTATTTACAGCTTCAGATATCATTTAAAGAGATAGCTAAGCAGACCGTTGCCTCAGCCAGGAACTTTCCAGAAAGAAGTCCTATAAATTAGCCATTGCTTAGGAGTGGCTGTTTTCTAGACAGAGCTGGCCCTTTCATTTGTCTGCATAAGGCTAATTTATTTTTGCAGCCAGATGTGAGCTGACAGCCATCACTCAGGGTTTCCTTCCCCCAGCGTCACGAGGTCGGGAAAACAGTCACGTTTCCCATTTTACAGAATCCCCATCAACATTATTGAAGATGGATGTATCTTTAAAGCAAAGATTGATTGTGGATATCGGAGTTATGGTGCCATTTATCATGGTGAATATTATTTAGACTTGGGTTGTACAAGGCTGTAACTTGAGACCCAGCCAGGGGAGGGACAATCTGGAAACGCGAATCCATGAACTTTAATGGATGGATGCTTTTTTCAAAGCTCAACTCACTATAGGGTGATTTACTTTTCTTATAGAAAGGAAACACGCATTTCAGTTTTAAAGGGACAGCATACTGGTTGTCCTGTTCAGTGGGTCCTCCCCCACCCCATCCCATGGGAGGCCGAGGACAGTCAGAGTGGGCAGAAGTGCTGAGAAAGCTTGGGGCACAGCCTGTGGCTATGCAAATACGCATCAAAGCCTGCTTTCCAGATCTTCACATCCTGATAGGACTCTGATAATATTAGAAACTGAGAACTGAAACGTACCCCAAGCTTAACTATTATCAGGGAAACAGCTAGATGCCAGCTAGCCTCTGGTAAGTGCTGCGGAGAGCAGCCATTTATACTCAGGAAGACAAATGAAGCCGAAACTCTTGTGTGTCAGGAGCATGAAGCTTTGGGGAGCATGCACAGCTACCTCCAAATGCCTAGAGGTAGTAGCATATGAACTGGACGTCCTCTCGTCGACCTAATTAATATCAGCCTTGCTCTCTTTGTGGCTTCTTATTGACGTTTGCTCAGCTGGGAGTTCCACGGGAGCTCACCACACAGGATCAGTGCATCCCCAGTTGAAGCTTCCAACGATTGGTGCTCAGAGCTCTATTCTTAGAAAATTGTAGAGCTGGTCATTGCAGTGCATTTGTTCTTCCTCCTCAGGGTGTGGGGTCTAGAAGTTCATGCATAAATGCACACACTGGGAGTGCGGGGAGACCCATTTCTTTTCTGATGAGTTGCCCCACCTGCCCATACCTGGGTCGGAAGGGTCAGCTGCCTGGGTCACAGCTCTTTGGCCCTTGACTCATTGTAGTTGTTGCTGATGTTGCTGATCCCATCCTTCCATTGCAGGGTTTGGGTGCCCAAAGTGCCCGGAGGTGCTCCTGACAGTGAGTGAGGGCTTGGCCAGGCAGGTGTTGGGCAGCAGCCCTGCCATCCCAGCGCCAGCCTCGTAGGGCCCCAGCTCCAGGCCTTCTTAGCGAAGCCGGGTCACACTGGCCAGGGTGCCACGTGCACTGCAGCTGTGACGCTCACTGTGACTTGGAATGCATACCCTCTCCAACTCCTGTGTTTTTCCAAATATAGACCTTGGGATGGTGCAGTCTACTGAATAAGAAGTAATTCTTTTCAGCATTGGGAACGTCTCAGCTTTCGGAGCGTGCACAGTCTGATGGTGTGACTGTTAAAGCAGACAGTGCGCATGCCACATGGTGGGACCCATCGGAACACTCGTCTCTGTCCATAAAGTTGCTCCCTGAGGTCTGTGTCCCTGGGAGATGCTCCCCTGCATGAGGGCAGGACTGTAGGGTCCTCCTTCCCTCCCAGCCCAGCTCTCCATCAATGCTTATACAGTGGCCGAGCAGCCTCCGTAATGAAGCTCTGCTCTCTCCAGGACAGGTGAGTGGCATGTCTGTTCCATGGAGGCCAGCGTGCCAGGAATGAGAGGTGACAAAGAAAATGGGAACCCTTTGCCTGTTTCAAACTGCTAACCCACGTCGGGTGGTGGGATGGTTCTCTTGGGAGCAGCCTTCCCTATAATATCGATCCAGCCTTAAAAACAGGAAATCAAAATCCAGTGTACCAAAAAGAGATTGGCAGAGAAGGAAGGCCAGAAGAATTGCTAGTACCCACTTTTGAGGGTTGGGGAGACAACGGTAAAAGAACACCAGGAAAAATTGGGGGACGGTTCCATCATTGCTCATCTGCTGGTACACATGCTCAGGACTGCGATGGGGTCGGGAGTTTTAAAGGACAAATGCCAACATGTCCTATCAGTCTCTTCGGTGTACTGCTCTGTGTTTATTTACAAGTTCAAAGCCCATTCCTGGCCATTTAGGAACATATGAAATGTCTGCAAACAGGAAGTAGTCTATCAAATTCACATGAATCACGGCGCCCGTAGTGTTGGCTGAGGTCAAATCATTACACTAAATATATTGTAAGCATTATTAATGCATGGGGTCCTCTGCCATCTTTGTGATGTAGGACCGGCCGTCCCGGTGAAAAGCTGGGTGGTTGTGAGAGGTTCGGCACAGCGCCCCCTGGCTTGCGGTGATGCCAGGTACTCAGGAAGTGCAGCCTGTTCACAGGGACGTACCTACCGACGGGCCCCCAGCACCCAGAAAGACGGAACAAACGAGGACGGGGTGACTGGGCTTCAGCAGTCACCACTGTGCATCCGTGAGGAGGCCAAATTTATCACGGCGCATTATGGAGTGCAGCAAATGTCATGAAAACCATTGTTTTTTAATTTTTTTCTTGGAGCATTTGAATGAGGTGATTTATGGTGGTTATCCATCTTGAGGGTCATCCGTCATTTTTCAGTTGCTAGGCAATCAAACCAGCAGCTGTTTGCTTTGAATCAAGCTGAAAAGTTGTCAGTCACCACACGCAGGTATGACCTTAGTGGTGGAAAACATCATGTGTGCAAAATTAAAGAGACGTCGTCTTTCTTCCCCGATTCCCCTGACTGCCCTGTCATTTGTTGGTGTAGCACTAGCCCTTCCTGGCTCTTACAAGAAAAAATAAGAACAAAGGAGTGGGTGGAAAATTCCTGGACTGGAAACTCGAAACTGTCCTTTAAACACTGCGTCTCACTTGTTCCATATTTGTGCTCCTAAGGGTCGGTGACTCAAGTAAGCGCCACCAGGGGATGGGAGGTGAACCGCATGCTTTATAGTCTTTCAATGAACCAATTAAAAAAAAATCAGTTATCTGGTGGGAAAAACCAAATCCAGCATTTCTCAATGTATGGCCTGGGTTGGAGGCCAATCTAATAGCATTTTGGGGTTGGCAGTGGGTGACGCGAGGTGAGATGGCCATTTCTCTCCTCTCGGTGGAGGGAGGAAACTGCTTTCAGGACTTGTCTGGGTGCAGGAAGTGCTCGTGAGTGGGTGCACAGTAGGTGCACAGTGGGTGCGTGCCTATGGCCTGCTGGCTTCCTTCAGGGCAACCTCAGGCTGCTTAGCTTGGCGTGGTCCCCAAGCCTTTGCCTGTCACTGCAGGGCTCTGCCCTTGCCCATGTGTCTTCTGCGGTCCATTTGCCTGGTGCTTCTCCAACCTAGGACTTCTCCCCAGATCCTTGAATTCCTGTTGGTCACCTTGGAGCATTTACTGATACTGAGAGGACGTTTCTCAATGTCACTGGCATGTTAGCTAATGTGTATGCAGTAGTACCTGCCCGCACCCTACATGTTTAGATACAGGGCTACAAAAATTACACCCAGTAAGGAAAATAAATGCATAGTAAATCCTGTTTTTAATAATGTGGATCAAATCTCCATCATTTGTGAACTTTCCAGGTTGGAGTTTTTCTTTTGTTTCTCAGCTGGATTTATAATGAATCTACACAGGTGATTTGCACCAGTAAAGCCAAATTTTAGGGATCCACTTATCACAGAATAGCATCTTCTTTAATTTAAATTACCTTGATGGTTTCTATTGATTTTGCTGGTAGATATTTAGACCAGGTGGCTATCAGATCTTTAGCATGTATTTTGGAAAGTCTAAAATAAGTTTAATTTGGGAATTCAGTTTAACCTTAATTTGTCATCAAAATTTTTTTCCCCATTTATTCATTTGTTAGGTATTGAAACATATCCTTCTAATGGATAGTTCTACACATCAGAAGAGAGTTTTCCGATCAAGGCTTCTCACATGCCAGGTCTGTAGTGGGACTCCAGGTAAACTGACAGCAGCCCTGGTAGTCCCCCATTCATTCCCGCCAGGCACCTGACAGGGCGGTGGAGGGCAGCCCCGCAATCTCTTACCTGACACCTTTGAAGCCAGATATGTTTTGGAATTCAGAATTTTTCAGATTTTGAGAAGGAAATTCAGTTGCATATATCATATATTTTACGGCATCCTCGGCTTACTGAAACGTAGGACTAGATTCACAATACTTAGGGTGAATGAAGACCTTAAGTACCCTCGTGTCTCTTCAGGTCAGGTCGTACTGCCAGTAAGCTCACATCAGGGTACATCTGCCATCGAGAGGTTAACACAGATTGTGAAGCTCTCAGAGCTGTTTGGAGGTTGGAATTGGGGTGAAGGAATCGTGGGTCTGCATTCGTACACGACCTGTTCTATGGCCTGCCTGTCGCTGGAGCTGCAGCCTGCACTTGCCCTGGGCTTGGTGGCAGTTAATGAGCGTGGCCTCTGCCTCAGCATTTGTGGACGCGTGGGCTCGCCGCATCCTTTCCTGTGTGGTAGGCGTTCTCTTTGGAATTTTCCTCCCACGCCGACAAAGAAAAGTAGTGTTAGTTACATCTGCAGCCTCCTAAGCCTGCTTAAAACTTTGCACTGTAGAAATATATTTTACTCCCGATATATTCCTACGTGTTTTGTCAAGCCCAGTGTTTTCTCACTTTTTGGGGAATCTGGAATTAGTTGGCACGGCGACTTAAGAAGGCACAAATGGAAAACGTCGCTTAAGAATGCTCCGGTTTTCCGTCAATTTTCATGGTGAATACATAAATATAGTGACAGTGCTAAAAAGAGTGCTTTGCTCTTCATTCCAGCTCTATAAGAAAAACAGTAAGATGTGCGCCATGCCAGGCCTGTTGGCTCTGGGTAACCAGTGTCAACGTGGGAGAGCACGGATGTGCTGGGGTCACTTTGTTTTTCTTCCAGGGGGTGAGGGGTAGAATGAGCCAGGCTCGCGGATTAATATTGGAGATGTGCGGTGGTGGCTCGCAGAGTGTGGGAGTCTAAAGAGCTCTGCGAACACGCTTCCTTTTGGGGGGATTATACTGGGCTTCCTTACATGTTTCACGTTTCCTCCTCGGAATCGGTGACTAGTCGCGCTCTGTCCCACGAGCGCCCGCCCGCCCGCCGTACCCACCATGCCAGGCACACTTCGCCGGCGGGCAGGACTTCCTTCATGCAGTTGGGTGGGGGATTGACTAACTGATTTTTAAAATATTAAAACAAAAAAGAAAAAATGTTTTAGGTGGCACCTACTCGTGTGGTGTTAGTTGCACGTATATCTCTCCCTTTTTTTGTTGTTTTCAGAGCCCTTTGAAATGAATACAAGGCTACACCTGCAGCTTTGTTCCCTTTCCTATGCCATTAATGTCACTGAGAAGAGGCTAATTTTAGATGGGCCCTCTCGCCACAGACAGAAGCTGAAATATATTCCGCAAGTTTGGGGGGGTACCCTCTGCATGTCAGCAGCTGCACTGCCTGTGCAGACATGGTGGCCGGCCACATGGCTGCCGAGGACAGCTGGAGCCAGGCTGTGCGCCAGAGAGAAAGGGTGGCCCCGAGAGCCCTTCAGTGGGGGCTGAAGTGACAGGTGCTGGCTCCCCGCACACCTCCCTTCCCTTCCTGGTTTCTCTTCGGACTCGCTTTTTCTCACTCCTGGCTTTCCGTCCATTTTCTCTTCTCTCTCCCATCTCCTCTACCGATTTTCAAATGCCCCTTATAAAGTTTGTGCACAGTTGGAGAAGCTATTTTGCAGTATCTTCAGAGGACAATTGCTCCACAATCTAATAAGTCATAATAAATATACTCCCGGACGATGGGAGACGGATGGTGTGCTGGAGTCGTCACGGCTTTGCCTGGGCTTCCGTGGTTATTTGAAAGGGTTTTCTTGCCATTCCATTTCGTGTCTTGCGTATATGAGTTGGCCTTTATTACTTTTTAGGCTCGTTGGTTGATTACCAACTCAAATTAAGAAAATGCCATGTGGTTCTTGATATTTCCATTAACTTTTCTATTAAATCTGAGATATTTATACACACACATTTCTATCAACTTAGTTCAAGGGTATCAGCAAAAATATTTTTTCTCTTCACATTCACTGTTCATAAAACACTCATGGGAGAAATTGTCTCTGTGATGTTTTAGATGGGTTTTTAAATAAATTTCAGATATTGTGGGGTTCTGCAGTGCCTTTTATTTCATTTTCTCAGTAGACCCAGCATACCGAAAGATTTTTGTCTATCGAAAAACTGCTTTTACTGAGTAACAACTATGAGTTTCTTTCACTTTTTGGTAATAAAGGCATCAGCACCCCAGAAGTTCCAGTCCTGTGAATTCGTGTACCGCACCTGTGTGGTGACATGTTTCACATGTGTTATCTCCTGGAAGTGGAAGTGAGGTTCAGTCATGCAGACTTCCTGAGCTGCCTCAACTCCTTCTTGGAACAAGCTGGGGGTGAAAATAAGAAATATTGACAGTAAACGTACAACGCCCTTGGCTTCTTGACCTGTGGAGCTGGGTCACTGACTTTCATTATGACCTTTGGTGACCCCAGCTTGTACACTGGTGCTGTTGGGCAAAGAACAGTGGAGTAGCTCTCATGTCTGCACCAAAACCAGCCAGCGCGGTACCTTTGTGGAGGTCACATCTTTTCATGAAACATTAGATTTCTGAACTGCAAGTCATGACTATCAAAACTGGCACTGATTCTTACCTCATAGAGCTCATTTGCTCATTTCTCCAATTGTTTGTGCATTCATTGATTTATTTATCCAATAAATACTTATTTTGAGTGCCTGCTTGTTTCCGGACAGTTCTAGGGGAAAGAAGAATAACTAGGAAGGTCCTTGAGGTAATGGATCTCACTGTATAGTGAGAGCATTTGGAAAACTAACACAGTTATCAATATTAACTTTATATAAAATATTTTATTATGCAGCCCGTGGATGTAAAAATTTCATTGAATAATGAAATAAATGTTATCAGGATTGAAGATGGGAAACAAAAATCTATTTTCCAATTTCTCCCACCTGTCTTTTCTTCTTTGCCTCCACATAATTCAGCCATAAGCTGCCTCTTGCCTTTCCACAAGCAGTAGGGCAATCTTTGCTGTCTTTAGGAACTGCGCTGGTCGCTTGAGTGTCTTTATGTCATCTCTTCCAGTTTCAGATGGAAGATTGCTCTCCCTGCTGAGATTTTGACCCCTGACATATTCTCTTCAGATCCCACTTTTTAGCCCTTGCATCTACATCTGTATCTAATAGAGAAATTCTGTGTAATACACAGTGTCATGTGTTAAGTTTTGAGAGCACTGGTCATCCCCCAATGGCCTGCTGGTCACCACCCAGTGGTCTTGCTGATGTTCCAAGGGTGTTGTATGTTGTATGTCCCTTCCCATCTGACAGGGGTGTGGCACTCATACTTTCTTCCCCGTGACCTTCCCGGGAGTCATTAAGGTACGTAGTCAGGGTTCTTTGGGCAGACCCAATTCTGGCAATTTCCCATCCTTTTCAAACACGTGGCTGGTAGTTGAGTCTTCCTCGTACCTCTTACTGAGGAAGGGAATACAACTGAAAAAGGTTGCATCTCATTTTTAATAATAGCTCCAAAGTTGCATTTGTACCTGGGAGCATTAGATTATAAAAAACATGTGTAAGGGACAAATTTAGTTATTCAGTTATAAAATATTGTGTAGCATTCTTCTCAATGTACCTTTGCAATGTGCTAACATCTAATTAATGATGATGATGATGAGATGATAATGATAGTAGTAACAGCAATGACTATTTTCTCTAGAATTTAAGCTCCATGGGGATGGGGGCCTTTTCTGTTTTGTTCATTGCTGTACACATAGTGCCTGGAACGGTGCCTGGTAAATAGTAGGTGCTCAATAAATATTTTTAGAGTGACGGAGTCTACTGTATTCCTGAACACTTTACTTGTATCATGTAGTTTAATTTTTACAGTGACCCTACTATCATCTCCATTATATAGAGTGAGGCTTACCGAATTTGAGGTCATAGAGAAAGGTCATGAGGTCATTTAGCACAGGATAGATAAGGTCATACAACTCAAGCCTAGGAGGTCTGATTCCTTGACCTCTGAAACCATCCATGTGTTGTTCGCTTTAATTTTTGTCATACAGCTCCCTCGAATCTGTCTTGGATGGTTGGGGTTTGGGGACTAGAAGTCGGGAATGCCTGGATTATCCCTGGCTCTTCCACTAATTGGCTGCAGGGGGCGCCTCAGCTTCTTCCTGTGTAAACCCGGAGCTTCGCCAAGGCGCCCTGATCAGTTCTCCTTTGAAAGCTGGGGTGGTTCCTGCACCTCCTTTGGGAATCTTTCGGTTGCCCTCATGCTCCATGTATGAGATAGAACAAAAACCTTACCCCTCATGTGGTTACACACACTTTTTGTTTCCATTTTTATTTCTCTTATGGCTCCTGCATTATTTACCAAGAGAGACTGGATAATCTCCATTACATAGGCTCAAAAGGTTAGGGATGTTTTTAGAAATAGTCCTCATTTTTAAATAACTCCTCGTGTGTCTCACTTATTCATTTATCTGAAGCCTTCTTAAGCAGGTTTGCGCTTTGTTTTTAACAGTACCTGCTGGTTGGTTCATACTTTGAAGTCTTGTGTGTGACAGGTGGAAGCAGACATTTGCGACTAGAGCGTGGTTTGGGCAGAGTGGTCCATGGTGCCACAGTACCCACGACTGGGCTTTCCTGGACGTCACAAAACTGCCGTCTACACTGCTGTCTATGACGGAACTCCCACTGGTGGAGTGTTGATGGTGAGTAGGTTTGAACTGCCTGTGCTGGGTACATTGGAAGCCCTGAGATTACTGAGAATTGGCAGATGGGGACATTAAATCACCGTGTTCTAGGGAAAAAGTCTACATGAAGAATACTTTGTTCGCCCTCTGTACAGGGGCAGTGTGTTCTTGGAGTGAGACCAACTGAAAAGTGCTTATTAAAGGGACCTGGCTTTGAATCTCCACGGAGCCTCGAGGAGGTTGAGTGATGACGCCACGAGGCTTAAACGTTGGAGATGAGGACTCATCTGTGTGTCCACCATGTCTGGTGCCAGGGGCAGGATCCTGGTTTTGGGGGGAGGCCTCTGAAGAAAAACAGTACAAAATTATGAATACGAAATGAGGTGTGAGGTAACTATTTAGTACAGGAAAGGAAATGACAATAAACAGCACATCTGAAAAAACTGAGAAACATGACAAAATCCAGAAAAATAACTTACTGTTGTTAGCTAGTTGCTTGACATACTGTTTATCCACATGTTCTAGCTGCAAAGAAATTCAGCCATTCCTCCAGCACAGGTGATGGGAGGTAGTCTTTCATTTCTGATGGTTGGGGTCCATAAAACGTGGGACTTTGCGCCAACTCAGCAACCTTTATGAAATCTAGACCAGACC
The DNA here is from genome assembly GCF_004115265.2 of Rhinolophus ferrumequinum. NCBI lineage: Eukaryota > Metazoa > Chordata > Mammalia > Chiroptera > Rhinolophidae > Rhinolophus > Rhinolophus ferrumequinum. The sequence continues at coordinate 57,660,121 of NC_046302.1, forward strand.
ACGGCATCCTTATGCTGCCTGTTAAACGGAGGGACGTGCCACAAGAGAGGCTGAGGGGGGAATCAGCAGCCCAAGTCCCAGTGAGAGTGTCCTGAAAATGTTAGCCGGCCACGTGGAAACGATTCCTGGTGCCAGTGGCGCCCTGAAGGCAAACCCCCCACGTGTAGCCCTAAGAAGATAACGGTCTGAATGAAGTGAATAGTTGATATTTCAGCACGAACGTTTTTTTTTTTTTAATTAAGATTTCAAGAGGGGGCTTCAAAGTTAAGCTTCTTTTCAACTCCTGAAACTTCTTTTGGCATCTCCTGAGAGCGTGGTGGTCATGTACTGATTTCATTATGGAAGAATATGGACACGTTGACCACATGCTTTTCATGCGAATAAGCACATTATTATGCAAATTATGTAATTTAATTTTATGAAATTAAAATATAAAATAATTATACAAATAATAAAATTATATGCATTATAAAACCAATTTTTTATAAAAATTTGACTCACTGAATTTTATTTTCATTTAAAATTGTTATGAAAAAATTCTCACTCTCTTGGGCATATCTTTTTGAGTGAGATTGAAGTCTCAATTCCTTTTTGTTGAAAGGATTTTACGTGTCTTCCTCCCTGCTTGGGATGTGTACACTGATATTAGAAGCAGTAGGCTCAGAAGCATTAAATACGAGGAAAACGCTCTCTGAACGTCAGAGAGAAGGCCCAGCATCAATTCCCTTTTTGAGAAACCCTGTGTCTTGACAGTTCTGTGTCTGTGGCAGGGTGTGGCCATATGTTTCTCTGCTGTTCTTTGTTGTGTATTATGGAGAAAAATAGGATTCAAGTGCTTGGTGCCCCTCTTTGAACCCATTGGTAGAACTTATCCTTCAAAGATAAATTATGAACTTTTGACCTTGGGAAATAGAAATATCCTTGCAGAATTTAACATTTCTAAAAGTAAATGGTAGATTTGCCAAGCAAATCCACATTCCTGTACTGCTGTCTTAAATAAGGATTTTTTTTTTTTAAATTGCCCTTTCATTTTCTGTCTTACACATGGTTTTAGTCATGTCAGTCTTCCCCGCAAATTTCAGGGACAATGAGTTGGTTTTTAAAGAGAGAAAGACACTGCTACTTTTTTGGGGCCAAGTTTGGAATTTTTGTGAACTATTTAGATAGTATGTGTACATCGTCAAGTGCCATAGCTGTCCTAAGAAACGTCATGGGTTCCCAAGGGTCACGGCTCTGTGAGTATCCAAACGATTCGTTCCCTGAAGCGTCTTTTCTGCCTTCTGTTCTGAATCCTGGAAGATTGTCCCTGCTCCCCCGTGCTGCATTAGCTCTTCTGTACTTCTCAGTCCCCATGCTCGTGCTTTCTCTTTTTCTTTCCACCTCGCTGTGACCCTAAGGCACCACAATTCCTGTTTAAACAGAGAACATCCTCTGGGAGGACCGCGCCTCCCCCAGTGGGAACCTCCTGTGGTCTCGCCTGGAGCTCCCGCCTGGCCACACAGGTCCGGTTCAGATGCGGGGTGTCTGCTGTGCAGGCACTTGCTGTGATGAGTGCCTTCTCCTCTCATTTTTTGTAAGTTTCCTCAACAAAAGGATCCCATCCCACAATTCTGTAACCATCACAAAACACAAACATGCTCAATTTGGGTCTTCAGCATCACTCAATAATTTTAAGCGGCCAGTCAAACCTACTATGTAGATCAATGTACAGTGGCTCATTTACTGACTGGTTTCCGAGTTGAGTGTTTTGATGCAGAAAGTCAATGCTTACTGTGCAGTGCTCAGGGCCACCCGCACCCCATGAGGCAGACGAGCCCTGGCTGGGGGGCCTCTTGTTGGCCGCCCCACTGACAGTTGTTCCCTCTCATCTATCAACAGGTAATTATTGAGCACTTACTGTGTTCGAGGCCTGGACCACAGGAGTGAACATCACATTCCCTGTGGAAATGGGTCACCTCTTTGGGACACACCTTGAGTGCCCTGCAACATTGGAAATGGGTCACCTGTCTGGGTGACAGTTGACACCTGTGACATTGGAACTTGTGGGTTCTAGATTCTGTGGGTTGGGTGCACTGCTCTTGTGGGTTCTAGATTCTTGTGGGTTGGGTGCACTGCTCCAACAGGCCTGTGACACATCTGGGACTAGAAGAGCTGTGCTGTTCAGTCCCCATCTGTCCCCTTTAAAAACTGTAGCCCTGTCATGAGCTTGCTGTTCAGAATATAGTGGAGGGTTTGCTGGCCGTGGCCTGGCTCTCCTGGCCCATCATGGGCCACTTACTTCACTGAATGGGGTGGGGGTGGGGGTTCTACACTGACATACTTCCCACCGGCTCCCGACACAGGAATCCCAGTGGCGTGTACTTTTGGGTGGGTCGTGCTCATGGATAATCAGACCAGACTGGCCCTTTCGTATAATTGGGCAACTGATATCTCCTCCATTTTGCTATGATTCTCTACCTAATTTCTTTGATTTCTTTCTTGTTCAGTGAAGCTCAGAACAGATAAGTAAAAATTAAAACCAGAGGGAGTTTAGTAGTTAAACCAAGAGTTAAAACAATAGAACTCCATCTGTCACTTCTAGAGGCTGATGTCAGGTCAGGGTGTCGGCAGGACCCCTTGAGGCTCTGGGCGGGGGGGGGGGTCCTTTCTCAACTCCCCCACAGTAGATAACAAAGGAGAAAATCATGTTTTGCCTTATCATTTGGGCCACGGCTTTTACTGAAGACTTGAGGTAGAAGTGTAACCTCGCGTGATTCATTTATGTGCTCAGGAGGTCAATATCAAATATTAGATATTGATAACCAGTGGTGATTGTTGACAGTGACCACTGACGGTCCCACTCAGCGTTTTGAATGTGGCTGCTGCTGGTCCCACAATGACAGGAAGGGACTGACCAAGCCTCCTGGGGACTTTCTGTGCCAACAGCTGTTCACTGATCGGCGGGAGGAGCCTGTCACTTCAGGTGGGAGGTTATTCAGAGGGGTCTCATCCTGGGTCACCTTCAAAACACTTGCAGTGTCGTCCTCAGTGAAACATCCAACTGCATGCAACCAAGTGAGGTCAGTAGGTGGGTGTCGCATTAGTCATCTTGAGTGCATTTCTGTGACCTTTGATGACTGGGTAGCAAACTGTTCCTCCCGTGTGATTTGGGTTATATTGTGTCATGTTCAAACAGAACGGTAGCTGATGTCTGCTACACCCATTGCAGACATCATACAGCTGTGAAATTATCTTGCTGATGGTCCAGCGTTTACTGGCCAAATGCTTACAGAGCGATTATCGTTAGATTTGGTGATGGAGGGGATGTAGGCAGCTCGGCAGGGGGCACAGTGACTTAAATGGAAGGGTGAGTGAAGGGGTGGAACCAACTGCTGCTCTAACTTCACAGCCCTCTGCTGGGCGGCTCAGTAGCTCCTACGTATTACTTGGAGGCAAGTCTGTCCCTCATGCTGGCGAATCCCAGTTGTGACTCCAGCAAGTGTGTATCACTCTCCTCTACAGCTGGGTCTGGCAGTGCCCTCGTCTGCAGGACAGACTGGGGCAGGGCCTGTGAGGACCAGAGGCCCTGGGTGTAGGGTGCCTGGATGGGGTTCCAAGGCTGTGTTGGTTAAAGGCCCGTCAGGGATGACTCAGGCCATGTTGCTCTAGCCGGCTGGTCTGTTTGCAACCTGCCTGGGCTGTTAGGTCACCGCTGGATGAGGCCGTCACATACATACACTTCAGTGATGTAGCTCGGTTGACATCTGGTCCATTCTTCTGACAACCATTTTTGAGGGTCAGCCATACCCAATACCCCCTACTGGACATTTGGAGAAATGTTATCAGGATGGATCTCAAGCTCTGAGCTCACAGGCTTAGTTGGGGAGATAAGACTCCTATGTGCCTATCTTAATAATGTGAGGAGTGAAGGAGGCTCTGGGAGAATTTCAGGCAGCTTGTTAGGGGCAGTCAGAGCCAAGAGGGTTGCCACCTGTCAAGGTGGGTCGGGGGTGATGGGGACGGTGAGGAGATTGGGAGCCCTGTGGCCAGGCAGCGTATTGATGGTTTAAAGGGTGAGTAAACGTGCGCTTGTCACTGTAGGCAGTGGTTGGAAAAGCCGCCTCTCTGCCGTGTTTGCAGCTGCATTTGTTAGCAGATAATGTTGTAATAGCTGAGGTGTGTTCACATTTAGGAGAATGGCAAACACCATGTTGTTTTACATGTCACGTAAATTACCAGCAATCCTAAATTAGCCTGAGAGTCAAGAAAACTTTTTATGTATTTTATATGTACACATTCTCCACTGAGTTTAGCTTGGACGGCTTTGCCTTTTCTCCAGATCATTAATAGGGTCTTGGTGGAAACACATCAGCTTTAACACACCCATGCGTTCCAGAAGCAGCAGGGCTATGGAGGAAGCGGGGCTAGCACCAGACCATTCGAACCCATGCAGCTGGGTAAGCAGAGTAGGAAAAAAGAAAAACAGGGTACGTTTCTAATAAATTAAGAAGTCCTATAGCAAATGTGGGGCTCTATGTTAGGAACAAGATCGACAGAAGCTTGTTGGACCAGCATGTGGCTGCTGGGTATCACCTCAGGAAGGAGTGTGTGGCCAGTGGCAGAGGGGCATTGCCCGAGGACGGGGCTCTACTGCACCCCACTGTGCCCCCCACTGCATCCAACACTGCACCCCACTGTGCCCCCCACTGCACCCCCACTGCGCCCCACTGCATACCACTGCATCCCCACTGCATCCAACACTGCGCCCCACTGTGCCCCACTGCACCCCCACTGCGCCCCACTGCATACCACTGCATCCCCAGGTGTGAACTCTGCCATCTGTGGCCCTCACACCTGGGTCAAAACATCCAGATGCTGGAGAAACCCTGTGTGAGCCATGGGATGTCCACGCCAGCTTGACCTTCCTCCTCTGACCAGTGGAGGATGAGCTGGCCGCATGGCAGGAGCTCCAGCAGCCGGACTGGAGGGTGGTTTTCTCCAGGCAGTGTGGGTTGTTGCTTGTCAGAGCATCCTGTTCATTCATTCATGGCTCAGGGGCTTTGCCAATCCTGGGTCTGCTTCAATCCTTGCTCTGAAAATCCTGGTGAAGAATGCTCTGGGGCAGTCCACGTTCAGATGGCCTCGGGAGAATGTTTGCTTCACCCCTGTATTTCGATGAGTCTCACGTATGTGACTTGGACAGCGTGGATAAGAGTTACAAAATGACATCTTAGTTCAGTCAGAGTTGGTTCAGGTAGCTGAAAAACCAAAGAATATTTGACCTAATTCTTTTCAAAGATTTATAATCTAGCCCTAAATATATGAAAGCTCCTCACTCTCTCACCTTTGTCTCCTCTCTCCCCTTTCTTGTCTCTCTCCCTCCCGCGCCCCTTTCTCCCCTCTCCCTCCCCCCTCTTTCCCTCCCTCCCTGTCCCCCTCCCTCCCTCCCTCCTTCCTTTCCCCCTCCCTCCATCCCTCCCTCCCTCATGTTTTGCTTCCTTCCTCCCCCCTCCCTCCCTCCCTGGCTGTCTCCCTCCCTTCCTCTTTCTCCCCCCCAACCCTATAGGAGAAAACTCCTTTAAAAGTTAATGAAGGACTTGCAGTGGAACCCTATTAGGCTTTCCTTCCGTTAAGTGCCTGCTGCAGACTTTTAATGGATGTTTTAACCAGGCATTGTTATCAAAAGGACTATTGCACAAATTAAACCCAGGCCTACAATCTGTGACGAGAAACTGGATTTGCTTCTTTTCTTGCCTTTAGGTAAAAAGAGAAGAGCAGAGAGGGGTGAATTCCACATCAGTATTTTTAGAAGTTAGATGCAGGAAAATAGCCGGCGCCAGAAACAAATAGTAAAATACACTTTGCAGGTGTCTCTCTTTTTAAAGTGCAGACATTTACAGGAGCGCCCAGATTTTTAGGGGCATGTCAATGTTAATTTTACAGTATTTACTGATACTTCGTACACCTTCTTAGCTTTGCCCGTACTGCATTATGTTTTCCGTTTTTTAAACATATGAAATGCGACTGAAAAGAAAAAGATCACGACTTTCCAGGGGCTGCTGCTCTAGACCCGAGCTGTATCCTTACACTGACTGTAAGAACACAGGATTTTAAGAGCTGCTGGGTTTCTGGTTTCTCATTTTATTCTGCTTTATGTTATGTTAGGGAGTTTCCCCCTTTGGCCCTATAAAATTTGTTTACTGAAACTGTAGACGTGTGTTTCAAGTTTGGGGCATTCTTATCTGGACATGTAGCAGAGGTATGAGCGTTCTTCCAGTTCCCCGTGACCGGGAGTGTCCTCTTTAGAAAGTGACTGTCATTTCAGTTTCTGTCACAAATTGGTCATAATAATCGTGGCAGTTAGCAAAGGGTATGGAGTTCTCTAACACTGCCCATGTTAGGTCCCATGACAGGAAAAAGGTTGTGTCTTCCTGTTCCAAGTGTCCCGTTGTTCTGAGTGTTACTGCCGTCGGCCCTTGTGTCTGACTTCTGCTAATCCGGTTCTCTGAAACACATTCCCCTGTACACATGTGCTCAGCCCCTGCTGCGCACACCACCCGCGACCGCAGAGTCCCCACCGTACAAGTCTGGAGTCCCTGATGGGTGTTTCCGATTCTGCTTCCCTTCAAGCAGACATGTGGAAGGGCAAGTCCAGCCCAGGGCGTTTGTTAGTTGGGCATTTCCTACTGAAGATGGGGATCTGGAGGACGGTCGGCTGAGATGCATGTGCTGTGTGAGGCTGGCCGGCTGCACTGCCTGCAACAATGTGACTAACGTGTGTGCGTCCCGTGGCAAAGGAAGGGAAAGAGGAAGTACAGTGACTTACATGGGGGGTGCCTCCTTACCTCAGGGAAGTGGGGGTGACCTTGGGAGCCCCAGGTCTTTGTTCAACCCCTGATGGGGCATGATTGGTTTCTATGGTATTGGCACACAGACCTGGGTGGATTAGAGTGTGTGTGTGTGTGTGTGTGTGTGTGTGTGTGTGTGTGTGTGTGAGAGAGAGAGAGAGAGAGCCCTACATCACGTCCATTGAAATGCACCCAAATGCAGAGGGTCCTCCATCACTGGATTGCCCGTGAGCTCAGCGCACACAGTGATACCGAAATCTCTGCTAGTAGATTTAATTTTATGAGCTGTATTATCCAAGAAAACTAAGCCATTTAGATCACGTCCGAGTCATGGGGTTTAGAGGAGGCGATGGCTTTGGTTCTCTGTGTGGGGGAAAACAAATTAAAAAAAGCCCATGGCCTCTTTTTCTTTTCGGCACCAAGCTAGTTTAATTGAAAGAATAATTTAATTTGCTGCTGCTATAGCAGAAGAGCTTGAGATGTGGCAAATTTTCTCTCCTTTCACCCAAACTCAAGAATTTAATGCTAGCAGGTGAAGTTCTGAAGGCTGCTATCAAGTATACAGAGACAATAACTGTCTTGAAAGCGGAATTTTGTCAATATTTTTTGCTGTGGGCCAAAGAACATTCACAGTAATGGAGTGCTGAGGCCGTGTTGGAAGGTGCTGGAGTGAGGGCTGGAGGATTTATTCCAAGTTTGAGCCCGTGGGATTTGGGCCATATATATGGCTTCTCTGTAATCTTTTTGCTCTAACAAATGCAGGCACCCAAATATAATTTTCTATTCAGGAAGAGCATCCGGTGGACATTTCTACACAGGACGGTACATTGGCAGGACATGCCTTAGCTAGTAGCTTTTTTTCAACGGCCACATCAACCCTGCCAACCTACCGTTCGCCATCACCAAATGTCAGTGTTCGGTGACAGATACAGCACGTTGGAGCAGTGCCAGAAACCTGCCCTGCTGGGGATATTGCCTTGTTTTCAAAGCCAGGGTCACGTCTGCCCCACCTTTGGAGAGGGCACTGTAGCCTGCCACCTGGGAAGAGTGGCCACCAGCCCCAGGGCCACTCCTCCTGCCTGAGGCTTGTGTCTTCTGTCCCAGTGAGCAAGTTCCTGTGCCCTTGGTTTTAAATATGCCATTTTGCCATGCTTTTGCAGAAAGTTGGTTAAATAGCAAATTGCACAACCCACAAAATGTAATGGCCTTTATGACTTAAAACAGATGCTAGCTTCAGTTGCATGAATTGCGTTGCCCCTTAAGTTATGTTACTTTGCAAAGAATCATCCCCTGAAATTTCATTTTGGAAAATGTCTTCCTTCATTCTGTTTGTGAGATCCGCCATCTGCATTTTTAAGGCTTCTTCTGGAAAGCAGTTTTCTGTTAGAGAAATGATGCCATCTTTGTAATTTTACTAATATTCTCTGTATTTGGGATAATTAGAGAAACGGAAGAGAGGCCACACGTAGTACGTGTGTGAGCTCTGACACACAGAGCAGTGAGACACACTTGTCCTTTTGAAGCGTGACGAGTATCAGTGACTTTATGCTTAGATGTATTTGTCACTGTGCTTATTTGAAACGTTCAGACTTTACTATTTATTTATTTATTTATTTATTTATTTTTTACTTCCTGTCCATTTTAATGGAGAAGGGTAATAGCCAAAGATTTTATTTATTCAGAGCCATGGCTCAGGCAAAGTGAAAGTAAACCCTAGGCTCCCGGTTGCATTTGAAAAACCAGAAAAACAAAACAGTCTTTTCTAAAATATAAAGATAAGGGCAGTACGTCGTCAAATAGTTTTGTTTCTGAGAAAAGGTGGAATGACAGAAACCATCTAACACTGTTTTTTGAGGATGTGTATGAAAAATGTGTGCGAGCTTATAAAAATGCTTCTAATACCGAATATACTCTTCCCAGGAGACCGACAAGACTTCCATCACGCTGCCGCCAGCCTCAGCAGTGTCCCGCCACAATGCCAGTGGCTTCCATAACTGCCTTCAGTTCAAGTGTAAAATGCTTCTTTGGGTCCACCTTGATAACTCTGCTGGCTTGATAACTCTTCCCTTTACCAATATCATATGATGAAGTTGCATGGGAACGTGGTGGAAGTGTAGTATCCCTAGGTTAAGATAGAAAATCCATTCTGGTCCACGTATTTCTTTTATGCTTATCTTCGTGTGTGTTTTTCAGGCATTAATTTGGGATTCCTTAGACACTCCTGTGTTGTTACACTATGTCCAAGGGTTGTGACTATGATGAGATAGGCTGAGGAATGGCAAACTCAGAAATGTGGAAGCTGAAAATATAAACATATTTTTGTAAATACAGTTGACAGTTCATTAATTGGCCCATATTAATAGAGAGTCGAAGTAAAAGAAAATAGAAAAACTACAAATTCTGAAGAATATTTTTTTCTCCCGTGGAAACCATTTTATACATATTATATAGGAAGCCAATGTTTCAGTTTAAATGTGACAGACATTTATATATATGTATATATATATGTGTATATATATAGACACACACACACACTTGCCTAATTATATTTTTATATTTTTCCTGTTACTCATACAATTATATATTTGTCTAATGTGTCCAGCCTCACAAACTGGGATCATTTGATTATGCTTTATAGTGTCTGCAATCCTTGCTAAGTCTTGTGTGACCCAGCCGAGAATTTCTTTGTAATGGTTTAGAAATATCAGCAGAAGCAAGGATTCAGAAACCTGGTGTGTTAAGAAGCAGGTCGCGAGTCAGAAACCAGTGGGCTCACGACAAGCGTCTTCTGTTTTAGAGGATGTGTCTGTGCTTTCCAGCAGGGAGGGGACTGTCCCCATGCCTGCAGCTCATTGAATGGGGGGAAGCTGAGGTCTGGGAGAAGGCCCAGTGGCTGTCACCTTCTCACCGGGGAACCCTCACCGCCCTGCTCTCTAGTTCTCTGCGCATGGCCTTTTGAAGGGTGAAAGCTGAGTCTTCCCCCTACACTCCAGGTCTCCTGGTTGCTCAGGTTGTGGCTGTGCTCTTTGCACACTGTCTGGAGGCCCCCATCTGCTTGGTCACCAGCGCTTACCGCTGGGCAAGCTGTTCCACTTACATGCCCTCCCCCGAAGGATAGCCTTCCTGCAGCTCTTCCCACGTGGTCCCAGGAACACACAGTCATAGGGAAGGTTCAGAGGCCAGGTTCCTTGCCCAAACCCAGTTGTGGGTCCTTGGGAAATTAATGGACCTGCCCAAGCCCCAGTTTCCCCATCTCTGGAGTGGAGGTATGGGTGAGAAGCAGGTTTGTGGTGCTCTGGGCTCTGCCCCTCAGGGGCTCCATCCTGCACCCTCATCCATCAGCAGTGAACCCCAGTCTCTGCTTTTGGACACCCTGTTCGCTTGGGTCCCCCACCCTAGCCGAGTACCTGGAAGAACTCAGCACCCAGTCCCAGTGCCATTGCCAGGACACCCCCCCAGCCCCCCAGCCCCTCATAGTGCTGGTCTTCTTTGCTGGACTGAGGGCAGCTGGCAGTTGGAGCTGCCTTCGCTTTGCCCCGGATGGTGCCCCACACAAACTGGACACTGAGTAAACGTCTGGGCAGTGAATGAGTGGATAGACAAGCCTGCCCGCCCGACAAGCGAATGGGTTGTTAATGCTACCCCTCCTTCCCCTACCTGCAAGCTGAGTGTGGTCCCTCCAGCAGGGCCAGCAAGAGCTCTTTGGTCTTCAGGGAGGGCTTGGGCACGCAGGGTTGCAGGCGTGGCTCGTCACTAGAATGTGAGTTCTTAAGAGCGCTTAGGGATCTTTACAGCAGGATGTTTCTTGAGTAAATCACCAGATGGCGAAACTCAGTAACCAGCAATGTGGGAAATGAGGCATTTAGGGATGGGGCAGTGCAGGCACTGGACGCCTTCTGTGTGCTGTGACAGGACATTCCGGGGGCGGCTCTGACTGTCCCTCCAGAGTCTGTCTCTTAAAGGTGCCCCAGCCCTGGGCATGTTTGCAGGTGAAGGGGCCCGGGCAGTGGGAGTGTCCCCCTTATCCCGGTGTCTGCACATTCTTCAGACTCAACTCTGTTATTGGTGCTGGCTTTTTTTTTTACCTTGTTTTTACCAGTGGCCGTTTTTTTCTTCTTTTTACCGCTGAAGACCAGGACCTAAGAAACGTTTTACTTTTTTAACTTGAGAGAAAATTATGAGGACGTAACTCCTACACTTAAATCTTTTTGCCTCTTTGTGCAAGTGTTCATGTTACACGGAAGATTTGGAAAATATAGACAAACAAACCCCAAAGCCTCCTTCATGCGTACCCCACCCAGATGTAGCTACTGTGAGCACTCTTACCTGAATTCCTCCAGGATTGCTTTTTGGCCTCTACATACATTTTTTAAACAAAAATGACGTGATGGTAGTATTTATTGGTTTACTTTTATACTTGCTCAGTGGCGAACAGTTTTTACACACTACTTTATACATTTTCTTGATGATTTCTTTAGGTAATTTTTTTTTTTTTTTTTTTACTTGACTGTGCTTGGTCAAGCTTTGGTACCTATCGCAAACTTGTCCTCAAAATATATCAATGTTTCTTTCCACTTAAGTACATGGAGACGTCATACCTCTGAGCCATTGTGAACAGGGGTCTTTTAGATTCTGTCATCGTTGCCAATTAGTAACTGTGAAGTGTCCCCACGTTGTTTTCTTGGGTTCCAGGTAAGGGTGAACATTCCCCATACATTTTACTGGGCAAACGTATTTTCTTCTTTTTGAATTATTTTAGCCCATGTTATTTGCTTATTTCTCTACTGCTGTGTTCATTTCTTTTCTTACTGATTTGGAAAATCTCTAGTAAGGATGTTAGCTCATCTTTCTAGTATCTCTATAATAGCAGATGATTCCCTTTGGTTTGACATAAAAAACATAGTTTGTGATGTTTTTGCACTCGTTGTTACTTTTTAAGATTATGCAGGTGATATGTATTTATTTTAGAAAAGCTAAAAAAAAGGATATTAAAAAAAATAAGTGAAGCTTATTTGAACTCTCACCATCCAGAAATAAGTAAAATTGGTATTTTGATGTATATTCTTCTGGATCTATTCCTATGCAAAGCTACACGTATATTTATTACATATGTATTTTTACCAAAATGGTTTCTTCCTGTACAGTTTCTTTTGTAGACTGTTCTTTACTCATAACATTTGCCATGTCACAATAAACCTGCTTTGTCATTTTAAGTACCTGCATAGTGTCACTTTATCGAACACACAGATTATTTGCGAAATCACCCGTTGGTGGAAATTCAGTTCTTTGTTTCTGTTGTAAACAACTGTGTAATTAATATCTTTGTGTGTATATCTTGGCAATGGGCTCATCATTTTCTTGATACATTCCCAGAAGTAGAATTACCAGGTCAAAGGTTTGGGCTGTTTTAAATTATTTTGGTCCATATACTGCCAACTGGCCGCTGGGGAGGCTGTGTGTGTTTCCGATCCCACAGGCGGTGTGTGTTTCTGTTACGGTGTTTTTTGATGTATGAAGTTGTTTTTATGTAGTTTAATTGGCCCTTTCCTGTATAGGTTCTGCCTTTGAAATAAAGTTTAAAAGGTGCCTTCCAGTCGTCAAGATAATGTAAATATTCTGTTTTATTTTCTTCTAGTATTTTTATGGATTCATTTCTTTTATTTGGATATTTGATTTATCTGAAATTAATGCTGGTATTTGGTGTGAGGTGAGCACCTAACTGGTTTTATAAATAGTCAGTTTTCCCAATTCCATTTATTGAAAAATCTGTGCTTTCTACATTGAATTCTAATGTAGAATTCCTCTTAAATATGTCAGGGACTCTCTCCCCTTCCTTCCCCTTGTGATTTCAGTCAATACTGTCTATTCCCAACCCGTGTCCCCTGTTTTAATTACTGTAGCTACATAGTTCATTTAAAAATAACCTGATAGTTCTCTATCTACTCCCTATTCTCCGTTTTACGAAGAGTATTTATTTTTTTATTCTTCTGTATTAGATGAACTTTAGAACCATTTAGCAGCTTAAAAAAATACCTCAGGTGGTTTGATTGGAATGCTATTAAATTAACTCATTCAGGGATACTCAGCATCTTTCTAACAGTGAATTCCCCTGTTCTAAAGATAAAAGTGGCACACTTTCGAACGTAGTCAAGTCCTGTTTTATTCACTTCTATAAAGTTTTGTGGGTCCCCCCCTCCCCCCGCATAGGTCCCTTGTATTGTTTGTTATGTTACCTCTTAGGTTTGTAATTTATTTATTTTCTTTCTTGTTGCTCTTGTGACTGGAGTTACTTTTGTATCATATTTTAACTGGTTATTATTGGTGTTGTGAATGCTGTTGGGTTTTGACCCCTTTCTAATTAGCAGAAGCTGCGGTTTCCCTCTGTGTAAGCACTTACAGTCTACACTTCAGTGCCTTTTATTGCTACCTTCCCCCTGCCTTTTCTCCTTTGAAAAAACACAGTAGCTCTTCAACACTGATGAACCAACGCCCCAAATTGTTGTGTTTTTTAAAAAAGTCAACTATCAGTTAGAACCCATGCCTTAAAGATCTTTTGCAAATAAATCGCTGAGGATGAAAAAGCCCCCGAAAGGCAACCCAGGAAACACTGGTCCCTCAGGGGAAGCAGAGACTGCCCTCGCTGGGGGGTGGGGGAGGCTGGCTCTCCCCAAAGTGAAGTTTTTTCAGAGGGAATTGGCAGGAAAAGGAGCTTAAACATGGAGAAACAGTGAGAGAGACTGTATTTGAATATGAAAAATGCCCACGGGATAGGGAGGGGTTTAGGAAGTGGGGGAGAGGAGCTGATTTTTAAAAAGTATGTTAATCACGAAATCTTCCTGATGGGACCACAATCTTCGTTTTAGGGGTCACCTTTGACAGATATCTTCCAAACGTGCCATTTTAGTGTACACTTATTAGTTGTTCCAGTGTTTTCTGGCCACAGTGGAAAAATCTTTAAAAACTGATAAAATCACTTGGGTTTGCATTCGGAGTGTTTATTTTTGGAGTTCATGCCTAATTCCTGTTGAATAATCTATGGCTAGATTATTTAGCCCCTTTAGCCTCTGGGCCCGAATTATTTATGTTTTTCAGGTAATTTCTCATGGTCAGATTTAGCCCAATATAAAATAATTCTTCTATTTTCATGATTCTATTTGGTGTTAGCAATAAAAATTAAATCTTCGTGTGTTATACTGATACACTCTAATTTGGAATTGTCGGTCATGATTTTGCTCAGTGTTCAGTGTTTATAACACGTGACGGCCTTGTCATCCTGGCTCCCCCCTCTCTGTGAAAAGGGAATGCTTACCTTTTATGGGACTCGAGGATTTAATGTGATCATATATACATAAGGCTTTGATGCATTCATAAAGATCTATATATCTTTTCTGAACACAATAAAACCTCACCTATCTAGAAACCAATTAATTCCCATGTTTATTTTTCTGGAACAGAGCTAAAAATCAGAAAGGATAAGAAGACATAGGCCATCATAAGTCCATGCATTGAATTCATATACAGAGGGTGCTAAAAAAAATGTATCTACATTTTAAGAAAGGAAAGAAACTGTGTTAAAATTATGCTGATAGGAACCACTTTGAGCACCGCTTGTCATTGCAGAAGTCAAACGTGACTTGTATTCATCTTTTGTTATTGGTGTATATTGAGTATTACAATTTTAATACAGTTTTTTTTCCTTTCTTAAAATGTATGTACGTTTTTTGGCACCCTCTGTATTTAATCATACAAAGTATTTCCAGGTCCTCACCCACCGTTTAAATTTTGTTTTTCTGTTACAGTTTTAATATTCATGAATATCTGTTTGTCTAGACTATAGCAAATTGAAGGCACATATATGACAGTGAGAAGTCATGGCAAAGACCTAATAGTAAGGGAGAAGAAACAACTATAGTAAAAGAATAAATAACATGAAAAACAGTGTTGTAGGTCATTTATTAGAGAGAGAATAGTTCCTTGCCCCTTTGTGGTTGTTACTGATTGTTCACGGTTTTTATTTCTAGTTGTCAGGAAAATGTTAATTGTGTACAATATGCTTTAAATAACGTGGCAGAAACATGTATATTTTATACAATTTTCCAGTGTTTAAACATTTTTATAAAGTTCAACTATCCAGAAAACTCAGCCTCCTTCCTCAAATGACTCCCCTTGGATACTAACTAGTTGTGGTTTCGCTTAACAATACACTGTAAGTCATCGATAGTATAACTTCTTTCTACATTTTATGGAAACATTTTTGCTTTTTGCATATAATTTCACAATGGTGAAGCATACTTTCTGCATCTGTTTTAATGTATACGTGTGCTTAAGTCGAATTGGCTGGAAGCTATTTGGTTCTGTTCTTCTGACATGTCTATTTCCTTTCTTCCTCCTCTCCCATCTGGGGTGCTTTCTCCAATATGGCGTCTGGGAAAGGGTAACACCACCGTGTTGTTTCAACATATGTGGGTCTGGCTGCACGCACGTCTGCCTGTTCACCCCCGGTTTTCCTTTTCACACTCCATGGAGGTGGTGAGCTGCTTCTACTGCTTGATAGGACTATAGGAAATGTTACCCCAGTGTGTGGATTTGACCACAGGCATGTTTAGCTCAACAGGAAACAACTATGCTAAATACAGGTAACAGGCTATTTACACTTACACAGGATAACTCTCATATTTGAACCAATGTGTTTCTTTTTTTCTGACATAGCTGGGATTCAATACTTCATAAAATGTAACTGTTTTGGACTTGATATGTGATACACTATCTAAAAATAATCTCCGGAAAATGCTACTTGTATTTTTAGTGGCTATGTAAAGTTTGGTTTCTAAGATTTCTCAGAAATTACTTTTTTTTGAAAAGATCTGAACTGTTTGATTTCCACTAAGCACAATGGAATTGTCACAGCGATGCTGCCATTACAGAAACAGGAGATAACAAATAGACCACCCTTTTGAGGTGTATTTTATTTTTTGTACTCAGGAGGAGACTGAACTAATGAAAAAAATAACATTTGTATTTATATCCTCGAAGAATGTCATAAGAACTATTTATTGCTCATTAAAGAAATTAAGTTACTTAATGAAGGTGAATTATTAGCTTAATTTATTAGGAATTTAATTTGGGAGCTATTTTCATAGAGATATTGGGCAAGGCAAGAATGATACACTTTAATGCCTAAAGACACTCAAATGACTTTAAATAGGCAACGAAGTGTCTTTCAATGGAAATAGATATTTATATGCATTAAATAATAAAAATTTTTCAAAAAAGATCTATTATCAATATCACTATGCAATCAGTAAAGAAGTGTGATTTCTGTAAGACGAATTCGTTTTCAAAAGTAATGTTGCTCATCATTGGTGGGCCTTGTGTCGTTACTTTATCAGTTAGGTTCCATTTCTAAAATAAAGGCAAACTTGTTTCTGTTCATTGTTACTTTTGAGTCACTGAAGACCAGAAATCGGACTGATTCGAGTATCCGGGGTCTGGTCATAGCAGACAAGCTGGGTCTCAGAACTGTCTGAACCACAGGGTCCATGTAAGTCATGCGCATGTGGTGATGGAGGATTCTAAATTCAGTCTCCTTCCCCTGGCCTTAAAATAAGATACATTATCCTTGCCTTTGCTGGCGAGTTCCTACTTTCTCCTATTTTAAATACAACAAGATTGGGGGGCAGGGGGTGAGAGGGACAGATTTATTGATATCTACGAGTATGTGTGAATTAGTGATTATGATGAAAGCCAGAACTGGCAACTTAAGGACAGCTCACTGGAATCTTCTGGAAACATCATCAGGCAAGCGTTATTTTAGAGAGTTCTGACGTAGATGGGAGAATTGTGAGAAAAATCTCATTTCTTCTCTAAGTAAACTATTTTCTGTTTGAAATTTGTAGTGATTTTAGTCATTTCTGTGATTGTATGCAGGACGGGATCTTGGGATCATTTCTAAAGCATTGCATGAAATGCGGCTGCGACACACATTGATACTTGCCTGTCACCTGCAGCTTGCCCACGTACGAGCCCAGCTACCGAGCTCACTGCAGGCTTTTTTATGCTTGAAATTAAGACTTTTGTTTTATCTTTAACCTGTGGCATTCCAGATGAAGTAGTTTTACTTAAGACAGACTTATGGGAAATGCTATTCAAAAAAAAACCGAACAAAACATTCAGATAACTTGATTTATTGTGTTTTTATTGGAAAATAATGATGACGTGTACTTATATATGTGAAGCACCCTGTTATATATCGGCATCCCTGATCAAAGCACCCAAAGTACTGTTTGTTTGTGGTAGTTTTTAAGAAGACAGTAAAGAGCTTGATCAAATTGATCTTCAGTCGAGAGATCATTAATGAACTAACCTCCTTCATTGACAGGTCACGGAAGACCCCAAAGACCATGTGATTTCCTCTGCTTGGCAGCAATTCATTTGAAACATTTACCAAACCCTTAATGTACATAGAAGCTGCTAAACTCTTTTCACGTGATGGGTCCTTTTCACTGATGTTCTAAACCATGTTTCTTCTAGTCACGTGCCAAAAAGAAGCACAGTTGGGTCGATATTCCAGAATCTTGATGAGGACAAAGCACAGGATGTGTAACTTTGACCAATTCTTAAGCGCAAACGCTTTCTGTGAGAAAAAAGTTCTTCAGGGCTATTGATTGAGGATATTTAGTAAGTTATTAATCTAGGAAATTGTTCATTTTTTAAAAAATTTGGTCTTCAGTTGCTTAACAAGCTTTGTGTTAACGGGGAAAAAAAGGCTGGCATCTGCAGATAAACTAGTGAACGTGTTTGGTTTGATTCTGGACATTTCTATCTGATTTGAGGTCTCTGTGAAGAAAAGCATGACATCAGAGCACCCCCCCCGCCCCCCGGAGCTAGTTGAATATGTATAGTCTCTATGCCTCCTCTGAGTGGTTTCAAACAACACTCCTAAGGTGGGCTACTTGATGCGTGCTCCTTTGGTTGCAGTTCAGCTACTTCCTAGCTTTGTGACCTTGGGCACGTCACTTGCCTCAGCTTCTTTGCCTGTAAGACGACAGAGTTGCTGTGAGGAGTAAATGACTTACGGTAGCTGACGTGCTTAGATCTGGTCTGCACACTGTACCGCAGGAGTGTTGTCGTTAGGCGGGGCATCGGAGAGGGCATTGCATGCAGGCCTCCTGGGTGCGGGAAGAGGGAGTTCCCCGACATGTGCAGCCTGCACCTCCTCCTAGGACCTGTCTGCTCCTGACCTTGAGCCAGGCGGGGTGTGCAGCTCTGCATGGTGTAGGAAGGCTGCTGTGGTGGTCCCTTTTGTGTGCTGCTCCACGGTCACAACTCGGATTTTGTTGCGATGAGCTGATGGTGTGCCGTTGGCACACACCGTTGGGGTGCTCTCTCCAAGCCCCCCGCCGCCCCCAGTGAGGTACATTTTGTATTGAAATAGCATCTCCATTGTGTATGAGCTACTTACTCTCTGACACCCGTAGGCACTTCTTTCAGACTTAAAAGCCCACGTAGCATAAAAGAACTGTTGCTTTCAATAAGTGAATTATTTGCTATAAAGGTTAGATAATTTTTATGTAAAATTATAGGTATTTATATTCTCTTAAATATGAGAGATTTAGCTTTACCACTCTTGTTAGGCAAGACAAAAACTTCTTTCTTTGGGAAAAGGGAATTTTTTTTTTTTCTCCTAGAGCAGTGACTTTCAGTAATGAATATATTTTCCGTAGTGATATAAATGTATATGTCAGTGTGTTAGAACCATACTTAACTTCACTGCAGGTGATACCATGTTTCCCCGAAAATAAGTCCGTCAGCTTAAGATCGTCAGCCAGACAGACACATTTAGTACATTATGACGATGTTCCAGAAGAAGATGACATGACTGTATTTGAATAAATGTAGATTGTTGTACATGAAAAAATATGACATCCCCTGAAAACACACCCTAATACAACTTTTGGAGCAAAAGTTAATATAAAACCCAGTCTTATTTTCAGGGAAGTATGGTATAAGACCCGGTCTTATTTTGGGGGAAATATGGTACTATCTGAAGTTTTTTATTCTATTAAAAAAATGCTACTAAATTGATTTCGTGACCCACCCGCTAATGAGTTGTACCTCCCAATTTGGAAAACAGTGTCCTGGAGTGTCCACCCAGGATAGCTCCCGTCACCTGGGCTCACATGAAAATCAGGAAAGATGAGCGTGTCAGCCACTCATGGATGATGATGGTGATGGTGGTGATGATGATGGTGATGGTGATGATGATGGTGATGGTGATGGTGATGATGGTGATGATGAGGGTGATGATGGTGATGGTGGTGATGGTGACGATGATGATGGTGGTGATGATGGTGATGGTGGTGATGGTGACAGTGATGATGGTGATGATGGTGATGGTGATGGTTATGATGGTGATGATGAGGGTGATGATGGTGATGGTGGTGATGGTGACGATGATGATGGTGGTGATGATGGTGATGGTGGTGATGGTGATGACAATGATGATGGTGATGATGGTGGTGATGGTGGTGATGATGGTGATGATGATAGTGATGATGGTGATGGTGGTGATGGTGACAATGACAGTGATGATGGTGACGTTGATGATGATGGTGATGATGATCGTGATGATGGTGATGGTGATGACAAGGATGATGGTGACAATGATGATGGTGATGGTGGTGATGATGGTGATGGTGATGATGGTGATGGTGGTGATGGTGACAATGACGGTGATGATGGTGACGATGATGATGATGATGATGATAGTGATGGTGATGGTGATGATGGTGATGGTGATGGTGATGATGATGATGTTAGTGTCAGCTGCTATTTATTCACATGTTCTTAACTTAGTTTTTTCAAATTATAAAACAACATATGCTTATTTTAAGTAATAGAGTAAAGGTATATAAAGAAAGACTTAACATGCATAACAAAAATGGTTAAAGACAGTTATTAACACCCCTCTCTCCATTTGCATTCCCTCTCCCCACAAGGTAGCCAATGAAAACAGCCTGGCTCTGTCTTCATTCCCTTCCTCTGTGCTTACATGCATGTGTGAAAATGTGTCCTGGATGTGAGGTTTTCTTTATCATCTAAGACACAGAATCCGTCACTATGCAGTTTGATTTTCTCACTTATGATCATCCCTCCAGAGAGGTGTCTTACTCAGACTGTTTCTAGCTGCATGCTTTTTAAGCTTGGCTGTCCCACATTTGTTCAGCCACTAGCTTACTGGTGGCAGTTCTGGTTGTTTCTGGTTGTGGGCACCTGTGCTGCTGGGTATTTACATATGTGCGCTTTTGTTTTGAAGGCTGTGTCCCGAGCAGGGTACTGTGGGGTGAGTGTGTTGGAGTAGTTTTAATCGCCACATTGCCTTCTAGGAAGGTGTCGCTGATGTCCACTTCCTGAGCACATCAGATGTCCCAGGCTCTGGTGAGCCCCTCTTGCTCAGGTCACTCAGGCCACACGTGCGCTCTGTGCTTTGTTGACAGTCGTCAGCCCATTGGTTCAGGCAGAGTCCTGTGTGTGAATGATGGGCCACTGCATGAATGCACGAAGGTGGCAGGCCTGGGCCTCCAAGGGGTCCTTGTGTGTAGCAGCCAGCTTCTTAGCCTGCTGCTTCTCGTGTTTTCCGTCGGTCACTGGGGTTTGAATTGGTTTTAACAATAAACACTGGTGTATGTCTTCTTAGACAAGATCAGAATGTCTCCTGCTATCGCATGTTCCCAGCCCTTGGCCTGCAACTCTGGGAGAGTCTTATAGCATTTTGTCTCAGATTAAAATGAGCGGAGGGTGTTCTTCTCACAGCCTACATTTAAGTTCCATGAAGACAAAGACTGTGTCTTCATCTTGTGTCCCCACAGTGAGTAACCTGGTGCCAAGAAGCTAAAGCTGAGGAAACGGTTTTGGAAAATGCAGGACAGTATTGAGAATCTCTGTGTCTGTGTTTGTGGACGAAGTCCTCCTTTTCCATCCGTTTCCTCACACCTCGCTGCTGTGTATAAAGTTCATGTTCTCTGTCCTGAGTGGAGAGACACGGGCCAGCTGGCGACTCCCTGTGTGTGTAGGTTTGCAGAGGAAGCAGTGGGACGGCAATCCACACCATCCCAGCTTTTTGCTGTGAGCGTCCTTGGACCTGACCAGTTTTGCCTTTGTGGTTCCATCATTCGACAGGGACACAGACGACAGACGATACCTGTTCCTTGAATGCCCAGATATCAACACACACTTACAACTGTGAAGCCACACAAGTGCCCAGGGAAGCCTTCATTTCCCGAGTTTAAAGCAACCACAGACAGTTTGACTTCAGGTGCTCTCTTAGTTTTATATGTGTTGTCCCTACAGTTCCTCTGATGTCAAAGGAAAATGGGTCGAACCACCGAGTTGATGGGTAGTGTGCTGTCTTCTCCTGGTTGCCAGTCTCGGCCTGGCTCTGTTGTCGTCCCCTCTCCGCCATGACCTCACTTTGCGGGCAGCCTTGAAGGCTCCTTCCTGGAAGTTCTTCCCTGTGGAGTTGCTTAGCTGATGTTGCATCCTAGCTCGGTGATCTGGGGTAGGAAGGATGCAGACAGAGTGGGATGTGTTGTAACACATGACCCCCGGCTCCGTGGCTTCCAGGAACTGAGGGTGCTTTCCTACTCATCCTGCGTGTCTGTCTCCATGTCCGTCCCCACATATGCCGTGTGGTGTCCTCACTTGGTCCATCACTGTGGCAGGGACATGGTGGGTGGCACACACACTGGCTCTAAAGTCTCCCCCGAAGTGACATAGTACCACTTCTGCTCACGTTTCCTTGGCCATATCTGGTCTCAAGGAGGCAGAGAAGTACTATTTTACAACATGCTTGGAAGAGAAGGACCTGAATATTGGCAAACCCTCATGGCTGCCACAGGGCCAAGCAGGAGGGAGAAAGGAGAGAGGAGAGGGCAGCATATTCTATGACCACACGTGTGGTGAAAACCATACCTCTGAAGGGACTAGTTAACTAACTGCCAAAAGACAGGTTCTGAAAGTGCTTTGATTTACAGCAACATCACGGTAACTAACAATCATCTCCCACAGGAAGCGTTCCACAAAGAACGGTGGCCTACTTGCCAGCTCGTACGGGCGTCTCTAATCCATGGCCTGACCCAGGCACCCACTGACGTGAGCCCAGCACAGGCAGACGCCCAGCGGCGAGAACACCTTAGTACTTCAGCACAGCCAGAGTGAGAGCACGGGATGCCTCCAGCAGGGCTGCCGCCGACCCCGACGTGTGCCTTCCGACCTCCCAGAAAGCTGGGAGACCTGGCCTGGCTTTCTTTAAGGCTTCTGGTTCCCTCTGTCCTTGCTGAAAACATGATTTCTCGTTTTGTATTTCCACGATGCGTTCCCTCTTTAAATACAACTAGGAGGAGATCGCAGTGCACCTCCAGCAGTTGCGGCATCATGCTGATCCTCCACGACCTTTGGGTGAAATGAAAAG
Source organism: Rhinolophus ferrumequinum (assembly GCF_004115265.2). Classification (NCBI taxonomy): domain Eukaryota; kingdom Metazoa; phylum Chordata; class Mammalia; order Chiroptera; family Rhinolophidae; genus Rhinolophus; species Rhinolophus ferrumequinum. Next base: position 57,682,417 of record NC_046302.1, read on the forward strand.
ACTTTCCATTGGGGACTTGCAATCAAATAGGGCTTTCGATGTGGGAGAGCATGTTCATGGTACAGATCGCCTGAGTAACGATGTGTCATAAACGAGCAAGGAAACGGCCACGGCTGACATGGGCTTGGCCATCATTCAAACCAAACCCTGAGGCTTTGGGTCTTGAGAAAGAAGAGCGGAGGGGACTGGCTTCCGTTCTCTGCAGGAGGTGAGGGCTGTGCCTTCCCTGTCACGGGAGTCATGGTGTGGCCGCTGGTCCTGTGAGGTGGTGGCCTCTCCCGTCCAGTTGAAAGATGCCAGAACTGAGTCTCTGAAGGCTTTTGTCTTTGTAGAACTTGATGCTGAAACAAGAGCACAGTGAAACAAACCTCTCTGATTTCTCAGAAAGCATTTGTTTGGCCTCTGAAAGTTTCCTGGAAGGTTTCGGTGCCCCTCTGCGTCAAGGAAGAGCCTTCTCCTTTAGTTGTGCTATGAAAAAAAAAAAAAGGGCAGGTAAGAGCGCTGTCCTGCAGTGTCGGGTCACGTGGAGGACGAGTGTACGTGCCTTTCTGTGCAGGCACACCTGGGGCTTGTGGCTGTGGTGCCCGAGCACCGTGTGAAGTGAGCCTTGCAATGACGCGGGTTGTAAGCTTTTTGCTGGTGGAGGGTCTTCAAGTTTGTAAAACACGCAACACCTGTGCAGTGCAGTAAAAGGAGATATGCCAGTATTCACTCTTTTATCCATTCAGCAAATGCTTCTTGAGTGCCTACTGTATGCCAAGTGTTGGTATAGGCCCTGTACAAGCTGTGGCCTCGTAGGCATATCGTAACTTCTGGCTTGTGATACAAACACAGATTGTTCATTGGCCTCTTCTCTGGGACCGTCTGGTTTGTTCTGAACCTGAGGAAACAGTACTTACTCTCTTTAAACTACATTTTGATTAGGTCCATCCCAGCCCCAAGACTGGCTCTGTTATAACAAAAGCAAATGCAGTCTAACGGCAGGTGGACGGCCTGCCCCTCGTTCCCCAGCGTCCCCCGCTCTCTGCTGCTGCCCCCTCTTTTTGGCTTCTTTCCTGCTCTTCTCCACCTCTGGAAACCCTTTCTGACCTCCCAGAGCAGCTCCGTGCGCCTCCCCACACACCCCCAGAAGCCCTTCTAGGTCCCCGCCTCCTTCTGGGAGCCAAAGGTCTCCCTCCCATCGTGCCCAGTCTGTGCCTACGGTCTGATTGGCTCTTGACTCCTGTGTCGACCACCATCTCCTCGGGCAGCGTCGGTGCCTGTAGGGTGCTTCTGGCCTTGTTCAGGAACCTTACCAGGTTGGCACATAAGGATCCTCGGCTGCACCCCCGCCCTTTTCATAGACCAGGAAATGAGACTGGGGGCTGCCAGTGGACCTTGCTCGAAGTTTCCCAGGATACCTGTTGGAGCATTAAGGCGAGAGTTCTGGTTTCTGATTCCTGGTCCAGTGCTTCATACATTGCACCACGCTGCCTCCGTAATGCCTTTGCATGTACTTCCCGGAGCTCCAGACTCTTCAGTATGCAGGCTCATTAAATATTTGAGTAAGGGTGTTACTTTCGGTCATATCCTTTTTATTTTTTAATAAATAGCATGAAATGATTTGTCAGGAATTCAATCTATAACTAACATTACTTCTGTGTTAAAATCAGATTTGTCTCTTATCACTTTGACTTACGGCACCTTCTGAGGGTGAGGAGGTGTGGGGACTGGGCGGTCTGCCTGCGTTTCCATTTATGTCACCGCCCTTTTCATCTTCAGTCTCCTTTCTTGTTTCTTGATCTCTTAGAGATATACCTTTTTGTTTTGTGTTAAGTATCAATGTAAATAAGTTATCAATAATCAATATAGTCTTCTGACACCATGTTCTATATTTTACAAGTCCTTAAGCAAATGTTTGCAGTCCTAACTCAGTACAACTAAATAAATTTAAATAAATATTTATCAGTTAAGGAAATGGTTTGCTGTAGTTATGGTACAAATAGATAGTAACTATATCTAAAACACCGATGCTTCTTATTTGCATCTTGGCAATTAAACCATAAAGATTGTGTTTTTTGTTCATGGTGGTATTTGTATCAACGTTCATACAGACACAATAATTAAGTGTGAAGGAGAATCAGTGTTTGCCTGAGCTGATTTGCATATGCATGTCAGATCTAGCTATGCCATTTTTATGGTATTGAGGAAAACACAATGACCTTTTACCAAGTTTTGATTCTGGAAGATTCTGTGTTTTGAATTCGGGGGGGAAGGGGCTGCAGGCAAAAGGGAAGAGGCAATCGTTGATTTATACCATGATGCTGGCAACCGTCAGGAACGTGAGATGCTTCGCAGCTGTAACTATCTTTGCTCAAGGCTGCTATAGATATACCACATTCCAGTCCATTGTCAGTCAGCTGCACGGGCTTCCAGGAGCTGACGCTCATATGACCACAGAATGGCCCCTGCTACTTTTGTGTTTCTCTCTTCTTCTGAAATGCAAGTTATTTTATACACTGGAGATATTGCATCACCGGTTACAGAATATTACTTCTTTATAGGATTATAATACAATAATCAGAAATGTGTTAAAAACTTATCTAGTTAGCTATCCTCTTAAAGTCCCTCATTTTCTTTATGATTATTTTCCAAAAAGAACTTGAAAGCAAGATGTTGTCCAGTCATTATATTTGTGAATAACGTATGTCTGAAGTGGGTAGTTTACCCTTAAGAGGAATAATCAAATAGTAAAATACACCACTGACGCTTTCCTCTGGCTTCTAGCAAAATAATTATCTTAGCGATTACCTCTGCCATGCAGTTAACTTTTGCAGGTGGATGGTATTTCTGTGCCTTTGTGTTCATCATGCTCATGCTTTGAGTTCTCCCAGGGACTATTATACCGACAGGTTTGTTTGTTTGTTTGTTTGTTTTTGTATAGACAAAAGAAGAAGGAAGGGAGAGGCTATTTAAAAGGAATTGCACTTTGATACATAGGTAGTTAGCAAATTCTGCGGATAGCAAGGTGACTACCTGTCTGCACTGTGAGGTGGGGTCTCATGGCAGGGTTCCCTAGAGACCAGTCAGGACCGCAATCCCTGATCCACTCAAGGCCAGTCAGTGTGCTGAGGGAAGGCGCTGCCTGGAGGCTGGGTATGGAAGTAAATCAGGGTAAGCTCATCAGGACATGCGTGCTGAAATGTGTCAGTCTTGAACTTTGAGTCAGGCTTTTGTTGTTATTGTTGTTTTTGAAATTGAGGGTCAAACATTTGCAGTGAAGAACTCTTTAGGCATCTTTTGCTCAGTTATTCTCCAGCCAAAGACATGCCCCACACAGCAAAACAAATCCTAGTTCTTTTTGGTTTTTGTTTTACATCCTAGTTCTTTTTGTTTTCTTCTTTTTTTAGAAGAGTTCAGCACATAAGAAGTGTTACTAGAAAGGTTTGTTTTCTTTTTTCTTTTTTTTAAAATTTAATTTAAGTGAATACTTAGAATATTTTTAGTTCACCAGAGTAATCTTACATGGAGAATGTGATCCACTTGTTCAAATCCTGGACTGTGGTGGAGAGATGTTGTGGAAAGAAGTCTGCTTTGGCCTGTGCGGCGCTCTTCCCACGACATCTGCGGTATTATTGCAGATTTATTTTATTTTATCTTTTTTAAGAGAAATGTTTCTCTCAGTGGGATTATCTTCTTGCAGTTCACCACTGAGGTGGGATCCCTTTGGCTCGCCACGCGTGTGCACTTGAATAAGTAGAAACACTTTAAGAAAAGTAAACTCTGTGCTTTTCTACTGTCATATTTGATTTGAGCCATGCTCGGGTGGTGGTTTGAAGCTCACATGAGATGCAGTGCCTGCCTGACCCATTTTAGCAGCCCATTATCATAATTTCACTGTCGTATGGCCACTGAGTTAATGTACTTACAAATGACAGAGAAAGTGTGTTACATGACCTTAGGGTTTTCAAAAATTAAATGACGTCGTAGGTCGTATTTCAAAGAATAGCTAAGGAGAATGGTTTTCTTTCCTGCATAAAGTGTCACTATGCTAGCAACAGGATATTGTATTTCTTTTTTATTACACAAAAATGTGAAGCTTTTAAACGGCTAGATTCCCACATAAAATTTAATATTGGGGTAGGGAATGAAATGTCCAGGGGATAAATCTGCTTCTCCCCATCTCATCCCCTCCCACTGTCTAGATGAAGTCCCTTCAAAACTTAGAAATGCAGAAGTGCCCTGAAATTCTTCTCTGGTGCTGCATTTAGTATTTCCCCCCTTATACAAAGCTCATGAATTCCCATTTAAAAGCCAATAAACTACTTATATTTACTGAATCTACTTCGCTAGGGTGTTAACGATAGGTCATTTTTTCTTACGTGCTTTCGGAATCATCTTTGGTTTTAAAAAGTGTTCTTTTGAAAGAACTGAGTCTTTCAGCTTGAGGTTAAATGAGATGTGGACGAAACTCTTAATGAAAGCAAGTGGCATTGGTATTTTGTCAGGGCACATAGCTGCCCACATTTTAAGGTCCTGAACTCACACTGCAGAGCCCCCCTGGTGTGTGTCCCTCACAGAAGGGGTTGCTGGGAGGGTGGGTGACAGGGCCTGTGCATGAGGAGACATGGGACAGACCGCCATCCACTTAGCAGTCAGAATCAACCTGTTCATGAGTTCTAGAATTCTCTTTCCAAGTGAGGACACGTGTGGATCAAACAGTAGCTCTCTGAAGGGGCTCCTGGGACATAAAAAGCAATCGATTGACTTATAGCTCATCGACAGTACTGGGCCTGCGTGTAACAAGGAGCATTCAGAGTCCCTTTTCATTTGGTCCTGGTGAAAATGCACGAGGGCCCTGTGTAATGAGGAGGCGGCCTTGGGGGGACTCCAGCGGCTTCCTGACCTGGACTGGAGTTTGGTGAATAGAAACCTGGCTCATATGTGAAAGTAATAGTGATTTCTGCAGTCCTCAGGAAGAGTGCCAGAATGATAGGAGAACAAGTCACAGGCTTCCATGCTGTTGAAACCTAAGGATGTCCTTCGAAAGCCAAAAAGTGGGACTAAAATTGAGCAGCGTAAATTTTCTTTGGGCTCCCACCTGCAGACTACAATTGCTGGAGCCTGAGTCAAGGCGTGTAGCAGCAGGTCCCAGTAGGTCACCTTTGGGAGTTGCGTGCCAGTCTGAGAGGGGACCCGCTCAGCCTGCTCCATGCAGTGTGGATGGAGCCTTACAGACGCCAGATCTCGTTAAGCCTCTGGCAGTAGTGACATAAAGAATATTATTTAAAGTTACTAAAATTTGATGAAGCTTCTGAATTTAATCTGCACTGTATTATGGACCAAAATTAAATTGAAGGGGGAAAAGTGTGGTTGCAATGTGTGCTTAGAAATGACTTGTCATAATTAATTTTTTTAAACCCAAACAATTAGAGCATTTAAAAAATTTTCTGACATAGCAAAAGTTTTCATTTCAGTTATGGGTTTAGTGGCTCTGAACGTTGCTTTATTTCCTTGATTTCAATGGACACTAATTGCATGGCTCTATTTCTTCTTAAAATGAATATACACGATTACAGAAATATTCACATGTCCCCCTGGGAGGAAACCTCATTTTCCATCGCGGGTCTGCTTGTCATTCTGCACGGCTGGCCCAAAGCTGACTTCTCTCAGTCTGAATAAGTGAGGCCGACAGAACCCACACATTTGTGCTGCATTTTGCACATGTGGGATGGTTGAAGGACGAGGAGAGTCCGTTTCACACACACCCTGGTGAGGTCAAGCAGCCACACTGAGCTAGATTTAAGGGGGTCCAGGGGGGCTTCGAGGTTCAGGGGGGCTTGCTAAGCTGAGGTGGGGTCGAGGGGACAGAGGACTGTTCATCCCTTGAGAGCACAGACAATGGCGGGGCTTCCAGTGGACCCTGCAGCACAGGCCAGGCAGCAGCCTGGTGCGTCTCTGAATTAGGGGCGAATGTGAGGGGTGGAGAGGACGAGCGAGGAGGGAGGAGTGTAGTGGTTCCTCTACCTGAATGGATAAGCACGCACTGATAAATGTTGCCGCCAGTTAAGAGATTTTCTCGTCCTCCAGCTTCCGTCCCTTACTGCAGAGATGACCGGGTGTGAGGAATGCTTGCAGTGTCACTCACCTCCTAGAAGCAGGAGAGGTCCTTTGTATGCATGTTCAGCTCTGACAAAGGCTCAAGCAGAAGAAAGATGGTGAACGGTTTTGCACATGGGGACATGTGTAACGTCGGGCATTCTGAAGCAATGACATCACAATATCCTGCGCAGCATTCTGCTTTGCCTTGTCTCACAGACGCAGGGCAGACAGGACTGCACCTTAGCACTGTGACTTCTAAGGGAATCTCAGGGACAAGGTTAGAACCCCCACCCCTGGTTGGCTTCCTGAAGAAGTGGTGGGCATGGAGGGGTTTATTAGTCCCATAAATCGCCTTTCCTGTCAGTCAAACGCTAAGAAATGCACGACAGGGTACTGGCCATTTCGGTGCGGGCGTATAAATCACTGAAGATTAAATTATTAGATAATTTGGAAACTTAACAGTTTGCATTTTGTACTTCCAATTGTTTTGCTGACTTGCACTTTTCTTGCTGTCCGGGATTTTATTAACCGTCTTTAAGACATCTATCATCTCCTTCCTCTTCATTTTCCAGTGGGCAAATTTTCCCAGGAAGGAGAGTTGCAATACTGATGCCTGCAGTCGCTGCTCCAAAAAGATTGCTGTATTTCCATTGACATGCATTACCATAATTGGCTTTTCTACATGATAGGAGAGAGGAAATAATAATGTCATTTTATTTACAGCCAGAGTGTCGCTTTATGAGACTTCTCCAAGTTTCTGCCATGCTGTGTAGGTCAAATGACATCTTTTGATCAGTCCTGTCCAAAGACATCAAAGCTGAGTGGCATGTAATGGAGACCTAGTGACAAACCAAATCTAGAAAAGAAATAAGACTGCCAGTTTCCCATTAACCAGGCTGCTAAGCAGCACAGCTTCCCCATGTCGGCTACGGAACCACTCTGACCACCTAAATCAGGAGAATGAAAGGAAGCTGAATTGGACATTAGTACTGCAAATGACTGCACTGATGGCCACAGCGTCCCTCCACACCCCCAGCCCCCCCGCCCCCAAAATCAGCAAGCAAACCATGCGATTACAGTGAGCCCGCTCTGCGCCCATTCATTTCTGTCCTGCCACTTGCTGGGTTTCTGATCTGGTTTATTTAGGTTTGACATCAGCCAAATGGTGTAGCAGGATATCTCTGACAGATATTCTTACTGATTTAACGGGAGGCACAACTCAGGAAAGATGGATCTTCTGAGACAGGATTTCGGAGCGGCTGTTTTTCCCTTTTCCACCCCATTTTCTTCCCGTTATGGTCCCGTTGATGTGTTGTTCCGATTCCCAGTCAAATCATTAGGGCCTTCAGAATTTTTGAGGACGTGTGAGTGATTGACGAAGGTTCAGCATGACTGCCATGCACACTGGAAGTATGTTTGGTTTTTTTTTAAAAAAAGGATTTTTAAGGAGGCATTTTATATTAGAGATTGATAAGCTAAGTTTTTTCTGCTCTACTTCAGCCCAGTCTACTTCCCAGGTGACTGGGCCACGTGCAAATTCATACCATGTGTACGAACAAAGCAACATCCGCAGTGCATTTATCTGCGTCGATTGGCTTTGGGTTAAATCAAGTGTTTACTCATTTCTTCAGTTCATTATTCCAGCCTGTAGTTATGGGACATTTACTCCGTTCAGGCACCGCGAGAGTTGCCAGGAGCCAAGGGCCACTCAGGGGCTGTGGCTCAAGCAGACCTGGCCCGTAGAGGACGCACCTCTAGACCCACCGCCACCACTGCTCAGGTGGCAGAGTCCCGGAGGGCTGGCCAGGTGGCAGTGCTGGAGCCCGAGGCTGTGGGTGGGCAGAGAGGTGACTCCATAGAAGGTGCCTGGGTTGGCGTGGTGGGAAACAGATTTTTTTTTTGGTCCTCCTTTTTATTGTCGCAAAATACACGTAACATAAAATTTATCATTTTACCCATTTTGAAGTGGACAGTTCAGCAGAATGAACTCGTTCACACTGTTGTGTAACTGTCACCACCTTCCACCTCCAGGACTTTTCCATCTTCCCAAACAGGAAATCTGTCCCCATCAAATGACAAGTTCCTACTTTCCCCTCCCCCCAGCGCCTGGTCACACATTCTACTTTCTGTCTCAGTGATGCGCCTAGGTCAGTGTGGCTGGAAACAGATTCCCATGGGGCTTTGCAGCCGTTTCATTCAATGCCAGTCCCCAGAAATGTGCCCCTCTGTAGCCTGTCATGGCTGATATGTGACCACAAGTTTTGGACAGAACTGCCGAGATCACTTTCGCTGACGTTCATGGAGATGAAGAGCTGACTTAATGAACTGCATATTCTAAAGACAGAATTCATTTGGAACCCACGCCACTTATAGCTGCTGGTAGACGTGGCCCATGTGTGGCAGTTGGGGTGCGTGTCAGAGCCCAGCTCTGAAACACAGCACGTGGGGGGAAGTCCAGCTCAAACCAGCAGAGTAAGCAGCGGGGGGCAGCTCACTTAACCTCCGTGCCTCAGTTTCCTCATGTGGGTGTGGAGTGTAACATTTCCCCTTAACCGTATTGGCAAGAGGCTAACAGTTATCGTGTCTGGTTCTGAGGAAGGGTTTGATTAATATTACCTATTATTATTCAGTGACATTTTAACCCGAAGTATAATGCTGGTTGAGCAGATATTCTGTGGATATGAAATGTTTACCCAAGAACAAATAAATGATTTCTTTTGAAATAATAGTATATTATCAGTCCTCCCAAATAAATGACTACTGGGCTAAAAATAGTCATTCTCTCTACCTAGGCGGGCCATTATCCCAGGATATATGTTATTGCTATTTGGGATTGGGCTTCAGTGGTGTCGTGGGACAGGCTTCTGGTGACCGCTGTGTGTTCCTGCCCTTTGTACAGAGATACGTGCACGCTTTGCTCTCAGCGATCAGGGCGCACATGACACCTGGTAGTGTCCAACATCCTTTTCTCTACATGCGATGGACTTTGCTAATTTCCACTTTCGAATCCACTCCCCGAAGGTAGTTTAGAAAGTTTTTTTAGTGTGTGCTTCCTTTCTTTCTTCCTCTGAACATTTTCTTTCCCCTTTTTATCTTATTGATTTAAACTGCCCGGCCTTTATTTCCAAGCGGTTTCGTGAACAGAAACCCAGGAGGCAGATGAGAAGAAACACACAGGAGTGATGTCAGAAGTCGGCAGAGGAGGCGCTGAGTGTCCTTGAGCTGGTCGTGTGAGAACGGCTTTCCTGTGGGCACAGCTGGAGTAGAATATGTCTTGTTTCTTACGCTCCACGAATGAATCTTCTCTTTTAAAACCTTTGCCTAGAAGTCATCTTGACCAAACCTTGTGCGTTCTTCAAGAACCCCACCTGCAGTGACGTCGTTTGGACACGTGGTCACGGGGTGCTGCCTTTCAGAAGAAATTGAAAGGGGAAATATCCTTAGAGTAACTAGGAATTGTTCTCCTGGTGGGCTTCTAAAGAGGAAAGTAATGACTGGGACGGGGGGTGGGAGGCAGCATTCCAGCCTCTGTTTTGGATCCCAGGGGAAAAGAACGTGAAGAAGGCTCAAGGCTTGAACCTAGACTGACTCCAGCGCCTCCTCCATCTTTTTAGCCAGGAGTCTGTATCTGCAGCTGCTCTTAAGGATGCAAATGAGGAGTGAAACCCTCGCTCCTGCCGAATCCACTTCTCCCGGTGCCCCAGGCATCCCAGGCCACGGCTTGCCACAGCCCCAGCCCTGTCTCCGCTGTGCTCAGTAATGCACGGGGATGTTGCTCCACCAAAGTGTCACCTGTCTAGGTGAGTCGTGCCAGTATCTATCTGAAGTGACAGCCATCTTTGAGTACCGGCGTCTCTGACTGACTTCTCTTTCATCATTTATGTTGGAAAGGTAACATTTTCAACAAGATTGTTTCCTCTTGCCCTGTTCTTCTTTCTTGGCACCCTCTCTCCTGCCCACCCCCCTCTCTCTTAGTGCACCTGATCAAAACATCACTGACAACACTTCCTTCTCCAAATCCAATGAGCCTCACTTGCCCGGGAGTTTTCCTGAAGAACGCCAGTGCTGATGTGCAGTGTTAATGACGCTGGTACCAGAGGGAACCTTATTGAGTCTGGATCATATGACCTAGCAGCGTTCCTCCTGCTCACGCTTCCTGGAAAGAATGGATGGAAGTCAGTTACGTGGCGGGATTCTAACATCTGTCCTACCCCATCATGGTCATTTGTATCAGTAATGGAAACAGGTTAAATACTTCCATTCTAATGTTGCCAGCAGGGATGAAAATGAACATTTCAATGAAATCATCTCAGCAGAGCGGAGTGGGGCGGGGCCTGGTCTGATTCATCTCCACTCCCGTTGGTGAAGGGAGCCCTAATGAGATTGCTGGAAGTATGGTTTATCAGCTAGATGAGGAAGAGCGAGTAAATCTCAGCGATTAGAAGCGTTGAAGACCTCTGCTGATAACATGCTCTTTTCGTCCTGAGGGAGCGGCAGAAAGCCAAGGAGGGCGAGGGCACTCTCTAGGGGGCTGCCAGCAAGGGCTGTCTGCAGCTGGTGACACCTGGAGGTGGCCTTAGGTCGTCTCTTAGAACCCTGTCTCGGGCGGGGGCAGGACTCGGGTTTTCTTCATTTCCCCGTAATTATAAATTACCCATGTTTGGAATGCCCTTCGCTTTGCCTAAAAAGTCACTTTACTTCCTTGGTTGTCCATGTCAAGAAGAAGCATCGTGTTTGAATTGCTAGTGATGTTTAACACTTTTTTTTAGAAAAAAATGGAACTCAGTTCCTTTTCATTGTTTGTCTTATACATGTCACTGTACTTCTTCTAGCAAGAGGTATCTTCAGTGATGCCAAGTGTCCTATCATGTCTTGTAAATTCAAGTTTGTTAGTGTGGATTATTTGACATATTTTCATACTAAAATGCTGTATTCATGAGGTACGTTTTCCGGTATCACTACCTTTCTCCTCCTATCTAGACGACATTGCATAAAATCCAAGTGAGTTAAGAATAGAAACATTTAGTCAGCTAGCCCGTTAGATTAAATGCCAGTATCTGAATGGTTCCACTTATTGAATTGTGGGGCCTGACAGGAGCTGAGGCTCTTCTGTGGAAGGAACGCGTCCCTCACTTTTCATCAGCATGTCTTCTTGTCACGTCGGAGCAGGTCCGATGTGCACGCGTAGGCTCGTGTGAGTGGGTGTTTTGAGTAGCCGGCTTGGTACCTGCTGGATTTTGAAGGATACATTTGAGGCTGATGTTTAGAAAGCAAATCCTGTTCAAGGCCATGCCCATCTTCGATTGCTGCGTCAGCCCTTTCGGTAAGGACCCACTCTTCTGTCCATCGCCTGGAGCCATGGCAGTGGGAGCGCAGGGTTCCGGGGCCTTCGCCTCCTTGGAACAGCAAACAGGACGAATTAAACACCACAGGGGTGCGTAATTGGGGTGCCATCAAGGTGCAGACTCAGCGGGACACAAACCTAACTGCTCAGAGCCAGTGTTAGGTAGAAGCGAGGGGATTTGGAATTTCTTGACTGTATTTTGCCATCGAAAATCAAGTGCAGCTGTCACTTCTCACCAGTCTCAACATGACTGTGGTATCGAGAAAATCTTGTTTTCTCTGAAGAAACAAAGACGTTTTAAAAAATGTTGGGCTGCGATTTGAGAAATACAGTTTTTATCTAATTTGCTGAAGATGCTTGTACCTCATTGTGTACTTATGATTGGAGGTGAAAACATTGTTTTTAGGCAATATGTGTGTACTTACATTGTAGACCATCAGGCACACGTTCATTGTTAGCTTCAGACAAAAGTCTAACATGGACCCCATATATTGCCTTCTGTCCACTTGTGTTAGAATGCACAGCATTTCATGTTGCTCAAGCTGACAGCATGTCTTCAGGGACACGGTGGCATCCAGAAGGCACATTTATGACAAAAAATATTAATTTTTTTAAAGAAAAGTGAAATCTAACCATAACATTCTGTCGTCTCATTCCCATTTGGGCAATAATAAGGTCTACGTGTTTTTAATTTTTTATTCACTGACACACCTGTGAATACACAAACATGCACACACTCATACACACCCACACATGCACGTACACACACGTACACACACGTATGCATGCGCACCCACACACACCCATGTATGCACGCATTCACACGCATACATACATTCACACATACCCCCATATGCATGCACACACTCACACACCCCCATATGTACACACACACGCACGCACACCCACATATGCACGCACGCCCATGCAGCACGCTGAGGCTGGCAGCACCCCTTGTCCTCCCTTGCAGGTGCTGCTGTGAGCTTTGTCAGGTGGTCCCCTGGAGGTCTGAGGCTGCTATGAATGCCCTCCCTCTGACGGCAGGACACGTTGTGTGTGCTCACAGTGTCACACTTCACACCGTGTGCCAGGCTCAGGATGGGCGGGGGAGTGAAGGCAAAGCTGTTCTGACACAAAAAGAAATAGCAGAAATGATGATTTGGAGTCTTTGTTTTATTTGATGGGGAGAAATGTCATTGATTTCTATAAGTAATTGCAGAAGGAGAATTTTATGCTGCAGTTACCATTCCCAAGTATATTCATTCCTCACATTTCCAGGGGTGGCAGTGGGGGATGCAGAGGAGGCTCAGCGCCCAGGGCTGGGTTGTACTGGAGAAGATGCAACAGTGTTGCGCTGACTTTGTCTTCTGTGATTCAGTAGCCTTTCTCGTAACAATCTTTTAGGCTGAAAATTGTATTCATTCACCTCGTGAAGTATGGTGTTCTCATAGTTTCATCACCAGAAATAAAAAAATTCTACAAATACTGTAGTACATTCTGGTACTTTTGTACTCATATGAACTAAACATTTTAAAGAAAATTGTAGTTTGTAACGAAAACAAAAGATCGTGGCAAATAATTAGCTAAACTCGTAAGTTTTATGAGTCCGTCTCTTTCCTTCCCTGGTTTTCTCTCTCTCTCTCTCTCTCTCTCTCTCTCTCTCTCTCTCTGCCTACATAAAAATTTTTACAAAGGCATCTAGGAAAGCAATTATGACACTTCACTGATAACAATAAAAATAAACCTAATTATTACAGTAAAAGAATGGTATTTTCTGTCATGACAGTGTGGATATAACTTTGATTCAGAAACCATTATTGTTATGAAGGGAATTTCAAGAAAGTCAGGTGTTCTGTGACCTTGGATTAAGCTTCCAATCAAGTATAGAAATAATTATGTAGGATATCTTAGCTTGTGACGTAGCCTGTTGGTACATAATTTACATCTGACCGTAGCACACTTACTGATAAAATTTCTCCTAACGGTGTGTTAAGAGTTGGTCTCCGGGCTGTATTTGTGGGTCTGCGTTTCCACGCCCCAATCCTCAAAGACCTGATGTTCCCTTTTCTTATTTTATCCTGTGTGTTTATGAGAATGAGCTACTGGATTTGCAAAGGGAGGCACATTTCTGAGACGTGAGCTCGGTGTGGTGTTCTGAGACGGACAGCCCCTTCTGCCCTCATGTCTCACATTCGTGTTCTCACGTCCTTAGCAAAGGCCGGCAGAAGTTCCCCCTCCTAACCGTGGACTTTGCGGGGCGCAGCCTGGGCGGTGGGGTAAAGTGACTGGCTTTGGAGGCAGGCGTTGTTGGTTCTTTGTGACAGCCATGTGTACGGTGTACAGAGCATGGATGGCACTACTGTGAGTTACCTTTCTCTGCTTGGAGAGCTAGCTCGTGCTCCGGTGCCCTCTCTGGATTTCTAAATGTCACCCATCAGGGTGCCTCTTATCCTCTCTGCTGAAAGTCTCTTCTGTAGCATCAGGTGGGAACTCCATGTCTGGGGCCTGATTTACTAACATTGGTTTTGTGGACCTCGATTCAGCAGATGGTCCTGGCGTGATGTGTACCTCGGCTCGGAGGTAGAGGTGATAATGAAAACATGGCGTCTCCCTGTGCTTGGCATTGGGCGTGCACAGCTCGGGGGCAGCCTGCCTTTCACATTGTGGAGCAAGGAAACAGTTGCACGCGTATTAACACACAACAGCAGTAGTGAAATCTGTGTTTCCCCAGGTTCATAAAAGAGCGTTTACTCTGCACTTCCCGTTTCATTTTAACTTGCCTTTTAATGTTTTCAAGATTGTCCTATATTTTTTTCTCTTCTTTTTTTCCGTGGCATCGCTGACAATCAAAGAAAGTTTTTCGTCTTTTCAATCATGGTTTAAGTTCTAATTTGGGCTATCCCACTGGTTAAACTACATTGTCGTAACACTCAACGAAGTCTAGACATAATAATACTGATGGGAGGGGCCTCAGAACGAGGCATCTTATTTCTCACTTAACTTGAAATTAAATTCTGGGGCAGTGAGAAAAAGAAGAAATTGTATTTGTTTTAAGGAAGTTACCTGCTGATTCCTAATGAAAATTAGAATTGGGTAAAATCCATAGGCCATTTTATTGCAGTTCTTAAAAATGGCTTCGATTGGGTTTTAAGTAAAGAATTAATAGGTTATAAATCAAGCTTTAGCAAACCCGTATCTTAGCAATTCATATGGGGCAACAAAAGTTTGTCACAGTGATAGAAAAAATTTTGGTCCTATCACATCAGAGCAGAAGTGGTCTTTCAGCTCTGCCTGGCCTAGTGTCAACCATCCCGCACAAAAATCAGGACCTATGCTTGTAAATTGACGTATATCCTGCTTGTTTTTGAATGCCTTTTCAGAGGAGGAAGGAGTGAGCTCTGTACTCATGTCTGCTTCCTCTGCAGTTTTTATTTCCCAGTGTGTTCTAACTTTCATGAAAACCACCTGCTCTCTCCCAAACCGAGGTGAAGTTACTTTACAAGTGATCAATTATAAATTTGGAAGAAAGTGTGTTTTGCAAGATTCTACAGTGCATTGAAGCTGTGCATTCGTCACTTAGGTGTGTGTGAGCCCCTTTTGTGAATTGGCCCCTTGGAGTAAATGTATTTTGATATAATGGCCATCTGTTCGTGGATATCACATTTGCCAGTCGAAAACCTAGTTTGATGTAGATAAACATGTAATTTGGTATCATTGTAGAGTTTCACCAGGTGGCAATACAATAGAGAAGTTTGGTATTTGCTGTAAGCCTGTAACCAGGCAGGGACCAAAGTCCTGTGTTATGTACCTGTCACTTTTGGATATGCATTCCCCTCCTTCCCAGCCAACTCTCAATTATGCGTGCTAATGAGGGAAGGAGAGCTCGGACAAACAAACGTTCCCAACCTGATGCTTGTCGTGGATTTCCACCGCCTCCCCATGGGGCCTTGGGAAGAGCTGCTAACCAGGAAGGTGGCCTCTGCTCCCTTGCTAGTCTCCCCTCCCTTCCTTCCTCTGTCCCCTGGCAGAAGTTGTAGTCATCAGGGAAACGGCTGAAAGGCAGGCAGAGGAGGGGCCTGGGTAGAGCAGGTCCGACTGATCCATGGGTCGGAATGTCGCTTCTGGGTGTTGAGTGTGCCATCCACACCGTGATGAAGGCCAGTGGCGGGCCAGCTTTCGTCAGATGAGGGTGGGTGATGTCGTTCTGATCACCCCCACTGGCCTGACGCTCATCATCCCTGTGCGGGTGACCCTGAGCCGGGGGCCTTCTGACAGCCTGTGAGGACGGCCACCCTGTGCATTTTCTAGCTATTTTCAGAGCGTGCAGGCGTGAGAAGGCGGAGGGCCGGCAGCCCACGGTCATGCCTGATAATGACATGACGATGCTGCCATTCCCAGGACCACGTCCCACAACCCCAAAGGCACCAGTCATTGCCCGCTTGGCTGCATTGCTGGGGAAACTGAGGCCCCGAGGAAGGGGTGACTGAGTGTGGAGGTCGCACTGCCCATAGGTGACTGACTGGGGCGCCTTCCTGGGTCACCCATCAGTTTGTCCCTTCCGTGCATCTGTCCTCCTGTCATGATAATGATCAGGGTCTGTCCTTCAATGGGACCCCACAACAATGGCCTTATGAACTAGCCTGGGCCCTAAAGAGACAAGCAGATGGACTGTCAGCCTCACCCGCCTACCCCACCTCCAGGCTCAGGCGGCCTTCAGGGGGCCCCGAGGAAGGGGTGACTGAGTGTGGAGGTCGCACGCACACCCATCGTTACTTCGTGTACCTGCCTTGTGTGATAGTTATGGCCCGGGGGGGGGGGGTGTCCGTGTGGCCCATTGCTCCTTTGGGCACTGATGTGGCCAAACTGAAGGCCTCCTTCTCTGCCTAATTCTGAGCCAGGCGTCCACCTGGTCTTGCTGTCAGGCTCCACGGGGTCCAGTCTGGGAATTTCCACCTTCACAGCCCTTGTCTGCAAGACCCAACCTTCTCAGCCTCCCCAGGCCCAAACACTTAAAATGAAACCCAGTAGATTCTTAATTCTTCTGAGGAGTCTGGGATGCGAGACCCTCAGCCTGAGCCCAGTTTTCGAAGGTGGGAGGCCTGAGGGGTGGCTTGGGCACTGCTTTTAAAGGATGGGGTCGGGAAGCAAGGCAGGGCGAGTTAGAGAGAGCCCAGTGCTGACTCCAAGGGGAGCGGTTTGCTGGGAGAAGATTGGGAAGCTAGGGGTCAAGTGCTGGGTGGTGCCGGCCTTTAGGGCTTGGGATGGCGGGGAGGGGATGCTCCAGTAGTTGTTATTACCATTGCTGCGGCCTTGGAACTGAGCCAGCCCTCGGAGGGTCTTGGAATGGAGGACTGGCTGATGGCTCACAGAGTCCGTCTGGAACATTCTGTGGGCTCCCTCTTGCCCACCTGTGAGGCAATGGTGGTGGCCATCCCACCATCTGTGTCCTCACACGGCCATGAGTGCTCCAGAGGAAGGGTGACCCTGAGTAGCACTTCGGCTGAAGGGCCACTAGAAAGGGTGGCAGGAGAATGGGGAGGGATGTGCTTCCAGACACCTGGGTAAGCAGTTGTGCTTTCTTCTCAGCTGACTTACCATTTCCTCTCACCCAGGGAGGGAGCGGGAAAGCTGGCGTCAGAGGGCATCCCGTGGGGTGGGCACAGGACAGCCAGCCCCAGCTCTGTGCTTCCTCGTGCCCCTTATAAACTAGAGATGAAAAGTTAACTCAAAAAAATAACTACAGTGAGCTAAAAGACCATGCTAGAACAGTAAAACAGCCAGATTCCAGCTTCTCAGGATTAATAAGCTGGAAGGGTGCCTGATAAAAGTATAAGCCCTAGAAGGTTACGAAAGCCCAGGGAGTGTGTCGGCGTCAGGTTGATGTAATGCCTCTGTGCCCATTGAGCTGGTGGTGGAGGGTCCCTGCAGTTGCCCCCTGCCAGCTCCCTGGAGGGGGACAAGCGGTACAGGAGCGGGAGCAGGAGGGCCAGGAGTCAGGGGGCGGGGAGGGGGGCAGACTCTCCACGACTGAAATCCCTCACACAGGAACCCTAGCAGCCTCTGCACCCTTCATTGTTCCCTCCCCCCTTTTTAATAGTAAGAAAATAAAAGTAACAGAGAAGCCCTTTTCACATTCCGGCCAGGCCGGGCCCTGCCCTGCCTGGGCTCCCTAATTCCAGGCTCTGGCTGGTGGCTAAATGTTTGCTTCCAGCTATTTTGTTCTAGAAATGGTGTAAAATGGCTAATCCATGTTTGTTAAACTGAAAACACCAAACACGATGTTGAAAAGACAGGTATTTGTCAAGAGCCGCTTCACTCAACCCATCACCTGGGCATTCATCAGCCGGAAAAACCACTATTAACATTCTTTCAAAGGGATTTTCCCCTGGACTCTGTGCAGCTTTGTCTGTTGCCCTTTTCATCAACTGACTTTGCCTGTGTCATGAAAGCATACTTTTCAATGTTTGGATAACATTGCACCTCAGGAATAAACTGCAAATCACCAAACCACCGCTACGGGCTGGAGATTTAGATAGTGGACAGTTTTATGTGGGGCAGTACCATACAAGACACCTGTACATGACACTTTTTCTGTATTTCCTACCTGCTAGACTAGACTTCCAAAGGAAAATCATTGGGGCCAAAGGTGTCAATGTTTACAAATTTTTCTCCTTTACTCTCTTTCGTCAAGATTCATTTATAGCAGCGTGACTGGCTCGTGGGAGTTTTCTAAATATTTGATACGGGATTACTTTCGGTCATTCATTCATTCAAAGACATTTACTGGGTGTTTCGCTGGCACTGAGGTGCTAACAAGACAAAGGACAGTCGCTTGGTCCTGTGGTGGCAGAGTGGAGAGTCCTCGCAGTGGGAGTCAGGTGACCCAAATCTCCATCTCGTGTCCACTGCTTGTTTCCTATATTGCTTGGGGGAGTCGGGCAGCTTCTCCATGACTCAGTTTCTTGTCTGCAGAGCAGGCAATTCAGGCATGCCACCTGGCAGGGTTGTGCAGCTGAGGTGAGGGGATGGAATGAAAATGGCCTCCGGCGGTGGCTGGGGCGGTACTCAGCAGAAGCAGCCGAATGAGAGTGTGCAGGCCGAGTAGGGTGACAGACAGGTAAGCACCCCTCAGTTCTGCGGGGTGTGGTGAGTCCTGTGAGCGGATTACGAGGCAGGTCATCAGGGAGATGACATCCGAGCCTCCTCTTGAGGACAAAAAAATGCACCAGGCGGAGGGTGGGGGGCAGGTGCCCTGGACACGTGGTGGGGAGGGCGGGATCCCTGTGGGGGTTTGTTCCCCCTGCGTAGGACGTGGATGTAACAGAGATTGTAACTCAGGGATCGCAGACCCTCTGGGTCAGCGTAGAGGAAGGAGAAGGTTGCTGGGCAAGAAGGGGAAGGGGCCCCCAGGAAGGCTCCTGCAGCCTCTGTAGGGACCTGCTTATTGAGGGCAGGGGACAGTGTTGGCTGTAGGGCTTGAGGACAAGCCCACACTGAGGCTGACCACACGTTTCCTGGCATCGACGACTCGTTTGGGTGGGACGAGTTCCGTGAAACTGAGGTAAGAGATGCCTAATTCAGGAGGAGCGAGTGTGCTGTCATTTGGGGTGGGAAGTGCTGGAGGGAGCAGGAGGAAATCATTTTGTCTGCACATCATTTACTTGGGAGTGTTTGTGGAACAGCCACGTCATGACCAGTTCGGGTCCTCGCAGCTGGAGCAGCTTGTATGCGCCAGAGTTGGGCAGGCTCTGCACACACCCCGGGGCCACGCAGGCCCGACCTTCATGGGGCCTCCCCTGATGGGGTGGGAGGTTTGCAGGGTGGACATGGACATGGTGGTCACAGTGGTCTGGGCATGCACTGGAAGAGTCGTGGAAGGAGGTAAGATTGGCCAGAAAGAGGCTGCAGTGGGAAGAGGCGTGAGCGGCAAGAACGGGCGGTGGGAGGAATGCGGGCGGTGGGAGGAAGGCGCACTGCGAGCCAGCAGACAGCGGGGTCAGCTCCCGCCTTTCCCAGGAGCGTGGCTGGGGTGGGAGGGAGCTGCTGCTGCCCCGCAGGGCCCTTGGGGAGGTGGGCATGCAGGATCCCGGGCTTCACCTTAGCTACACGGGAAAGGGGCTCCCTTCCTTTCCCAGATCATCCCCTATCCTGGCCCTCACACCCACTGCCTGCTTACCCTGCTTCAGTTCTCCACTGGGTCTGAGTTCCAAGGGCAGGCCGACGGGGGTATTGAGGTGAGGGGAGGGATCTCTGAAACCAGGGTCCTCTCAGCAGGGCTTTCTGGTGAAGAGGCTGCAGCTGGCTCTGTGGTTCGGCCCAACGCCTGCCGTAATGTTTGCACTGGGGCTGGGGGTTGTCAACGAGAAGCATGTTAGGTCAACCTGGCAACTTCTGGGTGTAGACTGGACTGTGGCAGGAGGAGGACAGGCTCGGGCTGGGGATGGACATGGGCACAAGACACTCCACTCGGCTGCGATGCTGACTAAATCATGTCTGGGCTGTTTCAGGCCCTGAGGGTGAGGACACCCTAGAGGAACAGCAGCGAGTTCCCCATTTCCGTGTTTCCAGAGTTGAGGTAGAATTTGTCTGTTTACCTAGCGCACTGAGGGGTGTCTACTCTTGGGGAGGTGGTGGGAGCCCTCGTCTCCTAGCTGAGCACACTGGTCCAGAGGATGCTTCCTTCAAATTCATTGCTAGGGCATACGTCGTTCTTTCACGAGGATGGGTGGACTCAATCGCCAGGCAGCGTCCTCTAGTTGGTCCCAGTGTATGGAACCACCTGGAAGCGTGCTGCTGGAGCTGTCTTGGGCCAGGGAACCAGGCCAGCAGCCAGGACCGGGCACCTCATTTTCACATGCGCTTGGCCTGCCCAGGACACCCCATAGCCTTAAAATCACCATCCACAGAGGTAGGTCTGTGGCCAAGCCAAGGCCACCCAGGCCAGGCTTGCTCAGAGATGACAAGTGTGACTGGTGCTTCTGAAGTGGGGTCCTGGGGCTGAGCATCCACACTGTGACCCCTCGGAACCGGTCACAATTATGGACAAAAGGGAAACGTGGTTGAACTTGGCGATCATTTGTTAATTTTATGAGCTGTACATTTTACAGGTGGGCCATAGGATTATGTAGAGCGTTATCCCTGTGCCGACCCCTAAAGTTAAACCTCAGGTCTTGCACTGTTGATTATTTTTCACATTGGGAGCACAGTATTAACGGAACTGTGATTCCCAGGTTTGTTAGAGGACAGGTTTGTTAGAGAACCAGATATGAGCACGCATGCTCAGACCATTCACGTCTTCACCCAGATGTGGGAATGGGCCCTCGTGCAAGAAAGCATGGTGTGTGCAGGTACCCGGACCTCCCCTTATCTGTGGTTTCACATTCTGAGGTTTGTTACCAGCGGTCAACTGCGGTCTGAAAATATTAAATGGAAAGTTCCAGAAATAAACAACCCGTAATTTTTAAATTGCAGGCTGTTCAGAGCAGCGTAATAAAATCTCGCACTGTCCCACCTGGAACATGAGCCATCCCTTCGTTTCCATGCTTTATATGCTCCCGCCCATTGGTCTCTTAGTAGCCATGTTGGTTATCAGACTGACTGTTGTGGCACTGATTTTATTGTTATAATTATTCAATTTCATTATTACTGTTGTCGTTAATCACTTATTGTGCCTAATTACCTAAACTTTATCACAGACATGTATGTATAGGAAAAACGTAGTAGATAGAGGTTCGATACTCCCTGCAGTTTCAGGCATCCACTGGGAGTCTTGGGAGGTACCCCCGCGGATAGGGGCCACGGCTGTATTCTGACGGGTCCCGCTGAATGGCTGATTTGGTCGTCATTCGCTGTGCGTGCGTCTGCGAGTGTGCGCGTGTTCTCACAGGTGACTGTGCCCACGCCCCAGAGCGCTTGCCGTGTGCGAGTGTGCGCGTGTTCTCACAGGTGACTGTGCATGCCCACGCCCCAGAGCGCTTGCCGTGTGCGAGTGTGCGCGTGTTCTCACAGGTGACTGTGCCCACGCCCCAGAGCGCTGCCGCCCGCATTTGAAGTCCTCCATGTACAGGTGGGGATGGTCTCCTGTCACTCCTCCCTGGCCCCGGGCAGCTGCGATGGTCTCTGTCTGTCCTGTCAACCATCCCTGAAAACACACAGCTCTTTGCCACATTCCCTTAGGATCCGGCTCTGATAATGTGATAATGACTGATTATATTTAATGAGACACCCCTCTCAGGTCGTATCAGTGCATTTTAATAGAGCCTTTCTGGAAAATTTCTTAACCCCAAGTTTCCCAAGTAGTTGATGGTTCAGTAGTGGTTCCTAAGTAGTTGAGCACTGGTTCAGCTAGTTATTCCCTCAAAGATGATGGTTAATAATAATAATAATAGTAGTAGTAATAATATATAAGTAAAATACAGTGGTCAAATAAGAAGCAATGCGTGCAATTATCTCCCCTTGGGATTAACAAGATATGTCACATGTTAAAGGATCTAAAATATCCTGCGGTAAAAAAAATCACATTTCATCTAATGAGTCATTTGCCCTCCAACCCTCTGATTCATGTGACAGCTGTCAATATCCTGTGGTTTCCTTTGGGAAATGCTGCCTTCAACCCGAGAAGTCACTCTGCTGTGCAAAGGTAGCCTGTACTAGGCCGCTGTAACATATACTATTATTGTCCTTGTTGAAATTTTGAAAATAATTATTGTGGTAAAATACTTGTAACATGGAAGTTACCATTTTAAGTGTACAGTTCAGTAACATTAAGTACATCACTTAATGGTGGTGGTGCAGCCATCACCGCCATCATCTCCAGAACTTCTTCATCTTCCCAGACTGACACTCGGTCCCCGTTAAACACTAACTCCCCACCTGTCCCCCAGCCCCTGACACCCACCCTTCTACTTCCTGTCTCTATGAATTTGTCTCCTCTAGGCACCTCATATAAGTGGAATCCTGCAGTATGTGTCCTTTCATTTCTGGCTTATTTCAGTCAGCATAGTGTCCTCAGGGTTCATCGAGGTTGTAGCAGGTGTCAGAATTTCCTTCCTTTTTAAGGCTGAATAATACACCTTATTTTTTGTTCATCCATTCTTCTGTCAGTGGACATTTGGGTTGTTTTCACCTTTGGCTCTTGCGGATAATGCTGCTTTGGACAACTAGGGCTCTGTGACATCTGTCCGGTGTCCCCATGTGTGTGACTTCTGCTTCATCCAGGCAGGGGGCTGCTGGTGCTACACTTGCTGTGTTCTCCTTTTTAGTAAGGACCAGAGCATTTTCATCGCTTGCCGTTGAGGAGTATTTTTGTTTATGGAAACCATAGAATGCTGTCTGTGAAATATCCTGCCCTACAAGTTGACAAGCAGGTCCCTCGTGATGGGAAGGCATGAGGGACTCATAGGTCATTGCTTTGGAAAGGAGAGGCCTGCCAGAGGAGGGGGCAGGGGGCCCTTCCCTTCCCACTTTGCTTCAACAGCCAAATGGACGTCTTTAGAAGGGGGAAGATGCCGCCCTGCAGTGGATGCTCCTCCATTGAAATGTATTTGCTTAGTTTTCCTGGTTGAAACTGAATGTCTGCCACGGAGTTGTAGAGAGGGTAGCTCCAGAAAGCAGGGTAGCCTTGTAGCCTGGGAGCTCGGGTGAGAAACATCATTTTAAAGATCATCTAAGTGCCGGGGAGGCCGCGTCCTTGAAGATGATTTACTTCTCACCGTGTTTCATTTTTCTTTCCCAGCTTATGTTCCCGAGGAAGAACTGAAGGCAGCAGAAATAGATGAAGAAAACGTGGAGGAGGATGGGCTGTCTCTGGACATTCAGGAAAGCGACTGCGTGTGCAATGAGGAAGCAGAGATCAAAGAGGCCCAGAGCTACCAGAACTCCCCGGTCAGCACTGCGACTAACCAGGACGCTGGCTACGGGTCGCCTTTCAGCGAAAACAGCGACCAGCTAGCCCATTTCAAAAGCTCCTCCTCCAGAGAAGAGAAGGAGGACCCGCAGGGTCCAGACAGCGCCCCTTACCCCCAGGACAGCTTGGCACAAATCAAGGCTGTGTACGCAAACTTATTCTCGGAGTCCTGCTGGTCCAGCTTAGCTCTGGATTTAAAGAAGTCCAGTTCCACCACCAGCAACCACGATGTCGGCCAGAAGGAGAGCTCCACCCCCGCCCCCACGCCCCCCGCCACGACCACGGCAACCGCCGGCACCACGGCGAGCACGCCCAGCTCCAGCTCCAGCTCCAGCACCAGCACCAGCTCCAGCACCAGTAGCAGCGGCAGCTCGGGCTACGACTGGCACCAGGCCGCTCTGGCAAAGACGCTGCAGCAGACGTCCTCGTACGGGCTGCTGCCCGAGCCCAGCCTCTTCAGCACCGTGCAGCTGTACCGGCAGAACAACAAGCTCTACGGCTCCGTGTTCACCGGCGCCAGCAAGTTCCGCTGCAAGGACTGCAGCGCCGCCTACGACACGCTGGTGGAGCTGACGGTGCACATGAACGAGACGGGCCACTACCGCGACGACAACAGGGACAAGGAGTCGGAGAAGACCAAGCGCTGGTCCAAGCCGCGCAAGCGCTCCCTGATGGAGATGGAAGGCAAGGAGGACGCCCAGAAGGTGCTCAAGTGCATGTACTGTGGCCACTCGTTCGAGTCTCTGCAGGACCTGAGCGTCCACATGATCAAGACGAAGCATTACCAGAAAGTGCCTCTGAAGGAGCCAGTACCAGCCATCACCAAACTGGTCCCTTCCACGAAAAAGCGAGCCCTTCAGGACCTGGCGTCCCCGTGTTCCCCCGAGCCGGCCGGACTCGCGGCAGAGGCCGCGCTGAGCGAGGCGGCCAAGGACGCGAAGGCCGCCAACCCCTATGTGACGCCCAACAACCGCTACGGCTACCAGAACGGCGCCAGCTACACCTGGCAGTTCGAGGCCCGCAAAGCGCAGATCCTCAAGTGCATGGAGTGCGGCAGCTCCCATGACACTTTGCAGCAGCTCACCGCCCACATGATGGTCACCGGCCACTTCCTGAAGGTCACCACCTCTGCCTCCAAGAAGGGGAAGCAGCTGGTGCTGGACCCTGTGGTGGAAGAGAAAATCCAGTCCATTCCTTTGCCCCCCACCACACACACGCGGCTCCCCGCCTCCCACATCAAAAAGCAGCCTGACTCACCGGCGGGGTCCACGGCCTCGGAGGATAAGAAGGAGCCCGAGAAGGAGAAGGCGCCGGCGGCCGCCGACGCGGAGAAGAAGATCAAGGAGGAGAGCGAGGACGCATCGGAGAAGTTTGAGCCCACCGCGCTCTATCAGTACCTCCGCGAGGAGGACCTGGACGACAGCCCCAAGGGCGGGGTGGACATCCTCAAGTCCCTGGAGAACACGGTCTCCACTGCCATCAGCAAAGCCCAGAACGGCGCGCCCTCGTGGGGCGGCTACCCCAGCATCCACGCGGCCTACCAGCTGCCGGGGACCGTGAAGCCGCTCCCTGCCGTGCAGAGCGTGCAGATGCAGCCGTCCTATGCCAGCGGCGTGAAGTCGCTGTCCTCAGAGCACAACGCGCTCCTGCACTCCCCGGGGAGCCTCACGCCGCCTCCCCACAAGAGCAACGTGTCAGCCATGGAGGAGCTGGTGGAGAAGGTCACGGGCAAGGTCAGCGTGAAGAAGGAGGAGCGGCCCGCGGAGAAGGAGAAGGGCTCACCGGCCAAGGCCGTGTCCCCCGTGGCCAAAGAGAATAAAGACTTCCCTAGGACGGAGGACATCAGCGGCAAGCCCCAACAGAAGAAGGGCCCCGAGGCTGACGTGGGCAAGGCCAAAAAGGATGGGGCGGTGGATGCCCACACCCCCAATGGCACTGAGCCTCTCAAAGCCAAAGTCACCAACGGCTGTAACAACCTGGGCATCATCACGGACCACTCCCCGGAGCCCTCGTTCATCAGCCCGCTGAGCGCGCTGCAGTCCATCATGAACACGCACCTGGGCAAAGTGTCCAAGCCTGTGAGCCCCTCGCTGGACCCGCTGGCCATGCTGTACAAAATCAGCAACAGCATGCTGGACAAGCCGGTGTACCCCGCCACCCCCGTCAGGCAGGCTGACGCCATCGACCGCTACTATTACGAGAACAGCGACCAGCCCATTGACCTGACCAAGGCCAAGAGCAAGCCCCTGGTTTCCAGCGCCGCCGACTCGGTCTCCTCACCGCTGCGGGAGAGCGCGCTCATGGACATCTCCGACATGGTGAAAAACCTCACGGGCCGGCTCACCCCCAAGTCCTCCACACCCTCCACGGTGTCCGAGAAGTCAGACGCTGACGGCAGCAGCTTCGAGGAGGCGCTGGACGAGCTGTCACCCGTACACAAGAGGAAAGGGCGCCAGTCCAACTGGAACCCCCAGCACCTGCTCATCCTGCAGGCCCAGTTTGCCTCAAGCCTGCGGGAGACCCCGGAGGGGAAGTACATCATGTCGGACCTGGGGCCTCAGGAACGCGTGCACATCTCCAAGTTCACCGGGCTGTCCATGACTACCATCAGCCACTGGCTGGCCAACGTCAAGTACCAGCTGCGGAGGACAGGGGGGACGAAGTTCCTGAAGAACCTAGACACAGGGCATCCTGTTTTCTTTTGCAACGATTGTGCCTCTCAGTTCAGAACTGCTTCCACATACATAAATCACCTAGAGACACACTTGGGCTTCAGCTTGAAGGACCTGTCCAAGCTGCCACTAAATCAGATTCAAGAACAGCAGAATGTCTCAAAAGTCCTGGCGAACAAAGCTTTGGGCCCGGCCGGGACTGCCGAGGACGACCTGGGCTCCACATTCCAATGTAAGCTGTGCAACCGGACTTTTGCGAGCAAGCACGCAGTCAAACTGCACCTCAGCAAGACCCACGGCAAATCCCCAGAGGACCACCTGATCTATGTGACAGAGTTGGAAAAACAGTAGCGTCCAGGTATGCAAGGGACCGCGGCACATTGCACTAAACGTCGTCTTCGTACTGCACTAGGCCTGGCCTGAGCCTCCAAAATCAGCCTTTCCTTTGTTGCCGAACTGCCTGTCTGGACCTTGGTTTTTCTTACACATATTTTGTAGTTATATTTATATGCTCTTTGTCCGATTGTGCATGTTATTTTTCTTTTTCCGTGAGTCAAAGTCTGACCTTTATTTTCAACATCTGTTCTTGATGTTAAGCTATCTTTTGTAGGAAATAGTGGGGCACACTACTCAGAGACATTTACTTAGCAGGAAAGAAAGACACAAATAACAATGATAAAAAGACATCCTAAAATTACAAAGTTGCCATGACAATAAAGGTCACAGAACCTAGTAGTGTCAAATTTAACCCTTTGAGGACTGTAATCGCATCTCTGTGCCTTTCACTCAAAAAAAAAAAAAGAAAGAAAAAAAGGCTTAAGGCATTTCATTCAGATCAAAAGCTGTGTCAGACACAAAACTTATTTAATAATTAAAAAT
Source organism: Rhinolophus ferrumequinum (assembly GCF_004115265.2). Classification (NCBI taxonomy): domain Eukaryota; kingdom Metazoa; phylum Chordata; class Mammalia; order Chiroptera; family Rhinolophidae; genus Rhinolophus; species Rhinolophus ferrumequinum. Next base: position 57,709,298 of record NC_046302.1, read on the forward strand.
GAGCTTTTATATGCAGACTGGTTTGTGAAGGAAGCATGCATGCAGCTGTTGGAAGACAGAATGTTGTCTAGGACTTGCCGGGTTAGGAAGCCACAACTTCACACGTTTAAAACAAAAAACAAAACAAAACAAAAAAACTAACAACAGCAAACACCCCAGTTGCCACTATGCCCAAACCCTCTGGATGCTGAAAAAAATGCCACTTTTGGCAAAAAAAAAGTATGCAAGCTATTATTTAAAAATGTGTAAAAATGCTATTTCTTTTTTTTCCTGTAAAATACTGCGGTTTATAGTTATTTACAAATGTAAGCTTTGGTACAAGCTGACCTTTCTATAGCGTGCTGCATTGGTAAACGAAAAAAAAAATGGGGCAAATGTGGGAGTTCTTTCCTTGTACATTGCCAGCATCAGCTTAAAAACTCCTCTATGTTACATATCGTACCATTTTAATCTATTCAACTTTCTTTGTACCTTCTGGCTGTATGCTTTCTCTTTTAACTTTTTATATTGTCATTTTATATTAAATTTCTGTGTATATAATGTAAAACCACAATTTTTGAATAAAATTTAGTTCCTGCAGCTTGATTTAAATAGAGAAATTTTACTGGCACTTGCATCTTTCCGGATGCATGTATATCAGACAAAAATAAATAAATGAAAACAAAGCAAGCAATGCACTATTAATTATACGTTTTGGTGTTCTATCATTAATATTGTACATTTGGATTCACACAATTAAGTCCACTGTTTTCTCAACTGTAAAATAAATCCACACGCAGTTCTTGATTTACGTAGATTGTCATGTCGTCATTGTTTTGCCTTTGAGATGTTACTACAGCAGGAAGAGGTATTGCTTATGCCATAAGCCACCAAAAATTCTATTCAGAATTATCACTTGACGATTTGTGTGCTGACATCCGTCACTCAAATGATAAGCATTGCATTTTTTAAAATTATAATTAAAATTTTTGACTGCACTGGGTGCTACTGAGTTTAGCCATCGAGCGATGGCTGTTTTGTACCTAGATAAAATGAGGACCTTTGTTCAGAGAATCCTCCCAGACTGTTTACAGATGCTCACACTGATCTGGTCTGTATATCGGGACTAATGATAGGCTTAGGAGGTGGGTCTCCCCGTAGCAACAAAGACCCGGGGCCTTAGGACTAGTTCTGCGTTGCTCTAAGGGGGAAAGTCTGATACCTGTCCTTTAAAAATGGACAATTTTTAAAAACAGGCTGCCCTCTGTTTTGTGTTTGGGACTAGTCCTCCTTCTGCAGGAGGCTCTGGGGTGCCTGTGGGCCCAGCAGGACTCTGGGCAGGTGAGGGCTATGACCCCTGACCCCTGAGGTCCAGGGCTTCAGTCTCTTTAGGGAAACACTGATGCCAAGGCCCCCCGCCTCTTTTATCCCCAGAAGTACTTCAGGATGTGGCAGGAAAAATTCTTATCTCCCTTTAGATTAAATTTTGCATGAAAAGTGTTTCTGAGCCAGAGTTGAACTTCCAGCGCTCTGTTCGGAAGCAGCCAAGCAGTTGTGCTGTTTCCACTATTTGCCTATTGAGGGGCCAGCCAGGCTGCTCTGTTTCCCTTAATGATTGTGGGAGAGCAGGTCCGGTCCCCGTGTTTACACGGCCTTTGTACGAATGCCGCAGATGCCAGCGAGGTTTGCCACACTCTTCTGACTTTTTTCATCCTAAATAGCTCTGTTCTTTAGGAGCGTCAGCCATTTAGACATTTTGGTTCAATTACTGGGTGATTCTGTACATTGGGCTCTAGGGGTGACGGAGAAGAGTAAAAATCACTCCTATGGTGGAACGTCTGGTCTTTGCCTAATAATCCTTTGAAGTTACGTTTGTTGTACCTCAGGCCCACAAATGCATGACCGTGTGATTTCATCGTGATAGGGCAAGAGTCAGACGCAGCAGGTGAAGTGGTTGATGAAGGGAAGAGCTCCGAGGAGAGGCTGCTGGCTTCAGTCCCAACCAGCAGCCGCTGACCTGACCCGAAAGCTGCCTGCAGCCTGAGTTCTGACACTGGGTCCTCGGCCCAGAATTCGGGTTTTCCTTTCTTAATTTTTTTCCTTGTCTAATTCCTCAACCACATTGCTATCTTGTCATCAGCCCTAGTTCCCCGACAGTGGAGAGAAGACTCGGTCGTCTTGCTGCCACTCACTGGTAATGAAAATGGTGTTCCCCGCTCCATTTAGTGAGCTGACTCCGTGCAAGGGACTGTTCTGGGCCTTCACACACACATTCACACATCCGGACCTCAGCCCAGTATGCGCAGGGTCCTGTTACTGCCACCCACCTTCACAGGTAAGGAGCTCCAGCACAGCACTGAGGTGCAGGGCTTGTGATCGACAGAAACTGAGCTCTGAGCCCAGGGGGTTTGTCCCCCCTTTGCTGGCGCCGGGGAAGGTGTGGCAGCAAAGGGCCTGGCATCTCCTGTAGGATGAGGACCAGAGCTGAGTGTTTTGGGTGATGATGCTGACGGGATGTGAGGAGCCACCCCGAGCAGACGTGCATTCTTCAAATCGCCTCCAGCTGTGGGCCACATCTGGTCGCAAAATGGGCCCGCTCTATCTTCCGTTGGATCTGAAAAATAAGTTGAGATAATGTTTGTTATGAATTTGTAGCAACTTCAGTGTCTACAGGTCTACCTAGTAATATAAAGTAATACGAAAACTCAATTTGTATAAATGCAGATAGATTGAATAATCCAGGGATGCGATCGGACACCTCTAATTTGAATCTTTACTTTACAGATGTTTCTGCTTCCTTAAGCTCTGTTTGGGTAGACGTGTCCATCCTCTCCTTCCTCTAGTCTTGTGTATCCCCAGAATGGGGTCTGCACTCTCTCCGGAGCCCAGGGCACCAAGTCTGCATCTTCTGGAGTGTGACAGCCGATAGCCCTGAGCAACTGGAACGAGCTGGTCACCCGCCTACCTGGTAGGAGGCTGGGAGGGTTGGGGAGTGACTTGGCTGTCAGTCTTTCCGTTTGATCAAGCTGACATGGTGTACGTGTAAACGTAACCCTACTTAGGCCTTGGGTTTAATAACTCATCAAATATGTTTTTCCTTTAATTACAGGATTTTCACAGGTTCGATATGTTCCTCAGAATGTGCATTGCGTGACGATGTTTGTTATTCAGTCAATATTTAAAGAGATATAAAGCCTATGACAGGTAGGCAATAGTTTGTGTAAGAGAAACAAACTTTTAGGAATTATATGCAAAAAGAAGTGATTTAGAACTTTAAGATTTATATCATCACATTTCTATATCTGGTAATCTTTAAAAAGCTGCTCACATCAGTTTAAAGTGTGTCTGAACTTCTTCCAAATTCTCAGAAACTGTCCATACAAATAAAGGGTTCTGCTTTTTTCCAAGGTAAAAGTGCTTGTTACTTACTTTATTATTATTTCTCTGAAGGTGCTGGTGACCATTGAAAGCCAATTATTGAATTATAAACTTAAAACACGGCCAATAATAAAACTGGGATAGCATTTGTACTTTTTACATAACTTTTATCCTATAATAAAGTAGTACATAGTCACTGCAGAAAACTGGGAACACAAAGAAATAAAGGAAATAAAAATTAACTCTTCTTTTCATCTAGAGCAAAATCACTTAGTATTTTAATGCTAACATCTTTTTTTCTGTGTTTCTACAACATGGAGATCACACTCATCACAGTTTTGTTCTTTGCTTTCTGTACTTGATAGTAGATAAGGCGTATTTTCCCATTTCTTGAAATATCAAAAATTTCTAATCTTACTGAGATGTTCTGTGGTTTACTTAATAAATTCTCCATTAGTTACAATTTTAGAAAGCAACATTTAGATTCTTTTCAAGTTTTCACTATCACAAATAAGTACACGAAACATTCCACTCAATATTTCTGATTCTTTCTTTAGAACAAATACCTAGAATTGTCATCTCTGTGTCATAGTGCGACTTGATACATATGCCCACATTGCTCACAAGAGAGCTTATTCCAGCTTTCAAGCCCAACAGAAAATGACCATTTCTCCACACCTTTCCTTTGTGAGCACAAGGATTTTTTCCTTTTTCAATTTCTGGCTATTTTTACTAATTAGCCAATGTAATCTTGATGTTTTAGTTTATAGTACTTTTTATGTTCCTTGCCCATTGATGTTACTTAAAGGAATGGTGATTGAAGAGCATGTATGATATTATATTTAGGAGTACTTTTGCATGAATCGTGATTTCATTTACACGCAGGTGGCCAGTATGCGTATTTTGCAGACAACAGAGAGGAGAGAAGGGCTTACTTGAGCCACGCAGCTCCCTGTGGTTCCAGGTCTGGCATATGACAGACGTCTCCCGGCCCTGTTCCCCAGTGTAGTTCACTGTACCATGGCTCACTAAAACTCGCCCAATGTGTCAAGTAAGTAATTTACCTAGCACTGTCTTTAAATTGTCCGACTTGTAACAGGGAGAAAAGTTCCAAATTCTGTGATTTCTATTACTAATTTACAATTAGTATTGATTAGGAAAACAAAGATAATCTCAGTAAAGTGGAGCACCCCGGGAAGATGAGATTGGATCACCTAGAATGAGTCCACACAATGACAACACTTGGATGAGAGTTAGAAGGGAAGAGAGAAGGACCACTTCAAAAGTCTGTGGAAGGAATATTTCCCACAAGTTAGTTTGTTCCAGAGCTAACGTTCAATTGCTATCTGGGAACCTAATTTCTTGGACCCAGGTTTCTGAAGGGATTATATAGAAGCCCACACAGCTGTGAAGATGTGAAGAAGTCATGTCACCTTGAAATGAGGAGGTTCTTGATATATAGCAGTAAGTGCTTTCCCCAACAGCTATGGTATGAAGAGTTGACATATAACTAGTTAGTCATTCTATTTCTTAAGTCACACAAAAATATTTACACTTTGATCTGACTGGTGTAAAGAGTGTCTGATCATGTGTCACGGAACAAGTGCCTTCCACCAGATGGACAGATAGTATGAGGTTGGTGCAAAAGTAATTGCAGTTTTTGCAATTTTTAACCTTTTAAACCACAGTTACTTTTGCACCAACCTAATAGAAGCAGTGGGCTCACATATGTCATCACATTTTGTTAAAATATTTGAGATATGGCATACATCATATTTTTATTGAGATATAATTGACATGTAACATTATGTTAGTTTCAGTTGTACAGCATAATTATTTGATATTTGTATAAAGGATCACCACAATAAGTCTAGTTAACTTCCATCACCGCAGTTACATTTTTTTTTCTTGTGATGAGAACTTTTAAGAGCTACTCTCTTAGCAAGTTTCAAATATATACTATAGCACTGTTAACTATAGTCACCATGCTGTACATTACATCCCATGACTTATTTATTTCATAACTGGAATTTGTACCTTTTGACCACCTTCACCCATTTTTGCCCACTCCTGCTTCTGACAACCACCACCAATCTGTTTCATTTATGAATTCCTTTTTGTTTTTAGATTCCACACGAGAGTGAGATCATATGGTATCTGTCTTTCTCTGTCTGACTTCACTTCATCATATTTAAATATAAACTAAAACTGTAGTTGTCAGGTTAGAGAGAATGCATTGTTTAAAAATGAATTTCAAAGGAGGTCTTTAACACTTAGAACGTTCTACACAAACCTGAAATCTTAGGGATGTTTTTTTTCTGAAAGCTTATTTGACCAAAAGCTTGTTTACATTCATTAAAGGGGTTGAGGACAGTTACATTAGGATCAACAGTTTCTAAAATATGTAACTAATAAGGATGACTTATTTTGCATAAGTTATTCCGCATAACTAGAACCATTCACCAAATTCTTCCAGTCAACTTGTACCTAACAGGATTTCCTAGGAGCCAGTACAAAGCGCTCAATCAATCCCAAGATTAAAACATTTTTCTCCTTTCAGTAAGTTTTTATGCATTTATGCGTGTTTTCAGAGTAATTTTTTTCAATTTTATCCAACTGACTGGAACTAAGAATTTCTTTTTCTCTTTGTAGCAATAATGAAATATGTGGATGTGTAGTGAGTGCTATGTAACAGTAATATCAAGAGAAGTGGGACTTTTTGAATCCTTTATGACCTGTGTAGTTTAAAATCATATATTGAATCATATTTCCAAGCCATGGCTTTCTAATACGTATCTCATGACATTATGCCTAGTTTATGTTGATTAATAATTGATCAATTAATCATTGTACTTACCAATTTCAACCTTTGACTCTTTAAAGTCACTAAAATTATGGAAGGCAGATATTTCATTATGTTTCAATGTGTTAAACTTTCAGAGACAGTAGTGCCCTGAATACCTTCATTTCATTTGTTTATATAAATTAGTAAACTCTAATGTCCCCTTTCAAAGCTATTTATTCCCCTTTTGGAGATTCCTGTCTTTACTCTTTTAGAGTCGTGAAATTAACAAATCAGTACCTTGGATATGCAAAATTCCAGGATGGAGAGCTTAAATATTGGTCTGTTTAATGGAACCATGGGTTTTTACTTTGTTGAATGGCATGATAAACGACTGCATCTCAAAATTAGACTCTAGCCATCTTGATTGGGACACCTTTTTTTTTCATCATTCCTTTCAGCAGTTAGTGGGCACCAATGACATTAAAATCTGAAATAATCGGTAAGCAGAAATCTGATGGAAAGGACTTTGTTCAAACTTCAGATTAGTATGAATAATACTCTTTAAATAGAAGGGCATTTGAAGTGGCAATTCTTTTCATGCTGATTGTTTTCTTAAATAAGAGGAGACTATTCATCTTTAAGTTCTGGTTAGGTAGCTGGAAACTTACAGTGACACTATGTAACATCGTATTTGTTGTCCTGGAAGCATTGTAATGTCACCAAATCCAACGTGAAAGCACAGAGAGGTGTGGCAAGTCCCCACCACTTTGTAGCTTCGCAGGAAAAAACAAGAGATTTCCAAGAAGGAGGTCACAAAATTCTCTCTTTCCAGATGACCTCGCACTTTTCCTAACATTTCCATTTTAATCAAAGCACACAGCAATTTTTTTCCCTGAGAGATTTAGATTTTTAAATTTCTTGTTGCCTGCCTCTGGAGGCTTACCTTTTTAAGAGTGGAATTCCGTATCAGGAATAGAAAGGCTGCTGTTTCAGACACTGGCTTGAATGTCACCCATTTTGCCAGTGGTTTCCATCCTGGGAGAATAGTCACTAGACTATTGTCTACTACACCAATGCAGCAGCTGGTGAAATGCAGCAATACGGACGGACGTCACTAAGGTTACCTGTATGGATAGACATCGCCGAATCCAAGTCGTTAGAAGCTAAAATGTAGCCAGAGTGACGTGGACTGTCGAGTGGGTGTCTTCTACAGGGGGGTGGACATCCAGTTATAAGTATCACAGATGGTTTGTAGATTTCATTTGATAAGAAAGAAATTGCAAACAGAGAATTGGAGCGTGGCCTTTCTAGGGTTAAAGATCCTTAAGCTTTAGAGAGGATGTATAAAAGAAAATTTCTTTCTGAAATAATTTATGGAAATGCTGTGCTCCCTTTGAAGGTTCCATGTCACCGCACGGCACTACGCAATGTTCTCTTTCTTCACCTGTCAGGCAAAGACCACCTCGAAGAGTCTCGGTGCTGATTACTAGTTAATTGTCATTAATAAGTGACAACTGACATTATGGGGGCTTAATGCAGAGAGAACAGAAAAGAGCCACAGATATTCTAATGAGCTGACTCCTACGTGCCCTCTATTGTTGTCGATCATGAGGAGCTGTCGTCATTGTTCAGAAGATGGGCTTCAATTGCTCTGGAAAATATTCTCTTTTAATTTCTTTATGCACAGATGATTCCTGGTACTCTGTATTTCTCTCTCTCTCACCCCTTTCCCCTTCGAGCATGCACACACATGCACTTTCTCACCCTCTCCTATGAGCGTGCTAAAAAGTCCCAACTTAGGAGGTGCCCTCACTTATTCTTAGGAAGTGCCCTAACCTATTCCTAGACAGGGAAGTCACACACTCTAAAAGAGCTCACATTTATAGAGCAACTGGAAAAGAAAGGCTGTTTAATATCATAGTTTTAGTTGGCTTGGACGGGGAGAGGTCCAGCGTTGAGAAATGAAGGGTGGAAGAAGGAGGGGAGGAATTGATTTAACGAGGAAAGATCCACCAGTCACAACCGGAAAGCTACGAGTCATGACCAAGAACAAATGAACACGTGTCACAGTCAATCTACCCAAGATACATTTTACTCTTCCCAGTCCCTAAAGCTTTAACACAATGACAACAAGCCCCCCCAAAATCTGCCCCCTCGAATCTTCCAGAAGAGAAGCCAGAGATGAGGGGAAATGATTAACTAGGTACTGAACTTTGAGCTGCATCAGTTGCCATTTGTTTTTGGGACATTTTACCCCAACAGAATTTGCTTGTTAAAATCCTTACTCTTCGGGACAACTTGCCACGGCCTCACAGTTCTTTCTTGCACATAAATGTGTGTGAACATAAATACAGTACTTGGTGTTTTGGACATCAGAGTGGAAAATAAACTAAAAAAGACACAGGAAAATGTTTCTCGTGTCGACTCGAGCTGCCTCACTATATTCTCTGTCCGTCTGCAGGGAAGGCCGAGATGAAGTGCACATTGTACTCTACCAGCTCGAACACTGAAGATTTCCGAACACGACTGTGGCAGAAGATTCTTGGAGAAAATTCAGGCTAAAGCCAACAGGAATAACATGTGTTGTTTTTCAAGTGCCAACACCTCCTAACAACAATTTTTCGTGCTATCAGATCATTTCACACCGTGCCATTCCACCTTCTATCAAGTCTTATCGCACAAATGCAGTTTCAAGGTTGATATCTGATGGCTGCACTGCTAAAGAGAAAAATCCTGTCTTGCTCCTGAAAACACTCCTGTGGCAGTCATTTCTTTATGCCATGGTTAGCCCTCTGCCCATGTGTATTTCTTCTCTGTGATGGCTTTTGGAAGAGTGGCAACATTTTGAATTGCAGTGGGCAATGAGGTCTGGCTTTCTCACATGTCGGAAGCAACCTGGACTTCTAAAGGATCCTAACAGGGAAGAAAGAGATGGCAAGAGATGACCATGTTTGTCTTTCAATTAGCTTGCTGGCAGCCATAGCACACTGTTGATGCGTGTCGTGGTCTCAGTAAAATATGTTCAGGTCTTATGCACGTAACCTACTGGGATATATATCTGGAGTGTTTATACTTGTATCATTGAGTTTTTGGACTTAAATTCTTAGCTTTACACTTAGATTTGGTTTGTTGTTTTATTTGGAAATACGGGTGATTGGTCCAGCTTGGTGTCATCTATAACTGAGATCAGCAGGACACCAATATCCTCACTTAAGTTTTGCACAAAAATGTGGAAAAGGGCAGAGTGAGCTTGTTCCAGGCACTGGATGGCATCCCCAAGTGGACATTGATCCATCGCTAATCAGGACTTTTTTGGCATCATGCTAGAGTGGAGAGAGCAGAGGATTCAGAGGCTGGAAATGGAACTATTTCATGACCCTCTGTTTTTCATCAAAATTATAATAACACATGGAATGTGTCTCACTGTGCTCAATGCATGAAGGGGCTAAGAAACTGTAGATATTGATGTCATTATTGTCATCAGACTTGCTTAATCAATTACAAATATACCTTATTGGAAAGCTATTCTCTTGTTCACAAAAATATCATGAAAGACTTTTTCAAGAACCTCTTTTAAGGTGGCAAATGGGAAAATGCACTGGTAGGTAGGTAAGATGAATCATGTATTTGAATTGGAAGATAAAACATTAGCTGCTTCATGGGGTTCAACAATTTTAGGGTGTCACAGCTCCAGGGGTACCCTCCTCCATTACCATCACATTTCAGCTCAATTAAAAAATGATTGCTGGAACATCTAAAATGGGAGCATTGGTCGTATCTGAGTTGGAGAGAGAGAAAGGGGTCTGGGAAAGCAGAAAATGAGTTGTAGAAGGTTAGGGTTGGTTGTTCAAGGCAGAACATCGATTTGTGGTTGGAATCCGGCATTGCTGCCCTTCGTCGTCTCACAATATGATTCCCAAGGGAGGTGTGCATAGCGTTCTGACCGAGCACCTCACTGGGCTCGCAGGTGAACCAGGCTGGATGTGTGGAGGTTAGGAGGGCGCCTTTGGCCTTAATAGAAGCAGGAGGAACCCACTACCCTTTACCATGAGCCCCAGGGGACTCCTGCTTGGTTTCCTGGGGGTTGGGGTCTGACGGCTTCAATGAATGGGCATTTCCAAGGGAAACAGGAGCTGAGTCTCTTTCCTCTATGCGACAGGAGTCCCACAGAAACCCAATTATGTGGCTCTGACCCGAGTTCAGACTCCTCCCCTTGGGCTGGAATCAGGGTAGGGAGAGAGCTGAGACTTCCCCTTGAGTTCAGAAGGTGTAGTCAGTAGGTGGCAGGGTGATCTCCAGGCAGAGAAGACTTCCTGCTTCATTCTGATGGACTGGCCCACGATCTGGCTGAGCAAGGGGACATTAGCTCACATGCTGGTGGTGCTCAGTTTATGTTCCAGAAGCCTGTATCCTTTAGTTACTCAGTTTCGATACCTTCTTTCAGACCGATTGTCTGTTTCAACCCTCCTCGTCACTTCATCAGTTATCTGCATTTAGGTATTTTCATCTGTTTGAGTCACTGCTTGCCTTAGCTTCTTAGCTTCTGTCTTCATTCTTTCTTTTAGCTCAACAATGTGCAGTGGTGACCAAAGGCTCACAGTGTCTCTAGGGTGTCAGGTGATGGTCCAGGACTCTGCCATCCTGGGGCTCGCGGAGGTCTTGGAGCAAACGCGCTCACATGTGTCGGGAGGGTGGTTTCAGAGGACCAGAAAAGCAGCAGCTTTGGAGTCAGGCCAACCTCCTGTCAAATCCTATTTATCCAAGTGAGTCTCCATGTGACTCAGTTTCCCTGCCTGGAATCTGAGGCCAACCATAGCATCCCCTTCCTCAAAGGATTGAAGGGATGATTAAATGAGATAATGCACATAATACTTATCATAGAGTCTGGCCCGGGGTAAGGGCTCAATAAATGATAGCTCTGATTCTTTGCAAAAACAAAGCCTCAGGCCTCCGAGCTTTCCTTTACTGCTGGCATCATCGGTTGTGCACAGCAGTAAGCATTCCTCAAAGTGTAGTTGCCTCCTAGGAGGACTGGCATAGGCCAGGCGAGGAAGCACCAGGAGAGCTCTCCGAGCGCCATGTCCAAGGCTCGAAAATCAAAATCAAGAAAGAAGTCACCTCACTGTGCACAACTTCTGATGACGGGAGGCTGACCTTTCGTGTGAGAAGGGGTCCCGCCGGCTATCGTGCTTTCACCGTGAGGGGTGCGTAACATGTTTTTAAAATAGGCTGTAGAGAGACAGTGAGTCCAATCACATTTGGCCAAAAATACTTGAGCGTCTTCCAGTCCATGGCTTGCAACTGTCTTATAGAAGTTACAGGTGCATCTTCTGTGCTGATAACTGTTGGCATACACCACACTTACAGTTACCGTATAACTACATTTTAACTAAATAAATGCGAGATGGTTAAATCTGGTGTCGGTTAGTAATCCACGGTTTCGGAGAACAAGGTGATACTGTGTCACATGCATGTTTCAGTGGCAGCGTCCACAGCACACGCCCTGCTGAACAGAACCTGCAGCTGAAACATCTAACTGCTGCTTTCCAGCTCACCATCCCCAGCTCACCTGGCACCATGAACGCAGCTGAGCCAGGTGAGCAAACACCAGACTATGAAACACCCCAACATGTCCCGTAAAGAGGCTGACCTGCTCAGAGCAAGCCCGCGGCTTCTTCTCCAGGACAAACAGCTAACAGCCCCAGACGGAAAGGAGTTATTTGTTCAAGGTTATTGTTTCTGCCAGTGGAGAACTGTGAATAATAAGCTTCCCTTTGTTAAAACACTGATTTTTGTCAAGATATTTTTAAAAGTGTTCATTTGGGGAGAGACTGAGGTGGGAAGCATGCACAGGATGTGGCCATTCTGTGTGAGCAGGGTCGTGGGTAGAATCTCGAAGCAGACTCCTTCTTTGGCTCCGCTCCCCTCAGTGGCTGGTGTTTTGACCAGCCTGCCCTTTAGGCTATCATTGGCATCTTTTGGGGGAAAGCATTCCATTCATAAACATGAAAATAAGCCCATAATTGACCCTTGGACTGAATTTGTCCAAGTTTGAAGAGCCCCATGTGTGAAATAAGCTCATGGTCCCCAAGCATATGATGCCAAAGAGGCCGTTTCAAGGCACTGCACTGAGGAAGGGAGGGGGGAAGAAGGGAAGAAAGGAAGGGATAAGCAGGGTCAGTTTTTCTGTTGACCTCTAAGCGCCATTGGATATTACTCAGAAGTGACTGAGTAGACACCGTGAGTGCTAATTAATCTGATGGCCCCAGAGGAGCCCGTGACAGAGGCCTATCAGCATGTCCTTCCCATTCCATCTCATTGAGGTCCAATGTGGACACACTGGTAGATACACCTGGGAGGGTTGACGTGATGGAGCCCACTGGAGATGAAAGATGCAAAATCATACAAAACAGAGAAAGCGGACAGGGCTGCCACCCCTGTTTACGGGCTGACCGGGGCTCCGCGGCTCCTGGAGCGGTTGTCCAGGCAGCGGGTTGTCCAGGCAGCGGACCATAGTACTGTGGGCTCCTGGCCGTGGAGGCCATGGCCTGGCTGACATAGTGCTATTGTTTCGGCTTGCAGCCACAGCTGTAATGTCCTGCTGCACAACCAAAAGGTTTCATTTCACCTTTAATTTCCCCCTTTCTGTAATTCCCACCACTCACTGGAAGGAACATATGGCGTTGCAAACGCATTAGGATCATTTACACATTGAGCTGGAATGGGGCACACAGCGAGTAAGAAAGCAATTCGCTTCAGGACAAGGGATGCAGGCAGCCTGAGGCCTCCAGTTCATACTCTTCCCAAAACGCATCAACTGTAGGTTCAAAACTGGTGGTGAAGCAACCGGGAGGGGTGATTAGCCACACAGGGGGTGGCAGTGGGTGGGACTGACCCTCAGGCTGACTGGCTGTGAGGTTTGGCCACATCCACAGCTGTGTGTGGGGTTTACCCCACTGAGTGGGATTCACCCCAGCAGGCTCTGGTGCCTGTTGAGACCGCCCGTTGTGTGTGCCACTTGTGGAGCTAAGTGGGTGGTGCTCTGCTGTGGTCTGAAGCCAACCTCCAAGTATGTTGGTTCTGGGCCTCTTGGGAGGGGCCCTGGTGCAGGCCCAGGTCACCCACTGCCAGTGACCGCCCGGGGACTACCTGGTAGCTACAAAGGATCCGTGGTTGGTCGCTGCCTGTGCTGGACCTGGAGGCACCTGGGAGAGGCCACGCTGCCAACTGAGGACAGCTGCCCCCAGTACCAGTCTTGAGGTAGCTCTGCAAAAAGCCAGGATACTCTGAGGCCTGCTGCCAGCTGCTGGCTCCTGTAAGGTTCAGTCACTGATAAAGCCACCAGCTGTATGCAAGTTGGGTGAGGCATGGTCTCAGTAAGTCAGCAGGTTGCAGCAAGAAAGCTCAGCAGACCAATCAGATTCAGATTTGGCCAAGAGAGGGTGGGCTCAACACATTAAAGATGGTGGCCGCCTACAGGCTATACGGAAGACTCCACCCAGGGAAAGTGGGGACGGTCCCTTCAGTCCCTGTCTCAAAGCTATACACCTCAGTCTGCCCCCTGCCCCCTCATTTGTCTCCGATGCCCCCGAGTCACCGCCCCTCCGTTGGAGCCCAAGGTGAGTGCCTGCGAGCGAGTGAGTCTGTGCACGGACAGTTTAAGAGGACAGCTGGGTTTCCCGTGGCCTTCCATCCCACTTGGACAGTCAGAATCCCCACTGTTTTTTCACAGTCAGATGTTGTGGGGGCTCCTCTTCCCAGCGCCAGTACTCCGGACTGGGGAGCCTGGTGTGGAGTGGTGTCCATTGCTTCTCCGGGGGGAACCTCTGCAGCCGAGATATCCCTCCCAGTTCTCAACCACCACATGAAGGTTTGAGGCCCGTTTGGTGTCTCTGCCCCGCCTACCAGTCTTGACATGGTTTGTTCTTTATATCCTTAGTGAGAAAGCTTCTGTTCAGCCAGACTTCAGATGGTCCTTCAGGTTGATTGTTCTGTAATTTAGTTGTAATTTTGACATGTTCATGGGATGAGACAAGCACAGCATTTTCTACTCTGCCATGCTGGGTCTCCTCCATTACTCTTAATAGTCACTCTCATGGGTGTCAGGTGGTAGCTCATTGTGGTTTTCTATTGCATTTCCCTGATGACGAGTGACGAGTGATGTTGAGCATCTTCTCATGTGCTTATTGGCCATTTGTATACCTTCTTTGGAAGAATATCTGTTCATGTTCTTTGTGCATTGTTAAATTGGGTTGTTTTTTGTTGTTGCGTTGTAGTTCTTTACATGTTCTGGATATTAACTCCTTATCAGGTATATAATTTGCAGATATTTTCTGCCATTTTGTGAGGTGTCTACATACTCTTGAGAGTGTTCTTTGATGTATAAAAGTATTTCTTGTTGATGGCACACAATTTATCTAATTTTTCTTTGGTTACTTCTGCTTTTGGTGTCATATACAAGAATCATTGAGAAATCCAATGTCATGAAGCTTTTCCCTCTGTGTTTTCTTTTAAGAGGTTTATAGTTTAGCTCTTGTGTGGTTAGGTCTTTAATCCATTTTGAGTTAATTTTTGTATGTGGTATAAGGTAAGGGTCCAACTTTTTTCTTTTGCATGTGAATGTCTTGTCTCAGCACCATTTGTTGAAGATACTGTCATTTTCTCACTGAATGATCTTAGCACCCTTTCATTTAACCATACACCCCAATGAAGGTTCATTCTGGCCTCTATCCTATTCTACTGGTCTATAGTCTTTCCTTATGCCAGTACCACACTGTTTTGATTACTGTAGCTCTGCACTGAGTTTTGAAATTAGGAAGTGTGAGCACTTCAACTTTGTTGTTGTTTTTCAAGATTGTTTTGATTGTCCCCCATTTTTTTCATCACCAAACATTTATTTTTTTCCTGGACCTATGGGCATCTCTCAGATCAATAATCCATAGAACCAGTTTTGGCAGTTTTACTTCAAAAGGATTTTTGTTTTTTCAGCTTAGTTATAATTTGTTTTTAAAAAGTCCTTAGGCAAATTATTCACCCATTTTTGTTCACATTCGAGATAGGAAACTAATGGTCCAGACGGTTTAAAATATGTAGGTGAATTGAATTTCATTCTTGTCCCTGAAAACTCATTGCTGTGTAAAAAGTTGAGTCTCCTTGTCATTCTTTCAGGCCTAGTGACTGAACTTCTCTGTGTCTCACCTTCTCCTTTCCCATTCATGAGATTGGATGGCAGCCTGTTCAAGATGTTGTGACAATTAATGAAACAGAATCTGTAAAATGCTTTGAGTACTTTGAAAGAAAAGTGTCATGTAAATTCAAGAAAAAGTACTAGTGTAACTACTGAGTGAGTGCAAACAAAAATTTTTCCCTGATTATTTTATGGAATATTGCAGGTGGCACATTACTTTTTCCCTGAAATCACGGACAAGAACTCTTACCTTAACTTGTATTACGGAGTTTCATTATGAAAAAATAAATCTAAAGCAGATCGAACATGAATTGCTTCTGCTACACTGGGGACACTGAGCATGGCAGGGCAATTTCAGGCTGCAGTTTCCAGGTGTGGGAGAGGATCTCTCATGTGTTCAAGCCTTCTCAGCTACATAGCTCTCTCCTTGATGTTTTGATTTTCATTTTTATTAATTTTACACATATACACGTTTTGAAAAGCAAGTAGTTCTTTTTTTTTTTAATGGTCGAAATAGTATGTTTTATGTTCTGTGTATATTTTATCACTCTGTGAGGGGTATAAATGTCTAACTAAAACCAAGTAGTTCCATAGGGCTTATTATGGGGAAAATAGCTGTCCCCAAGTCACCCCTGCAGTCTTCTCATGCCTTTTGGAGGAAACACCAGACCATTTCCCGCCGCGGCTGAACCAGTGGCTTCACTTTAAGCTGTAGATACTATAGGCCAGCTCTGTGCTGTGGGTAACGGTGCTGCTTCACTGTGCTCCCCTCCCTGCCCCTCTCCCACTGCATCCTGTATCTCTTGCCACCATCCTCCCAATAGAATTATATTGTATTTTTGGCTAGATCAATAGTGCACTTTTACATTACTATGACTTTGAAAATATTATTTAGAGCTGAACCCTATGGCATACTAGGATTTCGTTTCTTTTCTTGTGCATTGTTTATTTTCCTGATGTTAACTTTTTTGGGGGGGAATGGCTTCTATGTCTATGTTCCTGGTACTGATTCTCCAAAGGATTCGGCACACTTGATCATTTCTATTTTCTTGATACGTTTTCTTCTTCACTTCCAAAACGCCACATTCTTACTCTTCTTGCTTTCATCGTATCCTTGTTGGTTCCGCCCTTATTTGGGGAAAGCAGACATAAGTCCTCTCGTCTGCACTACAGCTGCTGTAGTCTGGCCTTAATTTTCAGTCTTTTGCACCTTATTCTTGAAAAAGATTGCTTTAAAAATTATCACTGGGGAAAAGAAGCATAGATAGACTACTCGAGAAATAGAAGTATGTTTACATGCAATCATTTTCTTCTATGGGACCATTGCCAGGGATGGGGGAGTTAGAGATATTTAGGGTTTGCACGCACGTGCGCACACACACGCACGCACACGCACACATGCACACACACATGCACAGACACACACACGATTCATTCTCAGTGGGGGTACTGAGTGAGACGTTAACACACAATTTCTGTTAACAATAATGACAGTTGTGTGAGTGCGTCTCCATTCACAGCACTGGAAATTTACCCCTTAGGGTCCACATAAATTTGAGCAGTTGACCGTGTGAAATGTTCTTTTATGGGCCATAAGGGCACCTAGAAGCAGCTACATGTTTTCCTAAACCTGGCCACCCACCAGTGTACGTCCTCATAATTCTTTAATCTTTCTTCCTGGAATTCAAATACAGTGAATGTTTTGGCACGACCTAGGGCTCTCCATCTCCGTGAAAGTCGTGCAACAGCAGTGTCTTTTGGTATTAATTCCAACCCCAGTACTACGATTCCTCCCTTTAGGTGTTTTGATTAGAAATCTTCCAGCTAATATAGAGCAGTGAATTCTATCCCTCTGCCCCTGTGCTTTATGTAACGTGCAGAATACTGTTTGAAAATGAAGGCTGTCATGATAAACAGATACACACACGCACACGCACAGCAACCAAAAGTGTTGGGCTGATGGAATTCTTCGCTTTCCTTGCTTCATGTAAATCAGAGACTTATACCATTTAGTTTCCAATATATATTTTGAAATACCTTGAAAATGAAAGCCTCAGCCGATAGGCAGCACCAGCCCACGGAAGCATACCCTCCGCAATAACCGCAATTCCCTGTGTAATTCAGGGAGAGTCCACCCAAAACAGAACTCGCCCAAATGCAGCACTTCCCTTGGCTTTGAAGACTTTGCTTGTCAATAGTCACCAGACAATTATACTCAACAGGTACTGCTGTTCATTGTATGAGTTTTGATGCGTCTCCTTTTGTATGTGTCCTGCATCTTCCCACTGCATGTCTGTGACATCCGCTCAGGCGGGGGCCGTCACTATTCACACACCCTCTGTGTGGCTTGTGGTGAGCCCTCCGCACGGTTTGTGGCGCGATGTGTGATTTGCTGATGTCACCAGTGCCACGTGATGCTCTTTCCACATTCCGAAATCCCAGGACCAAAGGGTTAGCTCATGTTGGCTCCAAAGTCACTTTACAACCGTTGTTTCTTGCGGATGTGACTTTTTACATGTGGGTGGCATCGCTGTCCGTCTGCTCCTCACTTTCCCTGTCCCCCACGTCTTTGTGGGGAGACAGACTGTGGGGCTTCTGTGCTTTTGCTTACTTTCTATAAAGACAGCAAGGGCTCAAACTAAACGTAGCTTAATGCTAGTTTCAGAGCATTTACATGATTTGTTAAGTTCGATTTGCAAATTCTACTTTAAAAGAAACAAAGAAGGGAAGAAAAGAAATGAAGTCAGTCTAATCTTTCACAGATTGATGACATGCATTCTGGTTTTTGTATAGTCAGATATGATATTAGTGTTTTATTTTTTATAGATATGAGGGAAAAAAACTTGAGAGGGGAAGTTGGGACATGCCACCCCCGTCACCCAGACCCACTCGGGACAGTGCAGAGCGCAGGGCCTCCAGTCTGGGTTTTCCCAGCATGTTACTAGATGGTTCGCTCTTCTGTGCCCAGCCTGTTTGGGGCCGAGAATCAGAAGGGTTGGTTTTTTGAGTTCTTGGAATAAAACAAACAAACAGACAAAAAGGAGTTAACATGGCACCGAATAGGCTGTTCCTCTCAGTGTAGGGGCTGGGCCTTCCTGCCAACCCGTGGAAGTGGTCTTTTCCTCCTGCTGGTCTCTGTCTGCCCAGCAAGGCAAGAGGGAGGCCCCAGGCTACGGCCAAGGAGGTGCTGGACCTGAATAAACTCCCTTTAGGGAGCTTTATTTAATTAATCTCTGAGATGCCCTCAAGCAGACTTAGTTTTCTAATATTTGTTTCTGAAATAATTTTCATCGATGTTAGTAGAACAAGAAGAAATGGTTTAATAGGGTTTATGATAAAAAAGAATTACCTATCTTCCCGCTCGCCTCTCCCAGCTGTTCGGCTGCCGTGAGGTGGGGAGCCCTCTGAGCGTTGCTTGTGCAGCCTAATAGCCTAAGACAGGCTCCTCCAATTCTGGTGACTTCCGTATCCCCTTGGCAGCCCCGAAATGGCTTCTCCCTGCTCCCCTGGATCCGTTGCTGTGTCCCGCTGAGAAGAGTCTTGATTGACATAGGTGGGGGCACTCAGCAGCCCCCGGGTTTCACGCGTGTCTAATAAGCAAGTCGCCTACTGAGCATGTCTACCAAGGACTTGCTCAGAGCCAGGTGGTGTCGTCAGAGGCATGGTCTCCTTCAAGTCTCTGAATGGCTCTGTGAGCTAAGTCCTAGTTTGTTTCCACGTTAAGGATGAGAAGGAAAGCAAAGGTCCTTGGCCGATCTCGCCAGGGGAAGTGACTTCTCCATGGTCATGCGGCCAACATGTGGCAGAGGCAGGCTCTTCGGATGCTTGTTCCGGACACATGCCCTTGACCCCTGAGGACATGGCCTCCTTTCCTGAGCTGCCTCACCAGCCTTGGCTCTCAAGCGGTCCATTCTAGGCTCCTGTCTAGAACGTCTAGAACAGAGTGTTCCCCCACACGGCACAATATCTGCACGCACCTGCTCCCTCCTTATCTTTCCTTCCACTGGACTGAGCGTACTGCTCTTCCCTAATGTGTGCCGCCGTCTGATGCGCTCATGGAGGCGTCATGCACTAAGTGAGTTTGACTCTCTCTCCCACACCACGGGACCTGGTGGCCTGGGCTTCAGCCCTGGAGTTGGGTGCAGCAAGTGTCCCAGGAGCCGGTGATGGGTTTGGCCAAAGCGAGTCCTGAGACTTGTTCAGGGGAGGCCCTGAAAGCCACACCAGGCAGACGACTCCATGTGGATATGGGGCAGTCGGGTTGAAACCAGAACTGAGAGGCAAAGAAGTAGAAGAGGGAGGAGAGTGGGCTGTTGCCCTGAAATGTAAGTCTGGGGTATCCGGAGTGGGGTCTTCAGCCCTGGTTGTGGGGGAACCGACCTCTGGCCTCAGGCACTTCCTCACAGAACGGGTATAGGGGCCACGGAGCAGGTCCTGTGGCAAATACCAGCTGGTATGACCAGCGCCTGCGTGGACTGTGACTTTGAAGTAATCCTATTTTGATGGGAAAAAAAATCATGTTAATGCGACATCTTCTATTCATGACCTCGCTCTGCGCTGAGCTTTAAGACCTAATGGGATTGGGGTCTCTGGAGGAACCTCCGACGGCCGAGGGTGCGCCCCATTGCAGGGATGTGATGTTACAGCAGAAAGCAGCTGGCGTGGACGGTGAGGTGCTGTGGGCCTGCTGACGTTCGTTCACACCTGGCGCGGACCTGCGGTTCCTGTGCCCGCAGCCCCAGGCTGTGACCCTGGGTTGCCCTCTGACCTGTCGCATGTCAGTGTAGCTGGAATGAGAGATCCAGGCCAAACGCTGTCTCCACTGTGGGAACAGGCTGAGGTGGCCGTCCTTCCAAGTGTGGCTTGGTGGGAAGATAGCAGGTTTCTAGGGAGGATCGAAGGCCCATTTCCTGCCAGAACTTTTGACGAACAAATCCCAACGGCATAAACTGCACAAATTGGTTATAGACCAAACTGTGTTTGTCAGTGTGATACTCTGTAAGTAGAACAAAGGTCTCTTGGGGGCCTTTTCCAAGTATGCCGACTTAGTTGCGTATGGGGGTGTGTACATCTTTTTTGAAGAACTTGTAGGTGCCGATCAGACACCTCTTCAGTGCTCAGTCGATACACTCGCATGACGTTTCCTAACCCTGCTGGAGCGTTTAGTTTCCGAGGTGGGTTTGACTATTGCATCATTACTCATTCTTCCCTCCTGCCTCCCTTTCCCATTTGTCTTTCCCCCGATTCATTTATTTATGATCAAAGAGTCACATAGATATGGGTAATTATATGATAATAAGTGCTTCCAAGGAGAGAGGCAGTCTTGCTGTCACAAGGACCAATAATAGGGGATTTTGTGAAGTTCCCCTGAGAGTGTGATGACTTAGCTGGAGCCCAAAGGTTCAAAAAGTAAGTAGCAAACATCTTATCAATATGTGTACTTTTCTTCCCAGCCCCTGGCTGACCCTCTACCCATCCGAATGCCATTGAAAGGTGACCATAGTCTGGGGCACTGTCCCCATCCTGGCCGCCCTACCAATAACAACAAAGGGCACATTCTGGGGAGCTCGGGGACCTACAGCTCCCCTGGGAAGCTGAGCACAGCTCTGCTTCAGGTGTAGGAGAGAAGTGATCTCAGGAAGAGCCCGCCCCCACCCTAGGGGAAGGGCTTGTGTGTGCACGTGTGCGCGCTTGCTCTCTGGTGGGACATGGATTTGCTTCCAAGAGTTTTTATTGAGGCCTACTTTTTAATTAGTTGCCTCCATTCTCATGAGAACTTCTACCACTTACTTAATTTGTGTTGTATGGTCTCGGTTTATTCTTTCTCTTTTGCCTAATTCTTTTCCACCTCTTCACGTAGTTAATTCCTACTCACCCCTCAGGTCTGAGATCAGGCACCCACTCCCTCTGGAAGACTCTATGGGAGGGGTCAGGTGCATAGTCTCAGACCCTGGACTCTCTGCTGTGCATCTTGGACCTCAATGAGGGCAGAGACGGTGCATCCAGGGTGTTGAAGAGGGTGTAGGTGCACTTATTCAATGAATGAATAGATGGCACCACTTTTCATCAGGCGTGTATTTCAGAAGGGAGCAAGGCTTTACTCACAGAGATGGTGAAGGGGCCCCTGACCGTGGAGCGAGCTGGGACCAGACAGGACCGCACAGAACTATGGTGAAGCTCAGGAGATGTAACTCTGGTGGCCCTCAGTTGGACGGTCCCTTCTAAGACCCTGGGAGCAGTCAGCGTGTGGTTGTAGGATTTGTATTCAACACTATTATTTTTGTCAAAGAAGTGCCTGTAAATAACATACATATGAGTCCCTACCCCCTCCCACCCCAACCCACCTCTGTTCCTTGGCAAGGCTATTAATTGGTGATAAAACTTTAAAGATAATGAGAAACAGAAGGACGGAACAAAAACATGAAAAAACAACAGAACAAAACAACAAAAATGCAAATCTCATTTTCTGAGGTTTACCTCAGAAAAAGAGATTTGCCATTTTTGCTCCTTCCTTTAAGAGCAATTACAGTTTTAATCATGGACAATGCCACTTATCAAAACTGAGTCTAAAATGAGATGAACTCAACAGCATAGATGCAAGTTTATGTGAACTTCTGAGTTTACAAGGGTGTGTGATGCCAGGAGAGATTCCACATTTAGCTGTGCTTAAAAGGAAACAAGACGGTAAAAGCTTGTGAACCCCACTGCCTCCCGAGCCCTTCCCGGCCTCAGCCCCTCTCTCCATCCATCCCTCCCGCTCACTCCATCAGCTCATTAAACATTCCTGCCCATTTTCCAAATAAATCCAATATGGGATCTGCTGTCTGTCATGTGGTTCTTGGCTCCTTTCTAGCTGGCACTTAACAGTCTACGTAACAATGATGGGTTTTAATTATCATGCGCAACGATCAATTTCAGGCAAAGTTTCCAACAGAATAATCTCCTGTGGGGGCCCTGGACCTGTGATCAATTTCCCACCTTTGGGTGGTTTTGAGAATGGCAAGTGGGAGATTTCTAATCAGTGCTGAGACCTGTAATCTTGTTGGATTCTGTATAACTGGTCCCTCTGGATTCATTTAGCCAACACCGAATCCAAAGCACAAAGGAAATACTATGTTTAATTGCTATGCTGTTTTTTTCAAATACACATATATACACACACACATACATGCACGCACAGTAGTATTAAACATAATAATTACGAGCGTGTATGTACCAGCTCAGGAACAGGAGGATTCTTGCTCTGCCTTTTGTTCTACTCAGGCTTCTGTGGGTTGGATGATGCCCCGCTGCATTGGTATGAATGACCTTCCTTAGTCTACAGAATCAAATGCTCATTTCTTCACGAAGGACCCTCACAGACGCTCCTAGAAGTGATGTTCTCCTAGTTCTCTGGGCATCCCCTAGCCCAGTCAGGCTGACGATAAAATCAGCCATCGTACTCTTTATTTTCTATCAGCAGATATTTATCTCTTTCCTTCTCTTTGAAGATCCTACCAACTAGGCAGATAATAGCCCATTTTACAGATGAGGAAGCTGGAGTTTGGAGATGTAAAGTCTCTTGCTGCAGGTCACTGGGCTTGC
Source organism: Rhinolophus ferrumequinum (assembly GCF_004115265.2). Classification (NCBI taxonomy): domain Eukaryota; kingdom Metazoa; phylum Chordata; class Mammalia; order Chiroptera; family Rhinolophidae; genus Rhinolophus; species Rhinolophus ferrumequinum. The sequence goes on from NC_046302.1 coordinate 57,732,211, forward strand.
TGGTAAATGAGGGAGGCCGGGCATGAAGCAGATACTGTGACTGCCCATCTGAGGCTTTCGTGCTCTGTCAGTCTGTTTCCAAAATGACTGCATGATTGCAACGCCTCTCTTTTGTAAAGTCAAAAAGGGAAAGTTAAGAGCTGTGATAAATCCTGTGCCAAGCCTAAGAAAACATATTTTACTCGAAGAAAACCTAATAATACAGAGGCTCACAAATCACCCTCCAGTCTCCAGGCTGCCGCACTTGACTGTACAGACTGACCCCTGCACAACTCCAAGAAGACCCTGTTTCAGGGGTAGTGGTGGGAATGGCATCGTCTGGAGTCTAGCGGTGACCTCGCCAGAACACCTTCTGTTTTAGACTTAGCTCTGTTAGTCCCAGGACTCTCACCAATCCCCCAGACATGCAATAGGGTTGCAGTTCCTAGGCCCTTGTGTGAGGCATGGCCTAGTCTTGCTTGGCCAATGGAACGTGAGGGGAATTCCTGTCAGTCACCTCCAGGCAAAAGTCCCTGATTGGCTCAGTTTGCTAGGGCTGCATAACAAGGGACCACAAAGGAGGCAGCTTCAGACAGCAGAGATGTTTTGTCTCGGTTCTGGAGGCTAGAATTCTGAAATCAAGGTATCAGCCGGGACATGCTCCCTGCAAGGCTCTAGGGGAGGGCGCTTCTGGAGTTTCCCAGCAATGCTTGGCGTTCCTTAGCTCTCAGACGCGTCACTGCAATCTCTGCCTCTGTCATCACATGGCCTTTTCTCTGTGTGTCTGTCTCCTCTGCATCTATGTGTCTGTATCTTCTCCTCTTATTCTGAGCACCCTAGTCATTTTAGAGTGAGGAGTCACCTACTCCAGTTTGACCTCATCTTAACTAATGACATCTGCATGACCCTGTTTCCAAATAAGGCCACATGACGTGGGACTGGGATTAGGACCCAACATGTCTTTCTCAAGGACACAGTCCCCCCCACAGCAATGACTGATCAGCAGCTCCATCAGCCCGTGTCCCTGAATTAGGACAAGGTTGAGAAGACCCCCAAGTGGGACATGGAGCATGAGCACGGAAAACCTTTTTTTTTATTTTTTAAGGCACTGAGGTTTTTAGCTTATCATTGCAGCATAATTGAGCCTGTCCTAACTGCTAGACCAACCTAAAGCCGAATCATCCCCTTGGTGGTTGTGCTTTGGTGTATAGCTTTGTATGTCTGTTCACTCACTGGGTACAGCTGCTAATCATCCTTCAGTATCCATTCTCTCCTTCCCCCCCACCGAGGCAGAGGTGGGGCTGAGGCTCTGAGAGTAAGACCTGGCCAATGGATGTGAGCAGAAGTGCAATGGGAAGTTTTACCTTGTCTGGGTCACATCCTTGAAAGGAAACTGCTTGTCCTTCCTTTTCTCTTTCCGCTTCCCATGGTGGGGAGCCAGGTTTACCCAGACAGACACGGGCAATACCGTAGACGTGGTAGCACAGGGAGTGGGGGTGCTGGTTTGGGAAAGACCCCTTCCTGGCCTGAGTCAGCCACCCACCTGCCTGTCTTCTTCCAGCCATTGTCAGCCTCTGTGTCCTTGTCAGTGCCTGGAACGTAACCAAGATGCATCTAGTGAGAACAAGGAGAACTCAACTCACGTCAGCTTTCCTCTCCCGCTCAGCCTCTTCGCCATGTTTGCTGTTTCTAGTACTGTTTTTGGTTTCTCTTGTGCCTGCCTTTGTGACTTTAAATGAAAACACCCTTAAGCTTCCATTTCTTGTTACATCAACACGACTTCCTAATTGGGAAGATGAAGGAATCAACGCTCCTACTGTTCCTTTCACATCCTGCTTTCTGTCAGCTGCAGTTTGCAGAGTTGTTAACATTTACATGCTGTCCTCCAACCACAAACAGATTTGCTCAGGTAGATCCCCAGAGTTTAAAGTGGAAAGGCTGTGTTTATGTGTTATACAAATAGTGCTCAGCAAAGGCTGAGGGCATTTGAGGACCACTTCCACCCCTGCGCGGTCCATGGGGCGACTCCCGGACCAATGAAACCAGCCTCCGAATCAGCTAAGTTCTTAAGTGGTGTCACTTTCCTAACATCAGGTTACTTCATTCAGTTCTGCTTATTTATGAAATGCCTTTTATGGACAGACATTTTCACAGGCCTTGAGGATATAGCAGTGAATGAGACAGCCCCAAATCCTTGCCCTGTGGAGTTCACGCTCCATCACAGAGAGACAGAAACTAAACGACGTAGTAAGGTGCTGATGTTCATGGAGACCATGAGGTGAGTGAGGCGATGGGCGCCCGTGTGTGTGGCTGAGGTTCCGGACCATCGCCGGGCGCACCCCGCAGAGGAGGCGACGAGTGAACCAGGACGGGCTGAAAGGACAGCCATGTGCGGCTGTGGGGTGGGAGCGCTGCAGAGAGATGCCTGACTAACAGGCGATGACGAGGACCGGCCGTGATGTTGGAGCGCGGAAGAAGCGGGTGAGAGTGCCTTGGTGGTGTTCAGGGGCGCCGGTCATAGGTTGTTGGTCCCGGTGGAGTGAGGGATCTTCCGAGGTGGGGAACTAGAAGGAATGATCTGGAAAGAGGTGGTCCACAGCTCACTGCTTGAAGTTGAGATCCCAGACGGGGTGCGGCATTTGGTAACACAGCCCGGCTGAGGCAGGGCAGCGAATACTGTCATTGGAAGGGAGGGGGTCCGGAAGCCGAGAGGCCAGGCTCTGGAAAGGACCCCTCCAGCTACCGACATCGCTCAGAACGGTGACTGCGGTTACACGACAGGGAGTCACAGTGAGCTGGGAGCCCAAATCGTCAAGAAATGAGAGCAGCCAGGAGATGACTGCAGTGGTTGCCCGCAACAAGGAGGGCCGTGGCTGACGTGGTCTGCTGGCTGTTCAGGGGTGCTATTCAGGAACGGGAAGGGACAACGAGGACAGTGATGAGAAGCAAAGCAGGTGCCCTGCCTCACTTTCAGGTTTGAGGCTGTGGGCAGGAGTGTCCCTGGGGGAGAGCCATGTGTGGGGCAGGGGCAGGAGGGAAGGGAGGGCAGAGACGGGATGAGGGGATGATGGGTTTGCTGGTGACTGTGGAGTCCTGTGGTCACAGCGTGGGAGACGGCGACTTCTGGGAATTAGAGTTTGGGGACGAGGGTCTTGGGGTGACTGACATGAACTAGAGAGAAGGTCTAGGGCTCGTGGCTAGCAAGGCAGATAGTGTGGGGGGCCAGGAACCTGGTGGGAGGGATGGTGGGGGGTCTTGCCTGGAGCAGGTTCTGAGGCTGAGAATGTCAGCTCTGGTGGCAGTGTGAAGTCGCTCGTTTATTGCATGGCTCTGGGGGAGTGACTAAGCTCCCCAGACTCAGTTTCTTCAAATACACAATGCAGAGAATTGCAGTCATCCACCTCACGGTGCTGCTGTGATGATGGAATGAGACGAAATGAGCCCATTCCAGGGGCCGGCAGGTAACAATCAGAAACTAGGATTTTAATAGGAAGATGTTGATGATGCTACAGTTCTGTTTGTTTTATATTTTGACTGCCACTTTTTCCTTTTTCATTGTCCCTCAAGTTTCTAATTGCTTTAAAATATATAGAGTTGATATTTTTCTAACCACCCTCGAGGACCCTGGCTGCCTTGTCCTGGGCACGCAGGGGTTACCTCTGGGAACCCTCCTGCACCTTCTCTACTCCCATCAGGCAGTCTGTGCTTCCGGGGCATCATGGGACATCCGGGTGTTTGGTCCTGACCGTGTTCATGCTAGTTTATGCTTTGCATCATAAGGGTGTCATCGAATTGAATATTTTGTAAGCCCATTACATATACATATGGAAAATGAGGGTTGCTTCTACTAAATTTAGATTTACTGCTTTGAAAGACTGATAACAGCAAGTTAGGAAAAAATGTATTGCTGCCGAACTAGGTGTGAGAGAACAACTATTAAAAATTATTAAATCTAAAGAATTCCGTTTTCCCTCTCTCTCACCTCCACCTTCTCTCCCTCCTCCCTCCCTCCATCGTGCTTTCTTATTCTTTCTTTATTTCTGCCCTTCTGTACTTTTATCCTCCCAGGACCTCAGAAGAGGCAGGCAACAATCATCGCATAATCCTGTGCTGCCATCTGCACCTGAGAGTCCTCCTTCCTCTTTTGTCACATTCTGAGCCACCTTATTCCTTAGATTATCCTAATATGGTCAGAGGTGACACAACGAAAGGTTTTTAAAAAACCTCTTTGGAGTCTGACAGACGTGGGCTCAGATTCCAGCTTTGTCATATGGCAATCTGCTTACCATTTCTGAGCCTCAGTGAATCACCTGAAACATGGGCAGAATAGTAATATTTACCTTTTCGGGTAGAAGGGGGAATGACAACGGTGTCAGTAGGAAAACCACAGCGTTTGAGGCAGGTACTTGTTTGTATCCTGGACCCGCCTGCCTCAGCTGTGTGCCTCTGATACTCACATCTCTGTGTCTCCATTTCCTTCAGAGCAAAACACCTGGGAGACAATCATGTGTGTAAAGCACGTCACACTGTTCCTGGCAGAGTGCTCGAGAGAGAGTCCCACAGTCATGGTTACACGTGGACAAAAAGGCTACAGGGAAACACGGTGATGGTTTTATGAGTAACTTTTGTTTTATTCCTTTAACATTTTTCCAAATTTCATATAGTGAGTAAGGATGACTTTTAAATATCAGGAAAAATGTTATAAAATAACAATAATAATCAATTGTCTTTGCCTATCCACCCCCTTACAAGGCTACCTTGAACCCTGCCTCACTTGTAAAGCCTTTGCTTGTTATACATGAAGTTATAAAGTAACGAGGTTTATAAGAACCCATGTTTATTTTCAACTTTTTAAATAAAGACAAGTTCGGCACATTTATGTGCTGTAAAATATTAGACTGACAGTTCAACAGAACGTTTATTATACCTGGTGGCCAAGCTGCATTGCGAACCAGTTGGGTTGAGGAAAGAAGACACTTCTGTTAATAAAAAGGCTTCCAGTGAGGTATCTGGTTTAATGGACCTTCCCCTACTTCTAATCACTGTTCAAATCCAGCAGAAGCATCCGCAGACTCTTTTCAGAGCTATTTGTTTTGTAAATGGGAAGTCATTTCTGTCTAAAATTATTCAAAATGCATTAGAAGGTAATTGCAAGACATTCAGGATGCAAGAAACTTATTTTGATGACTTTTAATGGCAAAATATACTATCTTCCATTGGGCACGAGTTTATTTTGTTACTAATGCTAATTGTTCAAAAGCCCTAAATGCATTAAAAAACCTGGTAAACAACTCCTCTAATACCCCTAAGCAGATGGACAGATTTCTAATTAAATCTAAATTTATTCTTTAAGTCTAACATCCCTCAGAAAAAGACGGGGGGATCTCAGTGCACTTTGACTTGCCGTGAGTCCCCAAACCTGCCCCCATCCCCACCCCGCCTTCCTTGGCATCTAAAGCAGCACTTCTCAAACTCTCCATGGCCAAGGGTCAACTTTATTTACTAAAGAGAATTCCCAGTCGGATTGAGAATAGCACTGGTCTAGAACTTTTGCTTCATCATTTTTAAAATTCACAAAATTTTATTTTTTTAAAATAATTTCATCTTTTAAAAAACTCACAAAAAGTTTGTCAATATTTAGATTTACCAATTTTTTATTAATTTCTCAGGTTGTTACTTTTTATATTCTCCTCCTCCCTTCTGGGTTTACTGAAGTACATTCTTTGGCAGTTTTTTTTTTTTTCCAGTGAGCATTCCATGGTTAATAAAATATTAGTTTTTATAAATATTGAAAATGTCTTTATTCCACTCTTGAGTGATAGTTTGTCTAGATACAGAATTGTAGGCTGGTAGCATCCTTCCTTTAATACTCAGATGATATTATTTCACTATGCTCTGGCATCCTTTGTATCTGATTTGAAATCTGCTATCTTTCTAATTAGTAGTCTTTATTTTCTCTACTGTGTGTTTATTTTGATTTTTCACTATTAGCTTTCAATGTTTGCTCTCTAATTGAGGGCTCATTGTCTACCTTCCATTCTGGAAAGTTGTCAGCTGTAATGCCTTTCAATAATGGCTCTTCTGTGATCATATCTGTATTTTCTTCAGGAATGCTGGAGCCTCTTATTTTGTATTCCATGTCTTAATTTGTCCTTTATATTTATCATTTTGTCTATTTCTGCTGTATTCTTGATAAATTCCTTACTGTCATCTTCCAACTCACTGATTCTCTCTTCATCTGTATCAGTTCAGAGTTTACTTTGTTGAGTTAGTTTTTACTTTTGTAACTATTTTTACATTTCCTGGGCTTCTCATTTATCTCTTGTTCATATTCATTTGTTCATGATTCATACATGTCTCTTTTTATTTCATATTTTCTTGTTCACTGTGGCAAACTGGGTGCTTCAATGGCCTCAATTTTTCACCCTTCCCTGAAGTGACAGCCTTTACGATACCTGCAATTCCTCTCTGTACAGAGGTGGAGTCTATTTCCCCATTCCTTCAGTCAGGCTTGACTTTGTGACTTGCTTTGGCCAGGAGAATGCTGTGGAAATGACAGTGATCCAGTTTTTAATAGAAGCTTCCAGAGACCTTGATGTTTGCAATTCCTCTGTTGCACTTATGGCCTTGCCATGAGGATAGGTCCAGGCTAGCCTGTGGGAGGATGAGAGATATGTGGGCAAAGTTGAATCACTCTGGTCCAGTCACCTGAGGATCAACCTAGACGTGTGAGCTGGCTAAGCTAATATCAGCAGAGTCACACAGCTCAGTCACCCAGATGCGTGAGCAGTAAATATTTATTATGCCATCAAGGTTTTGCATGTTTTCATTATCATTGTTAGCGTTATGGTGGCAACAGCTAACTAATTATACTCTTTTCTTGGATCTTATTCCTTTCTTTACGTCTCTTCATCTTTCACGTATGTATTTTAAATGAATTTTGAGATGAATTCTTTCCATTTCATTGGGAGTGATCTCATGCCTTGACTGCTGACTTTGTTCTCTCTATTGCTTTCAAACTTTATTTGCAGGCTTCTTTTCTCCCTGATTTCTCTGAACTCACCTCCTCTGTCCCTGCAGTCCTCATCCAGGTCCTTTATTGGGGCTCCTATCCCATGCTGATATTGGGGGCACAGCAGATCTAGTCACTGAGTCAGCAAGTGACTTGGCCCAGGTCTTTCTAGGAGCTTTTCCTACTCCTCCACCCTCACAGATATATAGCTTCCTGGACATAAATGAGTTTTCATCAGCTGCATTTATGGTTGGGGGTGCCCCACCTCAGCTCCTGAAATGAGGATGGCTTTCCTCCCCCTTCACCTATGGGGTGTTTGAGTCCTGTTCCTACATGGGAGCTAGATTTCTAGTCGCCTCTGAATATTTCTGGGTGGGAAATCTGCTCTAGGTCCACTCACATCTCTGTGTTTTATTACCTTCCTTCCTTCCATCCTTCCTTCCTTTCTTCCTTCCTTCCTTCCTTCCTTCCTTCCTTCCTTCCTTCCTTCCTTCCTTCCTTCCTTCCTTTTTCTTTCTTTTCATGCCCAGAGATGTTCACTTTATATGTGTGCTTGGCTAGACTTTTCAAAAATATATTTAAATATGTTTTGGAGAAATAGACCTGTAGATTCATGGAACAAAACAGATAATCCAGAAGTAGACCCCCTCCCCTGCCACATATACACATATATTCACCTTATTTTTGAAAAAGCTGCAAAAGCAATTCAATGAGGAGGATAGAACCTTTTCAGCAAACAGTGATGGAACAACTGGATACTTGTAGCCAAGGAAAAATGAACCTCAACCTAAGCCTCACATCTTATACACAAATCAGTGTAAAACGGATCAAGGATTTAAGTGTAATACAAAACTTTTAGGGAAAAAATGTAGGAAAAAACCTTTGCAATATAAGGACAATCAAAGATGGATGTCCTGCAATGGTGAATAGTGAAACTATGGTGCAGCCACCACTCAGCAATAAAAAGCCAATTACCAGCGTATTGGATGGATCTCAAGGAATTTCTGCGATGGGAAAAAAGCCAGTCCCCAAAGATCACATACCGTATGATTCCCTTTGTATATCATCACTGAAATGACAACATTATAGGAAGTGCGGACATATCAGTGGTTCCTCGGTGTTAGTGATGGGCTGGGGCAGGAAGGAAGCGCGTATGACTGTAACGGGACAGCGTGAGGACCTGGGGGGATGGACACATACTGTATCTTAACTGGCTCAATGTCAATATCCTGGTTATGCCATTTCACTCTGGTTTTGTAAGATGTTACCATGAGAGAACTGGGTAGAGTGTACATGGGATCTCTCTGTATTACTTCTTACAACTGGGTGCAAGAATCTACGATTATCTCAAAATAAAAAGGCTACATAAAAATATTTTGTCTATCCCTGCTGAGTTTAAGCGGAATGAAGAGATCAAAGCGTGAACTTACAATGTCATCTGACTAGAAGCAAACATACTGGCCCAAAATGATAGTGAATCAAGTTATTGCCTTTGAAAAAGAAAGTGTATATAACATGGGTACCAACCTTTCAGTGGTGACAGTAAAGATGTTTGACTTCTAAATGAATTACCACTAAATTATCTGCTCTTTATTAAATGACTTCCAGGAGACAATTGTGGAATACAAAAACCTTTCTAAAGTCTAGAAATATTAATACTTACATACAAACAGTCCTTCTCATACAACATGTAAAGTTGTGAAATGAAAAAATGAAATAAGAAAAAAGAGTGAGCCCCCATGTCGGTTTTTGTTTATGGAACCTCGGTTCTCTGGAGGGGATTCTGCTCTGCAGTGAGGGGTTCTTTCAATAAATGGGTTTTTTCACATCAGACAATGGTTTTCAGGTTGGTATATTATTCCTCTCCGTGTTTCTCCCTGCGAATTTCAGCACACCAACAAAAATCACCCTTCTTTCTGTTCCTCGCTTTCTATTTTTAACACAAAGAACATTATATTTTATAAAGGACCCTAGAAGGCTGTGAAGCGTGATTCTGTTTCACTTTGATTCCAGAGCTCAGCCACTTCCCTCTGCTGCTATATTTCCCCTCACAACTTGCCTTTAAATATTCTAATCAATTTATTTTAGAAACTCCTAAGTTCCCCTGTGTCATGTGAAGGGAAACCTTCTCCAGTTTTTCTTCCTTTCTCCTAGTTTTTTCCTTTTCCTTTCCCTTCTTCCTTTTCCTTCACCCCCCTCATCTTCTTCCTCTCCCTCCTCCTTCCCCCTCTTCTTTTTTCCTGGGAGACAGAAAATTCTTTGTGCTTGGGGTGACTGATTGAATTTTACCTGAGCTAAATTATAGTTGCACATTCTAGTAATTGCAGAGGGCCACACAGAGAAACAAAGCCTTGATGCTGTTGTACTGGGATTTCCCAGATGTATAATTTCAAATTGATATGAAAAAAAGCCTTGCAATGCATTAATAATGACATAAACTGTAACTCAGTTGGCCAAGGGTGAGCAGAGGCTTTATTTTCTTAGCTGCAAAACAAGCTATGGACCTCAGGTGACTAGCATTTATTGTTAGAATGGGTTTTCTATTGCACACCTTCTGAAACACAAAATAAGAAAAGATTTATACTGAATCCTGTCCCCATTCTGCACCAGAGACCCAGAGAGCACATGTAAAACATTAAAGCACTGGGCTGTTGTTATTTTCCCCTTTTTACTCAATAGTGCAAAAAGCAGAAGGTTTTCTGTAATTCAAAAGCACCCATCCACATCTCATGGAAGAAGCAGGTCACCAGGGTATTTCTTTTCTATGGTGTCATTATTCTCCCCCCGGCGTCTGACAAATACCACTCTTGTGACGTCAGGAAAAAAGAAAAAAAAAAAAAACACAGAAGGAAAGAAAAAAGGGAAACAAAGACAGACAGAAAGACAGCCTGAGGAAAGTCATTCTGTTTTTGACACCTGGGCCGTATGCCTTATTTTACTTTAGATTGCTGTGTGTGTGTCTGGCCCCGCACCGTGCCAGGCAAAGAGAGGATGAGCCTGTGTTTGTGTTTTGTGATTCCAGCTCCAGTTCCTGGGACAAGGAAATGATGTATAATTGTGTGCTCTACCCCAACTCAGAGGGTATTGAAACATGGCAGAGAGTGTATTTGTACGTCTTGTGTTGCTCTGCGCTTACACGGATTGTGTTGTCCCTCCAATGTGAGGTCACCTGAGTGTTTCCACACAGTGAGCTGTCAGGTGGAGCCAGCAGCCGGCGCAATATCAAGGTAGTGTTGACAAACGCCATTTCTTTGACTCTTCCCAACCACTGGGGATGGCTTTATTTTCTCTAATTCCCAGCAAAAGGACGTGAGACCCTTAGAGGTTGGGTCTCTGAGAAGGGACAGAGGCTGGACTCTTCCTGCCCCATGCGGGGACTGGCGTGTCCACAGCTCATTGCTGTCGTCAGGCCAGCCCGTGGCTCGCTTCCATCACGGAGGCGCTGGGAGATGCCGCACGCCTCTCCTCACTATGAGAGCGGTGCTGTCTGTCCGTCACTGTCCCCCAGTCCGTAAGGGGGGCACGCGTTGCATTAGGCAGTCCCAACGCAACGCACTGTGTGTTTGCACATGGGTGCCTGTTTTTATCTCATGGCTCTTGCTCAGGACCCTTCATAACGTGCAACAGGCCCCTTCAAGGTGCTGGGGGTCCAAGGGCCCCTGCCCCAGGAGGGTCCCAAGGTTCTCCCTGCCTCCGAGCAAAGGCCGCATGGGGATGGATCTTTGTAAAGATTCCCATCCTTAGAAGTGGCACTGATTTTCTTTCTGGATGACGTGTGGTAGCAGATGGTCAGGGAGGTGCTCAGACCCCACGGTGTGGCCTGGGGAGTCGGTGTAAGGGTGTGGGATGTGGGGTCAGCAGCTGTGTGGGGAGACGGCCTTCCTCCTGGCTCGTACACCTGACTGGCATGGGGCCCCCTCCCTGGGCGGTTGGACTGGCCCAGCCACTGTGGTCGGCTCGCCTCCTCGCACCACACGCTCCAGTGACCTTGTTCGCTGTGCATTCCCACTCTGGCGCCGCTCACCCTCATCTGAACCACGCTCTGTCAGGGAAAAGGGTGACACCACGTCTGCACAGTCGCGGCACTGAGCAGCTTCTGGCAGACAGCTGACACCCAACAAATACTGGCGGGAACTGCAGAATCCATTGTAAACTGTGAAAGGGCCCCTGCTGCTCACCATTACCTCCTGTTCAGTGTGTCAGGGAGGGTGTTCTGTGCAGAACAGACGTGGATTCTTGGTGCTGATAAGCTTATTTGAATCTTAACTCTTCTTTTGATTATCCATGTACCATCAGGCAAATCACTTATCCCTTCTAACTCTTGGTTTCTTTTCGTTAGATTCTGCCGTACAGAGTTGTGTAAGGATGAAATGACGTGTATGAGCACTTAATCAGTGTTAGTTCCCTGCCCCAGACCTGAGGCAACCAGGTATCCTGTGAACCTTGTTATACTTCCAGGGGGAGAATGACCAGCTCTGTCAGGACTGTTGGGAAGGTGTTTGGTATCTCACAGCTTGAAATCAGGAAAGCGGAATATTCACATATGTGCTCCCTCCCCTCAATTCATATGTAGCAATCCAACCCCCAGGGTGAAGGTATTAGAAGGCAGGGCCTTTGGGAGGTGGTTAGATCATGAGGGTGGAGCGCGCCGCGGTGGGATTAATGCCCTTAGAAAAGAGACTTCAGAGCGTTCCCCTGAACACAGACAACTGGCCTAGAGCAATAAAAATGTATTATGACTGTCCTTCACCCCCAAGTAAAAAGAGGACTGTATCTGAAAAGAACAATGGAGGTCCTCACTTGTGGGGAGGGGTTGCAAAACCCACATTTCTTTGGGAGATACACACCCCAGACACGAAGCTATCAAAATAAAAACGGCCCGTGGAAACCTCCCCTCCCCCTGGAGTCCCACTTCCATGGAGCTGTCACACTGGTGGAGGGCTCGCCAGCCCGTGCCGGGCAGCCAGTCACCCCACTGACCCAGGAGTTCCTTTCAATCTCTAATTTCTGTGATTCTGAACCCGAGTTCATTATCCAGGGAAGCACATTAAAAATAACGGCGAGAAAAGCGCTTCAACACCTCTCACAGATTATAACAGTTGGATGCAATTTGGATTAGATATAAAATATATATTTATTTTATGGAACAAACATGCCGACAATAAATTTTTTTTTTTTAACAGTAACCACATTATTCAGTGACTCAGTAATGGAATGCAAAACTTTATTATTGAATATTACATTCGAGGTATAATGGAGCTGATGCAATTCCTCAGTTGTCTTTAGAGCTATTTCCCTTTCCTCCTCCTCATTTATTCTGGTGATTTTAGGAGGCTGCTAAACAGCATGGGTAGGCATTGGGACATTACACTAAAGAGAAGATGGGCTCTCCAGGCTGGCAATATGACAGTGTGACAGCCACGCTTCCTCGGCTGGGCCGGGCCGGGCCAGGCCTGGAGCTGGCTGACGTCAGGGGCAGGTCTGTGCTGCCATCAGACCAGTGGTTCTCTGCAGGGGCCTTGGTGCAGGAGGGCTAATAGGCCGTGTCTGCCTCATTTAGGACATCTAGCTGCAAGTTATGAAAAGTCTGGATGTGGCCTGAGTCCAGGTTTGGACACAATTCTTTCCATCTTGAACCCTGCCGTCCCTCTCGTCATCACATCACAGCGAAGGTCTTATGTCCTTTTTTTAAAAAATGAGAAAAACTTTCCCTTCTTCTCCTTTCTGCTCTGTCTTCTTTGCCAGAATTATGTTTCACACCCAGGTTCAAATCCATCACTCGTCTTGGACGAGTTAACATTCACATCTGGAAGTGGGACTATGGCTCACATCCTCTGAAGGACAGCTCACCTGTAGGACAGTGGATGAAATTATTCTGTTAGGAAGGAAGAAGGTGAGGTCCAAAGGCCCTTGGCATGGCTCCTGAGTGGGGAACCTAGAGCGTCCATCATGATGTCTAACTTGGAAAACCGACCTGCTTCTACATGTAGAAAGGAGAGTAAGATGGACTTAGGAGCCAGGTTTACTTAAAACTGGGGTGTGACGGGATGAGGCCAATTTAACAGGACCACTGAGAGCTCAGGTGGTGAAGAATTCACATAAAGAAATCTCCAGAGGCTACATTTCCATTTTAGTGTCAAGACTGCTTTGTTGATCATTTCACAGGGTCACAAAGCTCTGGGTCCACTTTTTCCTGTCAAGGATCTTTGTCTTTCTTGCTCTGTCGAGGTTGGGAACAGGAGGCGGCCTGGCTCCAGTCACTGTGTGCGTCTGAGGGGTAGCCGTGAGTGAGCATTTGGTGGGCATCAGAGAGAAGTAACAAACTAGCATGTTGTCATGTTAAAATATCTCTTTGTCCTTGAGATACTCGGGTTGCAATGAGACAAAAGCACACCTGTCACCGCTGCTGGGGTCCTGCGCTAAAAGCCCGGACAGACTGTGTTGGAAGATGCTGGGTGATGGTTTGTAGCATCTTTGCATGGTTTTTGCGTTGAATGCACAGAATTCCCAAGGAGTCGTGATCTTCCTTGTCTCCCCACTCAGATCAGCCTTCACGTCTCGTTAACTTATGGGACGTGTAACTGGCTCTAGGCTCCCTCGAGAGCTGCCTTGTAGTACAAACTAACACTCAGGTGGTTCCAAGACCGTCAGCAATTACAGTGGTTCTGGGATATCATACGGCAAAGAGGCTTCAATGAGCAGTTAAAACACAAACATACAGATTGTGTATTTTTTGCCCGATGTGGTGATGGTTAATATTTCTATTGTAAAGGTTTGGGAAGCATCATACGGCTTAGAAAAACTGTTAAAGACACTGTTCCTGGTTAGACAAACTGAATATGGTTGAGTGAATGGCTCCCCATATGGTGGGAAACACTGACGGACTGAAAGGCAACTGCTTGAGGCCCTGTTTAATCTTTTGGACTACACAGTTGAACCGCCTCTGCTGACGATCGCTTTAAAAAGGGAGAAAACAAAAACGGAAGAGAAAAGGCACATTATGTGGGTGAGAGCTGTGACCTAAGTCTTTGTTGGGCGAGTTTGCTAAAAAAATTTGGGGGTGGGGCTGTTTATCTGGGGCCACAGTTGAAAGGATCCATCAAACTGGGCTTTCATGATTAGAAAAGAAGAAAGGTCTATGATGAGATGTTCCAAACATACAGATTAATTACACTGTGTCCATAAATTCTCGTGGAAATCGTTGCTGTTTCCAGACATGGCACGTTACTCTTTATGATTTTTATGACTCAGAGTTCCTGGGGTTGTAACACATTCCGAAAGCTGTGCTTTCATTCCGAAGCGGCTGGGTGGGCCGCGGGTCGCCCTCGATGGCTCAGACTCCCATCTCACGAGGCGTGCTGTCCACACACTCGTGGGTTACAATGGGTGCTTCCCTCCCCACTCCGTAACCCAGCACCGTTTGTTCCTTTTTTGAGAACAGCGCAGTGCGATGATGGGAAACCTCTGGTAGAAGGGGAAAGTGAGAGGCCGATGGACTCTCTAGTCCATAAAAAAGGTAATGGCCTCCCTTTGATGATTATATATCTACAGAAATAATAAAGCAGGTACAGGGCCCCAGTTTTATGGCATCTGTGCTAATGTGCTGCTGAAACTCACCAGGAGAAGGTGCCAGGTAGGACAAGGCTGCTGGGTCGTGCAGGGCCACCTGTGCCAGTGCATGCATACCTATGGAGCAAGCGTTCTGAGCGTGTGGACCACCAGGGCCATTGTTCAACCTGCCCCTCTGTCTTGCAATCTGTATTCCACTCAGGTCCCTGTTGGATTCTTTCGGCTTTAGAATTTCCTGACAGTTGCAGCTATTCTGCTAAATTAACTTTTTCGATAGTAAATACTGCAAATATGTCCGTTATGGACTTCTCAGGACTCCTCCTCCGTGCAAGGGAGAAAATATTGTTGGGTGGGAATTGCATTGAAAGAATGAAATGCTATTACCTTCGGAAGGATTATTTGTCTTCAGATTTAACTCTTTGCGCCAAGCCCATCGTTCCATGGTTCTTGTTTATCAGATCGTGCAGGGGAAAAGAACACGCCGTTCCTCAGGACGTTGGAATGACAAATGGGCCAATGCGTGTCTGGGGTTAGGCTGTAAGAAGAGAGTGCCATGGCCGTGGCCTTGTCCAGCAGCTCCTAATGAGCAGTGGCCCACAGGCTATCGAGGCAAGAAGAGGTGACCAGAGCCAATGTCATGTTTATTGCACAGCCCAAGTCTTCCCAATTGCTAATGAAAAGCCTCCCGGGACTGGCATAGCTAAGGCTGGTAGCTCGCTAATGTCATACTTTTGGCTTTAATTCCATTTAACTCCACATTCTTGTAGGATTTGTGGGCACATTTAAAATGGATCCAAGCCTTTTAGAAACTGCTTCCAAACACCTCCTTAAATAGTTGCAAATGATAACGCTGACAGTGTTGCCTAGTCATTTTCTCCCTCTTTGCGTGTATAATTTTCTGCAGACTGGCCCACGCGCCTCTTGGGAGAGCAGGCCAGCGTCCCAGACAGCGCGGCCTCACCCTGCAGGGTGTGCGTGCATCATGGCTCCCGGAGCCTCTGTGGAGATCTGAGCTGATTTGGCCATGGGAAAACACAGGGCCTTGAAAACAAAACAACCCTCCAAAACACCTGTGGTTTAGTAAGTGAAGGTTTACAAATTAAAACTGGGAGCCATGCTTGAAGGTCCTCACGCGTGGAACAGGAGCGTCGCGTCCTGTCTTCCTCTCCCACCACCGCCCCCAGCTACGCTCCCTCCGTCAGGACTGCTTTCCAGCAACGTGGACGGGGAGACTCCACAGCAGAGGACACCCATGTACAGACCCGTGGATACCGGAGCACGGCGTCCGCTGGTGCGCTGTAATATACATATTCATAACCTGGTAGTTCTAGAAGCCTGGGTAGGCATAAGGGACTGGGGAGGGAAAACGCTGATTTATGATGATGTCCAAAACATGGCCTCCAAAGATGCATTCTGCAGCTCTGAGACCTCAGGTTTAAGCTGTATTAATTTTACAGAGCTGTCTGGGATTACCCATCTGTTTAAAGGTTAACTGTCTTCACACTTAGGAAATGGGTATTTCTGTTTGGGTTCTTGCTTTGTTCCTGTTAATGATTTATAAAATACAAAATGCAAAGCCGGTGAAATAGCTTTAAATCTTCATTATTAAACACCTACTTGACCACTTGTTTTGAAAGATACAAAGTACTATTCAAGTCCTTTGCAGCCGACAGTGGGGAAATTCTGCTACTTTACACATCTCATTTTGAAGAAAGTCAAAGGAAAGCATCAGCCATGCAAAATCATGCATTTTAGAAAGGAACGCCCATTTGGGTGAATACTGTATAGCATGTGTGTATGTGTGTGTGGGGGTGGTGTTCGCAGTTTCTTCTTGGATCCCCCTTCCAGTATTTCTTCTACACAGAATATTACCCAAATATATGCCTGTTAGAATCTGAACATGACTATGTTCTTATGTGTAGTTCTGTTACATCTCTGGGATTCTATTTCCTCATATGAAAGAGCACACAATTTTTCTTTCTGGATAGTTTCGGAAGTACGATAACTTGCTTTACAAATCTGGTTTCGAAAGTTCCACGTTGAAAATTCTATGACCTCAGACAATTTATTAGTCACTTGTTTAGTTTTCAGTTCTATTGTTAGTAGGGTCAACTCAGGGGTAATTGCTCATATTTCTTTAGATACAAAGCCCTCTATCCATGGGAGTGATAGTGTGACATTTCCAAAGGACCTGTAGCTACTCAGAGCTCACGGGTGCCCTACCAGGGTGGGAGGGGTCCTGGCCCACTGGAGTGGGCATGGAGCTGCCTGCTCTGTCTACCTTCTCCTGTGTTGCTAAGCTTCTGGCAGATGCTTGGCCACAGATTAGGGTTACCATGGTTACCTGAGAATGGGCCCATGGGGTGGACTAAATTCTAGTTCATGCGCCAATCCAAACTTTTTTGATTGCATAATGCTATCAGTAAAAATGTTTTGAGCACTTCCTTCTCCAAATGCCTGTTTATTATTTCATAAAATAGATATACATGTTAATATTTTAAATGCATTGTTTAAAATGCTTAAAATAGAAATTAAAATGATTATATGTGGGTGAAAATAGTTTTAGAATATATGTAAGCTATTTATTTTTGAACTGTACAAACATATTTTTGCTTTCAACTTGTGGAGGTTTGCACGCATGTCCTGGGTACTTGGCTGTAAAACGTCTTGTTACTCACAATGGTTTCCTACTGTCATAACTAATATTTCTAAGTGCGTATGAACTAAAGGTGGGCTCATCATTGACAGTGGGGGATGGGTTAAGTTTTCATGATGTTTGTTTTGCAATTTGGCTGAGTGGGGAAGCGTCCCTCTTGTTTCCTTGTAGCTAGAGTTTGCGTTATTAGTACTGTCTTCAAGTCTCACATTTTTTTGTGTGAATCTTTCTTAAGCCACCTGCCCACTTTGTGTGGGTAAATTTGGTTAAAACTAAGCAATCCGATCTGTAAGTCCACTTAGTAGTCACAGGTAATCTATACCCCCTCACAATTTACCAACTTGTCCTGTGGATTCCCAATGGGTTATCTGATTGGGGTGTGTGCATTCTACTTGGTGATCACCGTTTCAACCAAGGAACAGGTCACTCTCAAACATAATTTAAATATCGGCAGAAGGTTTGCACTGGCTAAAGAGAACAGTTACTAGAGTGAGAGGAAGTCCAGGTTGAAAAACGGGCTCAACTGCTGACTGGCCCAGACACCTTGGACAAGTTATGTGACCTCTCTGTACCCCAGTTTCCTCATCTGTAGATTAGGGTACTAGTAGTATTTATTGAGATTTTTGAGGAATAAATGGATTGAAACATGTAAAACAATGTCTGGCACATAGTATGTGCTATAAAGTAGTAACTATTATTATCACCTTATTACTGATCAATATTTGTTATTGGACTTGAATGATTGTGGCAAAATAAGAACGATTAAGACAAAAGCTACAGGTATTTAATTTAAAAAGTCAGGACATGGATAGAATTCATTTGGGGGTTTGGGTCACAGACATAAATAGTTTCAAACTCATTCCACAAGCCACACGCTGGCTGCAGTTTCCAGCTCCTCTCCGTGGCTCAGTTGTGGCCCACGCCTGCACTTAGGAGCTGCCCTAATGTAGGTGTTTCAGTTCAGCACAGTGAGAGAGGCTCATGTGCCCGTGCTCAACTTATAGTTGTTCTCCCCATGTACCTTCTCCATGTTCTGACTTTCATTTTTCATCTTTACAATTCAGTCAGAAGATGCTAATAAAAAAAAGCTGTCTTTTTTTTTTTTTTGAATAAAGTAAAAGGTAGGGTGATTTTGATGAACTGTGCTGACAATGCAACACTCTTCTGCCGTCACTTGCTAGTTTCCCTGGGCTTAGCAGGAAGCATAGCAGGTGTAGTAATTAATAACACTCCATCTAAAGAGTTCAGGCTTCTTTAGACAATGGAGGCTGACGATTACTTTTGTGTCTAGCTCTGTCTTTCTCCCTAGCTCTGTTTTTCAAAAAGTTGCCTCCTGCAAATGTTCTCCAGCTGTTGAGAAATTGTTTTTCATCTGGAGCCTGGCAATTGTTTTTAAGAGATTGATTGAAATGCATAAGGAGACCCAGGGACTAGTATTTGCATTGAAACAATAATTATTAGATGCTAAAACTGTGGCTACATGAGGCGAGAATTTCTAATTCTTCTCTGTTATGTGGGCCCCGAATTTCCCAGCTCTCTTGCATCATGCAAGCTGCTGAGCACAGCAACCATGCACATACCAGGAGAGACAAACGTGGTGTGTCTGGCTCCTGGAATCCAGAGCAGGTGTCCCCAGGATGCCCCTGATTTGACCCCAAATTTGTTTTGGTTCATTCAAGACCCCAAGGACAGACATCTACCTCAAAGCCCTGCTGAATGGTGACATAACCTCTAGTGTTCCTTTGGCTTTAATGGAACTGGGCTGGGGGCGCCATATCCTGAGGCTGCTCCCAGAGCTGGTTGAGAGCAGCCACTTGGCTGAAATGGTCACAGCAATTGTGGTGGGGGGCTCAGTTTCAATGACCTGGCCTGATGACCTTTCTGGTGACACCGCAGGACAGGCAAGAAGCCCTTGTGAATTTCTAGCGGCCAAAACTATCATTCAAAAGGTGGCAATGCTTGAATATTAGTTATTTCACTGATACAGATGACATGGCTATTAGTGAGAATTACATTTAAAAAAACTATAAATAATATTGTTATATAATAGTTATATAAGTAAAAATAAAATAAATTACATATGAACGCAAGAATAATTTTAAAGAGGTCACACATCGTGAACTTCCAAAATAAGAAAGACAGAGTAACATGAATCGTTTCCTTTTCTCCAGTTTTTAAATCTTCTTGAGATCCACACTTTCAGGTTTTACTTGAGCAGAAAGGTGATGACTGCATATATTGTAAAGCAGAGATTTCCCCCGGACAACAGATCAACTGGTTGTGTTCACATGATGTGGGACAGAGAAGAAAACACTGTCCCATATAATGTTATTCCGTGTCACCAAATAAACAACTGCCAGGGAGCTGGGTCACTCCTGCCAATGATGAGAGAGCAAAGCAGGTCAGCGGACAAGCTGTCCCTTGGGAGCGGTTTGCAAACAGTCCTTAAGGAGGACGGAGGATATTCAAAGGACTGGGGAGGTGAGCCTGTAGTGTGAGTGCCGCCTCTGATTCTGTCCCCAGGTTTGCCTTCTGAGTGAAGGCAGCCAGGGTCAGTGGTAGAAATAGTTGAAGGAGAGGCTGATGAGACTCTGGAGTCTGAAAAAGGTTGCTGAGAAGGTGGGGATTGTCACCAGCTGGCCCACGGCCCCGTGGACTCGTCCCCGTCCAGCCTGGGCTCCTACCTGCCCTGTTGCTCCCCACATACAGAATCTGCAGTCCTGGCCACTGTTCACGTCAGGATGCCGGTCCCCACTCCGTCACTGGGCTGGCGTGCCACGTAAGTGCTGAGAAGGGCATCTCTGCACCCCAGCATTCAGAATTCTTATGCAACCCTTAGAATAGTCCATCTGCTTTTAAAATAAGAGAACTCTAAAAAAAAATGGCCCAGTTCCCTTTCACATTTCTTTGCAAGTAGGAGAGGTGCTAAAATTTTCAAACCCTTTTTAACTTAATTTGGAAAACATGAAGGGATATTTTTTTTTAACCTGAGAGTTATTTAGTGGTGGATTTGTATATATAGTGGTTTTCATTTTTGAAAAAAAAAAAATATATGTATAAGGTGAGATTATGGTTTGCTTTTTTTTCTCCTCTTGTTTGTGTTTTTGTTTATTTTTTTTGCAATAAGTATATGTGTGCTTATAATAATCAAACAAAAAAAGTGCTGCCGTATGTTAGAGATGAGGGGTAAGGAGTTCAACATTCCAAAGTGATTTCTTTGTAGAGGACCAGACCCCTTTGTGACCTCAAACAAACATGCCGTTTAAGAGATGCCAGGCAGGAGCCTGCAGGGCCTGTGGCCCGCCCTCCTGGGAAGTGATGAGATGGGAGCGCCAGGCCCATCTGCACTGAGTCGTCCGTCTGAGAGGTACTGGGTAGTGCCCGAGCTTCCTCAACTAGAGAAGGAAAGTCATAATAATGGGGTGACTTAGATGAGCTAGTGAAGGGTTTTGGTTCTCCTCACAGACTCTCAAGCTTAGGAAGATCCCATTATGGAGTTTAGAAATGCTTTTTACAGAAAATTTATACAAACACAAGAGTAGAGAGAACAGTGCCATGGACCCTGGGAGCTTATCCCTGAGCTCCGACAGCCACCAAGCACTGCCCACGCTCTCCCATCCCTAAGGAGTTTTAAAACGAATCGCAGTATTTCATCCATAGATGCTTCAGTGTTTTTCTTTGAGGACTCTTAAAAACAAAGCAAAACAACAGAAATAAGCACAATGCCATTATTACATCTCATCAATGGTTTCTTTAAATCACCAGCTATCCAGTGCTCTCTGTGATTGTTTTATGTGTATCTCGCTGTTGTTTATTTTCCCGAATCTTAGTCCAAACAAGGTCTATACACATTGCATTTGCTTCATATGTTTTGCTTCATATGCTTCTTAAGGTTCGTAAGCTATACGGTTTCTTTCCCTCTGTTTGCTGTTCATTGATTCTTGAAGAAATGGAGCATTTTTCTTATGGAATTTCCCACATTCGGGATTTTGCTGATTGCATTGTTCCGGATCGGTTAACATGTTCTCCTATCCCTGTGTGTCCTAAGAATTAGATCACTTTCAATTAGTTTTCAGGAATAATTCATAGTCCTTTGACACTAGTTAAAAAAAAGTCCAAGACTTGTGAAAACCTTAGAACTGTTTTAAACTATTCTAATGCTGATTGCTTCAAACATGCTATTTTCATGCATCTTAATAGTATTCAAAAATAGTGTTCTTATTTGGGGAGCTAATCTTCCACCAGGCAGTGGAGTCATGCTTGAAATGTTCACTTTGACTTTCTGAATGCCAGGACAAACCCAGACAGAGGCCACAGGAGTCCTCTGTAGCAACTTTGTGGGGACTTTGGACAGGCCCTGTTCAGATTTCCAGAAGAGGCGCCACATTCCTGCTTTGCTCTGGCGTGGGCAGGTCATCCGTTGCTTTTCTTATTAGCAAAGGAGGAAACTCATTGTGTGGTTCCCAGTGAGCGGATGTGATCAATACTGAAACAGATGGGGAAGATTTGGAAAGTGTGGACACAATTTGTGTACATTTTATAAAATGATGAATTAGTTGAGTTATTGGTTATTAGGTGCCTTCTATAAGGCTTTGCAGTGTTAACCAAATCCGTCCACGTATTCACCCAAAAGAGGCAACAGCCAAATCTGCCTGCCTATCTTATTCCCACCACCCACAACCCCCCTGGCTCAGGCTGTGCACCCTGGTTTGTGCCATGACTGACCACAGGCATGGTGAGGAGAGGCAATTCATGACTATGAAAATAGCTGTTCTGAAAGCCACCTTGGGGTAGGCAGGGACCATGAGGCAGCCCACCCAGAGACACTCGCCTCTTGGCATTGACTGCCTTAGAGCAACTGTTCTGATTAGAGCCCAGAATGTTTGATTGCAGATCATTTCCATGGACGCGCCTTTGATTGTTCCTGTGGGCACACTTTCCAGTGGGATTCAAGAGCTGACGAGGCCCCCAGCCTCCAGCTCTAAAATGCCATGTTTTCCAAGCCCCTGAAAGGATTTTATTAAAAGCAAAAACTCTTTGTCACCGAGACGACAGGACAATTTGAAATGAAGGTCTTCCAGAGAAGGGGAGCCCCTCCGATTTGGTGCTCACCCAGTGGGAGCAGCGGGGAGCTTCTGCGGATTGGGCTGTGAACAGGCTGCTCCGAGCTGCCACTTGAGTTATTTCCAGTTGTTCTGTGTCTGCAGTGGGCTGTGAAAGGCTCGGGTGCCCTGGCACAGCCCCGTCAGCACATCTCCTGTCTCGCTGGGCTGTGTTGCAGGAGGCAGGCGGTGCGGTGCAAATGCCACGTGCCCACAGACTTTGGTAGGTGATTGATTTCCCGTCTCACGCAGGCTGATACGGAGTACATCCTGACGAGGACCCCGCCTCACCAGCGCGAATTGATCCAGGAGGTTCAGAAGCGGGGGTGGGAAGTTGCATATTCTCTCCTCCCGGACACCTCTACCTTCTGGGCTGAAGGGATTCGCTTCTCCTCCACAGACAGTGCTGCCTAGCGCTCCAAGCTGCTTTAATTAATCTTTTTGGGGAAGGAGGTGTTTTGAAAATGTGACAGGCACTCATGAGGTAGATAATGGATTGATGGCGAGCCCGTAAGGAGCCAACGTGCTGGTCGCTGGCGAGGCAGGGTGTGTTAAACATAATTCGGGTAAGATCCAGCCCTCCAGGACAAAAAAATGAAAGAGGCATTTAATTGGAACACTTAGCAATCACAAAACCAAGACAGAGGTTAAATTGTTTTGAGCAAGAGAAATTAATACATTAAAGGTTACATTTCCAACTGCGAGGCAGTGAGCTGGGCTCTTCAGTGGTGTCAGAATTACATAAGGCAGGAGAAATGGCTCTGAAATGATTGTGGAATCATTAGCAAAAGGCAAGGCAGAGGAAGACACTTCCCAGCAGGAGGGTGCGAGGAAGAATAAAGACATGGAGAGAGCTCATTAAGAATGAATTGCAGACCATAAACATTTGAAACTACTAAGTGTGGAGTTCTATCTGTTATCTAATGACTCAGAAATTATAAAACTAGCAATGACTTTCAGAAAGGAGTTGACTTTGCAGGAGGTTGTTCGCCATTACACACACAGGAAGGTATTTTTTTCTTTAGTTGGGGAAGAAAATCTCTCATCTTTGTAAATCAGCACAATTTAAGCAACTTCAGCTATCCTCTGACAGATTTTTCTTCTGTATAATTACACATTGTCTCAGATTTAGTTATGAGGATATTGAAATGAACGTGCTAGGCGGGAGACGGGAAGCCATGGGAGGCTGGGAGCAGCAGCAGAGAGTCCACACCTTGCCATTTAACTGCAAATTGACCCACCACTTTGTCTTCAGAAACATCTAGAAAGCCCCATGGAGAGAGCCTTGCCCATAAATCCCCCAGAGTGGACTCATGCTTTGTTTTGATGGAGGAAGATTCCATTTGTATTGTTGTTAATTGCACGGTTTGCTAGACAAAGAGTCAGGCTAAATGAAATGAGATAATCTATCTCTGGAATGCGCTCTCCCATCCCCGGCACACCCTTCTCCTGGCAGGAAAGAGGGACATTTGAACCTTGAATGATTTAAGACTCCATCCTCTGGCCATGTGTGAACTCTTTAATCTTCTCAAGTATTTGGTGCTGTACTTCCAAGTGTCATTTACTGTGTGATTCACCCAAGTCACAAATGGTAGCAGAGCATCCAACCACATGACTGCGCATCATCCCCAGGTCTAAAAACGCCTCTTGGGGAAATAGATGAATCTCCAGTAATGTGTTGTCCTTCCGGAAAGAGCGGAGTTCAGAGCAGCTGTGGGAAACCCTGGACGGAGAAAGCAAAGCTCTCCTAATGGCTTTTAGAAGCCAAGATGTCCGCTGGGCAGTGTGATGTCCAGTGGGCCCCATTACTCAGACGGGAGGCTTGTTTGGAGACAGCTCTTTGTGATAACGAGCACCATTTCATCCTCTTTTGCATGCCCCAGGAGAAAGGCAGAAGCTGACCGAGCCTGCGGGCACCTTTCGCAAGGCCTCTTGGTTTTCTGACACGCATGGCAGGTGGGCCAGCATGTGCTCAATGTGCTCGATGAGTTACTGGGGTGAATGAAGATTTACATATATATATGTGTAATACATACGTATAATCTATATATACATAATGCATGTATGTGTATATACTTTTTCTTTTTTGAAAAGAAGACAGCTAGCTTTATGAACATCGCCATCCAGATTGACATCAGCGTCTCTTATTGTCAGTGTGTTAGATGATCATATTTTCTAGTCTTAGCCAAACCTACCCTTTGTAAAACAGAGACACATGGCTTAATAAGATTCTTGCAAAGAAACTACAGGTTGAAGGTAATGCTAATAATGCAAGAACAAGCCAAATATTTAGGTTTGACAAATCAACTCTTCATAGCAGTCTAATCTGACAAAAAGATGAAGAAAATTCCAAAATTATCAACAGTCCAGTTGGGAACATGGGTTCACAACCACCATTCTTAAGGATGAAGTTCACCGTAAGAGTTAGTTACATATATTGTGTTTTGTGAGGTATTGTGTTCAACAATGATGGCGGATGTAACTAAATACAGGTTATATATTTAAAAAAGGGAATTTCTTAACTGTTCTGTAAGTTGTATCACGATGGCTTAAATTAGCAGTTCTGAAACTTTTTGGTCCCAAGGCGACTTTACACTCTTAAAATTCATTGGTGACATCAAAGAACTTTTGTTTACGAGAGATATATTTATTGGTATTTACCATATTAGAAATTAAAGCTGAAAACTGCCTTTATTCATTCATTTAAATACATCAGTAAAAAATTGCTGTTTGTTTTATGCTAACACAAATAACATTTTTAAAGTAAAATAGCTATATTTTCCAAACCAAAAAAAGAAATATTGAGATGTGTGGCATTGTTGCAAATTTCTTCAATACATGGCTTAATACATGTCTGGATTTTCGTATCTGCCTCTGCATTTAACCTACAGAGGCTGCAAAAAAAAATGTATACACATTTTAAGAAAGGAAAAGACTATCTTAAAATCATAATACTCAATATATACTGATAACAAAAGATGAATACAAGTCACATTTGACTTCTGAAATTACAAGAGGTGCTTAAAGTAGTTACCATCAGTGTAATTTTAATACTGTTTTTTCCTTTCTTAAAATGTGTATATATGTTTTTGGCACCCTCTGTGTTATGATATATTGTTTTTGTTGAAATATGTGGAGAAAATCTGGCCTCACACAGCTATATAGTTGGAAAAGAGAGAAATATTTCAGTCTTTCCAGATAACTGTAGATATTCTTCTCTGATACTACACCAAAACTCAACAAGTGGGTGTTTCTTAAAAGTCAATAGGAATGTGGAATCTGAGGCCATATCAATACATTTTGTACTAATATTAAAATCCATTGGCCTCTCTTGCACTATGAACAAATTTTTTACTTGTGTATACTTTTGTAACATTTTGCATTGGTTTGAAAATATTGGTTCACTGAGCTATGCAGATCTTCCAAATGTTGACATATTTCATTATACACTATCAAAATATCACATTCATTAATATCACCCAATCTCATCAGCAAAGTCTTCTAAGTTTTGGGAAGCTTTCAAGCTTGTGGTGATAGACCACATTTTTCAAAATTCTAATTTTCACTTGAAAGATTGAATTTTATCCTTGGCAACAAATACTGTCAGCTGTTTTCCCTATAGTTACAGGCTCCCTTTGTTTGTTTTGAGAGAATTTTCTGCCAAATACCCAAGTGTGAATAACCATAGTTTGTCTGGCAGCCATTCTTCCGAGGAAAACTGTGTCCTCTGAAAAAAGCGGCCAGTTCAGTGCCCAGCTCCAGTGGTCCCACCAGTGCTTTCCTGGAAACCAGCACCCTTGTCTGGGTGCATCAAGTGCTGTCTGCACAACATGCATTTCAGCACTCGGAATATCAAAACAACATGTATATGGAGATCAAAATGTAATCAAATAATAATTCTTACCACTCCATCAAGGAAGTGGAACTGGCTTTTTTTCCCTTGTGATGTAGGTTGGCAACAGTGAAAAATACAATGACAGGTATGGCTGTGTGTAGTGCCCGCAGTTTTGCTCACCACTGACTTTGCACCACCAAAGCAAATGTCAGCACAGTGAAAGAAACAAGTAACACCTGGGATTAGGAAGAAGTTTCGGTCTCACGGACTGACTGAGCGGATCTTAGTGTCCATAAGTGACAATGAGCCACACTTTGATAAACACTAGTTTAAAGCAGATTGTCAAACGCAATGAAGCATATTCCATCACGTTGCCTAATATAACAAAATTAATACAAAATAAATCAATTATAATTGGAGCCATTAATAAATAAATTTAAAATATTATTTATGTAAGCTAATTTGAACATCTATTTCTTATAGATTATAATAGATATAATATTAGTATAGTGGTACATGTTTATAATTTATAAATAAATAATTATCCCTGTACTGAGTCTCTTTGCACAAACTTCAATAGATAGATATTATTTCCTAGTAGGCATTCATAAGCAAACAATTTGGAGCTCATGGCTTTGACCCAGGAAGAGAGTCTGTATATGCCCACTCTGGAGGGAATCTCTGGAGACCTCTGATCTTAGATAGGCTGTAGGTGACGGAGGGTTTGGGATTAGCACAGTTGGAATGAGACATTTCATAGGGAATGGCACTAATTGAGCTACATAGAGAGCAGCATCCGACTGGGAACAGAGCATTTGACTACAGTTTCTGCCTTGTGTTTCTCAGGCTGGAAACCTGGGAGTCTGTCACCCTCCCCTCCACATTCAGACATTTCCAAGTCCCACAGACTTTACCTCCTTAACCACTCTGAACCCTTCCACTCTTCTTTCCCTACCATCTTATCCAGGCCCTCTGCCAACTCCCATGACTGTGTGCTCGGCATCTTTCCTCATGCTGCCGGGGTGGAGTTTCCAACACTGGCCACCCATTTCCCCTTTAAAAGCCTTAGGTGTTCCTGTGACATGCAGGGTAGAACTCCAGTTCCTCAGCACAGGACATGACATAACCTGGCCACTGCCTTCCCTCTTGGCCCTGTCTCCCCAGCCCCGTCCATCCCCAGATGTAAAACTCCATTTTGCACATGCTGTTCCCCCTTCTAGGAATGCTCTCCCCCCACCATCCTCCGCCTTCCGCTCCATTCTTTTGTTTTGCATCCAATTACTAACTTGGATTAACCAGATCCTTCAAGGATCAGGCCAAGTTTTGTCTCCTCTTGGAAGATCTTTCTTATTTAATTTTGGTTTAGAACACTGGGTCTGCCACTTAATATCTTCAGACCATGGCCACATTATTTACCTTTTCTGGGTCTCTTGAATTTCAATTTCTTCATCTATAAAAGGCCTATCTCATTGCTTATTGTGAGTATTAAGTAAGGTCAACATATGAAAAATGTACTAGACTTGAAAGGTCTGCTGTTTGACTAATAACTGATAATATCATCTCTCTTTTCATCCTGTATATCCTCTGTAAGTTTCCAATGGCTGCTTACTTTCCATTGTAATGATTTTCTTGTCATCAGGGGCTGCCTGATGACTCTGATGCCTGACACCATTCTAGATGCTGCAAGCACCCAATATATGCTTGTTAAATGAATGACAAGATAAAATAAAAAATAAGAATGAGAAAACATGGCCTGCTCTGTCCAACATGGCAGCCACTAGCCACATGTGGCTTTTCAAATTTAAATGTAAATACACGTGAATTAAATCAAATTAAGAAGCAGTCCCTCAGTCACACTGGCCACATTTTAAGGGCACAATGGCCCCATTTGGCTAGTGGCTACCCCATTGGAGAGCATAGATTATAGAACATTTCCATCATGGCAGAAAGTTCCACTGGGCAGTGCTGCAACGTCCCTTTTTCTAACTGGTGCTGCTGATTTTATATCTCTCCCTCTAAAATAAAAGACTTGCAGGCAAATGCCTTTGGCACAGAAAAAAAAAAGATAATAATACTAATATTAACAAGACATAGAAACTCTAAGAATCAGAAAACTACCCAACAATGCCGTTGGCAGAGCATGTGTAAGACATCACAGTGAGGGTCTTGGGACCAGTCTGCTCAGCACCACGGTCGTCTGCCTGAATAAGGTGGCTGCATGAGGGACGGAGCCCTGCAACTCTGAGTGGTGCCATCATGGAGATAGGACGGCTCATTAGCTTCACTTGAAGTGAGAATGGGAGCCATTTTCGTGTCTGTTCTGCCATTGCTACCGTGGGTAGCCATGGCCAGGATAGGCATTTCCATGGCCTTTGGGGGAAATGGTTGACTGTAGTTTGTAGGGCCCATCACCACTGATGGGCTGTCTTTTCCTTGGAAGTGACACACTTTTTTTTTTTTTTTTCAATTGAGCTGCCCCATCTCTCTGTGGGCTTCAGCCCATCTCTACCAGAATGTCTACTGTTGTCATGTCATGATGATGCCAAATTGGTGGACTGTGCCCTAGGAACTCATTATTCATGACCTTGCATTTGGTTTTGAATAGAGTAATAAGCTATTGCATATAAAGTTTGCCCAGAAGCTAATATTGAAGGCCAGGGTTCTCAGGTGGGTGGTTAATGGGAGAGAGCCATGGCTTCATAGGTCTGTCTTGGTCTAGAGCTTCCTCTTATGCCCATGCCAGACACTAAAAGTCTGGCCAGGACGCGCACTGGCTTTTGTGTTTCGTTTTCCAGTTCTTTGGATAACAGGGCATTGTTTGACTGCGTCCTGCCAAGGTAGCAGAAGTCAGGGACAGCTTTCAAGTGTTCAGTGCCAACAAAGACTTGGTGGCACGAAGGGCTTCCCTGGATGTGAATTATACATGACCCAGGTTTTCAGGATGATTAATACCCTGCAGCACGAAGCTCATGTGGAAATGTGACTCACACGGTCTCTGGCAGAATTCTTGAGTGAGGGGAGAAGTGTCTTCAGGTAAGGAACACATCCTGATGCCAACCCTGGACCATAGGATGTTAGGGAAGGGAGAGACATTAGAGGTGACCTAGCTCAAGTGTCTCCTGTGGATAATGAAAAAGAGACCTGACGAGGCAGAAGGATGTCCCCAAGAGCACCAAACCAGGGCTACAGCCAAGTTCTCTTGACTTCTAGTCTTGTGTTCTCAACATGGTTCTTGCTGCCGCCACATTGAATCTGACACTTGGCTGTTGATTGTTCTGTTGTTAAGAAACTTTGTCTCCCCAGCTGAACTATAAGCTTCATGAGGATAGAGACATTTTCTTAATTTTCTGAAGTATTCTCAAGGAATTGACACCGTCTAACTAGGGAAGACCAAACTAACACATATGAAATCAATAAAGAATAATTGTATATTAAACCATATATCAAGTAAACTGGAAATTCAGAGGAAGGAGATAGTGATATGGACTCCAATAATTGGAAAGGCTTCATAGAATCTGAGTTTTCTTTTAACAAGTAGACAGGAAGAAGGATGGTATTCTAGGTGACAATACTGGCACTGAGGCTTGCCGGTGGAGATTGGAAGTGACCTGCTTGGTTGGAACAAGAGGATCCCTGAGGGAAATAAATTTGGAAGGTTAATGAAATGCCATGAAAGCCAGGCTGAAGGGTCTGTGCCATTTCGGTAGCTTCTGGTGGTTTTTGAGCCAGGGAGTGACATGATGACGTTGGAGTTGGAAACAGTATTGTAGCCTCATGCAAAGTGGATGGGGCATGGAGATGGGATGAGAGACGCATGGGCATGTTATGTAGAGAAGCTTCCTCTCACAGTGAGTAAGGCTGAGAGCTTGGAGCTTATGGTTAGACGGACCTGAGTCAAATCCCAGCTCCACCCATTCCTAGCGCTGTGACCTTGGGCAAGGCACACTGTTTTTCACCTGGCCTTGGTTTATTACTCTGTAAAATGGGGATAATATAATTGACTTCCAAGGATGGTATAAAACTAGACATAAAAAAATACATATAATGCTTAGTTCAGTGCCTTATACGTGAAAATATTCGATCTGCGGTGGCTGTATTCATTTTCTGTGGCTGTTGTAATAAGTTATCCCAAACTTGGAGGCTGAAAACACCAGACATTCATAGTCCTGGAGGCCAGAAGTCTGCGATCACCATCACTGAGCAAAGTCAAGGTGGCAAGGTCCCCAGATAGTCTGGAGGAGAACCCGCTTCCTTTCCTTCTGCATCATGTGTCCAGAGCTGCGTTCCTCTATCCCAGGGGCGGCCCCTTCCTCCGTCTTCAAAGCCCGCAGTGTAATATTGACTCTCTGACTCCGCTCCACTTTGCTTCATCACGTGGCTTTCTTCTGTCTGTGGTCAGTTCCCCATCTGCCTCCGTCCTACAAGGGTGCATGTGACTGCAGTCAGTACCCACCCGACAACCCAGGGTCACCTCCTGTGTTTGCTTCCTGGGGCCACTGTGACGAACGACCATCAACTGGGTGGCTCACAACAAGAGAGTTATTCTCTCATATCTCTGGACACCAGAAGTCTGGAATCAAGGTGTCGACAGAGTTGGTTCCTCTGGAGGTCTGGAGGGAGACTCTGTCTCAGACCTCTCTCCCAGCTCCTGCTGGTGGCTGTCGGTCCTCGGTGGTCTTTGCTCTGTAGCTGCGTCACACCCATCTCTGCCTCCATTGTCACATGGACGTGTTCTCCTGTGTGTCTTGTTTTCTTACAAGGACACCAGTCATTGCATTTAGAGTCCACCCAACTCTCGAATGACTCCATCCTAAGTTAGTTACATTTGCAAAGACCTTATTTCCAGATAAGGTCACTTTCACAGGTACCAGGAACGAGGACTTGGACATATCTTTGGGGGACACAATTCAATTCATAACACTGCCCATTTCAAGATCTGTAACTTTATCACATCTGCAAAATCCTTTTGGGCCGTCTAAGGAAACGTTTACAGGTTCCCAGGATTACGACCTGGACATCTTTTGGGGGCCATTATTCAGCGTACCAGAGCGGTTATTATCTGGGTGCTGAAAGAGTGGGCGGGTTCTCTTTTTCTCTCTGATTCACTGATTAGAAACAATGAATGGATTGTGAATTGATGGCCACCACCAGAAGCTGAGAGAAAGGCCTGGAACAGATTCTCCCTCTTATCCTCCAGAAGGAAGCAACCCCATGGAGGGGATAGGTAGGGAGTCCAGGAGCCCCAGCCAGGAATTTGGGGTGGTGCAAAGGGCACCTGAGGCCCACCAACATGAGGAGGAGTCGCCTTACGCTAAGGGGTCCTCGTGCCTCATCACTGCAGGATTTCTGTCTGGTCTCAAAAGCTGGGGTGGCGCTACCTGGTGTTTTCTTGCATTTCTCTGTGACCACAGGTGCCATGGCCTGTGGCAGGCTTCTTGGATGCCTCCATGCCATCATCCAAGAATGCTCAGAGCTCCCAGGGGTAGAGGGTGTGGAGATGGGGGAACAAGAAGAGAAACGGAGATACGAGAAAACTAGGAGTGTAACATTTCTTTTGCTGACCCTGCACAGTGAGACCTGAGGTCATACTCGCTCCTGGAGACAGTCCCTGAGATTTGCTAGTGTGTTTGCTGCCTGGGTGGCTCAGAGACACGGTGCTGGCTGGTCTGGTGGGAGGAGTGTGAACAGTGCCGTAGATAAGAAGCAAGATCTCCAATTCTCTGAGGACTGAAGAACACCCTCACACACAGGTATATAAATACGCTCTGTGTTTATTTATGGCCATCTCTGTCCTGTACGGCTGCCCGTAT
The DNA here is from genome assembly GCF_004115265.2 of Rhinolophus ferrumequinum. Classification (NCBI taxonomy): domain Eukaryota; kingdom Metazoa; phylum Chordata; class Mammalia; order Chiroptera; family Rhinolophidae; genus Rhinolophus; species Rhinolophus ferrumequinum. The sequence continues at coordinate 57,764,174 of NC_046302.1, forward strand.
ATAAACACACACTGTAAACACAGTCCCCCAGTGAAGCAGAGAGCTGGGAGAAAGGAGATAAAGAATTCCAGCAGTTAGGCCCTAGGTAACACAAGTAAAGGGTAATTTACCCCTTATTTAAAATCCAGAGGCATCTTTTTACTGGGAGCTCTTGGCTCTATTCTTGCCATTTGGAAGAAAATAAAAGAAATGCTTGGGGATTTCGAAGTAAAATTTCACAACCTGTGTGTCTTGACTTTCCTTCCCTTCAACCAAGACATCCTTTGCTGGAGTCCTTTATCTAGAGCTTTGTATACATATTTTTAATCCTATACAGAAATGATAGGATGTCAAGAAGGATCTATAATAACACCATTTTTTTATTTCACTTCAAAGACTTGGCAATTTCTGATCCATGTGACATTCACGCTCCTTCAGGGTCAAACGGCATCTTGCAGCCTTCATAAAATGATTAAATATTTTAAACAGCTCCTGCTTATACCTCCATCGCCCCTGGAGACTGATACTGTTATCGTTTTTGTCAAAGCCAGTTTCCATCTGCATTTGTCATTCCTGCCTGCATTTATGAGTTATCAATCGCCACGTCAAAATGCAAAATAACGGATGTTCTTTGGGCGGTATTGGATGGTCTATCTGGGGCTTTTAATCAATGCTGATTTTTATTTTCCATACCCATACATAAATCTTTACCATTCTGGGCCACATATAATGCGTTTGTACAACACGCAGTGACAGAAGCAGTAGTTATATTATCAAACATCATACCTCGGGGCTAACTGACTAGCAAGGGCTTTCAGAGGGGAACACTGGGAATTACTGTGCAGGAGACAGCGTCGCAGCAGAGAATATAAGGAATTGGTTGTTGCCATTTATAAATCAGCATCCTGCTAGCTAATCCTTCTCACTTAAATACAGTCCAAATTCCTTGCCCGATCCTCTGCAACTTAGTCATTGTGTTTTTTTTTCAAACGGCAAAGTTTGCATAATCTACACAACTAATAATGAGCTGTGTTTTCTATTTCTTAAACTTTTCCCCTGGGGCATACATTCAAATGGCAGAATGGAACTTTTTCAGGAATAGCTTGTCTTCAACTGATAACCGGAATTTTCCATGCTGTGTTTCACCTCGAGTTGATCTAAGAGAGAATTTGCTTTGCCCTTTGAAAGGGCATTTGCCTACTTGGGTGGTAATCATTGCAGAAATCATTCAAACAAGACATCAGTGTCCAGCAGAATCTGAGTGTGTGCAGACATCCACGGCTGGTGGATACCACTTGGGTATCTTTAAAATGAAACTTGGAGGAATAAGAAACCTCAGAGATGAATCCAACACAGGTGTGCAGCCGCACAGTCCAAGAAGCACAGGTACTCACGAGCTTCCTCTAAAGATTAGGACACTGACAATGACCTCCACGTGTTCTCGTGCCATCCACTTGCTGCTTTGTGGGCCGCCCGTAAATTAAGTGGTCTTCCCTCTGACTTCCGGCCCATCCTTCATCTCTGGACTTGTAACTGCCCTCAGTTAGCTCCCCTCACAACCAGCCAGGACAGGGGAAGGTATCAGTGCAAGGGGCTCTGGCTTAGTTTGTTCTCTGGGACTTGCAGCAGAAATTGAGAACCCAAATGGTTGCTGCTACAACAAATGTATATCTTTAAGTTTTGTCCCAGCACTTGAACGAGGAAATCAAACATGAAAGTAAACACGTCCTGTTGAGGAGTGATCAGTGGTCATGACAGAGGTGAGAGGAATCGGTTCTGAACACTCAGGCATGTTCCTAAGCCAGGGGATCATTTGAAAGACAGTTTCAAAAGGAAGCTTCCACATAGCTAATTAGGAAGTGCAGAGTTTGATGAAAATGGCTTTCTCTGCTGTGTTTCAAGAAGCAATATGTTCTGTATCGAATTCAAGTACTCAGAGCTTCACAAAATCAGTGAGTGGCCAGCATCATTTGGCAACTTGTGTGTTCAATAACCAGCAGGTGATAATTTCAACATTTATTTATCGGAACATGGGGAGACCACCTCGCTCACCAAACAGGAAGTCCTTGCCATGTACACAATTTCAAAAGACACTGGAGCAATACGTCCCCAGAACGGCCATGCAATGTCCTTTAGCAGGAGGGCTGGACTGCTGATGGCTGAGAATGACCAAGGAAGCTAAGCACGAGCTAAGCACGTGTCCCTGCTCAGTGCCAGACTAAATCTAATTCCATACTTTGGGGTAGGTCTTCGAATGTTGAAAAAAATGACCGTCCCCAGTGCTTGAGTCCTTTCTCCTGAGTATCTTTCAGGTCCTGCTCACCTGGTTTGCTCAACCATTTGCAGCCTCTTGTCACCCTGTCTTCTTAACCTCTCCTTGTGCACTCTCATCATTGTCCCCATCCCTGTACGCCACTGCATGGGCCGCATCTGTTGTACACACTTGGATCGGTCCAGACAGAGCAGCATTGTCTCCACTGGCATTCTAATAATGCTCTTCTCGTCACACGTGCCAAGACTCATTCATTTATGTACTGCACAAGTATATGTAGAGAGCCTCCTGTGTGTCAGGTGTGGTGTGAGGCCCGAGACATAACACTCACATGCGTGCTGCTGGTGTTTCCTGGCCAGTACTTCGCGGTGGCCAGGCATACTTTGTCCATTCTTCATGGACAGCCAACACAGCTAGCACCAAGCAGGACCACAAAACGTTCTTAAAAAATACTTCCGTGGGGATTTCATGGGGTGTCTTAGGACTGAAATCCCTTTGCCACAATTTGTTTGATCGTTCTGGTAGCTGGTCTCAGTAGCTGTTCAGAAAGAACACCCATTCCTCAGGCATTCCCTGAGGGTGAGCCAGGGAAGAAGGTGCCGCTGTTTCCCAGTGCAGTGGGGGTCTGACGCCACCCTGTAGAAGCGCACAGCCTCCTAGGAGATGGCCTTGAGGGGTCCGCATCCTGGGAGGAAGAAAGGTTGGCTTTTCCAGACAATGTACTATTCATGCTTACAATTTTTGTACTGAGTTATTTTTCGATATGGCTTGATTCCAAGCTCAATATTCATGGTCTTGCAGCGTAACACCAGAAAGATTTGGAAATGTATCTACTGCAGTGGTTTGCAGTCAGGGTCAACTTGCCTCTTCCTTCAGGGGACATTTGGCAATATCTGGAGAGGTTCTGGGGCAAAGGATGGGCTGCCTTCTAGCTTTTAGTGGGAAGAGGCCAGGGAAGCTGTTAGACATCCTACAGGTGCAGGACGGCCCCGCAGCAAAGGATGATCTGGCCCCAAAAGTCAGCAGGGCTGAGGCGGAGAAGCCTTGACTCCTACACAGCAAAGCCCTCTCAAAGTGCATATTCACATGGAAGGAAAAAACAAAGAAGAGAGAAAGAAAAATGGAGCTGTTTGTAATATGAATTTATATATTCTAGCCAGTGTAAGATAAGAGAAGACACTGTTTCCCTTTTCTGCTTGATAAGAATTGATAAAGGCTTATTAATGTGGTATTTTTAAACCGGAATGTTTTTTTTATTACTGAAGTACATGCTCTAGAAACACTGTTTGTATAAAGACGCAAGGTATGGATATAGATACAGTTATGACATATTTAAACGTCTACATTGCATTTGTATTGAGACAACTAGTTTTGGGAAAAGCAATGCTTTTCATATTTATTTCAAATTTTGGATGAATTATAGCAAATGCAGTTAAATTTAATTTCCGGATCTATGAAACTACACGTGATGGCTGCTTTGCCTTGTCATAACAGCATGTGTGTCAATATTTCTGGAAGAAATCAAAGTCAAATTCCAAGTGACAATTTTGCAAATCATTCCAAACTGGAGAGCACACAGATGTTTGCAAAGGTTCCAAGCCACCTCTGTCCATAACTTTGAGGTAAATCTTTGTTATTTGTAAGACCTTTGCATGTCTTGACCTGAGGTAAATGTTCTGGAACACGACACAGGCCCTCGGGCCAGGCACACCTCCATCTGATGCACCGTCCTCTCCCCGTCTGGTGGTATCGATCTGACCAAGTCCTTTGAACCTGCCTGTCCCTTCATTTTCTTTTCTGTAAAATGTGGGTAATAACGGATGCACTTACTTCGTGGGGTGTTGTAAGGTTTAGTAGAAATCCAGGCTCCAGAACAAGAATTCAATAACATTATCAGTATTGAGATTATTACTATTATAACAAAATTAAACTGAGTCCTCATTCCAAGGGTCTTCTCAGCAAATTGGGCAGCTTAAAGCAACAGAAATGTAAGCTCTCGAAGTTGCAGAGGCCACGCGTCCTAAATAAAGGTGCTGGCGGGGTCCTGCTCCCCCTTAAAGCTCCTGGGAAGGATTGTTCCGGGCCTTTCTCTTAGCTTCTGGCGTTGCTGGCATTCTTTGGCTTGAAGAAGAATCACTCCAATCTGTCTCCATAGTCACGTGGCATTCTCCTGTGTGTCTCTGTCTTTCCTCCTTTTCTTATAAGGACGCCTTGACTTGATAACACCAATGTAAACCTTATTTCCAAGTAAAGGCACATTTGTAGATATTGGGGTTTAGGAGGTGGACATACCTCTTTAGGGTCCACAATGCAACCCACACCAAGTATCTAAACAAGACCCTGGATATACTGGCTTTGTTGAACTTAAATGGAAACTAGAAGAAAAAGCTCAAAAGCTCGACTATGTCAAGGAGTCGTAGCATGATAGTTCTCACCTGAGGACTTGAGGAAGCATGACAGATGGCCATGCACGTGCAGACAAACTGCCAACACTGATGTGGAAATGCAGGCTAGCGCTCCACGGGCTGCACACATAAGCAGTGAATCGTACAGAAAAATGCGCTCGTTGACCGGAGTCAAATACTGATTTGCAGGGTGCTCCTGTGAAGTTCTCGTGAAGCAATTATGGAGCTATGTGTTTAGGAGCTGTCATGCACGTCACGCGCAATGGATTGCAGGCAAATCCTTAAGTCTTGAAACCTGGCTGAGGCGCTTGGGAACGAAGCCGTTCTCATATTATGGCTTGTGTCCCATCAGGTTGGAACAAATTTGGCCTTCTCAGGTCAGTAACAGGTTGTAACTGAAACCTTATCTAAAGGTTTTTGTTATAGGTTGAATTATGTCTTCCCGAAATTTACATGTTGAAGTCCTAACCCCCCAGTTCCTCAGAATGTGACCTGATTTGGATATAGGATCTTTGCAGAGTCAATCAAGTTAAAATGAGGTCATTAGGGTGGGTCTTAATTCAAGATGGCAGGAGTCCTTATACGAAGGGGAGATTCGGAGACACACATGCAGAGGGTGCACCGTGTGAAGATGGAGACAGAGATCGGGGTGAGGCTTCTATAGCCAAGGAACACCGCAGCACCCCAGCAACCTTGCGGACACCATGGTCTTAGACTTCTGCTTGCCGGAACGTGAGACGCTCCATTTCTGTTGTTGAAGCCCCCAGTTGGTGGTGATTTGTTGCGACAGCCTAGGAACTAATAACAGTTCCGTGGGACTCTCAGGAGAGGATAATATTGTCCAAGGATGGGAGGGGCTACAGCATTAGTGGACCCCTGGTACCTGATGCGTATGTCCCATAAATATTATTCATTTCACCTTTGCTTAAATGCCTCCAGTAACAGGGGCCCACTGTCTCACAAAGCATCTCATTAATTTTTTATAAAGTTCTGATTATTGGGAGCTTCTTTCTTCCGTTTTCAAAATCTGCTTCCCCACATCATTGCTCTGCCCTCCAAAAGCACACAGAATTAGATCACTTGCTTTTTCCTGTGGTCGCCCTCTGGGTCCTTGAAAATAGCCATGAGGTCCCCTCCAGTCTCCATCTGATCAACCACCTATGGTTCCATAAGTGGTAGAATTATCACTACTATGAATGCACTTATGTTTCCAAATGTCTGTTTGGGGAGGCACACAGCCAAAACAGTGCCCCAGACCCAACTTCTATATGAGGTCTAGTTTAGCCTACAGGTCAGCAAAGTGGGATGTGTTCAGTGGATGTCTTCTTGGGAAAGGAAGTGCCTTTAGCTCCTGTGGAGACTCCCTGAATGCTGTCATCTCTAAAGCTTTAGAGAGCTGAAAGCCCCACTGTGTCCATTTCCACCTTGACTCTTTGGTTCGTCTGTTCTTCTTGGTCTCTGTTCCTATTATTCCTCCTCCATTCACCCCATGCCTGCAGAGCCTCAGCAGCCACCAAGACTCGGGGCTCACGTCTGCCAGGAGTGCTATTTCCTGCTCAAGAGCCCACCGTAGCTCCAAATTATTATTTGCAGCCCACTTCCGTTCTCTGACCTTGTTTTCCTCTTACCCCAAAGTTCCGTCCTCTCCAGGTGTGTCAGCTCCTCTCCTACCTCCTGCACAGGTCTTGCCGCTTCCAACGGTTGTCCCTCTGCAGCAGGAGTGACCTCGCCTGGATCTTCCTTTGCCTCCTCTTCCTGTTTTGTAGCCCCACTTGTAGTTAAGATTTCGAGTTTCCCACAGGCCCATCTGAGCTAATCCCAGGACACACTCAGCACCCACTGACTCTAAGAATTACATTGTGGTGCACTGATTTGTGTCGACTTGAGTTTTGAATATGATTTCTCACAAACGCCAACATAAGACCCTCAATATGTTTCCTTCTTTATTTGATATAACTACCATAATAGGCACTTAAGCATAATGGTCGGGAGGAACCTGGACTATAGGGTCCAACAGACCTGAGTTCAAATTCTGGTTCTGTCACTTATGACATAAGTAAGTGACCTTGAAAAATTACCTAATCTCTCTGAGCCTCCGTTTCATCATCGGTCTTATGTGGATGGTGATATTAATGACACGTACCTCTTAGGTTGTTCCTGTGAGGGTTAAGCGATCCAAAAAGTGGCTGACAAGAGCTCCGTAAAATTAGCTTTCTCATTCTCGCTGTGGGTATCTGCTGGATGGAGATGTGTGTGCTAGGACACCTCAGTTAGGAAGCCGACGTTGAATTTTAAGTGTTCAAATTGGAGGATTGCTTGCATTTCTTTAGGCTGGCTTTCCACAAGCTCAATGCTGACCTTTTCACTTGTCTTGGTCTCGTGCTGAGGTCTTTTTGCCACTCCAGCTCTCCGTCCTCTCCACTTTTTCCATGTTGAGTGTGCACTTTCTCCCGCTTCTGCATTTCTCTATTATGTAGGCTTAGTATTAGAGTGGCTGTGCTTATTAATGATGGGGACTCTGTCTCATTCATCTCTGCACACCCAGTGCCAAGCACGATGTCTAGCCCATAATCCGTGTTAATGGGATAAATGCTTGGGGATACGTGCCATCCGCCGTGACATGAAACACTGAAGGCGGCTCCTTGTGGGCCCCTGGGCTTCCTGCCTCGTGAAGCCTCAAGGAGAAGCTGAGTAACAAATGACCACCTGTCAGGACAGTTGTGAGAGAGCGTTCCTATGGAAGCGAGGTTGAGAGTGTGTGTGAGGAGGCTGAGCTGTGCCTTCTAACAGCTGCTCCAAGATGGGAAGACCCTAAGTTCCGTGAAGGATGCTTATGTGACATGACCGTGGGGCGTTAAATATGTTTCCTCATTTTTCTCATTCTGAGAGGGGTGTAGAACTTTCCTTATGGGTTGTTGAGCGGGTAAATGGAAATGATGTAAGGGAACCAGCGAACACAGTGCCTGGCAAGCAGGGGGCATGCAGAAAAGGTTTACTGAATAATAACACGATTCTCTATGTCCAACTCTTAACCAGATTGCTTGACTTATGTGTATCATGAACACCTGTACTCAGCATTTTCAAAAAGGAGTTTATTGCTCCCAATCACACCTTCTCTCCAATCTATTTATTGCCTCCTTCCCTACTTCTTCATCTCCTCTGCTGTGCACGACCTTAGGTGAGGTTGCTCTATTTTATACATTCTTAAGGTCCCTCCATGCCCCTTGTCCCCATCACCCATGTCCCGTCAGAGGGATCCTTCTGAAATGTGACTGGATGAGCAGCTGGGTAGAGTGCCCTCATTTTATTCTGAGCTGGAAATCCACTGTGATTATTAGAGCTCACTTTCATTATTTCCCCAGGTTTATAGATGATTGACACGCCAGCTCATTTGTTTGAAACACCTCATTTCCTTCATTGTCTCCATAGGAAATACTCTGAACTCAGGAAGCCCATCATTCCCCACCAGTGGGGTTATTCCACTGGAAGTCAGCATCTGGAAGGAACACCTCAGGGCCAGCCCCGTGTATCAGTTAGCTGTGCTGCATAACACACTGTCCTGAAACTCGTGGCTTCAAACAGCAGCATAGAATTCAGCTTGTAATTTTGTGGGTCAGGAATGTGGGCTGGACTCGGCCGTGCCCGCTCGGGCATGTTCACCATCTGTCGGCACAGTGAGATTGCTGGCTGCTGGCGGATGGCCTCAGTGGGCACAACCTCTGTCTCCAGCGGGCTGGCCCAGGCTTGTTCACAGGCCGGTGGGCAGGTTCCAAGAGAGAGTGAAAAGGTACACTCTCACTCTGGCACACTGCCACTTTGGTCACACTTTGCAGGTTGAAGCAAGTTACCAGACCAGCCCAGACTCAAGGGGTAGGGAAAACACATCACCTCAATAAGAGGAGCTTAAAGTCACATTGCAGAGGGGCTTGGGGACAGGACAATGGCGATCTGTGCAAACGATTCACCACACCCTAGTCCCCTGCCCTCCTCAATGAGAAACTCCCCATGGGAGCTGAGTGGGGAGGAGAAAACATGGCTCTGCCCTCGGGAGAACAAGAAGCTGTGGCTTCCGGCACGGGAAGGGCTGTCGGTCTGGTGTAGAGGAGACCAAGGGCTCATGGCAGGCTATACCAAGGGTCTGTATCTATCAGTTTACCCGTGGTTGCATACATCAGGGCTTGGCTAACTTTCTTCAGAGGGCCGGATAGTGTGTCGTGTTTCAGGCAGCCTGTGTCGCAACGACTCACCTTTGGCAATGCAGCCTGAGAAGGCCTGAGAAGATGCCTCGCCACGTTTCGGGAGCGCTTGCTCTGTGTCGGCCCTGACTCCTATCTATGTCGAATCTCTGGTTACCTTCCAGTTTTCTTTCTGGAGAGGCTGTGTGCCAAGGCTCCCTATGGCAAAAAAACCAAAGAAAAACACCAAAAACAGCGTGTATCAGGTGTTATTTTCCTCTTATTGAAGAGCCTCTTTCTTGGGTTTGTAGACTCTGTCCATTCCCAGGGGTTGGCAGAGCCGCCCTGAGCTTGTGCACAGCGGTCCACACTCTGGCCTTTCCAGGACATGCACGACTCTGAGGCCCTCAGGGTCACCTGGATCCACATGCTGACCTGGCATCTCCCTGAAAATTAGCTGTGGCCCACACTTGATTTCCCAAAACATCATCACAAAGAATATTACAAATAAAAGGATTTGGTAGCATCATTAAGTGGTATCACCTTCTTGCTCTAAAGCGAGACCACCTTTCTGGACTCCAGGCTGCAAGGAACAGCAGAGTATTAAAAAGCTGGCTCTGACGAGTGAATGAAAAGCAAAAGAGAGAGCAGAGGCTGCTATTAAATGTGGTGTGTGAGGCGTTTGCGCAGGTCTGCGTCTCTCACACGGCGTTTCTGAGACTGGCACAGACGGTTCTGCATGTGGTTTCTAAATCAGCAGATTACATCGACAGAACAAAGCTGTTGTATTTGGTGGTATTGGCTTACACACATTATTTCACTTAAGTTAAGATGGCAAGTGATTTCACTTAAGTTGAGACATCTCTCTGCAAAATCAGACCCTACTTTAAAAAATTGCTGTGTTTTGCAACATTAAACAAAATGACAAGCTGGAAAAAAAAAAGTTGATTAGTAAGCAATGCACCAAGGAAAACCGTCCTTCAGGTTCAAAAAGGAAGACTATAGCCAACAAATGCAGTCACCTTTCTTATCAACAAGAATGTGGCTTGGAACTGGAACCTGTGTTTCTGATGAAGTTACACTCAGCGAAAGCAGACAGCCTGCCCTCCTGGCCACGGTGGCCAGTCTAGGCAAGGAGAGGCACGGTGCTGTCATCACCAGCAAGCCCTGCTCATGCCGGCGACCCACAGTCCATTACCCAGTCACCAGCACGGCTGCCTGACGAGGCCCCTGGAGACCAAGGCTTCTCCCTGACACTCCATCCACCTGTTTGGCTCCATATACACACATCCTGCATGTAAGGCCAGCTTCTGAGAAAGGAAGATGATACACGCACAGTCAAAATTTTTCTTTTCTCTACTTTTGCAGATGAAGCATAGGGAGAAGGAACACAGCTACAAATAAATGTGCATGCCTGTCGTTCAAATACTGGAATGGCCACAGCCTGGGATTGGACACGTCCAGTGCTTGGGCTCTCCTCTGGCTGCTCAAAGTTCCTATTTTCCACACACATTTCCAGTCCAGAGTCTCTCTATGCAATTCACCAACTGCTCTAATTTTGGTATCCCACTCCTCCCCTATCTTCTGTTTTCAAGTGGGGCATACTTTTGTGATGGAAGGACAGAGACTGATTAAAAATATTTATCCATTCTCGAGGGAGGAGATGAATTGACAGGCATCATGTAGACAGGGGTCAGCAAACTTATTCTGTAAAGGGCCAGGGAGTGAATGTTGTAGGATTTGTGGGTTGCACAGTCTCTGTCACAATTACCCAACTCTGCCTGTAGCAGCCACGGGTAATATGGAAAAGAAAAAGCATGGCTGTGTTCCAATAAAACTTTATTGGCAGAATCAGGCAGCACAGTATACTTGGCTTTCAGACTAGTGTACAGCGACCTGATTCAAGGGCACCGATGGCAAAGAGAAGGGTCTTCAAGTAGATGTGTCTGTGGTTGGTGGAGAGTAGGCACCTTGGCGGGGTGGGGGGCTGGGGGGGAGGTAAGTGTAATGTGTAAGGAGCAAATGTGGGTGTAGGATCTATGTACTAAATTTCCACAGAGCCATGGAGCTTCCAGAGGGGGTGGAAGAGCCAAGTCACGACAGAGACAAAAGTGAGTGGCATTTTCTACTCTGAGAACCCAGGATATTGTTCTAGATCGTTGGTTACTTGGGGAGGAGGAAAGGAAAGCAAACCCATGGCAGTTAGTGGTTTCAATAGGAGGTCCTTGTGGGAAGGGCTTTGTACACCCGTTTACACAGGGAACAATGAAGTTCTGAGAGGTGGAATAAACTGTCAGTGGGCACTGTCCTAATGAGTCCATCGGAATTCTTCACAACATCTGGCAGACAGAGTTCTCACCTTGGACTGAGGGCCTAATGACGGCTTCTAGGAGCTGACTTTCTTCTCCCTGCTGCCCACATCATGTGAGCAGAGCCTGCTGGCCCCGATCCATGGCTTGCCCCCATCCCCACCGCCAAGCTTTGTGTCTGCATTGCTGGGCTTAGGTTTGCCCAATGGGAGGCACTGGTAGGGGGATGGAGAGCGAGGCCTGGGTGTCCCTCCTGCTCTCTGCCCGGGAGCTGGGTCTCCTCTGTGGAGAACCCTCTGGTGTCTCTGCCCTGGGCTTGGGTACCCCCAGTCTCTCCCTGGTCTTTCCAACCTCCTGGGGTAGTGGCTTTCTCCTCTTGCAAATGTCTGGGCTCCCTCCACATCCCCTGCTTGGCTCTTGAGCAAATCCACTGCTTACCCATTTCTTCCATTCACACCCTGGTGGGACTGTGCCTGGCAGAGGCTCTGTGATCTTAAGGCCCCACTTATTTGTAAATATTTTCCCTTTTTGCAGGTAACGTTTGCATTTTAAGCTAACACCTTGACCCAAAAAAGTAATTTAATAAGAGCATGTGTGGTCTGTTTTGGGATAAGCCTGTGGAGAAGACGTATTCCAGCAGAAACACTTCTCAGCCCTGGTCAGTTGGGTCCCTAGTTATTGTACCCAGAAACCACACTGACCTTTCCAAATGTCATGGGGCCCTGCCCCTCGGCCTCTCACATTAGTTGACTATGATCTTCATAGTCAATTAAAAATATGAGAAATACCCTTACTTCTTGCTAAGAAATAAAAGATTTGGGGCTATTGTTAAAAACCAGATGACATAAATATTATTCTGAGAATTAATTACTCTGCCTCTGACTTCACTCTCATTTTACTTCCTATGTGCAGGAGGGTGCATTTTCTAGGTCATTAAAACAACATAACAGCATCCAAGTCTCCTTTGTCTGCTTTTATGTTTTAATTTCTGTAAATTGAAAAAGAAAATTCCAATGTAAGAAAAACATGACCTAAAACTTCTTGGCTTTGGAAAATGGCTCTTTCAAACCCTTCTATAATTCCTTACGACTTGGAGCCTAAAGAGAAGCGGAGATATGGGCTCATAATTACGGAGCCCGGCACAGAATGTCCTGCTCACATTCAGAGTTCACTTCAGCTGGAACAGCACAGACAATGCAGGCAGCGCATGCCGACACCGTCACTTTAAGGGCCGCCACACTCCGTCACGCCATGGACCAGCAAGGCTGCGAGGTGCTGGGGAAAACCTTGTTTGGTTCTAAAGGCAGGTCTGTCACTGTGTCCTGTGTATGTGCCCGTGCTTGTGTGTCCACGCGCTCCGGTGGGCAGGCGAACTTGGGTGCTGATGTGTGTTGAGAGTTTAATCCCTAGTGAATAGATGGATGTTACCATCAGTTTGCTGTTGTTGGCAGACAAAATAAAGCCCAGTAAAGGTCGGCTAACTTTTGAGATCTCAATGCTTACAAAACCCAGAATTGGAGTAAGAGAGAGAGAGAGAAAGAATGAGAGAGAGAGAAGAAAAAGAGGAAGAGGAAGAGGAAGAAGAAGAAGAAGAAGAAGAAGAAGAAGAAGAAGGAGAAGAAGGGGAAGGAGGAGGAGAAGGAGAAAAAGGAGGAGGGGGAGGAGGAAGAGGAGGAGGAGGAGGAGGAAGAGGAGGAGAAGGAACAGGCGTGGTGGTGGGGGGAGGGATTTTTTTTTTTCTTGAGAAAGTGAATAATGTCATCGTTGATTTAATTAGCAAATTCTAGATGTGCTGACAAAGGAGATTTTCTGGGGAGATGCACTGGGTTGTGTCAGTCCTCTAAATGAACAGGCAGAGCTGCGTTTCTGGTAATCACAGATGAACAACACTAGTCGCCAAACCTCAAACAGTGCATAAATCAATTTGCTGGGAATTAAGCACTCGCTTCAAAATTAGGGGTTACTTGACAGGGTCGCAGTGATTAGGTTGTCAGGGACCTGTATTTCCAGCTGGGATTTATCTACCATTGATACAAGTGCCTCTTCTCTTGGGCTGCGACCGGCTCCTGTGGCCAGCCCACAGGCAGAGCTGGGGAGGCAAAGCCTGCGCCCGGGAAGAAGCAGACGCCTCCTGGAGGGGACAGAGGCGGCCAGGAGAGCCCACTCCCCAAAGGGAACAGGCGCTGGCTCTTCCAACTGTTCCTAAAGCCTCAGCGTCAGCAGGAGAATTGTCAACGTGGGGATGTGTTACAGAGTCCTTCACACATCACATGACCCCTCTGATAGAATAAAGAGCTTAACAATTTGTTAAATGAAATGCCCCAAAGTGTCCCATTGCCCAGAGAAATTAGTGAGAAGCAATAAGGCACCCTGAGGTCACTCGGCTTAGGAGTTGAACGCGTCGTACAGTCAGGGTCCAGGCCCTGGGTAAAGGCTGGGACTGGCACGCTCAGAGAACCTCACCCAGGCTATCCCCCGGGGGCAGGCAGAAAGGAAGGGGCAGTGGTGATCCAGACATCAGGTCACACTGAGCCAGCTGGGGAAGGTGCATGCCTTTAGGTCAGACTTCACATCGCTCTGTCGCATTTGTCACCCAGCCTTCAAAGTCCATTATTCAACACTTTCCTGGCCACTTAGAAACATACACTGCCACCTAACAGCTCCCTGCCCTATAGAAATAATCGAGGAATTCTATTATGTCTACCTGGCTGTAATCCTTGTGTGTTATTAAGGTGGGCCCAGGATGTGAACCCAGCAAGATGGTCACACACTCGGCAGATGTGGGCATCGGTCACACATCCACTGCGACTTGGTGGCAGGAGCCCCTAAATCACCGCAGTCCTTTCATTCTTTCCTGAGTCTCCAAAGCTTAATTTGGGCTCCCTCTTCCTGTTTGGGATTTCTGAAAGGAGGTGGGTTTCGTCTGTATGTGATTCAACTTCTCCTTCTCTGACAGGTGACAGTCTGACATAATCATGTGACGCCTTTCCCTTCGTGTAATTGACAGCACCTCAAAAATCACAGTTCGGGAAGTATGTCAAACACCCCCACTGGGTTCTTGGGTGGCCGGCCTCAGAGTTTCAAGGTCAAATGAAATGGGGTGAGTTCCCTGTTGTGGCAGGTGCAGGAAAGGTTCTCTTTCAGTTACTAGACACTTTCACTGGTTTTCACTGCAGCAATCTCCATATTTCCTCTCCGGTACCGGTTCTCGCGTAATTGGGCTCCATCCTCCTGTCTCCTCCAGTCCGTCTACTGTCCATGAGTTAATGACTAAGGCCGTCCTTGACTCGCTGAGCACCGGCTTCCTCATGCCCCTGTCTCCACATGGCAAACGTCGGTGAGGTTGTTGTTCTCCTTCTTTACTTAAAAAACAAAACTGACCAATCAATTTCTGCAGCTTGTCCCCCAGTGGCCCCTGAAGTCCCCCTTATATTAGACATGTCTGCAGTCTACTGGGGACAATATCTCAACACTTTAAGCTACTTTAAAAAAGCAGCTTTCTTGAGGTATAATTTATACTCATATGCCATAAAATTTAATTGTTTTAAGTGTACAACTCAGTTTTAGTAATTTAGAGAGTTGTGCAATCATCACTATAATCTAACTTTAGAACATTTCTATCACCCTCAAAAAGAAACTCCATACCCATTACTAATCACCCCCCATTTCCTCCCTCCCAACCCCCAACAGCCCTTGGTGACCACTACTCACCTTTCTTTCTTTATAGATTTGCCTGTTTTGGACATTTCACACAAACTGCTCAGACAATATGTGGTCTCTTGTGGCTGCCTTCTTTCACTTACAATAGTATTTTTAAGGTTCACCCATGTTGTAGCAGGTGTCAGACTTCACTAGTTTTCATGGCTGAATAGTGTTCCGTTGTATGGACAGACTGGGTTTTATTTATCCATTTACTGGTTAACAGACTTTGGGTTATTCCCAGCCTAAGCTATACTTTTGCACCTGGGCCAAACTAGACTAAGAGTTCCATGTTATGGATCCTGCTTTCTTTGTTAGAGGACATCAAGCTTGTCCATTTCCAAGCAGCCCAGAGGACCTCAAACGCGTATCTATTCCACGCATCCTCCTCCTCGGGCCAAATATCCTTTAGATAAGCCTTTTCCTGTCTCTTCAGCTTGTGACCTGTAATTAATTCAGTCAAGAGACTGATGTATTTTACATATAAAAAAGCAGATAAAAATTGTTTGCTAACTTGAATTTGGTCAAAGAAATGACCAAACCTAGTGGATACAGTCCTTTCCTGGATGACCAAACACAGTGGACACACATATAATCCATTCCTGGATGGAGACACAGCCCTGCACTCACCAGCCTCCTTACTCGCATATCTCTGCCCACTGGTCAGCTGGGCCTTCCTCTAAAATGCTAAGGACAAACGTGTCTGCAACACAGCGAGCTCCTCAAAGCTCAGGGCACCGGCCCTCCTGCTGATTCGGGACCAGTGACACTATGGGCGACCCACTCTGCTTTATAGTCGGACACGGAGCCCTCCCCCAGTTTCTGAGGAAGATGGCCCTGTTTGCTCTCATTGAGTTTGAGTTCACTAAGGTCTGAGTGTTCTTCCACTAAGGGAAATAAAACATACGTTGGGGTAGTTACTGGATTTGGAGAGTTGAATGTTTGAAAACTGTTAGTGTGGTGTCTTCTCACGTCTAATAAGGAGGTTGCTGTTGGAATGAATGATTTTAGCATGTGGCTTTGACAGACCAGTCCTGTTGAAGCTCCTCTGAGGCTCTACCCATTCTGTTTAACCGATAGATCTTTCCTCTTCTGCACACTTTTCCTTTTGGATCACCTGTTGGCTCCCTCTGGAAGCCCTCCAGAGCCAATCTAGAGCATTCTCTGTCCTACAAGAGGAAACAATGCAAATAACAGTAACTGAAGATGGGAACTTTGTTTTTTGTCTGTTTTTTGTGATGACATTAGAGTCACAAAATTCACAACAGAAAGTTCCTCAAGAGAAGGGCTGTGCCCGTTCCCTCTCTGGCATCCTTGAGATCTGCACGAGGACTATCTGCTCTGAAGACGAGCATCGAGATGGTGTCTTTCTTTCCACTGAAGAATCTTTTCTCTCATGATGAAAATGGCTGCCGGAACAAAAATGGCTCCAAATGAAGCCATTCTCATGACAAAGACTGTAATGAGGACAAAAAAATGGCACAAAATCAATTTATTCTCATGACAACCTTAAGATTGTAATGAGGACAAGAAAAACAGTCTGAAATTTATCAATTCTTGTGACAACCTTGAGACAGTAATGAAAGCAGCAAATGGGATGAAATTGGCCCACTCTCCTGACAGACAGTGAAACAAAACCAGAAAATAGCACCATGTTTACCTGCCCCCTTGGGCAGGTAAACCCAGGGACCAGGACAAGAGCAGAAAAGGTTAGAAGATTAACCCATTCCTGTCAAAAATAATCTTGAAAAGGTAGTCTCTACACATCCTTTGAAAATGACCCTCCCAAGGTGAGTTAGATGTGTGAACTTCAGACTTTGCTGGAGGATGGCATTCTTTTTGGCTTCTCTTTCCAGCTGATGATCATGCTTCAATATAATATGTGAAAATGAATTAGTGCTGATCTTACAGACTCAGACATGCAGCTGTCCTTCTAGATCAGCCTGCGTATGATGGTGTCAAAATGCTCTGCACTCTGGAGTTAGTAAAGGATGACTCCTGAGGGCCATAAGCACTGCAGTGGTACAAACTCTCATTCTGGAAATGTCCACGAGGGCTCCCAGTGATGAAAGCAATGGAGAATGGAGCAACTTTCCGACTCAGCAAAACACCGCTGCTGTTGCATACTTCTTAGAAAAATGGGGCTCGTAATCACCAAATGAGCATCTGTTCTTCAGCTGAGTTTTCCCCATGCGCACATGAACTCACAGGTCCTCTCAAACCCACCATGGAGGGAGGAGCACACAGAGCAGAGAGTGCATCCACTGAAGCGTTTCCCAGGATCCAGAATCACCTGGAAACTGGTTAACAATTCAGGCTCATGACTAGGAGGTCCGGAAATGCGAGCCAGGAGCACATGTTTTAACAAGCGAACACCATTCTGGAACACGCGGACATTTGAAAGCATTGATTTACTGTGTGCAAGGTCCTGGTTTGAAGAACCTGGATTTATGATTTCCAGTCAACAACTCCACTCACTGAGTCTTTCTTGCAACACCTGCTGTGTTCCACCCTTGACATCACCAATGAATAAGTAGTAGAGGGCCAAGTTTTGATGTCAATTCAGTGCCAGTCAGCTTTCACTGGGCTTATAGTGATTATTGATGAGTGATTGAATGACAATGACCAGGGATAATGGCTTGCTTTGCTTGTCTGGCAACTAGAGAGAAACGAAAGAGATGGAAGCCCCAATGAGATCAGTAGTTTCCATTATGAGGAATGCGGAGCCAGCATCTATCCATCTGCCTATTTACTGTTCCAATTGATTTGGTTGGTACTGAGTGATAAGGAGGAGAAATTTTTGTTGAGATAGGTTGATTTCTTTATTATTGTATCCCTTAAATAATTGAATGCTCAACTGAATTCTAACATGTTTTACTACAGTTCCTGCTTTTTCTTTTTTTATCTATCTATCTATCTATCTATCTATCTATCTATCTATCTATCTATCTATCTATCAGTGGCAGACTTCTAGTTTTTTATGCACAGCCCAAGGATTTATATCTGAATGATAAGGTTTTAGCCAAAGGTCCGGGTTCAGTGTCTTTTGTCCTCGCCCTATTTTGGAATGAGTCATGTGATGACTGCAGTATGGTTCATGTTGATTTGCTGGCCCTCTCTCTGCTGGCCCCTCTAAGGCCACTTCCTTCTATATCAGTGGCCTTAATGGTGTGAATATTTTCAGTCAAGTTCGAGGTCAGGCCATTGCTGAAGGATCTACTACCGGAGTGGGTAAAGACAAATACATGAGAATTGCTTGTAGGTTAACATGAATTCTGTCGTATGACAAGTTTGCACAATTCCGTATTTTATTCTAACAATTCCAGGTGGCCCAGGAGCCAGGAAATTGGATACAAGGTTGGGGAGTTTCAGATCAATGTCAGCAGACAAGCGAGAGGTTGAAGGGAGTTTGAGGTGGTAGAGGAGGTCCCTTTCAGGTAGGTAACCTCCACTCAGAATCCAGGAAAGTCATGAGGCTGATAATTTGGCTGAGCTGCGAGGGGTTGAGTGATAGATAGGTAAGGACAGTGTTTCCTCTTGTTTGTTAGGCTGCGAGAGAAAGAGTCCAAGGGAGCAGGAGTGCTTGCAAGAGAATGAGAGGAATAGAAAGACGAAGATCAACACAGAAAAATCATCATAAATTGAAGACAGTAATTAAGTCACTCCTTGGTGTTCTCTTTTTTAGTCTAAATTATCTCGAGTGTCTTTTAACCTTTATTCAAGGAATCTAGCTTCTTTTTAATCATTTTTGTCACTCTTTTCTGCCGGTTTTGCCAAGAGTTCGGAAGTGTTATCTCATTTCTTTTCACAGCATACCCGTGAGGTAACTAAGGGTCATTGCTAAGCTCAGATTTGCGTGGGTGAAAGTGAGGTACACACTGAGTAGACGATTTACTCTACTCAAGGGCAGATTGCAAGGAAGTGGCAGGGCCAGAATTAGCATGAGGCCTCCTTTTCTGGCCCAGGACCCCTCTCTTCCTCATGTTTCTGAGACTCGACAGTTATGCAATTTCAAAACTCTTTTTTAAATGAGTGTTGCTTGTTTCATTTATCATTTTATTTGTAAAATGTTAAAAACATAGAAAGCACTTAACGTGGCTGCATGTGAATTTCTTCTTCATGCACATTCAGGCCATGTTTACACATTTAATCACTTCTGCACACAGGCTGCGTAAGAGGTCACTCAAACAAATGGTTAATTTTTAAATTTCCAGTTAGTAAATGATTCCTGATGAATTTTGCTGGCCATGTGATTCTTTTCACATTGGTTTGTGGGCACGTTGTTTCGGAACGTCCTAGAAAAGATACCAAATTTGTGATGGTGAGGGATCATGTCTAAACTTAGACCTGAACACAATCCAGAATAGGAGAAGGTCCAGTCTCATTTGCATATCAGATATTCCCTTGTTCCAAAATGCTTCCTTAAAGATTTCCCAATCCAGGGGAAATGTCAATATAGAGAATAACCAGAAAACTGTCCAGATTTTTTCCTGCAATGAAACATTGCTGTCTTGGAAACGGCATAGTATGTAGCAAGGTGTCAGGTCTGTGTCCTGTGGGGCTTACGGCAGTGATGTGTTGTCAGAATGGGCTTTGCTGAAGCTAAGTGCCCATGTCCAATATAATCCTTAGTACACAGGTGAGACTCAATGAACTGGCAAGGAAGACTCAGCCCGCATTCATCTCTGCGTCTGAAGAGCAGGAGCCACATACTTTTTTGAGTGATCCTTTGCCTAATCCTTTCCCTAACTGTCTGATGAACTCATGTCAGGGGAGGGCATCTTTCTGTTTTGCCATCATTGTTCCTGGGCTGAGTGCTGAGCCCCACACGTGGTGGATTTGCAAACCTGTCATCCCCAGGTTTGACTGACTTTATCTAAAAGACCATTTTCAACTGCGGGGTTCTACGTATACTTGATACATGGTGAATGGAATAGGTAATGAGTGAAACAGCGCACGAACCCACTTCCTATTGTTTCCAAATTTGGGGAGGGAAGCAAAGCTGGTCTTGTCACATCTCTGCCTGAAATTCTGCAGGAATTTCCTTACAGCTTCAGGGTACATGGTACTCATTCACTCACCCACAAAGAGTTCAGTGACTACCACGCCTGCTGTGCACCACGCAGCCCAAGAAGAAGAATACGAGGGAGACAGAGGAGGAGCAGGTGGGGCGGGGGGAGGAAGATGAGGAAATAGTAGCTGCCCTGCATGTGGAGGTGGTCATGGCCTACGGGTCGGGACCAGCAGAGCTGCGTGACATCTGGGTCAGGACACAATGCACAGTGAGGGGAGGAGAGCTCGGGTCGTTCAGAGGGCTCACACAGGTGCTACGGTATCAGGGTGTTGCCACAGGCGATTCTTGTAGCTGATGGGGCACAGGTGTGCTGAGCGTGAGCGTGGGGTGGGGCAGGAGCGGGGGAGCTGGGGACATGTCGGGCAGGGGGACAGGCAGTGGCATCACGCTCGCAAGTGCAGACACACCCACAGCTCAGCACTGCCCTTTCTGACTCCACCTTGGTCAACAGCCCCCCGGCCTGAGGCATACTTTGCTCTAGCCTAACCTAGCACCTGTCCATCAACAGTCCCCAAGCCCCTGGTTGTCATGTACACCCTTGCCTTGCCATCTGTATCTCCACCACTCTGAATGCCCCCGCCCCTTTTGCAGCTTGCCAGCTCCTGCCCACCCTTTCGGACTGCATGGGCTCCTTGGAGAGGTCGCCTCTGTCCCCCGTTTCTGCTCCCACTGGGCTTTGTGCGTACCTTTTAGAAGTAGCACTTCTCTTGGATTGAGTCGGTATAGAAAATGGACCGGCCATATTCCCCTTCGGGACGGGGTGCGTGGCCACCGAGAACAAAGGGCAGAGGCTGCCGGGGGAGAGGGAGCAGGCTCCTGGGCGGCCAGTGGGAGCCTGTGACCCTGTAGGGACAGCACTTCCATCTCTGTCCCGTTCCTCCCAACGCCTCTCCGTCTCCACTGTTGGGAAGAGCAGAGGTGGGGCCGGGGTCGGTCGCCTTCGGCAGAACTCACCTTTACCCGCTGTGCAATGACCTCAGATGCTGTCATCCCCAGGTTTGACGGACTTTATCTAAAAGACCATTTTCAACTGCAGGGCTCTACATATATTTGATTTCCTCACATGGGCAGTTCCAAAATAGGAATTCCAAGTGTATTTTGAGCTAAGAATATTATTGAAACATGATAATATGCCCACTTGGAAGGAAGCAGTGGTCACTTAGTGGTATATCTCCTGACATCAGGCGATCACTGCGTAGTCAAAACAATTTATGACTATTTCTTTAGGAATGGAATCAGAGAACATTATCAATTCCAGCCGTGTAAGAAACAAATGAAGGAAGTTCCAACCATCACATTTCAGTGGCCCCCACACTCTGTGAATACACTGATCAATTTTCAAAACCCTCACTAATAAACAGTTGCATTTACTCACCAGGGGTTGAATGTTAAGTTGTCCCTTTCACTTTGTGACAAATACGATTTCTGAGTGTGTGTGTGGCCAGGTTGCATCTACCCAAGAGAAATGCAAGAGGACTGAGCAAGATAAGAAACTCATTTTACTCCCCAGTGTGAGTGACCAGCCTTTGAAAATGTGTCCGTGCTTAACTTAGGGGCAGCACGTCATGGGTGACACCTGTCGGGCTCGCAGAGGACATGGAGGGACAGAGTGACAGCCCGGTGTGGAGGGGCCACCACGGAATGTGCTGTGCGTCTCCCAGAAACTCGCCGTGGCTTTGTCCACGTCCCACATGATCCCACTCGCTCTCTAGGAAGGAAGGACGTCGGAAGCCTTGGTTATTCCTTTATCAAAAACTCTTCAAGAAGGAATGTTAATGAAGTGAATGTCTAGCATTTAGGTTTCATGGAGAGTCACATGCTCATTTTGAACCATGCAATCGTTCCTGGGTCCATGGTTCAAGGTGAGGCGTTTACACCCTGGCTCCTGTCTGAAGATTGAAAATAGAATTTATTAATTTCCTTCCCAACTCACGGGGACCCTGTGCACATTAACAATTAGGACCGGCTTAAATCTGCATTGAGGTCCATGGAGTGTGTGCAAATGTATGGACTTTCCCCCCTTGGATTTCAGCTGTTTTTTTTCTTAAGGAAGAAAAAACCCCATTGTTACAATCATCATGGCTCTCTGCCTCCCACTAATATGCTTCTGGAGGAGCAGTTTTCAAATGAGAAGTTACGGGTTCTGTTCTGATTGAAACAAACTCGTGTTGATTGCTGATCAGCCATCTGTAAAGGCGGCCACCTCAGGAAGTGTATGAGCTAATGAAAAAATGGGCCTGATCCGGGAGTGTGATGGGCTTTGTGCCACCGGCCAGTGTGAGTGGCGTGAGATTACAGCAGTGCGAGGAGAGGTAGATTGAGAATAAGTAACTTCTGTCCTAAAGATTAAATGGCGAATTTGCTATTAAATGTGAAAGACATAAAATGGAATTATTGCTTGCAGGAAGTGAGCGGTGGCTACATGCATTCGGCAGACGGCACGGGGCCCTGTTCCCCCCTGCCAATGGCTCACTCTTCCCGTTGCAGCTCAATTGGTACTGATCCCAAAGTGACGACTGAAGATGCACAGCAGAGTGGGGACCTGTGTGCCACCCACACAGCATCTCCTGGGCAGGGCCTGCCCATGGTCTTGCTTTCCCAGTGACCTTCTGAACTGGTTGGCAGTACTGATGGAATCGTTAGTGTCCCAGAAAGCCCTGTGGTTATCCTGAGGGGCGTGATGCTCGGAGAGTGGGGTGCGAGGAGACACTGCGGGGCTTCTGGCCGACGGCTGACCTGGACGAATGGTCCTGGAGCCCAAGGGACCCACGCTCTTTTGTTTTCACCAAATGGGGAATCCAATTGCCAGGGCACTGGGGTCCTGAAGTAGGTCCCCAGGGCTCTCGCCTGCTTAGTGGGAGGCATTCGCTGCTGTACCCTAGGACCCGGCATAGGACCCACAAGTACTCTTGGAACAAGTGGAACCAAAGCAAACCAGGATCTAGAAGCGGAAGCAGAGTATGTGCTGGCCTCCACGTCAGTGTCCTCTTCCTGCAGAGTCTGCTTCTCCGCCTGCGCGTGGCTAAAATGTTGTCTTGTCCCCACACCCTGCATTTGAGATGATGACATTTGTTTGGAACTTTGCTCTTGCTTCTCTTGTCTGTCTGATAGCTGGAAATTTTGTATGAAGCCAGAAAATGTAAAGAAGTGAATTCTAACATTTCTGGTTCCACTTTTCAGCTCAGTCCAGACCTGAACTTCACTCACCGAATTCTGTCACGTGTTACATGGCCATGACTGAAGGCTCAGGTGGTCATGGCTGTGCCATGCCGTTGGTCCCTGTAGATTGTCAGAGAATGCTGATGACCATTTGGGGTCATACTTGGGCTGCTTGGTCTCTCTGTCTCCCACCCCCCATCTTGTCAAGCACTCCGCTGTCTTTTTGTGGGGCTGTTGGGATCACCTTCTTAGTCACTCCGACTCACTTCACAGCGTGGTCTGTTTGCATTGATTCTAGCCCACGGGAAACTCCTGCTTGGCGTCCTGGAGTTCTCGGGCAACCTTAAGACGTTTGATGAGTGCGTGCGTGCGTGAGTGAGTGAGTGAGTGAGTAAATGAATGTATGAGAGAACCAGTAGCAGCACCTAATGACCTATCCAAGTCCAGTCCTGAATTCCCCTCCTCCCAGCACCCCTCCAAACTAGAATTCTGCTCTCAGGAAACTCACGCATGACCGTAGAGAACAGAAAATAGCCGCCAGGTCGTTCACTCATGCCCTGTGCCTGTGTGAGCACACAGCTTGGGGGCAATGGGCTATGCTGTGTGGCACGTGATTGTGTAAAGTATTATGTTCTGCTATATTGCATCATTTTTATGCTTATGTGACTTAAGATTATAGGGCACAATCAATGAAATGAAACACAAGTAGTGAAATAAAGTAGATAACACTATCTTTTAGATTGGATATGCATCATTAATTCCTTCCTTTTTTATTTTTTCCCTTTTAAAATCAGCCCATATGAATTTCCTGCACATGAAATCCAAGGGCTATAGCCACTGGCCTGTGCCACTTATGTCACGTGGCAACCGCTCTCTGCGTACTTCCTTACGTGCTACCATGTGGCCTGGACCTGCCACCACACCCTGCAGCATTGGGTCTGAGGCTCTCTTGACACAGCTTGGTGGCTATGCCAAATAACGTGACAGCTTTGTGATGACCACAGTGTCAACAGGGATCAGAGTGAGAGAACCAAGCTCATTTTCACTTTTGACCCGAGAAGGACTCATTCCCAGACTTTCAGATGTGAGGAGCTCACGCACTAATTAGCACTGTCTCTTGCCCTCAGCATCAATTTTGAAAGTCACCAGTTGAAACTGAACACCGAGAAACTTGGCGATATAATCCAAAGGATATCCAAACAGATTTCAAACCAATCAGCGTAGGCATCTAATTTGCTAGCTATAATAAGGCTTTATATTTATGTGACACCCGTTTTTTTTTTTTATTGTCATCCTTATAGCTAAGAATGCGGGAATAAATATTGATTCCAGTTCAGCATGTAGCACAGGCACGACTCCTACCTGCAAGATGGAGATGTTTCAGGCTGGTCGTCTCATTACGGACCACACGTCTCTCTCGGAAGGCCGCTGTGTGCTCAGGGCTTCTCTACCCTGTGATGTTCCTTGTCAAACAGGAAAAGCATCTTGCCCTTCAAAGGCTGGGTTTGCTTACCTGTCTGGAAATGTTCTGCCTTTGGTGCAGTCTCTACAGTGGGCAGTTCTGAATACTTTATTCTGCGTCACTCGATGTCAGGTGCCGTGGCTGTCTGTGCTGCCCCGCATCTCAGGGTCTCTTTTACTCGTACCCCCTACATATGTGCGAAGCCCCCGTCTCACTGCAGTTCTCCTCTCTCCTTACCCACTCGCTTCCTGACTTCTGTTTTGACTTGGTCGTGGCTCCTGATGTATGTCGCCCGTTGTGCTGGCAGCTGACTTGCAGCTCAGCTGTAGGTCAGCTCTGTGTCCTGTAGTTCCATGTCCTAAGACACGGAAGCCTCGCAGAGCCCTGCACCCTTGTGTCTGCGCTGAGCCGCTTCCCCCTGTCCTATCCTCCTGGGAGTGGGAGGGCAAGAAACTTCCCCAGTGAAGTAAGTGAAGGGGGCAGCCGCTGCCGAGGTGGAATTTCTGACGTGATTCTCTGTGCGTCTGGTCTGCAGGGAGGACTCTCCATGCTGCAGTGGGAACTGAACTAAACCAAGGGCACAACGAGCGCGCCAAGAGTGAGCACTTGTCTGGTACTCACAACATCCCTACTGTGCGCTGTGGGCTCCCACAGCCACCTGGCCTGAACGCTTGCTCTCTGTCTCACAGATGAGGAAACTGAGCCCCACGGCTAGAGAGGAGGCCCCATGCCAAGACTTTGTGTGGTTTTGACTTGCAATCCTGAGCAACTGGGCATGAACCAGCCCTTCTCACCATCCATCCTTCTCACCATCCCTCTCCCACCACTGTTGCTCTGCAAAGGAAAATAGCCAGACTCTTCCTTTAGAGGATTGAGGTGCTAAACACTCTCCAAGTTCATTTCAAATAATCGGCAGTTAAAGATGGAGAACATTCTCAAGACTCTCTGTGGACACTTTTTTGTTGTATTTACAGATCAAGAGTTTTTCTTTTAAAAAGAGGACTGGTGTAGTTGTTGGAAACTACCCAACTCAGAGTGATGGACTGTAAGTCCCTGCCTGGCTGTGCTTCCCAGCGAGGCCCTGCCCGGCCTCCAGGATCGCCTGAAACCTGCAGATTCCCAGGCTTGTCTCTGGGCGATTTTGGTAGCTGGGATTAGGCCTAACTCCCCACACCCCATTGTTTTCTCCCCGGTTTTGGAGACGGAACCTCTGTCTTGTTGGCCTGACCCAGGCTGGGAGCCCAGCCTGCTCTCAGCACCCCTGCTCTGAGGACTCACGTGCCCCCACTCCCATCTAGTTGATCAGCACAACACTGTCTGTGGGGAGACTCCCAGCTTTGGTGCTAGGTCCAGACAGACTTGTTTTGTGCCTTTGGCAGGTGGCATCAGATGTCTAAGTCCCAGCCCCATCTCTTTCATGAGGATAATGGCAGCTGCGATGGCAGCGGCCTTGTGGACGGTTGTGGAGGGCGCATTAAAAGCCCTTGCAGGATCTGCCATGTCCGAAGCTCAGTGAGCACCCTCAGCACGACTACTGGTAGGTGTGCTGCTGGTCTGCCTGTTTGAAGCCCAGCGTCTCCTCTCTGGGGGCTGCCCTAGCAGGGGGCCCTGCTCACCTGTTAGGGTGCTCTGCTGCCTGGATGGCGGCCTGTGCCTGCTCCACACCTGAGAATCACTGTGTCTTCATCACCCTGCTGTAGGTGCTGCATTTCAGCTCCGCCCTCTGTGAACACAATGGGCTCACGGTCTCTGCAGGTGGGCGTCCCCTGGGAACCTGTTCCAGACCCCAGCGGTTAGTTCAGTTCCCAGTCTGCCTCCTGCCCTCATCCTCTTACCTGGCCCATGATCAGCTGAGTTCCAAAATATGACAAAAACAACAGTGTGTCACCGAAATCAAGTCTGACTTACAAGCGACTTTGCATCCACGAATGCAAAGCTGCATCTCCCTTGAAGGACACTGAGGTCAAGCGTATTTCACAGCATGTGTTTTTCTTCTCTTGCTAACTGTGGGGTCTTAGAAGTACATGGAGTTTTACTTTTCACTGGGGTAATTAATGAGCCTGAGTATTTTTCCAATCTCATAATTCAATGTGGTTTCAACACATGTTGGCTTTCCTGCACATCACCGCAGGTCCTGTTCCAAGACTGCTCCGTTCCGATGGAGAAGTCATGGTAGACAAGGTCCCCAGCGGCCCTCCCTGCCTGCTGGGCTTGCAGAGGGGCTGGTACAGGAGGAAGTAGGAAGGAGGACACTGCTTTGCAGCTCAGTGCCTAACAGAATCACCACGTTCTCTCTGTGGTTCTGGCGATGGATCTGTTTGGAGCAGTTTTGAAAGCTGGGCTCTTTAATCACGACTTGTGTACACCTCTTGGGTAGGGTGTTTCATTTGTGCATTCAGCCGTTTGCCGTCTGGGACTCATTATTCCATAAAACTCATTGTCACTCAACAGCCATCAATCATGCAAAATTCACGAGTACCAGGGATCTGTCAGGAAATCAAAAGACTGTTAGTCTTGTTGTGATTACCCATTCATGAGCCATTTTGACTGGAAACTTCGCAGACCTGCCCTCTTGCTACAAAGAGGGAGAAAAGTTAAAATCAATCATTTAAACAATTTGTCAGCGAGGTCTATTTTTGCTCTGAGAAAACCACCTCTCACTCCCAGTTGCCTGGTCTCGGGCTTCCACAAACGTTTCTTCACCTTTTCCAAAGGCGGGCCACACAGTTGATTATTGGTTTTGCTGTTGGAAGTGGACACCAGAATGTCGGGAATCTGAGGACTGGACCGTGGTAAGTGGTACTTATGGACTCACAGGCCCCAGCGAGAAGAGAAGACCAGGTTTGGAGAGGAAGAAGGAGGAGGATGAGGGCTCGTTCCCCTTCCCCAGGGAGAAGAGTCGCTGACTGTGCAGGTGGCTGCTTGGACGGCTGATGCATCTCGCTCGCAGAAGAGCTCTTTGGAACTTGCCTGGACCAATAGGGTCACAGTGGACCGCTGCCCCTTACCTGGTGCTGGCTCCATCAGCAACTGGAGGGCATCCTTGCTGCATCTGTCTCCCTGCTTGTTTCAACATGTTCTGCCATCTTTTGACCAGTATCGATCAATTAATGTTTGCCTTTTTGATCATTACTTTGTGTCATTCTCTCTCATCTTTGCTATAAGCAGACTCACCGAAATTCTGGGGAAACAAGCAATGTTAGCCAATAATCCTGGAAGTGCCCCATCGAGCCCTTCCAGCGTCCAGGCTGACAAGTGTGAGAAGGTTAAAGTTGCTGGCTGCGATGGCCACGTGACCTGCTGTAGTCCCAGGGCAGGCGGGCACGGCAGCCAAGTGCACAGAAGGAGCAGTGAGATGTCAAAACATATGACCATTTCTCAATGGCGGGCCATACGGGCAACTTGTCCAGCTGACCTCGGCCTTGCTTTCCTCCTCACAGAGGAGAGCTGGGTAGAGAGAAAGAAGAATTAAGTGAATGCAAAGCTGCCCAGCTGCCCAGCCAAGAAATGGAAACAATGTTCAGAGCAACTGTGAGGAAATAATGAGATCAGAGAAAAATATCATCAGACAAACTGAGCTCAGAAACAACGAATGATTCTGACCACATGCGATAGGTAATCAGGAAGTTTCTGTGGGAGGTCCCTGGGAGGGCCCTGGCTTCCAATAACCCCACATGGATGTCAGACTCCCAGCACTCCTGCAGGAGCAAGCTCCCCTGCGCAGCTGTGTTTATCAGCGCTTGCCCGTAATGACTACACGGATATTGATGATAATGAAGCGTGTTGCAAACAGGTGCACCGCAGTCTGTCTCTGCTGCCCTCGGACAGCTGCTGCTGTTACCTGATATCTCCACCAGGGTGTCAGATGGAGGTGTGACTCCTTCCCTCGGGTGACAGCCACACCCTCTTTGCCCCTCCCCTCCCATCCCTCCTTTGTCCCGGTAGACCTGCTCTGATGCCTGCAGCCAACTGTCACCGAGCCTTGTCACACCTGCAGCTCAGGAGTGGCCATGTGCCAACCAGGGCTCCAGCCTGCAATCAGCAATGAATCTCAGAGTGAGGGGCCCAAGGGCACTGCTGACAGTTCTGCGCCCTTGACGGCAACTTGACCTACCTGAAGTGCTACTGCTGCTGCCACTCCCAAGTGCAACCCCTAGATACTGTGTGTATTTTAAACTGGAAAAACAACACAAAACAGCAAGCTGGTGGAAGGAGCTAGTTCCCCGAACCTGAGTCTTACGCAGCGAGTGCAGCTGACCTGGAGGGAAGGAGGGATCTCAGTGATGGCTCTTGTCTGTGGTCCCGCTGAGGCATTTGCACAAATTGCGATGATGCCTAAAGGAAAGGGCCCGAGGCAGGCCTGCAAGACAGAGCATTGGGGTGCTCTGGGGTGCAGGGCCTTGTCTAATCAGCAGAGGCTTTGGGGAAGCGGCCACATCTCAGATCAGATGGGAGGCGGTTAGAGAAGTAAAATACAATTAATTCAAAAGACAGAGCCACTAACTATGAGGGCTGTCCACCTCGGCTGGACTTGGGATGTATGATCACAAGATCCAGTATGAGTCTTCTCCAGGGTTATAAATACAGACCTTGATGAAAAACAGAAAGTCCTTCCCCGTGTCCAAGATGTTCCGAAACTCTAATCTCTGGCATCTACAGGAACGTCCAGTGCCTCCAGCCATGTGGACACGCCTCAAGGTCCCCGTCAGCCAACGCCCACGAGCCACTTTGCTTCTTTCAGGTGACACCAGGCGCTTCCTTCTTACTGCAACACATTTGGGCTGGGAATGACTGAGTGCTGGTGCTGCTAAGCCCCAAGCCCAATATCACTTCCCTCTGATCTTCCATTTCGGTCCAGTTGTAGAAATATCGTGTTTATCAAGGATAAACAGAAATTGTTTTCAAAACAATTTGTCCCTGTGACTTTTAGCAATGGATGACACAGACCTCTCTGAGCCTCTGAGACTGGCATTCTACTCACTCTCCCTTCTCTTTATCTCTCTGAGTTTTCTTCTCTAGTGAATTAATTCATCAGCCACCGTTTTGGGGCTCTTTGTATAGAAAAGCGCATTATTTCAGAGGCAGTACACGGTGAATAAGGAACATAGTTATAATTAAATAGCTGGGGTGGGAGAGGCCCTCTTGTGTTGTTTTTGTGTGTGTGTGAAGTTTGTAGGAAGGAAAGACATTCTCTCTCCTTCTTGCATAAAATCTGGAGATGCTACTAGAAGAATTATGCTCAAGATTAATTTTCAGGATGACTTCTGCATAGAGCTGGTTGTGTGTTAAATATAACGACTGTACTTTTAGATAAGGACTGTGACATGACCCATGTGGTGAATTATCAGTGGCTCTGTGTCAGAATTCCTCCACGATGTCAACCGCTGAAGGGAACTGAACTGGGTGCGACTGTGAGTTGCCACCTCCTGGTATCTGGGGTCAATTTGGCCAACTTGCTGAGCAGGAAGCTTCCCTTTCTCTCTTCCCACATTTCACTCCTCTAGACTCTGAAAGAACCCGGGAGAGGAGCGGAGGTGGGGAGCAGCCGGACCCCCATCCAGTAGCCCAGCAGGATCTCAAACCCATGTGTGGAGCAGTTAGAAGAGGCCAAGTGCGTAACGAGAATTGCTGATCAGCCCAAGACTATCTGTGATGGCCAAGGTGAGATTGGAGGATCCTGCTCCTCTGCAGTGGTCAAAAATCCTGGGGAGAACATGCTACATCATGGTGAACCACAAACTTTTCTCACTCTTTACAAATGAGTAGAACAAAACTTCCCTCACTTGGGAAGGAGCAATGCACTCAAATGTTCACATGCTCGGCAATTACCCAATGCTCGTCGAGACCATGATGAGTGGGTCTGGAGTGGGGTCAGCGGCCCCCAGACAACGGCGATGCTGCCAGCCCGTGGACCACCTCTGCGCAGCGGCGTCTCAGAGGAAATGCTTGTTTCTTTCAGCTGCACACTTGGAACGAGGCGACTGAAGGGACCCAGTGAGGGCCACCCTTAATTAGCTAAGACTTTACAAATAGTCACTTTGCTTGCTTTCCCTCACAATTCAATTTCAGAAAATGGCATATGAAGACAGTCTCTGAATAACGGAGAATATTTTCTTTTAATCTTAGTGAATATCCCTTTAACATACATACCATGTATGCTATTCATTTGCATAGGTAATGCTGGCGTAAATTCTATTCCAACCTCAAACGAATCCTCTAAAACTTCTGTCTTTTTAAAAAATACTCTGTCCTGTACGGTGAGGTTTGCTACCAGACACATGTGTTTGCTGTTCCAGTCAGTGCTGTTTAGTTCCTGAAAGAGAAATCCAGCGAGTCCCTGCAGGAGCCCTTAGAAGTCCCTTACAACTCGGGACCCGGCTTCTCATGCAAGTTGTGAAATGGAGGAAAATAGGAACATAATCTACTTGCACAGATAAAAAAAAAAAAACGCTTTATCCCTGGGTGAATAGGTTCTGTATTTCCAAGGTTGTTTTCACTGAAATATTTCATGGTACTATATTATTTTCAAATTAAAATAATAATTTGAAAATTATTATTTTCAAATTATTGGGAAACACAGTTCTGCTCTCTGCTTCCGAGTCTGACTACTTCAGATTCCTCACATATGTGAGATCATGCTGGAGTTTCAATACTGGCTTGTTAAACTGAGAGCAGCGAGGGTGTGTTAGTTAGGCCAGAGGCCATCAGGGACTCAGGCATACAGATCGCCAAGTTCTCCTTCCCTGCCGCCCTCCGTCCTTATTACTAATAATCAGTCTGGAAAGCAAACAGACACAACTACATTAGAGTACAGGGAAATGAAAAATGTTCTTAATATTTTGTTCCCCATAAACACAAAAACAGTAGTGCATGTTTTCTGACCATCTGTTGGTCTGTGCAAGTAGAGTTTCCCTATGGCGACATACTGTATGATGGCAACTACGTAACATTCTGGAAAGAGATCACAGGTGGCACCGAGTTGTCTCGTCTCTCTACAATCCTACAACCTGCAGCAGTTTCCTTGACTTTCATGATCTTTTTTTTTTTTTTTTTTTTTTTTAGATTGTGAGCCACGTATTTTTGTAAATCATCCCTTAATTTGGATTTGTCTGATGTTTCCTCACATGGAGCCAAGGTGCACGGCACCACCAGGCCATGACCTTTGGCTGGAATATCACGGAAGGGATGTGCTGTATTCCTCTTGCTGCATCTTATCTGCACAGGTAAGATGAGGGAGCACAGGATGTGGGCTTGCCCTGCTACTGCAGATTTGCCAAACGCCTCCACTGAATTGTCACTGTCTACCCTCCAGTGTAATTACCAAGGGGTTTTTTGATAGCTACTCGGAGAGCATATAAAAGCCTTTCTTCAACTTTCATGGCCTCAGTTTTGCACCACTGATGGTTCTTACCTGACTTAATTACTACTGTGATGGTTGCCAAATGGTGATTTTCTAATGACATCAGTGTTACCACATTTATTAGTTGGCTTCTAATATTAGGAAGAGATTTTTCTTCTCTCTATGTAGTCATTTTTACATATTTATTTCTGTGTGGTCACTTAGAGGACTATTTCTCCAATGGGATATAATCCTTTACTATCATTCTTAATTTTGACTCTCAAATTATCCAGCTTTGGTCAGTTGTAATACCTTCAAGCTGATTTCTATGTCTTTTTGATATGTCCTTATTATTCTTTGGGGAATTTATTTCCTTCTGGTACAAAGCTTGATTCCAAGCTTATCTTGCTCGTCTCCTGCCCCAGTCTGCTATCAGTTATTTCTCCAAAGAACCTTTGTCCTTTCACTGGAGCATCATATGCAAAACCCAAAAACTAGGTGGTAGGTGTAATCAGTGCTATGGCAGGACTGTTGCTTTTGGGTCCTCAAAGCTAAAGTACGTATGTCTGTAAGTATGCAACAATATGTATAAAATATAGGTGTGCACATCCCCACCTTTCTCTTTCTTCATACGTCTATGTATCAATCTATCTATCCATCCATCTATGACCACGACTGTACACACATAAGTTGAATTAGAATCCAGCACCTCAGGGTTTATTACAGCTGTCCCCCTTTGCATACGGGTACCTGCCTCCTCCAACAGTCAGGCCACTGGCACCTGTTACATGGACTTAAATGATGAGATTCTCACACATGGACTCCTTCCCCTGCGTAGACCCTGACCCTGCCTGCTCCCTGTCCACTCACCTGACATCCTCCCAGGGGGCATCACCTGCTGGTCACTGTCTCCATATGTCCCCCGAGTCTGCTTAACAGACTTTTGTCTAAAAATGAAGCGAAGGAGGGCAGGAGGAAGGAAGGGAGGAGAAGGAAAAAAGAAAGGCAGGTAAGTAGGTATCCTCAGAACTTTTCATCTTAGAATACCCCACATTCCAAGTCAGTCGTCAAGGTAGGTGAAAAGTGCCTCCTTTACACCACTGCTGCTGCTGGCTGCCATGGGAGAATCACCTGGCTCTGGACAGGTGCTGAAATCCTTCCGTTCTGAATAAGAAGGTAGCCGGCGTTAAGTGTAATTGGTTTATTTGTGTGTCTGTGCCTGGGAGGGCACTCTTATCTTGACAAATGGAAGGAGCAGGTGTTTAGACACCACACATAACTCTTCATAGAACACACTTCTTTAAATCCAGATTAAATATACAATTTGAAGCGTGACCTTTCTGAGTAATTAAAGATTTCTACTTTATGGTTTTTACAGACATGGTATGGTAGAGGCAAGGAGAAGCTCTGTGATGATTAAGGTGGATCGTGTGTAGAGTTTTTTTGCTGCACAGAATTTAAAGGGACAAACGCTGGGCAGAACTCCAAGCCTGTGCTGTGATGGCTTTGGTGTCCATGGTCGTAGTGGAAGCAGGGGCTGGCGAGCTCTGAGAGGAGCCTTGAGCAGTCGCTGGGTTATGGAGGAAGAGGCAAATAAAAAGGATTTGTGGCCAACGTGGCTGGGCCAGGGAACAGGCTGGTGTCACCTGTGGGGGATGGCAGCATGCTGGGATGTGCGGGCGCCATTGAATCATACCCAGTAACCCGCGCTTCTGGACATGGTATCCCCGACACCCTTTCCAGAGTCCGCCACCTCCATTGTCTCTTCTCTGAACCTCTTGGCTGAGCATGGCAGGCAGGCCACAGTCCCCTCTCCCCATCACAGATGCGGAAAATGGCTTGTGCTTGAGGAAACATCTAGCTGGGGTGAGGGGACACATGGAGAATGATGCCTCGAGGGCCACACAGTGCCAACAGTGCATCTTTCTCCGTCAGTGCCTCAGTTTCCACACTGGTAAAATCGAATGGTTGGAGGAGACCATCTTGAGGGCCTTCCAGTTCCGGCAGTCTAGAATTTTCCATGCCGATGTGGGTTAGACAAGTGTTCAGGACCAGTGGATCTTGTGTGAAGGACTTCCTTAAACGAGAGAGACGAGTTTACCGCTAGGTGGGGAGCACGTGTCATGGGATTGCATGGTGCGCCCACAGCCCTGATTCCCTCAGCTCAGTCCTGTCAGCCCTCATCAGGCCCAGGCTGGGCTCATTATCTTAGAGCTATGGAGCCGTGTCTGTGCTTCCCACCTGGAAGCCTGAGTGCCAAGGCCACGGGGCCCCTCGTCCATCGGTAAGTCCTCCATGTAGAGCCACTCTGGCGCCTTCCACCCCTACAGCCATCCTGACAGCTGTCACCCATGAAGGGGGCAGCAGTGGATCCTGACCTCAGGGAGCAGTGTCTAGGCAGGTCTGCGGTTGGCTCTTGGCCTTGCTCTTGCCCCACTGGTGGTTATTCTCTCTATTCCCCTTTTGGTGCTCCAATGTTTCCCCATCTCCTCCCCACCAAACAAGCATATGTTTTCTCTGGCTCAGCAATCAGTGGGTTGCCCAATGGGGTGAGGTGGGGTCCATGTGTTACGCTTGCTGTGCCTTTTACATCTGACTGCAGTAGAGAGTGAAGGTGAATCCGTTATTGAAAAAGCTATTCTCATTGCTTTGTAGACTAACAAGGCATGCTTATGCAGATAGATAGGAGTGGTGTTTTACCGATGGGGGCCCTGCTGGTGTCTGTAGGGACACAGGGAATGTGTACCTACCTCCTTTCCTGAGTACAAGGCCAGAGGAGACTTAGAGGATGCAAGTCCAAGGCTGTTGTAAGATCCCACCACGGCCTCTGGAGTTGGAGCTCCCAGGGAGTCCCATGTCTCAGGCAGCCACTGATTGTAGAATTCCTTCTGATGGGTTTTCTTCTTCTCCTGGGGTCTGTGTTCATGCAAGGGAGGATGTCACGTCCAGCCACCAGTCCTGGAGGGATGAGATGGATGACTGAAGCCTGATACCTATTCTGACAAATCCTGCAATTCCTGGCATTATAATGACAAGGGCCACCTTGGAGAAGAACCCACGCGTACTCTGGAGGAAACGCTCCACCTTCATCAGCACTGCACAGAAGTGTACCTGAGCCTAATAAGTCCAGGAAGTTCAGATTGTGATTTTCATTTCGCATTTCAGAATGACCCTATTTGAAGTTACAGTTCACCAGCTCACCTTTAACTAATGACCGTTTGTCACTTCTTTGATCTGAGGATGATCACACATTTTATTTTGACATTTCCCCCCAATCCCTTTCTAGAACAGTCCTTTAGGAAAATCAGATTTTCTCGCTAACAGAAAAATGCTACTTGTAAATGGGGCAAATAGGAGATAGATAATTTAGGACATAGATGATATGCATATAAACAGAAAGAAAAATGCTGAATCAAATGCCAAGTTGTCACAATTTTCTTCTTAAATTCAAATCAAGTTTTCTCAGAAAGAGATGGCTCAGACTTTGGCTCTCGTCCTGGGCTGAGGGGCCTGCGTATTCCTACAGTGTCTCAAACTCCATTCTACCCTCTCAGGAACTTTCCCCGATAGGCGGGATTGCTCCGGTGTCGCTCCTGCCTGAATACCTTGATCCCTTTGCTGTCGATGACCCTATTTGGTAGCACATGATTTTAAACGTCCATTACTATTAACATTAACTAATGCTTAATTATAACAGAATTCCTATCGAGTGCATAAGAGAGTCATATGAATGCCAAATGAGTACATTAATGATTGGTGTTATCACAATGAATACGAAATGATTTCATAATGACTGGGGAGGTAATATATAATAAAAAAAGGATTGCTCCCACTTTTATATACTTATCACAGATTTAAAACTCATTGTTGGCCTCCGTTCAGAAACCATGAGTTACCTGAGAGCTTTTCCCTGAAGATTTCTAGGAGCCTATATGTCCTCAATCAAAATCTAAACTCTAGTATTCACCGTCAAGTTAAACTGTGAGGATGAATGTCATTTTATTTCTCCTTACAAAGGGCCCTAGAAACACTACCTCATAGTCTTCAGTAAATTCAGTTAATCCATCTATTCACCAATTAGCCTGTAAACATTTATTGAACACATACGATGCCTTTGGCAGTGTGCTAGGTACAAGGGCTACAAGAAGAATAAGAGAGAACTCTTGCCATTGATAAAAGCCAAATGGGAGAACATGCAAAATTATAGTTACAATGATGTATTTCATGTGCTGTTATAAAGAGAAGAAACAGAGTGTTGATGGGGGAGAGAAGGAGCTATCCTACTGCCAAGGCTTTTGTGGGAAAGCATCAGAGACAAGGAGATCCCCGAATTGGGCTTTAAAGAGAAAGTAGGATGTTGGTAATTTAAAAAGGGGTTGGGAGAAAGGCCATTTCCAGTACAATTCCCAGCATAAGCAAAGGAAGAGATACATGAAATCATGCATTATACTGGAGGGCGGGGGGTTAGGATAGAATGCAGGAGACATGAGAGGATGGCTAGAAGCAAAGCCACAGGTACAGAATGGAGCCTAAAGTATTTGGTATGACTTTCTAATGAGTTTGGGATTCCTTTCATCTCCAATTTTGTGTAAAACATTAACTTACAAATCTAAGAAACTCAATGAACCTTAAGCAGGGTAAAAATCAAAGAAAGCTGCACCTTGCCATATCAAAGCCCAGCTTCTCAAACATGAAGATAAAGGCAAAATATTGAACGCAGCTAGAGAAAATGAGGTATTATGTACTGAATAACAGTGATCAAATGGCAACTGACCATTTGTTAGAAGCAGCAAGGCCAGAAGACAACAGAATTACTTAGTTAAAGAAGGAAACAACTGTTACACAGAGTTCTATATCTAGCAAAACTATCCCTCAAAATGAAGATGAAATTAAAACATTTCAGATAACTGAAAATGGAGAGATTTGTTTCCAGCAGAACTGCACTACCAGCAAGGTTGTTCTTCAGGCTGAAGGAAATGACACCATATGAAAACTGGATTTTTAGAAATGAAGGAAGAGTGCCAGGAATGGTAAATGTAGGTAAAATAAGATGTACACAATATGTGTTTGTATATGAATATTTACACACACATATATACTACATATATTTCTTTTCTTAATTTCTGTAGGCATATGATGTTTAAAGCAAAAATTACTAATACAATGCCATGTTGTGGGATTGATAACATATATAGATGGATATTTGTGGCGATAATAACACAAAGGCTAGTATAGGGCACCAAATGTAATTATAGTGCTATAAGCTTCCAATATTTTATGTACATCAGCACAATATTACCTCTGATGAGATAGTGACATGTTAAAGAAAGTAGGATATCAGTAAATATTCAGTAGGATTGAGGCTATATAGGCTCCTAGAACATGTAATCCCTACAACAACCCCTAAAAGTGTGCCAGAGGTATAGCTGATAGGTATACGTAAGCCCGCTCATCTGATAGGATCATGGTGGCTTCCTGCTGTTGCTAGCTCTGAATTGCTTCAGTATCCCCTGTTTGTCTCCCCAGCTCTTGACTCATCTTTGAAACCAGTTCCTTGTGTTGAATTTCCTCTGTTTTAAATATTTAGAGTGGTTTTATTTTCTATTTTGAAACTGACTGATACATATCCAGTGTTAAGGGGTTGCTTAACTGATTAATGCACTGATTATAAAATGGAATATCATGTAGCAAGTAAAATGGATGTGTGGAAATATCAAAGGACCTGGGAAGCATCATGGCAACAATACATCTAACAAAACAGTAAGCTCATTTGATAGTAATTTCTAGTATTCATCCATATATTAATAGTAGTTAATTCTGGATGTGACGTTTACAAAGAATTTTTGGTGCCATCTTTAGATATTCCTTGTGCTGAATTTTTTTTCCCTATTGGAAACAAATTACATTTGTAGTTAGAAAAATGAAGTACAAAGAAGAAATTGGTGACAGTTTTGATCTAAGGCACTGGTAGCAGGCATGAGGAAATGGTGAGGTTTGCAAGAGATTTCTGAAGTAGAGTTGAGGTGATTTTGCAATTATGTGGACATGAAGAAAGGACAGCACAGAATCAAGGGTGACCTCCAGCTTGGAAACAGGGTGACCCCTTTAGCAGAGACGAGGCGGAACAGGCTCCTGGAAAGAAGTGAGCTGATTAGTTGGCTCACGCCAGCTCCACACTCAGTGCAGATATCCAGGAGGCAACTGGACAGGGTTCTGGCGTCTGGGAGAGAGCTCAGAACCAGAGATACAAAATTTGAAGTTAATAGCATCTATTAATGTTAATTAAAGCCAAAAGAGTGAATATACTGCCTTGGGAAAAAAAAATGTAGGCCCAGAACAAAAGACCAGAAAATATCTGAGGAATGAGTAGAGGAGGAAAACCCAGACCAAGAGATTAAAGCAGAGTATTCCAAAAGATCAGAAAGGGCAGAATATTCTGAAGCATTTTCTAAGGCTCATGTGTGACAGCTTTCAAGAGGTCTCATAGTACATCTTGTGTTATTTTAAAAATAGGATTGGGGAAGACTGGAAGGGGAGCCTACAGAATGGTACCCATGTTTATCTCCGGGCGTGGAAGCACCAGGGAATTTCAGTTTTCTTGTGCTTTTTAGTATTTTACAAATATTCTACAATTTACGTGGACTACCATGAAAATAGAAGAAAAATAGTAAATGTGATTTTTTTTTTTTGAAAGTGACATTTGTTTGGAGGAAGTAGACACACCTTGAAGAAACACCTCCCTACTTTTTCTTCGAAGTGGCTTACTGGGAATGTGAAACCATCACAACCAGGCATGACCCGGTAGAGGTCCGGGGGAAAAGCCTTGGTGAGCGCGGTGGGTTGGGGGGGTCCCTGGGCGCAGAGTCCGGTGGGCGGTAGAGGCCTGAGGGGCGAGATGTGCAGGGTGACCAGAGGAGCTTGAGGGCACTTCTGTGGGAACAAATTCATGAGTAGCAAGTGCGCTGTTACTGAATCCTCTGTGTGTATAGGGTGGCGGAGGGCTTCCTAAATCACGTTTTTATTTTCTATAAACATTGTCTCTGCACAGGACCATGGGGCAGAGCTAAACTGTCCAGCATGTGCATGGGGTGCTTCTGTCAGACATAAGTGGCTGTGCGGGTCCGGGACTCGATGTTGGTAGATTCCTCCTGAAGTTCCCTGTACCAAAGTCAGCATCAGGTTAAAGCATTCCGGAAGTTGGCTTCCGGAAGTCCTTGTCCGGAAGTCTGTGGCCGGAAGTCTGCATCCGGAAGTCAGCGTCCAAAAGTCTACATTCGGGTGTTGATCTGCTTTGGAGATCATTACATCAATGACCGCTTTGTTCTCTCAAAGATTGGCTGTCTGTCCTGTTTAAACTTAAAGGAGGTAGAAGCTGCAAATACTGGTCGAGGTCTAAATGCAATCAGCAAGGCATTTAAAACACATACGTATTATGTTTCAGAGAATAATAGCTTGTAGCGTGAAGGGAAAAGCAAAAGTGTGGATATTTGATTCAGGTAGCTAGTGGGAAAGAGCATCAGAATCTGGAAGAGATGGACCTCTTGTGGGTATCCAGAAAACAGTGGGAACAACCTAAGCTGAGACAGAAAGAAACTTCTTTTCCTGTCAAGATGGGGGATGGCACTCGCATCCCGTGGTAGCCATTCTATTAAAAATGCGCAGAAGGAGAGGAAAATTGGAGAGATTTTAAACACCAGGAAATGTCTGCATGGGCAGTTATATGGGCTTTGGAGACGAAGGCGAGAGTTCCAGAGCGTCCTCTTCCCTCCTATAAACCAGCCTCATAGTGGAGGGACTTGGGAGCCA
This sequence comes from Rhinolophus ferrumequinum, assembly GCF_004115265.2. Classification (NCBI taxonomy): domain Eukaryota; kingdom Metazoa; phylum Chordata; class Mammalia; order Chiroptera; family Rhinolophidae; genus Rhinolophus; species Rhinolophus ferrumequinum. The sequence goes on from NC_046302.1 coordinate 57,803,853, forward strand.
CCAAGGGGAGTGTATTTTAGGCCCCATGTTAGTGAGGGGAAGAAATGAAGAGGATGCATCTCCCATTCTGGGCCTTTCACACGGAGGATTTTAGCCCTGATCCCGGGAAAGCCTCAGTGTAAGGGGGGAGTAAAGGTAAAACAAGACACAATGTGGCCCTTACCACTAGGTACCCAGTGACCCTATAGCAATTGAACTAGGTGGCTGCTATCGCTGTAGGTGGTAAAGAAGCTCTCTTATAGGATGGAGCCTACAGACTGTTTTTAATGACTGTGCTTTTTTTTTTTTTAAAACGTTCCTGCAGCATTCCCTGGAGTGAGACTCGGGACAATATTAAATCCAATGAATCACCCAGCCTTCAGGAGGGCAGGGCTGCATGCCACAGAGCAGCATCGAATGATGGCTCAGCCTGTTCTCCCTGGTGGCCGCAGCAGCCCGGCCAGGCGCCTGGCTCTCATTCAACAGAGATGCTGGTTAGTGAAGGTGGCTGCCTGTGCCAAATGGCCCTTCCCTCTTTATCTTATTTCTAGGTGTCATGTAATTCTTCTTGGCAGTTCAGGAAGGAGCCCATTAGACACCTCCATCAATCTATTATGCAAGGTGTTTGGACAAGCCATTGCCTCATGGTCAGCACTCTGTTTCCTGGTTTCAACATTACCCTCCATGACTGTACCTTGGTCCCATGTCATGCTCAACCAACAGCGAGGGAACTGAGCAGTGGGGGCTGGGTAGACGAGCCTGGCTGGGTTTGCTCTCGCTGTGCTGTGCTTGCCGGGACTAGACCAGGTTCTGCCCTTCATCTCCTGGGGAAATCTGCTCTACCCCTCACCACCTATTGGCCTGCCTACATGAGGGGCCCCGAAGGGGCCTGAAGACAGGGCAGGCCCAGGCGCCTAGTGCTCTTCCAACTCCGTCCACTGCCTTTGGGGTGGCACGTTGCTCTAGGACTTACTATGATTGTACTCATAGGATTTAGTTAGGAGGTCTGCCCTACGATAAGGACCTGTGAGGAGGAGCGGAGTCTTTAAGGTCTTGCTGCTCTAAGGCGGTCCCCAGACTGGCAGCTGGAAACATCGTCTGGGACTCGATAGACTTGTACAATCACGACCTGTGAATCAGAACCTGCATTTAGCCAGGTGATTCTTCTGCACATGTGGCTCTGAGAAGCAATGCTTTCAGTGACTTGTCTACGGTCGGTGGGGGGGATCGAGCCTCCCTGTACCCAATTCATGGAGTGTGGCTGCAGTGTGTGTGTGTGTGGGGGGGTTCCTTGCTCCCCCGACACACCACCCACACAACCCATTGCTCAAATGCCCAGATGTCCAAGTTCTCTTCCAGCTGTGACTCATTTGTATGCAAGCCTCCTGCTGATGAGTCATCATTTCTAACCCCCTTCGTGAAGTGTCATCAGTCTGATATTGCCACACATGGTGCTGACAGGGCTGATTCACCCCCTCACCCCACTGTGAGTGGCACACTGCTGACTTCCCAGAGCTCTGTATTGACAGAGCCAAGTGTCCGTCCCCCAGCATGCCTGTGGAGTAGTGCAGGTGATGGAGACACTCAGCAAGGTGATTAGAACTGCATGGGAGGGGCAGGGAGCGTGGCCCCGAAGCCTGCACTGCTGTCACCAGGGCTGCAGCTCCTGCGTACGTCCCTGACACTGGGGGACCATGTCACCAGGCTTCTATCTCCTAGTCTGGCGACAAAGTTGCCTGCCATATTTTGGTTTGGTGTCCTTGCCACCTCTCTGTGTGGCAGAAGGACACTACAGTGACAAATGAGATGCAAAATGGCTCTTAAGAATTTAATTCAAAAAATGGTAACAAGTGCCTTTCCATAAGCTGGCGGCCCACCTGTGTGGTTGTGGACAATTGTCTCATGGGTTCTACTCGTTATGCAAGACAGCAGTGTCTGGACATGTCTCTAGGAGATGAAAGACAAAAACAAACGTTTCATCAGTGACAAGAACTCTGTGTGAGTGTGTGTGAGTGTGTGTGTGTGTGTGTGTCTTTAATTAGAATCTTCATTATAATCTTTTTCTCTGGTACACACGAATGTGGGCTGTGGAATAAGAGTCACGCCTCCATCGTCCCCTCACTTTGTACCAGGGAGCCCTGCCATCTGCACACACGTCCTCAGGCAGTTCACTCTCGGGTCCCCGGCTGCATGGTGACTTCTGAGTCCGGCTGATCTGACGGGACTCTTCAGGCTTGGCTGCCACAGCCAACCTGGACAAACCACCAAGGTGGCCAGAGGGGGCGAGTCAAGGACTTCGCACCCGCCGTAACTTTGAGTGTCCTCGCTTCTGTCAGGAGGTGTCACAACCTTAGACGTGCTTCTTGTTGGTGTTAATTATTTCCTTTTCATTTCCAGCTGGCGCAGAGCTTTAGCACCTTAAGTTGCTCCATTTGATCTCTGCACTCAGGAACAAGGTAATTAAGTCAGCTACGATTTAAGGAAACGGATCTGCCTCGACTTGGTGGCCGACTTCAGACAGTGCTCCATCCTAAATCATCTGATAATGTAAGAGGCTCGGTGCAGTTCTCTATTTGACTGGGACCGAGTTCATTAGGTCACAAATCAGTAATTGATTCTCAGTGTGTCTCTGCTGGTTTTATTACAGTAATGAGGACTACCTTTTTCTGTTTTTTTCATCTACTCTAATATGTTACCCAAACCATCAGCTTCTCAGTTTGGTGTCAGGATGACTTTGACAGGTTGTTAGCAAGTCTGATGTACAGAACATCACAGAAATGTCTCAAACTGTGCCGCTGTGTACCGCGCGGAGCCTTAGGTGGTCCCGGGATGAGTGAAAGCACTTGTAAGGAGAGAAGTTACAGCAGCGATTGAAAATATGACTACAGGCTTGATGTCCTAATGAAGAAGCTCTGCACTGTCGGCTGTTTCCACACACAGGGCAGGTTTCGCAGGGCTGGGTGGCATCTGTGACTCTCCTCTAGAACATTCCTGAACAGAAAAGGGGAAGAGTGAAATGCAAGGGCAAAGCAGACATTCTTATTGCAAGAGTCATAGATGCTTCTCTCTCTCCACGGAGCTCTTTTAAAAAAGTGAGCAACATTTTGCTGATCTCTCTACAATCTGATTCCCCCCTTAAGTTCTTTTTATCTTAGGAAAGGCGAATTCATAATATGAAGTTCCATGGCACAGAAATGTGTTATTTACTATAATTCTACTGTATTTTTAGGTGACTTAAAACTCAAGACAAAAGGGGGGAAACATTTTTGATGAATGTAATGAACATGATAGGATAAAATTTAACGTTTATTTATATCCAATGACCATGTTTTCTTTCCAGATGTTTCTGTTTGGGGAGGTTGAGGATTTTGCTTATAGAAATTAACCGTTAGATGATATTGGGACTTTCGAGTTCAGGTTAGCTAGGAGTCTTGGAGTCACTCTCTGGCAAGGCCAGACCCCCAAACCAAAGGCCACAGAATGTACAATGGACTGGCTTCTTGCAGCCCCTTCCAGCCCTGTGCAAAGGGGGACAGATGGAAGTTGAGAGCATGTGAGCTGTGAAGCAAACCACACACACGGGCCTTGCCACAAAAAATCAGCACCAAAACAATAGGCCGGGCAGCATTTCCCTTAAAGTCGGAGCTCATGAGACCACTGGGCAGGGAGTCAAGAGTCAAGGGGTGTGGCCTTCCAGCCTCCAGAGTGATTTTTGTTACACAGCTAAGTGATTTGCTGTCTAAGTCACAAATGATGATCCTTGGGAGATGTGTCCAAAATATAGACTCACGCATTGGAAACGAACCTTTCTCCCAAGTTACAGTAGAAGGGACTGACATTCTGGGGACAGCCTAGAGACCGGCTCAGCCACACTGACATCTGGGTGACGTCATCAGCTGTCTCCGGCTGTCGGCTACACCAGAGCTGCCCACTTATCCCATGTTTGCAGCCCGAGATTATGAAAAGCTTTTATCAACACTAAAGATAATATTTAGCAAGCCTCATCGATCCTTCTTTAAATAAAGCACCTGTTTTAGGTGAGGTTAGCAATTTTATTCATAGGATCAATTTCATCCCACAAACTGCTGTGCAATGTCTGACAAAAGATCTTTTTATAAATTCAACATCACAAAATAAGTCATAATCCCATCTGCTCCCTTCATTTCTCTCCACTCTGTAGAACGAATTCAACAATACAAGGTCTCCGGCAGATTGAGACAGGTGGAATAGATATTAATAAATCACCAGCAAATATATAGATGAAGGTGACAGTGGCTCTAAGAAATCGGATCATTACACTTGTTCTGCTGCTGTGGATTGAGTGACTAGTTCCTGGCGTGAACTCAGACACTAAGCATCCAAGTTTCCAGATGTCCCCAGACCCACAGCCTCTTAAGGTTCCAGGTTCAGCACTGTTCTGACCATCTGGTCTCCAACAGGGGAAGCCAAATCCCCCAAGAGATGGCAAGTACATCTGAAACAAACAGAATTTAGAAGGGTTCTCAATCTCTTCATTCTGAGTTTCTGCACTAGTTGAGTGCAGGCAACTCTGTGAAGGAAGGAAGGGAGGGAGGAAGAAAGAAAGAAGGAAGGGAGGGAGGGAGGAAGGAAGGAGGAGGGAGGGAGCAGAACATCAGTGAATTAAAAGTTAAGCCATAAATAAAATAGGAAACTGATTTGTAAAACCTAAATTGAACAGGATTTCTATTTGCCAGCCTTTAATTGGATTTTGAAGGAAAGGGAATCCCTGAACCACATACTAAGACTATTTTGCTGCCTGCTGCTTTTTCTGGCAGGATCTTCCTGTTTTGTGGAAAGAGTGCTGGTCTGATATTGGCTGCTGATGAGAATTTGTTGACAAGTTTAGTGCAGTGACTGTCATATGAGAAGGAATCTGGGTTTGGAAGCATCGCTGGGCACCCGGACACAGTCACTTTTGTCGCTCTGATGTCAAACAGCAACAGAGTGTCTTGGCCCCCATGGGACGCAAATCCTGTGAAAGCTGGTGCCCTAGTGACAGTGACATAGTGTCGCACATGGGTCCCAGAAGCCAGACTCTGAGGGCTGGGGGCCAGCGACACTAAGCAAAGACAAGGGAAATACCGCACCCAACACACTGCAGATTCCCAGGGATACTTGCTCCCTGGTCAGGAACCAGTTTTCCTTTGTCTTCTTTTCTTCCAGGCCCAAAGCTGTTCTTTCCACTTAAAATGTCCCCTTGCTGATGCCCTGGTGCCTCCTGGAGAGGACGCCACTCCGCATATCAGGGGAGGAAGGAAGAAGCAGGGTCACCTGGGGATGGGGAGGGTGTCTGAGAAGAGAACCCAGGTAAGTGCCAAGGCCGGAGGGCTTTTGGAGAACAGAAATGGTGATGAGAACTTACTAGGTTTCCTCCCAGGTGGTGTGTATGGAAAACCTCCACGTCACCTGCCTCCTCACTGACTCCTTCAGCGCTCGCTGAGACCGGCACGCGTTTCTTCTTGTCATGTTGTTTCTGTTTCTGGAGGATGCTAGAATAAAAAGACGAGGACAGGGTCTTGGGGCATACACACATGGCTGCTGGGTAGTTAAAAATCTTAACCCAACTTCAACACCCCTGATCATTTCTGGACTCCTTGTCCTTTCCCGCATAATTATCTTTTATATTTTGCATTCCTGGCTTAGGGAGGAGGTGACACTGGTAGAAAACAATGAGAGAAACAATTTAATCTTGGCTTTAGAGTTCCCAAAGTCTAGAATTCAGGGAAAACAAATTGCTCATGTTATAAAAATGTATTTGTTATAATGGCCAGTGAGTAAAAGCCATGCACCCACTCTTGATAAGACAAGGATTTCCTGGAGCTTTCAGAATCAGAGGGGCTGAATGGGGAGAGGCGTGCACAGTTCTTGTGGGTCCCTGACCCTGGACGCTGTGCTTGGCTCCTCCTCCTGCCCCATGGACCCCCTTGTAAGGAGCTAACAAAGGCCCAGAAAGGTCTGGGGGATGTGAGCACAGAGGGAAGCTCTGTGGAAGGAGCATAAGGAGCCCAAAGAGAGAGTCGAGGCAGGCCCTGGGACAGCCTCCCAGAGGGTCCCGAGGGTACACGGGAGCCAGGAGTGGCAGAGCCAGGTTCTGCGTCCTCTGTGCTGATGTGGTGCTACTCCAGGAGCAAGAACGGGACAGAAGAGGCCCGATCCCCAACCAGGTGTGGGGAGGGTCTCTGCTGGATGGAAGTCAGCTGGACTCCTCCGCACCCAACACTCTGGGGAGGGAAGGTGCACTGAAATATCTTCCTGGAGCAGGAAGGTGAGCACTTGAGAACAAAATGGAGCTACTTAGGGTTCTTGAGTCTTGAGTCTGTGGAATCACTGTCTTTCATACATACACACACAGGTGTACACACAACACACACACACACACACACACACACATACACACACAGAACATCCTTCCCTCCAAATTCACTCTGAGAGATCCCCACCATTACCACTGTGAGATGAATATTTCCTTACATTGACACGTCATGGGCTGAATGTTTGCGTCCCCATATGTTAAAATCCTAACCCCTGATATGATACGATTTGGAGGTGAGGCACTGGGGAGGTAATCAAAATTAGATTTGGTCATTTGAGTGCAGTTGTCATGATGGGATGAACGTCCTCGTGAAAATGGGGACACAGGCCTCTCGCTCTGCTGTCCTCCATGGCAGGACACAGGCAACAAGGCAGCTGTCAGCAAACCACGAAGCAGGGCCTCACCAGACACAGCATCTGCCAGTGCTTTGACCTTTGATTTCCCGGACCCCAGAACTGTGAGAAACACGTTTGTTGTTTAAGCCACACATTCTGTGGTAATTTCTCATAGCAGCCTGAACTGATTAAGGCACACACAAACTAAATTAAAAAAAATTAAATAAACAAGATTACTCTATCTACCTATTTATTATCTATCAATCAATCAATCTACTTATGTAATCATATATGTATCATCTATCATCTATTTTCCATCTATCATTTGTCTACAATTTGCTTTATTCACTTGATAAAGCACAGACATCTTTTCATCTCTCTCTATAAAGCTCTATCCCATTCTTTTTAATAGCTACATAATATTCAATTTAATGGTGACACTATAATTTATTTAACCATCCCCCTATTGATGGAAACTTGGTTGTTTCCAGATTTTAATGGAAGTGTGGCATTCCACTTTATGAATCTATCATCATTTATTAAACCATTTTCTTGTTGATAGATGTTTAGGCTGTGGGCCACGTTTCCTATTACAAACAGGACTCAGTCAGCACCCCTGTACATGGATCTTTATTATGTTTTTATGTTTTGATAGATTCATAAAAGTGAGCTTGTATGGTCAAAGGGTATGCAAATGTAATATTTTATTGGACAATGCAAAGTGGGCCCCAAAATGTTCGTACCAGTTGGTTGTTCCTGTCAGACATTATGAAGATGCTTGTTTCATCAGTCCTCGATAGCGGTGGGCACTAGCAATATATTACATTTAAAAATCTCATTTAGAAAGGGTATTTTATTACTCACTCCCCCTTTCCTTTAATCAATAGTGTGGTTGAGCACCTTTGCACAGCTTTATTTACCATTTGTACTCCTTTCTATACATATTCTTTATCCCTTTGAGGCTCTTTTGTCACTTTTTTTAATCTGTTGGATTTATTGAATATGGGGTGTTAATACCTAATTGTAAGTGTTTGCCCTCCTCAGTCTGTCACTTATCTTTTAATTTTGTTTAGTCTGGTGTTCATTGGAAAAAAATATAATATTTCATAGCCAAATATGTAGTCATTTTGCCCATTGTTTCATTTTGTTTACTCCTACTGAAGGATTACAAAAATATTCTCCCATGTTTTCTTCCAGTACTGTTGGTTTTTATTTTTTACACTTAGGCCTTATTTAATAGGAATTTATTTTTGTTTGTGGTATAAAGTAGAAATCTTAATTTTATTTTTTTTTCCAAATGGGTAGTCAATTATTCTCATTCTAACTATTTAAAAAACAAAACAAAACAAAACAAAACATAAACACAATCCTTTCTGCACCCTTTTGAAATGCTCCCTTTGTCATGGATTGCAGATGCAAATTTATTTAAATTGGTTTCTGAGCTACCTTTGGGCTCCCCTGGTGGATTTGTCTGGTTCTGGGCTCTTGCTTATATTTCCATCATCCTTGTCAGTCATGAGGCTTGTCTACCCCCAAAGATTCTGGGAAAAGGAAAGAATGTTTCAACCCTTCTGTTCCCCAGAAGGCTATGCACACTACCGGACTCGGCACTTTAGTTAGGAACAAACTTGGATTTTCACATATTTTGGAGGAAATTATTACACTAATTAATTAAAACTCAAGGTTACAAAATCCCGTCTAACGGGGCAGGACGGTCTCCAGAACTTAAATTCTTCTTAGTTTTTTCTCCCTGGCAATACCCCGCGGGAAACGTCCTCCAAGGAGAGCCGGAAGCAGCAGCCTTGGAATGGCTTCTTCACTGTTCCAGCTTCCGCTCGGCTCCTTGCAGCCTTTTCAGTTCCATGCCAGAGAAGGGAGCGTCTGCCTGGGGAAAGGCTGTTCCTGTTAAATCTTCAGATCTTAAAGGGCAGTGGGGGACGTCACATTCTCCCAGCAGGAGAGGACAGACTGAGTGTAGGTGTAAATCTCAGGCAGCTGATTGTTGGAACCCACAAGCTCTACCTTGTAAATAATTCACTTTGGGCAGGAAATCTGCATGTGAGGATGAAATGTCATTTATAACTCATCGGTTATCGGCTTGGCTGGGAACAAGTTTCCAATGCCTTCAACTCATTAAGCGCTGCTCAGGAAGAGAGAGTACCGATGATGTAGAATACATTTCCCCCAGTAAGCCCGTGACTGGTACAGACTAGTTAGCGATGCTCAAAGTGAAAATAAAACTCAAGGATATGCCTGCATAATCGCTCAGCTCTCCATCAACCCAGCTGCTTGCAGAGTTGGCTTGGCTCTCCCTCACTTCCCAAGCAGCTCGCAGGCCCGCCCTTTGCTGCCTGGACCAGGAGAAAGGCTAGCGGAGGTGTGTTCTCGGAAGTGATATGTGCTCACTGGCTGCAAAGAGAATATACAACTTTCCAGTCAGGGACTGAGCTCCCTGAAATTCTGGAATCTCACACAGACGGCTTGTGGAGAAACAAGAGGGTCTTTCTAACGAGCTCTTTCCCCTCTTTATTAAATATTGATTGAATATGGAAGAAATTCAATTTCCATCGAAGTCTTATTCCTAAGGTGTTTGTTAGCCAGGCTTTTATTTTTTCATTTGTTTGCTTGTTTCAGTTTTGATACAAAGACTATAAACATCTCCAGAGCAAGAGGAATATGAGTTTTGCTCTGTTCTTGCTGCTGGTAGCTAAATGTGGGTGCTCATGTGATTGGGTGTTTCTGAGTGAGGTTGAGTGCATTGAAAAACACAAAAAACCTACAGTAAGAGGAGGGAGGAATTTTTCATCTATGGAAGAAAAAATAAAATTAATATACCCCTCCCCCAGTTTGAATATCAGCCTCTGAAAACATTTCCAGCCAGCTGTACACCTCTCTGATACACAGAGACCTTAATTAAGCCAAACAGGACTCACTCTAGAAATAAACTCAGAGAAGGGCTAAGGTTTCTAGGCCTTCTTCCCAAGAGACTTGTTTACTGCAGGACCAGGGGGGACTCATTATGAAATGGTTTGCCTATTAGAAAGTCCCATGTCACTGGCTCTGAGAGGCGATCAGAGCTCGGCAGGTCTCGTCTCAGGGGGAAACGAGGTAGGAGGAGGCTCCTGCCAGCTCTGTGGTCCAACCTCTTTATGTCAGTTACTGATGCTCCATCACGGATGAATGTTAATTTTTTTCTGCCCCAATTTCCTTTTTACAATATAATTTGATAGCTATTCAGTATTGCTACTCTCCCAGGTGGCTGCAAACTGATTGATGAATATTCTAGAATTGTTTTAGTATAATTATGGTGAGAAAAAATGTTGGGAAAAGGAGATAACTATGGTTTCATATAGAAAAATATCATTGAAAGAGCTCTGATGAGGGCCGCCCCACAAAAGCTGGTTCTGTGTGAGGACGTGCATCCTCCCAGCCCCAATCTTCCAGAGGATCCCTGACGTCCGCTGTAACATGGGAGCCAATAAGTTTGGACGTGTCGCTTTGCCAAAAGGCCAAATAACAAAAAGTTGGTGGATAGCCTCTGGCCCTGGGGACGTCTGATTGTCCTTTTAGCCTGGTAAAAGTGCAGAGAACAGAGTTGTCTCCAGCCCCTTTCAGGGGAAACAGTAGATTAATAAATAAATAGGCTACACTGTGTTCACCTCTGTTTTCAAAGTTAATTTTTGATTGGCTTAAGTACTTCTATCTTGATAAGTGAAATGATCCTATAATCTATAAATTTCAAGCATACAGGAGAGAGAAAATTCCAAATTCTTTTCACAAATGGCCTTAGTTGGTGAAGAAATCTTCATTTTAGGTGTAGGATTCGGCATGGACGGGGAACACATGGATTCACTTGTTGGTTGCTGTGTATAACTGTTTTCATCCTTTAGCTTTGTTAGATGTGCTGTGTACATCACTTTCCTCACATCCCATCAGCCTGAACAAGCCTCGGGGCCCAGCCTGACAATGGCTGAGGCCACCAGGATTTGGGCAATGGGTGGGATGTGTCATCCCCTCCTGAGAGAGGGGAGGAGTAAATACTTGTGAAAGATGACACAGATGTGCACACCCAGCCGACAAACGTCCTTCCCAGTACATGCCATGTATGCTGTTGAAACCTGTGGCCAGCTCTTCCTCCGGACACCAAAGCTTATCCAAAGTCCATTTAGAGATGTCTGGACTCATTGCACACCCAATTTAAAAACGAGACACTACATTTCCAGTACATAAAACCTTCCAGAAGCATAAGATCCAACAGGAAATTACACGTGAAGATCTGATCAGAAACATAGTCCTTGATCCAGTGAACAGTGGTCAACAGAAAAGAAAAAGTCCTATTCTACCGCCTGGGATGTCCTAGGAGAGGACGCCTCTGGTTTCACTCCTAGGGCTGTCTTTGTCGTCGCATTAATGACTGGCGTCCATGCTGCATGATCCGTGAAGCGTGGGACTCTCCCTACCCCAGAGCACGTCCTTACTGGCTACTGAAACTGGGCCATTGGCTGATTTATTATAAGTGTTGTTTCCTTGCCAACATTCTGTGGTTCAACAGCCCTCCTGAGTGTGAATTAGTTTATCAACTGGCTTTCTTATGGAGAAGATAGATGAGGCTGCATGTAAATGCTTAGCTCATGGGTAGGAAGCAGCCGATGAAACAGCAAAAGGACCCAGAAGGTGAACTCCCTGGCCTTTGAAACTTGGCCCAGGCCTGGTCATTCAGTAAATTCAATAGCTTTCTAAGCTACTGATAGGAGGAACTCTCTTCAGCCGCCCGTTAACCTCAGACTTGAAGTAAGATGGAAGCACGAAAGAGTGTAGGAAAGGCAGGAAACATGGGAGGGCTGTTATATCTGAAAGCTCCCTGAAGTGAGAGACCTGGGCTCATTCATCTTTGTAGCTCAGGCCTCGTGTAAGCACCAGGTGCACAGAGACGTTACAGGTGTATTACTTTTGCCCTCTGCTGATTCCCCAGTGAGCACTTCTTGAGTCATGAGCCCCTCACAACCTTTGCAGGAGGCCTGGAGACTGAACCAGTGAACACTGACCAAGGGTTAATTCATGAACCGTGGTGGATTACCAAAGCTTCTGCTTCCTCAAATGAAAACTGAGGAAATTTATGAAGTGTTAGAGGGACTCCAACTCCACTTTCAACTATTATGCACAAAACGCACAAAACCAGGGTTCTTAAACACTGTATGAGGATCAGTTATATTTGTTTAGGACAGTAGCTCCTGAAGGCCCTACCTTTACAACTTTAGAAGGGGAAGCAGCGGAGAGCGATACGGAGGCAGGAGATGAGGGCTACCTGCCTGCACTTTGTGTCTGTGTTTCGCAGTCACAGACGCTGTGCGTGAAACCTGTGCATTCCAGGAGGCCTGGATAGGAATCTATTTCTCCTGCAGTGAACAGGATCGAGGTGAATTTTCCAGAAATTTTGTCTCAGGATTTTCAAACTGACTAGTTATAGTTATTGATATATAACTAGTCATAGGTGACTAGTCATAGCTTCTCTTCCAGAAGTTACTGACCACCCTCATCACCTCTGCAAATGAAATACCCGTATGAGGGCTTGTGTAATCAGCACACGGCATGTTCACCAATGAACAGGGATCAATAAATGGAGAAATTTGTTGCAACTTTTATTCTGCCCTGTAATGAAGCAGAAACTTGCTTTGAGGAGTGCAGGTTGAGTTTTCCTAGTAGGTTGAGCATGTGGGTGTGGCAGTTGCACCTGGACAACATCTCAGGCTGGACTTGGCAGAGCTGGATGTGTGGGAGTGAGGACGCCAGAGTCAGGGGCACAGGAGGCTCTGTAGGTTTGGGGCTCGGTGGGCAGATGTCTTGTCACGAGCCAACGTTATGGCCCGTAAACTAACTGTGGTGATCAGTTCCTTTCTGTTCCTTTCCCGTTGGCTCTCCAGGCCCCTCTTCAGAGCCTTGTTTAAATGTCCCCTCTGGTCTCAGCGGCTGTATGGGGAGGAGGGGTGTTGTGTGCACAGTTGTGCTCCCAGTGGCTGCTGCAGTAGCCAGGGAGACATCTCCTTGATGACTGACTCAGGACACAAGACCTGGTGTTATGGCATCTGGCTCCCCTGTCCCCATGGAGTTTTCCTGTTTGTTGCCAACCTTGGAGGATTTGTGTATTATTTTATAAAAGCTGATGGGATCTTCCTATCTTAGTCTGTTCAGCAGCTGTAATGAAATACCACAGACTGGGAGGCTTATAAACAATAGACATTTATTTCTCACCGTTCGGGAGACTGGAAGTGTGAGATTGGGGTGCTCATGTGGTCAGATTCTGGTCACGGCCTTCTTCCAGGTCGTAGACGGCAGTCTCCTCACTGTGTCCTAACAGGGGACTCCTGGGGTGTCTTTTAGAAGGACACTAATCCCATTCATGAGAGGCATCCTCATGACCTAATTGTCCCCGTAAGTCCCCGCCTCCTAACAACACCAGACTCATCATCAGAATTTAACAGGAATTTTAGGGGGACACAAGGTTCAGACCAGAGCACTTAGAAAGCCAGAGAGAGTTCTGAGGTTTATCAAATTGTTCTCAGATTCAATGATGTTACATGAGAATGTATAACAATGACTTCAAAACTAAAACTTTGGGTCTGATAGCAAGATGCTTTTGTGAACTTGTTCCTGAATCTAAATAAATACTACTATATACTACGTCAGACAATTAAATTCACGAATTCATCCTACAAAATATGCTACATACCTCTTTGCTGAATATCACTATGGTCACCTTTGAAGTACTCCCCTTGGGAAGCTATGCACTGACGCCCGTGCCTAGTCCACCCTTCAAAGAAATTTTGGAGCTCTTTTTCTGGAATGGCCATCAGAGCTGTCATCGTATTACCCTTGATGTCCTGAATGTCATCAACGTGTCTTCCTTTCAATATTTCCTTTATCTTTGGGTCAAGAAAGAAATCACTGGGGGGCCAGATCAGGTGAGTAGGGAGGGTGTTCCAATACAGTTATTTGTTGACTGGCTAAAAACTCCCTCACAGACAGTGCCATGTGAGCTGGTGCATTGTCGTGATGCAAGAGCCATGAATTGTTGGCAAAACGTTCAGGTCGTCTAACTTTTTCACATAGTCTTTTCAGCACTTCCAAATAGTAAACTTGGTTAACTGTTTGTTCAGTTGGTACTACAAATCCATAATGAATAATCCCTCTGATATATATATATATATATATATATATATATATATATATATATATACATATATATGTATATGTATATATAAAATATATATATTATAAAGGTTAGCAACATCGTTGCAACAAATTCGTGAACTTAATTGTCAGACCTCGTATACTGTAATGAAAAAATACCTAGAATTCTTTTAGGGCCCTAGGTAAAATATAGAAACTCCTTTCCCCATCTGACTTTTAAGGAAAATGTGAGTTTAGTTTCCTCTAACCTGTTGAGATACTCCATAGAAGTCTAACATTTTGTTCACTGAATTTCAAATCTGGGCTTCCTGGGTTGTTCATATAATTATTCAAGTGAGAGAGATTCTGATGGGAGAAGGGCAACACAGAATGGCAGGATGGAAGGCTGAATGAATGATGTTGCTTTAGATCCACCCTAGGAAGAAGTTCACATACCAAGACCATTATCAAAGGGAAGGAATAGTAACCATGAGACCCACACAGTGGCCTCTTGCAGTTCTTGTGCATCCCCATGGGAATTTTCACGGACAATGGCAGTCACCAAATGCTAGGTCATCTCCACAGTATATATGCATATACTCTAGCTTCTTCAAGGTGCCTGATCAAGACTTGCTCACATAGCCCTGGCCTGAAGAAGCATATGCTGGACATAGAACAGTGTTGGCAGTTGAGCAACAGTGCCCAGAATAGGGCTTACTATGCTAGAGACATCAGTGCCTAATAAAATATTTGTTGTTTTGTGAACATGAACATTTGTGTTAAATAAAAATCAACAGATCAGTAGCTCAGGGGTGTGAAAAGGAACAGAAATGAGCAGCAGGGTTTCACCCTAAGCAAAGTTTCCTGTCTAGTTGGGAGACAAGACTCCTTCCCCAGAGAGAAGCGTGGACCATGCTGGCAGATTTCACATCAGCGCCATGGACAAGGAACGGGGAGAACGTGTGGATGCAGTAACAGAGGAGGGCGTCCCAGACCTGCATGGAGGAAGCGAAAGGGAGCTAGGAAACCCATTTCCTGACAGATTCTAATTTGTGATAGCAGATATATGCAGGGTAATTTCTAGAATTCTCAACCTTTTCCCCCATAGTTGGTAATTTAAAGAAACAAAACAGAAAAGCCTAAAAACTTACCTTAATTTCCCATAGGTCCTCCATCTTCCACCTGCTAAAAGATGGTGGTGATGGTGATGGTGGTAGGAGGGAATAGATCAAACCCAGTGAGGGAGAAGGCCCCTGTCTGGGACAATTGAGATCAGTTCAGAGAAAGAACCAAGGTCACTCTCTGCCAAGTAGGTTTAGAGCAAAAAATCCTAATCTCATGTTTTGTGAATTAGAGCAAAAAAATCCTAAATCTCATGTTTTTGTGAAGGTCACATGCAAATCAGGTCACTACAGTATAAAAACATGGTAGTTCCTTTTTTTGTGGATGAAATAAGAGCTACTTGAAAGTCATGACCAACAGAAAACAAAATATAGTTTTCTAAAAAACTCTGTGTTTATGCCAAGTCATAGCTTGGCTCTGGTATGGTTTTCTACCGCTTCCTACATATCTGCCATCCTGGGTGAGGACGGATCATTATCCATAGACGCGTGATTATCTAAAGTCCTGGCTCCACCAACCACCCACCACATGACCTCAGTTTTCTTTCCTGCAAATGGGCACAGTTACTGCAAGGCCAAAGTGAGGAGACAAGGTGTGAACTCTCATTGTAAGAAAATAAGGACCATTTGCTGGGGCAAGATTAGTTTCTGGAAGAATCACTTAAAATTTATTAAAATAAGGTTCTCTATGGGTTAATACGGAAAATACCAAGGTTTTAATTTTAAACAGCTTTATGAATCAATTGTAGCTAAAGACCTAAATAAAGGTAATCTATAGTTCAGTGGATTTTAGATATTTAATTTCAAACAATTAGGAATTGTACTGAAATATTTGCCTGGCTATATTTAGTGCATCTGCTGAAAATTCTTTTTAAAAACTTAGACCAGGCTTGTCCTCCAGCCAGAAGAACGTGGCAACGCAACTGTTCACAGGCTGAGGGAAGACAAGTACCAGATGATAGAAGACCAGACGAATTCAATGGCGTCTCCACTGTTTTCACCTTTCTCCCACCGCCCTCTGTTTGCCCTCCTTCCTCCCTCTCTTCATTCCAGGTTTAGATGTCTGTATCCCTTAAAGTTTCACATCCCTGGTTCTTCATCACAGCATTGTGACTCGACAGGATGTGGGGAAGCTACAGAAACATCGTCACACACATAGAGGAAGGAACATTACAAAGGTCACTCCTCCTGTACTGTTGTCCTGAGGACAGTACCATAACCATACGTAGGTGTTTAAAAATGCCATTTGGTGATTTTTTTATGTCATGCTACCATCTTCTTATGTCAGGTGGACTCCTCCCACACCTATTACGAGGTGTAAGAATAAAAGATCCTGTGATTCCTGGGCAGAGTGCCAGGATGACGAATAATCAGTGGTCTTTCAGCAGAGGCTCAGTTAAATTACCCCTGTTTTCTCTATGGTGCTTCTCTACTTAGAGAATGGGCTCTTTTGAAGAAAGTCCAGGTGTTTCTGGTAACCTGCTTGATTGGAGAATACTGTTGCCATATTGAAGGATTGGTGGTGCCCCCAAAGCTTTCATTTTCAACTTCCTCTCATTTTTCATCCCTTAAAAAATAAACCCTATTTACTCTCTTGCAGGAAAGAAAAGTTGTTCTCTACCCTGTCCTAGAAAAGGAGTCTTTCTAGCACAGTGGAGTTACAGTAGCTTTGGAGCTGTTAAGAGAGCTCTCAGCATGTACAGTCTGGATTACATCTGGCCTGCGTCCTCCCTCCAGTGGTCAGTGAGACCCCATCCGGTGCAGAGAAGTATAGACTGCTGGTTTGATGCTTCGAAAGGGACAGGGGGAAGGTAGGTAGGTCATGGGTCAATGAGGTAATTCCTACTCTAAGAATGTGAGTGTCAGAGAGCAGACCTGGTCCTCTTAAGATCTCAGCTCCAGAGCATTGAGGACAGATGAGCTGACCCCACAATGCTGGGAATAGTCTGGATGCACACTTGCCCTCTGTGTCACTCTCACTGGCTTTCACACCCCTTGAAAGAGGTAAGTTTTGCCTGTGACTTGTCCCTGCTCTTGATTTTTCCTTCTAGGCTCTTACCATCTTTGATTGTCGTGTCTTACTAGACTTCATGGCAGACTCTGTTTCTGAGTTTACATACCCAGTTTACCATGGGTTCCCCACACTCCCA
The DNA here is from genome assembly GCF_004115265.2 of Rhinolophus ferrumequinum. Classification (NCBI taxonomy): domain Eukaryota; kingdom Metazoa; phylum Chordata; class Mammalia; order Chiroptera; family Rhinolophidae; genus Rhinolophus; species Rhinolophus ferrumequinum. The sequence continues at coordinate 57,820,939 of NC_046302.1, forward strand.
TGCTGGACGCATGTACACACGGATCCATGCTTGCTAGCGGGAGGACTCGACCTGGGCTGTTTAGCAGTTGTTCATTCTCGAGGACCCATGCTCTAGGTTGGCATTCTGCCCCTCAAAATGCCTTGACCTGGCTGGCGTCTCTGTCCCGGTACCACGACACTGGTTGTGGCCACCTTGGCTTTGTGTCCCCGTCTCCCACTCTAACACCCTACCTGTCCCACAGTCTTCCCACTTCCCCTGCAGCATACGACAGGCTTCATTCAGCATACGACAGGCTCTGTGCAGACCACAGGCAAAACTTCCTGTGAGCCCCAGAGACCAGGGCTCTGCACATTCAGCCTCCACCTCCCACTTTCTGTGATTGGCCTGTTTCTGTTGATGGCATCTCCAGCCTTCTCGGGGCCAGGTCAGTGTTAGTCACCATTTCCCTCCCCTCCGTTCCTGTTAGTTCTAACTTCACAATGCTCTGAGTCCATCTCACTCACACTCTTCTATCCCAATTGTCTGTCCTAAGTGAGGCCCTGGAATGCACTTGATGACTGTGTTTCCTGTGGTTACTCAGCAGCCTCTCTGCCAAGCCACCTATTTCTCCAGCATCACCTGATGCCCATTTCTAAATCATGTCATGCTCTGACCTGCAGGGGCTGCTCATTGGTTCCAAAAATAAGCCAAAATATCTTACATTAGGGCTGTGACCTATGCCTCTGGTCCAAATCTACTTTGTAGCTGTGTCAAACCTCACTCACCCTCATAAAACCTCCCTCTGGTCTCAGCTTACCTGACTATTGCCTGCAGCACCCAGTTCTCCTACCTGAAAGCCAGCTCACACACCACTGCTTCCGAGAAGCTTTCCGTGGTCTCCTAAGAGGCCTCCTTTCTTTGGGCTCCCACAGCCCATCTTCAAGCTGTGATCGCGAGGGCACTTGCTGCCATGTCTCCCTGTAGCTGTTTGTGTCCTTAGATGTCTCGTCTTCTTTCCAACTCGAAGGCCATCAAGACAAGGCTGTTTTCTTCTTTGTGTGAGTGTCTTTCAAGTGTGCACTTCCCTGACTGAGGTGAGCCAGCAAACTGATGTGCTTCGTGCTGTTGGGACAAAGAGCCGAGAAGTCTTTTCAGAGCCTGTCTGACTCCTGTGAGGGGCGTTTCATGTCCCCATCACTCTGTGACAATCCTTGGAGGAGTTTTCTCTCACTCAGGTCTGTGGGTTGCAACCAGGGGGTCCCATGAAAGATCCACAGAACATGGTTCTTCTTTAGGTATAATTTTTAGTAATCTTTAAAATAATTCCGTGCATATTGTGTGTGTGTGTGTGTGTGTGTGTGTGTGTGTGTGTGTGTTTGAAATCTTGAGTGGAGGTAAACCTTTGACAATTTCTTTAGGGTGAAAAGAAAAACATATAAACTTGAGAATTTCTAGTGACTAAAATGCTTCTAAAATATAGGTTAATAGAATTAGCTCAAGAACAGTTATAAAAACTGTAAATATTTGGCAGTTCAGTATAATCCACATAATCCCAGAATGGAACATGTTTGAGCTTTCAGGAAAAAAAGAAAACTAATAAGGTCAGCATTTATTGTTTTACTTTTTAGATTACTTCTAAAAAATTGTCTTGGTATTGCTTTGTAGGAATCAGTCTCCAAGAAGAAATTATGATCAAAATTCAAAGCTGTCATAAATTAAATATTTTCTTTTCTGCTTTGGTATACAAGACTTTCCATTAAGCTAGCCCCATATAATATACCTTGGATGTATTCAAGAAAGCCTTGTAAATTATAGTAAGTATTTAAAATGGTAAGTAGACATTGGAAAAGACCACACATTAGGATGAATGAATGAAGGGGTTGATACTGAAAATGCACTTGTAAATAAATAACGTGAAAAGTAAAGATGACACATTGTTAGGTTAGAGTTACAAGTAGAGGTGACGATAAATCACAGGGTGGCCATAGAGTATTCATGGGACTTCAGTTTCTTTGTAGAAGTCTTTCTAATTTCTTCCTGACAAAACTTCCCAGTTTCATCCAGTTTGTGTTCATCCATGAGGCTGTTCCTGTACCTGCTTTTCAGATTTGGGAAGTACCTGAGATCTCTTTGCTAACCAGTCTACTCCCTCCCAGCCAATATTTGGTGAATTATTTACACGAGGTTATGAACAACTAGCAGTAGGGCTGGCTGTGTGGTAGGGGCCTGCCTTTACTGTCCAGGACTCTGCGATGGGGAGTGGACCCAGGATGCACATTACTCCTTACGAAAGTGAGAACGCGGAGTAAGAAATGCATGCGCAGGTACGGGTGGCTGTACATCCATGTACCTGTTTGTCTCAAGGAATGTTTGGGGAAGTGAACAGCACTTTGAGGAAAGATTAAAAAAAGGACAGTGCATATTTGGACTGTTATGTTGGAATCTGTGTGGCTTTGACAGAATAGAGTGGAGAAACTTGGAAAAGTATCTTGGGTATATTTTAGAGTTTTGGCACCAACTTTAATGTTCTCCTTAGGCATATGAACTTGCAGCTAACTAAACTCTGATTTCCTAAATTAGCTATACATATACAGAGATATGCATATATTATACGATGAAAGTAGAAAGATTTCCTTCTGAGAGGTTCATTTGCTCTAGCACCCAAGCTTGCATAGCTCCAGTGATGTGATTTGCATACTTGTTAGGTTTCCCATTTCATAAAGAAGACAACTTCAACTCGAACCAATAGCAATACATTTTAAGAATTTATGCACAGGTGCTTCACTCAGGTAAGTGGTTGGAACAAGTAGAAGAGTAACGGTTAAATTGTATGTCATAGAAAATAATAATACATTTGGATGGAAAGTTTGCAGTGTCGTGAAAGAACTGACAGGAAGCCTAAAGTTCTACAAAACCTTTAGAATTTCCAGATTAAAAATGACGATTAGAGAAATTCTGTTTCTGATAATGGTGATGCATTAGAGTAACTCTCCCACAGAGAGCAATAATCAACTCTTAACAACAAAAAGTCACCCCAAAAACAAAAAGAAAAAAACTCTTTGAAGGCATTGGAGGCCCCACTGGGAAACTGGAGACCCCCGCGGGTCACAGAGGCAACTTCATACTTGCCAGAGGCCATTGCCTCAGTCATTTTTGCTGACCAGTGCGGGATCCCCTTGAAGACTCACCAACTTTGAGAAGAACTCCAGAGCTTGTCAGTTTTTGACGTTTTCCTTTTTTGAGAGAGATTAGATGTTGGCTCACAGTTTGGCAAGTGAATGTCTCACGTGCAGATATTCACCTGTCTCCCTTGCCCTTTGAAATTAAGCCAATATACGTACATACAAAACGCATGTGAGGCACTGAGCGGCTTAAGTTAAAAAATGCTCCCGGACACTCTAGAGGCCCAGCTGCTCAACATGTTTTCCATTAAGCAAGTATTTGTGCTGACTTATTAGGAAAAATGCACTCGACATTCACTTCCCCTTCAGCGTCACCTTCATTCTCCCCATTGAACTAGGCTTGTGTTTCTCTCATCAGGGAACTGGGTAAGGTCAGAAACTGGCCAAGGAGGGGAAAATGAGGTTCAGGGTTGAGCATCATCTGCTGTCGATGGCATCCCATCTGCAGGTATCCTGTTATTTCAAGGAGCAGCCTTACGTACTTGCTAAATAGGAGACGTGCTTATGCTGGAGGGTAATGTAAGAGCTCCTGGGACTTTCTCCAGAAGAAAATTGAACTTATATGGGCATCTGCTGGCTCTCAAGAGAAAATATATTTCATTCATTCCCTTCATCATAAGACTGGGCTTAAATGAGAACCCCGACACCCAACCCAGAATGAAAGTCCCTGATTGGTCAGTCCTGTTCTCTGATGCTGATGATGTATCACGTTTGCTTTTCATTTTGGGAACCTCTCATTGAGTGATGACCTTGATCAATTTAGAGGCAGGTTAGCTTTCTTGATTCTTGCTGATGAGGCTAATTCTCTCCATTCAATTCCAAGGTCAGTTAACTCTGATCTGTTCTAAAGGTGCTGACAGCATCCTCACCCTGTGCAGACATTTTAAAACTTGTGGGTCATTGGTCACAGGGAGGGCAGGGAGAGAGACGGTGACAACAGTCCTTTATGGCTCCCATATCACAGGAACACGCCTTGCCTTGGACTCTGAGGCCGAGCAGCATCCCCTCCATAGAAAGGGGCCCATTTATTTTGATGAAAGCACTACCAGAGCTTCTTGGAAACCATTCTGTGGGGGACTAATGGGGAAGTGACGCCACTAACATTGACAGAGGCCTTAAAAACCAGGGTCGTTTTTAAGGAGGTTACTTACTTTTTCAGATAGGTTATTGCTGATTTGTCTGTTGGCTAAACCCCTCTACACATCCCTTCCATTTATCCTGAAGATTTATCCATCCAAGAGGCAGATCCCTCCACAGTTCTGTGCCTTTTTAAGTAATTCAAAAAGCATCCTTGGCAAGAGATTTAGTTTGAAATCACCATTCCCACGAACCTTTAGGAATCTCAAGGTAGGAAGAGCAATGGGTGATGGACATGATTAGGTAAGACCGGAACTAGCACGGCTCATTACACGTGGTGGCTGATTTGACAAGGGGTGGGGGATGGGGAGGGTGGGGTCCCTCGGAATCCTAGACACTCCTCTTGGTTCCAGCAACCCTCCTGCTCATTTTTCTTGTGTCTAATCTCAGGACGTTTTCTGGTCTCTGGCCTCTTTGTAACCATTGCTCCAAATTCCTTAAAATAGCAATCGTTCCTCTTCGGTGTTCAGAAGTGTGAAGCAGATAGTTCCCAGGAATTCAAGTCACCATCATAAATCTTAAGTGATTTTAGAAAGATATATAATACTCCTAAATGATGACATATTTCCAGAAGATCGGTAAAACATTTCTGAGTGATGTATGGCCGGGCAGTTGTGTCTGTACTGCAGCCTGAGGGAGAGCATACAGCAACCACAGTATTTTATGATTATTATTGGTCATATCTTTTGTTTTTAATCTGCCAAAAATGCAACTAAAGAGGCTGGCCACACAGAAAATTGGTCTACTTTATACAGGGTCTGGCTGCGAAAAGCTCTGGCATTTTTGATATGCCATGAGAACAAAGGGTCGACATAGGACCTGGTGAGTGTTTGGGGGAGGTGGTGAGGGAGGGGAGGAAGGCCGACACCTGAGAATGGCTCCAGCATTTAAAAGCAATTATTGGGGGTGGGGTGGATTTATTCACAAGGCCTGTTCTGCACATTAATTAAATTTGTGATTTTAATGGCTCCTAGAACACAGAACAATCCGCACACATACAGAGCTACAAAATACTCCTAGTGGCAGGTCTTTCCTGTTAATCCCGAGAGACCGTCCTCTGTGAGTGCTGGGTCAGGAAGGAGGAACACGGGGCTCACTGCAGCTGATAAGCAATGTCAGCAGCAAATAAAAGACCCTTGTGATAGGTGAACTGCTTAACATGCTGCATTTATCTGGCTTCTAGGGCTAAGTGTACGCAGGGTGGGATGGGAGGGAGTCTCACGGCTACACAGATGGAGATGAAAAATAATGTTTTCTCCCCTCCACGGGGAGCCCAGGGGCACATATTCCTTACCACAGCCCGCCCCAGAGGACACCCAGGCACCGCACATCTGGCAAAGCCACTTGGAGGCATTTGGTACCACTTACAACCTCATGTGGGTCTTGGGAGTCAGCATTTTGAAAGTAGGGAGTATGGCAGCTGACTTGCACGTTGTTGAAAGGTCCTGAGAAGTTGCAAAGGCCTCCAGAATTAAGGATGGTGTTTATGAAACTACAGTTGTACAGAGTGTCTCCACACTTTCTTGCAGTGTCATCTGCATTTGCAATTTGGTGACCAGCTCTCCCACTGCCCCAATGGCCCCTGCACAAACACATCTCACCCTATGAAAAAAAAAAGATGAAGATCAAACCCAGGAGTGATGTTGTCAGGAGTAGATTATATTTTACTGAAAACGGAAAAAACAGTTTCTTGGAAGACCACATAGGAAAAGCTGCACAAATCATAAGTCTATTGGTATATGTCCCGATTGATATCTTTTTTTTTCAAAATTTATTTCAATATTTTTATTAAAGTATAGCTAACATACAATATTATATTAGTTGCAGGGGTACACCATAGTTATTCAACATTTATATACCTAAAGAATTGATCACCATGATAAGTCCAACAACCACCTGACACCACACTATGCTGTCACAATATTATTGACTAGATTCCCCATACTGTACATTACATCCCATGACTTATTTTTTTAATACTCGGAAATTTCGGCCTCTTATTTCCCTTCACCTTTTCCTCCCTTTTTAAATTGTACAATCATAGTTGACATTCAATATTATTTTATATTAATTTCAAGCATACAGCGTAGTGGTTATACATTTATATAATTTAAGAAGTGATGCCCCTGACTAGTCTGATGCACCTGGCACTATACATAGTTATTACCTTTTATTGACTATAATCCCTGGGCTTTACTTTACCTCCCCATGACTATTTTGTAACTACCAGTTTGTACTTCTTAATCCCTTCACCTTTTTCACTCTGCCCCCCCCAATCCCTTCTCATCTACCACCCCAACAAATCCAGTACCCATCTGATACCATGCACTATTACAATATTATTGACTACATTCTTTATACTGTATCCTCCATCCCCATGATTACTGTGTAACTACCAATTTGTACTTCTTAATCCCTTCATCTTTTTCACTCACCCTCACCCCCCTCCCATCTGGCAACCATCAATATGTTCTCTGTATCAATGAGTTTATTTCTCTCTTGTTTGTCAATTTTGTTCTTTAGATTCCACATATAAGTGAAATCACATTGCATCTGTCTTTCTCTGTTTGACGTACTCCACTCAGCACAGTACCCTCCAGATCCATCCATGCCGTTGGAGATGGCAAGAACCCATTCACTTCCCTGGCTGAGCAATATTCCATATTATATATGTTCCACCTCCTCTTTACCCATTCAGCTACTGATGGACACCCAGGCTGCCTCCACATCTTGGCCATTGTAAACAATGCTGCAATGAACATATGGATGCACATGTCCCTTCAAAGTAGCACTTTGGGTTTCTTTGGATAAATACCCAGAAGTGGGATTACTAGGTCCTTCTTTGTCTCTTGTTATAGCCTTTGTCCTAAAGTCTGTTTTCATGAAATAACTTTTTCCATTCCTTTACTTTCTGTTTGTGTGTCTTTTGATCTGAAGTGAGCCGCTTTTGGGCAGCATCTGTGGGTCTTATTTTCTTATCCATTCAGCCACCCTATGTCTTTTGAGTGAAACATTTAATCCATTTACATTGAAAGCAATTGTTGATATGTAGTGATTGCCATTTTATTATTCATAATTTTGATTTTTTGTTCATCTTAAAGAAGTTCCTCTAAGGTTTCTTATAATGCTGGTTTCGTGCTGATGAACTCCTTTAGCTTTTTCTTGTCAAGGGAACTCTTTATCTGTCCTTCGATTCTAAATGATAGCTTTGCTGGGTAGAGTAATCTTGGTTGTAAGTCCTTGCTTTTCATCAGGTTGAATATTTTGTGCTAATTCCTTCTGTCCTGATTTCTGTTGAGAAATCAGCTGACAATCTTATGGGAACTCCCTTATAAGTTACTAGTTTCTTTTGCTGCTTTTAGGATTTTCTCTTTGCCTTTACCTTTGCCATTCTAATTATAATGTGTTTTGGTGTGGGCCTGTTTGGGTTGATCTTGTTTGGGACACTCTGTGCTTCCTGGATTTGTATGTCTATTTCCTTTGCCAGGTTAGGAAAGCTTTCAGTCATTATTTCTTCAAATACATTCTTAATCCCTTGCTTTTTCTCTTTTCCTTCTGGTACCTCTATGATGCAAATGTCGTTAATGCTTGATGTTGTCCCAGAAGTCTCTTAACCTATCCTCATTTTGTTGGATTATTATTTTTTTTCTTTTTTCTTTTCTTATTGGGTGTTTTCTGCTACCTTGTCTTCCAAATGGCTGATTCAATCCTCTGCTTCAACTAGTCTGCTGGTGATCCCTTCTAGTGCATTCTTCATTTCAGTTATTGTATTCTTCTGACTAGTTCTCTTTTATGGTTTCTATGTCCTTTTTATACTTGCTATCTCTTTGTTGATGTTCTCACTAAGTTCATTGAGCATCCTTGTAACCATTGTTTTGAACTCTGTCTCTAGTAGGTTGCTTGTCTCCATTTTGTTTAGTTCTGTTCCTGGAGTTTTCTCCTATTCTTTCATTCGGGATGCATTTCTTGGTTTCCTCATTTTGGCTGCCTCCCTATGTTTGTTTTTATGTATTAAGTAGATCTGCTATGTCTCCCAGCCTTGGCCAGGTGGTTGTAGTAGGTGCCCTGTGGGGCCCTGGCACAGTCTCTCTGGTCACCTGCTCCAGGTGCTCCAGGAGTGTCCCAGTGAGGGTTGTGTGTGCCCTCCTGTTATACTTGAGTCTTGATTTCTATTGACACATCAGTGGGTGGGATTGACCCTCAGGCTGATTGGCTGTGAGATTTGGCCTTGTCCACAGCTTACAAGCTACTGAGCAGGGGACTTACTCCACAGAGTGGGAGTTGCCCCAATGGGCTCTGGTGCCTGTTGAGATCACCCTTTGGGTGTGCCACTTGTAGGGCTAATTGGGTGGTGTTCTGCTGTGGTCTGAAGCCAAACCAAACTCCAAGTATGTTGGTCCTTGAGTATTTTGGGAGGGACTCTGGTGCAGGTCCAGGTCACCCACTGCCTGTGACTGGCTGGGGACTACCTCGTAGTAGCTACAAAGGATCCGTGGTTATTCACTGCTTGTGCTAACCCTGGAGGCATGTGGGAGAGACCATGCTGCATACTGAGGATGTCTACCACAAGTATTGGCCCTGGGGTAGCTCTACAAAAAGCCAGGACACCCTGAGACCTGCTGCTACCTGCTGGCCCCTGATAAAACCTCCTGAGGTACATTGGGTGAGCGAGGGTGTCAGGGAGTCACTAGAGGGGGAAGAGTTGTGGTCACTAGGTTAATGTAGACTCTAGTTTGGTATCGGTGCTGAGCTTGGAGCTACCCAGCAAAAGTCTCAGAGTACACCGAGGCCAGTCACTGCCTGCCTGGGGCCTGTAGACTTGGGTGGTTTTCCAAGAAGGAGTGCGATGTGGGTGGGGCTGGCTGCTGATGGGAAAGTGCCTCTGACATTGAGGGAGTTGGGTGGGGCAGAGTCCCAGTGAGTCAGCAGGGTGAAACAGTGGAGCTCACCAGACCAATCAGATTCGGATTTGGCTGTGTGGGGATCACCAGGCCAATCAGATTCAGATTTGGCCGTGAGGGGGTGGGACACATTAAAGATGGCAGCCGCCTGCCTGGCTGCAGAGGAGGAAGCCCCCTCGCAGGGGAAATGCTGACTGTCCTCCAGCCCACACTGTGAAGCTACACACATCAGTCTGCTCCCCATTTGCCTCTGACGCCCCTGAGTCGTGGCCTCTCCGCGGGAGCCCAAGGTAAGTGCCTGCGAGCAAGCAAGTCTGTGCACGGGCCTTAAGAGGACAGCTAGATTTCCCCCTCGCTTTCCACCCCACCTGGTCATTCAGAATCCCCACTGTTTTTCATAGTCAGATGTTGTGTGGGCTCCTCTTCCTGGCACCAGTACTCTGGGCTGGAAGCTTGGTGTGGGGCTGGGATCCTCGTTCCTCTGGGAGGAACCTCTGTGGCCAAGATATTCCTCCCAATTTTCATTCGCTACAGAGGTTTGAGGCTCGTTTCACATCTCTGCTTCTCCTACCAGTCTCGATGTGGCTTCTTTATATCCTTACTTAGAAAACTACTGTTCAACCAGACTTTAGATGCTCCTTCAGGTTGATTGTTCTGTAAGTTAGTTGTAATTTTGACATGTTCATGGGATGAGACAAGCACAGCATTTTCTACTCCGCCATGTTGGGTCTCCTCCATTACTCTTCATAGTCACTCTAACGGGTGTCAGGTGGTAGCTCATTGTGGTTTTCTATTGCATTTCCCTGATGACTAGTGATGTTGAGCATCTTTTCATGTGCTTATTGGCAATGTGTATATATTCTTTGGAAGAATATCTGTTCATGTTCTTTGCGCATTGTTAAATTGGGTTTTTTGTTGTTGTTGAGTTGTAGTTCTTTACATATTCTGGATATTAACTTCTTATCAGGTATATGATTTGCAAATATTTTCTCCCATTTTATGAGGTGTCTTTTCACTCTCTTGTGTGAAACAGAACAAGAAATGTACTGTGTCCAAGTGCATCAGAGTGGGTGGGAGGGGATGTGGGAGGCTGGTGAGGAAGGGTTTCTGAGCATATATACTTCAAATGTCTCCGGACTCCTGGTTTAAGTTGTTCAATAACAAATGACTTATTAAAATTTTTACATGTAGTTTTAGAATAATCAAACACCAATATTTTTTTTTTACCAGCTCCCTCTTATGGTGGGTCCCCCACACTTTCCAGTGCCAGACTTGAGCCATCATTTGGCCCAGAGACCACCATAGAATTTATGGTGTCTATTTTCAAATAGTCCATAATTTCGTGAGAGTAACTGGCTTTAACTAGAGTTTAATAGTAATAATAAGAATCAAATGAGTCCATTCCTTCCTTAGGAATCAAGGAAGTAACTGAAGTGTGTATTGTCCATTTCCTTCAGGCTGTGGGCTGGTTTGTGGTCTCTTGTGAACTTTGCATCTACTTCCTATTTCAAAAATGCAGGGAGAAAAAAGACATCCTACATCTTACATTCTACAATCACAGGAAACACAGGATTAGCTCTTGCTGTAGAAACTGATCATTGTAAAATTAAATGCAGTTTCCAGAAAAATCAAACCCTGACACACACCAAAGGTTCAGAGAAGTTTCTCTGCAATCTAGCCGCATAGCACACAGGTTTTCTGAGTCTTCATTCAGCTGTTTCAAATGCTGGCTTTAAAGGGTCCCCTGAGTCCTATAGCACACCCGTGATTATAAAAATATTTAAAGCCACAGAAAGAATATATAGCTGTACAGACGCATGTGTTGATTTATTGTGTACCGTAGTTTGATACACACTGGAAGACAAGGTTTCAGACTGACAAAAGCATCAAAGTAGTAGGCTGCCCTCCACACATTGCTGTACCAGCCCCAGAAAGGGATTTGGGACCTAAAACAAGACCATGATACAGGCTTTCTGAAAACTCCCCTACAGAAGCAGGAGAAAACATAAAAAGTTCCATGACAATTTATGGTACATGGCATGTCATATTTGTAGTGATGTGACTACATAAGTTGTATTGTGACTTCTTGGAATATGGAAATTAAAGAAAGATATTTTAAACCTACACCATACATTATGAAAAATAACAAATCTTCCCAAATGCCATTAAATAAAAGAGATGAGGTGGGAGAAGGGACAAAGTTCTAGAAATATCTCTGAGGTTTTTTTTTTATTAGTTTTAGGTGCACAAAACAAAGTAATAGTTAGACGTTTATCTTTTATATCCCTCACACTGTGTCAACCCCCATTCCCCCATCCACTATCCATCTCTGACATCGCACACAGCCATTACATTTCCACAGTCTCTATTCCAAATGCTGTACTCTGCTTCTTGTAAGTACACACACACACACACACACACACACACACACACACACACACACATATAAACTTGTAGTTGACATTCATTATTGTTCAGCTTCAGGTGTGAGTTTTTTTAATTGATGAAAATTTTGTTTTCTAAAACTATTGCAAGATTCTATATATAGTAAATGTATTATAAAAGAGAGCTAGCTTAGTTTTTATCTTAATGTCTTCTACAAACTTAGTGCTTATGTTGAAATATTACAAAATGCATGTGTTTGCTGCTTAGAGTAGTTGTGCCAAGTGTTGACTTGCTGTTTTCTGCGTGGGATCTGGGTCTAGAAAGCTCTCCAGGGGACTCTACCACCTATTTCTCACCTTACCTCACAGCCTTCTGTCTCTGCTCACCAACCCCCTGCCACCTTGGGCTTCTTTCTGTTTCTGATGCTTGTTAAGCTGTCTGGTTGGGGCCTTTGCACTGCCTTTCTTTTGTTGGGACTGTTCTGAGCTCAGATCTTCCCACATCTTTCTCCTCCTCTCCTCAGAGCAGTGGAGCACCCTAGTTTTTCCCTGTATCACCCCAACTTTTTCAACTGTATCACCTCTTTCTAAGAAGCAACTAGCAGGCACCCTCTTCCATATGATTCCAAGATAACCCCAGTTGCCTTTTTCAGATAAGTTTCCACCCAAAAGGTAGATGTTGAAATACATGAGAACAGAGATAGGAACAAAGAGAATAGCTGGAGAAGCCCAGTGATGTTTGAATTATTTTAGCCAAAACCCAAGAAGAGTGCTACACACATGGAAGATGTATGGTACATGGATAGGTCATGAGTTAAATTAATGAAGTTATAAAATAAAAAAGGAACAAGTGCTGCTGATATGGAAATCAAGGATTGTACTGTGGAGAGTCCTGAGTAGGTTATTCTCACTAAAATCAATCATGAACAACCAAAATAGAGCATACGGAATAGAAAATAAAGACCTATTTTGTGAGGTATAATTGTATCTTTAATGTTCCTATCACCATATTTAAACTTTCAGAAAGCTTGAATTTGTAAACAGTGATCACAAATTGATATTATAAATATTTATGGGCAGTGCTTAAAAAGTGTAGCAGGTTAATTACTGATACAGTACATAGAGTTCAATATTTTCATTACTGGTATAATATCTGGTTGGGGATAGTGAGAGCAGTATAAAATCAATCCATGGTTAACTATTTGTGAACTAGCACACAGAAAGATTTGAATGTCAGGTTATTCTATACAAAGTCTGAGGAATGATTGTGAAATATTAAAACAACAACAAAAAAAAGCAGTTTCCATCCCTCAAATCCATTGCTAGATTGTTAAAGTTTGTGGAGAAGAGGTTATAAACTGCCAAGTGTCTTTAAGCCATTTATGCCCTTTTTTTCTTATTACTCTAATCAGCTTATTTAATAAAATATATGAATCAGATAAAATTGTTTCTATGAACAGTAAGTTGAATTTTTTAAAAAAAATAAAGTCAAGTTGATAAGAAATTGCTGGTGACTGAATGTGGACAAGAAAGCTATTAAGTTTTAGGGAAAAAAATCTTAAAAGTTTAAGATTCTGTGCTTCAGTTGCTTCACAAGTTTTCTCATTCTCTTTCCACTTTAAAGAAAGGTCTAGAAAAAAATGTAGAGGATACACTAGAGGTGTAGTTTATGCAAAAATAGATTAAATGATTAATGTAACCTCAAAAAACGGTCTTGGGACTCACTGGTAAATGAGTGTAGGTTTGTAAGTTTTGCTTAAAATGAAAAAAAAATAAGTTACATGATATTTTTAATGATTTATTCATTACTGTATCTGATAAGAGGGCTTCAACTGTACTTTGATAGAGTCATAGACAATAAAAATATTTGAGCACATATTCTCATGAATAAATACAGGTAGGTTTTGTTTGGTAACCAGAACAGGAAAGAAAATTGCCAGATCTTTTCTGTTTTATGCTATTCATTTATTAAGGCTAAATGAAGTTGTTTACTTTCAGAAAGCCTCCAATGGCAAAGAGGAAACAATACTGGTTTGGAACAAGTTTCTTGAAAAAAATCAAATTGACATCAGATTACCTTATTAGCAAGACTGGATACTGCATGGCAATGACAACAATATCTTCAAAATTCTGAGGGAAGAACATCTGAACTTAAAATCCCAGACTAGTAAAAGCAGAAATTAAGCATGAGAGTAAAAAACACTCCCCGTTTATAAAATGGAACATTTACCTTATCTGGAAAAGTGACTCTGGAAAGCTTCCCCCTAAAAATTGAAAGTGCAGGGGTGAGAGGAGAGGTGGAAAGTGTTTAAAAACATTCACGTCCTCATTTTTCATTATAGGGAGTAACGAGATAATTTCTAAAATTGACAAATCAGTATTTTATCCACTTTTGTACATTTTGTGCTATTGTAATCATTATGTACATCTATGCATTATTTGGATAATAACATTTAATTTTATAAAGAAAGTTTTTGAAGCATATTGATGTTTGTCATATGGTCTTTTATGGCTTACAAACAAGTTAGCCCTGTGTTGTTAAAGTTACTTCTAGCTTTTTCTAATCCGTCGTTCCAAGAGCTGAATAAAGCAGAGAAAAAGAATAAAATTGTTCATAAGAGAACTACGAACTTTAGAATCCTATTTTAAAATGTCTCCTTATAGAAATATTTTTTGAAAATGTGTGTAATAAGACACCTAAAATTCTTCAACAAACTATTTCAGTTTACTAACAATTTTGAAGCCAACTTTGAGAAAAAGAACACAAAATTATGAAAGCTTACTTAGGCACCTAAGTCAATCTCTATTTAGAATAAGAAAATAAATCACACACAAAAAATTACAAACATAAAATCTTGCAAATATCACAGACTCCAAAAAATGCATTAAAGCCACATCCTGTTTTATTAATCAACTGCCTGATATCCAGCTGTGATTATTTTCTCCTACTTGTTTTCCTACTTACTCTTTGGTAGCCTCTTCATATGACAATACATTTGGATACCATTTTTCATGAAGAGAATAGAAAGATGTCTTTTCTACATAATGAATTAAAATTTGCTGCTACTGATAGTTTAGAGAAATTTGTTGCAGGTTCACAGCTTGTTATTAAAACTTCTATCAAGTTTCTGTTATATATAAGCTATAGGATTTGGGGAAACAATTTAATAGATCAGCTCCAGCTTTATAAAGTTAAACTTTGCCTCTGTTGGAGGTGGTTCCAGATTTTGGGGGGCTTGAAGACTATATAATTTTGAGTCCCATTTAAAAAAAAATATACAATTATAGATACAAAATGAGGTACAGGACTTAAGAAGGCTGTTATGCAAAAGAAGGCCTCAAAGCTTAAGTTTTATTAACATCACAGTTAAAGCACCTCGTTCTACTATCTAATACTGTAATTACGGTTGCTGGCCTGTGTCAGTAATCGGAAGTGGATTCCTAGAAGCATTTTGACAGTGGGACAGTCAACAATAACTTAAGCATACTTGGAAGTGGCTGTCAGCTACATAAGTATATTCCACTAATCCCAAAATAAACATATCCTCAATTCAAATTCCCTTTGGTTAGATCCCCAAAATACCTATGCTTGCTCCATCACCTGATAAGCCTGATATCTGATATGAAGAGACAGGTGTCAGAGAGAAAGTAGAAATGGAAAGAGAAAACAGCGTTACCTGATGGTACTTAAACATTTTTTGGTTGTTGTAAATGTGACTATATGAAAACATATTTAGGGCTCCTCTCAGAGGTTGAGAAGGGGTCCATACAAATGAGGGGCCCAGAACTTGTGTCATTAGCTTAACAATGAAGCTGCTTGTATTGAGGACATTAATAAGACATTCAAAAAAATCTTATTATGGGTCTATTATTAGTATTAATTTCTATGTACAACACACGCATTGGGAGTACCCATCCTCACACAGTTGAAAATCTGTACATCAATTTTGACTCCCCCAAACCTTAACTACAGTCATTTGGTATCTGACGGTGGTTGGTTCCAGGAGCCCTACAGATACCAAAATTCACTGATGCTCAAGTCCCTTTTATAAAATGGTGTAGGACAATGTGTACAGTCGGTCTTCTGTATCTGCAGGTGGTTTAGTCCCCGGGTGTGAAACCCAGGGATATGAAGGACCGACTGTGTATTTATTGAAAGAAATCCACACATAAGTGGACCTGCACAGTTCAAACCTGTGTTGTTCAGGGGTCAACTATAAATCTACTAAATTTTTGTTGAATGTTAGACATTGTGTATAAAAAGCATTGAAGTTGTGAATAATGTCATCTTCTCTCAGGAAGAGTTCACTGTATCCTGTGGAATTGAAGGTATCAGTATGAGCTTGTGGAGATATATATATATTTATATATGTATATTATATATGTATATTTACACACACACGCACACACACACACACACACATGAATGACCCGGTCAGCTCATTTAGGCAATGTCCCTGGTTTGGTTTGTCTCCTCACTACTTTTGCTCTCTTTCTGTGAATCTAAATTACTTAAAAATTAAAAGGTAATATTAAAAAAAGGATTCAGCAAATGCCTCGAGGCAAAATCCTCCAGATTTGGGGATTTTGTTCTGAACCTTCCTTCTCTCAAGCATCTTAATTTTTAAGTTCCAGTTGTCTTAGAAGTTCCAAAGTCCAATTTTCCTCTGTCCAGCCTTGGGAGATTACCGAATACTCTGTTGAATTTTCTTAGTTTTAGCTGCAGCCTTATACCTGTGTTGTCTGCCTCTTCCCTGACACCAAGAAGTGGCAACTGCAGCTTTGGCTTCTTTGAGTTCCTCTTTTCCTTGGGGTCTTGGCCCCCTCAAGTCCTGGTAGCATTAACAAATCCTAGACACATCAAAAAAATTAATCCAGATTTCCTGTTTGCTCCCTGTAGGACCATTGATCTTCCACAAGCTACTCAATCACAGCTGAAACTAGAAGGTCCCACTGCAGTATTATTTAATGGTTTTATTGAGGTATAATTGACACACCATAAAATTCACTTCTATTAAGTATACAATTCAGTAATTTTTGTATATTTACCAAATTGTGCAACCATTACCAGGATTCAGCTTTAGAATGTTTTCTTCACCCTAGTAAATTTTTTTAATGTCCTTTCACAGTTAATCTGCGTTTCTACTTCAGCCCCAGATCACCACTAATTTACTTTCAGGCTTCATAATTGGCCTTTTCTAGACTTTTCATATAAATGTAGTCATACAGTATGTGGTCTTTTGTGACTGGGTTCTTTCACTTAACATAATGTTTTTGAAGTTCATCCATGTTATATCGTAGATCAGTACACTGTATCTTTCTATTGCCAACTAGGGTTTGTTGTATAGATATACAACATTTTGTTTATCCATTCATCTGTTGATGGACATTTTGATGGTTCCACTTTTTGGTTATGGATAATGCTGCTATGAACATTTGTGTACAAGTCTTTCTGGCAATGCAGATTTTCATTTTCCTTGAGTAGATACCTAGAAATAGAATTACTAGGTTATAAGATAAATTTATGTTAATTTTTTTCAGATTGCTAAACTGTCCATATCGTCACCAAAACTCAGTATTGCCTGACATTTTGATTATAGCAGTCCTCGTGGGAGTGAAGTGGTATGTCATTGTAGTTCTAATTATATTTACCTCACGATTATAACAGTTGAGCATCTTTTCATGTGCTTGTTGGCCATTTTGTATAACTTCTTTGGGAAAGTTTTTATTTGAATCTTTTGCCTATTTTTAATTTGGCTATTTATCTTCTTAGTATTGAGTTATTAGAGTTCTTTATATGCTTTGGGTGGAAATCTTGTTTAGGACATGTGATTTGCAAATATTCCCCCCCACCCCCGTCTGTGGATTGCCTTTTTACTTTACTAATGGTACATTTTGAAATGAAAAGTTTAATTTTTAAGTTCAATTTATCAACTTTTATCACTTGTGCTTTTGGTGTTTTATCTAAGAATTCTAAGCTTAAGTCATGGTCACAAAAATTTATATTTTCGCATAGAATTTTTTAGCGTTAGTTCTTACGTTTAGGTCTGTCATCCATTTTGAGTTAATTTTGTGTATGGTATGAGAGAAGGGTCTATCTAAGTCAACGTTTTTCCATGTAGATAATCACCTTCCCAGTATCATTCGTTGAAAGTTCTGTCCTTTCCCCTCTTGGCTTTTTTAAGTTGGGTTTTTCACTTCTGTTTTATTTGTTGTCCTAGCGTGAATGGGACAACTAGTGATTTTTATTTTAACTTGTCACTTTACCGAACCATCTAATTTAATTCTTTGTTCACATATAGTAAAAATCATTCTCAACTAATGATAATTTCACATATTCCTTTTCAAAAACTTTGTTCTGAATATATTTTTATCTTGTTACGTTGATTTGGAATTTTAAAGTGATATTGGGAGAAAAAATGAATTAGTCATTCTTATCTATCATATTCCTGACTTCCCTGGAATACTTGTAGTGTTTCAGCATTTAGTATAATATATTTACTGTGAGTTTTGAAAGTTATATTACCCAACTTGTGTGAGAACTTTCTATTCTCTCTCTCTCTCTCTCTCTCTCTCTCTCTCTCTCTCTCTCTATATATATATATATATATATATATGTTCTATATATATATATATATTCTATATATATATAGTATATATATATATATATACTATATATATATATGGAACAGGTGTTCTATTCAGTCTCTCTCTGCGTCTGATGAAACGCTTATGTGAAATTTGTTTTCTTAACAATTAATTCAATAAATCATTTTAACAGACTTCTTGATTTGGTTTGTCTGATGTTTGCTCAGGATTAGCTTGAGGCTATGATTTCCGGCAAGAAGACCACAGAAGTGGTGATGTGGTGGTCTTTTTGGCGCATCATATCAGGAGGAATATGATGCCAAAGTGTCTTACTACTTGGGGTGTTAACCTTGACCACATGATTAAGGTGTTGTCTACCCGAATTCTCTCCTAGAAAATTATATTTGAGTTATAGTACGGAATAAACCCCCTTCTTCACAGTGTTATCCTTCTATTTTGTTGGATTCACTGTGTTAATATTTAGAAGTTCTTTAACCTGTATTAATAAGTGAGGTGTAAATATACTTTAAAATTTTTCCTATGTTTATTTGGCTTTGTTTTTAGTGTTATCTTCATAAGTCTGTCTGGAAACTTCTCTGTAGTTTTCTATGCTATAATATAGTTTAACTGACAGAAGGAATTATGTATCCCTTGAAAGCTGATAAACAATTCTGTGCCTGAAAAGTTTCCGTGGCAGATATTTGAGAAGCTTTTAAATTTCTTTTAAAATTAATATATTAGGATTTTTTCCAACTCTCCCTTTTGGGAGATAATTTTGGTAACATGTTTCCCTAAAAATAATCTGTTTCATTTGTTTTCTATGTTCAAATGATTGGTATGGTGCTGTGTATATATTATTTTGTTATGATTTAATTTTTTTTTATGTTTAAGTGTTTACTATGCTCTTTTCCCATTTCTGTTCTTGGTAATGTCTATTTATATGCTCTCTCGCTCTCTCTCTCTCTCAGTTTAGCTTGTCTGTTATATTAGTCCTTTCAAAGAACTTCTGTTTTGCTTTCCATTAATTTCTGGCACTAATTAACCTTTAGATTTTTCTAACACAAGACACTAGCTCAAAAGAAATTTGTTGTATTTCATGTTTTCAAAATGGTGAAAATGGTAGAAGCAGCAAAGCAGAAAAAGAGATGTGCAAGAAATCCTACAACTCTCAAACACCAATTTCTAAGTTACTTTCATATCTAATCTTCTTACAAACATTTTGTTTTTTCCGTTTGCCGAGGAGAGTACATTTTTACAATTTAAAAATAAATGTCGCATCTACATCTACCTAGGTGGTTAAATTGCCTTTGTTTGGAACCCCCCCCCCCCCCCAGTCAAGTCATCATTTATAAGTAGGGTTATGTGAAAAGCATTCAGACTTTTGGAGAAACTCCCGCGGACTTCAGAATTGAAAAGTACACTAAGTGTTCTGCCTGTTTTAAGGCACATTTGAAATGGAGTCCAGCGTGATAATGGATGGAGCTGTGCACAGGCAGCGCCTGCTTGTTTCTTTGCCAAGTGAAAACGGAATCGTTTATTATTCCCAGTCTCATGCTCTCAGTTCCCTTCTTCACTCCAGGTCTCCTCCTCTTAGAACCTCACGTGGCAGCTCTTGGCTTATCCTAGAAGAATGGCGTTTGCCGCTGTCGCCCTGGTGGGAGGGGAAGTAGAGGGGGCGACTCCGTGCTCCTGCCCAGCCCGAGAACGAGGGACATCGCGTATCTTGTGTCCTCATTGCCGACTTCAGGCAAGCTGACGAATACATTTTGACAAAACATCTTCCAGCTAACCGCTTGCCCCCCTTTTGGAGACATTAAACAGTATTCTTTTGCTTTGTCACCGTTGCCAGGAAGAGAGAAGGGTGAACTGCAAAGCTGGTGGCATTGGGAGCTGAAGTCTGACACGGCTGCAGCCCTGAAAGCAGGAAGGCTTGCTGTGGAATAAGCAGGGCTTAGGACTGCCTAGAAACCATACCAGCCTCTGCAGTCATGCTCCAGAGTCACATTTTCTGCCTAGAAAAGAGAAAAAAGCACATTTGACACCTGACCTCAAATAGCCATAATTAGGAGAATTTCAGGACTGAGTCGGGGGCGGGGGGAAGTGGGCAAAGTAGAACCCTTCAGAATGCCCCTTCGTTTCAGCAGAAGTTCTCTTTAAAGCATGTGTGAGAATCCACTGGAAAAAAATGTCAAGTCCTTTTCAAAGTCATGTAAAGCAGAAGTTACCCTGGCCTTAAAAACTCAGACCTGTGTGGTGTGAACTTTCCTAGCCATGGTTTTGTTTGTTCTTTCTCTCGAGGGATTCACAGAAGTTGGACATGAAAGCACTTTTTAAATCAGCTTGCCATTAGCCTCTCCCTATGAAATTTCTAGCTCAGTCATTACCGTTCACTTAGCAACACTCAAGCGGTGGTGCAGACAGTTGCCTTTTGCTCCCACAAAAGCAAACAATCTTTTCCTATAGGGTGATGCCATTGTTGAGTCACATTTCCTCCCACCTCAGCCGACAAATAAATAAAGGTGCCGAGAATGCTGGTTCCTGGGCCCCAGGAGGTGCTGGGGGGCGCTGGTTGGGTGGTGCCCCTCCAGAGAGGGGCCTTGGCTGCCCACATCTGGGAAGGGGCTGCCCCACAGCTGTGCAGCCGCCCGCCCCGTCATAGGCTTGGTGCATCCATCACCCGACCTCCTGCTGTTAGGGGTCTCTCGGTAGGATGGCCATCCTGGCAGGGGCCTGGTCTAGACACCCCTCCCGCACACCCAGCGCTATCAGTCAACTTCTGGGTGAACTGTGTTTCACCTCGTGACCTCCCATTCAACCCAGACAAACATGAAAGTGTGAACGGGGCCTCTGAGGGGGCAAGAGGCCTCTTAACCCACTTAGCTCCTTTTCCAGCCCCACATCAAACGCGCACAGCCTGACCCCCACTGCTGCATTTGTCCCACACGTGGACTTGCAGCTACTGGGCAGCTGCCCGGGCCTCGGGGGGCCAAGCCTTGCGCCCACCTGAATAAACGGCGGGCTGGACCCACTCATGTCCACCCACCGGTGCGAGCAGGGATGAGTCGGTCTGAGCAAAGGCAACTCAGTCTCCAGAGAAAACAGAGCACAGAACAAATGCACTTACCACAGGACAGTTCTTGCAGAGTTTTTAGGAAAGAAGATGTGCGCAAACACCCCCCATTCCTTGGGGATCCAAGCCCCTCAGTGGCTTCTCCAGCAGGGCTCAGGCAGGACTGTGAGGACGCCTCCTTCAGCTCTCCTTGGAGGAGGTGCTGGACTGTTGGAGCTGTGACTTTACAAAGTCTGAATGAGAAATCAGACTGGTTCCACGTGGCCTGGCTGTTTCCTGTGTGTCGGGGATGGGCCGCAGGCGTTGCCCTCCTGCCTGAGAGCCTGCCGCTCTGCCAGCCTCACTCCCCTTTCCTCTCTAGCCGGAGCCTTGCCTGAAGCCCAGTCACCCAGTCACGCCTCCCCTGTTTTTGCCCCAACCCTTCAACACATCAGGTACACGAATGCAGTGAAAAATTTGATGTCTCCTTCACCAGAAGCGTTGCTGTGGTGTGACGGCTGGAGTCTACACATCCTAGTAAAGACCTGCTCCCACCCTGAGTGTTGCGTTGCCCTCCGGATTCAAACACTCCAGAGTAGGTACTTAAAACTCATTGTAAGATATACTTTTCTTCAGTTGTAGAACACAAGAGAAACAGAGTTCTTTTGGGTTTAAAGTACCGGTGACAAGTGAAGCTGGGGAGAGGCTGCTGGCTGCCTCCGGGCAGAGCGGGGAGAGGGCTGTGCTGGCCCAGGCTGCCCTCTGAGTGCTGTGGGTGGTGAGCCGCCCTGTGGCCATCTCTAGGGTTGCTCAGGGGACACCCCAGGGCCCAGCCCCAGAGGCAGCAGCCCCCAGGAAGCACATGGCCCCATGGGAGAGCTCGGCGTCCATTTTCTGTGGTTTCTAGGAAATGAAATTTTGAATACAAATAAATCTATCACTTCAAAGCAACTTGTTGAGCATTATTGATGTATGCTTTGATGTGCATTGACAAGCTGCCTTAAACTACCAACAGAGCTTGCTTCTGGATTCTAGAAACATTCACTACTGTAGTTTCCATACATGGGATATATTTCAGTCTACTTAAGGTCTCAAGGTATGATAATATTTCCAAGTATCTTGTACTTGGTTTGCTGTATTATAACCCTTGTGAACATAGATGGACTGGGGATATAATTTGTGCTGAGAGTAGAGAAAAGTCATGGTGTCACTGGACTCAATTTCAGGACTTATTATTGAATAATTTGATACAGGTATAAAATATGGCTTCATATTTCTATATTCATGTTACACACCAGTTCAAATAGGTGGAAACACAATTATAGGCTATATGACTTAGAATAGTGTCGTTTTCAAAATAATCATTTGTTTCGATTTGAATCCTATCACCTCAAAAAGACATACTGAAGTCCCAATCTCTGGTACATGTAAACTTGACCTTATTTGGAAACAAGGTCCCTGCAGATGTGATTAGTTAAGATGAGACCATAGGTAAGTGGGGTGGCCCTTAATCCACTATGACAGGTGTCAGTATAAAAAGAGGAGAGAGCTACTGAGACAGAGACACACAGCGAGGGATGGCCACGTGACAATGGAGGCAGGGACTGGAGTGATACATCTATAAGCGAAGGAGTGCAGGCAAACGCCAGAATTTAGAAGACGTCAGGAAGAATTTCTGATAGGTTTCAGAGGGAGTGTGGCACTGCTTACACCTTGATTTCAGGCTTCTGCTGTCCAGAGCTATGAGAGAAGCAAAGCGCAACTTCTTTGCATTCTGTGGCGTATCTCGAGAGTGTTTGACCAAGCCTGCTTGGGTGGCCTTTCCTTTCCATCTGCTTCGTGTGTACCTTTAAAGCAGGGTGGTGGGCAGAATAATGGCGCCCTTCAGATGTCCACATCTTTGTCCTGGAACCCACGACTATGAAGGCTACATGGCAAGGGTAGTTAAGGCTGCAGATGAATGAAGGTTGTGAATCAGCTGGCTTTAAAATAGGGAGATGACCCAGGTGGGCCCAGAGAATCAGGACTGTGCTTAAAAGAGGAAGAGGGGATCAGAAGAGAAAGCCAGAGAGATGGAAGTGAGGGAAGGGCTCAGCAGAAGATACTGGCTTTGAAGAGAGAGGAAGGGGCCACGGGCCGGGGGTGGGGTTGGCCTCTAGAAGCAGCAACAGGCAAGGGAATGGCTTCTGCCTGAGAGCCTCCAGGGAGAACGCAGCCCTGCCGACACCTTGATCCTAGCCCCGTGAGAATCATGGTGGGCTTCCACTGTGTAGCCCAGTTAGATAACAAAGTTGTGTTGTTTTAAGCCACCAAGTTGTGGTAATGTGTTGGTCATATCAGCGATAGAAAACTAATGCAAGCAGTAAGTCAAATTTTTTTTTTTTTTTTTTTTTAGAAAATTGGGCTTTTGCTGTGGAAAATTGAATTTTAGATTTCGTTTAGCATCTTGTTCTAGAATATTATCTGCACGAATTTATCTCATTTTATACTCAAAAAAGATCATCTACATGAGTGTTTGCCCCAAGACGAACATAACATAGTGTAAAACCACTTTCACCCTGGTGGTTTCATGCTCTTCCTGGAAAAGATTTTATGCACTAGCAGGATGCTGTAATGCTTCTGTTTCAGATCAACATTCGTGTTCATGTTGCTGTTTTCAGAGCTTGAGATCATTTACGTCATCTAATGTGATTGGAAGTGTAATGATGAAAACGTGGTGGAGGCTCCCTCTAATTTTTCATAAATTTGTTGCCTTATCAGGTTAGAACATTGGCCCTCTTACTTGCTGTTCCCACCTCCTATTCTCGGCTCCAAGTGCTTTTGTTACTGGAACTTTTGGGTTTCCTGGTGTATGTGAACCTCAGTGCTTGTATCTACCAGTTACAGGACACACAGGATTCGTGATGGTCATGTTATGTGAATTCAATACACGCTTGGGAGCACACGTTATCAGCAGGCCTGGATACATCCTCAGGTCATTTAGATATCTCAGAGTTGGGTCCAACAAACCAAATAAAACCATTAGATTTGTAAGGTAACTGTTGGAAAGCTGTAACGACTATTCCCCATGTTTCTTTGTGAAGATAGTGGAGAACAGAGCAAATCACTTTGCCCCAAATACAAATGAATTTCTCAGAAATTCAAAGGAGTGAGTGCACTGTGAACTGAGATACTTCTGGACCTCGCTTTTCCTTTTTTCCTCCCTCTATCCCTACTTGCCTTTTGTTCTTTTTGGTACTGAGCTACTCCTCAGGGTGGGGGAGAGTGGTTTCATTGGCCAAGATCTGCTGGCAAGGCCACAGCAGCCCCGCTTCCTGAAGAGGCGGATTTCTGTCCTGTTACCAAATGTGGGAGGCTGTGGCCTCAGGGTTTCAATGCATCTATAGGCGTTTTAATAGGAAAATAGATCCACAACTGCCTTAGCTCCCTGCTTATCCCTCAGCTCTTCACCACGTTCGTCTTGGGGCTTGGCTCTCAGTCTGGATGTGGGGCTCATGACCTGGCATCTGGGTTCTAGTCAACAGGTGCCCGGAAGTGTGCTGTCAAGGTCACTGAGAAAGGTCACTGAGAAAGGAAAACAGACACATGCACGCACACATGCACAAATACCATCCACGTACAAACAGCATACACACGTGTACAGTACACACATGCACATACAGCACATGATACCCCCGTGCACACCATGCACACACTCACACACGCTCCCTCCCTCCGCTGTGCTGGGTGGTGGAGGACACTGAATTACTGTACAAAGCCAAAGAAAAACATTTTCTCCACAGATACGCGGTAGAGTTAAATGAAACTTCTGTCTACTTGAGAATCCGGGGGACGTCGGATCACTTTTCCGTTGTGAATGTGGGGTCTCTTTTGTCCTTTTTTCCCCGTTTTGTCCCCACGTCAGTAGGTGGGTGGAGGTGACCCTCTCGGAAGCTTGCCGTGTTTCCGAACATGGCAGCTGGCGCGGTGGCTGCTGGGTCTGCCTAGGATTTGGGGGTGTGCAGAGGGTGACAAATTAGGACGCGTGTGCGCAAAGGTTATTCAAATATTTCAAATACAGCATATTTGAGCATGGAAAGGCCAGGGAACATTAGTCAAATGTCAGCACCAAGACACTTCGTAGGCTGTTTCTGCTGTGTGTTTGCAGAGCGGCAGTCGGGCTTCAGGGGACGCGTGCCGTCCCAGTGTGAGGGAACTTGCAGAGAATTATGCATGGAAGCTCTAGAAGCATTGGGAATTCAGACGGCTGTAGTGGACAGGTCGTGCTCTTAAATAGCCAGGCTAGTTCCTCTGGACCAGAGGCTAAGGGAGTGGACTGACAGGGCCCAAGGCTGGTCCCATTCCCGGCCCTCGGAAAGTTAGATTCAAAGAGGGAAATATTTTGCATAAAAATGATTTTCACAGCGTAGTGGCTGAAAAGATCATAAGCCGGCCATGGCCTCCACCAGAGCAATGAGGGATCATCCCGCGGGACTCACACAGCTGGCCCTCCACCGCGTGTGCTCCCTCTGAGCACCGCCCCTTGCCTCCCCCATCTCCCCCACGGGCCTCCCCCAAAAGCCACCCAGCCCAATGCCTCTCCTTTCTCTCCTATCAAAACAGTGCAGCAGCCCCAGTCTCAAACTCAAGAGTCTTTTGACAGCAGCAATTAAGCAACTTAATTAATGAGTGAATAAAAATGATAATATTTACTGAATGGGAGCATCCTGTTTTGCATTTTTATTCAAGCTCTGCACCTGAAGAACACTGAGGGAAGCTTCCCCACCCCCAATGTCACTGAGACTTGCCACCCTCTCTGCCTCTCCCTGTCTCTCTATCTCTCTTAGTCTCTCTCCCTGTGTCTTTCCATCTCTCTCTGTCTGTCTCTCTTTCTGTCTCTCTCCCTGTGTCTCTCTGTCTCTGTCTGTCTCTCTCGCTGTGTCTCCTCCCTGTTTCTCTCTCTTTCTGTCTCTCTCTCTCCTGCTTCCTTCAGTCTGGTCTCATAAGCCCCCATAGGACACAGAGTGTAAAATGCATATGTGGAGAAAATCCCTTTCCTGTTTCCAAGGGGAATAAACTTCCATCTTTGTCATAGTCTTCGTTCACCCCTAAAAAACCTCATTCATACATGAAGGACAATTTCATGATACTTTTCTGAGGCTGAACTTTACATCAAAGTGGGTGATTAATTACTGATAAGGGTATAATAAAACATTAATGCCTTTTGTAATTAACCAGCTTAGGGATGACATCCCCATCTCTTCACGAGTGCCACACTCACAAGCATGCACGTGCACACACACACACACACACACACACACTCACTCACGAGAACTTTTAAAAAAATTCTGTATTTGGCTATTAATCTCAGCAGTACCCTCAATGCCTTACACCCTTTTTAAAAGCCACATATATTTTCCTCAATGAAATGTATAATCCATCTCGAGTGTAAGAAAAGCCCCATACATAATTATTTCCTTGTGACAGACAGTGAGTTTTTTAGCTATTATTTTTGACGGTGCTGTCATGGATGCCAAGTGTATATTGTGGTGGGAGCCAGCCAAAGCCAAGAAAACCCACCTGGAGAGCAGACTCCTTTTTTCTGTCGGGAAAGGTTCCCCAAGTTTGACAGGCCCACCATTCTGGTTAAGCTTAATTAGTCAAGAGAAAAAAATAACTGACTTCAGAGTGTTACATTTGGGGCTCCCCCTTTTTTCCCCTTTCCTCTCAAAATGTGACATTCTTTGGGGAAGACCAAGTTACCAATGGGACCTGTGCCTGTGCTTCCTAACCCCCTGGCCAGGCTCATGTGTGGCAGGCTTCACAGGCCATGCCTCGTCTGTTTAGTGCTTCCTAGAGCTCTGCCAGCTTAACCCATGGAGCTACGGTTCTGCATTGGCAGAACTGGTATAAGGCCACTTGGAGAAACACTGATTTATTTCAGGATGAAATTGGTGAATATGGAAGCATGCAGGATTTGGGCTGGCTGTGGGAAGACATTGTCCCAGTAGTGGGGTGCAGTAGAGCTGTCCGTCACACTGACAGCTCTCGCCTTTCCTGCCCCTGTATCTTCATCTCTGCCAGAGTCCTCCCATACAAATGCTTGCTCCGGCCATGTGACTTGTTCTGGCCAATGGGACAGACTTGATAGCAGCTGAGAATACAAATGTGCTTGTGTGTTTCTACTTTCTTTCTTGGACATCTGCCACCATCATGGGGACATTGGCCTGCTGGGGGATGGGACAGTGCATAGAGGAGATCTGAGCCATCCCAGCTAAGGCCATTCCCACCAGCCAGTGCCCAATGAGCCACCAGCTGATGGCACAAGTGTGAGTGAGCCCAACTGGAGTACCAAACCTGCATGTCTGATTCGTAAACTTGTGACAAATAAGAAATTCGAATTTTCACTGTTAAGCCTCTGGGTTTTGAGCTGGTTTGTGATGTATCAGTATCTCACTGCTGCCTAAGGGTCTCCAGCACAAAGGTGTTGAGTTGAGCACCTACTGAATGCAAAGCTCTGCCGGGCATGGTGGGTATGCAGAGAGCATGACAAGTGGCACTTCCGCCGACAGTCACACTCATGAAGCATCAGTTACTATGACAAGGAAGAATGCATGGAAATCCTCAAGTCTGGGCTCCATAAGGAGGGCGAGGCTCTAGGCCCAATTGCTTTCCTTTCATGTGTTTCTCGTACCTTTTCGATCTTAAATCTCTTCATACACTGCTGATCTTTCTGATTGGACGTTTATGTTTCCCGTTGGACAGTAAGCACTGTGAGGGTCCCCTATCTGTCTTCCGGGGGCCCTGGCAGATAGTCAGCACCTACTCACCAGCAGGCATTTGCTGTGTGAAAGACGGTCATGAAAATTCAGAGGAGGGAGAGATGAAACATGCTGGGGAGGAAGACTGCTCCTGAGAGACCTCCCAGAGCTTTTTCTCCAGCTATGAGGGTGCAATCACAGTTTAGCTCACACCCCTCCCGCCCCCCACCGCATGTCTGTTTATGTTCAAGTGGTTAACTCTTGACAAGAAAGAGAGGATGGTCCCAGGTCTGGAATCCCTGCTGGTGAGCACTAAGGAGGGCGGGGCACCAGGTGAGACCTGGAGGCCAAAGGCCACGTGTCTCTCTGCAGAATCTGGGACAGGAGGCACAAGAAGGGAGGGGGCACAGGGCAGATTAGGTTCTGGTGGCCCTTACCCCACCCCATGGGCATGGATCAGCACTGTGGGCACGAGCTGTGGGTCTAAAACCAGACACACCCTAATTCACGTGGTGCCTCTGCCAGCTGACTGGCTCTCTGGGTCGGTTTCTGTACTGTCAAAGGTCATCGTAAAGATTCAATGCAGGAATACCGTACCCTCCAGATCTCTAGGGCACCACGAGGGTTCCTGGGCAAGCAGCGCCCACTGTTTCTGTTATTTATCTTGTGTCAGCATCCCCTTGTTTTCCAGAGAAAGCCATGAGTATTGGGGTGGGTTGGGGTCCCCACCAGGCAAGAAACCTGCACTGAGAACTCACAGCGCAACTCAGGAAAGGTCGACTTTGATAGTTGAGAGGTATTGCAGGGTGAGACCTGCCCGCCCGAGTTTTCTTGTTGCTATTGCCCTAATCAGGAATGGCTTCGGTGCCAGCAGTCAATGCATTTATAAATTGTTAGATTTTAAAATGAAAAAACTGACAACAGACAACCACAGTGCGTGTTGATGTTTCTGGTAAGGCAGCCTGGTGTAATCCACAGAGCACTGAACCGTGGGGTCCCTGGACCTCGGACTCCCGGCCATTACTCCCGAATGTGTCCTTTGCAAAGCACCTAACCTCCGAGAGCCACTGCCCCTCGCCGAAAACTGGGAGGCATCCTAATTGCGTTCTCTCTCTCTCCCGCACTCCCTCCCTCTGCTTTCCCTCCCTTCCTCCTTCCCTCCCCTAAGTTGAGCAGAAAATACAGCAGTGCTCAGGAAAATGATATAAAATCTGTAACATGCTAAGTAACTATGAAACACATCATAATAATAAGGTTTTAATAACTCACAGTTATTGAGAGTTTGCTACGTGCCGGTCCCTATCTGTACAGGTGTATGTCTCCTCTCACTCAGTCTTCACAACAGTCGTGTGAAATGCACACATTATCCCAATGTCTCGGTGACTTTTAATGTCACCGTGCTATTCGTCCATTCCCTATTGTGTTTCATGCCGCGATATTAGGCCATCCATGCCCCCGAGTCCTGGGTCACAGAGGTGCGAATCCAGTGACTCCGGCTCTCTGAATGGCTGGTTTGGGGTGCTACCTACAGTCTCCCTGATTGGCTCGGGGGCAGTGGGCTGTTGGTATGATGGAAAGGAGCCCGTGGCTGCAAAACTGGTGGTTGAATACAAGCAGGGCCTAGTTGGGCATTAAGTGTTTTGCGCTCCCCCAAAGAGCCCGTGTTCTTAATGAAATCCTGATATACTGCTCGCTCCTGCGGATATAACACATTTGACAAGAAGGGGCTTTCAGTCCCACACCAGCCATTTCCGTTCAGCGAGGCCATTTGCAGAGCAACAGTATTTCCACCAGCTGAGGGCCCGGCCTTCAAACCCCGAGCCTCCGTTTCTGTCTGCATTTAGCCTTGCTGGGCTGGTTCAGGCATGACTCGAGATTATTCCTTCTTTGAGCGTCCCTTTGATGGCACTTTGTCATCGCTGCCACCTCAGCTATAATTTTAGCCGATCACAACCAGCACGAGGCGACTTTGTTATCAGGGCTGCATTCTTTCTCTCTGCGGTCACTGCACAGTTCAGGACCACCCCCCCCTTTACTTCCCTGATACTTTATACCTTCTTTCTGGGCTGCCTTAAATATGACAGCTGGACTGCTGACATTGGTGTCATCTACGGGACACATGGCTCGTACACCCCACGCTGCATTGATCCCATCACTGCTAGCAGCTTGATTTCCCAAGGACCAGCCCCATCCAGACATGCGTGAGCTTGGGTCCCATCCATTACCACCCCCCCGATGTGGTCCTTATGGCTCACACATGCACAGCCCCAGGCGCTCAGTGCCAGGCTTTGAAAGGCCCTGAGCCCAGCCCCTAGGCGGCACTCTCACCTGGTCTCTGCTTCAAGTTACAGAGCAAATAGAAGCAGTAAACACAGTTCCCCGCTCCCAGCCACCTGCCAGCTAATGAGTGACATCATTTAACACTGTTTTGAAAAGAGAGATTTAAAGTTGTTTTGAAAACTGAAGGAAAAATACAAATGTTTGAGTGTTAAACATTTTGCCCAAATACTAAAATGTTAATGTCTTTTTATTCTGACAGTTTTACAGGAAAGTGAGCTTCAGCATGCTCGTGGCTGTCAATGAAAATCTCAGTGCTGAGTTTGGTAAACATTATGGCAGTAGAGTGGCAGCTGAAAAATAAAGTTTAAGGAAATGAGAGGTGTTCAATTCTCTTCAGATTTTCCCAAATTCATTCAATATTTTGCTTTCTTTTAACTCAAAAATTTTAAAACACTCCAAATTCTATCCACATGCATCCTACAATTGTTACTGGTTTCACCCATTACAAAATATATGCTGTCTGTAGAAATTTGGGAAAATAGGAAGGAATGAAGACTAAAATAAAAATCACCCATATGTCAAGCCTTAGAAGTGATCACACACATATCCATATTATGTGGAAGCATATATATTACACTCCAAACGTTTCAAAAACATAATTTGGACAGTAGTTTAAATAGAAATTTATATTCTGGTTTTACCTTAATATTATAATTTTCAAAGTAGAGGTTTTATTTTATTTTCCTTTACTGTACAGCATATATATCCTTTTTTAGAAAAATAAAAATACAGGAAAGAAAGATAATGAAATAAAAATCAGTAAAAATCCTCTCGTTTAGAGATGACTACTGTTATCTTTTCAGTTTTTGTTTCTATCTAACTGTATATATTTTGAATGAAAATAGTATAAATATATATACACACATATAATTTACTGACAATGATTTAATTTTATGATAAGTAGTATTATATAACTTTTGTGAATAATTATCTATATGATCATTTTTATTATCATAGAGTTCTACTGTTCAAGAGTGTATTTAACCAAAAAAAATGATTGTGAGACATCTAGGCTGTGTTAGTCTTCTACGATTCGTAATGAAGCTATAAACATAACTTGTAGAAACATTCATGGATATATTTCTGAAATAATACATGCGAGTAGAATTTTTCAGGTCAAAGAATGAAAACATAACTTTGTTATGTTCAGCACATATTCTATCATTTGGCTCTTCTCTAATTTATTTAACCATTTTCCCACCGTTTGATGTTTAATCCATTTCAATGAACACCCTTGAACCAAACGTTTGTACTGACCATAGATCGTTAGTATGGTTTCCCTGAAGGGGGTTGTAGGGCCAGAGGAGGTGAAGTTAAAGGTTAAAAAGTAAATTGCCAGATTGTGTATCTGCAGAGTCTGGTCTGATGAAGTAGAAATAATTTCAGCATTTTTACCTTTTTTTCTGTTTTAGTGCAAATGCCAGCTATCAAAGATACCATCCTCATAATTGTGTGAGACGGAATGAATGGTTCGGAAAGTACCTGATTAAACTATGTATAGGTGAGCAGGTGATATAAAGGCTCGAAAAAAGGGAGAAGAGAAATAGGAACAGTTGTACATGAAAAGGAATGAGGTAGTAAAAGCAGCAACCCACACTCTCAGTTGGTTGAAATGGTCATTGATCTTTATTTGAACCGCAGGCCACTGGTGTTAGCATGTTCAGGTAGTAAATTTCATCAGAATGACACACAGGTTGAGTTGCACAACTTAGTGAAAATATGGGTGCAAAAGAAGCAGAAACAAAATGAAAGTTTCTATCCAAACAGAGTATCCAAACCGTTAATAATGGAACTTATGAATTTTGTTGCCTTCCTTAATTAGACCATCCAATACACAGTTTATTTGGATTGAGAATTTGACTGTGAAAGGCAGTGATCTTGGGATTCTGCTTGAGAGTAATGATAGCAAAAGTCTGGTATTTCATAGGAGAAACAGTCATACAAGAGGTGATAAGCTAATGAAAAAACATGTCACTCAGCCCATAAAGCAGAATTTTCTGGCTCTTTGGCTTTCTTCTCCTTCTTGCCCAAGATGTAGCTTCTCCAACCCAGATCAACCAAGTACAGAAAGAGTGCCCGTGGTGGCACCTCTGTAGACTGTGGGCTAGACTGTGCAGATCCAAGAACTAAGGGCAAGGCTCTTGACCTCAACATGCTCACTGTTGAGTAGGGAGATGGACGTGTGAACTGATCATTGGATTGCCATGAACAGGTATAGTTGAGGCTTATTAAATAGGGTTCAGCTACTTTTTTTGACTCTGTTCTCTGGTGGTAGCTTGGACACCCGGAAAAATATGCAAGAGCAAACAATACAGCTCCCTTGCAGACATTTGCAATTTGCCAGAGTTAGTTCTGTGAGCTTTCTCTGAAGGTTCATGTTATATCCTGGATCCCTGACGGGGACCTGTAACTTGACTTTCAGAGGAAGGACCTTAAGAAAAACGAGAGAACTCGGGAGCCTGGCATAGAGTTTTAAACTCTGCAAAGGAAAGGACAGACCCTGTCCCCACCTTTCTTTATGGGGTGGGTTAGGGGTGATGATATACAGCGAAGGAACTCTGTCCTTTGCCAGGTAGCCTCACTGTGGCAGAGACATCACGTCCTGCCCTTGTCCCCAGATCTCAGCCCACCATTACTCATCATCTCCACGTGGACAGCCCTGGAGGAGACCATCAATTGCCAATGCAATTCAGCAGATACACTTCATAAATTTTAATTACATTCCCACTGAAAATGAATGGTCAGAAAATATAAAACATCTGCCATCCAGATCATTTACATTTTTCATACAATAAATCATCAGTGATATCCCAAACCATGGCTTAAATCATGTGAGAGTAGTAGGTCACAAAGAAGGAAAACCATCCATCGTGAGATAACTGTCTGGATCCCAGCACTTCCTTCTCGGGCTGTGTGTAGCGGGGCAAGGAGACAGGACGGACACCCAACACTTTACAGATGTGCTGGAGAGCAATGGGGCCCAGTCCTCATACCTAGAAGCTCCCAAGTCTTATCTAGAACCTGCTAATTGATCTACTTACCATTGTTTTGTCAATGGTAAAACAGGACCTTGTTTAAGTAAGAGAATATCAGGCCAATTATGTTTGGGAAAAGCAGGCATTTATCACTCAACTGGCTTGTTTATCTAGCCTGCAGGTAGTATAAAGAGGCAGCTTCATTTTCAAAAATCAATTTTTATTAACATTATATTCATAAAACTACTGTTTGCCTCTAAGCATCTTCCATGTCATCAAGCACGAGGTGGGGGCATTGCCATAGTGACGGGCCTTCTTGGCGACCTAGAGGCCCTGGTGGTGAGGGAAGAGAGACCCAGGGAGGTAGCAGCTCAGTGAAAGTGTCCAGAATCAGTGCAGCCACAGCCAGAGAACGACCTAACATGGAACCGTTGCGGAAGCAGATTAAGTGTCCTCAGGGGAAGTTGACACAGCTGCTGATGTGTCCCCAAACCCCTTTTTGTCTTTCATTTGTCAGTTTTCCCTTTTCTGTCTCTTTTCCAAATACCTCCACCTCTGCAGGCTGAAGATGGGGATGACGAGACATCCCTCTCCTTCCCTTGGAGAAGGCTCTCTTCTGGTCTTTGGGGGTAAGGCTCCCTGCTGTGCACCATCAGTGAGATTGTGCACAACAAAAGAACATGCACATTGGAGCCAGGGGCTCATAGGCTGAGCTGCAGGTATGTGCGGTGGGGAGCCACCGGCGTTCTGCGACTCCTGATATTAAACCTGACAGGAATAATGGGTGTCCATTACCTTTTTAAAGGTCAAAGAGACATTGCAGTATTAATTCAGTGGCTGTCCAGTTGAGGACACTGGGGCCCACAGAGGTCAAATGGCCTGCCCGGTCATGCTGCAGTAACTCCTGCTCTGTCTTCAGAAGCCGGGTCTCCGAGGGCTGGGTGAGCACTCATCTGCCCACGTGCTCCTTCTTCATTTACTGAGCCTGCTGAGGCTCTTCTGGCTCAAACGTGAGCCTTTAAAACAAAGCTCACATGTGTGTGTAGTACGGAGTTGAAGTGGGAAATACAAAAAGAATGGTGTAAGGTAGAGTCCCCCCTCAATGGAACAACCCCAAACCTGACTGTCTGGAGGAGAGCATCCCGTGAGCCGTGACATGAAAAGTATGATAATACTGGTCAGCATTATATCAAGGTGTGAGGCACTGGGCTCGTTAAACGAGAAGGCACGCTGCCTGCACCCATGTGTGGGCTCCTTCTCATCCCGTCTGCAGCACCCCTCTGGCCTTGATTCAACATGAGGGGCCACAGGCATGTGTCTCCTCATTGTTGCTTTGGTCACTTTGGACCATGCTCTCCAAAGCTTAACACCCAACGTACCTCTTCCTGTATCCCAAAAACTCTGACTTTGTTTCCTGGATTCTGCCTGGTGTTTCTCCCTCTGCGTGCCATATCTCCTTTGACATGGTCTCAGGACACCCACACAGGTGCACTGGCCTTGCCTAGGCTCGGGCGAGCTGTGGCTGGGACTCTACCTTTGGGCACAGGGGACCTGTCTGTCCACACAGGGCCTCCTTGGGACTCAGAGCTGACTTTGACATTGTCTTTCACGAGTTGCTTTTGCATTTCCCTCTGAAGTGAGCTGGCATGCCTAGTGTTTTCAAACAATACAGATGATGTAGTGTACGTGAAGACTTGATCAAATCATTAAGCGATGCCATTCAAAGTTAATAGACAAGTTTTCTCTCTAGGATAGGTAGCTGTTTAGGTAGGCATTTAAAAAATAAAACCCAAAGTTTACTGAACAAGTTTCTTTTCTCTCTTCTATTTTGATTGAGGATGTTCTGGCTGACTAACATGTTCTTTTCAGACTCAATTGGATCTGGTTCCTCGGTGTTTCTTGGCTCTAATTAGAGTGGAATGTGCCTGTGAGTTGTCCGACAGCTGCCTCGTCCTTGTAGCTGCTTTTGAAAGTTAGTCCAAAGCCAGATATCCTCAGCACAAGGGAACCAGAAGTTGCCGTATTTGTCTGCATAATTAAGAATGAGATGTGATAAAAATGGGTCTGAATTTCAGATGGGCACTTTCTTTCCTGCGTGAATGTGATAGAAAAGAATGCAATTGGTTTGGCTTTAGCATATTTCTGCTTCCCAGCAAAAAATGTTTTTCATTGTAACCATTTTTTGACAAGTCTAGCATTCTCTAGAAGACTGTGAGTTTTCTCTGCCTAACAGACAAATACGCAACACACCTGTAGAACTTCATATTAAAGGTAGATAAAATTTTCCTTCCAATTCAGTATGGTAGGTGTTTCTGGCAGCATAGAATTATGAGTATTTATTTCTCTCCCATAGTTTTCTAAAATCAGAATTAGAAAGAGAAAAAAAAAAAACCTAAAATTTTTAGGATAAATTTTTCTGTACTTTTTGTCTTCTCCCAAAACTTCATTTTTGGAAAACCTGAAACAAATTTATTTAAGTTCAGTGTGCACAAGAGACTAAACTTTTAAAACTCTCTAAGAAAATAAGATATGTGTTGGCTAGGTGAAAAACATTAACTATTAAAACACTTCCTGGTCTAGACTTTAATGTGAGAGGGTCTTGTGAGAAATTTGGAAGAAAAAAATAATAAAGTTTCCAAGAGGACGAGTGATACTTGCGTAGTGGGGTTAGTGACACTGCAGGGACTAGTGACCCCGCTGTCCCTCCCCTGTATTCCTCCCCTGTGAACCACACTGTGCTAGGTAGGTTCTGAGCTTGGTGCTTTATTTATAGTCTGCAGATGCAAGCGCAGCCACCCACACATTCAATCACAAGCCGTCTGCTCAGCCAGTGCTATATGAATCTTCCCATCCCAAAAGACCTCATCCAAAGGGCTCATCAGGAACTCTTCCATGTTGCGAGTGTTGGTCTGGGAAGCCTGTCGTCCCTTAAGTGAGCTCATTTGCAGACCAAGAATTGGATCACAAAAAAGAGTAGGTCCAAATATGTTGATGGTTATTTTAAAACATTATCACAACCTATTATGTGATTTTCTAAGCACTGTTGACAAGTGTGCTTAGTAAAATGGTGAATGAAGAAAAAAATGAATGAATTAGGAGAGATTTATTTATGTTTTAATATTAATAATAATTTACATTACGTCTGACGAACAAAATTATCAATATAGATGTTCCTTATTGCAGAATTACCAGAACCTTTCGAAAGGACACGTGGCTGAAGTAGTGGTCTCCCAGCTCCTGGAGCACGTTCTGCTTTGTGCTCTCTCTGTGCTAACTTAAACGGTATCTCACTTACCCATCTCTCAAGCTTGGCTTGGCTACCATATCGGGAAACAATTACCATTGCTAATAGGCCCCGTGGATGGAGTCAACTGGGCAGGCCACTCTTCTGTTTAAATCTGACGATGGAATCCTAATGCCTTCAAAATAAAATATAACTATGTGGACATATTATAAGCAATTTATACCTATGATCTCGTCCCACTCCATGTGTCCATGGCAATTGGAAATCAAATATATTCTTTTACTTCTTCCCACCATATACTTCTGTGTTTATTACTTCCTGAAAACTCCCAATGTCTTTATTGATTACTCATTTTATTTTCTCTTTTAAGATTTTTTATTAAAATACAACTAATATACAGTATTATATTAGTTTCAGGTGTACACCATAGTTATTCGACATTTATATACCTCAAGAAGGGATCACCTTGATGCGTCCATCAGCTATTTGGCACTGTACCACACTATCACAATTTTATTGATTATATTCTCTACACTGTGCATTGCATCGCGTATATAGCATAGTGGCTAGACATTTATATAATTTAAGAAATGATCCCCCTGACTAGTCTTGTACCCACTAGTCACTATACATCGTTATTACCATATTATTGACTATATTCCCTAAGCTTTACTTTACATCCATATTCCATTGTATATACAAAGGGTGCCAAAAAATGTATCTTAAGAAAGGAAAACTGTATTAAAATTGTAATAATATATACTGATAACAAAAGATGAATACAAGTCACATTTGACTTCTGCGATTACAAGAGGTGCTCAAAGTTATTACCATCAGCATCCAGACACTTCTGAATATGGCGAACTACTGCTTGAGCAACATTGACCAAAGTGTCTACTTGTATACATTTTTTTGGCAACCCTGGCATGTACCACTTCTTTATCCATTCATCCACTCAGGGATACCCAGGTTGTTTTCATATCTTGGCTATTGTAAATTATACTGCAGGGAACATATGGATGCATAAGTTCCCTTGAAGAAGCGTTTTTGGTTTCTTCAGGTAAATACCCAGAAGTGGGATTACTAGGTGCTTTTTGTCTTTTGTTACATAGCCTTTGTTCTAAACTCTGTATTATCTGGTATAAGTATTGTTACCACAGCCTTTTTTTTTTCCTTTTTCATAAAATGACTCTTTCCATCCCTTTACTTTCAGTCTGTGTGTGTCTTTCAGTCTGAAGTGAGTCTCTTCTAAGCAGCATATGATCTTGTTTTCTTATCCATTCAGCCACCCTATGTCGTTTGTTTGGAGCATTTAATCCATTTACATTTAAGTAATTGTTGATAGGTATGTAGCCATTGCCATTTTATTTATTCATATTTTTAATTTTTATTTATTTATTTATTTATTTATTTATTTATTTATTTATTTATTTATTTATTTATTTTAATCTTAAAGAAGTCTCTCTAAGATTCCTTGTAATTCTGGTTTGGTGGTGATGAACTCCCTTAGCTTTGTCTTGTCTGGGAAGCTCTTTTTCTGCCCTTTGATTCCAAATGATAACTTTGCTGGGTAGATTAATCTCAGTTGTGGGTCCTTGCTTTTCATCACTTTGAATATTTCCTGTCAGTCCCTCTGCCCTGCAAAGTTTCTGTTGAGAAATCAGCTGACAGTCTTATGGGGGCTCCCTTGTAGGTAACTAACTGCTTTTCTCTTGCTGTTTTTAAGATTCTTTCTTTGTCTTTAACTTTTGGCATTTTAATTATGATGTGTCTTGGTGTGGGCCTCTTTGGGTTCATCTTGTTTGGAACTCTGAGCTTCCTGGGCTTGAATATCCATTTCCTTCACCAGGTTAGGGAAGTTTTCTGTCATTATTTCTTCAAAAGGTTCTCAATTCCTTGCTCTCTCTCTTCTCCTTCTGGTACCCCTATGATGTAAATGTTGATACTCTTGATATTATCCCAGAGGTCCCTTAAATTGTCCTCATTTTTTTTTCCTTTTTTCTTTTTGCTATTCTGTTTGAGTGTTTTCTGCTACCTTATCTTCTAAATTGCTGATTCGATCCTCTGCTTCATCTAATCTGTTGATTCCCTGTAATGTATTCTTCATTTCAGTTACTGTATTTTTTATTTCTGACTGGTTCCTTTTTATGTTTCCTATCTCTTTGTTGAAGTTCTTCCTGAGATCATTGAGCATCCTTATAACCAGTGTTTGGAACTCTGCATCTGGTAGATTGCTTGCCTCCATTTTGTTTAGTTCTTTTTCTGGAGCTTTATTCTGTTTTGTTTTGTTTTGTTTTGTTTTTCCTTTGGAAGATGTTTCTTTTCTTGCCATTTTGGCTGCCTCTCTGTATTGTTTCTATGTATTGGGTAGGGCTGCTATGTCTCCTGGTCTTAGTAGAGTGGCCTTATGCAGGTATCTGGTGGGGCTCAGTGGCTCAATCTCCTTGGTCACTGTAGCCGGGTGCTCCAGGTGTGTCCCTATATGGGTTGTATATGTCCTGCTATTGTAGTTGAGACTCCTTGGTTGCTATTTGCATGTCAGTGGGAGGGGTTGACCCTCAGGCTCACTGGTTGTGAGGACTGGCCATTACTACAGTGGAGGTGTTGTAGTGCAAGGGCTGACCCTACAGAGCAGGATTCACTTTAACAGGGCTCTGATGCATGCCCAGTGTGCCCTTTGGGTATGTCATCCTTGGAGGTGGCCAGGTCATGCTCCAGCTTCGTTTGAAGCTGGCCACTGGGTGTGCTGCCTGTGCCATGCTTGGAAGTGCTTTGAGAGGCCAAGCTACATACCATGGCCATCTGCTGCTAGTGCTGGGCTTAGGGCTACTCATCCAGAGGCACAGGGTATGCCAAAACAAGATGGTGCTTATCTGGGTTTCGTGAGCCTTTGAGAGATTTTAGGAGTCTGCAGCATGAGCCAAGACAGGCGATTTGTATGGAAAAGCCACTGGAAGCAGCTTGGGTGTGCCTGAAAGCTGGGTGGGGCGGGGTCTCAAGGAATCAGGGTGAATGCACAGCATTAGCTAACTTGATGGAAACTCAGATATGGCGGCCACCTGCTTCTCCTCACTGGGTAGAGGGAGGGCTCAACAAAGAAATGATGGGTTCCACCAGCTCCTCCGTTCAGGAGTATGCTTCCCATCCAGACATCGTCTTGAGGAAGCAACTCAGTTCCCCACCATACGTCCCTGCTGCCTCTCCAGCTGCTGCCCCAGCGCTGGAACCCATAGCCAGTGATTCCGTCAGTGGGTAAGTCTGTGTGCAGTCCTTTTAAGAGGAGTGCCTGGGACTCCAGCTGCCCTTATTTCACTCCACAATCTCCGCTGTTTTTCACAGCCAGAGGTTATGGGGACTTCTCTCCCCAGCATTGGAACCCTTGGCTGGGACCCCTCACTCCTTTGGGGCAGGAGCCTCTGCAGCTGAGATACCCCTCCTGATTTTTAATGGTAACACACAGGTGTGGGACGAGCTATTTTTGCGTCTTTGCCCCTCCTACCAGTCTTGATGTGGCTTCTGTATTTCCTTTGTTCTAGGGCTTTGGTTCATCTAAACTTC
Organism: Rhinolophus ferrumequinum; assembly: GCF_004115265.2. Taxonomy (NCBI): domain Eukaryota; kingdom Metazoa; phylum Chordata; class Mammalia; order Chiroptera; family Rhinolophidae; genus Rhinolophus; species Rhinolophus ferrumequinum. The sequence continues at coordinate 57,860,998 of NC_046302.1, forward strand.
AGAAGATTCTCAATGATGGTGGTTTTATAGTTTAGCTGTAATTTTGATGTGGTCCTGAGGGGAGGTGAGCAGTGTTTAAGTATTCTGCCATTTTGACCGAAAATCCTCGATTACTTATTTTTAAACTGTGAAACTGATTGAACTGGTAACCAGCTTTATTATCCTTGGTTAGCTTGCTTTATCATGATGATAAGGATTTAGTCTTATTTTGCAAATATTTATACTGCCTCAAGCTGAGTCACTGATGTTTGATCCAAGGACTCAACTTCTTTCATTTTTAAGACTCTTCCTCAGTTGCTTTGCTGGTACTGTTCCCCAATCATGAAAGTCAGCCAGCTTTGTAACATCTTCTTACAGAGTCTGCTCAACTTTTATGGGTCGCAATTTGTTTCCTTGAATTTTGCATGCCTTTCAAATCTTCAAAGTTAGTGAGGCTTTCTCCAGCCAGGATGTATCTGTTTATAGAGCATAGTGGGTGGTTCTTGGAAGACTTGCCATGTTAGAACGTTGGGCTGGGGAGACACATGCCACCGTCCAAATTCTCATTGAATCCACATTTCCTCCCAGGAATGGGGTCCTTAAGACTTTGAGTCCTTTACCAATAGGAAAAGTTAATATCTCTTAATATTTAATCTGCCCTAATACTATGACTGCTGTACTGATGGCTTTTAATTATTAAGTCAGTTATTTTTTCCTGACATCATAAGCTATGTGCTTCAGACACATTCCTGTCTTGGCAGGCAAATACACAGTCCTTTCAGGTTACTGCTTAAACCATAATGAGGACAATAGTTGTACGCTCTCACTGGGCCTTTGCATGGTGAGTCGATCCCATCATCTGAGCCTGAACTGTGTGGAGGAAAATGTTTCTCATGTTCAGGAAACCACTTTGGTGTGTCCCCTTGGTCTCAGCTCTGGATGCCCTTGGAACTGTCTCTAGTTTGGACAATTAGTCTGGAATATTCATCTTTCCTCTCTCCAGTCTCTGCCCCTACTTTGTCCTGTTTCCTGGTGCTTCCAAATACAGGTTAGTTAAACAAGGAAACATAAACCAAAACACAAAAAGACAAAAAAAAAAAAAAAAGAAGAAAAGAAAAAAGAAAGCAAAGAAAAAGAAAATAAACCACTGCCGCACACCACATGACTTAATTTGTTTTCTGTGAATGATTCCTTTGGAATTTATTAATTTTCTATTCCCCAACAATTCTGTGAAGATAATATGCCAGATCACATGTATGTACCTGGGTTTTAGGGAAAACCATAGCTATCTACAGTACTGATTTAAAACTGCAAAATAATCCTGGTATCTCAGACTGAAGGACATCTCAGGGAATGATTTGCTATGTCTCTTAAAATTTTGACAGGATGTGTGATTATGAGTACATTGCGTTTGTATTTGGAGCGATTTCTCATTTCTCCTCGTTTTCCCCTCTTGGTCTCCTCGAATGGTGAGTACACAAATGTAGCTGGTCATTAGTCCATCTTGTTTGGAAAACATGCTTGCTCACAGCAGGATGAGCCAGCATTGGTCAACTTCAGCATATTTGGGGGCTGATGAAACAAGCTAATCATGGATCCAGAGAGCAAATGTTAATTTTCACTAGGAGCTCTGACATTTTGTGACTTTATAAGATATAAGAGGATGGAGAATTAGCTCTAGCATGTATCTCTTTTCTTTTGAGAAAACAGAAAAGCCATTGGTAGAATGTCTCTAAAGGGCTAGTTCTTCTCCACTTCATGCTCTTCCAATATTTCTTCAACATTTCATGTTAGGTTAGAGTGATTTGGGTATGTTGCTACAGGCTCATGGAGAGGAAAGATATAGGCTTTCTGAACATCTTTCATACCATGACTTCTTACCGGTCGTACAGACAATTGATACTGTATTACGGAAGTCATGCATGGGTGCAAAAGGTCGCTGCTGTTGATTCCTGCTGCCCAGCTCTCTATATGTGTCCACTGCATGTCTTCCCTTGACCACGTTTGATCCCCTCTTTTTTGGCTCCTCTCTCCTCTACTATGTCCCATTTTCTCCTTGAAGCTTACCAAAGGCATTTCTACCAAGATTTTTTTCTTCAATTTTGATTTGATAAAAAATATTTTTTCTTATTTCACTTGCAATGTTCATTTTCTTCTACTATTTGCATTTTTTTTCTTTTTGTTGTCTCTCCTGATATTTGTTACGGCACAGCCCTGTTCTCTGTCATAGCATGCTCACATTCTACACCGGGTTGGGCAATTCCAGGTCTCAAGGCTCAAAGTCAAGCTCAAGTGACCTCAGGTGGTTGGGGTATATTGTAAGAACAAAAGAATAGAGTGACTCTGTAATTCAGGGCTCTTTTGAGAGTGAAAAGAGGCCCTATTAAGTCCATCGTGCCACAGAAGTAAATGGGGCTAGCCTGGCCGAAATCAGACTTTCTTTCTTCTCTCTTTACAAACTTTTGATACTAGAACAATCCAGTGCTGGGCTCGCTTGCTAAATTCTTTGGTAATTCTACAATGGAAAGGAATAGATTTGTAGGCATTTTGGACATGGACTAAACTGCAGCAACACAGCACAAAGTGGCCTAAACACAATAATGATGTGTTCCTGTCCCACAGAAAGGTCTAAGTGTGCACTAAAGGTGGTTCTTCTCTGCTTCTCGATTTGACTGCTTCACTCTCTGGGGTGCTGTCCTCTCCACGTGGTCCAAGATGACTCACTCTCTTTGTCACTTTCCTGCTAGAGGCAAGGGGTAAAAGGTAGGTATGAGCACGTCTCATTGTCTGATATGTACTTCTACTACTCATCTTCCTTCTGTTCATATCACTCCACTTCCATTCATATCCTGCTGGCCGCAACATAGTCATCTGACTTCCACTAGCTGCAAAATTCTCACTGCTGTTTCTTCTTGGTAACTGCGCTCTGTGTTTTGTGGTCCTCAATTTACGACCTTGTAATAGATGCCAACTAGCATCTGTGTATAAGAGCATCGTTACTTTAACTCAGAAGTTCCAATCAAGAGTCATGCAAATCTATCTCTCATTGTGAAGTATTGCTTTAGTAAATTACATGCAAAGCTTACCAGATATTTCATTCATTTCCTTTCCATGACATTTTATTTAACTTCACTACAGAACCTCAAAGTGTTTTCAAGAACACTTGGAGAAGCTCTTTTCATTTTGTACATCCTGTAGTATAATTTATAGCTTAACGCCTCCTTTGCTCAAAGTCTGAAATTCTATTAGTCTGTATTTTTCTTTTTTCTAACCTTTCTAAACATTCCACCATATCAAGGAGATGATGAAGCTCATTATGACCGTTAAGATTCTGATGCAATTAAGTTTTATTCCACGTTAAGTGAGAGGGGCATGATTCCTTCTTGGAATGGGATAATTTTCTACAGGCCCACAACTTTTATACCCTCATTAATTTGCAAGGTTGTTTTAGGAAATATGTTCTCGATGCTGAATGAGGTACCTCTCCAAATTTGAACAAATCATTGTATTAATATTTTTCAGATAATAACATCCATTAAGAAAAAAAAAATTCCTCGCCATTGTCCCCAGGGGAGCCAATAGATAGGCTTCTGTGCTTTGTTTGTGGTCACTTAAATAATAGGAGAGCTCCCCCTACTGATTGGCATTGGGGAATTAGGAGGAGGGGCTAATCTCAGGCTCTTTGGTTTTGGTAACTTCACTAATGCTCCAGCACAGACAGACCCAGATGCAAATCAAGCCTGACCACTGCACTGCACACCTGAAGCTGAAGCTGAATAATATTGAATGTCAACTATCATTTTATATATATATATATATATATACACATAAATGTACACATATATGTATATATGTATGTATATATATACATACATACACACACACACACACACACACATATATATTCATATTCACAGGATGTGGAGTACAGCATAGGGAATAGAGTCAGTGGAATTGTAACAGCATAGATGATGTCAGAGGGGTAGTAGATTGAGGGAGGGGGATTATCACTTTGTGAGGGGTGTAAATGTCTAACTATTTCATTGTTTTGTACACCTGAAACTAATAAAAAGAAAAAAAGGAAGGCTGTGTGACACTGGCTTTTGAAATACTTAAAAACATCAGCATTTGTCAGGTAGAAAGATTTTCATTTCAGAGTTCTAACAGGTTATTATTATTCCAAGCAATGGAGAGTTTAAAAAGGTTGAACAACTATAATCATGGTGGTGTCTAAATGTGGGGAGTGATTAGGTTTTATTGTTTGCATAAAACTATATCACCTACCTTTGTTTTGAGTTTGTTTATGAAACATAGGCTAATTAGACCATGCAAATCACTCTGTTTCCTGCAAATTAATTAAGCTTGCTGGCCTTACCAGGTTACAGGGCCAGGCTGGCATCCCACACAGTTCCTCTGGAGTTATGTAGGAGGTGAGCTTGTCTCACGCTGAACTGTCAGATGATTCCATCATGGAAAGAATGGAGTTTAGTAATGCAGCATTTGAAAGCTTGTTCAAGTTGTAAAATGTTGGATTCTATTTTTATTAAATCACTTAAACTTTCAACATAGTGAACAAGATTTAACATACATTTCACAAGCCATTTTGAATGCATATTTTTTTGGAAAAATACAGCATAGGACAGTTTTAAAACTCAAGCTGTTGTCCTGAAGTGACAAAACAAATGAGTTAACTATTGAAATCCTATTGTTTCATCAGCCTGTCTGTGAAAACATTAGACATTTTATATTTGCAGCGTTATGAGGAAGCTACATGCACATCCTTCAAATGTACAGATCTAAAGACTCTTTATTATTTGGAAATATTATATACAATAGGCATAGAGTTTTAGAGGCTGCAGACAAATATGTTTTATTGTAAGAACCCTTAAGTAGAGAAACTAAACTAAGCATCTGGATAAGCATATAATGCAGTGAACTTGATACAAATGCCAGATCTATGGGAGGAAGGACCCTTTTTAGCAACCGCCCTTTTGTGCATAAATGCTTTTAAAAACAGCTTTGTTGAGACGTAATTTACATCCCATAAAATGCTCTCATCCGAAGTGTACTGTTCAATGTGTTTAGCATATTTACAGAGTTGTGTAACAATTCGCAATCTAATTTTAAAACATTTCCCAAAAGCAACTCTATGCCCATCAGGGGTTACTCCCCTTATCCTCCCACTGCCCTCAAACCCCAACCCCAGCCCTACACTGAACTGAGCTACTTTTGTCTGTATGGGTTTGCCTCTTGCACACATTTCATGTAAAGAGAATCGTATTTGTTTTTTGGCAACTTGTTCCTTTCATGGCATAATATTTGAGTTTTATCCTTATAGCATGTATAAGTACTTCATATATTTTTGAAGTACCAAATAATATTTTTTGCATGTGCATACCACATTTTATTGATGCATTTAATAGTTGATGAATATTTGGGTTGCTTTCACTTTTTGGCTATTATAAATAATAGCTGCTATGAACGTGTATATGAGTCCTTTTGTGAACATACGTCATTTTCCTTGAGTAGTTACTAGGAGTGGAATTGCTAGGACATATTTTACATTTTGATACTGCCAAACTGTTTTCCAATGTGAATATGCCATTCCCACAAGCAAGGTGGGTTCCAATTTCTCCACCAAAATTTGATATTGGCTGTCTTTTTTATTATAGCAATCTAATAGATGTGTAGTGGTATCTTGTGGTTTTGATTTGCATTTCTCTAATGAGTAATAACATTGAACATTTTTCATGTACTTTTTCACCCATTTATATATCTTCTTTGGAGAAATATCTGTTGAAATACTCTACACATTTTATAATTGGATTCTTCTTCTTATTATGTTGTTATAAGAGTTTTTTAAGTGTATACTCTGAGTGTACTTCCTTTATCAGATATATGATTTGCAAATACTTCCCCTTGTTCTGTGGGTTAATTTTTAAAATACTTGATGGTGGTGTTTGATGCATGAAAGTTTTAATTTTTATTAAGTCCAATTTACCAATTTTATCTTTTATTGCTTGTGCTATTGATGTCATATTTAAGCAATCATAACTGGAACTTCTAACAGATCACAAAGATGCCTTCCTACATAAGTGTCTTTGTCTTCCAATAAAAGTTTTATTAGTTTGATCTTAATTTTAGGGTTTTTTTTTTTGATAATTCATTTATTATCTTTTTCAGCTTCAGAATTTCTATTTTATTATTTTCTTTGTAGTTTCTCTTTGTTAATATTCTCATTCTGTTCATGCATCACTTTCTTGATTTCATTTAGTTGTTTATTTGTGTTCTCTTTTAGCTTACTAAACATCTTTATAATTTAAATTACTTTAAATTTTCTGTAAGACAGCTCATAGATTTGTCTTTCTGGAGGGTCATTTTTTCCAGAGTTTTGTTTAATTGAGCCATGTTTCCCTGTTTCTTTGTATGCTGTTTGATTCTTTTGTTGTTGAGACTTGCGCATTTGAAAAGCAGCCACAGCTTATTGGACTGACTTCATGCAGGGGAATACCTTCACCAATCAGCCCCACTAGAGACTCTAGGATCTCTCAGTCCTCTTCTGAGGATTTGTCTTCTCTGGGCTTGTGTGTGTTCCTTAGCCACCTGAAATTCCCTAAGCAGCATCGCTCTGCTTCTCAGAAGTCTGCAATCTCTTGCTTATCCTGGTGTCTGACTGCACAACTGCACCTCTAATGTGCTAAGGTCATCAGATTTGCTTTCACAGGATTCCCAATTATGTTTCCTGTCCCATCAGTGCTCCAAGTCAGGCCAGACAAATGCCAGTTGCTCAGGCAGCCTCCGTAGTAGCCAGAACATTGGATTTACAGTCCATTCTTTTGTTTCTGTCCTCAGGGAACAGTCCTGCCTTGGGAGGTTTCACTCAAGGTTGAAGCACATTGAGTCAGATAGGAGCAGGGGCATGGCTGTGTGTACAAAACACAATGAACTCTCCTACTACTTTTGTTGGAATCCCTTTTGGTTATACATTGTTCTGAGTCCTGAAATTTCTCATGTGGCCTCTAACATTCTTGCAAAGGTATTTTGGCCCATACATTGTTGTTAATTCAGTGTCTCTGTGGAAGAGTGAAGGCCTGCAGCTTCCTAGTCCACCACCTTGCTGATATCACCTATTTCTTCTTCACTTCAAAATTTCGAAGGGTATGTAATCTAGGTTGGTGAGTTTTTTCTGTCAGCACTTTAAATATTTCCCCGTACATTCTTCTTGCTTATACAGTTTCTGAAAGTAAGTTGAATGTAATTCGTATCTTTGCTCCTCTGTAGGTAAAGTTCTTTTTTCCTACTATATTTTTCAAGAGTTTATATTCACTTTTAATATAATATGCCTAAATCAGTTTTCTTTTTCTTTTTTTCATTTATCCTGCTTGGTGTGCCATGAGCTTCTTATACCTGTGATTTGGTGTCTGACGTTAATTTAGGAAAGTTTTCAGATATTTTTGCTTATATATATTATAGAAATTAAATCAATAATTAATAACTTTCCAAAACACAAAGCACCAGGTGTAGATGGGTTCACTGGTAAGTTCTACCAAATATTTAAAGAAGAAACTGTCTACAATCTCTTTCAGAAGATAGAAGAAGAGGGAATTCTTCCCAACCCATTTTATGAGGATGACAAACTCTAATAACAAAACTAGACAAAGACATTACAAGAAAAGAAAACCACAGATCAAAATCTCTCATGAATATAGATGCAAAGATACCCTAAAAATATTATCAAGTTGAATACAACAATGTATAAATAAATTATACACTATGACCAAGTGAAATTATCCTCGCTATTCAAGACTGGTTCAACATTCAAAAATCAACTCATGTAAACAATCACATCAACAAGCTAAAGAACAAAAATTGTGTGATCACATCAATAGATGCAGGAAAAAAATTTGAAAAAATCCAACACCCGTTAATGATAAAACTCTGCCAACTAGAAATACAAGGGGACTTCCTGAACTTGATAGAAAATCTACAAAAAATCTGAAGGTAACTTCATATTTAATGGTAATTAACAAGCAGCTATCCTAAGATCAGAAACAAGGTAAAGATGTTCTTTCTCATCACTTCTTTCAACATTGTTTTGGATGTCCTAGCCAATACAATAAGACAAGAACAGGAAATAAAAGGAAGGATAAGCTAAACTGTCTTTTTTGCTGATGACATGGCAATCTACATAGTAAATCTGAAGAAACCAACAAGAAATCTCTTGGAATTAATTAGTGATCATAGTATGGTTCAGAATAGAAGGTTAATATACAAATTCTATGCTTTCCTATATACCATTAGTAAACAATTGAAATTTGAAATTTAAAACACAGTGCCATTTACATTAAAACCCCCCAAAATGAAATACTTACATGTAAACCTAATAAAATATGTACCAAACCTACATGAGGAAAACTACAAAATTCTGATGAAAGAAATCAAAGAAGAACAAAATAAATGAAGAGATCTTCCAAGATCATGGATAGGAAGACTCAATATTGTCAAGATGTCAGTTCTTCCCAAATTGATCTACAGATTCAATGCAGTCTCAATCAAAATCCTAGCAAGTTATTTAGTAGATATTGACAAGTTTATTCTAAAGTTTATATGGAGAGTCAAAAACACAGAATAACTAACTCATTATTGGAGAAAAACAAAGTTGGAAGACTGATGTGACCTGACTTCAAAATTTACTATTCAACTTCAGTAATGAAGACAAGTGTGGCATTGGTGAAATAGTAGACAAATCAATGTAACAGAATAGAAAGTCCAGAAATATACTTAAATCTAGTCAACCAATCTTTGATGAAAGAATAAAGGTAACATAATGAAGACAGGACAGTCTTTTCAACAAATAGTGCTAGAACAATAGGACATCAACATGAGAAAAAATAAATTTAAGCACAGACTTTGTACCCTTTACAAAAATTAGTTCAAAGTGGATCATAGGCTTACATGTAAAATGCAAAAGTGTAAAACTCCTAAAAGATAATAACATAGGAGAAAAGCTACGGTATGTCCTTGGGTATGGCAATGACTTTTCAGATACAACACTGAGGGCATAATCCATGAAAAAAAATAATTGATAAGCTAGAATTTATTGAAATTAAAAACTTGGAGAAAATATTAGCAAATGACAAATCTGACATTATTCAAAATATACAAAGAATGCTTACAACTTAATATGAAAATGAACAACTCAATTAAAAATGGGCAAATATCTTAATAGACACCTCACTAAAGAAGGTGTCCTTAAGTAGATGAATGGATAAATAAACTGTGGTCCATCCAGACCAACGAATATTATTTAGTTTTAAAAAGAAATGATCTATAAAGCCATGAAAAGACAGGGAGGAACCTTAAATGCACATTACTAAGTAAAAGGATCCAATCTAAAAAGGTTACATATTAAATAATTCTAACTATATGACATTCTGGAAAAGGAAAACTATGGAGAGAGTATAATGACAGTGGTTGCCAGGGATTGGGGCAGAATGGATGGATCGGTGGAGCATAAAGTGTTTTGAGGGAGGGAAAGTACTCTGCATGATACTATAATTGTGGGTACATGTCATTATACTTTTGTCCAAAAATAAAATGTACAACACCAAGAGTGAACCCTAATGTAAACTTGCTCTGTACTGTAGGTGATGGTGACATGTTAATGTAGTCTCATTGATTATAACAAATGTCCCATCTGGTGGGGGGTGTTGAGAGTGGGGGAGGCTGAGCACATGTGGGAGAGGGGTTATATGGGAACTGTCTGTACCTTCTGTTCAGTGTCCTTGTGAACCTAAAACTGCTCTAAAAAAACAAAGTTTATTGAAAGGAATGAAAGCCAAAACATGATGATCGAATAATTTTTTTTTTTTAATGTAAAGTGCTTGAACTTTGGTGGCACGCAGTGAGCTCCCTGTTGAGTCCACTCCCAATGCAGTGCATTTTCCCCACAACCCGAGGCAGAGCATTTGAACTAAGACTTAAGATGAAAAGTCTGATTTCGTACCAATAAACCAGTTCTTTCTTCCTACATTTTCTCCGACATCATTTCTCGTACTAACTCCATCAACTCAGACATATTTTTTTCCTGTTATCTCTCCTACTTAATCAGCCATTTCCCTGGATTCAGCCCACTGGAAATCGTTCTTATCAAAATTAATGACAATATATTTTAGCCATTTCAATGAACTCACATTTTTGTGATTTTTTTTTCTTTTTGTCTGGGGATATTAAAACCCTTATTAGATATTTAATGGTGGACTTAACGATCAGAAATTAATTTGTGTTAATAAGGGTCTGTGACAAAGTCTAGGAAGGGGTTATTGACAAAATTTATGTTGACGACTAACATAGAAATCACAATGCCTGCATTTCTTTCTATTCCTGTAGTTACTGAACTGTGACATTACAGACATCTTGCCGAACATTTCCCAGTTTCAGCTTCTACAACTGGAAATAACCTCTAAGCAGCTAATAAGATATCAAAAGGGCCCAGTGGCATTGACAGTTGATAGACTTTGAATTTTGAACTCATTGTGACCTGAGATGAGCTAGGTACAGAATAGGTAAAGAGGCCAAATGAGATAATTTATGAGGTGCATTCGGTTTACGTGCAGTGGAAGTACAGAGTCAGGTTAAAATCACAAACAACAACTCAAACAATAGTGGATATTAAAAACATTTACTGTGTGGGTCAGACATTCCTCTCCATGTGGTACGTTATGTAATTCTCACAACCCTTTTTAAAGAAACATACTGACTCGCATTTCACTGATAAATAAATGGAAGGCAAATGAAGTAATGGCTTGACCAAAGTCACGCTGCTATTAAGTGAGTCCAGATGTGACTCCAGGACTTTCCAAGTCCAGACTGTACTGAGAGGCACAGAAGTCCGGGGACTGTGGTCATGGGGATGACGACATTTCTGTAGATTGAACTTGACAGGAAGTGGAATCCTAGCCCTTGAGTGGGAGAGGAAAGTAGAAGAGAGCACAGAGGCAGAGAGCCTAGCGGTGCTGGCTGTGCACACAGCAAAGACCTGAGGCTGCCACCCTCCCCTTCGGCTGTGGGGAGGCTGTGCTCCATGTCAGATTCCCAAAAGTCCATGTCCAAGCAAGGACAAACATGTCCGTGCTCCCTTCATGCCCAGTAATGAAGGAACCCCCACTAGCAGCAGCACTTGCACAGAGATAGACCATCAGTGGGAGGGTGATTGATATATTACTTTGGTGCATCGTTCCCCTTGAATCTTTTTTTCAGCTTTTATTTTATGTCACTATTGGTTTGCATCACTGCCATGTTGAGAGCTTAATACTTGGAGCCATCATGGAGCTGACACTTGTAGGCAAGAGAGGCAAATCTGTAAACAAATACATGAAACACTTTGAGTTATCAGGAATAGTGATGTTTAATTCCTGCATGCTGCCCCTGCCATTGCTGTCTCTAACAGCTACCTCTGGGGTCAACCAAGCAAAGGGGTCCCGTCCTTTAGGAAGACTTTTCCTCAGTGTCATATGGGCTGCAACTTCCTTTGCCCCTCTTTTTGTTGTGAGTTTTGTGTCAATTTCTTCTCTCTCTCTCTCTTTCTCAGTTTGATTCAGTCTCCAGGAAATGTGTCAGAACTCCTGGTTTTCTATTAAGATATTACTTATGAAATCCCAACCTGGGCTACAGGTAAAGGATGTTTTAATGGCTCATTACTCCATTGTTGTAATAATGACCCAGGAGACAATCTCCATGAACAGAAGAATTTAGTGATGTCACGTTTTGCATATGGCATCTTGCTTTCTTGTCTAGGTAAAAAAAATACTTAAAATGGCTTCCTATAGACACTTGGTTAAAATAAAACACTTGAACAATTGATTAAAGTAAATTTATCATTATACACACATGTTTCTTAAATTTGCCAAGGAAGAAGTTTTCCTTTGAATCACCATCAACTATGATGTACTTGAAATGAAATGGCTCACTGTCTATAGTGTATGGTTAGACTGTAAACTCTTTCAGGACAGGGACCGTGTCTGAATCACGTCTTTGTTCCTAATATCAAGTACAATACGTGTTCAGTACTATGTGCTTTGTAATTTCTGAATGACTGAATTACTTTAACTGTGAAAATGCTCCAATGGATTGTATAATGCTGTTGTATGCATTATTTTCTCTGTAAATGAGTGTAGAAAGGATGCAAAGTGTTAAAGTCAATTTGGAATTTAATCCTTAAGAAATACAAAAATTTATCTAAAATTAAATTGACACATTCTTGGACAAAATGGTCCTTAGGTCTCTTTAGAATAAATGGTCTTTATCGTGACCATGAGTAGATGTCATTGGGGTCTAGCACATCACACTTACCTCCCACTCAAGTGGCTCCAACTCTTTACCATGTTGCTTATCATTTACCTACCTAATCAATTATTAATTTAATATTATTTTGGTAGGAAAATTCTATAGAATATCATCTTGGAAAATTTTCGAATCATGAAATTTTAAAATGAGCATTTTGTAATCTCCTTTTAAACAAAAACAATATGCTGAATAATATATTCCAAATACTAATAAACTGGAATTTTTAAAGCAATTGCTAAAATATTTATTAACATAGATGTTGTATCTGTCTATATATCAAAAGGAATTGTGTTTTCATTAGATACTACTCTTAAGTTGCAGCTCAATTCTTCTTGATTTTTACTGGGCCTAATAGGAGGTATTCGCTTAGTTATCACTGAGAAAAATGTACTGACAGAGAGGAAGGATTCATATTTTGGGAATTTGGGAATAGCTAAAACGGTGGGGAATGGTGCTGGTGGCAGGAGCAGCAGGAAATGGAGTAAGGAAGGGTTTGTTCACGGACACCATAATGATGGCTTCTTTTTTCACTTCCTTTTTTGTTTATGCCAAAAAATGGTATATGGGGATGGGGTAAAGAATATTTTCTATTACTTAACTTTAAAAAATACTTCAAGGCCAAAGGTCATGATCTAGATTGGCATATATGAGTGTATTATTCTGGACCATTAGTCTTACACATGCATTTGCTGATTTAAAATGCACATTAATAATAAACTTGTTCAAGTTTGTCCAAGTCAGCATTTCTCAAGCCTGTTTGAGCAGAGACCATATTTTTGCACCAAACCCACAGTGTTCCAGGAACACACAGTGTGGATGTAACTGCAGCCGATGAATGCCAGACTCAGATTCTACTCCTTGATAACGCGTTTTCCTTGTGTGTGCACAACACACACACACACACACACACACACACACACACACACACACACGAATAGAATAGATGAGTCATATTTCAAATTTTCCTTTGTAAATAATTTTCTCTAGCTCTTATTTCTGAAACCATCCTACAGATGTCCTCAGATTTGCAAAACTGTCTCCTGCTGACACCTTTGCTCTGTTTCCTATTCACCCCACTGGGGCGGGAAGGATCCCCACCCTGAAAGGTATGAGATAGCTGAATACATGACTTGAGACAGGACAGAAGCAATCAAATAGAAGGTTTTAATTTGACATACCTGCAGCCCCATGCATGGCCACACAGGGGTTGCACGCAGGAGTAGAGCAAACCAGCAAACCAGCAGGGGCTGTAGTAACAAAAGGAAGAGGTGCCCCCTGTTCCCATGGGGGGATGTGATTGGCTTGTTTGAATAATTCTGTGGGCTGGTAGGGAAGTGAAACCTGTTAGTTGAGGATTGGGAGAGGCTCAGGTGATAGGGGAACCAGCTGGGTGAAGCGTCTTTCTCTCTGTGTGGTGGTCACATTGATGAGAGCCTGGAGCTCTGGATGTGCTAGAGGCAACATGCCCCCCAACCCTTGTCCATGGCGGCCTGCCTCTCACAGTGGTAGCTTTCTCGGTATCAGATCACAGTGTGGATTCACTTGGTATTCAAAGTGAGCCAGATTTTCATCCGGTGGAGTGTCTGGCGATCCCCTGTGCTGTGCCTTGCTATCCCAGCTGATGGAGGCTATTATACTTGATTCATTACATGCCATTGATCTTCGAAATTTTGATTAATGGCAGGGAAACCTGAAAAGTTCAGAGTTTGGCTTTGGTTCAAATGAGCACCCAGAAGTTCAGATGCTTAATTCAAACTGTCTAAGTCCCTTGGATAAGCAAATGTGGTTATGCAAAATGAGCCTGAAAAATCTCCTGGAAACAGCCCCTCTCCTGGAAATTTCTGGTATTTCCTGCTTCTACTTAGACCACAGACTATGAATACTACAAAGACATTATTTCATTCTTTCATTTGTTCTGCTCATTTACTTCTGGCCAGAGCCCAGGTTTCTAGGTTTTTGGGGGACAGGTAGCAAATCATGGTGGGAAAGTTCAGGGCGGCATTGTGGGACTGTCGTGCTTCCACCAGACGTACATACATTTTCCGTGCACCTGGGCACACAGAGTGATGCGAGCACATCAGCTCCCAGGGTGCAGAGTAAAGAGTTGTCTATTTATCCCTGGCAAACTGACTTCCTTTTCAGATCCATGAATGTGCTAGTACTGTGTGAATATGCAGGCGTCATCAGCACAAAGCCGGAGGTTGATAAATGACAGTGGGAGAAATTCCCTCCAAAATGCAGTTAACTCTTCTCAGCTCTCCCTTGCTTAACTCAGACAGGCATGCCTGAGAAACGGGTCATCTGAGGGCTGTGTTCTCAAGGTCAAAGGGTTGTATGCTTGCAGGTTCATAGGGACAGACTTTCTGGAAAAAAGGGCTCTTGGATGAGAACATTCAAGAACCTTATCTACTTCCTGCCCCCAAACACTCCTTCTCAGTTCACACCAAGGGTTCATTAGCCAGAGCGCCCCAGTTCCTCTGGGTTGCGGAGTCTGGACTGCTGAAAGTTTTAGAAGGTACCAGGCTGGATATAGCAAAATCTAATTCTGCAGGCTCCTCTCTCTGGTATTCCATGCCAATCTATGTCTGTTTACCTGTTTCAATTTCCCTGAGATCAAACAACAGTAATGATGTGTGCATTATAATGGGAAATTCTACAGGATTTGGATTATCCTGAATTATTTGGAAAATGAATTAAAATTTCTGAGCTGGGATATATGCATGTATTTCACGTATGTTGCAAATCCCAGAAAGCATTAAAACAAGTATTGACCATAAACCCTGCTACTCATAATCCCCCATTGGGTCTTCACTCTGCAGCGGACTGCTCGCCCAGACTTAAATACTGTAATGCCTTGTTTACACCTGGAGGTAGCCTAGCAGAACTGGTAACAGGTCATACTGCCCAAATTTCAAAACTGTCAGTTTTGAGTAAAACGAAACACTGGTCTCCAGCTTATGCTGAGTAAAAAAAAGAGATCCCATCTGAACAGTATCACTGTATGGTAGTATTTATAATATTGCTGCAATACGCCCATGTCATGGTTCCAGTTTGTTAACTGAACAATAAGGCATATAGTAGCCTTGGATTTTAACAACATGTCCTCTTGGAAGGGAATACATGATTTGATCACCCGACAAGCAATTAGTAAATTCTGAGTGATTCTAGAGAGTTATGGAAGAGCAACAGAAAATTTTACTACATCGATTTTATTTTAATAATTAAGTTTTAATTATTTTGAAATTAAAATGTAATGCTTAAAGGCTATACATTTCCAGTTTATCACTTTTATAAACATATAAATTTGAAATTTTCTTCTTTTATTTTGTATTAAAGCATAATTATTTTTTAATTATAAATGCTTCAAAGGTTAAAACATTGGCAGATATGTAAGGACATTTCTGTGCCCCTGTCAGTGGGTTCTGTTCTATTATATGGATACTATACTTGATTAATTTATTAGACTTTTACAATTTTTTTTTTCCTCAGGGTCTTTCTATGGAGAAATTTATTTAAGTAAATGGACTCTCACTGGATTGGCATATAGCCATCTTTTACTCAAAATTCTACCCTATGAGAGTGTAAATATGGCCTATGAATGGTAAACATAAATATTCTCTAAACTCTTAGCTTTCTCTGCCTGGATCTGAGACCTTAAAATCAATCAGTGGCACTTGAGGAATTGTGACCTTACTCCCTTTCTTTTAGAACCATTGTCTCTTTACACAACATGACCTTCAAGTGACCTTCTGATCAGCACTGTCCACAGTGTCTGTGCATAGTGCGTTCAGGAGGTCCCCAGGTGGTCAAGTAAAGTTTGTTTTGTCTCCTACAAGTGTAGGAAGCTCTTTTCAGCCAATTGCCCTTTGGCTCTTGTACTCATGGTTGCTTTCCCAGATACAGACCCTGCAAGCAGTGGAGATTGAGGCAGGGAAAGTGGGTGCTGGAAACACACACAAGAAAAGGACCTTCTGGTTGAAGGAAATGTTATCAAATGCCAATAACTTTTTTAAAATTGGAAATATGGCTTCGGCAATGTAATTTTTAGAGTAAAATTAAGATGGTGGGAAATGGATGTCTCAGATATCAGTTACATCTCTGTTTCCGAGCTATTTCTTGGAAATACTACTCATTTAAAAAAAATCATACTTTTGTTTTTGCCTCTGAAACCACTAATTATTTGGGCAATGTGTAAGAGTCATAAGTTACTGTAGGGAAATGAAAACAGGCATTTCCCCTCTCAGCTGTTGCAGCCAAATAAAGAGAGGCCATATGAATTTTCATAAGCGAGGAACCATTTTGTTTTCCTAAATGTAATTGCTGTTTTTTAAAACAATATCAAATACAGCGCCATTGCTCTAAATCAATTGGCATTTCTGAAGCATATAATGGCTGCATTTATAGCATCTTCAGCTGTGCAACACCACCCTGAAAGACCTGTCAGTCACACAGGTGAGCTCTTTTTATTTTCGTGAAGGGTTTCTGCAGAGAAGAAAACCAGAGTTGATCACAAATTTTGTGTCCAACTATTTTCTCTCATTGTAGAAGCCAAGGTAGGGTCAATATTCTTAACTGTTGATTCACTGAAAACTTTTGGTGAACGTTTCCTGGAGCTGTAAGAAAAGGTAGACACCACCAGTGTGGAATTCATTGTTAGACAGCTGGGGAGTGATCTTGGGCAGTGATGCTGAGTGCCAGGACAGCCATCATTTTCAGGTGATTGACAGTCGCAGAAGAAGAAGGACGGTTTATGCTGTGAGATTGAAGGTATACCAGATGACCTCAGACCCTTTCCACCATGATTCCTGGAGGAAATTGGGCAGGAGAGGCTCCAGGTGCAGAACCGTGGTATAAGTCTGGGGCCCTACCTCTGTCTTGCTCTTCTTTCCTCACTGCCTGTTCCACCTTCCATCTGCAATCCCACTTCCCACTTAATCCTACCATTTAAATTCATATCTGTTTTTACACTTCCAGAGTCTTTGCTAAAACTTAAATCCTGGCTATCATCCCAAGGCTCAAAAAATATGTTTAATCAATCATTGACTCTTGGAGTTAGCCAGTGAGTTTGGATTAAGATCGACAGGAGATGAATGAGCAACGACTCGGAAGCTCATTGTACTTGATGACTTTCAAAGTGCTCCCATCTCTGATTATGTGTGTAGATGCAATTTTTCCTAATAAAATCCTTCCCTCTCTCCATAAACTTAGCTGTTTTGCTTCCCAAAAAGTATGTTAGAATTGAAAACAACCCCACTCTGCTTGATGGCTGGCCGGCCTAGTGTGGAGTAGTCACTGCATAGTTTCATCTCCCAGTGTGTTGGTTCTCCTTTAGCTGTTGTCTAGGATCTTCTCTAAATTTGGCCCATACTGTGTGTTTCTTATCTGACATCAGTCACACCTACCTTTACACGATGTATTCATTCCATGTGATTTCGCATTACAAGATGTGGGGTGCTAGGAAAAGGCCTTGTCCTGATTTGCTCTCTGAATCTTCATACATTGTCCCCAAATTTCTCCTTTCTTTCAATGAATATATGGAAGTTTCTTTTTCCAGCATCAGTGTGACACTGAACTGTGCCACCGAATGATTTGCCTAGGAATGAATATGTTCAAGCCTTGAAACAAAGCCGGAGGATCTTAAAATATCACTTCCGGTACCTGCTGAATGTCACATGTACGTCAAAAAGCCAAACATTTCTTTTTAATATCACTGATAGAGCAAAACAGCACAGTGTAGATTCAGTTTCTTGGAAACCAAGGAGAATGATCATGCACAATCATGTTCTATTTGTTTTATTGTGCTATGAAAACTTTATCCTTTATATATAAGTATAAAATAGAAAATACAACTCAGGTTAAAGAAATAGAAGCTATTTGCAAACATCGTCTGGGCCATATTCTGGCATCCAGGAATGCTCCCCTGCCACACTGATGACTGGTCATGTGCAAGGAAGAAATAGCCGTTAGCATTACCTCGCCATGTGCAATGATTTCAACCAGACAATTCTCAGATAGAGGAGAATGGGATAGTTTTGGAAGAGCAGAACTTAGAAAAATGAACACATGCCTACTTTTTAATAAGAAGTAAAGTGACCATAGGTTTAGTTTTATAATAAGTGGACAGTAAAAAAGGTATCATAAACACATTGCAGTTCTCTGCTTTCTCCAAGTATAGCGTTTGCTCTGGGAATAAGGGCCATTTCAGATATTGCATCTAGCTCTTTCAGGCTACCAACTCGACCCTCATTCTCCACTTGTAGCATCTTCTTAATCGAATCAGAGAGCCTCAGGGCTGACGGGGATCATAAAAGCCATCGGTCCACCCAACACAGTGTCCGAATCCACGGTATGATTCACCAAGTTTAACTAAAGCAGCTGAAATTGTTTACATGTGACAAGTTGTCTGAATTAATAGGTTATAAAGAGAATAAATAAGACATAAATACTTCGCTTAGATCCCTTTGTTCTCTAATAAATAGTGAAGTTTGAATCGTAAATTCTCTCAAAAAATAAATTACATTACAAATGTGGATTTGAGTGGCAGTATTGATTTATGGCTACTGCTGATTTAAAGTTTTTCTATATTGCTGGGTTGGTTCATCTGGTCAATTTTTCAGATTCAAAGTTTTATCTTATTTTGGTCTGTGTGAGCTACTTTATTCCTGTAAAGTCAAATATAACATTTTAATCAAAAAGAAAGGAAAATAATATCATGTGATTGTGTACAAATAAAGGAGAAAAGAAAGAAAAGCATATTCATCAACATAAAAGTCAATAGAGAGATAAAATTGGAACTTCCTGGTATTCATGCATTTTAAGATGGAAAGAGAAGACTTTCAGAAAAAAAAAAAACTTTATGCAGTAAATATATTTGAAGATATTAAAGAAACTCTACCAATGAGTTGGGAACTATTTCAGATTATAAATAAAAATATACTTTGTGAAACTAAGATTAAGAAATTAGAGTGTGACATTATTCACCTTTCTAGATCTTTCAAACACTAACCAAATTTTATATCAATATTTATTTGGAAAAGTTCTACATTATGTTATTCCCCATTTTAAAGTAGTGTGTGTGAGAGTGTGTGTGTATGTGTGTGTGTGTGTGTGTGTGTGTGTGTGTGTGTTGTGAGTAAATACCGAAGTTGAATGAATGTGATTCGTTTAGGGGCTTTGGAAGTTTGCGATTTATAAAGTAGTTTGCTACTTTACAATTGAATGTGAATCTGCCCTTGTTTGGTGTAGCCTGTTCCTGTGGAAATGGTTTTGCTAAGTGCAGTTGTACTCACAAAAAGAGGCATGCAGTGTCATAGTTGAGTGTTTGCACTATAGGATTTCATAAAATATTGGTCTGAAGTTTTGAATTAATAACATCAGTGAACACATTTTTAATCAAACGATTTGCCTTCTTTGGGTAACTGATTCTTAAAAAGCTTTGGTGTTAAGTTGCTTTTTAGTCAGAGGAATAGAAAAACATGTTAACATTTACATGTCTCTATGAAAATTCAGTGCAAGTTATTTTGAAACAAAGAGTGAAATAAAGAGTTAAAATTAAATGAGAAGATGCTGTATAACATTTCATAAATGCCACATAGCTTTCTTCTCACAAATGACTTTCTAATGAATGGATTTACAGCCCAACCAGTTTATGGATTTCAGATGTGTCTTTTGGGGCACTTTGTGGATTGGGGGTGTTGCTGCCTACACTTCACTAGACGATGGCACTGCTTGAGTGGGGCTCGCTCTGAGGTGACATCCAGGGGCTCTGAGCCCCTGCTCTGCTTAACTGCTGAACACAGCATGGTCATCTGCTAAGTACATTCAGTAATTTACACAGTGATATCTGTAGAAAAGGCACCGTCACGAGGTTTCAATTACAAAAGAATTCCTCCCAGAAAAAGGCACAGGAAGAAGAAAAAGGAAGGGGAGATGAGTAGAAGAGATGTATAAAATATTCTCTCTGGTTTTCAGTGACAAACATTGCATGTGCATTTTGCTATGGGAGTAAAAAATAGCTTTTATCATATGAGTCTTTTCATCTAGAGCTGGAGTGCCAACTCTCTAAAAGGTGAAGGGAAGGATAAGAAACTTCACAGAATTGAGGTCCCAGAATTAAACCATCACAAAACTTTCCAGTTACAAATGGTGCTTATCATGCTTTATTCAAACCATGCTTCCTTAAATATAGTCTTGATACCTTCAGATATCATATTCTTTTTTTTTTTTTTTAAACAACAGAAATTTATTCTCTCACTGTTCAAGAGACCAAAAGTCCAAAATCAAGGTGTTGGTAGGGATATGCTTCCTCTGAGATGCTGGGTAGAATCAATCCTTCCTTGCTTCTTCCCAGCTTCTGGTAGTGGTGAGGAATCCTTGGCATTATTTGGCTTGCAAATGCATCACTCCAGTCTCTGCCTCTGTTACCATATGGCGTTCTCCCTGTGTGTCTCTGATACCATATTCTTTATGCAGCAATAGGATCTCTCTTTTTTCTTCTGTATCTGAATCATTTCATCAAGGGTTTAGTAGCAGATGAGATCTTAGAGAGGACTGAGAAGCCCAAAGCTTTGCCATTGAAGGGTGCTCCAGTGACCAGCAGCCCCCATGTCACATGGGAGCTTGATGACAATGGGTCTCAGGCCCACTGCAGCTCTACAGAATCAGAACCTACCTTTTAACAGGATTCCTGGATGGTTCATGAGCACAGGGATGTTTGAGAAGCACTCATCTCTTCCTCCCAATCAAGGATATGTTCACCCATAGACTGGCGTTGCTGGAAGACTTTAGTAGAGAAATCAAGTCATCTGATTGGAGCTTTTAAGATGCATGTGCCCTATTTCCAAGTCATGAGGTTGCTTTGTTATTTATGTGGAGTCATAAACCACAATAGGATTTTTAAAGTCTATTTATATGCATGAAGCTGACATACGTATTCACAAATCAATGCATTTATTTTCATTATCCTTGCATGATAGCCAATAACCCATAAATTATTAATCCTGTCATTGCAATTTTTGCAAATCCTAAAATTGGGCATAATGAACTTTTTGGGTGATTGAAATCATTGCCCTGATAACTTATAATCATTTCTTTTATCTCTGGCCCTTGGATTATAGCTCATCTGCGTGAACCCATAATTGGTAAGAACACCATGCCTATATGTCTATACACCGTCAGAGCCTTTACCATCCACTGGGTGCTTTAGCCCTCTTGACAAGAAACCTCAGTTTCCGTGTCTGTGTCATTTATCTATCTGTATGAATCATAAAGGTGATCTGAGTGTGTGCAGTGATAGCAACACCTAGCCAGGAAGATGAGCACCTCGCTGTTGGAAGTGTAAGCACCTTGCTGCTGAAGTGGGCACCGCAGGCAAGGTGAAGGCTAAGGACAGAGAAAAGGTATCTGCTGGATTGTAAGACAAGCTCAAATTCCCACTGGTGGATGACTTGAAAAAAAGAATGAACCAGATTCTGGGATCCTGAATTCAAAACTGTGAGCACCTGCAGAAATTAAATAAAGACTGCATGTTTACCACCCCCCAGTCCCATATACAGAACATTGATGGGAGCTGAGATGTTTTCGTGACAGCCAATTGTCTTGCAAAATTGCCAAGATTTTTTTTTTCTTTACTTAGATAGTTTAGACCTAAGCCTAAATTAAATAAAAAAAGGTGATCCAATTAAAATATGTACACTATTTCTATATTTTTCTTTCTCCTTGCTAAATTTCATCAGTATAGTACCAAAATAAAATTGGTTGATCATTTCTTGCAGAAAGGAAGAAAGAATAAATAATTGGGCATGGATTTTTTTTTTTTCTCTCCTGCTGCTAAAAGAGTGACTCTTTTAGGAAGCTTAGGTTGTAGGAGCAGTTTTTGTCATCTTTTTTTTTTTAGTTTTGAGCACACAGCTGGCATTCAATAATTACTTATGAACTCGATCACACCTCTTAGCTGAATTCCTTCTGTTGCTAAACAATCATCGAGGTCCTCAGGAGGGATAAGGCAGGGCAGCATGGTGCCTACTTGTGTAGGCTGTTGTATTCCTTGGGTCTAGTGCTGGCAAATGTGTTGTGGGGCCATGGGGCAGTACTGAAATTCACTCAGCCACATTTTTCCCTCATTATTAAATGGGGTTATACCTATATCACAGGGTAATTTTAAGGATTAAAAACTGTACATAAAAATGCTTAATACTGTGTCCAGGTATAGTAATATGTAATACAGAACACTCATTATTGTTTGATTGCAAGATCCCAGAGAGTGTGGATCAGCAAGGAAAAGTGTAAATGCATGGCTATCCTCTTATGATTCAGGAGCCAGGCCACACACCACCTTCGAATGAGGTTTGTTTTCAGTAGCTAAATCCTGGCTCCGTACTGATACAATGGACAGTGGGTGATGTCGTCCTTGAAAGGGTTCTGGATATTCAAAAATCTGAGCAATGTGCCAGTAACACTGCTCCAAAGTTCGGTTCTATTCTTTGGCACGCTGAAGAAAACACCCCTCATAAATTTTCAAGTCCTTCAATTCTCTCAGTCGGCTAAAAGAAAGAAAATCATTTCAAAGAGAATAATTGGATTTTTTTTTAAATCAAGGTTTGAGTAAAGAGAGGAAAAGGAAGGAGCACGTGTTTACTACTGTTGGAAGAGCGTACGACCTTTGTGTCATCACCCTGAAAAGCAGAACTCATCTATCAACTATGGAAAATGTAAGTCGGGAGTGCTGTTCTGTTCTCTTCCTAGTTTTAGAAGTTTGCCCTGTGAGAAACAATTGTCTGTAGTTTGAACTTCAGAGATTATATGTGTAACTTTTAGAACGGCCTCCAGTGTATGAGGAAACTTTCATGTATTGCCCAATCATCTAATTGTTTTGGGCTGTGAAGATAACTTTAGCCTGGTTTTGTTAGCCCTATTTGGGCGACCGTGAATATATTCTTACGGAGTCTATGGAATGAAAATAAAGCTGCTTAAGATTATTATGCTGACACATGTGTGTTAGTGTGTGGCTCTGTTTCCATGTGCATCTTAAACAGTCATCAGGTAACATTCCAGCAAAACCATTACCATTCATCATAAGTGTCCTTTTCCTCTTACTATTTCAAGATGAAAGTTTTCAATACTAATGCTGCAAAGTGGACATTATGTTGATTTATGCTAATCAGTTTCATGGATGCTGTCATATTACATTGTTAAGCGATGACACTGGTGAAATATTCTTGTTTCTACTGTTATCTTGAGAACAGTCCAGTGGAGCCAGAGCAAAACATCCGGCCACCTTGTTGTTTGGTGGCTTCTGTCCAGCGTGGATTCGCTAAGAACTGTGGGAAGGGAGGTGGGGTGGCTGCGTCTGTACTGCTGTGTCCTGTGAGAGCGAAAACAGTGTGTAAAAGGGCCTCTGTATTGTGTGTGTGAATTTATAGTGACTTCATTGCCACATATTATTTTCACGGCAGTACTACTGTAAATGGTGTGTTAGTACCTCCTGGAGGAGCTTCTGGCTTTAGGATTTCATCACTACATCATAAACCAGTGAAACTCAACCGTTAAAGCTAATGCTTCAAGAGGCAGTTTTCAGAGATAAGTTTATTTTAAAAGAAAAGTCTACATGGGAGATTGATCGGGCGGTTCAAAATGGTGCTTCTGTAGACCTTCTTGTACCATGTTCCCTCCCGGCCCTGAACATTTGAAGCCACTTTATAAGGAGTTGGAGAATTGTGTAGACAGAGGGAGTCCCCTGTGCTAAAGATGTACATCCCACATAGTCAGCACGGAAAGCTGTGGGGGAGGCAAGCTTCATCTTCACTGTCCTCCGGCCTGTGGGCAAACTATACATCACAGTTAGTGTAGGGGTTCCGGGGTCCTGATCCTCCTTGCTCTTCTGGAAGCTGGTGTGCATTCTGTCCCTACTCCCTTTACCTGTGTGCCCTCTTCTTGGGAACTGTTCAGGTAATTGGCTCTCCGATCTAATAACGTAATTCGAAAGGAGATTAATGATAGATAAGGATGTGACATGCTGTCACTCAGACACCTGAGGTGACTTTCAACTCCTCACCGGTGTCCTTAGACCTGTGAGGAAGTCTGGGAGAGAGATACCACGTCCCTCCTGGGTTAGGATGTAGGTGGCTGGTACCTACCCTGTACCAGAAACTCCCCCTGCAATCTAGGTAAACATTACTGTTCCCCAGCAGTGATGGAGCACCCACAATATGCAAAGTACTGAGCCAAGAACTGGGGGTCCAAGGAGAGGTGAGGAAAAGTACTTGTGTCTCAAGAGCTAACATCTAGAAGGTCATCGTATTTATTGTAATTATCGGGGTGTGTGTGTGTGTGATGAAGGCTTGAGTTTTGTTTTATTTAATTTCAATGTCACAAGAGCCTCTATCCAGAGCTTTTGGCAAAGTAGATACTCCATGTGAGTTCAATAAAAACCAAAAATAGTGTAAAGAAGATTAAGATAACTGCAGGACTTATGCACCTGTAAGCTTCTTGCACATCCACAAAACATGCATGAATATCTAAAGGAGGGTGTTTTCTGTAACAATGGCTGAATACCGTGTTTCCCTGAAAATAAGACCTAGCTGGACAATCAGCTCTACTGTGTCTTTTGCAGCAAAAATTAATATAGACCCAGTATTATATTATATTATATTATACTGGGACTTATAGTAAAATAAGACCAAGTCTTATATTAATTTTCCTCCAAAAGACGCATTAGAGCTGATTGTCTGGCTAGGTCTTAATTTTGGGGAAACACGGTAGGTACCAAAGAGCAAGCAATGAGATTTCACGGGAAACTCAGGTCCATGATAATTAAAAACTAACCACCAAGAAGGAGCTCTTCTGAGGAACCCGTTTTCCACTTCAATAATTAAAACTCATTTTCACACAAGATTTATTAAAGTAAAATAGTAATACTTCAGTCTTGTACCCATTTGAAATATCACCTCAAAGCTTGGATGTTTGCTCAGTTGTTTCTCACCTAAAGCAACCAGAGTTTAACCATCTGTACCGAGCTCGCTCCCAGGACTCTCTTTTTGATCACTATATTCATTTAACAGGAGAGCTTCCACCCAAAGCAAAAGGTCACTGGTTTTTCTGGAAGTGGAAGACGGCACAAACACCAAGACCCTTGGGACCAAAGCTGCAGACCCAGCACTCTCCGTAGTTGGCCTATGGGACAGAGGACAGCATGGGGCCACTTCTCTTCTGACACGCTGTTTCAAAAGTGAACTGAAGGCATTGCCATTTCATAGCAGTGACTTAGCCTTGCAAAAAAAAAAAAATAAAAAAATAGTAACTGCCGTGTCACCGCCAGTGATCCACAAGGAAACAATAAATGACAAATAGTGAGGGGCACGCTCCATTCCAGTCTAGTTTTTCCCTTCTCCCTATTGTATTTGCTCTGCCTAGTGTTTGGACTCTAAGTTAGAATAATTGCAATACCAACTAGAAATTAAACACACTACTTTTCTTTTGACATCCATGATTTATCTTCCTAAGGAGCGTGTATATATATGTGTGGTTTGTAGGGCTTGGGGTGGGGGCTGTCGAGGGGGAGGTCTGGTATTTACCTCACGAATAGTGTTATTCAAAGACCAGGAAAAAATCTAATGTTTGCAGCAGCTAAATGACAGTGTTTATTATGTACTCACAAAAGGGTGAAAAAAGCTACTGTTGATTATTTTGACATTAAGTTGCTTGCAGTACATGAGGGACTAATTATGACATGGCGTGTTTCATCCCGCCACCTGAATTAGCTGGAGTTTTCAAGAAGGGTCCGTATTCACATCATCATTTGTCACACGGGGAGAATACCATTTCTCTGTGCTCTATTCCTTACCAAGAAGTTTGATCAGGAACTCAGTGGCCTCACTGAACACAAGGATTCCTCATTCAGATCAAACAAAGGTATACAGCTGGCCTTTAGGATAAGTGTCTTGCATATAGCCAGCTTTTCTAAACTCTGAGCAGGCTTTTGTTGACTTGATTTTTAACTGACAGTTCCACGTAGAGAAGGTTCCCTTTCATCATCTGGAGAGAAGGTGATTAAGGCTCCTCGCCAAGTAACCAGTCTCTTCAAACACACATGTTGGAATGTAGAATATTATGTGCCATGGGTCCTCAAGGAGATGACTGTTGAGCTTTGCTGGTAGAAGGGCTGACGTGTAGGCTTGTGCACCTCCAGGAAAGTAACTTCCAGGGAGAAGAAAGTGCGCTAGATAATAGTGGATGACAAGCAAACAGAAACGCCCATGTCCCCGTTGTGTTGTTGGGCGGCTGAACAACATCTTGCTTTCATCTGTGGCTGTAACAGACCCACAGGCGCTGAAATGGAATGCAGCCCTCAGCCCCACAGTTCCCAGCCTGAAACATGTGGCATGTCAAGAGCCACCAACATCATCCCAGAAAGAGGAAAGCACTGCCCTGCAAAATGGAGCAGGTGCACTGGCATCCTTGTCCCTGCACCTAAACTGGTATCTCCAGAGGCACAGGAATGAGAACACTCAGAAAGCTGTGGGGACGCTTAGAGCCTGGGGTGTGGGCTAGCGAGAATGAGCACAGTCCTGGGACTCGCTTTGTTATAATCAGGACCCGGTGCTTTCTGACCAGTAGATTTTATGGGCTGTTCTGCATTGAATCCTGGTGAATATGCCCCAGTTATTGAAAGAGCCTAGTTATTAAAGACAAGAAAACAAAACCATCAAACTCCTAAACTACTGAACTATAAAGAATAAACACATCGAGGACTCAGTTTGTCGC
This sequence comes from Rhinolophus ferrumequinum, assembly GCF_004115265.2. Classification (NCBI taxonomy): domain Eukaryota; kingdom Metazoa; phylum Chordata; class Mammalia; order Chiroptera; family Rhinolophidae; genus Rhinolophus; species Rhinolophus ferrumequinum. The sequence continues at coordinate 57,888,082 of NC_046302.1, forward strand.
TTTGGCTTAAAATCTTTACTTATAGCTTTTAGAGCCCTTTGCATTTGAAAAGTGCTTTCCCATCATTTTGAATAGTTTGCAACAATCCAGCAAGGTGGCCTGGGAATGCCTCTGACTGACAGATGACCACACGGGTGAAGCGACTTTGAAAAATCACATGACAGGCGTATAGAGAGATCTCTGAACAGGTCCTTAGTGTCTGTGACCCAAACTGTGGTGGGCCCCATTGAGCCTGAGGTCCCTTTTCCTGAGAGGACACAGAAGGAGGTGTTGGGAAAGGCGTGGAATGGCTCTTTCCATTGATGCCATGGTCATTTTTATAATAGAAGGGGAGACGTGCCTGAAATCATGTTGTGTATTCTGGTCTCAGTGACAACGAGTGAGGGAGAGGAGAGTGCCGGAAAGATGTGAGGGATAGTCCAGCTCAGAGAAGGGGAGTACAGCTCTAGGATCTGAGGAGTCCCAGGAGTGAGCTGAAGGCGAAAATCCTTTATAAGGCAGCCTGGGCCTCAGGGTGACACTGGGGGATCCCATGTGGTCTGTTCACTCCACCCAGAGGAACTTTCAATCTTGTGAAAAAACGTGCTTATTGTCAATGTGTGATGTCACTTATTTACAAGAAAAATGATCTTTTGTTTATGAGTTTTACTGCTTGGAGAGAAATACTAGAGTATCTTACCTTGGGACCCAAAATAACTGTGATCCTCGAAGGAATTTCCCGGCCTCATTCTGTTCATCGGTGCTACTTCTATATCTAACATAAAAGAAAAATCCAATAGTGTTGAAGTTAAATAATACATTTTTTCCCTCCTAGAACCAATAAATCTGTTTAAAGATGCATTGCTACTTTTCTTGAGGGATAATTTAGACTATGTATCAAAAAAGGAAAATCAATAGTTTTTTCTATTACAAATAATTGCCTGTTTGACTCTCTTCTACTTTTTCTTTTTTATTTATTTTAGCTTCACAGTATTTCTACTGAGAACATCTCATGCTTTAAGTCTAAACCAGCATGAGTTTCTGTGAGATAATGTCTGTCGCCAGGTCGGACCCCATCCTCGCCTGTGTTTGGGAAGGTTCCACATGTTCTGTCAGGGGACGGAGAAGCAGCCCCAGGCGCACATGTGCAGAGCTTGAGTTGTAACTGTACACTAAAAGAGCATGGGGACCAGTGTGCACAGACCAGGCAGGCAGGGCAGAGTGCCCCCCTACCCCCCGGCAGCTGATGCCAGGCTGCCATGAGCATAAGATTTGTCCTTTGTACCCAGGTTTGAAATTGTTAATTAGAAAACTGCTCCTTATGTAAACTTCGGCCTGGCTGATACAATCCAGGGTCCTTCTTGAAGTAATTAGACATGACCACGTGGCTATCTGAGATTATCTGGTTTGAAATACCTAATGGGGTTCTTTACTTTCAGACTTTTTTAAAGAAAGAAATAGAATTACTTGAAAAGAACCAACTGGCTGGATTACACTGGCTGAATTATTAGACCAATGTTAGACAGTCAACCATCCAACCACAACCAACTGTTCTAAATATTATACCAGGCACAGAGGAGAGCAGACAAATACGGACAACCCAGCTGCTTGTATTCAGCTCACACGGTATGCCTCGGGGAGACTGAGGCCAGTTCTCTCTGGGGCACGAGGAGAGGCTTTACTGACCAGGTGACAGCTGAGCTGAGCCTTATAAGGCAGATGAACTTTTTTTAAGTGGAGGAAGTGGGATAGGAGGCGAGGGCTTCTCAAGAAAGGGCAGCGTGGCAAAGGCACAGGACTGTGAGGTAGCCTGGGGTGCTTGGGGATGCCAGGACCTTAGTGTCATTGTTTGAATCACTACTTGGCAACCGTCCCCTGCTCTTCCCTCATTCACCCATTCTGGGTTTGGTCATGTGACTTGCTTCAGCCAGTAGGTATTAGTGGATGTGAAGTGAGCAGAGGTCTTCAATGCACTTGCTTAGTTTGGCTTGGCTCTCATACTGTGGCGATCAGTCATGAAAAGTGCAGGCACCAGGTAGCACCCGCTCCTCAGCCTGGGCCCCAGAACACATGCCATGTGGAGCACATTTAAGCCCAAACTGCAGCTTGAAGCCCACATACCTGTCCAGCCAATCCTGACCATGGGAGCCAATCCAGACTCAACCTGCAGACCCACAAGCATGGGGATGGTTGTTATGTGGCATTATTGAGGCAATAGCTGACAGCTACAGCAAGGCTGAACCGTGGGATGGGGACCATGAGCGTAGCTACCTCATGGAGAGCCTTGTGTTACATTAAGGTGTTCAGACTTTACCTGTAGTAAAGGAGGCTGCTGACACATCCACGGAGACAAGCAGTGATCTGATTTGATTTCAGAAGGAGAATTATGGCAGCAGTGTGGCAATTGGCCCTGTGCTGTGTGAAACCAGAAGCAGTGTGATAAATAATTACAATAGCTGACATCAACTTGACACTTACTATGTGTCAGGAACTATGTTAAATACTTTACCTATTTTATACTATTTTATCCTAAAAGCAACCGTATGAAGTAAATGCCCAAATCACTTCTGTTTCGCAGATGGCATAACTGAGGCTCAACAAGGAAGTCTGCTTGCTAGACACCCTGAACTTTAACTATGAAATCGATCTGCTTATTGTGACGTTAGGGTAATAACAGATCTGAATTATGGCAGTGCAGTTGGGTGGGGAGGGGAGAAAGGGCTTGGCCTGACACATTATAAGAAGGAAGAATAAACAAGATATGCTCACTGATTACATGTGGGATGTGATGGAGGGTGTCAGGTCTCGGAAGATTCTAAAGTTTCTAGACTAGGAAGCAGAGGAGAAGATGGTGATTTGCACCAAAGTAGAGGTTACAGGAAGGGAAATGGGTTTGTTAAGGTGCCCATGGGATGTCTTTATGAAGATACACAGCGACCAGCTGAGTATCTGGGTCTGGAGGCTATGAGAGAGGGCTGAATGGAAGATGTGGAGCTGGAGTTCACAGGGTACTGAGCCCAGGAGTGGGCAGGCTCCCTTGGAGAAGTGGTCAGATGAGAATAGAAGGGGCCAGCACCGGAACCCTGGGACAGAGAAAGACGATCAGACAATGATGTGTCAATGTAGGTTCATTGTAACAAATGTCCCACTCTGGTGGGGGACACAGATAATGGAAGAGCCTGTGCATTTGTAGGGACAGGGCGAATATGGGAAATCTCTGGACCTTCCTCTCAATTTGCTGAAAACCTAAAACTACTTCTAAAAAGTAAATTCTATTAAAATTAAATACAGATTAATTTTTTTAAAAAGTGATTTGAGATGTAGGAGGAAATCCAAGAGAGCAGAGCTCTCCAGCAAGAGGAAGCGAGAGCCGAGGGCGGTGAGGGTGCTTTGGTTCTGGACCACAGGAGCTGCTGGGTGCTGGGCTCTGTGGAGTAGGGCTGGCAGCAACACATTTGGGGGAGGACTGAGTGCCAGGGGGAGAGAAATGACTGCGGAAAGGGAAGGGCATAAAGGAGGAAGAAAAATAGCAACAGATTTGCTCCCATATAAATTTTTAAAAATCTCTCCCATAAATAAGAAATGAAAAGGCAAATGACAAACTGAAAAAAGTATTCCTAACAAATAAACTAGAAAATAGTTAATATTACAGAATAATGCAATCCTCTGACCAAGGCTATACCCACTTGTGGAAGCCCCAAAGTCATCATGACCTCCGCTATTGCTCTAAACTCAGCCCTGAATTAGTTTGTCAGATGTAAACAGAGTCCCCAAGTTCTGAGCACCCTGCTTCTGCTGGTTGTTTTCTACTGGAAGACTTCCAGAGAAGAGCTCTGGAGAGCCATTGCCTGCCCTAGTAAACAGTGAGAGCATGGTTGTGGTGTGGGGTTAAGGGCTTGTTTTTCTCAGAAGTACCTGGAGATCGATGTGGGCACAGGTCTGGCTCTGGCAGCCCCAGGACACCCAGGTACCCTAATAGAGAGGAGGGAGCCCCCCTGAGACAAAACCAGGGTCAGACCAGGAGGATGACAGGCTGTGTACTGCTGTCCCTCTCCTCACAACGCAGAGTTCCATCTTTGTCATCTCTCCCAGGACCACAGTGACCTGGTAGCTGGGTGAGTGACATGAGGGACAGTAATTCTGAGGTGCTCTAAGCCATCACGCAAACCCTGGAGTCGCCTTAGAAATATGGCAACAGTCTCATTTTCCACTTATGTTCACTTTAAAAAAAAACGACTACTCATGCCAAAAATTTAACACTTGGGAATGAACTCTGAGATTTTTCTATTTTCCTGTAACACCAATAGATTTTTTTTGGTAGCACAAGGCTCTTATCAAAAATCACATTGCACTATTTCAGCAGGCAGTGAGGGGAACTTTTGAAAATTCCTTGTTTTGGGGGGTGAAGTTGAACACCTAATTCTGTGCTGTGGGACATTCCACCCAGTAGCTGATAACAGGGAGAGCTGTGTCTTTGCCCCTGTGTAGAAGGGGGAACAACTCAACTCCCAGAATTATCACATGCACCATTCATGACTGGAGGCAGGGTACATACATACATTTGCAAGGTCTGCACAAAAGCTCTGATCAGAGAAATCTCTTGGACATGGAATCCACTTCGTTCTGATAAAAACATCTAATACTTTCTATATACCTCACGGGAATATATGTTTTATAAGAGAGATGAATATTATCTCATAATCTGCCACAGTACCTAATATCTATCACATTTCAGGATGAAGGCAATTACTGCGTAAATCTCAGCCTTGGCAATTTTATTCTCTCTCTGGAAATGTTTTTAATTGAAAGCATTTTAAGGTTTGAGAGAAAATGCACCATTTATTTCCGTTAGATACTTTAAATGTTTTTGCTTACTTGGGAATAAAATAACTCCTCCTTCAAAGGAAAAATGTCCTTTAGGCATATGTAACAATTGTATTTGGCAGAAGGATGAACTAAGTTGCAGCTGCTGGAGTCTATGGTATGAATGAATGATGGCACCATCCATAGAAGTAGATGTAAAATCAAATTCTCAAGCAACAGGGATTTCTTTTACAATTCTGAGAATCAAAGTACTCGTGTAAAAGAAAATCTACATAGCTGTATTTTTCTATTCACGTTGTTATGGCCACACAGTGCTAGAGGTCTTGAAAGAAAAACTAATAAAATAAAGTTCACTGTTAGACATTGACTTCTTATATGAGTGCTTACCTTTCTAATAAAGATCTGGCTCTCTTTCCTTTGATAAGTTTGGCCTGTTTACACCGACTTACCTAACTGATGATGACAGAGCTCAGTTCTTGCTGGGATTCCAGCATTGGCTATATTTTCTTTTATCTTAATAGAAACTGTGTTTTTCTTTGAAGATTGCAAATTACTCAAATTGTAAAACTATAGACGCTAGTACCATATATTTTTCTACAGGAAAATAATATTCCGGATATATAGAGCGCTGTGCCTAAGTTGGACACCTTCATTTAAATTTCAGGTGACTAAAGAACTCACAATTTTACCTGCTAAGGTGGTTTTGGCAGCTACTCTGGAAAGTACTGTAAATTCTTTGCTCTCCCAGAGTTGATAAACAATCAAGCCACATTATACGGGGGTCCACAGAAACGACTGGTATTCATAATCATTGACCCTGGGGTCTTTAAATGGAGAAGAGAGAGCCCTGGCTGTTGGGGGCTGGGAACAGTGTTTGGAAGCCTGAAATGCCAGGAACCAACCGCATTCTGGAACCCGGAGTAGTAAGTGCCGACTCTGTGAGGGTAGAGAAGGCAAATCTCTTCCTTTCTTTTTGGATCACATTTTTATCATTTCTGAAAACAAAAATACTTTCAGGGGAATAATTTGAGGATTTCCATCCAAATATAACCATCAAAATCCTGCAATATCTCTGAGATTCGCTGTCAGACAGAACTGGATGTTCTCCACCAGATTGCTCGGCTGTAATGTGTTAGCAACGGTGACAGCAGGTCTCTTTATTTTTCTGACTTTAAGTTTCTCCAATTGTAAAGGTAAAATTGTAAAATGTACTTTTCAAAGACCTTTGGAGGTTAAATTAAATGGTAGTTAATGTGCCAGACAGATAGCGGCAGGATTATTTTGGGAACTTTCATAAAGTAATTCCGAAGTACAGCTGGGAGAGAAAGACTTAGGTGTTCCCCATCAATCAAACATTAACATCACAATAGAAACATTTTTGGTAAACAGATTAAAACTGAACTTTGGAAGTTTCAATGAAGATCTAAAATACAATGAAGAATGCATTGTAAAAGGAGGGAAAAGGGGTGTTGTCCAACAAATCGTGTTGAAAACATTAGCAATTCAGGGGGAAAACAAACATGGGTTCTTCCCCAGAACCTGTGCTCTAAAAAAAATTCTGATAAATTTAAGGATTAAAGTAAAAAAGGAAACCATAGATATATAAATACGTTCACTCTTTAACTGGTTCCAGGACAGGGAGGGACTTACTATCATACAATTAAAGGATGCAATCAGAGAAAATTATGGATAAATTTGACTAGGATAAATTTGATAAATTATGGATAAATTATGGATAAATATAAATATGTAAGGTCACATATTTTGTCATCAAAAATCATAACTAAAATTTAATGGCAAAACGAACAAATGACAATGCAGAAAAGATCTGCAACAGACATGAAACTGCAATATTATTATCTTTAATATATAGATGCAACCCACAGGAACAACAGCGCCATTCCTTTTTTTTTAAGAGACATAAACAGGTATTTTACTGAGGAAGAAAATGGAAATTTACCAATATGGGAAACATCTATCTTTTTAGTATACAGAACTGAAAAGTAAAACAACATGCCATTTAATCTCATCAAATTGGCGAAGATAAAACGTTAAACATCCTCAGTTCCGACTGGGGAGGTAGGGGAGGTACTTTCCTGCTTTGTTGGTAAGGTGTAAATTGGTACCACACTCCTGGAAACCATGCAGGTGGGGTGTGGTCAGAGGCCTAGAACAGCTCCTACTGGGGACCCAGTAACCCCACCCCTCAGCTGTCCCCACCTTCCTTCGGTCTCATCAGCCACACACACAGGAGGAACTCTGTCCCATCTGCTGACACACAGACTCCAGCCCTTATTCCATGTAGACCCAGAAACCTGCACAAAACTGAGTAAGTGCCACAGTTCCAGTTACCATGGCGACCATCAAGCCTTGCTTTCTCCAATGTTCAGGGGCCGTCCTGAACACGGCACCCACTGGTGGCCTCCCCTGCTTCCACGCCCAGCACCCTGCCTCCCCGTGGCTCCCAGCTAGGACCCACGGGCCTCAGTGGCATCAGTCTTAGGCGGCACTCCTGAAAACAGCTTCCTCTTTGGACCACAGCCTTTCCCACCTAGAGTTCAGGGTCAAGTTCATGCAGCCAGGCACACAGGCCTCCCTTCCCAGCCCCATCTACCTCATTCCCAGAAATGTGACAGGGAAAACACCTCCTTCACTCTTTCTCAACCCTCAACTGCTCCAGAAAACCACTGTCTGGGGACTTTGTCCACCTGTTCAGCAGACTCTCCCACCTGGATCTGATTTCAGTCTAGGCTCAGGCTGTGGCTTCTGCCATGGAGGGCCCTGGTGGGTGGTTCCAATGTCAGAAATGCCAGGTAAATGAAATGGCTAATAGAGGCATGTTTATGCCACTCATGCACACGCGTGTCTGTGTTTACAGTCCCACATTTTCTGCCCGCTCTGTCCCTCTGCTGCGTCCTGCTCCTGCTGTGGCTGTCCGCCTGGCCCAGGACTATTCATTAACCATCTGCTGCCTGAATTAACAAATACATCCGTGAGGTGGAGCATTACACAACCTTAGGAACATTTTTTTTCAAGTAATGTTTAATATTGTTAGATGACATTCAAAAATGATAAGTTTTAAAACCTGAATTAAAACTGTAGTACAGTCTTATACTAATTTCATGGAGACAATCAGTGCACAAAAGTAATTGTGTGCAGTAGATGAAATTTAAAAATTTTATTCTTTACACTTTCTTTAGAATTTTCTGTATTTCTGACTTAACAATAAGCATGTATTCCTTTCACAGTCAGATCGTGTGTGTCTGTAGAAAGCATGTTATTATGACATGCTTAAGGCCCGTACTATGGCCACAGGTGAGTGACAAGCCAAGGTCAGGTTACTTTTCTGCTAGTGCCGTAGTTTTCTTTCTTCTGCACTGAGCTGTCTTGTTCTCTCTTGATGAGTGTGCTTAGAATCTTCTATACAATTTGCCAAACGGAACCACCATCGGCTCATTTTAGTTTCTTTCCTCTACCTAAATGAATCCGATCTGTGACGATAATCCTATGTTCCTTCCAGGTCAACACTATTAAATTATATTATAATGTGGGAGTCATTGCATTGCGCCTCAATTCAATTCACATTGTTCACGGATGCTTGGCACAGTGCCAGACGCCCCAAGGACGGCAAGAAGAAATCCCCTCTTATCTTCCAGAATTTATAATACAGGAAAAAGCGCACATTAGAAAGAGGCCTGCATATAAAGATTCAGGCATAATTTAGGTGTACAATACTTACATTTCAATGGTCTCTATACATGCTGTTTTTATATCCATTATCTTATTATTTTTTGAGGTTTTTTTTTCTGTAAAGCCATCCACACAATGTTTGTATCATTATAATTCCATTTCCATCACAAAATGTTATATATTAATTTTGCATAAAATACTCTGCTCATGCTTTGTCATTTTAGGCGTTTATTTTTTCCTGCTTTCTTAGATGATTTTTCTTTTCCTCCCATGACACTGACATCTGAAATGGGGAGAGGTTTCCCACTCTTGATCATTCTTCTTCTTGTATTATTATTTTATTTTTCTTACTTTTGGAACTGGAATTTGTTCATCTTCCAAATGCCTCTGCCAATTTTTCTGGCTTCTGACAAATTAATTTCAGCTATTACTGTCGTGTAAACGGAAAGGGGGCTCTCTCCCACCTTTCGTGTCTCACCTCTCCTTCTGGCTCCTAAGTCCCGCCAATGCTGTTGGCCTCTTTCCCTCTTCTCTCCGTACGGCCCTCCATCGCTGTGCTTCTTTCCACGCGCAGCCCTAGCGATGGAGAGGAAGATACTCTGAGTAAGAGCCTAAGGGCCAGCAGTACTCCTGGCACTTCTGCGAACAACCTCGACCACAGCTCTGTGCAGTAATGCTCTCTGGCTTCAAGCCCTTCTCCCGGTAAAGGAAAGGCCTGAGGTAGTGCAAGATGGTACCACGTTCCCATCGCCTGCCCCCTCTTTGTTCCTGGAGAATTATGTACTCACTGCATTCTCTGTTCATCTACTCATGCTCAGTCCCTCTGCAAACATCTGTTAGATCGGGGATTCTGATGGCACAGGTACAGTGAGAAAGCAGGCCACACACGTAAGCAAGCATAGTCCATTGTGACACATGCTGTCATCAAGTTGTCCCTGATGGAAGAACTCTCTGTGGAGGATTTGGGAAGTGTCATTATAAAGGAGGCAATGGCTGAGCTGGACGGGGCCTTACAGGGATGGGTAGGCGTTCGCCACACAGGGAGAAGTATGTCCCGGCATAGAGAAAAGTGGCTGTACAAGCCACACACAAGGGAAGTAACTAGACCCATCAGAGATACTTACAGGGTTAGACCCAAGCTCGGGAGTCCACCCAGTGCCTGGAACACGAGCCCCCCTTGTTAGAATGTAGGCCTCCTGAGGGACGGATCCTGGGTAGCTGGTCCAGTGACAGTGTGCCCCAGAGTGAGCCCTGTGCAGTGGGCCGACCCGCTTCTCATGTCCCAGGAGCACCAGACTGTCTGGTTGTCTTGAGGTCCCTGGCCGTCCCCGCCCCTGATTTGCCCACACTGCTTCCTCTACCTGGAACACCTGTGCCGTCTTACACAGCTCCCACTTATCCTCACAATGAAACCAGGTTTCAGCTGTGTATCATCTACCTCCCCAGCTGGGCAGGGGCTCCCTTTGTCTCTGACTGTTGTCCTCGTGGGACCTACTGCGGTCCTGCCTTTGATTGGACTTTCTGCTCCACAGGCTGGGAGCTAGACAGGGTCCAACCCCCATTCCTGGGGCCCAGCCAGGAGGGCGGCCCTCGGAGGGTGGCTCGTGTTACTGAGTTAACTATCAGTAGTGACTGGCCCTTCTGTGCAGGGAAATGGTGGGACCAGGAAAAGGGGCTGTAGACATCGACCATGGGAGAGGGTACTGATTTTAATTCCCCCCGCAGGTTTGGATTTCCTCTACCCATCTCTTTTTCTGTGTCTCAGATGTCCCCTGCTGGGCCGTCCACTCTTTGATATAAAGCTTCTGTTTCCCTGAGCATATCGACTTCCTTTTTCACTCCTACCTGCAGCATTAATTTCCTGGGGCTTCTGTAATGAAGCACCATAGACAGGGCGGCTTAAACTACCGAAATTTACTTCTCCCAGTTCTGGAGGCTGGAAGGCCAAGCTCATGGTGATGGCAGGGCTGCTTTCTTCTGAGGCTTGTCCTGCGGTTGCGGGTGGCCACCTCTTCCCTGTGTCCTCCCACGGTCCTCTCTCTGTGTGTGTCTGTGTCCAATCCCCCCTTTCTATAAGGACGCTGCTCATAGTGGATTCGGCCTCACCCTCACGGCCGCATTTTATTTTCATTTATTTTTAAAATAATTTTTTATTTTTCAATTACAGTCGATGTACAATATTATATTAGTTTCAGGTGTGCAGCACAGTGGTTACGTAAGTCCTCACGTAACTTACGACGTGATCACCTGATAAATCTAGTCCCAACCTGACCCCATACATAGTTCTTACAGTCTCATTGACTCTATTTCCTATGCTGTACTTTACATCCCCATGGCTATTTCGCAACTGCCAATGTGTATTCTTAATCCCTTCCCCCCTTCAGCCATCATCCCCCAATCCTCCTCCTATCTGACAACCATCAAAACGTTCTCTGTATCTGTGAGTTTGGTCTCGTTTTAATTTAATTATCTCTTTAAAGACCCCATCTCCAAATGTAGTCACATTCTGAGATCCTGAGGGTCAGGGCTTCAACATCCAGCTTTGGGGGACACAAGTCAGCCCATCACACCTGCCATTAATTGTCCTGCTTTTGCTTTTCTAGTTACTCCTGTTCCTTTGAGGACTTGTGAGAACTAATTTCTTTAGAGTCCAGCCATCTTGCATCTCACCGTGCTAGTGTATGACCACATCTGTGTTCAGCCACAGCCACGCTGCTTTTGTCTGATTCTTTTTTTCTGAGTCCACAGTCTTTATTTCTTCCCAAATTTCTGGATCCTCTCCTTTTATGGTCGCAGGGGACTTCATTTCATTTATTTATCTTGGCAGGTGTTACCAGCTTATTTCTTTCATTTCCCCTTTGCCTCTGGTACTCCACACCAGACCATCTGTACCCGTTTTACTTATTGTTTCTTCACCAACCATTTCCCAGCCCTACTATGTGTTCGACACTGTGCCAGCAAGGCCATGGCAGTTAAAGATGACAGAGCCCTGGTCCCACTGTCCAGGGCTCAGCCCACAGAAGGGCTCAGACCCCTGGCCAGTACAGGGGGCTCTACCAAGTCGTGAACTTTGCAGTGTTCTGAGACCCTGTGCACCAGCGTCACCTGGATGCTTAGGAAACCTGGAACTGGCACATTGGCAGTGCAAGGGCCCCACCCAGGCGTCGGCATTCCCACAGGAACTGCAGGGGTCAGTGCACAGGAAACGCTAAGCATGGCCTTACTGTCAGAACAAATGAGTGACAATTAATGCCATCAGTGTTGTGGTGGTGGCAATGTCTGGAAGAGATGGAAAGGGGACTTGGCCTGACGGATGAGTAATGGCTCACCAGGGAGGGAAGGGTGGGAGGACACTCTGGGAAGAGGGAACCAGCAAAAACACGTGGGTATGAGATTCACAGATGGCAAGCTCACAGACCAGGGAAGGGTCTGGAGCTGGAGGGTGGTGTGGGGAGGAAGTGGCTGACTGGAGACTGGACAGGTGATTCGGCCAGGTGGGGTGGAGCTCTGTGCTGTGAGGGATGCACTGAGATGCGACACTGGGCACTGCATGTCCTCTGCCTAGACATGCCCAGGCCTCTGCTCCCACCCGCCTGATGGATCCCCAATGGGGCCTTTTAGACTGCGGGCCACCCAGGCCCACCTCCGAAGTCTGACTCAGTCGGTGCTGGTGGGCCCAGGTGTCTGACTATGAGTAGAGCCGTGACTGAGAACCATGGTGACAGAAACTCCCACTAGCTGCCCCATCTCCCCCTCTTTCTACAGCCCTAGTGGTGTTTACACAGAACTGACCCTCAAGGGATCTTCTCTTGTCCTCTGTCCTATGCGAAAGCTCAACCCATTTTCTCTCCCCCTCTGCCCTTCTTTCCTGCTGTAGCCAAGAGCACGCAGCATGATAGAGTGAAAAGCACATGGGCACTTAAATTGGATAAATTTGGGTGCAAATCCTACTCTGCCTGCAAAGGAGGAAAGGTTTTTGGACCTTCCTGGTCCTCTGCTGGAAGAACAATAGCACTCATCTCAGAATGGGACTGCCTCTCCTCCCCCGGCCTCTCCCTCCGCCCCATATTCCTACAGCCCCCCTCAGTTCACCTCTAAGTTCTGTGGGACAACCGCAGACCACGCCCTGCCCTGGCCACCGCGAACCATCAGACCTTGATGGTTCCCTGAGCGCGGATGCTGTGACATTCGGGCCACTCAGCTCCACACCGGAAGTGCAGATGGTCATCACCCGCTGCAGAGGGAGGCTCCGCCGCTGTTATTTCCTGTTTTAACAGTGGAGAGGTTGACTCAGTGTCACTGAGGGATTAGCCAAGGCTGCCCAGTAAGAGTCTCCCGCTTTTTTTTATCTGGGCTCCACCGGCAGTTGCCAAAGTGGCAATCATGGGGGTGGCGGGAGCAAGGATATTTATTTTCCTTTCTTGAAAGGAATTCTCACATCACGGACGGTGCATGAGAGATGGGGCGCGGCAGCCTTTGTCAGGGTGGGTCTATGAAATCCTGATGGGTTGTTTCCTGGTGGTCCTCGCTGAGCCCGAAGGAGAGAGATCAGCTCTCCAATGTGCCGTTAGCGCACCGCCCGACCCAGGCTCCTTAGGCGAGAGCATCACTCATGACGGGAGCAGAACAGTCCTGTTGGAGGAGATGCATCTGGAACGGCAGCACATCTGGGGAGTAGAGAAGAAATAGCCAGCAGCAAGTATTGGTAAATGTCAGCTGTTTGTTGACTTTCCTATTTGGAAGCAAAATGCTAAGCAAAACAAGGGGCATGTGACTCAGGAACCCACGGCTGGTGGCCCGGCAGGGGAGCAGTGGGCAGGATGGACCCGGCCTCCCCGGGCGCCAGAGCGTTTCCTGAGCACCGTCCCACGTCCCACCCGTGCCAGCAGTTGCTGCAGGAGCCGCCTAATGGAGTCAGTGCTATTGTTGCACTAAACACCAACAGTACGGGTTATTTTAATGGACATATTGCTTTAAACTGAGCGTTCGCCATCTGTTCAGTCCCTCATTCTGAATGCAAAAAGAACATATTTCACAATTACATCTGTAAGTAATGATATAAGTAATTTAAATGCATGTATATGTTCACACAATGCAGTAGACAGCTGGGATGTTTTCCCCCCACTCTTAGGTTTCGGGCACAAATCAAGGGGAAATATTCACTGGTTCCTTAGAGAGTGCACTTTCCCATTGATGCAGCGTTGTTTTTGCAGGAAACAAGGTTTTCTGCCCTCACTGTACCTAGGAGTTCAAGGCACGCTCCGTAAACGAGATGAGAGTCATTTTTACAATGCTCGCCTTGTTTCTGCCCAAATCCCCGCTGGCTTGAATGACAGCTTGGCAGGTGCCAGGCATTGTCTCTATCAGTTTCAATGGCTGTCGCAGAGGCCAGGTCGGCTGTAGGAGCCAGCACCGCACTCCCTCCCTCTCTGGGAGACAAAACTGAGAAGTGCTTCCACACAAGCAGGGGCCTGAGGGCAGCAAGCATGCCCACTTGATGGGGTGCCCAGTGGCGGGGTGGCACAGAGACCCTGCCAAGGACAGCCAGGTTGCTGGGTGGAGGCTTGGCACAACCAAGGGAATGAGCGAGCGTTCACTAGGGTTGGGGGTGGTTGGCTACTGGGTGCCGGAGGGAAGGATGCCAGAAGGTGTTCCTTAGGACACGTTGCCCCAAAGCCGCAGTGGTGGATGCCCCGTAGCTGACAGGGGACATGGCCACATCACCGGAAACAAGCTGAGGCGGGGTCCAGAGAATGGCACCCAAAAACGTAAGGTGACAAAGGCTCATGCAAGATTATGGGTTGACTTCTACGGGAAATCTGCCAGAGGACAGCTCTGATATCTGCTTTTCTTTTTTGAAATCTCAGTCTTTGAATACCAATGTGTTACAGATATCACAAACTATGGTTGCTTTTTTGAATGAGATTTTTTTTGTTTTTTACCCATTACCAACACAAACAAAAAATATTTGTGTTTGTGATGCCCCACAACCCTGTAAGCAGATAGAATTGTTTAGAAGCTTTTGCATTGTCCACGTTCTAAGCAAGGAGTGGGGGAGCGTATAAATCCTCCAGCGTGACATCACTGCCGTTTTATATCTATATACTCCATATTTATTGTGCCTGCTTTTTTTGGCATCTGTGACATAGCTGACAGAAGTGGATTTGCATGGGGACTTATGTTACCATTTGCAACGACTCCCTGTGGAGATGCTTCCTGAGCTTGCCATAGTTTGGATTTTTTAACTGCTTGTAGGCAGCGCATTTATATATTTTTTCTCAGACAAAGGTGCTAGCATGAACTGATGGAAGGTTTATTTTTGGAACATTATTAGCAGCTTAAAAATATGGAGATGTTGTGCAAAGGGATAAAATTGTACTAAGAATTCTGCATAATACATTTTTATTGACTCTTCCTCACAAGGACCCGTGGGAGAGGACAATCCTTTTGGCCTTGATTTAACAGATGCTATTGTGGGCACATATTTAGATTAAAAACACTATTTGCGATCTTTGACTATTAACGGGCTACCTGTTTTCCCCCAATATAAATTTATTTAGAAGAACTTTCAACTCTGGATTCATGCTTAATTCAGTATTTATTCTAAGTTGGATCAACATTGCCAATGAATTGTATCTACAAAGACATTGAGTTTACTTTCCAATGACGCAGTCCACCTAAATGGGTGCAAAACAAAATAGAGTCACAGAAAGTGGAAAAGCTTGAGTGTCCCTCAATCAAACCATCATTTGGTCCACAGCGAGGTCACCATGAGTTTTCAACTTAAGCTTGCTTGAGATGGCTAGAAAAATGCTGGAATAAACTTTGCTAAATTTTCAGCCTTCGGGGCGAACTAGATGAAGGACTCTCTTGCAGAGACTCTCCTGATGCTTGTAAGCTGGTGAGGCGCAAGGAGTGACGGCCTTTGCCCCAGACGCTGGCTTACGTAACCTCTTCTGCCTCCATTTCCTAAGCTGCAGAATGAAGACACGTGAGAACAGGAGCTTATGTGCACAAAGAACTCAGAAAAGTGCCTGCAGGTCACGATGCCCTCTTCCTAACCCTGGTCACCGTTGATCAATCACTTCCTTACCCTGATCACCATTGATCAGTCACTTCCTAATCCTGTCCGCCATTGATCAGTCACATCCTTACCCTGGTCACTATTGATCAGTCTCTTCCTAATCCTGTTCACCAATGATCAGTCACTTCCTAACTGTGGTCACCATTGAAAAGTGAACTTGACAGTATTTGTGGTGAGGAAACTTTTGATGCATCATCACTGTTTCAAGATTGACATTTTAAGGAATTGGTATTGAGTCCAAAGGTTGGTCCTTCATCTCAGGCATGAAGAGCAGACAAGGCTGTGCCTCTGCTTTCTGCAGCCTGCCGACGGTGACTGGTGTAGCAGGCACTTCCTGTACAGGACGTGGGAATCCCATCTGGTTGAATGAGCTGTTGAAATGCAAGGTCCATACGCCACAGGCTCAGGGGAGGAAATCACGAGTTTGCATAGGATGCTTAGAAGGGCTGAGAGATTTGGACGCCATGGCCAACATACTGTAGTTGTCACTCAACATTCACCAGTATGAAAAAAAGGGCAAATGCAATATAATCAAATTAAGGAAATGAGTTCAGCAACAGATGTGAATGAAGGGGAGGAGAGACACAGAACACATTTCCTCTCTATAGTTTAGGCAAAAAAAAAAAAAAAAATGTTTTTAAGACCTTGTGAGACATGTCAGAATGTCAGCACTCAAGTGAGGCCCAGGAAAATCTAACACTGAACACCTAGGAGGTTTTCCAGAATGGAAGAATGTTCTTTCAAACATCCAATTAGGCCTTTCAGATGTCATGCTTTATAGACTTCAAAAACGGTACTATCATGCTTTTAGCAAAGTGAAACAATTAAGCAGGAGTATTTGTTAATTTGATGGTGACTAGTTTACCAGTTTGTGGAGAAGATAAGCCATCAACATGGATGTAACTTTTTTAGAGCCAATGTTTGCCTTGTAGTGTGTTAATGGATTTGTAAATGACACCGAAGGGGAGGGAGTACGTAACATTCTGCGTGGGTGTGAGTCACAGTTCTCTCTCGTGTTGATGAACTGAACTGTTTTTTATTTTATTTTTTTCCAATTATAAAATATAAAGGGAAGGTGAAAAAACTTTCTAAGCTGTTGGAAGAGCCAAATCCTAGGAATCCTTGCGACCTCCCCTGAAAACAGATGGGATTTGTTGCTGGATTGAGGCTATGATGATAGAGAGTAGATATGAGTTTATCCAGACATTCTAGCTGTCTGGCCTTTTAAGCCGGTGACAACAGAGGGCTTCGGGCAGGTGAAGTGTGAGTCCCTGTAGATAGCGAAGCAGCTGTGTCTCTTACCCTACTCCTTGCCTACTTACTGAGTTGTGTCAGAGCTTGTGTTGAAGTCGGTGAAAATGATAGATGGACTGTGTGAAGGAGAGCCTGAGCTGGGCGGTGGGCAGGGCAAGGTCAAGGACGTGTGGACTTGAGTGCCCAGGGATGGTTGTGGGGAAAACCAAGCAGCAATAGCCTTGGTAAATGCAGGCATGGAAACCACGCTCATAGACAGATTACAACCCTCGCCAAAACCCAGTCACCCAAAGCTGGCAAGGACACAGGGTGCCAGGCAGGCGACAGTGAGCCAGATGCAACTTTACTGCTAGAATGGGATTCTCACTCAGGGACCCCAGCGTCGAGTGTGATGGTCTGAGTTTTCTAATTAAGCTGCCATTAAAAGCACCTACATTAAATAGTAGATTCCCTCCGGAAATCTGGAGCTGCCTGCCACGGGCCGCTTCTCATCTCCCATGGACACATCCATTAGTTTTCATATGGCAAACAGGAGAATCCGGGGGCGGGTTGACAGCCACAGAGTTACAGCCTCCATCCCCCCGCACTTTCGTGCTGGTTGAAATATGTCTATTTAGGAACTTGGAGAGCCAGTGGCATGATCAACTGAAGGAATTCAGTAAGAGCTGTAAACAGGATTTCAGTCCACTCTCCCCGCTTAGACGTACATTCAGATCGGCCATGATGACAACTTCACCCACATAAAACAAGTGGAATAGTGCTGACTTGGTGACATCTTTTCTTTGAGGGGAATACCCACTGATATCTTAGTAATGAATGAATTCAATGATCCCTAAATATCTCATATGCCCCCACTTCTTAGTTTTTAAAAACAATCTCTTATCATCTGTTCTCTTTTAGACATATTTCATTCCACAATTTGAATATTGGTGAAAGAAAAAAGTGATGTCAATAAAGTTTAAATATTTTTCTCTTCTAATCAATTGATCAGTGCTATTTAGAATTTTTAAAAACGGCACAAATGAATTCAAATGTTTATCCCTTGCTACACTAGTGTTGTGAACGAGACACTTTCAGCTAATTTTGCCTTTATTTCAGGCTTTGGTGAATAAAAATTTACATATTTGTCATTTGAAAATGCAGGTATTCAGTGCCTGCTAATTGCAAGAGACCATAGATTGAAATCAATGTGAGTGTGTGTTTGTGGAAGGGAGAGATTGAGAGAAAATTTTAAAAAAAAACATAAAATTTAATTCAGTGGAAATTGTTCTGAAATTGAATATTTCTGGGTAGTATTGAGAGATCTAAACACAGGAATATTACTAGTGAACCCAAACATGACAAAATGATAGTAGCAGGAAATAGAAAAGAAGCAGACTGTTCCTGCCAAGCTGAGAAAAGCATACAATAAACAAAACTATTGGTAAAGAGGAAAGGGATTTTGAATAATTCCTACTCCGAGCAATAGAGGTGTAGAGGACGTATTTCCCCAACTCCGGGCTGCTGGCTGAGCTGTAGCCCTGCTCCTGAAGAAGAGTGAAAGGGGAGGAGGCCTCTGAAGGCTCCCTAAATACTATCCCCCAAGAGTCCTGAGGGTTACATACACGGGAAAAGTCCGTGGAGCCAACTGTTCTCTGATTAACAACTAGATATCAGACAATGGTGGCTAGGTTTTGAATACTATTTTAGTGTCTTTAAAAAGTATCCACTAGCTGCTGCTTAGCCTCAAGATTAAAAATACCACCAAAACCCAACAGCCTCAAGGAAAAGCATCAAGCATAGATAACTTTTATAATTTTACATTACCATTACATATACCATAAATAAATACATATATCTATATATATATATGTGTGTGTGTATGTATATATGTATATATATGTGTGTGTGTGTATACATACAGAGGGTGCCAAAAAAAAACCCATATACACATTTTAAGAAAGGAAAAAAAACTATTAAAATTGTTTTTTATATATAATATATATAAGTAGTGTATATATATATATATATATATATATATAGACACATACACTACTCAATATATACCAATAACAAAAGATGAATACAAGTCACGTTTGACTTCTGCAATGACAAGAGGTGCTCAAAGTGGTTACCATCAGCGTCCAGACACTTCTGATTACAGTGAACTACTGCTTGAGCGTGTTGACCAAAGTGCCCACTTGTGTACATTTTTTGGCACCCCTGGTATATGTATGTGTGTATTACCATTTAAAAAATCCTTAACACCTTCCCCTGTGATTTCCGCCGTAGTCATAGTTTTGGAGGGCTCTTTGAACTCAGGCTATGGAGTTCTCCGAAGCGTGACGTTAGAGCAAGCTTACCTGGTGACAGAATACTGGCTGCTCTTCTTCTGTGCTCATGTCATCTGCTTGTCCCTCCCAAGCATCCAAGATGGGTACAGTGATTTTTCACCCATAAGGAAACCAAAGCCCAGAGATCTTAACTTCTCAAGCTGGTAGTTGAATCCAGATTTTCTGTCTCCAAAGCCCATGCTATATGATGGGATCGGTTCTTGAAGTGGCTCTCTGTCTCTTGGTACTTCCTGTGGTGCTGTTTTCCCCCATGGCGAGTCTTAGAACTGTTGGACTTGGCCACATAGCCATACAAAGCCAACAATGAAAACACTTTTTTGGTTCTAATTTGGACCTTTTAAATACACACCTAAGGATTTTGTTAATTGTCTTTATTGGGGTCCCTACTGTGCTAATATTGGCCCCCCAAAAGTAACAATTTTAAAGCATTGAGAAAAAATAAAAAATACAAACACTGAAAAAAAACCACATTTCTAATTTTTTGGATTCCAGTAATCATTTAAAGAACATAAGCTCTGCACTGGCAGGCTCTGCTTTCTTTCTTTCCTCACTCTCCTATATTCCATTTCCTAGAACACCTGGCACCTGGCTGGCTGGGGTGAGCGCTTGGTGAAGGAGCATAAAGGTGTGAGGATCAGTATACCCACCATACTATATATGTGGCCAGAGAGAGAATGATTCAAACTTCCTCTAATTTTTGAGCCTCTGACAACTCTATTAGGCCGGATGTTCCCCCTCCAC
Organism: Rhinolophus ferrumequinum; assembly: GCF_004115265.2. NCBI lineage: Eukaryota > Metazoa > Chordata > Mammalia > Chiroptera > Rhinolophidae > Rhinolophus > Rhinolophus ferrumequinum. The sequence continues at coordinate 57,907,987 of NC_046302.1, forward strand.
TCAATGTAAGCTCTTAAAAATGTTGAATTTTGGGGCAGTCCCTCTGTTTTCTAGTCATTTGCTGGGAAATGTACCATTCTTTACTCCCTTCTGGAAGTGTCCCAATCAGGCTTGTAGGACACCTCTGAGAGGATAAGGGCTCATCCTTGGCAGAGTTTGGACGACCCCTGTCTTCTTCTCCAAGCCTTCAAAGTGGGTGTGGAGGTGGAGGGGGCAGGAGAAACTTCCTGTGGGACTAGGGAGAGGACAGCCTAGAACAGATATTGGGTAGAGTGTCAGGGTCTTCGGCCTGGGAAGAGCCTTGGCTCTGCTGAGCTACAGGGGAAGAGGGTCGGGCCCAGGAGAAGGAAATGACTGGGGTTTGCGGTTGCTCCTGGTACCCAGGCTCAGAAGGAGGCCTGGGGGACCATGAGGCTCCCTCCCATTCAGGTAGCCCCAGCATGATAAGGTAAGAAAGCAAAGAAAAGGAATAAGCTTTGCTCAGTAGACGTTTAGCAAGAAGATGTCATGCTGTCTTGTTTCCTCAAAACTATCTTTACCGTGGGAGCCTGGAAAAAGCATGGAGCTCCCATAGTAAATGGCAATAGAATCAAGGACCAGACACTGGGGGTGTCAGCACTCAAACCTGCGCTACCCAATGCACACAGCGATTCTGGGGGTTGGATGGAGTCTGTCTACTGCCACAGACTCACAAAAAAGAGCCCATATGAAGAACTTGATTAATGAAGTGGAGCTTTCAATGGAGAAACACTTAATTTTCATTCATGTTGCAGCTGAAGAACTAGAAACAAACCACCAATAAGTTACAAATTAAAAAAAAAAACATTTTAGTTCTATATCATGGCAAGTAATGCCAAAGGAATGGGAGAGACATCAAAAAACAAGGAAGCAATGAAGAGGGAAGTAAGCGATAGGATGAATGAATACACAGAGAAAAAAAAAAGAGAAACAGAGTTATCAAAGTCAAGTGGAAAGACAGGTAACGTGGAGAAATGATGTGAAAACAAAAGAAAAGAAAGTGAGTGGGCAGAGGGTACAACATGTAACTGTAGATAATGACGCCTTGTTGTCTGCACTGGCTTTTCCCATCCACTGTCTTATTTAATTCTTGATCCAGTTCTGTGAGGGAGATTGAGTGTTACCATCTTGGGATTCATGGATAGAGATGGACCGAGAAAGAGGTGGGGAGACAAGTGTTCCTTTAGTGACAGGAAAGGACATTTATCATTTTCTCAATAATCATTCATGGGATATCTACTGTGGGGCCGGTGCTCGGTAGAGGGAGGATGAAAGGACTTATCTTCTAATTTATTTTAAATTTAAAAAGTCAGGCTTATTGATACATAATACAGTTTCATGACTTTTGAAGAACATGTAGAATCCCCAGTTGTTCCCTCACACCCCATTGTAGTCAGTTTCCTTCTCCTATTCCAAGGTCCTGACACCACTAATCTGACTCATGTCCTTATAATTTTACCTTTTCCAGCATGTCATATAACAAAATCATATGGCGTGTAGCCTTCTGTGTCTGGCTTTCTTCACTTAGCGTAATGCTTTTGAGACTCATCCATGGTGTTGTGTGTATCAGCAGTGTGGTTTGTCTCATTGCTGAGTAGTATTCCATTGTGTGGAAGCAGCAGGACTCATGCCCGTTGATCTACTGGTGGATACTTGGGTCATTGCCGGTTCTTGGCAACTGAGAATAAAGCTGCCATAAGCGTCCACAAGGAGATCTTTGAGTTATGATATGTTTTTATTTGTCTTGGGTAAGTGCCCAGGAGTGGGATTGGCGGGTCATAAGGGAAATGCATGTTTAATTTTGAAGACAGTGCAGACTGACTTCCAATGTTATTATTTAACTTTATATTCTCACCAGGTGTGTATTAGACTTTGAGTTGCTCCATATCATTAATAACACTAGGTGTGGTCAATTTTACACATTCTAATAGGCGTGTAGTAGTATCTCATTATGGTTTTAATTTGCAGCTCCCTAGTGACCAATGATGTATATACTTTATACATAGTTGCATCCTCATATCTTCTCTCTCATTTTTTATTGATAATTTCTTTATTTTTTCTCAGCAGTATCTTGTAGTTTTCAGTGTACCCATCTGACACCTTTTTTTTCCAGACTTATCCCTAAGTATTTTCTATTTTTTGATGTTATTATAAGTATGTTTTAATTTCCAATATGTATTGATAGTATATAGAAATACAATTGGTTTTTGTATATTTATTTTGTATCCTGCAACCTAGCTAAACTGATTTATTAGTTCTAATAGGCTTTCTTTCTTTCCACTTTTTAAAATCCTGTAGGATTTTCTATATATATTATCATGTCATTTGCAAATAAAGTCAGTCTTAATTCTTCCTTTCTTATTAGGATGGCTTCTATTTTTTTCATTGCTTTATGACTATGATCTCCAGTACAATATTGAACAGATGTGATGAGAGTGGATATTCTTGCTTTGTTATTGATCTTAAAGAGAAAGCGTTCAGTCTCTTCTGTCCTTAGGTCTAAGTTTAGCTGTATTTTAAAAATCAATATACTTTTTCAGTTTGAGGGAGTTCTCTCTTATTCCTAATGTGTTTTATGCATCAGAATTTGCATAAATGTCTGTGTGTACCAGAACAAATGTGCACTCTTGTTAACATCAATTCAGTAACTTTAGTTGATAGTGTTGGTCAAGTCTTCTACATAGTTAGTGCTTTTTATCTACTTTTTCTACCAATTAATGCGATACGGGTGTTGAAATATCCAATTATAATTGTGGATTTGTCTATTTCTCCTTACAGTTTTTTTTTTTTTTTTTTTTTTTAGTATTTGCTATTTGAAGCTGTTATTAGATGTATAAACATTTAAGATTGCTATGTCCTCTTCATGAATTGATCCTTTTATTATTATGAAATGACTTTCCCTGAAAAATCTTTGTTCTCAGAACTACTTTGCCTGATATTAATATAGCCATTTGAGCTTTTTTAAAATGAATGTTTTATGGTGTAGCTTTCTCAATTTTTAAACTTTTATCCAATTTGTGTCTTTATATTTAAACTGAGTTTCTTGGTGACAGAATATAGTTGGTCATATATATATATATATATACATGTATATATACACACACAAAAAAATCTGATAATCTCTGCCTTTAATTGTAGTATTAATAACATTTATACTTTATGTAATTATTGATATGGTTGAGTTTATATCTATCATCTTGCTATTTGTTTTCAATTGTACCATTTACCCTTTGTTCCTCCTTTTTATCTTCTTTTGGACTATTTAGACATTTTTATTATTTCATTTTATCTCTTTTATTGGCTTATTAGTTATAATACTTTGCTGTGTTTGAGTGGTTGTTGTTGGTTTATGGTATCCATCTTTAACTTATAAAAGTTGATTTCAAGTGATATTTTCTCATGTTCCATATAGTATAGGAACCTATAAAAGTATAATTTTATTGCTTTCCTTTCAGCCTTGTACTATTGTTGTCATATATTTTATTTTTGCACATGTTTTAAAACCCTGACTACATTATTATTTTTGTTCTAAATAGTCAATTATCTTTTGCAGATATTTAAATAATAAGAAAACCATCTTTTATCCTTACCCACATAGTTACCATTTCTAGTTGTCTTCATTTTTCATGTCAATTATTGACTCTCAACTGGAACAATTTTTCCCCTTCTGGGGATGATTGGTAATATATGGATAATTTTGTATCACATCTTATATAAAATTATGGATTATGTTCTTAAATACATAAAACTGTAGAACTTAAAAAAAGCACAGAAGGAAATCTTTAGACTCTAGGTATAGGCAAAGAGTTCTTAGATTGACAATAAAAGCCCAATTCATAAAACAAAACATCAATTAATTGAACCTCATCAAAATAAAAAACATTTGCTTTTCAAAAGCTCATGTGAAGAGATGAAAAAATAAGCTACAGGCTGTAGAAAATATTTGCAAACCACACATCCAGCAAAGGATTAGTATCTAAAAATATAAAGAACTCTCACAACTGAACAGGAAAAAAGTAAGTAATCCAATTAAAAAATGGACTGAAGCCATGAACAGACTTCTCACTGAAGAGAATATACAAATGGCAAATAAGGATATTAAATAATATTCAACATTATTTACCATCATATAAATGCAAATTAAAACCACAAGGAGCTCTTACTACATGCTGATCAGAAAAGTTAACATTAAAACACCTGAAACCTATGTAACTTTACTAGCCATTGTCACCCCAATAAACTTTAATTAAAAACAAAACAAAAATAGTGAAAATATCTTTGATTGCCCTTCTCTTTACATTTTCAGCATATATTTTATAATTCAAGGGTACAAATCTACAAAAAGTTTTTAATAGATCAACAATCTTGCTTGACCTGAAAAAAGGTGGCACTGTTAGACTGTCAAAATAAAGATATACTTAAGATAAAAAGCAGTGACAATATAAATACTGATGAGGATGAGAATCATGCATACATTGGTGGTGGGATTGTAAAATGGTGCAACCACTCTGGGACAGAATTTTGTAGTTTTTTAAAAAAATTAAAAAGCTAAGTGTGCAATTATCATACAACTCTCCAATTGACATTTTCCCCAGTTATCTCAGAGAAATGAAAACATGTTCACACAAAAACCTGTATGCAAATATTCATATTCCCATTTTTCAATAGTCCCAAACTGGCAACAGAGCAGATGTCCTTCCACAAGTATGTGGTTCAACAAACTGTGGTAAACACATACCATGGAATATTCCTCAATAATATAAGGAAACTATTGATACACACAAAAACTTGAATGTCCAGGTAATTATGCTAGGTGAAAAAAGCCAACCCATGTATGATTCCATCTATATACCATTTTTAAATGACAAAATGTTAGAAATGGAAAACAGATTAGTGATTTCTAGGGGTTCGATATTGGGGGTGGGAGGAAGGTTGGTGTGGTTATTTAATGGCCACAGGAGGGAACCTTATCTGTGATAGGCTATTCAGCATTTCAGCTGTGGCGGTGGAAACAGGAGCCTGCACCTGCGATAAAACTGTATATAACTAAGCACACACACGCAAATGAGAGTTAGTAAAATTGGCTGTATTTGTGGCAATTTGTTAGGGAAGTAATAGAAAACTAACACACTACTCTATGATTTCAAGTGAAGTTAAGAACAGGCAAAACCGTCTGACAAATCAGAACAGTAGTTGTCTGTGTGGAAAGGCAGGGGTGGAATGGGAACAAGAATAACAAAATGTTCTGGTGTGATGGAAGTGTTTTTATCTTGATAGAGCCTTGGCTTACACAGACATATGCGTTTGTCAAAATTTATCAAACTGTACACTTAAGATCTGTGCATTTCAGAAAATACAATTTATACCTCAGAAAAAAAATTGTATCTGATTATAATTTGAAAATTGGATGAAATCTTCTAAATATTTTGTACTTAAATGAAGTCTGGTCGAATTATTTCTCTAACTTATAATGGATATTGAATTCAGACTTAAATACTTTTACTCAGTTGTCGATAATTGTGTAATAATTTCATAGTACTAAACAATTAAATTAGAAATGAGAAACAGATGATGGTAAGGACCAAATACCTGCTAACATTTGCTTAATGGTTCTTCAACTTTTGGCTCTTCGTTTTTAGTGAATTACTTAGTCTCTTTGTGCCTCAGTTTCTTCCTTGACCAAAGAGGGTATTAATGATGACTCTGCAAATGTATTGTGAGGATAAATGAGAAGATATATGAAGCATTTTACATGTAGTAGGTTTTCAATAAGCTTGATGGTTCTCGTTATTTCAAGTCACAGATACTTGTGACATTATGTTACAACAAAAATTAATTGCAATTTAATGGAAATTTAAGAGAAATAATAGGTGAATAAAAACTCTTATTTGGAGGATTATATTGGCTCCTCATCTTAAGAGACCATGTGTTGGTGGGAATGTCTTATGGTCAAATACGTATTTCCATAGCCAATGGGATTCCTAGGCAATCCATTCTGGGGAGATGCAAGTTGTCATAAAACCAAAGTGTTAGTGAAATGCCCACATGACTCAGAGAGTCAAAAATGGGGTGGTTCACGCAAGACCATTGTTTCCATTACTGGAAGCAACAGAATGTATGCTGGGGCTCTGATAGGAGAAGTTGGATGTCCACAGCTGTCATGAATATAGTAGAAACAGTTGTGATGATTCCAGCCATAGCCTTGTATGTGTGAAAGGAACGAGCCGCATTCTGCTGCTGGAGACTCTCCCTGGGTGCATCGTGGACCAGTGGGTGGGTCCTCACATGCGTGGCCCTGGAGAGTGACCTCCCAGCATCCTCTCCTGGAACTGGGCCACTTGTGATCAGAAAGCCAGGCAGAGGGGAACTATGCTACCGATTTCTCTGCCTCAATTGGGCTCTGTCATGGTGTAGTCATCAAACAGGAATATGATTTACTAATTTTAGCCAATATTTTATATTTCATTCCAATTGTATAGAAGTACATCCTAATGCCAAAAACACCTGACTTATTTAAATGGGTTGGGCCTGGTACTTCCATGAATGTCATGGAGTTTCAAAAGGCCCACCAGCCTCACGGAGTCACAGCTGTTCTAGACAGAAATTGGTTTGCAAACTCACTGCTTTGCTGTACCCGTGTGGACAGTTCATAAATATGCTGAAATGGAGAATTCAAATAAAAGGATTGGGGTAGAGTATTTTTTCCCTCTATGTGAAATTAAGACTATGAAAGAGTAAACAATGGCTGGTTCTTGTCCCATTAATTATCTACAGAATGGAGCACCCACTGCAGATGTGCCTGTGGGTCGGTCCCAGCATCGGTTTCCAGATTTCAATCAGTGTGACTCACAGTGAAAGAAAAACTGTTCAGGCTCTCTGAGAGGAGCATAAATATTATGTGTCACTTGGTATCATGTAATTAACTGCGTGCTTCCAATATTTCTTTCATGTCTGCATTCACAATAGGTAATATAATTTACTGTTAATAGGATTAAAATGTCTTTTTTTTTTAAAAAAAATAGAAAATGTAAAAACTTCAGTAGTTTAAACTGCTTTCTATTTGTTTTGTACTGATACATATTTTACCACGGGCAATCTCTTTATACCCTGAAGAAGAAAATCATGAGGAAAATTGGAGATAATTTATGCAGTCCAGAAGCAAAAGCTTTTCATGATTATTATGTTTGCTTGTGCTCAATAATAAAGCAGTCTCTTTCCATGAAGCATTGGGGAGGAGACTTCCTGACTTCCTAGCTGTTGTACAGATCTGAGCTGTTGTACAGATCTGAGGTAAAGTAAGAAAAATAAAACAAAACAAAAACCATCATTGCATGAAGACAGGAAGTTTACCCTGGAGAATGAATGCTAGCTGTTCAGAAACCTCCAAACAGAAAAACGCCCATGTTCAGGCTACTTTTCAAAACTGATAATTGAGAGAAAGGGTAGCGTGCTTAGATTCCTGTTTTAAAGGCCATTCCATTTTATATCTCCCGTGGCGTGCTCAACACACTGTCAGGCAGGCTGACACAAACCAGCGCAGGTTAGAAAACTCATTACAACTCTGAACTCGGGCAATGTTCAAGCAGGTCAGAAACTAACACGCATAACCTGTGGCATGAGATCACCGGAGGAGCCTGGTTTTAATTTTATCCACAAAGAATGAACCATCGTCTGTCTAACTAGGTGGATATCCACATAGAAGATGCCATGCAGTGGAATGTATATAAACACTGATGACTCTTGGGAGGGGCTGGTGTGCTGGGGGGAGAGTATTAATTACAGATACGGAGACAACAACGGCGACAAGGTCGAGCAGTCCCCTCTTCTTGCAGTGGACTTGCTGGAGGTCACCGAGCTGTCAAGTGGGAGAGCCAGGTCCTGACTCCTGGTCTGCAGACATCCAAGCACCCCGGTGCTTTTCCCGTTCCGTGAGGCCGTGTCCAAGCATCTCTTCGGAAGTGCTCTCCTCTCTCCAGTCATGACAGCTAAGCGGGATTTGGCTTCAGCCATGGGATGTGCTCACTTCACTGCTGATCTATCTATTGACGTTTCATTAGAGAGCAGTGTGTCTTGCCAAGGATGAATGAGTTCATTAGCGCTGAGACTAATAAACTTTAAAAAGTTAATAATGTGAATATGTTTGATTTGGAATTATGCACATAGGCATTAGGAGTCACTAAAAATGGCTTGCTTCCTCTGCCCAGCTTTCTCTCTAATTTCACTGGGGTGACAGACGTGGGTGTTTTGAAATCTCGCAATAACATACTGCACCTTCCACCCCATTTTAGCAGCAGTTTCTCCAGTTAGTGCATTTCAGAAACAACCAAAATTAACAACAAAAATGAATAACACACAACAAAACAATGAGTTTTATCTCCACTCTGAATTTCTTCCCCCCTTGTTTTGGTTTGTATTCTTATTGGATTCTCCCCTTTATTCTGTTTATTGATGTATTTCGTGAGGGAATGGGGTGGTGACGGTGGCACCTTCGTCTAAAGGTTCAGTGGGGATTTTTATGGCTAGGACCTTCAGAGTCCTGACTCGGGTTCCCTAGGACATCTTTTTCCAGGGGGGCAGTGACGCCCGAACACCCAGCACACTTTCTCCACTTCCGGATGCTCTGAACGGTGTGCTGATGGCTGCAGCGTCGGGTGGGCGACGCTCACTAAGTTCTCACCTGCTGTGCTCTGCTGTCAACAGAGGGGTCTAGGGGGCCCACGGCATTCGTGTGTGGAGAACAGAGGGGGTTCTTGGGATATGGGGCTGTTGTCTTGATGATCTCAAAGAAATAGCATGCTTTGTTTCCATAAATGTAAATATTCTTCACAACCAGTAATCTGCTACAAAACAACCTTTTTTCCTTAAGATCCATCTACCCATGCTCAGCCTCTACAAACAAAGGGCCTGTTTGTGTTTACTTTTCCTTCTGGAGAGGTTCTCAGATATTGGGAACACACACACACATTTATCTGGAGGGTATTTAACATAAGGCCCGCATTTTTTAAAACTTACCTTTCTTACCTGACTCATAGCTTCCACAGAAGGTGGACCTTGACTACTTCATGGTTTGCCAAACTCAGGAAAGTGACAGGGAGGAGATTAAAGAGAAATAGGGGACACTCATCAGAGAAATGCAAATTTGATAGTTCCTGTGACGGTTATTGTGGGCAGGAGGTAAAGGGGACAACGGGGCTGCCTGAAGAACCATAGAGTGACTAAGAGGGCATGGCCTCCCCAAGACTGGACAGGCCGTACGTCTGGTCTTACAGGGTCTCCTTACCCGGACCCCGTCACTTCTAATCTGAGAGGCCCTCTGCCTGGGGGTTATGAGTGTGGGCTCTGATGTCAAGATGAATTCTCCTGGCTCTAGGAGGCAAGTTCCTTAACTTCTCAGAGCCTCAGTTTCCTCATCTGTAAAATGAAGGCAGTCCTAGTAACTGCCTCATAGAGTGGGGTTGTGAGGATTAAGAGAGAGAATTTATCTAAGGCATATGCCACTAGTGCCCAGGCTATAGAAAACACTCCATAAACTGTTATTATAACAACTCTCGTTGTCACACCTCTCAGGAGCGTCTTAGTTTGTCTGCATCCAGACCCGTGCCCTCCAGTTCTTCCAATATACCATTGCTGAGCTCACCTCATCTAGAATTCTCTTTCTGTTTTGTCACTCTCCTGCTAATTAGTCTTTCTTAGCTGTCCATTGCAATAGGATAAAGTCCAAATTCACTAACCTGAACTGACATTATGTGTGTGACATGCGGCAAACATAGCAAGGACTCTACAAACATCAGTTTCTACTTGTTCATTGATTGATTGATTGATTCATTCATTCATTCCTTCATTCATTCCTTCATTCATTCCTTCATCCAGTGATCACTCACACAGAGAACTGAGAGCCTGCACCATCTTTTCTAAGTCTCCTGTACCATTATCAATGAACACCTTTCCGTCCATACGTCCCCTGATTCTGTAAAGAAATTCTGCTGCGAAGTGAAACTGACTGAGTTATGCTGCTGCTGATTTCCCCTCTGGCCCTCCCTTGCGCATCCCAGGCTCTGCTTGTGTCTGCCTGCTTGTCCACCGTCTGCTGTATTCTCCTCCTCGCCCCTGGGGCAGACATGGTAGGAGATGAGGGGGTGAGGGCACGTACGTACGGGTTGGTAGTTTTCCCTTCCTCCTTCCTGGGGTGCTGGCAGTGACTGCATCTCTCCATAGCCAGGCTCCTGGAGCAGCCCTTGCTGCACCAGGCTGGGGAAGCCCCTCTCCTCCCCGCATCCCTCCAGATTTTGCCATAGTGATGGCTCCCACCAGCAACAAGTCCTTCAGAGTTTCACCACCCTGTTTGTTTCTGTTGATTCTTGCATCTCTGCAAGTCGTCTCCTAGTTAAATGGTTTCCATGTCAGCTCTTATGGTGTGGCTTTTGTTCCCTGCCTTGGTCTCAGGAGCCCCTCTTGTACTTCCCCCTCTTTCAGAGAAAGTTTCCCTCTTCTTTGTCTGACATAAGTACTCTGCATTGACTGAGTTTCTTCTCAAATCATGCCTTCTCCATTAAATATTCCCTGCCCACAGACCTCTCATGTGTCTCTGAACTCATGATTTCATGTTTTTACTCACACCTATAACCAATCAAATACAGCTTTGTATCATCTAACGTTACCTTGCATTGTGAGTTTGCCGTTGGGTGATTAACTTTCACATGTTCATATTATTAATTGCAGCAGGATGGTGAGCACTTGGAGGCTAGTGTCTGTGTGTCCTCGCCATTTAGCTGCTTACTGACCAGTAGCGATGGAGCACCGTTTGTTGCCCCACACTACGCTGGTCACTGGGACACAGCTGCCAACAATATGGTGGAATTACTGCCCTGTGCATTGTCTGTTCTACTAGGGAGGCAGCCATTGGATTGGCAATTATTAGGCAGTCAGACGACATTTCAATAACATGAAAGCAAATGGGCAACCCCAACTTATTCTTAAGGGAAAAAAATAGGAAGAGACCTAAAGGATAGAAAGAAATCAGCCAGGTGTAGAAAAGGAGAAAGGGGACTTCCAAGTAGACACATCAGCACATGCAAAGGTCAAGGGGGAGTTTTTGAGAAACTGAGAACAGGCTGGAAGGTTACAGTGAAGTCAAAGGGAAACTGCTGAAGAAGACGGTGGGAGGAAAGTAGAGGCAGCTGAACACGTCTCATAAGCCCAGGGCAGTGAGGCAATGGTAACCCACTGACGGGTATGGACAGGATGGAAGTTATAGTTGCATTAGGAGACAGGTTTGGCTGCATTGTGGAAAATGAACTGTAGAGGGAATGGGGTAGCGAGCCCCTGTGATGTTTCCTGAAGCCGGACTGAGACAGTGATGCTGGCCTGGCCTCTGCCAATGGTGGTGAGGTTGGAGCAAAGTGGAGCAGGAACTGTTCCCAAGGGAGAAGAAATAGGTCTGACTCTATGAATGACTGATCAATCAGACCTGGAGGATGAGGGAGAGGGCGGTTCAGAAGTGATTCCAAGCTTTATAGCTTGGACAACTGGGTGGAAGTGCCATGCGATGAGATATGGAGCCCTGGAGAAGAGCATTTCAGGGATGAAATGGTTAGTCAGTTTCTGGACATGTTGAATTTGTGGTGCCTGTGAGACTTCCAAGTGTAGGTAACCAGCAGGTGGATGGATAAACGCATGTGAAGCTCAATAGAGAGGTCTGAGCTAGAATTTATCAGCATAGATTAAATGATGTAGAAAATGTCAGTGTATTAACAGCTGTCCCCATAAGGCTCCTAAGAAAGGCATTGGGTTTATTTAGAAAGAATTCCTTGATAGGCCCCCGTAGGTTCTGTGCTTGGAACTGGAGGAGCCTGGCTCTGGGCAGTGCCGTCCTGCACAGGGTGGAGAAGGCAGCAGGCTTCCTGTCCTCGCCCTCCCACATCACCCATATTGGAACGCTTAGTTCTACTGGGATTTGGAACAGACACACGTGAAGGGGCAGTACATGACACCCGGAAGCACCAAAGGGAGAGCAGTCAAAGAGGAGCATGGGAGATGAAGGAGGGAAACCGTGGAAATCTGGGGTGGGCTCTGGGCTCCTACGCTTTGTGAAATTAGGCCACAGTTTGCAGCCATCTACCAGGCCAGGCAGCCCCAGCCCGTCTTCGTTACTGAGTCCCTATTATGTGCCCAGTGCTTTTGTTGGTGCTGATGATAAAGCAATAAGCAAAATGGACAGGCTCCCTGCCTTCATGGAGCTTCCATTCTGATGGATGGTATATCTGTTGCTGCATAATGAGTGACCAAAACCTTAGCAGCTCAAAGCAGAATCCATTGATTTTCTATAGCGTCTGTGTGTCTGGAGTCTGCGTGCCGGTTAGCTGTGTTCTCTGCTCAGGGGCTCATGGGCTGAAATCAAGTTGTTGGCTGGACTGTGTTCTCATCTGGGGCTCAGGGACCTCTTCCAGGATACTTCAGGTTGTTGGGAGAATTCAGGTCCTTGTGTTGTTGGTCCCATGAGTTCCCCATTTTCTTGCTGGCTGTCGGCCGGAGGTCACTGTCAGCTCTGCACGTCCTTAGGTCTTTGACATGTGGCTTCCTTACAATATGGCAGCTCAGCCTCTTCAAAGTCTGCAAGGTAATCTCCATCACTTCTGTCATGTAGCAAACCCAATCAAGGGAATGACCATCCCCATGCATTCAGAGGTCCCTCCCACCCAGGGAGAGGATCACACAGGTGTGTGCACACCTGGGGCAGAAATCTTGGAAGCCAGCTTAGAAAGCTGCCTACTACAGACAGATAAAAACAAGAGATGAATAAACAGCAACATACAATATTTCAGGTGGTACAAGAGGCTGTGAAACAAATAAAGGAGGGTAAGGGGAAAGAGTCATGGGAGGGCAGCCCGGAGGAGGTGGCATGCTAGCAGATACTTGAATGAAGCAAGGAAGTGAATTTTTATGTGGGTATCGGAGCAGAGACTCCCAGGAATAAGAAGAAATGTGAAAACAATGGAGTTGGACTCAGCTTGGACTTCCTTATGGATCGTACCTGAAGCTGAGGGCATCATTGCTTAGTGGCATACACGCATTGAAAAGCTCCACAGGACTCCTAGGTCAGAGAAGCTCCACCGTGAAAGGAGTGGGGAGAGAAATAAGAGGACTTGGACACTTAGCAGTAGTCCAGACGAGCAGACAGAGACTGTGGTGATGTCTGGAGCTGAGGAAAGGATGTGGAAAGCAAGGGAGTGGCCAGATGCTTCACCCGAGGAGCACATGTCCAGTAAACTCAGACCGGAAAAGTGCCTGTCGGACTATGGAACACTGAAGTCATTTATTCGTCCTGTGACCATCAGCGGAGTGGCAGAATCAGCTGAGGAGTAAGCCTGGCACAGTCAACCCCCATTATTCACGGACTCCGTATTTGCAAATTCATCTACGTGATAAAATGCATTTGTAACCGCAAGATGGATACTCATGGAGCTCTTGTGGTCATTCACAGACAGGCACAGAGGTGAGACATTTGAGTCGCCCCACACACATGTCCCCAGCTCTCGTACTGTAAATAAGTCTCGCTTTTTATGTGGTTTCTTTAGTGCCACATTTTTTACATTTTTGTTGGTGATTTTGCAGTTTAAAATGTCCCCCACACAGAGTGCTGGAGTGCCATGCTTGTGGTGTGCCTTACGGAGAAGATGCGTGTGTTAGAGGTGCACGGTTCAGGCCGGAGTCACGGCTCTGTTGGCCACGGGTTCAATGGTAATGCATCAACTATATATATATATATATACACACACATGTATGAGAAATAAGGTCTTTAAACAGAAGCGTGCATAGAACAAGGCTATGTGTGGACTGGTGGATGAAGTATTGTGACTAGAGGCCTGCAGGAACTTCACCCTGATTTTCCTCTAGGAGCATGCTTTAGTGTTTGCTAATCCAGTTCCACATGACTTCAGAGAACTATCCATAGAGTTTATGGCATACCACGACCAATACATATAAACTGTATTCTGTTGTGCTCTCTATATCATCTAATGGAATCCACATAGTGGTGCTTAAGGGATAGTTTGCACCGAGTAAGGGACGTGAGTAGCAGGGGCCTCCACATGTTGCCTCAGGCCATGTCACGTCAAGAAATGCAGAATGGGAGTTGGAACTGGAGGAACAGGAGGTCTGGGGTGCATAGCAGGGTGTTGGGCTCGGTGACCAGCTTTCAAATCCCTGCTCGACCACTGTTCTATGCGGGCTCTGGCAAGATAATGACTCTTTCTGCAACTCAGTTCCCTCTTCTGTATGATGAGGATGCTGGTGGCATCTATTTCTTGGTTTGGGTGAGGATTAGGACAGAAGAGCTGTGTGTACACTGAGCTCACACTCGCCCATGCATTGAGGATGAATAAAGCTGCTCCCATTTAGACTAGGTTCTCAGAAGAAGGGAGAGATGGGGTGAGCAGGAAAAGGAAAGACGGTCTGGGGGTTTCCTTGGAGAAAAATGCAGTTTCACGGTGTAGGAAGGAGATAGAGACTCAGAGCAGAGCCGCAGAGTGAGCTGAAAACCAGGTAATTAGTGCGTGCTTTCCTTCACTCCATCTCCTAGGAGCTGGGAAACCGCCAGGCGGGAGGCGACGGAGGAACTCCTGAAACTTACTTTCAGAGCAGTCATTAAAGAAAAGCACAGCTCCTTGCCTCACTTTCCTGCAAGACAGTGTTCAATAAAGGATCTTGGGCTCCTCGCTTTCTAAACCCGGAATATTGTCTTTCCTACCTGGAATCGTCGTCTTTACCTGGGAACTAGGAACCATCAACTTAATATTGATCTATCACCAATTAAGAAAATGAGGGGCATTATTTCTTTCCATATTGACCAGCAGCTCTCCTCAAATAAAACAATTTGTTCTGTAATTGACTATGTGCTCAGCATATAATCAGGTTTTTTCCTCCTTTTAAAGAATAACTGTAATGTGATCAGAGATTGACGAAAACTTTTGTGTCTCTGGGTCCCTTTCTTGTGGAAACATAATTTAAAGGGAGCGCCACAAATCTTTACTAGAGATGTGTAGCCAATATAACCACAGTATTCAAACAAAAACATTTTTTTAATATTGTCTGGGCTCCTTTGTTTATCTAATTTCCAAAAACTCCTGAACCATAGGTTAACTCCCATAGAGAAATGGCTCAGGCTTTGGTGTCTACTGAGGCTAAAACAGTTGTTGTAAACAGCTGGGTTTCTATCACGTTCACTCCATTTACCAAAACAGGTGTGTGATGTGATGAAAGCATTGTTCTAGTTCCAGTACTTATCAACCGTAGCACGCTTAGGGATATTTGGAGAGTTTGTTGAAACTTCCTGAGCCCCGCCACCAAAAACTCTGCTTCAGTAGGTCCGGGGTGGCAGCTGAGAACAAGCATTTCTCCAAGCTTCAGGATGTTGCTGGTTCCGGCCACACTCAGAGTGGCCGTGCATTAGGGCAAGTCGTCTCCGAGGAGAGTGGTCACATCTGTCTTCTGTGCTGTCATATCTGCGTGCCTCCTAGTGCCCAGCTCACGCAGGAGACGCATGCACATTTGTGGAAAGATTAAAATTGGAATAACTTGAATCAGCGAGCTTTTGATGCCATCAGCCGAGAAGCCTAGACCAGAAGGACCAACTATCACTCTGGTTGTTTCTTTTTGACGTGTCTGCTCTCTGCTTTCTTGTGTGCATGTGTGTGTGTGTTTGCCTGGGCCCATGTGTGTGTATGTGTGTGCAAAGACTGGTGGGGTTGGCAGAGTCAGGAAGGCAGAAATGGACGTTGGCAGCTTTGGCAATCACTGATTTTGCTGTTTTTCCCCTTCTATTTTTCAATTCATTTGGGGCTCTTACATAGTAAACACAGTTATAAGTTTTCAAAGCTCTCTGCCTGACATGTTAATTCATAATTTGCCATAATCGGCACTTTCCTAAGCATAACGTTTGCCGGCTTCTTGCATGTCATTGGGAGATAATTTGCATATTTAGTTTTTGCTGTTTAATGGACTTGGGTCCTGAAGGAATACTATAGAGCCTATCTCAAGGCAGGAAGGGGGAACTGAGACGGGATGCACACAGAACAGCATGGTAAATTGGCTTAAAGCCAGAACATTTACTTGCCAGTGGGAAGAAGCTGGTTTCCTTTCAAGACAGCTTTGGGTGGAACATCTTTTCTCTAAGAGTCTCATCTGGTTATAAAGTGAGACCACAGAGAAATCGATTTCCCTTAAGCACTGTGTATATTGTGAATGTAGCATTGCAAAGACTCTTGCCAAATGAATTGGGAGGCAAATTTGGGGGGACAAAAGGCCAACAGTTAGAAGCAGCCTAATGGGTGTCGCTCCCTTCTGTCTTTCTCTGTAACATCAGACATGGCTGGATTATGGCTGTGCATTTCTATCCTTCTCTGCATAAGTGTGGGATCCCCATTTTGGTCCCAATATCCTGGTTGCCTCCTGCAGTCAGACATCGTTAATCGTTAACTTAACTTTATCTTCAATGTATCTCTAATCTTTAGCTTTAAGATTTTGACCTCTCTCACTTACAGAGAAATCATAAAGAGGTAAATGTCGAGATTAGCTGAGAATTAAACATTTTTCAGTGATTACTCCATCCTGCTGCTAACAAATTTGCTGTCTGTGTTCATACATAACAGCTTGTGGCTGAAATGTTCACAAGCTAGGGCACAATCGGTAGATTCGACTCCATTCTTCATCATCCTTCCCTTTTCTCCTGTCCATCGCCCTCTCCTGCCTGGAAATGGACAGGCCTATGAGAAGACGGTTCATTGTTTAAGGTAGTCCAAGGACATCTAATGAGGAATAATGGGATGGAATTCAGCAAGGGACAATTTATGCTGAATTATAAGAGAAATTTCCTAAGAGTGAGATCTATTAGACCAGAGAGTAGGCTCCCAAGGGAAGAAAGCACCATTGCTGGAGTCATTTAAACTCTGGCTCAGGTCCATAAGTAAAAATAAATTTGGTTGTCTCATTTCGTTCTCCATTGGTGTGGAATCTGCATCGCCATTGTAAAGTTAGGTAGGAAAGACATTAAGGAGTTGACGACTTAAGGGGGGTCTGGCCTGCTGGGAAACTGTTTGTCCCCCGTTCTCTGAAATACTATATGTTTTTGCTTCCTCTGTCAAGTCCAACCACTAATTTTAGGTGATTTCAGTAGGTATTTCAGAATGTCTCCACTCTGTGGGCCATTTTCCCAGGCTGCACCACATCCAATGGCATCGGAAGCAGTTAAAGAGTTAACCAACTTGGGGTACAGTGGAGTCTTTGAAGCGGAGACTAGATCCTAGATCATAATGTCCCAACAAAAGCACTGTCACTCTGAGGGACATGGTTGGAACGTCGTGTTTGTCTCTCTCTGCAGCCATAGCCTCTGCCCCCACCTCCCTGAAATGGGTATAGACCATGCATCCAGGTTTTGGGTTCAGAAAATATTGTCCCTAATTATCATCCAGTTTATCACTTTTATGAAGTAACACATACTTATCTCTTAAGCATTTTAACATGATAGAAAATATTTTCAGAGTTCTTTGTCCATGAGCAAAGCTCCTAGATAATTTAAGGTAGCCCAGTTCCAGCAGTTAATCAGTTAAGTTCACTGGGCACCCAAAAGGTAAAAGAATTTATCAGCACAAAGAATGGACATGGATCTGTATCATTCACCAACTGGACACAATTATTTGCAGCTTTTTAAACTTCGAACAAACTTTTGCCTAAGAAGGTAAAAATATGTACATGTAAACGTATTCTTGAATATCGGAAAACTGCTTGTGTAGAATTTCAGCCCATTTGTTTCTTAGGATTTCTGCAAGTGTCAGAAACACAGGAAGATGGAGAAATGACAGCTATCTTATCATCCCATCACAGATATTACTCCAGAATTACACTTCTGACATGTGTTTTTTGTTGATTAGAATACCAGTTTGTAAACAAGTGGCAGAAATCCAAGATAATCGTGTGTTAAGCAAAACAGAGGTGTATTTCTCCCCTGTGAGACTCCGTGTTGAGGTGGCATCTCTACAGATGGGATTACCTTGTTGTTCCACTGTCCCCAGAGTGGCCTGCATGGTCCACCCTTCGTTGCCACCATGTCTGCATTCCAGAGTTGGAAGGGAGAACAACCAGAAGCTCCCACACTTTGCTTCTGCTATATTCCTTTTGTCAGAACAGGTGCATCTGGCCACACCTAGCTGAAGCGTAGGTGGGAAGCATTTTTTATTTTTTATTCTGATACCCATGTGCCCAGCTAACAATTCAGTTCCATAAAAGGGTACTTACCAGTCTTCCACAAGGCTACAGACATGCCATTGTTTGGTATATGTTCTCTGCAGCTGTCAATTGTCAAGGAGGTTGAAACAACACTGTATGATATTTCTAATATCATCTTGTAGGGAGTGGTACCTTTTCTCCCGAAGGCAAGAGGGTATTAAATCATCAATTGCCACTATTTATAGCATGACATAAAGTAGTTTTACCCCAGAAAACTGGAATTCTTTATGCTCATGAATCGCCAATTCCTTCAGGGTTTCATAATTTTATCCTCAGATAAAAATGTGTGATCCAGTTTCTTGGCCATTTGGAGGCAGCTTTCCTTCCTGTATTTTATCACTTCTCTTTCAGGAGTGAGAGCTGGGATTTAACCAAGGAAGTACGAGTATAATAGAAAGTACAAATCTGGCTCTCTAATAGTGGGTCTGCAGCTGCCGGAACTGTAAATACATCTGTTTTCAAGCTGGTTAGAACAACAAAGTATCCATTATGATGATTTGACATAAATTCTAGCATCTCCTTCTGGGGCGGGCATGTCATTTACAAAAACTCAGGTATCTGAATTTATAAATTTGCTAATCTCTAGTTAAACAAGACATCATTTAAAAATATAGGTCTCTATTTTTTTTTGTTTGTTTAAATAAGTGCATAGAAGGCACAGTATCTTAATTACAGGGATAAATGGTAGGTGTATTGGTGACAGGAGGTATTGATGGCCTCACCGCAAAATACCCAACATTATTTCCCAATAATCACATAGTAACCACCTGGTGACCCCATTAGGCACAGCGATAACTGTGGGGTATGTTGCCCACAGGGCAATGTGGCAAATTACTTGAGTCACTGCTCTGCAGTCTCCTCCCAAAAGGAATGCGTCCCCCAAGCTTGTTGGTGACAGAAGACCAAGCACAAGCACGTGGTGAATGACACCCACACCAGAAGTAGCCTCCTAAAAGCATTTGACAGGTCTCTCTCCTCAACACATTTTTGTTTCTGTGTTTTTTATATTAGTAAAATACAGATTGATAGTCCTGCCTGGAAAAGACTGGTTTCCAAAAGACTGTAATTAAGAGACTATAATTATCCTCAAGGGTCCTGTACCATGTTGGGGTCCATACTCATAAGCATGGAATCGTACAAAACGGGATTCCGTTCCCACGTCCCACTTAGCCGTTCTGTGAGGGAACTCCTCCGAACATTGGAAATGGGGATAATGATACCTTGATTGCTTTTAGGATTCAGCAGATAACAAATGTGCAGGGATAATTGTTTCATGGTGATTCTCCTTCCTGCTTCTTTTGACTTGAATCGAGGAGTGGGTCATGTGACTAATGTCAAGGGTTTGCCAATATCTATCTGTCTGTCTGTCTGTCTGTCTGTCTGTCTATCTATCTATCTATCTACAATCTTGAATGGGTTTAGAAGTAGTTTAGTTGTGGTTAGAGTCAGCTGGAATTGCTTAGATATGTTCACTCATTTGTTCATTCATTAATTAATTCATTCAACATATATTTATTCTCTTTGTAACACATGTAAATGCATCCTGTTGACCATTAGTAAATTCTAAACAGTAATATCTTTAATTCCTACCACCAAGGAGTTGTCCATAAGAGACATATGAGAATTGTTATGGTTTTGCCCAAGCAGATGTTAAGCAGGAATTAATATTTCCCAACAAAAGGGGTTTAAAATGTTGCTCCTGTGACCACAATACACAGATTCTGGGGGAAAACAAAGGAGGGAGAATAAGTAGAACCAATTGCCAAGAGGGAGAGTTTCAGGGCCAACCAGATGGAGGGAGGAGAAGGGAAGGTCTGCGGAGACTGTGCTCACAGGGGACTGGGAATGTCTGTCCCCAGGTACAGAGCCCACAGTGGCTGACAAATGCTGCGAAGGCAGCTGCAATCCAGGCCAGAGTTGGCGTTAGGGTACATGGAAAGTACTGGCTAAAGTGGGGCAATTAAAGGATACTGGTTGGGATGGAAAACTATCATGGTCTTAGCCACGTTGACTCAGAGTTCTAACAATTTCAACACGAGAGAAAAATATCAGAATTGCACTGGATGGTTTTCCTAGTTTGTTGGCTATAATTATAATGAAGTCGTATGTATAAAAATTCCACCAAGGAGGTTCAGTTATTCTCAATAAATCTTACTATGGTCTGGATGTTTATGTCCAGATTCATTTGTTAAAATCCTAACTCCCCACTACCAGGGGATGGTATTTGGGGTTGATTGGGTCATGAAGGTAGAACCCTCATGGATGGGATCAGTGTCCTTAGAAGAGACCCCACAGAGCTCCGTCTTCCTTCTGCCACATGAGGACAGAGAGAGAAGTTTGTGACCTGGAAGATGGCCCTTCCTGACCATGCTGGCACCCTGTTCTCAGACATCCAGCCTCCACACTGTGAGAAATAAAATTCTGTTCATAAGCCACTCAGTTTGTAGATTTTGTTATAGCAGCCTGCGCAAACTAAGACAAATACTTTTGTTATTTTGATGAAATACAAGTTGAAAAATCCTTTCAAGATAGGAAAACTAGGACAGTGACTCATGGCAGCCTCTTCCTTAGCTGGCCTTGCTGTCATGGGAAGGTCTCTATGTTAAGAGAAGAACCGTGTTGGCAACCACGGGTCCCCAACTGCAGAAGACATGTGTTCTCCCCTCATGCTGTTTAGGGGCTCGCAAGGAAGATGGCGTAGGCATAAATTTCTAAAACACTGGGAAAGAATTGTCATCATCTCCTCCCCAAACAGTCCTCTTAATATGTTATCCTGCTCTATGTCACCGTCATTCTTATAATGGTTCGAGAAGGATTGGGGGCATTTCCAGGGAATTTGACCCGGCTCGCATTCCCTCAGAGCCAAGTCAACATCAATTCTGTTGTTTGCCTTCTTAATATATATTGCATCTTTTTGTTTCTTTTTATTCCCATTGTCACATCCTTAATTCAGGCAGAAAGTGTCATCAGATGTCTGGGTGACTCTCACAGCTTCTAACGGGCCTTCATGGCTCCTGTCTCAGCCAACTCCAACAATTAACCAGGATGACATTTATACAAGGTATGTCACATCATGATTTTCCCAAGTTAAAGCCCTTCAGTATGGTTTAGGAGCTGGACTAATCTGACCTCTAAGCTTACCAGTTAAGTCTTCGCTTTCTGTGCTCCAGCCAAATAGGCCTACCGTTCGTGAAAACTCTCTCTCTCTCTCCCTCTCTCTCTCTCTCTCTCTCTCTCTCTCTCTCTCTCTCTCTCTCTCTCTCTCTCTCTCTCTCTCTCTGTGTCTCTCTGTCTCTCCCTCTCCTCTAAGCCTTGGTACATGCAGTTGTATCCAAGATAGTTCCAACAGACTTTTTAGCTCTCATTTTACAAGTTGCTTTTTTCTGGGGTGCTGTCCTTGGCACCTCCAATATTATGTTAGGTTTCTGGAAGCATGCTTCGACTTGTAGCCATAAAATACCATTGCTTGTTCACTCAGTCAAGCAGTGTGGTAATTTACAAAGTTTTCCACAATTGAGCACAGAGCATTGCCAATAACCGAAGGTCGCTGAATGAATGAACAAATGAATGAATGAAGCCTTGGCAATAACCGAAGAGAAATGTGGATGAAGGACACTCAGCAGAAGGATGAACACTTCCTGTTGGGAGTGGGAAGAGGCGTGGACAGGTGCTGAGTGGACAGTAGCAGGTGCAAATTCAAAAGTTCGGTGAGATCGGAAGGCCACACTCCCTGGTCTTTCATTACCCATGGAGGGGATGTTTAATGCCGTGAAGTAAGTGAAGTATTTCCAGGAGAGGGGAAGAGGGTCAACGAAGGGCTATTGTGAAATACCTAAATTCATCAAGTGGGAGGGGAGAAGGCGCAGAACAAAGACAAGAAACAGTGAGTAAGGAGTAAGAGGACATGTGGGCGTGTTGTTAAAGCCAAGGGAAGAGGAAAGGGTGAGAATTAGGGATTGCTAAACAATACTGAACGAAGGACAATGGATTTGAGTCCTACGGAGCCAGTGATTGTTTTCAAAACAACTTATCAGGAGAGTCAGAAAACAGAGGGGAAACTTAAGAAGAGGAGAGAGAGTGAGAGAATGGGAGAAGGGAGAGAGAGAGAGTGAGGGAGAGCAAGACAGCACGCTTGGACTTCTAGCCTTGGGAGACGTGAAGGGTGCAGTGGTGAGGAAGCCCTGGGCCCAGAGTGGGAAGGAGAGGGGGTGCCTCCAAGGAAGCCATGAGGGTGTAGCCTTGAAGATGGGAGACAGTTCATTCTTTGAGATGAGAAAATAGATGAAAGTACAGAAGCATTTTGAGATGGAGGGAAGGCGAGTTCAGCCCGTAAACGGCATGTCTTTTCATTTATATAAAGCAGTAGGTAAAACTATTCGACAAAAGTTCGGGGCTAGGGTTAAAGCCTGAGGAAAACGTAGGGGACCTGAGAAGTTACTAGAAGGGTGGATGGGGAGGGACTTGGGCTTAATCTCATGTTAACCCTCTCCGGCAGGTCACGTGACACTGGCCCCATAGTGTTAGTGGGTGAGAACAAAAGTGTGTTAGGAAACAGTATTAACATTTAAATCAAAGTAATGGGGAGCTCTTCTTTTTCTAACCTTTTTTATTACTGTGGCTTTGTTCATTTCCACAATTGTTTGCCTTCTCGGAGAAAGCCTCATTTCCCGTTGCCGTCCTTCTTGTTACCGGTGTGTATTCGTCTGCCTGTCTGTGCTATCAATATGTGTGATAATGTGTATTTTATAGGTCATTCAGCAATGTATGTTGGTTCTTTTGGTCTCCAAGGTATTATACCTAAATGTGATATGTTAACTATGCTACTCAATTTTATTCCTATGGAAAACACGTTCAATATACATTTCCTTGCAATTTAATGTTCTCAAAGCATATTTGTGACCCAGCGTGCTTCTTTATGTTGACATATTGTTCATCGGGTTTCATTAGTCAGATGATATGTCACATCACATATGGAACATGAGGAGAAGTGACATTAATGACAATCTGGTGGCATTCAGTGCTATGCAACACATCAGGTTAAAAATAAAACAGGAAAGAAAGGTCCTTCTTATTTTCAGAAAAGTCTCTTCCTTTTTCTCTCTTCTTTTTCTTTTTCACTCCTGAGGGAGCACCTATCTGTTTGGATCAGGCATTAATTGTTACTGGCGAGGTTTGGTGGGTAACTAGTGATGCAGGTGTCAGCCCACCCACTGGGTCTGCAGGTGAGAGGGAAGGAAGGGGGATTTCTGCCGAGTGCTCATCGCATCTGAAGTCTCCAATTGTCCAAACCATTCAATTAAAACACTTCGTCCCGTGTGTGTCAGCTTATGTGGCACTCAGTTTAAGTAGGGTGTTGATGTAGCAAGAGGTAGGGGGTGCCCCAGAGCAGAGGAATTGGGTTCCACCGAGGAACAGCTGAAAGGGCAAGAGCGAATTCAAACAAAAGTGCTGACATACCCAGTGCGAGTCTTTCTTTAATTCATGGGCTGTGGTCTCTGGTATCCAGTGAAGAAAAGCAGCAAAACGTTGAGACTTCTGTTGGGCCCACCAGTCACAGAGGGTGCAGTGCTGGGGCGTAAAAGAAGGAAACAGTCCACAGGCGCGGTTCCTGGTGTCCCTTCCTCAGGCGGAGAGGGAGTTCGGTTCAGTTAGACACCCCAACCTCTTTCATGGTTTTGCTTGGGGCTCCACCAGGCAGTATAACCCCTGGATTAAGACACTATCATCCTAAAATATTCTGTGTGAAATAGGACATCTGGATAACTGGAGATCCGAAAGTGAGGGAAGAGACTAGGACGTTATATCCTGAATGTAAGTCAACCCCCTCATTTACAGGTTATTTTTGTTTTAAATGCAGAAATAGGTTGAGCACTTCTTTTAAAATGTAGGTATGCCATCATTTTCTCTTTGTTAAATCCATCTCCCTCATCCTGATACTGTGTTATTTCCATCACAATGCAGTTTGCAGGGTATGTAAACAACCGTCTGTCTGGGTTTCTGAAGCCAGCTCTGAAGGAGCCTGTCCTTCCTTCTGTTCCACTGTTTCCAGCTTCCTACTCAGGAAACCCGCAGGACAGTTCCCACATCTCCTGCTCCTTTTGAAGGCTGCATTTTTTACATCACTTCTTCCATTGTCTCTGAAGAGACCATGATATACAAATGCTGTGGATTTTCCTTAGTTGGCCGCGTGTACCTGCAGAGAGTATCCATCTTGTGAATTCTGTTTTCCTCTTTTCTAAGAGATCAGCTATTGGGAATTGAAAGGGAAAGGGAACAAGTGATGACCTGTAATCTCTAGGCCTTCGTGGAGCCGGGACACGTGCCAGGTCACGGTGGTTTGTTGCTAACGCTTCGTTCCTGTTCAGTATCTGTAGTCACAGGCAGTCGCAGTTTGGGTGGAGGTAGTTCAAATCATGTTTGTCGCCTTACGTTTTTTGTTGTTTCTTTAACATCTGTTTCCTACTTATCGCCTCTTTTACTGCTATCCAACATTACAAGCATAATAAAAAATGGTTTTTTTTTAGGGTAAAAATTTCAGGCAGGAGCAAATATATAATTTAATTGACTATAAGAAGAGAAATTGTACACTCAAAAACCAAAATTAAGTATGGAAAAATAATATTGTCTAATTTTGTGTCTTCACTATCATTTAACTGAATTCATGTATTGGGTGATCAGAAGTTCTTAAACGTCTTATTCTGGATGTGTTCATTTTCTAGGACTGTAGTAACAAACGGCCACAAACTGGTGGCTAAAAACATCGACATTTAGTACCTCACAGTTCAGGATAGGAGTCTGAAGTCAAGTGTCACGAGAGCCATGATCCCCGTGAAACCTGCAGGAGAGAATCGTACTTCTTCCTAGTTTCTGGTTTTGCCGGCAGTCCTTACCATGCATTGGTCTGTAGCTGCCTCCCTTCCTTGTCACATGGCCACCCTCTCTCTGTGTCTCTGTCTTCCTGTCAAGTCCTGAATCATATTGGATTATGGGTCCACCCTATTCTAGTGTGACCTCATCTTATTGAACAACACCTGTGATGACCTTTTTCCAAGGAAGGCTAGCTTTTTCCAAGAAAGGCCATGGGGTTGGGACTGCAGCCTATTTTTTTGGGGAACTGTATAGTTCAGCCCCCAGCACTGGGCGTCCAGCTCATCACACCATAAGCAATAGACCTACCAGGACACCGGGTACTATCTCCTTCACGACAGGGCAGCTCTTCCTGTGCTGGCAGGTTTTCACTACTGCCTCAGTTCTGATGGACACTCATGTCCAATAGAGTCAAGATAGCTCCATTTCCGAAATAACTGGAATCACTGAGTTCAGGAGAGTTCATGGAAAACCAGTGAATACACAGTGGATAGACTTGTGTATAAATTCACAGCAGTTAGGTCTGACGTGAGGGCAAGGAGATGGTTATCCTCAGTGCTTACGACAGAGTGCTGTTTAGGTGGCTGTTCCTTTCTACCCCTCCGCTTTTGGCAGGTTTTGTGTTTCCCTAGCGGGAGGCTGCCTGGTGTCCTGCCTCCTGTGCTCTCCTGCACCAGCCCCGCCTCCACCCTCTCTGCCTGCCTCACAGCTCACGGTGCTGCTGGGACCGGAAGGGCCCTGAGACTCTGGGTTGCACCAGCGTTCCCTCCCTCCTTCCCTCCTCCTCCTACCATGGGGCCGTCTTTCCCTTTCATCCGTTTTTACTTTTGTACGTTAGACATCGCCAATGTCCAGGAAGGCCAGGTTGTCTGAGAGCTCGGCATGGTTGGGATTGAAGGGCAGAGGTGTATTCCTGGGGCTAACAGGGGCCCAAAGGAGCCGCCACTAGTTCTCATGAAGAACAACAGTAGGAAGATTGGCTGTCCAGGGATGGGACAAGCCGTAGACTGGGGTAAGTAACACCTTCTAGGCTTTGGAGGGTCTGAGCTCTTTATAAAAGGACTTTTCAAAGGGATTAGGTGGTTTTCAAACTCACTGGGAGCACAGGGAGCCAGCCTTCAGAGTGTTTAGCCAGGAGCAAAGGCCAAGCCCTCTGCAGGGGCCTCTAGTGAAGCCATGGTCGCTGCGCCATGGTGTCACAGATCTCAGAAGAGGAGGGGGCACACACCATGAGCACCAATCACCCTGAAAGTCACTGCCCTCTCACCTCCTGGGCAATGGGGCTGTGACTGCGGCTGCTTCTCACTGGCTCCCTCTCTATTCCGATCGCTGGAACCCAGGTCACCTGCGCACGCGCATGCTAGGCTGTGACACTCCTGGTTTGTGCATTGGGAAGGCGGGATCATGATGTAAGAAAAGTAAGGAGCGTGGCAGACATGGTGTGTACTGCAGATGAGGAAGGCCCCTATGGGCCCACCCCATGCCACTGGAGGGATGTCTGACGAAAACTCTGGTGTCCATTTCCAGTTGGTTTGTGAATTGAATCCTAGTTCATGGTGCCGTGAATAGTGGAAAAGGGGGACTGAGGTGTAAGGAACGCTGGCACCTCATAACCAGTGCCACAGGGTAGGACGAGTAATCCCTGATTTACAAAAGTCTTGGTTGTCAGGGTGAACTTTGGATAGAATTGTTTAGGACCGACATTTATTTTGTTGTAGAAACAAAAATATGTGTGGTGTTAGTTTCCTTAGCTAGCCCAGAGGTATCCTTTTAACCCACAACTGATGAGCGAGAGCTCTTAATACTAGTCAGATCCTAAGATCTATATTTCCATCATAGGTAACAATGACATATTTAAATTATAATCATTCTCTATTTATATTTTGGGTCAATCCCAACCAGTAGCGCACATATTTATGGAAGACTCTGTGCTCATTGTAAAAGAGAACAAGGGCTCTGGACACACGTCTTTGCTCCCCCTGACCCCTGGAGATTGTCACTCTTCTGTGCTGAGTTTCTACGGGTCTCCCACCTGAGACAGCTGCCTGCTAAGTGGAGTAGGCAGGAAGTGCTGTGGTCTTTATGAGGCAGGAAGCTTGGGGAGGGAAGACTTCGCAGGTCACACCTGAGGAGAGTCCAGAGGGTCTCTAGACTAGACAAGTGAAGAGGAAGTGAGGTGTGGTGGAGTGGATCTGTAAGTGGGGGCACACTACCCCCCTCGGTGACGCAAACCAGCTGCCTGTTCACGGCTACCTTCTAGCACCTGGCACAGGGCCCCACATCTAGTAAGCACTCAGAAAATATTTCTGGAATGAATAGACAGCAGAATCAGAGTGTTGTTTCTTTTTGGTGTATTCTCATTTGGGGTATTTTGGGATCACTTGATATGCATCAAGGAAGTCAATTGTACCCACAATATCTACCAACTATCTTCTCTATAGTGACATTTTAGATATTTTGGCATGGATGCGGTCTTTCTCGGGAAACAAAGAGTAGGAGAAAAAAAGTATAAACTGGAAGTTTGAATCTATTTGGTATTATTCAAATTTGAAATGTAAAACCAGCAAAGGGAAAACTAGTATAACAATTTTCATGGGAGCAAAAAAGAGGTGCCCCAGCGCATGGAGACGCGAATGTGCATTGACAGCCTTGGGGCCGATTGCATCAGTGGAAGCTACAGGTAATCCCTTGAACCTTCTCCTTGTCAGTTCCCCTAGAAACGGTGACTCACCACCATCCTGAGGGCGTCATGACAGTATAAACATAATGTGAGTGGATCTCAATGACACCAGGGATGGGCTGTAATTGATGTTGTCAGTGTTTCTCCCAGATTCCCCTGAACTCCTTTCCTGTGACCCCTTTCCAGCATCTGGATGCTTCTGCCTTCAGTGACCACTGTCTGTGGTACTTATTTGGAGGATTGCCCTTGGGTTGTTAGGGTCATTTTGATTACATGCGCTGAGAGCTGGAAGTACCTAGGAGTTTATGTCCTATTGATGCAGACCTCTGTCAATGACTGATATATTCAAGAGTATAAAACCCAACCCCTTTGTCTTAGGCCAACACAACCACTAGGTATAATTTACACTTCAGAACTATCCTAAGGGTCAGGCTGAAGGCACTTGCTACAGGGTGTTTCCTGAAATCACCTCCTAATGTGGCCGTTCTCCACTCTGCCCAGTTCCTTCATTCTCTCATCAGTTTCTTCTGGGACCTCTTCCTTCATAAATACATCATTGCTCTTAAATCCTGATTTCAAGTACTGCTTCTGGTAAACCTGACCTATAATGAGAATGGAGGTCTTGGATGGCTGAGATAGTTTCTTATAATCCTTGATTTCTTGATTATTGTATGCAGCACAAAGCATAGACATAGTAGACAACCGTTAGGGTCTCAACAAAAATCACTGAGTCACCTTAACAAACTGCAAATATTGGGATTTATATTATATTATATTATACTTAATATATAGAATATTATATATATATACACATACATATATATATATATATATAATTTACAAAATGAAATATTTGCTTACTAAGATTGAGATGTGATTTGCCTTTTCTGGAGGAAAGTTATAGAAAGATCTTCTTTTTTGAATTCTTCATTTTATTTTGACATCTTCCAGCATGATTCAGACACTGCTTATTATAAAGGGTCCATCACATTCTCATCAAGATGAGGAATCACACAAAAGGAATACCTCATGGCAATACAATTTATTTTTAAAGTAAATTTTGATTTTCAAAGATCTCACAGCATACAAATGAATTTCCCTTTCCTCTTGGCTATCATAATAGTCCCACAAAATTACAGTGAGATGAATCATTCACCTCAGTCAGAAATTCATGATTTTAAGATCTCATACAATGCGTCTGATAAGATAATGTGTAAGGAAGGAACATAATTGAAGTACAGACAAGACTCTCTCTTTGATAAAGATGACAAAACCTTCCCGTCACAAATATGGGACCTGTCATTAGCCATGCTAGTTCTCATCGCAAACATGTTTAAAAGATATGTTCTAGACTTACTTTGGTTCTGTGGTACACCTGTATAATGGAAGAGAAGATGACTTTCTGAAAATAACTGTTTTGGAAAGCAATATGAACAGTGAATAGGGCAACAAACCAAAGTGTCTTTGAAAAGAGATGTGCTACCATGTGAAAGCAGTGCCAAATCTGGGCCACACTGAAAAGTGGGTAAATATTGAGAGATATTCACTGTCAGAATATTTATCAGTGCTGGCATGAAAGTTTCTGGCTCTCCATTATCTATACACACAGTAGCTTGGCACTTCCTGTCCTCTCCCACGTGGTTGGGTGTCATCACATGGTTAGTTCTGGTCAATGTGGTGTGAACAAAATAGTGTGTCACTCCTAGGCTGGATTTTCAATTGCCTGTGTGAGACCCACATATCTCTTTTCCCTTCTGCCTTGGTGGTTGGGAATATTTGAGGTTGTGGCTACTCTGTCAACCTGAATCCAATAGTGAGGAACAAAAATGAGCACAGCTCCACCTTGCAACCCATGAAAATTACATAATGTGAGTAAGAAATAAAATTGTGTGGTCTTAAGCTATTGAGATAATGGAATTGTTTCTACAGAGTACCAGCCTATCTAACCTGCTATGAAAGGTCATGTTTATCTTCTATTTTCCTTCTTACTGTCCTTTCGATGCTTTTCTCCCATAGCTTTTTAACCCTTGAGAATGAAGTTAGTCTCTTAGTCTCCGATGGGCTCTGTCTCTGATTTCCCCAAACAAAGCCCATTGAGAAATCAATTCACACAAAAGTATGATGAGGCCTATTTTATTATATCTTTCTGAGACATTTTTTTTTTAAGTAGGGAAAACATTAAGGGGAATAAATAATGGATAACAAAGATTCAAGACTGACAAAAATAATTCTGGGGGGAATCTGGGTTTGCTGTGAAATACTCTGCACAATCCTTAAAAATTGTTACTACCATAAACCCTCACGAAAGGTTAGGATGTAAAACAGAGGCTCTGGATTCAACAGCACTAGGTTCAAATCCTCTTATGAACAATTCTGTGACATTAACAAACTTATGTAAATTAGCTAGTCCCCCCTTTCCCCATCTATAAAATGGGGCAAATACATGCAACTTAAGGAAGATTTGATGGAATTAACAGATAAACACTTTGCTAAGAGTGTAGTAGTAAACTATGAATAAATATTTCATCACACTATTATTCTTCACATAACAAGCTTTTTGCTTTTTTGTGTGGTCAGAAACTTAACTGGCTTTATCATTGATATTTTTATCAATGATCACTTTAGGGGTTTTCCCTCACTCCCCATTTGGCATTTGGACTGAGTTCTCTTAGTCTTCATTTCTTGGAGCTATTCCACCCCTGTCTTCATGAGAAGGGCCCCCTCTGTGTTTTCAATCCATAGTCTCTATGCCTTATATCTGCGTTGTTATTACTTTTTTCTTCCATAGACAAGTAAAGGCATACCCCATATACGCCTTGGCCATTTCCAATAATCAAATTGATTACACAATTTTTCTGGTCCCAGGATAGCTCACTGCTGGGTTACTCAGTTTTATGCCATCCTGTAGCCAGAAAATGAATTTACCCAAGTCTGGGAGGGAAGGAGGTTTCAATTTCACTCTAAATATATGTATTGTTCATGTCTGCTCATGGATCATGGATGTGAGTCCACAGCAAAGAGGAGAAAAATGGGGTAATGTCTGTCTTGCTAATTTTATAGGTTTTTTCAGGTATCAAATGTTCTAGTTTTGTAGATTACTAGACAAATTAGGCATGATACTGAAACGTGTCATCTCGAGGGAGGCAGCATTACACAAGTAGCAAGTGTGTTGGCTGGGGGATTAAGAGTCATGGGAATTCTAAGGCCGATAGTGTCACTCTAGTTGCTTTGAGTCAGAAATTTAGTTACTGTTTTAAACATTTATTTATTGAATTTAATCACTTCCTTCTGAAATAATTTATTGACATGGTTTTACAGTTTGCATGGGAAATGGTTTCCCAGCGATTCATACTTTTAGATATGAGAATTGTCTTTAACCAGTGAATTGAGACTCCGTATGATGTTGGAAGACTCATGAGAAAAGTGGACCACTGTACATACTTCTGGGACATTTTCAAATTAAAATATCACTGAAATTTATTTCAAAAAGCAACAGACGAGCTTATTGTTCTCTTTGCTGAGGATTACCACATTCTAAAATGACTTTCCTTTGAGAAGAAAGCCTTCTTATTTTCTCCGTGTGTGTCTAGAATGTTGGCCAAACCACAGTTTAAATCCATGAGACCGTACTTTTATTATGGCCTAATTCAACACAGGTTGAACTAATTTAAAAGTTTTTTGTTGTTGTTTTTTGGAGCAATCCTAATAAATTCAAACCCAAGCCAAACACTTCTGTGTGTTTAGCTGAATGTGAGTGGGGACTGGTAAAATCACCCCTCCACGTTGTCAGGGTCCTATGGTGACACCAAAGGGCTCCCAGCTATGGGGACATGGGCGATGCACGTGGAAGCTTGCCTTTCACATGACTAATGAAAAACAAAACAAAACAAAAAGCAGAAAGCATCTCAGTCAGAGCTTCTTGTGTGAGGCAGATGGAGACCCAGGAGCAACACTGCAGCAACGCTTGGCTGATGAAGAAAAACTGCCCAACCACAGCTTAATGTCCATCCTCCCAGAAGAAGGCAGACCATGCTGGGTACTCCTCATGTGACATCCATGTGTGCAACTTGTGGGCCACATGTCCCCACGCTCCCCAACCCCCGTCCCTCTGCTTGTTAGAAGGGAGCTTCGGAAATGCTCCATGTATTCTCAGCATATTTTACTGTAGGTTTGAAACGTGTTTCCCCTTTCCATTCCTAATTTATCGGCGCTTTCATTACATTTATCTTTCCTTTTGCACAAAATCTTTCTGAAAGGGCTGATGGATGAGTTCACAGTAAGTTCTTTTCCTGATTTCCCTTTCATTTCCATGTATTTGGAGAGTCTTTCAAACTTCCAATTTGAATGGAAATAGAGTTTGGAAATTTGGGATTTTCTATTGCCCCCAAGTATGCCAGACTAGGGTTTCCTTTGTTAGACCCTGCATGTCCCAGTGGCCTCAGACTCATGGAAGGAACCTAGCTCCCAAGCCAAAGTCCTTCCCATGTCATCACGGATAAACTGTAACGGCTCCATTGGCTTGTTACCTGTCCTAGGAGAGTTTGCATACTGGAAAACATACTTCACCCCCAATCAAAATATGAAAATGGAAAAGAACTGGAAGGTACAAAGTGATCCAAGTAATGTTTATATCATTCACCCCAAGAAAATAACATCTTCAGTAAGAAAAAGTTGCTGCTATGTTTAATCTTCTAAGATTGAAGACATGCATGGTTGTGATGTTGAGTCAGGAAAAACGAACTTGAATTCTGATGTAACTGTGGTTTTGCCAGCCCGTGGTTAGGGTAAGACCTGACTTTTAGTGCCTCTGGGTGGACACAAACCATGTTCCTTTCCAACCATCTGGCTCTGAATTCCTAATTCTCATGATTTATTTCCTCTTCAAGAAACACACATTAAAAAATGATTATGAAGGTGGCAGGGTGGCCTGTTGAGGTTTTTATATTTGTTTGCCCAGTATTTGTCCTTTTCCTTTTCCCACCAGGCCACCTGATTAGTTTCTTATTCCAGGGCTTTCATGGGGTCAAAAGCCACTGGTGCTGGAAGACAGCTATGCTTTCTGCCTTTTGTGAAAAACCTGAACTCAGAACTGAGTAGAGATGGATGGAGATGAGAGAGGAGGAACTTGGAGGGCAGTGCCCGTATGTGGTAGGACCTAAGGACAAGGATGCTTGATTTGCTTGGAGACTGGACCCAGCCCTGGAGCTTCAGCACTGAGGGCAGCTCCCTGGACCCCAGGCTTGGCCTGGCAGCCACAGAGGATCACTTAGCACACATGCAGTGTCCCAGGTGGTCAGTCCTGCTTTGGCCACACATGTTCCCTTGTTCTTCAGTGCGTGTAGGTGGGGAGACTGAGTAATGGCCAATACTAACTGTCCTGCCTGCTCCCCCCAGAGTCCTCTGTAATTTGACATGAGGAGAATAAACAATTGGACATTTTTTACGCATTCTATTACTTTCTGATTGAAAACGTGTACACATTACAAGAGTTGTAAGACTCGTTATAAATTTAAAAACATTTGGAAATTAGAGAACCATTAAAAATCACCCTCACCTCACGCTTTAAGGATAGGGATCGTCAGTATTTGGGTATATTTCATTCTAGTCTATCTTTCTATGCAAATATATGAATACACATATTTCTTCAGTGGTGAAATCTTTTGGCACATAATTTAATAAAAAGAGCTCCTGTTTCATTTATTAAAAAGTAATTACTCTTTAGAGAAATGTCTCTTCAGTTCCTCTGCCCATTTTTTAATTGGGTTGTTTGTTTTTTTGTTGTTGAGTTGTATGAGTTCCTTGTATATTTTGGATATTAGCCCCTTATCAGAGGCGTTGTTTGCAAAAATCTTCTCCTATTCGGTTGGTTGCCTCTTTATTTTATCGATGGTTTCTTTTGCTGTGCAGAAGCTTTTAAGTTCGATACAGTCCCATTCATTTATTTTAGCTTTTACTTCCCTTGCCTTTGGAGTCAAATTCATAAAATGCTCTTTGAAAGCAAGATTCATAAGTTTAGTACCTATGTTTTCTTCTATGCAATTTCTTGTTTCAGGTCTTATGTAAGATCTTTGATCCATTTTGAGTTAATTTGGGTGACAGATAGTCTAGTTTCATTCTTTTGCATGTGACTTTCCAATTCTCCCAGCACCATTTATTGAAGAGGCTGTCTTTTCTCCATTGTATGTTGTTGGCTTCTTTGTCAAAAATTATCTGTCCATATTTATGTGAGTTTATTTCTGGGTTCTCAATTCTATTCCATTGGTCTGTGTGTCTGTTTTTCTGCCAATACCATGCTGTTTTGATTATAGTTGCCCTGTAGTACAAGCTAAAGTCAGGGAGTGTGATACCTCCAGCATTCTTCTTTTTTCTTAGGATTGCTGTGGCTATTCGGGGTCTTTTGTGGTTCCATACAAATATGATGATTTTTTTGTTTTATGTCCTTAAAAAATGCCTTTGGGATTTTGATGGAGATTGCATTAAATTTGAATATTGCTTTGGGTAATATGGCCATTTTAAGTATGTTCATTCTTCCAATCCATAAACATGGAATGTTTTCCCATTTCTTTGTGTCTTCTTCAATTTCTTTTAAAAATGTCTCATAGCTTTCAGTATGTAGGTCTTTCACATCCTTGGTTAAATTTGTTCCTAGTATTTTACACCAGTTAGAATGGCTATCATCAATAAGACAAATAGTAACAAGCATTGGAGAGGCTGTGGAGAAAAAGGAACCCTCATACACTGTTGGTGGGAATGCAGACCTGTGCAGCCACTATGAAAAGCAGTGTGGAGTTTCCTCAAAAAAATCAAGAATAGAATTACCATATGACCCAGCAATCCCTCTCTTGGGTATCTACCCAAAAAAATCTGAAAATATTTATCCATAAAGACATATGTGCTCCAATGTTCATTGCAGTTTTATTTACGGTGGCCAAGACATGGAAACATGTCCTTCAATAGATGAGTGGATAAAGAAGTTGCGGTATATACATACACTATGGAATACTATTCTGCCATAAGAAAAGATGAAATAGTGCCATTTGCGACAACATGGATGGATCTTGAGATTATAATGCTAGGCGAAATAAGTCAGACAGAAAAAGTAGAGAACCATATGATTTCACTGATATGTGGTATATAAAACTGAAAACAACAAAAGAACAAGATAAACAAATGAAAAAAACAAAAGCTCATAGACACAGGCAATAGTTTATTCGTTACCAGAGGGTAAGGGGAGAGGAGGATGGTAGAGGAAGGTAAAGAGGATTAAATATATGGTGATGGAAAGAGAACTGATTCTGGGTGATGAACACACAATGTGATATATAGATGATGTATTACAGAATTGTACACCTGAAATCTATGTAACTTTACTGACAATTGTCACCCCAATAAACTTTAATTTAAAAAAAGTAATTACTATTAATGGTTATATATTATTCCATTATATTAATTTAAGTAATCTATTTCTAGCACACATTTGTTTGGGCTATTATTCAAAGTGTGTGGATGCCCCACCCAGAGCCTGACTGTGTATGGCCAGCCATGCTCCACGAAGGACTGACAGTTCACTTCATGTCCCAGCCATCCTGTGGGAGAGGACGGAGGCCTTTGTCACAAAGGCTCTATCTATCACTCAGCTGTTCCCCTAAGCCTACCACAGACCAGTGCCCTGGTTCTGGGAGAAAGAGGACTGGGATGGAACCTTGTGAGAAGTACATTCACAGGTAGCTCTGTAAGACTTTGGATAACAGGGTATAATCCAAAATGGGTAAGATGACCCTTTCTCTACCTCTGCCAGGACCCCTGCCAAGACCCCAATGCCCCCATGGGAGCAACAGTACATAAACGGCTCTTCACAATGAATGACAGCAGTGGACCGAGGACCACATAGTGGGTGCAGCCATCTAACCCAGCAGCCACACCCAGAGCAGCAGGACACCTGGTCTGGGACAGTGAAGCCTGCAGGAACCTCA
The DNA here is from genome assembly GCF_004115265.2 of Rhinolophus ferrumequinum. Lineage (NCBI taxonomy): Eukaryota > Metazoa > Chordata > Mammalia > Chiroptera > Rhinolophidae > Rhinolophus > Rhinolophus ferrumequinum. The sequence continues at coordinate 57,943,804 of NC_046302.1, forward strand.
GTGTCCAGGGCAGCAGCTGAGAACACCCTTGCTACCTGGGAAAGAGTTTGAGGAAGGACCCAGAGAAGAGGGGCCATATAGACATGTACACATAATTGAGTGAATGTGTTTACAAACAAATGGGAGATACCACTGGGGGACTCCCCAAAATCATGGGAGTAGATTTTGTTGAACAGTGGACATTTGGTATTCACATGAGGACATGAGTTACAATGCAGAAGTTAAATAGCTCTGAAATGAATATCTTTGCATAGACATTTCATTCTTTCAGGTAGATTCTTTGACATACAATCATTGAGCCCAAGATGATGTATATATTTAGGGCTTTTGCTTCATCTAATTGTTTTCTAGGAAGATACTTTTCCAGAATTTTGAGAGATTTTAATTTCACTCTCCGTCTTTTAAAACTATGTGCAGATTTTGTTTAAGAGCTCATATTACATATGTGCAAGAATAATCTTATCACATGAGGCCTAGAAATCAATGACAAGATGGTCTTTTTTTTTTCATGAATAGCATTTTTTGTTTATTTCCGTCTATTTTTACCAAAACTCTTCTAAGGAATAAAAAGGGTTTGAGTATCTTGCTGTAAACCGCACTCGGGAGAATGCTGTGTGCACTGGGCTTTATTATAAATGTTTAACACAGTGATGATAAAAACTAGTTCCAACAAGGCATGTAATTATTTTTCTCTCCTCTTCACGCTACTGGTTCAACACTCTGGGCTGCAGGCATGTTCCTTATATTTCTGTTGTTGCAAGATTCCTTTGGCGCTCTGCATTTTTCCAAGGTGGTTTTTACCTTTTTCTCCATCTCTGCTGATGTGTCACACCCCAGTTTTTGCGTTGGAGTGGATACTTCTTCTCATTCCCATAGATTATTTGTGTGTTCGCTGGCAGTTCCACCGTGCACGTTTTGGGGGTAGGGGGTTGGGGGATCTATTCAAATTGGATTCCCCGTGCTGAATCGCAGGCAAGCAGGTCATGACCTGTGGCTTCATCACAGGACGCAGCCTTCTGTCTTTTCGGCTTGTGACAACCCAGCTACCTTTCATGCCTGGGTTTCTTTTCTCCTTTGTCCATTTGTCTAGTCTTGTGTGGAACGCAACACGACAAACCCTTTCTGACTGTCAGTGGAGAGAGAGGACCCTCCGTCTTTCTCCCTCAGTAAACAGTATCTTCCTTGTTGTTTGGAGGCATTTTCACCCCATTCTGGCAAAGCTTAGTGACTTTCTTTCAGGCCACCTCAGCAGGAATAAACCCTTGAGTTGGGCGTGGCTTTCTCAGACCTCTGTCTTCCCCTGCCTCCTGTCGCCCATCCCCCCGTGATTGCACTTGCAAAGGCTCACCGATGTGCTAACTACAGCGGAGCGCAGAACGGCGCGGCCACGGTGTCCTGTGCCATCCCGAGACAATCTAACAGCTTGCTTATGCATCTATTTGGCTCGGGTGGAAAATGAGAACAGCTGTAATCTGCTACCAGCACGAAGCAGGGAAGCACTCCCTGGAGTGTGGAGTTCGGTGCGTCGCAGCAGGCTCCGATGAGGGCAGCACGCTGCGCTGCAGTGGATGCAGCCGCGCTCAGCCAGCAAGGAGGGTGCTGGCTGCCTTGTCTTCCGGGGGGACCATCTTTACGCTGAACTGTCCCAGAGCTGAGTCGCTACATAATGGAAATTTACAGACAGAGGAGTTGTTTTTGTTTTTTTGTTTTTTTTCCTGGGTGCCCACATCAGTGTGGATAATTGGATTGAGGTCTTTAAAAATGGACACATAATGCAATTCGGTCCGATGAGCATTTTAGATTTTAGTAATTAGTACTTAGAAGCTTGATGAAGTGTAGGAGGGAGGAGGGAGGAAAGCCTATTTTAGGAGATTAGAGTGATAAGGCCTTTGCCTGTTTTTTATCAGTTCATGTAGAATTTGACATATGGTAAACAGGAAAAGATAGTATTTAAAAACCCCATAAATATACAGGGTTGAAAAAAGTACCAAAGTAGAGAAGGAGAATGGCTGCCAGCACCACTCCCCTTGGCTTCAATAGCAGGGTAGCAGAAAGGGCTGCGTATCATTGTGAGAACCAGATCTAGCCATACAGAAGGTCAGCGGCGGCAGGCGGAGAGCCTCCACAAGGGCGTTCAGAGAGCCATGGACTTCAGTGGTGGTACCCGTTCTAAGAGATGTCAGCTTCTAGGTTGACTTGATTTGTCGCATACCTTTGTTTTATGGCTTTCTCTCAAACCCTCAAATTAATACAATGTTATGTTGACTGTATTGTTTCTCAATGCCACGAAGCTGCCTTGAAATTACACTTGGATTGAGCTTTTCAGGAATTTGCATTGACATCATAATCATATCAGAAACGTAACAAAGCCTCGTAGCTTTGCATGGCGGGCAGGCCTAGTGTCAGGGGATGGCATTACAAGAGTCTTTTGTGTGATGACTAATGCAATTTTTTACTGAGGTATTTTTAAAGTGTCAAGGCAAACATAGTCGTCATAAACTGATAACATTTGCCTCTGTCACTTAAAAAAATTCTGACTTCGATGTTTGGTTAGCTATGTGATGAAATGGTATTTTGTTTGTTTTTTCCAAAATGCGTGGAATAAGACTAGGGAGGTGTGGATTATTATCCTAATTCTGTCCCTTCGTCACTGCCATGCATAGTTTTCCTGACACTGGACAACAGTAGTAGTTGCCCTGACTCTGAGGCTTAAGGTGAGGCTAGAAGAGATATTTGATGAGAAAGTGCTTAGAAAAGTTAAAAGTACAAAGAAAATATTGAACCCAGAACAAAGTCTTTTTGGTAAATGAGTAATAATGGCAGTGCAAAATAGTTCATTTTGACTGGAGCTAATTCAGTATTACAGGAAATTCTAACTATATATCTTCCAAGTAAAAGTTTTCATCTTTCTTCAAGACAGGAAATTGTACCACAATGAAATATGGGGGCGGGGGGAGATTTTATTTTTAATGTTAACCAAGGCATGTTAAAGCACTGAACTAATAATACTCAACAGTATCTTCATGTATGTGTCGGGGGGGGGGGCGGGGGATTGTATGGAAACAGCTACACCGAATAGGGAGTAAAAGCAAACACAAAGTCATTTATTTCTTTACCTATGATTATAGCCAGCGGAACCTTTCATTATTTCCGTTTCCCTTTTCCTAATCTGGAAGGAGTGAACCACGTCTTCCCTGGTGCCAAGGGAAAAGAGACTTCTTGAAAAGTCTTTGGAGGGTGTGTCTGATATTTAGTGCCAATGAACTGACAATTCAATCTACTACACCCCTTTGCATGATGGTGGCTGATAAGTGGCCTCCGCCTTGGGCCAAAGGACAGGGTGGGAGCATTCTAGATAATCCCATGGGGTCTTATCCTGTGAGCATGCTCTGGCTATGGCTGTTTCCCTGAGTCGTCATCTCTCAAGTGAAACTTGTAGGTAGAACATGTCCTCCTTTTCTAATTTCCAAGTGTCTTGACCATTATAACTAAGTTATTCGTTCTGTGTGTGTTGGTGGTCATCAACAGTTTGTAAACATTTGTGCTCTACTTTTCTTAAAGGAGCGATTTGGATTTGGAGTGACTAAAGGAGTCCCAAAGAATCCCGTAGGCCATGCAGATCCTGAAAGAGAAGAGAAAGGAAAGTGCTTCTGGCTCAGTAGAAGCCAGAGACACACTGTTCGGGAAACTAATAGGAAGATATTGTGGAAACAGAAGAAAATGAAGAACTAAAAAGGAGGCAGTCATTTTAGGGCAGTAGACAGAAGAACAGACCAGCTTTCGGGAGTGGACTGGGCAGATGTTAAGGAGGAAGGTTGGTGTCTTGTGTTGACCCACACTAGTGGGTCAGGTGCAGTCTGAACTCTCATGAGGTATCACAATCAGGAACAAAGTATTGTCCAGTCAAGTGTTTGGAGGAAAAAATGGGTGGGGTTGTAACCACAAAAATGACCTCCAATTTTTGAATGATTTGCTAGGCTAAATATAGAAACATATAGTTAAATGTGAAAAGGAGTTGATTTAAGATAGATGCGTTTTTTTTTACCCCCAAATTAGATGGATTGATCAGCACTGAAATCTCAATTATGAATTAAGTTCTATCTATGTGATACTTAAGCAAATGGTTAATTCCACACAAAGCTATTTGCTACCTACAAACGATTTAGCTCAACAGCTTTTTTTGAGTTGATTAATTTGTCAGTTGCTTTCAAAAGTACATATTTTTTTTTTATCAATTAATTGGTTCAAAGCTCTTCAAGCAGGTGTCATTGCATTCCTCATGAGGAAATATGCATTCCCTAAAAGGAACAGCACTTAATTATTCACAACAATCCTATAAGTTGTAGGACCAAGCACACATATTGGAGCATTCATTACTTTAGGAATCATTGTTTACTGAGGGTGTGTTGTATGAAGCACTGAGAGGCCCTGGATAATTTTAAGGCATCTACACTTATATTTCCATTTCCAAAATCATACTCACTTTGCAACTCTGTGAAACATCTTGCACTGTTTAAATTAATTCTGTGGCATTATCAAATAATACCATATTATTGGAAAAAATGACCTATCAAATCACACATAAAACTACTGAAATCATAATCTATGAAACTCTTTTACAAAGGGCTATCCTTGATTATTTGTTTCATTAAAAAGAAGCAACAAAGTTCACTGATTACTTGATACAATTTTTAAAGTTTTTGTATATTTATATATATGTTTTTATTTTGTATGTGTTGATAGAAATAAAAATAATAGTGCAAAGAAGCTTCTGTATCCAGCACCCATCTTCAACAATGACACACCTGTGACCCATCTCATTTCATCCATATCTTCTACCTACTTTTCCTCTCCAGATTTTTTTAACTTTATTTTGTCTTGTATCAGAATTGTCATTTTCACTGCTTACTATTCTATATTATTTTTTTAATGGTAAAATACACATAACGTGAAATTTGCCATTAGTGACATTGCCCACATTCACAATGTTTTGCATGTCACCACTATCTAGCCCCAGAACATTTCCAGCACCCTAGAGGGAAGCCCTGTATCCACTAAGCAGTCATTCCCCGTCCCTGCACCCCCAGTCCCTGTGAGGGTAGCCAAAGCCATCATAGTTTAGATGCTGAGGACCCGGAAAGGTTGCGCCAAAGCATGTGAATACCTGCCGCCTCTCTACCGCCTGATACGGAGCTTTATTCCTTTTAGTTAAATTGAAAAAATGATGTTTAGATGCATGATTGGATGGTAGAGACAGATTTAGAAGCAAACATACCCTCATCTCTATGTGATTTCAAAAGCCAGGCTGTAAACCCTCATTGCTATTCCTATTCTCCAGGTAGACTTTTTAAAAAAGTTTGGAATGTTTTCTGATAAAATGCATACCTATCTAGCCTTTATGTTCCATCTTCTCACTTTTTTTTTGGTGAATGTACTGGGCCCTCTTGTCTAGAATTGTGTGTAAAGGGGAATAAAGAGTGAATGCCATTTTTAGTACACTAAGAATGTTAAAATGTTCTAAATAATGTTTTATAAGTAAATGGCAGAAATCAGTCAAATGCATGAGTGCTGTTGATATAACTGAGAATTTGCTTGCTGTCTATTTAAAAGCCTGGTCTCTTCATTTATGCTTCAGGCAGAATTAAAGAACACTATTGCCTTTGGAAAATAACAGAAGAAAAGGAGATAGAACGTCTCCCTCAGATAGGGAATACGCATTTAGCCATTATGCGTGTTTGCTTGTGGTCTCCAGACCCCTGTGCAGACAGTTTGGGGGATACCTCTCATTACAACTGCTGATTCATAATCTGATGGAATCCTTACAAATTAGCTCTTCATGCTTCTGTCTTATCGTGTGCTTCATACTCTCCTCTTGTTTGAAAGTCAAAGTCAGACCTTCATGGCACCAAAACAAACCTCTGATCTATGCAGCTCTTAACTGATGCTGAGAAGCATGATATTAATTTCTTTCTTGCAGGGGTTTTAATGTTCTTGGGAATTTGTTTGACAAATTGTTCTAAGTGTAATTTTCAACCAATAAGCTCAAGTCTTATGTAAGCTATTGGATCGGTCTACATGCATTGTTTGTTCTTTTGCAAGATCTCATTAAATAGTGGCAAATATTGTTTTTGAATGTACATGCAAAAATATACACTTAACCCTTTGTGCTGTTATTCAAAAAAGAACCCAAGGCAAGTACTGTCCTTTTCCTTAAATATATATTTAAAACTATTCATTACCCTCTTTGTGTTTCTCCCTCATGATTTATTGGCTATCTTGTTTTGTAAGAAGTGATTTTTAGTTTTGTGTATGATAACTTCTTGTGCCTACCCACAAACTTACAAAAATATTACACTTTCATTTTTTCCCCAATGAGAATCTCTGTGGACTGCCTATATCATCTTCTACTCTCATTCCTTTGGTTATCAACACAGAACTTAGTGTAAATTGTACATTTATTTTTAGCACTAAAAAACTCATTTATTATTATTTTATACCATGGTCCTTTTGGAATTTCTTGATTTTCATTTTTGTACTACAATACCATGTTTAGAGTTCTGTAAAATTTAAAGAGAGAGAGAAATTGGAGAGTTCAGAGTAGAACTCTAAATATTAATTGAAGATCAGAACTTGTGCAGAAAACTCAAGAATAAAATACTATTTAGTGGAATTATGAGAGGGGGTATTATGATACCAAAGCAATTTCCATCAGTACAGGATAGGCCTCCCTCTTCAGTTCATGTCCCCCAAAATTCATTCATGGGTCCTGATACCCCCACGTGTGTCTACTTGCCCTTGTACAAGCATGTGTGTGTGCATAACCCCAGCTGCTTTGGGAAGGACAGCGGTGTTTTTGACAATCTATCTTGAGTTCCTTTTTGTTAGTTTTCTTTCTTCCATGGTTTCCTCTTCATGCCCTTTTTGAAGGATTATTTTAATTACATGCTGACTAATTTTATAGTGGTTCACAAATTAAAAAAATAAAAGATTCACTAGTTTCTGTGAAGAAAGGGCAAACAGGTTTAAATAGCTGAATGCAAAATCTAAGTTAGTGGAAAATAAATCTTCCACCTGCAGAAGTGTTTTTCTTTTATTCAAATTGGGACTTTATTGTCACCTCTTCTGTCATGATGCCACATCATCACTGATAGAGAATCCGAATAAGAAATTTTCTGTCTCTCTGTAGAAATAGAAGATTCCCTGTTTACTTTCACATAATTAACTTATTAAATCACTTATTTTGCTTTTGAATTATTCTACAAATGGGGGAATCAAGGCTGCTGAATCCTAAGGTGGCTGTGGGCAAATTAGAAAGTGACAGCTTCCCACATTGGTGACAATCGGAGAAAGGCAGTCTTCCCTCCACACTGGAGCACTGCCGAGCCTGGGTGCACCTTGGCTGAGGACAGCGAGGCCAGGTGTCAGCCCTTTCCTGTGTCCCCTCCCCAGAGAAGTCTCCTGCAAAGCAGAGCCTGGGGAAGTCCGATGCGGTTTGGGTCACTGACGGCTAACACATACTTTTGTCTTGTTCTTACTGAGCTTCCGTTTTCATGGCCCCATTGTGCCATATTATAAACAGGGAGTAAATCCATCTGTGTCCCAAGCTGGAATGGCCTTTGTTGTTTTGGCGTCCTCACTATGTCCTTAGTTCTTGTCTTTGACCACACGCTTTGTCCCTGGGAGTTAGCACAGGCCCTGCATCCTAGGACCTGCGGGGAACTGAGATGTGGTCACACAGAGACCCAGTGCATAGAAAGGAGGCTGTGCCTCTTGGCCACACCACTGACAGTTTTGTTTACTTCAAGGGGTAAGAGGCACACATTGCAATCAATTCTTGCTAGGCCAATTCTGGACAGATTACATGCTGGCCACACTAGTAAACATATGCTGTGTCCTTGTTGTCACCGAGGCCAGTCTGAGATCTGAAAAGCAGCAGCCATGCCCTTTCCTGTCCCCCTCGGGTTGTGAGGGGCATATAAGGGAAGCAGCAGAAGTCCTTCTTAAAGTGAGAGCAAGAGCTGTCGAGAGGCATTGCATGCAGATGATTTTGTTGACCCTTGTTTCTTCCTTCATTGAAAACAGCCTTATTTTGTTTGTTAAAAATATGTATATTCATAGTTAAAATTTTAAATATACAGAGAAATAAAAAAACAAAACAATCACACACGAGACTTTGCTATCACGAGATGACCATCATGGACACCCAGACCTTCTTCCAGAACTCTCTATAAACACACCCGCATGCACACTCACACGCACACACATATCCACACACTCCCACACACATTCTTACTTAAATGTACATGCAGAGTACACAGCCACGACTTTCCGTGTCAATAGTTAACTACCTCCTTGGGTTACAAAGTTAGCATATTTACAGGTTTTTAAAAATAAAAAGTATCGATCTCTCCATTCCTATGTTACCATTATGTTGTTTTAATTGCTAAAGCTTTACAACATATTTTAATAACTTCCTGTTTTTCAAGGCTCTTGACATTGTCAATTCTGAGAACAGAATTTTATGTTGAATGTCTACTTCATTTGCCACAATCTTTATAGATACCTACAAGTTACTTTTGGGAACAGAGCACTTTCTTCAGAAAAGGCCCTGATCTTCTTCTGTAAATGTAATATTTCCGATCACACTTGCCCTGTAGACTTAATGATTGATAATTTCATTCTCATCCTTCTTAATTTTGTTAAACTTCCTAATACAAAGCACATAAAGATCTTAAGCAGGCAAACGAACAAACAAAGAACCCAAACCAACCAAAACCACAAAACCAGAACACAAAACCAGAATATGATTGTGTCATTACAAGCTATCATGGACGAATAACTTTTGTTTTCTGCAAGATCTATTATATATTTTGATGACAGTTTGTACTCATTATCTTCAGTGGATTATATTCCAGAAACAAAATGACCAGAGTGATCCCCATGGTGTATTATAAGTAACTTACAGAAGGTTATAAAATTTTGTGAGTCAGCGAGAGAACAGCTTTCACAAATGTTTTAAGAATTGGGAATGAGTCAAGGAGTCACTTTTCTGCCCTTGCAACAGAACATAACACTCAGGCACACAGTGTGATTTTGTTTTATGCACAGATACATTTTAAGATAAGAGCTTTATTTAAAAATAAAGCTGTGTTAATGGGACTACTCTAATACAGCAGGAAGAATAACCCCAAAGCAAAGATGAGGTGGTCCATTCTGCTGCAGAAACAACTCAGAAGTTCCCTTCTCTACTGACTGTGGGAACTGACTGAGCCCGTGGTCCACTCCCCAGATGCAGTGAGGTGTGAGGGGCTGGCCCCTCACCTCCTCCCCTGGCTCAGTCCTGCCCATCCTCAGCTGAGCACACGGGAGGCCTGAGGAGAGCTCTGAGATGCAGGCAGATGAATACTACGGGGTTTGCTCTGAGGGGCCTCAGGCGTGGATTTGGGATATGTCACAGGAGAGCCCAGACTCCTTCTGCACTCGTGGGGTATGTCCCGCTCCTTTGGGGTGCTCAGACAATCTAGGGTAAGAGAGTCCTATGCAAACTTCTGGGAGTTCCAAAGGCATTTCACAGGAGACAAGTTAGGACTGGGGATTTGTCTGTCCGAATTCCTGTCTCACTAGGTTGAATTCTGCCTTAAAGTCACAAAGAGGGAGCAGAACTAAAGTTGGGAGAACAGGACGAGTGAGGTGGATGTTCTCCCACCTCTCTGCTTACCTACACTGCATACTTCCTTCAATACTAGCTCACGGTCTAACGAGGGCCCCCTACGGCGCCAGTCTCTCCTGCCTGTGGATTCCCACCTCAGTTACTTTCACAGTAGAGTTTTCCCATACCTGTTTCCTGACTGTTTGAAATGTGTTGGTTTTATCCCTCCAACTGAATTATAAATCTTTGAAGACTGTAGCTGTGAGTTTTCCTATTATTCTATTTTGCATAAGGTGTGGCATCACCCCAGGCAAACAGAAGGTGCTCAATATGTGCTTGTTTATTCAAAGATATGTAAGTACCCCAAGTGGGTATATTGAATGGATACTGGAAGTCTCCAGTCTTCAGGAGAAAAGAAAAAAAACAGAGTCCGTTGATTGTGACCAATGAAATACAAATGTGTATTTAAGACAGTCAATCATGTTGATCGATTGAGGACTAATTAGGAGGAATCTTGGGTGATATTTCCAAGCTGATTTTTAGGAAAAATTGATTTTTCCCAATTAAGTGTCATTCCTTCTTCCTGAGACCTAAATACAGCCACTTGGGAACGACTCCTCTAGAGAACCCTCTCCACCCTGAGAGCGGCGACCTGTCTCTGGGCCCTGAAAACAACTCAGGCCCCTGGAGGTTGCAGTGAGATTAGAATAGAGTGACTCCTGTAGAATGTTAGATTTCTAACTCTCCACAGCCGCTGTGTGGGAAGAGAGAGAAGAGGTGGGTGGATTGATCTGCAGTTGGGTGTCTGTTTGTTTTCCTGGAAGATGCAATGGAAGGATGAAGAGACAAGAGATTGGTACCTATTAGCAAAAAGTGGTTAAACTGATGAACCACCAGGTTTAGGTTACACAGGAAAGAAAGTGAGAGACGATCAGAAGTCAAACAAATAGAGGCTTTAAAGACGTTACACACAGATAAAGTAGAACTAGAGATCATGATCTTAAAAGAGAGAGGGTTGTAGTCAGAGGGGAGAATATGTGAATTTAGGATTTCAGATGTGGACTTGTTCTAGGTGAGACATGGCCTGACAGTGGATACAGGGGAGTGAATAGCGCCCGTTAAGCCTCGCAGGCTGATTGGGCATTTGGAGGGAGACCTTGGTCTAGAAGTGGAAGTTTTCTGTGAGTGCAGGAGACAGAAGTTGGTGACAGCAGCCTGCCTCCCACACGCAACACCTGCTCCTGCCCATCCCAGGACTCGCAAAGGTTTGGGAACTACCGCTGTCTAGATTCAGGGCCTTTTGATCTAATGACCTGGGATCCTTGACCTACAAAGACAAGGTCACTCACCACAAGCACTCCCGTAGACAAACAGGGAAGAGATGAAGAGATGGTCTTTAGGAAGCCAGTAAGTCCCGATTGAGCTCAGCTCATTATATGAGAGCGTTATTTTGCACGCTCAAAAATGCATTTTCATACTCTGAATTCTTTTCGATGTCTCAAATTTGAATATTGCTAATAAAAGATGGCTTAACCGCTCATAAAATTTTGTACTTTTTAAAAAATAATTGCAACTAATAATTGCAAAGCAAATAATGAGCCCACATTGACCCCGGCAGCTGATTGTGTGGCTGATACAACTTTCACACATAAATGACTTTTGTGACTGAACTAAGTCTGGAGTTATATGCCACCAATTTTCCTAAATCTGAGGTATATTTCAAAAAGGGTGATTTTTATATACAAATATTGAATGAGTATGTTGTAAAGCTGAAATTAATACAACGTAATACGGACAATTGTATCTCAGTGCAAAAAAAGAGTGATTTGAAGTTAGAAGAGCAAATTCCACATATCACAAGGCTTCAGCAAATGCCATTCCAGTTCTCACCATGGAAAAAGCAAGCCCTGGGATTTCTTCTCTTGAGAAATTATACCAGGGTCTGTTTTGTGTATATTTTTGATGCTGGAAGGACACACAGAAATATTTTATACTCTGAGACATAAAATTTTATTATTCTAAAGTAGCTATAAATGTAATGATAAAATCTTGTATTTTAGCAGGTATCTTTATAATTCAGTTAAATTTTTCACATGGACTTACTCTTGGGCTAATGGAAGCCTGTCCTCTACTGTGGGTGGTAGAAAAATTATGGCTTGGGGAGAAAACCAGGTGTGCATGTGGGTAAGAGGACAAGTAGCGTGGGTCATGGTGAGCAAGTCCAGTGTCTATTTCTGCTTGCTTTTCTCTGTCCCTCTCATTTTGCCCTGAGCCCCACATCTGTATGTATGTGCGTGTGGGGAGGGTCGAGTTGGAGCTCTGGGTAAGAAAGTCATTATGGGGAATGAAAAAAAAAATCTTAAAGCAAATCTTGTCTTTATCAGACTTACTTGGAGTCATCAGACTTGCTAGTGAGCTTTGGCAAAGTTTGGAAGCCCTCCTTTTGTGAATGAGTTTAACTTCTCCTGGAAACTGGAAACTCAGGGAGGTTGGACTGGAGTCGTGGAGGGGCGGAGACTGGTGGAAGGACCATGATGCAGGGTTGACACCACAATCTTTAGTGAGGAAGAATAGCAGGAACTTTGGAATGACGATGAATGACGGGTTCCCTCTGTCAGAACTTCCCTCTCAGGCTTATTTGGGGTGGGTTTCTGGAGACGGAGGGGCGTGTTCGGTGCTGAGCCCCCAGCCTCTAAGTTGATGGGAGAACTGACTCTGCACACCAAAAATTGACCCCTGGAAGCGCCAATGTGTCCTGGGGGGGTTTGCAGTAGAGCTGAGGTTTACAAACAGAGTAATGAAAGTCACCAGAGAGTGCAGCTCCCACCCCAGGGGTGCAGTAATTGGGCCCCAAGGTGCCTGGAGGAAAAGTTTGCAGGGAATCAGGCTTTCCGGGGCATGAAATAGAATCCTAATTAAAAGAATTGTATTGGAAGTTGGCCATGTTACAAAGAGTGGGATGCTTAACGAAGGGATCACTTTTTAACATCACTGTCTACACGTGGCTTGCCTTCAAAAGGAATAAAAGTGAAGAATGGGCCCCGTCTCTCACAGGCAGCAGCATGGCATTTGCAGATAGTGAGCTTTAAAAAGCAAGGGTCTGGTTTTCTTTTTCTTCCAAATAAAACCTTCTATCCTAAAAAGGTTTTCCAAAAAAGATTCCCAGTTGTGCTGCTTGGGAACTTCTTTCCTCCTGGCTCCCCCTCGGCTCCTGGTTGGTTAGCATGGTGGGAGGACACGCGGGGAATACGGCCATGTCCCAACCTACGCAGAAGGAACTGGTCGCCTGAGCCAGAGCGCATGCGCTCAGCGTCTCTCTTCCCTGGGCTCCGCCCTGTTCTGCTAGCGGAGCTCTGCATTCTGAACAATCTTAGTGACAGTTACACGATGACCACGTACGTGGCACCTCCGATGGCTGTTCTGCGTTCAGTGCACAGGCCTACTGCCCCAGGAGGGGAACTCAGGAGTCCCCAAGTCCATCCACTTTCCATAGAAACCGCTACACTGAAAACAAAGTTTTAAATAAGACTGTTTGAAATTATAAAAAATGTGCATGTACTCATTTTTAAAGTAAATATTAAGTGGGCCTACTTTGGGCTTAGGAAAGACTAAGCTCTGGAGATAGAAATGAACTAAATAGTGTAGAGGAAAATGTGTGTTTCAGTAGAAAACTTTGGATTGTTTAGATGCTAGAGGGGTCTCGAGAGCCGTCTGAGTTTCTAGATTTGGATTCTGTGGGAATTATTTTACAGCTTATCAAATTGTAGATAGCTGACAGCAAGGCAAGATAATTTTTGCTGCAGATACGCAAATTCTGCCTATGGAGGTTCCATTGGTTTCCCCTTCTCCCGGTAGAAAAGCCAGTTTTGCCTCCGTTTCACCTTTCTGTCAACATTGTGTTACTCCATAAATAAAAAAGTTGTGCTTTTTTATTTCTTCTTTGAACTGGTTATGACATCTGCTTCGTTCTCTCATTGATTGAGCTTAGTGAAATATTTAACTTATTCACTTTATATTTGTATGATAGTCATGATTTTACCTTTTTTGAAAATTGCTTTATAGATAGTGTCCTTAACCTCACAGAACAGAAAACTTGTAGAACAAAGAAAAGCAAAGGAAGCTGAAACAGATGTCACTTACAACCCTACCACACAGAGGAAAATGTTGATAACAAATCAGGGTTCTATTACATTTTAATGAATATATAAAGTTTGTTTTTTTTTAGGTAAAATTGGACTTATTCTACACACGATGGTTGGCAGCATATTTTTAGCAATATATGGGTAATGAACATTCTTGATATGGCCACAAGCAAGTCCAGTGCATCTGAACTCCAGTTTGCAGCAGGGATCAGCTGAAATAATTACGACTCATTCTGACACACAAACGTGGGGTGGGCATCATGGCAGCAAAGGGAGGTATGGATGCAGAAGGAAAAGAACCTAACAGGATGCAATAAATACAAAGCATCTGTGGACATGTGTGGTTTTGGAAAAGACATCAACACTAAGCCCATACTTAACGGGGCCTGTTGCAAGGACCTTATTTTCCCTTGCATTTTTTTTAAGACCTGTTGCCTGAGTGCACTCATAAAAGGGGCTCACTCTCTTATCTTACTTTTGGAAAAGAGCCTTAATGAGTATACAGGTGGCTGTTACACGTGCCCTGTACACGCATGGGCAATGTTGAAAGATTTCGGGATATTCTGTGTTGAATGGTTTTGTCATTCAACACTGGACATCTTGCTTCAAATGTCGTATCTACTTGCTTTGGTATCTGCTCTGTAACGACTGACACATGCTGTGAGGACTGGAGAGCTGTCCACCATGCAGGTTACAGGGGTCCCCTCAGCATCCCCAACTGTCTTTCCTGAAACAGACAAGAAGACACTTTTGAAAGCTACCCATGCTTTATTTATCCAACTCATGGGAATGATATCAGTGAATATTTGATTAAAGGGCATGAGTATGTCCAAATGTCTTGACTTCCTTTAATGTGGATCTGTTATTCCAAACTTATCTAAGCCATTTTTGAAGTTGTTTCCAGCTTTTATTATCTTTTGGAGGCATTGGGCTACAAAGTTTGCCACAATGGGAAGTATTATTGCGTTCTCTCTTCCCAACCATTCCCAGGGCAGCGAGCGGAGATGATCTGTCCCCTTTCTGTGCCCACAGAGAACAGAAGATGCTGAGGCTCCCCTAGGTGCTTCTGATGCCTGCTTCTCTTGCTGATGACTAAACATACGACTTGGCATACTGTAAAATATGCTGCCTTGCAAAATCCTAAATACCCCTTGAAAAAGAACAAAATTCTGGAAATTATCCTAGAAGCGATATAGAAGACTTCCACAGACTTTATTCTTTTTTTTAAAGAAATCTATCAGTTCATTCTAACCAATTGCTTATCTGAAAAGGACTAGTTTATTTGGGAAGACAGAAGAAGAGAAAACATGGAAAAAATTTGGATGAACTGTTGTTCTGTTTTAGAAAATGACTTAATATGTTTGCTATCTATGAACATCAGTGAGGAAAGATCCATGTAAGAACCCGGGGAGGAAATGCACAAAGAAAACTGTGGAGTGATTTGGAGCTCTTGATAAACATACTTCTAGGCTTTTTATGTGGCTTTGTTAAGACTCCACATGAGCACACAGGGCTGGTTCTTCCATTTTCCCGTTTTCGGCAGGAGTTGGTGGTGCCCTGATGGTGGTGGCCTCCACCTCTAGGCTTCAGGAGCTCTGTAGACACTGGGACTCGATTCTTCTGCTGAAGTACACACAGAGGCAGCCACCAGACAACGTGCTTCCTGAGCAGTCTGGGGACTCTGCTGTAAACTCTTCCAGTTACTGTCCTTTGTGTGGTCGCATAGCCATGAGGCTAGAAAGATTCAGATGGAATACAGAACCGTGTTCTGCCGGTTAAGGCCTGGCATGGGGACTGGCCCCGACAGCGTGGTGTCAGCGGGCCAGTGACGGCACTGTGCACACCAAAGTGAGCCTGGAGAGTCCCTGGGTTTCACACTGTTCACATCTGTCCAATCATTACGGTGTACACCTGAAACTAACATAATGTTATACGTCAATTATATCTCGAAAAACCTCCCATGTATTACGTTGTAGTTGTTTTAACTAAACTTTTTAGGAATAAATAAAAGTTAAAAAAAAAAAAAAGAAATTCACTGAGCTGGACAAGGACATTTATTTCTTTTACAGGAGACTTTTCATCCAGACAGGACAATTTCTTTTTAAAAATTACATCCATAACGCCAAACGTGACGTGTAGCCTGGTGCATATCTATTCTGTGCAATCGTAAATCTTTAGGAGAGATGTTGCCTTTAGAACTTCAGCGAGAGAGCAGACTGCACATCTCAGGCCGGAAAGTCGTGGCAGGTGTGGGCCCTTCGTGGGACCCATTAAATGCTGTGCCCTCCACCTTCCTGCTGTTTTCCAATTGCCTCGCAAAATTCAGCTGCGAAGATCTTTAGCTGTCTTTTTGCTTTCCCATCACATAAGGAAGTCACTGATCCTTGCTCTCTCCTTTCATTACAGATTTCCAGAAGGAGGAAGGATGGGAGGTAATTTGGGGTGGATTGGAAGGCACCCTGCCTATCACAGCTATGAAGGCTGCTGAGGACTGAGTGCCTAGTGAACTTCACCACGGAGCTGCTCTCTCCTCTCCTCTCCTCTCCTCTCTCTCCTTTCCTGCACTCCTCCTCCTCTCTCTCTTCCCCTTTCCCCTCCCCTCCCTTCTCCTCCCCCCTTCCCCTCCTTTCCTCCCCTCTTCTCCCCTCCCTTCCTCTCCTCTCCTCTCTCTCCTCTCCTCTACTCCTCTCTCTCCTCTCCTCTCTTCTCCTTCTCTCGTCTCCTCTCTTTCTCTCTCCTCTCCTCTCTTCTCCTTTCCTTTCCTTCTCTCTCTCCTCTCCTCTCCTCCCCTTTTCTCTCCTCTCCTTTCCTCTCCTTCTCTCGTCTCCTCTCCTTCTCTCGTCTCCACTCTTTCTCTCTCCTCTCCTCTCCTCTCCTTCTCTCTCCTCTCCTCTCCTCTCTTCTCCTCTCCTTTCCTCTCCTTCTCTCGTCTCCTCTCCTTCTGTCTCTCCTCTCCTTCTCTCTCCTCTCCTCTCTTCTCCTTTCCTTTTCTCTCCTCTCCTCCTCTCTCTCCTCTCCTTCTCTTGTCTCCTCTCCTTCTCTCGTCTCCTCTCCTTTTCTCTCCTCTCCTCCCCTCTCCTTTCATCTCCTTCTCTTGTCTCCTCTCTTTCTCTCTCCTCTCCTCTCCTCTCCTTCTCTCTCCTCTCCTCTCTTGTCCTTTCCTTTCCTTCTCTCTCTCCTCTCCTCTCCTCCCCTTTCTTTTCTCTCCTCTCCTCCTCCTCTCCTCTCCTTTCCTCTCCTTCTCTTCGTCTCTCCTCTCCTTCTCTCGTCTCCTCTCCTTCTCTCGTCTCCTCTCCTTCTCTCTCCTCTCCTCTCCTCTCCTCTCCTCTCCTCTCCTCTCCTCTCCTCTCCTCTCCTTCTCTCGTCTCCTCTCCTTCTGTCTCTCCTCTCCTTCTCTCTCCTCTCCTCTCCTTTTCTCTCCTCTTCTCTCTTCTCCTTCTCTCTTTCCTCTCCTCTCCTTCTTTCTCCTCTCCTCTCTTCTCCTCTCCTTTCCTTCTCTCGTCTCCTCTCCTTCTCTCTCTCCTCTCCTCTCCTTGTCTCTCCTCTCCTTTTCTCTCCTCTCTCTCCTCTACTCTACTTCTCTCTCTCCTCTCCTTTCCTCTCCTCTCCTCTCCTTCTCTCTCCTCTCTCTCCTCTCATCTCCTCCCCTTCTCTCTCCTCTCCTCTCCCCTCCACTCCTTCTCTCTCCTTCTCTCTCTCCTCTCATCTCCTCTCCTTCTCCTCTCCTCTGCTCTCTCAAGTTTTAAATCTCCCCAGCTAGTGTAAAACTTAATGAAACCCCTGGAGTATACAATAGCATTTGGAAAACAGGAATTTGTGACTACTGTGAATCATCACTCACAGTAGGGACCCAGAGATGTGAGTTGTGGGAGTGACGCACAGAGGCCCCTCTCTTTTTTACGGGGAATTTATTACCAGCGGGTCAGTATTTACAATGCACATTCACATCCTCTAAAGAGCCAATAAACTGGCTGCTGAATATGCATTTTGCTCTGTGATGAACACAGATGTTTCCAGCTAATATCCATTTCATTTAATTTCTTTTCTGCCTTTTTTTTTTTTTTTTAATTCTATCTTGCTATTTCTGTAGCAGCTGGGTAACTATTTGCCCGCCTTCGGTTTGGGAATCACTCGTCACATTTATTATTCCTGGTGCCATTCACGTTGCTATACTTAAGGGTCTGTCAGCATTTCCATTAAAAGCTACTGTTTCTGTGAGTTCAGAACCAGGCTAGTAAAGTTTTCTGTGGGTTACATGTCGGGCATATGAGGTCCCAGCTTGGGATCAAATCACTTTAATAAAGTGTGAAAATAAAAATCAGTTAGGATGTTTTAGTGTTATGGTCTTGCAAGCTGAAAAAAAGCGGGGCAGGCAACATTGATTTCAAAAGCTGTTTTACATTTCTGTCGTTGAAAAAGTACGTTTTTCAACTAAACATATTATCATTATTATTAACCATTCGTCTTTAAACTTTGCTAAGGTTTGGCGGCGGGAAGGAAAATGGGCAATGATAACTGAATGACTACTCTGCGAAGCAGATTTTCCATCACTTAAGCTTTATGTGGCAGTCCTCCCTGGATGGGCCCACCATCTTTGCAGTAGCATGCTGGGATGGCATGCATCTTGTTCCATGTGGGGCTCACCCAGCACCCTCCATGCAGTTGGTGGTCAACGCAGAGTGTTTCATTGAACTCAATGATAGCTGTGTTGTTCGTATCAGATAATTCAGCACTCAGTTTACCACACTGTCCACATGGAAGCACCGCTCTTCCATGCAAGTAACAGTGTTTTTCTGGTTGACTGATCCTCTTCTTGGCAAGCACTGCAAAACAACAAGCACTTCATAAGTGATTGCTATAAACCAGGTACTCTGCAAGGTGTTTCCACGAGTATTTTCTCATGTGATTCTCACACTGACATCATATGTAAATGAGATGCCAGCACGCAGCTAACTTATAGACACTGCTTTCCAAAGGGCAAGATGTTCCATAAATACTTGAAACTTTTATTTCAGTAATTATTTGCAAGTTATCTGAAGCCAACCAATTTACTCTATAAAGAGTGAAGAATATCAATAAGAAAGATATTGCATGAAAACACTTGTGTCTGACTTAAGACACCTCTCTTGTCTCGGAAGTTCTTTTTATCTTTTGAACCAACATGAAATAGCCATGACAAAACAAACCCAAATGGTACATGAGCAAGTATTTCAGAACACCAACTCGTCTTACTTCAGGTGAATGAATTAAGGAAAATATGGATTCCAGTTTTCACACAGCTTCTATACTTTACCATCAATTCATTTTCTAAACCAATTTCTCCGTTAAGATTGTCAGTTTTGTCATGAACAGAGGTCATCTTTCTATAGATATGGTCATATTCGATGAGTGCTGAGATTATTAATGAAGTATTAATGGATAATTAATGGAGGGGGGTCCTTCTGAATACTTACTGAATAGGGAGAGTACACTGCAAATTTAGATGTTCAAATTATTCTGAACTTAAGATCATCTTAACATTCATTTTCATAAGAAATTGAAACAGCTCTTTTAGCTTGATTAAAAACGGTCAAGTTTACATTTTAAAAACATCTAATTTATAACTTTCCATGATATTCATTAACCTTGAAGAAGCCTTTTAGATTGAATTATATTGGTGGAAGGTCCTCAAATGTATGTTCCTGAGATAATCAGGGCTTTTAAAGTCTGTCTTCCCTGTGACGGATGGCGTCTAACTTCTGTCTTTGTGTCTCACATGGTCTTTGGAGCAGAGGAAGGTTTTCATCTGCACTGTCTTGAATGTCCTCCTCATGTCAGGGAAATTTCCTGTTTTCTGTCTCTGTTAAGCAAACATCAGAAATAAATGGAAAAAAAAAATTACTTCTGTGCCCAAAACAAAGTTAAAGTAACGTTAATGAGGTGGTTTAAACCTCTAGTTCCCAGGACGTTCATTGACTGAAAACTGAGACTTCATCCTTCAGCCACAGGACATTTCCCAGGAGGGAGTTCTCTCTGCTGAGGGTGACGTCACCAGTGTCAGGAAACTGGCTACCACAGGGCACAACTCTGGGGATTGCCTTTGTCCTCCCTCTGACTCTTTCGCTGGTCCTATGACTTCCCCTCCTTCTGTTTTCTTTTCTTGACTCTCTTCTTCCTCTTTCTCTAGCCTGTCTCTGAAAAAGAGGAAATATTTATTTATTGACTCTTAATGAATATGTATACACATATTAAATGATGTTTTGCTTGAGTGTTTTTTTAACCCCTTTTAAATGCTCTAATATTTGAGTTTTTCAAAATTTCAACTCTATAGGCCATTAATTAAATCTAGCAGTGGGTGCTAATAACAATAATGTTTATTTTAAGAATCTTCCAATTATGCAAAAACTCGATGGAGGGTAATTGACAGGTCTATTTCAGTCTACTATGTAAATGAAATAGAATTTCAAATTGTTTTCTATAAGTTGTCTTTTGTACAGGAAAGATGCAATAGAGTTAACTAATTTGGTGTAGACTACCAATGATCATTGTATCAAAAATAGAGTTTACTATTTCCTTTTTTATTGTTTGGTGAAATTGATTTAAACAGTAAGATTGGGTTTTTGTTTTGTTTTGTTTTGTTTTTTACCTGTTAATCATAGAAGAGTAATAGAGCATCATAATGACTTCTGGTGAAAATGTGCCTGGTTAGAAGTTGCCACTCAGCACCTTCCATTATGCTACTAAAATTTCTAAAAGGAAAGAGAAAAGGAAAAACCCACAACATCAAAAACCAGCTAGGTCAGAGGAATATTATTCAGCCTGAAATAGGAAATTCTGACACACGCTACAACATGGATGAATCTTGAGAACATTATGCTAAGAGAAATAAGCCAGTCACAAAAAAGGAAAAAAATACTAATCATATGCTTCCATTTATATGAGGTAGCTAGAGTAGTCAGATTCACGGACATAAAGTAGAATAATTAAACAGAAAATTAGCAAGCATACAGAAGAACTCATCAACATCATGAACCAACAGGATCTAATTAGATTTATAAAATACTCCACCCCAAAACTTCAAGTATACATTCTTATCAAGTGCCTACAGAACACATACCAAGATAGACCATCTCCTGGGCCATGAAAGTCCCCATCAAATTTAAAATGATTGAAATCATACAGAGTGAATGCAGCAAGGTCACTACACACACTTAGTGTACTAATGCCAATTTACTGGTGATAATGCCATGTGATAGTTACATAAGATGTAACTGATAGGAGAAACTGGGTAAAGGATACACAGGACATCTGTATTATTTTTGCAACTTTCTGTGAATTCATAATTATTTAAAAATAAAAAATTTAAGCACACACACACACACACACACACACACATTCACACCACCCCAAAAGTCAATATTATACTTAATAGCGAAATACTGGAAAAATTCCTATTAAATACAGGATAAGACAACTTTATTTGCTATCAACATTATTTTTCTAATTCATGCTGGAAATTCTAGCTGGTACAGAGGAAAAACAAATTATTAGAAAGAAACCCAATAATTTTTGAAGTGTCTGCAATTATATACTTCTAATACTAAATTAATCTAAAAAACTTAAAAAGCAAAGTAATATAAGGTTAAATAAAAATAATAGTACTTTTCGAGACACTGGTAATAATAAGCTTGAAATGCATATGAAAAATTATAATAGTAAACAAAAACTAAAATGAGTGAGCCGCACCTAAAGAAAAATTTAGTGAAGTAAATGAACAGGACTCTACTTAATAATACAGAGTTTAAGAAATAAAATACACCAAAGGTTGCATACTGAATGATTCCATTCACATAACAAAAATACACATTATGCTTCTAGATACCAAATTATTAATGTAAATATATATATTTTTTTCTCAGTTTAGTTTCACTGTAATACTGATGGAATTTTTGGAGAGACTCAACAAATGGTCCTAAAAATAATCTGACAAAATAGTGAAAATGATTTTAGACCACTTTATTGAAGTACATTTTACATAACATAACATTCTCTCATCTTAAGTGTGCAATTCAGTAATTTTTAGTACATGTATAGAACTGTGCAACCCTCACCGCAATCTAGCTTTAGACACTGTCCATCACAGCGGGAAGAAAGATCTGCCCCCTTTCAGACAACGCCTTTTCCACCCCAGCCCCAGGAAGCCACTCTCGACTCTGTTCCTATAGATTTCTGAATGGCCATTTCATAGATGTGGAATCACCTCATATGTGGCCTTCTGTGCCTGGTGTCTTTGACTTTGCACAATGTTCTCAAGGTTCACCCACATTGTAATATGTGTCAGACTTTCATTCCTTTATATTGTGAATACTTTTCTATTATATGGAGAGACCACATCCTGTTTATCCATTCAAGGCGGATGGGCAGTTGGGGCTTTTTCCTACTTTTTGACTATTATGAACCATGCTGCTATAGACATTTGCATGCCAGTCTTTGTGTCAACATATGCTTTCATTTCTCTTGGGTAGCTACTTAGGAATGAAATTACTAGGTCATACGACAAATTTGTTTAACATTTTAAAAACTGACAAGCTTTTCCAAAGTGGCGTCACAATTTCTGGAAAATGATTTCAAAAATGTTAAAAATATATGATAGGAAATGACCTATCGGATATTATATTATAAAGCTAATATATTATATTGTATTTATTATGTTATGTAACTATATAATGTATGTATTATAAACTACATTATAAAACTAATATAATAATTAAAAGTTTGTTAACTATAAAAAATATGCAAGTGGGTTCATAGAATAGAATAGATTATATTGCCCAGAAAAAGACCCTGGGCGACCAGGTTTGGAGGTAAAGACGACATTGTAAACCACAGCAGAAATAAGGGATTGCTCACCCACATGCACCACAGAACTGGCTGTTGGGGGTGGGGGTCCAGATGGAGTCTCACATTGCTCTGCACACTGAAATAACTTTTCAATTGAGTAATGAGTTAAAGAGAAAAAAAAAATACCAAAACTTCCAAAGAGTAAATAAAATGAGACAAATCACAAATGAAGTGGGTAATATATTTGACCCTGTAAGAATTTATATTATCAAAAATATTTAAAATATTAATAAATGTCACATGCAAAATTATTGCAACTTAGAAACTAGGGGGAAGATACAGCCATAACAGTACAGTATCTATTAACCTTAATAAAACAAAGAACACACCCAAATCTGTAAGAAAAAATATTTAAAAATTGCTTTTAAAATACAGCAAAATGCATCTTGCAAAATAAATTCAAAATGGACAAATGTGTAATAAAGGTGTTCGATCTGTTTTGTGTTAAATTAATCAATAATAGTCTTCACCTATTAATAAAGGCATATCTGTTTATAAATTTTAAGGATAATAGTTCATGCAGATGAGGGTACAGTGAGATGGACGTTTTCATACATGTCAGAGCAATTTGCAATATGGAGACATTGCCTTAAAACATGTCCATTCTCTCTCTCTCTCTCAATAATTTCACTCCTAGGAATGGATCCTAGAGAAATGACCAGAAATGTGTTCAAAGGTTTATGTGTAGGGATAGTCATTGTAGCATGATTTATGAGAGAAAACTGGAAACTATCTGAATATCCAGGAATATAAAAATGGGGAAAGAAATTATGGTACACACATTAAAAACTATTTTGTAGCTATTAAACATCATGCTTTCAAAGAACTCTTAGTGCCATATTAAAATTCTCACAACATCGCGTTAGATAAAACACAGTACACAGTACGAGCTATAGCATGGTCCCAACTTAATAAAATAAAATTGTATTCACATTTACTTTCATTTTTCTTTTAGATCTTCTATAATAAACAGCAACACATTTTTCTAGAGTACAATTATGGCTATTTCTGGGGGGGAAGAATTGTGAATAATTTTTACCTTCTTTTATTTTTCTGTATTTTCCAGATTTTGCACAGTAAACACATGTTGCCTTTCTACTAGGAAAAAAAAGGTTATGGAGGAAAAAAGAAATGATCATTTTGCAAGCTCTTTTAAAGTACATGTGCCCTTTCTTCTGCAACCTTCTGGGAAAATTACAAAAGAAAACGAGATATCCTTAAGCCCTGACACATAAAGAAAGGTACAAAGCATAAATATAATTAAGGTGTCACCGGAGCTACATAAAAGGTTGACTAGAATGGAAAGGAATGAGAAGGCCAGAAAGGGGGACTGATTTCATTGTGTGAGCATGTTTCCACCTTGGGGCCATTTTTTATTTTCTGTGAGTTTATTTATTTATGTTTAACGCAGGGCTGAAGCTTCCTTGCTGCTCTTCACACACCTCCTTTGTTTGCCTCTCTGGTTTTACACCATGTGGGGTCGGCACACTCTCCTTGCTCTCTGCACCTCTCTGGAATGTGCCTTTTCACCGCATCCTTCCAGGGCCCCACCTGCCTTGCACCTGTCTTTCTGTTGGTGGGTGATCTGTTCCTTAGTGAAACCCACAGTGAAAGCCCACACGTTGCCCTATAGATCTTCATTAGCTCACGAGGGCTTGCGTTCTCCACAACTGGAGTGCTAACCACACTCCCTGGGAGGCAGCCTGGCTCAGCCAGTCCCTGAGGCCAGTAATAGCTAATAAGTCCAAAGCACACAGCTTAACCAGGAAACCTCCAGCTTGTAAATTGTACCAATGCCAGGAACTCACGAGGAGGGGTGAGGGAAAGAGTGGCTGTGATCAGGGTCCAGGCTGATGCAGACCCAGGTCACCTGGCTCAGAACCCTGGACCAGGAGCCCTCTCCGTGTCCCTGAAGGGAAACCGGTCTCTCGCCCTCATGAGCTGGGGGTGGCTCTCTGGGAGCCTAGGGCAGAGGGAGTGGCCCAGTAACTCCACATGGTCTCTGCTTTGAAAAGACCTTCTGGCAGCAGAAGGCAAGATGCGCACCCATGTTTCCGATGACCTTTCATTTTGAGGAACACTGTGTCTCAGCTTCAGGTGGGACTTCAGTTGACAGGGCCTCTGCTGGTGGCTGAAGGGGCTCACGCTCTGGAGGCTGAGAAGTTAGAAAGGCAGGCAGGAGCAGGGGCATCTGGGGAAGGAACCCTGGGAGAACTTCTGTCTGATATTCCCCAAAGGATCCCCAGCTGTGAGACTGACCCAGCACGCTCACACACCCGGTTTGCGTCTCCCACATCCCTTTGCTTCTTTGGAGCCCATATCACACAGGCTTTTATTGTGAGAAAGGACATATTCTGTGCGAGGGCTTCCTCGGAGCTGCAGTAACAACAGAAATACATTTTGAAAAATTGGTTTAAATAAAGCCCCAACCCTGACCCCAGCAACTCAAGTATTTATATTATTGACTTCTGTATGAGGTGATTTGTTAGGAAGGGGGAAAAAGTCTTTTTGCTCTTGTCTTGAGACCTGAGGAAAAAAAATAACTAAAATTAGAGTGACTGGGGATACAAACGCAGTGAGCAGAATAAAGCAGACTACCTCTGGGGTGTTCATCGCCCTGGTAGCCATTTCATATCTCATCTGTTATCTGGATGCAATTGTTGTTTCCTTTTTGATGGTATCATTATGAAGGCGCTACAGACTCAATCCCATTTACAAGTCAATGGTGTGAGGTTTTATGACAATTCCTTTTTAGTGGGTTGATTCTGTATGAGCCTTCTCAGTAAGGAAAAAAAAAATCAAAAAGCAAACCTAAGTAGTCGCCTTCCAGAACTCTCCTTAGAAGGGTCTCAACTCACCGGACATTTTTTATTGCCGATCTTTGGCTCTCTGCTCATCGGGAAGCCTGGAAACCAGGTCTGGTTAGTGTCAAGTTCAGGGATACAATAATTCATACGCTTACAGGCCTGGAGCCTGCAATGAACAAACGCTTTGCATGCCATGTAGGGGAATTCGGATCCAATTTTGAAATGGAAGGAGAAGTAAAACACTTAGAGGGAAGAGTGCTGATTAGACCCACTCCACCTAGGACAGCAACGCAAGGGTCTTTAAAAGGTAGGCAATTACATACCCCCAGCAGACAGTCCAAGATATGAGCCTCCCCAGTTAAAAACAAACAAACAAAAATCTAAGAACTGGGAGATTTCAACAATGAGAGAAATCCCATTCTTCTGGGTGTGAGGTGGGTGGTACAGGTTGAATTGTGTCCCTTCTTCAAATTCGTATGTTGAAATTCTGGCCCTCATGACGTCAGAATGTGACTGCGTTTGGGGCCGGAGTCTTCAAAGTGGTCACCAAGTCAAAATGAGGTCCTGAGGGGGTCTGAATCCAATGTCACCGGTGTCTGTATAAGAAGAGGGGATGTGGACACAAACACATACAGAGGGAGGACAATTTGAAGAGACAGGGAGAAGATGAGCCCCATAAGCTGAGGGGGGCAGCTTCGATCGGATCCTCCCTCACAGACTCACAAGACAGCTTTGGATTGACTGGAGGTGATCAGAGTGATGGGTGTAGCCTGAGCTACAGCAGGGCACTCAGTAGGTCTGTAGCAAACATGTGTTGAGCACCTGGGGACAGAGACTCTAACGAGAGGATGCTGTCACTGTCTCCCACAGTCCGGGCTCTAGTGAAAGGAAGCCATAAAAAAAATTGTAATAAAGGGAGTGCTCTAGCAGGAGGTACTCTGAGACTTCAGAGAAGGGAGTAAAAGAGTCCCCCTCAAAGACAGGGCAAGCAACAAGAAAAGGTGGCCCCTGGAGGTCTCCAGGGATGGGCAGGAATCAGTTGGGAAGCCCAGGGGTAAGTGACCTTGCACAGAGAAGGACTGACAGAGTAGAGAGGCCTGGGGGAGCGTCTAGACATGAGGGGGGAAGGAAGCTTCTAGTACGAGGGCATCGGGTTCCAGGCAGAAGGAGTCACGGCCGCAGAATGCAAAGTTCTAATAACAGCGAACTTGTCTTATAATTTCGTTTTTCTTGACATCGTTGGCCTCAAATTTATTTTTATGACTTTTAGGTGTATTTTGTATGGAAAGAAAATTAAATCAAATGAATTCATTCATTGTTTTACACTCATAGAAAAATTTAATAATTTCCACTACACTGGAATTTCAAACAGATTTTTTTATTTTTTAAACAGGACTTGGAGTTTTGGTAGAACATTGACATTTTTCCCTAATAAAAAATTATAATATTGTTACTTGAGCCAAAAAATATTTCTTTAATGAAGGAAGTGAGTACATTACAGGGTGACATAGTTACATGTTTCCATGACTAACAAATTGTGTTATTGATTTCCAACTCAGTGGTTGTGGTTTTCTGTGCTATTTCTAGCCATTTAGCTTTTTTATTTACCTTTCCGTGAGTCTTTTATCTTTTGTTAGTGGAAATTTGACTAATGTGCTGCCAAAATCTCCCTTATGGAGGCATTTTGGAGAGGTGGAAATCCAGGCTGACAAATTGTTTTTAAACTGTTGTATATATGATCCTTAAAAAGCATCGTTAATACACGTTATGTTGTTTTTTCCAATTCTTAGTTGACATTTTATACTTGATAAGTTTTGTCTCTTTCATACATGTTTCAGTCTCAACACAAAGTCCCTTCCACTGTCTGTGGAGATGGCCACAGACTCCGTGCCGCAGGTATGGAATGGGGGTCCTGGAAGTCTGCCCCCACCATCGGCTGGGAGTGGACGTGTCACAGCTGTGAGTCTGTGGGTGTAACAGCCCAGGACAGAGGAGGAGGACAAGTCTTGGCAGAACGTGCTGAGTGACTTGGTTCACCTCTGCCCCCAGCACGCCTAGCTGCCCACCCTGCTCCTGGGCTCCTACGACTAGCACTCTTGGGCATTCCTTGATGGAAGGAGTGGAACCACCTTGTTTCTTCCTTCTCGCCTTACGTAATTGTCGTGCGGGGCATCCGGCGGGGTCTCTGGTCCCACACCCCACATAAGAACACAGGACATGGTGAGGCCAAAAAGGAACACCCACGGAGCCATAGGTAGGGGAGTCATACCACTATACTCTCACTGGCGGCTGGGTTGGAGACACAGGAACCAGGAGCAACACAATTCTCAACCCTCACTGTGCCGCTTGCAGACTCAGCCACCATCTTCTTGCTAGCTCCCCCTTTTTTCTGCTAGCCTAGCCACAGCAGTTATATTCATGGCTAATGGCTCACTGGTTACAGCTGACGGCCAACTAGCCACAGCTGATGGCCATTTGATCGCAGTCGATGGCCATTTACTACCTGAGCCAGCACCTTTCTATGTGAGGCCGAGAGCCTGGAAACTGCTTTTTGGGGCTCTGTCCCCACAGTAATGCTTCCTCTCATTGTAAGTTACACTGCCTTTTTCACTCAAATTCACTGTTGCTGAACCAACAAAGCATGGGGATTGTCACAGTGTATGGCTATACCGGGTTGACTAGTGCCCCCCCCCACCAATTCCTGTGCATCTAGAGCCTCAGAATGTGACATGATCTGGAAATAGGGGCATTGCAGATGTAATTAATTAAAACGAGGTCATACTGGAGTAGGGTGAGCCATACTCCCATGACTGGTGTCCTTATAAACAGTGGAGAGGACAGACAGACACGGAGGAAAAACCGTGTGAAGATGGAGGCTGAGTTGGGAGTGCACCACCACAGCCAAGCTCCTGGAACCACCAGAAGCTGGAGGGGGCAAGGAAGGATTTTCCCCTAAGACCTTTGGAAGGAGAGTAGCCCTGCTGACACCTTGGTTTCATACTTGTGGCCTCCAGAACTGGGAGAGAAGATGTTTCTGTTCTTTATGCTATCACTATGTGGTGACTTGTCATGGCAGATGTAGGAAATTCATGGGTGGGAACTACGTGATTTCCTTTGTTTCTTACAGCAGGTAGTGAGCTCCTTCGTTTAGCAATCCAGCCCCAAATGGAGAGGGTAATACTTAGGGGACCCTGATCCCAGACTCTGATGGGTGTGTGCACGACGCCCCCGCCTCCACTCTGACAAGCCTGCTCCTCTGCGTGGCCCACCCCACCATCTCCCCACTGGCTGATAACTGTCCATATTGGGTTCAAAGGCAAGGTAGTATCTGACTAGAGAGAAACTGGCTTCAAAGGATTGGACATATCCCTGTTTCTCACCTACAAATTGAGAAAATAATACCAAAATCACAAGGCTGTCCCTATCCACTTCGTTCCCCATAAATGGCAGTTATGGCACTTTGTGCTTCTAGTCTGCCTAATAGAGACAAGGAAATGCCAGGTCCCAGTCTCAGGTCTGCTGCTTGTGGGCACTTTCCTTTGTGTGTTGCCTTAGCCTCTGTTCTTCCATGGGCACAGCCATAAAATGAGGACTAAAGGGAACACTGCTGATTTTCTAGTGTTGTTGTTGAGAAAAAAACAAATGAATACGTCTGGAAGGCTCAGAAGAGTGCATGGCATGTGATAGCTCAGTAAGTGTCAGGCTGTACCCTAGAAAAGTCCAGGATGGCTCATTCCACTGGCTTGCCAGTTCTGGTTCCCAGGAAACCCAAAGGAGCCTCTGATTGGATCCTAGATCAGACTCTGGCAAGCCGGGCTGGAGGGTGGTAACGTCCATTGTAACAAAGCTGAAGCATACTTGCTCACATCACACAGAAGCTTCTCATGGAGCTGGACACGGGTTTGGCCACGCTGACTCAGGAGCAACTGCCAGAGGCACAGGGTCCACCTGTGGCACAGCTCCATTTTCTGCTCTGCCCCACTCCCAGCTTTCCGTTCTGGACAAACACTTGGGCTAAAATCAAGTCACTTCTGCAATGAGGTCCAGGAAGGATTAGCTGGGATCTTTTGGAATGGCCAGACTGCATATCCAGATGGACAAGCTCCTACGTTTAATCACACAGCAGACTAGCTGGGGAGGACCTTAACCTGAGGCCCAGGCTCCTGTACCTGAAGTGTCCCGGCTCTCAGGGCAGCACCACAGGCACTAGCCCAGCCAACAGTCCCCAAGGTGTGGCTGAGCTTAGGGAAGGGCTCCGGCGTCTTTCCAGGTAGCTCAGGGAGCCCACCCAGCATTCTGTGAGTGCTTTCCTGCTGATGGCCTTGGTCTCAGCAGTCTAAGGTTGCTTACCTCCATTTCATTTAGTTCTTTTTCTGGAATTTTCTCTCATTCTTTCATTTGGGACATACTTCCTTGTTTCCTCATTTTGGCTGCCTCTCTGTGTTTGTTTCTATGTATTAGGTCAATCTGCTATATCTCCCAGTCTCGGCTGGGTGGCCTTATGTAGTAGGTGCCCTGTGGGGCCCTAGCACAGTCTCCCTGGTCACCAGCTCCACGTGCTCCAGGAGTGTCCCTTGTGTGGGTTGTGTGTGCCCACATATTATATAGTTGAGCCTTGATTGCGATTTGTATTTCAGTGCATGGGATTGACCCTCTGGCTGATTGGCTGTGGGGTTTGGCCACATCCACAGCTTATGGGCTGCTGCACAGGGGTCTTACCCACTGAATGGGATTTGCCCCAGCAGGCTATTGTGACTGTTGAGACCACCCTTTGTGTGTGCCACTTGTGGGGCTAATTGGGCTATGCTCTGCTGTGGTCTGAAGCTTACCTCCAAGTATGTTGTGCCTGGGGCCTCTTTGGAAGGTCTCTGGTGCAGGCCCAGGTCACCCACTGCCTGTGACCAGCTGGAGGCTACCTGGTAGGAGCTACAGAGCAGTCAGCGATTGTTCACTACCTGTGTTAAAGTTGGAGGAACATAGGAGAGGACACACTGCGAACCAAGGACGTCTACCACCAGCACCTGGCCTGGGGTATCTCCGCAAAAAGCCAGGACACCCTGAGGCCTGCTGCCACCTGCTGGATCCCTTAAGTTTCATCCACTGATAAAGCCTTATGCAGTATATGAATTGGGTGAGGGAGCGTTTCAGGGAGTCACTAGAGTGGGAAGAGCTGTGGTCACCAGGTTGATGTAGACTCTGGTTTGGTGCCAGTGCTGAGCCTGGAGCTACTCAGCAAAAGTCTCAGACCATTTGCCACCTGCTTTGGGCCTGGGGACTCTTGACAGTTTTCCAAGAAAGAGTGCAATGTGGGCAGGGCTGGCTGCTTGGGAGAAAGTGCCTCCAGTGGTGGGGGTGTTGTGTGGTGTGGGGTTCTAGTGAATCATCAGATGGAGAAACGGAGCTGACCAGGCCAATCAGATTCAGATTTGGCCATGAGGGGGTGGGCTCAACACATTAAAGATGACGCCTGCCTGTCGGCTGTTTGGGAGAAGAACTCCACAGAGGGAAAATGCCAACAGTCCTCCAGCCTCAAAGTCACACACCTTCATTTGCCTCTCTGCATGCCTCTGATGCCCCCGTGTCACTGTCCCTCCACTGGAGCCCAAGGTGAGTGCCTATGAGAGAGTGAGTCTATGCACGGGCCGTTTAAGAGGATATCTGGGTTTTCTGCTGCCTTCCATCCTACTGGACAGAATCCCCACTATTTCTCACAGTCGGGTGTTGAGGGGGCTCCTCGTCCTGGCACCAGTACTCTGGGCTGGGGAGGCTGGTGTGGGGCTGGCATCCCTCGCTCCTCCAGGGGGAAGCTCTACGGCCGACATATCCCTCCCAGTTCTCATCCATCTCACAGAGGTTTGGGGTCTGTTTCGTGTCTCCACCCCTCCTACCAGTCTTGTCGTGGCTTCTTTATATTTTCAGTTACGGGAATTCCATTTGGCTAGATTTTAGATGGCTCTCCAAGTTGATTGTTCTATAGTTTAGTTGTAATTTTAATGTGTTCACAGAAGGAAGCAGGTACAGTGTTTATCTACTCTGCCATCTTGGATCTCTCCCATGTGGGGAGAATTACATGGGACAAGACCTGGACTAGGAGTAAAGGTCTTCAAAGACAAACAAAATGCTTTATGGTAAGATTTGTATAGTCCATGCATGACTAAGGCTTGTACATTTCTTTTATGAAATCAGTCCAGTCTGGATAACCAATCTCTTTTCTTGGATAAACCTTAGTTCTCAAACAGTATATTGCATTATCCATATATTTATTTTGGAAACATATCATCAAGGAAAAAGTTTCAAAATACAATTCAATGGGCTCCACATCTCAAATGTGAATAAAAAACACACAGAGGCACCCTAATTGTTTCTCTTGGCCTGAACGGCCTGGGCCAGGTCTTCTGACTGAACTTCACAGTCCTGCCATGACTAATGTTTGCAAGTTCAATATGATACACAAAAAAGGTATGGAAAATATGTTTGAAAGTAGCACATTTATCATCCATAGGTAGGCACTGCTCTGGATCTGGCTCTGTGACTTTGATGTGAAACAATTTCAACTTTGTTATTAAAGTGATGAAGTTTCAATCTCCTGTTGTATATATAACAATCAAGACACATAACTCCTTTGTAATCTTTTGGGTTTCCAACACTACTGTAGTCATGAACAGCCCCACGGTGCTTTCCAGATAATACTCTGCTAGTATTATCACCAGACTGGCAGAGTTTCTACTGGGACTAATGGTAGAAAGTGGAGGAAGTCATGAGTGACGAGGATTTGGAAGATGGAATCTGAGGTCTGCTTTGCCACTTACTAACTTTCGGAAAGTTACACAACCACTTACCTTCATTTCTTAATTTCTAAAAGGAAGTTAGTGATATATGCAGTGACCTACTGAAAAGGATATTATGAAAATGAAATTAGACCACATATGTCAGTGAGAGTAAAATAAAAAAATTAAGACTTTATTGTTTTTAGAGCAGTTTTAGGTTTACAGCAAAATTGAGAGGAAGGTACAAACAGTTCCCATATACTCCCCTTGCCCCCACAAATGTACATTCTCCCCCATTATCAACACCCTCACCAGAGGGGACGTTTGTTACAATGGATGAACCTACATGGACATGTCATCATCACCCAAAGTCCATCATTTACATTATGCTTCACTCTTGACGTTGTATGTTTTATGGGTTTGGACAAATGAATAATGTTGTGTATTCATCATAGCATCATACACAGTGTTTTCAGTGTTGGTAAGATTTTTAAGTTATAAAATGTGGTTCCAAAGCAAGATGATTTGGTACCATAATTTTTTTAAATTTTATTTTAAATCTAATACATTTGGTCAGAAACTACTCCATTAAAAGAGTCTTGAACTAATTTTGGGTTTGATTGACTAATTGGATTGCAGATTGACCCAATTGAGATGGTCCTTATGGGAGACCACACGTCTGGTTTGAGTCTGAGCAGGGCCACTTGCTCTCGGCGGTCTGTGGGCCATTGTCCCAGCACACATCCCACTGAGCTGTCCGCCAGACACCATGTCTTCTCTTGAACTTCAGCCTGGGGCTCTATATTCCCTTTCCCTACAATGTTCTCATGGAGGAAGAGGTGGAAGAGGGTTTCCCAGATACGAAATAAAAATGGGGAATCTTCTTGGAGGTTCAATTTTACTCGAAGATTTTTGAGAAAAAAAACAAACCTATACTCATTATATTCATTGCATATGTATGGGCATACAAAAATTTTTGAATTTATAGACTACACATCAAGGAAATCTCACACTGATGAAAATCTGTCCAGACTGTGGAGCCCTCTTCATGGGCCTGTCACACTAGAGTGATTTCAGTGCATACAAGCATGAGACTGGCCCATCTGGCCCCATCTTTGCAGGGCTGAGCCTTTCCCTCTTTCCACCACCAAAGTCCAAGTACCGCCAATTTCAGTTCTGGGGCTTCATCATGTATAGGACTCAGGACAGTAGGGTGTCCTCTTGGGAGGGGGCCCTGGGAGGGAGGGTCAGGTCTGTGCTGGGCAGTATGCAGAGCTCGATGACCATCTCGATTCTCAGTGAGCACATGGCTGATGGTGCAGGTGACTAGAGGTGCTTTTTTGTTTGATAGCAGTGTGTCTGCTTGTTGCTGAGTCAGCTTCTTCCAGCCCCTGGTGCCCCTGCTGGGGAGGCCTTTCTCCTAGAATTCTCCGAGGCCTTGCTCACATGCTCTGCCCACTCCGGTTGACATTGTATCTTGCATCTGAGAACAGAGAGTCCTTTCTTGCAAGGGTGTCTGATCCTTCTGGCTCCACAGTGCTGTAGGCCTCCGCTTCTCTCTCTCCCTGTTGGGTACTGCTTGGGCAGCAGAGGAGGGGTACAGCCTCCGGGGTACAGCCTCCGGGGTACAGCCGTCGGGGTACAGCCTCCGGGGTACAGCCTCCGGGGTACAGCCGTCGGGGTACAGCCTCCGGGGTACAGCCGTCGGGGTACAGCCGTCGGGGTACAGCCTCCGGGGTACAGCCTTCAGGGTACAGCCGCAGGAAAGTGGTAAATGGGCAGACCAAGTGTTAGAGGCTCAGCACCATCCTCCATGATTGATGATGTTTGTGAAGAGCCCTTTCCCCTCCATACAGTGCTTGGTTGGTGTCTATATTTCATATTTGGGGACTTTAATATTTTAAAATATTGTAAAACTTGTTGATATTATTAGGGATTAGTATCCATTTCAACCAACATTTGTTCAGTAGCTTCCTGATGTAAAACGCCAGCTAAGCTCCTCTGGGAATATAATGATGAAAAAGATGACATCCCCACCCCAATGGGGAGGGCAGTCTTCACTCAGGCTACTGATGCAAGTGCTGGTCCCTGCCAGTGACACCCTCGCAGACACACCCAGAAATAATATTGTACCAGCTCTCTGGGCATCCCCTAGCTCAGTCGAGCTGAAGCCTGCATTAACCATCACACTCTGAAATCGTGTACTTATAATCTCAGTGTCCCACAGACGTCGGACAGAACAGGACTAACAGCGTGGTACCCACACTACACGTGTTTTAGGCTTTCTCAGCAGATCCCTGTGTGTATCCCACAACTGGTCAACCTGTGCCCTGGACTTGCAGACAGGAACTTCTGTGAGAGGCAAGAATCGCCCCTCCCAGGACCAGCTCCCAGCAGGAAGCGATGAAACAGGCGAGAGACATGTTAAAGCCTGAAGCAGTCTCATGGGCTGATGCTGACAGCAGAAAGATCCGTTTGTGGTGAGCTGGGAGCGGAATCTAAGTACGCAGCCTTTCACAGCCTTGCAGACCTGATGCCACAGCTGGGAGCCAAGGACCCGTGAAAGGGCGGGGCTGACCTTGCTGCTTCTTCGCTGGCCACTGGTGACAGAACTACAGCCCTGCCGTGAGGGACCACCTCCCTTGTCTTGAGACCTTTCTGTGAGGTCTGAGGGTGTCCGCAGCGACGAGAACTTTCCCAGCGTTGTTTCCATCATCCTTTTTTTCCTTCACTTGATTTTCCTCAGCGTTTTCTTATCTGTTTGGCAACTAATGAAAAAGATTACTTCCCGAATCATTTCTAATTATCCACCCCTGTGAAGTATACACCATACAAATTCAGAACCATATTGACTTGGAATGGCAAAACTGTAGTAAATTATATAGATTAAAAAAAAGAAAGAAGGAAGGAAAGAAGAAAAAGGAACTTAACAAAACAGCCTGTATTTTCTTTCTTGAAATTCTGAACACCATCATTTACTATTAGCTTGAAAATCCACTCCTGCCTGCTTCATTCAGTCCTACAACATTGCAGATCTATGTCAGTTTTCACCTTTGAGAACTGCAGAAGAGGGCAGCCATTCTGTGCACCCATACTTGAGCAATGTGCAGAATTTTCAAATGCACACACGAGTTATTGGTGTGTATTTTTTAAACACAGTTACAGGCTGCTCCTCAGAGACAAGCATGTATGTCCTTGGGGTTGACATGTGTTAGAAAGATACACATTAAAAAAAGGGATGAATATAGTTGGGAATTTACATTTTTATGCTGAGATTGTCTTGCAGAGAGACTCAGGAGGATGATATGGAAGTTATAATAATATGAAACAGCTTGTTTCTAAAATTAAGACAATGTTAATTTTGATCAGGTCTGTGAGAACTTTAGGTTACAATTCATAGTTCACAGACATCTTTAACTTAGGTAGGAAAACAATGCAGATTCTTTTGATACAATGAAAATAATGACCTTTTCTTTTGTCAATTAACGGAGACAGGAGACAGAGAAAGAAAATTACAACACTCAAGAAAAATGGACACTTTGTATCCGGCCACATGAAAGGGTCCGGACAAAATGTGAAATCTCTAGGTTGCCATTAGTTGTAGCAGTCCTTATGTTACTCAGGCCAGGGCTCATTTCAGTACAGTCAGAGGACCAATGAATAAGAATAATCCTCTTTTAAAAAATTCCAAAGCATAAAATTCACCTGAGGTTACTGCCGCTACAAGGGCGTGAAGTACAGCCTTTCTGTTGGTTGTCGGGGGAGGGAAGGGGCAGCAACACATTATGTACACGGGCATGCCAGAAATCCATGATGTGGCACGTGGGGTTGTGGGTCCCCCGGGAGCAGTGGGACCCCGCGCCTCGGGCCCGGGCCCCGGAGTGAAGGCGGTGTTAGCCCTGCGTCTGGAGGTCCGGGCTGCCCCATCTCCATGTTCACGCCTGTGTGCAGCGTGCGGACGGCTGGGCAGGGAGAGCGAGAGGGAAGGATTTGGCCTGCGGTCAGAGCGGCAGAGCGGCTGCACATGCTGCTGTTTGCACTCTTTCCACATTTTGGAGAACAAAGAGTGGAGGCTGCCAGCAGCTCTCCGGAACTAAGTCTGGGACCTGCTCACGGACGCGGCCAATCAGGGGCTGGGGCAGGCAGGGACCACCTCAGGAGCACACAGCATCTCCGTCCTCATGGGCACCTCGGCCAGCAGTCTGGGTGTGGAAGCCTCGGAGGGGGAGGAGGTGACGACCGTCCACTGTCAAGGCTTCCAGAGTCCTGTGGGGGCCAGTGCTGAAAGCCCCACTCCCAGCGCAGCTGAGC
Source organism: Rhinolophus ferrumequinum (assembly GCF_004115265.2). Lineage (NCBI taxonomy): Eukaryota > Metazoa > Chordata > Mammalia > Chiroptera > Rhinolophidae > Rhinolophus > Rhinolophus ferrumequinum. The sequence continues at coordinate 57,980,360 of NC_046302.1, forward strand.
GCGGCACACACGGCAGATTGATGACTCCAGCTCTCCGCCCGCATTTGAATTGTAGATGCCCGGAGCAGGGTCTCTCCTCGTCATGGGCAAAGGGCCCGTTGTCGGGGCCGCATATTGTTCCTTGTGCAGCTCAAGGCACCGTGTGAAGACAAAAGTTATTTATTTGGGGACCAGATCACTACAAATTAATTCCTGGACCCAGTCCGAGAGAGCCTGTGCAAGACACTGGGAGGAGGCTTGGGCATACCTATTGCTCATCCTCACGCGTCACTTTGAGGACACGTGGTATATTTAGCCAAACAGCGCATCCTGCCAGACTGGTTATTATCATGAAGCCCAGAAACCACCAGGTCTGGCTGCAAACCGTTCACCAAAGTGGAACCATCACGGCTGGCCTGGGGAGACAGATAGCCCTCTGGGGGATTTGATCGGAGACCATTCAACAGTCACATCCGAGGAGGATCCGTTTGTTTCCCTGTTAGGAGATCTGTCGAAAGCATTACAATAAAAGTTATTTAAGTCGCGCAGCCTTTAATCTTCCAGCAAAACATTGTGCCCATGCCAGCAATGAATCACACTGTATTGTTATGCCTTTTTATAGTCTGAGAATCTGTATTGTGTGTTTATAACCCTTGTATGCTGTATTTTATGCAGGGAAACCCTACAACCAGCAATCCCAAACCCGTGAATTTCCCACCTTGACCACTTGGGGTGATGGCAACTCATGGAACGTGCCTGAAATGCACACAGTGGCAGTTTGTGGGCACCAGACCCCACAGCGCAGGGCAGCGAGCGGCCTTTCTCATACTCTTAATCCGACAGCCGTTACCCACCAGGAAGGCTTTCCCCATTCTAAGCATGTGGAAGGGAGTATTGGGTGAACCTCTGCAAAATCAGAGGTTTTCTTTACTGCAAACCTAAGGAGTACTGTCCGTGAGCTTCTGGGCAGGGCCATCGTGCGTTGGGACCATGCTCCAGACCCTCGCACAGAAGCCGCGTGTTTCCCCAGACCATGATGGCAGCACGTCCGAGTCTCCCCAGACCCTGAGGGCAAGCTTCCCAGGCAAGTCCACCAGCGCCCATGTTGTTCTGATACTAAGGCGAAATTCCGTCTCCCCTCTGACAATGTTTCTAGGCACAAATGACTGGTGCACACCTGTTCCCCCTTTCCTTTCAGTGCAGCTTTGCGGCACCACTCCCCTCTGTCCCAGCATGTGTAGCAGTGAGGATGGGGCCCCACTGGACAGCAGCATCCCTGCTGCTGCAAAGCCACGGCACGATTCCCCTGGGGAGTCGCCCTGCCTGGCAGCATTAGACGACTTCTGGGAGCTGGTGCTGGCCAGTCCTTCATGCCCCTCTTCCCAGTATCCAGCGGGGCCTGGACAGAACCTGGTGTTCCCACGCCCAGTGTCTTGTCTACTTTGGAGATGTGACACTAGCCTGTCCTGCTCCCTGCCCCCATGGTCTTCAAGAAGTGCCCTTGTGCAGAGCACAGGTTGATCTGCCCATAAGGCCTCTGTGGCCACTTCCCCCAAACAAACCGGCCTGGCTAGAGTTTGACTCACTAACGTGCTTCCTACAATATCTTCTCCTGGGTTTGTTCTTCTCCTGTCGGTGCCTTGATGCTACAGCACTAGTTTTCGCTCTCAAATTCCCACAGACTAGACACCTGTGTGTTGGATCCAGCTGGGTTAGTCAGTTTCTTCGACGCTCGGCCCCTCACTGCTCCTGACCTGGTCCCAGCTCAGGCCTTTGCCTCTGGAGCAAGGTCCCAGCACAAAGCTGCTAAATGTGACCCCCGCCAGGTCGCGCTCAGGCCCGGGTCTCCCCGCCTGCTTCTCTCTCCCCTACCTTCGCTGCTGTCTCGTTGCTCCTCTTCTCTTTCACTTCAACCCCGTTACAATGTGCTGTTTCGGTTATTGAGACCTGCACTGCCGCTCACCACGAGGCACTGATCATCAGTTGAACTGTTGCTGTGTTGCTAAGCACCCAGGTGGTCACCAGGAGGAAGAAGACACAGTCCCTGCCCCACAGAAGGGCGTAGGCTGTGCGGTAGGCACGCAGTGGTGACCTAAAGGGCTGTGAAGATAAAAGTGTTAAGTGTGGTCATTCTGGGAGAGTCTGGTCTTTCACAGGAGGCCTCCCCTGCAAGGAAAGTTCACCAAACCAAAGTGAGTGGGGGCGTGCGGGCCACGGGGTGCCCGTGAGGACTCTGTAAACGAGCGGTGTGAGGGTGCATTCCTGAGGGTGCATGCGTGGCTATGTGTGTGAGTGGGTGTGTGAGGGAGTAGGAAGTGAGTGAGTGTGCATAGGAGTGTGTTAGTGTGTGTGAGTGAGAGTGTGAGTGTAGACAGATGGGCTTGTGAACACACAGGACCTGAGGGGGTGGGGTGCGGAGGGTCCGGGAGTTTTCTGAGGTCTGCAACCGAGCCCACAGTTATAACAGGGAGAGAGGAGTCTGGTTGGAACGCTCCACTCGTGACAACCGAGCAGAGAGGGTCACGAGACCAGGGAGGGTCTGTGCACCTTTCAAAGGCTGAGTGCACATAATTTGGTAACTTCCTTTCAAATTACATTCTATTTCTTTGTTTGGCCAGCTCTAAAGTGGAGTTAGTGGGGCATCGCTAAACTGTAGGAGAGCAGGGGATGTTTACGCTGTTTTATTAGTGAGATTTGGGTTACAGTACACGTTCTGCCTCCCTCATCAGGCTGCCTAACTCGTTCACTGACTTCTGCCTATCCTCCGTGAATACGTGCCATATAATTGATTTATTATTTTTGAAAAATCATCTTATTGTTTTCATAAAAATGATAACCTGTTCACCATAAAACTTTCAGATACTACACTATAGAATATAAAATATGATTACAAGCGTCTTAAATCTAACCCATTACTCTTAACATTTTGGTGGATATTAAGATATCTCTATCTATCTATGGCTTCATAAATAGGTATTTATTCAATGAACTAGTACTCACTGATGCCTACTATGTGCCAGGCACCCCGAGAGGCTCTGGCAATACCGTGGTGAGAAAAATGAGCAGGGCCCTGTGGACGTGGCAGCACAGTCTTCACGGGGGCTGCACTTAGATGTTGGCCTCATGGGAACTGCGTTAAGAGCTAGGAAGCAATGGAAAAGGTTCAATGGCAACATGAAACAAAAGGCTGACGTAGACCAGGCTCCTGAAGGACGACTAGAAGTTGGTTGGATGGTGGAGGAACATTTAAGGACTGGATGGTGGACTGGACAGCTCTGCACTCTGGCTATGGCAGGAAGGAGCTTACCCAAGATGCGGCTGGCAAAGAAGCCAGCGGGGTCTGAGCTGATGGCACCAGATGGAGAGGAGCGTATGGAAGCTGGAGAACTAGGCATGTGGGGCCAGGGAGGGCCCTGTAGGGTTTTCACCTTTCTTCTAAGAGCGGCTGAAGCCATCAACATATTTTCAGTGTAGCAGAAGGATGGAGGTAGGGAGATGATATGACCAGATTGTGTTTGGAAATTTTGCTCTGGTCGAGTCTGGTTAATTGGTTTGTGGGATGCCACAGAGAAGAGACAAATACAAGTGAGCATGGCAGATCTGGGACTTGGAATCTGGTGGCAGAGATGGAAGCAGTAGCAGATACGAGACGTTTAGGAGGGAAATGGACAGACTTGGAGGGGAGCTGCTGAAGATGACAGCTGTGCTGCCGTAATCACTGGAAGCCTGGCGGGGCACGCAAGGACAAGGATGCGGAAGAAGATGAGAGGCACTCAGGGGCGTGTTCAAAGTCTCCCTGACTCATGTGGAGGGATTTCTGGGACTGGGGCGCAGGCGTAGGCATTTGGGAGAGTAGACAGTACATGCCCAATACTCAGGCGTGGGGCGATGGCTCAGAATGAGTGTGCCCAGGCTTTAGGCGGGCTGGAGAAGAGCACGCCTGGAGGAGAGGAGAGGAGAGGAAAGGTGAAGGGGAGCCAGAGGCCCCCAGAATAGGGTGTGGGGAGCTTGCTTCAGCAGAGGCTGGCTGGCTGGCCAGAGCAGGCATTTTGGGAGGTCCTTTGTGTTGAGGTTACTGCCCTGGTGGGAAGAAGTGTGTCCTGATGAGCGGGAGCAGTTACACCAGGGGCGTGTGTGGGGGACTCTGGGAGACGCATGAGCCGAGGTCCTCCTGGCCTGCACCTCTACCTCCAGCAGTCCATCTTCTGTGCTAGTCTGAACCATGACCCCGACCATGTCACTGCTCCACACCCTGAGAGGCCAATGTCACCTGGCATGGCCTCAGCAGCCCATTGACCATTCAGGGCCGCTGCCCATCTGACTTCACCTCCTGCCCTAACCCTTCACCCTCCTCAGCCCTCACGCCGCCTCCGTCATGAGAGGGTGACTCCCACCTCAGGGACTCTGTCCTGCTGTTCCCTCTGCCTGGAATGTCCTTCCCCCAGATGGTGGCAGAGCTCCCTTCACACCTTGTCCCAGCCTGCCCAGTTACCAGCTGCCCCGTGAGAACTCTGCTGCCCTCCCTGCTGAGACTGCAGCCTGTGCCTCCTTACGTGCCTGTTCTCTTTACATAGCACGCACCTTCCAATATGCCATGGAATTCATTTGTCACTATAGTCATTATTTATAGTCTGTCTTCCCAACTAGAATGTAAGCTCCAGGAGGGCAGGCACCTGTGCCTGTAATAGTGCTTGATGGGCACACGATAAATGTTAGTTTACAGTAAATATAAGAAGCAAATGGCTTGATTTTTCTCAAAAGCCAAGATTCATAACACAAAGCAAAAAAAGCTTATCTTAGCTGTGAATTACTGATCATTTAAAAAAGACCCGTTCACGCTACCTCTGAATAGCAGTTGACCGGGTTACAACAGATTGTAAAACATGCTTGCCTTTGACTCTGTAATCCCACTTCCAGGATTGAACTTGAAGGACATAATCACTAAAAATGTTTGCATGAGGATGATCATTGCAATGCTCTTTATAACAATGGGAAATTGCGTGTGTGGGACTGGCCATTAGGAGGCAGGGTCCATAAATGACACTCCAGGAGTCCAATGAGTGCTATGTAATCAGTAAGAGGCCATGCTTTGAACCAAGATAGTGACGGTGGAGGTGTGGAGACAGGGCCAGACACAGGGTGCGTGTGTGGTGTGAACAGGATTCCTTTAGAGACTGAATATGCGATGTGAGAAAAGAGAGGCGTCAAAGGTTTCTGCATAGCTGCCGTGTAGGTTGGACATCCAGTGAGAACAGACACTGACAGTAGAATACGGCCGATTTAAAACATCCAGTAGCCATATGAGGTGAGTTGCATTGCGTCCCCCAAGGAGATCTGTTTAAGGCCTAATCCTGGGACCTGTGAATGAGGCCTTATTTGGAAATCGAATCTTTGAAGACGTAATTTAGATGAGGTCATCTTGAATCAGGGTGGGCCCTGATCTACCTTCCTGGTGTCCTTATAAGAACAGGACAGACACACAGAGGTGGATGAAGAGGATGATGATGGAGGTGGAGACTGAACTGAAGCATCCACAAGCCACCACCAGAAGCTGGAGGGAGGGTTGGGACAGACTCCTGGTAGCCGAGGGCTGAAGCTGAGCTTTAGATTGAGCCACATGGAGGTCACCGCTGACCATGGGGACAGCAGGGAGAGTGGAGGGGTGGGGTTAAAGGTGGATGAGGCGCGTGTACAAAGGATGGGAGGGGGTTCTCGGGGGAGCAGCATGGGCAGTTGTTCCAAGGAGTTTTGCTGCAAAAAGGCAGAAGAGAAATAGAGCAGTTGCAGGTGGGAAAATGTGGACAAAAGGAAGTCATTTTTATTTTTGTCTGTGCTTCTAACTTGAGAAATAATAGCACATATTTATGTTTGGGGGGATGACGCAGGCGAATGAGGGGCCACGTGCCCAGTGTTGTCCTAAGTAGGCAAAGGAGCTACAATCAGCCTGTCAGCAGAGGGACAGGTCTGAAGGGGCGTGGAGCCCACATCTGCAAGGGGCCAGGTGCAGCGCTTGCCACGTGGAGGCCGAGCTGGGGTCCCTAGAAGTCCTCTTCTGAGCTCTTCACTGTTCTCAGTGGAGTAAGAAGCAAGGTCATCTGCTGAGAGGGAGAATGGGGGAGGAGGTGTTGAAAGTTTGTGGAGAGACAAAGGTGTGAAATAATTGTCTAGAAGACTTAATTTGCCTTTCAGTTAATGTGCAAAGGATCTTTTCTTAATTATGCAAAATTCAAAATAGAGAACACAGAGGCAATATAACAAACGCCCATAATGCAATATAATAAGCATTAACAAATGCTAAAATCTTGTCATATTTGCCCCAGGTCTATTTTAAACACTAAAACATTAGAAATGAAATTGAGTTATCAGAATTTAAACTTAATTATTTCTCTATCCTTCCCTGAAAAAGTTGAGGAGACTTAGAAGGCTTTAACTCTTAATCGTCATGCTTGTCCTTTCTGTTTTTGTTTTTAGTGTTTTAGTTGTCTTGTTTTTACCTTACCAAATTATTTTCTACTCACAATACTTTTGACAGATTTCTCAACATGTTTACCAATTTATTTGCGTACCTTCGCTCTAAGCGTATGTCTTCACTGTTTGGATTCAGTTTCATGTTGTCTGAAGTTCATCCTGGAGTAGTTCTTTCAGTAAGTCCGTGAGTAAAAGAATCTCTTAGGTTTTGCCTGTGTGAAAATATATTGCCCTTAATTACGTATAATAGTTTATATTTATGTTTATAGTATTTAGTTGGATACAGAATTCCAGGTTGGCAGATTTTTCTACTAGCACTTTGAAAATTGTTTCCACTGTCTTCTGGCATATATCATAGCTCATAAGTATTTTGTGAATTTGATTTGCTGTTTGATGGTGTTCTGTTTTTTTCTCCCCAGTAATTTTTAAGATACCTTCTGGAGCTTTGCTGTTTGGAATTGCACTACAGCGTAGCTAGGTGTGGGCATTTATTTACCCTGCTTGGGACGAGCACTGCTTTCTCAACAGGAACACTCATTGCTGGCCTGTTAGCCTTCCGGCACTACCTTTCCTGCTGTTTCTCCACTCTCTCCTCTTGGAGCTCCCTCCAGACTCAATGGAGCTTCTATTAGATTCTCCACGTTTTCCTGCTTCTCATTTGTTTCTTCCTGTCTGCTTCTCTGCTGAATTCTGAATGTTCCCCAGATCTTTGGCTCAATTCTCAAATCCCAAGTTCTCTCTTCAGCTGTCTCTATTCTACTATAATATATTGACAGGCAAGAAAACCTGGTGGGCTAAGGCTAGGACTGTGGGTCCAGATTATTAGTTTGAATCAGGGCTGACTGGCCACTGGGTGTGAGCGTGTGAGAGCCACTTAGCTTCTGTGTCAGTTTCTTCATCTGAAAAGTGGGAATAAAAATAGTAGACACTTATCTCATAGATTGGTGTGAGAATTAAATAATTATGTTTAATACATAACATGTATTTATACTTATATTTAATTATATAAATTTGTTATATTTATATAATAAATAATTATATTTACGTATATATTTAATATATAATATATAAATACCATATATATCTATATATATCTATATCTATATCTATATATATATATATGATAGTAGTTATTTAAGAGTAGGCTGATATTACTATTTCCTTTATAGGTTCAGTTTTTTTTTTTTTTTTTTTTTTTTTTTAATTCTGACAACTACACTTTCTTCATACTTTTCTCTTGGTTTCTTTTATCATAAGCCTGTGTTTTCCATTCATGGTTTCTATTCCTTTTTTTATTTTATTGAGAATTTTAAACCTACTTCCTTTAGAGTTGGATATGTGTTGTTCCTTGGTACGAATTCTGTCATTTATTGTGTGTACTGATCATCTCTCGTGCGGATTTGGTTCTTGCCCTGTTGTTCGTATTTCACCATGAGCTCACCTTCAGCATTTTGTTTTCCATGAGAGTTGTGTAGTGTCTTCCCTATGATGTGGTTTGGAATTGCCTCTTCCAGAGCCCAGCTGACGTCACTCACCTCAGACCAGGTGTCATGTGAGTGAACTGGCTAGTAGACCCTCCCACGCGCGTAAGCCACGCAGCACCATGCTCCACCCCCAAGCACACCGCACTTAACGGCTGTAATTTCTCACCGGTGGTTCTTTCAGCTTTTGTGCTGAGTCCCTAGGCTGGAAAGGGAGATACCGTAACTCCAGCTTACGATGGATAGGATGACTCTTTTGCAGGGGGGCTCTGTCCAGTTTTCCTCTGCACTTGGGGCAGACAGCTGTGACTGTCTTCTCCACACAGTTAGTAAACTCTAGGCTCAGGTTCACACAATGCTGACACCCCAGAAGCCTTTAGTCTTTAGTTCAGATTTCCCATCTTGTTTTAAATGTCTTCTTCGTTTCTGTGATTTTCAGAGTCTTGCTTGTGCTGATGTTATTTCTCATGCAGTATGTCCATGTGTTGGAGTGGGGTAGAGGGAAGGAGGGGAGTGTGACCCTCTGGGTCACTTTGGCCGCTGTGGTGACTAGAAGTCTCAGGAGTTGTTGGTTTGTTTGTTTTATTTAGGTCATTACATCTCATTTTCTCTGTTGCTGGGTTTGGTTATACTTTCTCATCCAACTACCTTAAACTTTCCTTCTTTTTAACCTTCTCCTCTCTCCTCATATCCTTTATTTTCTTCTCTTCTTCCTTCTTTTATCTAACATATATTGAGTGCCTTCTGAAATGGGCATGGGGATAGAAAGGTGAGTAAGACCCAGTCCATTCTTCTTACCATTATGTGTAATGGTAATAATAATAATACAGAAAGAAGAAAGAGTTCTTTTACTTTTAGACATACATTTTTTCCTGTGTTACAGTTACCCCCTGATAAATGTGAAAAGTCATTGAACTAGTACTTGATTAATGGCTAGTATGTGCCAGGCATTGTGCTAGGCTCCTGGGAGAGAAATGATAGATGAAACAAACATGGTTCTGTCCTCATAAATCTTACCCTCTAACACAAGAAATACACTAAAGACAAAGAAACAACCCATGCACAAAATACTTGGAAATCATGCTTGAGCAGGAAAAAAAAAATGACTAAGTGGAGGCTAAGATCTGTAGAGGGGCTGGTGAAGGAAGTTTCTATGAAACTTCAGAGATGAGTAGGACCTAGTTACGAAAAGAAGTAGGCAGGTCATTCTAGACATCTTGACTTTGTGGTCTGAGCTACTTGGACACAGGAAGGTTTAACCTCTCAAATTATTTTTCCTCACACAACAATGAATCTGTGGTCAAAGAGTGTTCTAAGTTTCCACCCAGTACCCAATGTGTTGGAATTTGTAGTCTGGTTGTATAGAATACTTGTTTGACACAAAGTGTCCATAGGAGTAAGAAAAGTAGGAAATTGTAGCCGTCTTCAAATTAACTCCCTCCTCTCTCGTTCTCTCAATCCCTCCCTCCTTCCTTCCCTCCATTCCCTCTCTAATTTTCTTCCTTCCTTCACAGCCATTCCCTCTTCCTCCCTTCCTCTCTTCCTTGCTTTTCCTAGAACATGGTTGCAGGAATGTAGGGAAATGAGAGGGGTTTGCAGAGCTCTCATTTGCTCCTTCGCTCCACAGCAGGAAACTGTTAAATAGAAACTGCTTCCTTCTCGCCTCCGCCCTCTGCCTTTCCTCTGCTCCCCTTACCCTCCTCCAGCTGTGCTCTTCTTTTCTCTGCTTCTTGGTCATTCATTCATTTATTATGCATACCTAGACTGCTTCCAACAAGAATTAGAAGCAGTTATTTTTCTTACTCAATTTTCCTCCCAACCACTTTGCTTCTTTCTCTTCTTCCTGATCAATTCCCAGGAAAATGCCAAGATAATTAGAGAATGCTTGTTCCTGAGCATTTCCCTAAAATTGCCTTCTACAAAGCATAACTCCCTGTATATTCAATGAGATCGTGGCTCAGCTCCTTCAGGGTTCAGACTCAGTTTGGCTACCCATCCAAAAGTTGGGATTTTTAATAAAAGCTTTTACAAACCACTTAGGTATTAAAATTTTAATACATTACAAACAATAAAAATCATACTTAGAAATATGGGAGACTACAAATGCTACAGATACTTATGTTCATATATAATCTGTATTTCCTGGGTCTTAGTATTGAAATTTGAGAAACGTATTTTAAGTTCCATTAAGCATATCATATTTATGTAGTTGTCAGAGCAAGATGTGGAGAAAATCTGAGATTTTTTCACAGTGTAAGTATCTCACATGTTTCCCTCTCTCGTGCTGAGTTAGAACGTCTGACAGGATTCTGCGTCCTTTAGGCAAGGCGGAAGAGCGGGCTTTTTGCATTCATTTTAAAATACATTGCAGAGCAGCAGACACCGTTTGGCCTGGTGTCACTCCTGGCTCTTCCCCTGACTGTAGCAGCAGTTACTGTGAGAAAGGGGTTCACTTCCCCGGCCTCTGTTTGCTCTTCTGTAAAATGAAAAGAACAACACCTTCCTCAAATTGTGTTCTGGTGATTAAACAATGATGTACACTAAAAAGCATTAGAACTTGCAGATTCCATCTAAAGAACTATTAATTATTGTGCATTCACAAACATTTAGTGTCAAATACTAGTAGAGGGAGTTAGTATGTAATCACATAAGTCTAATAAATGTAGATGTGGTGCAGACAGATAGAGACATAGGTGATATAGATTCTGTTGTTCCTCGTAAGTATCCCACAATCCCCTTGGGTATAGCTGCCCTGGGTTGCCAGTCCTTTTCATTTCTTCATTTTCAACAATTATTCATTGGACACTGTTGTGTGTTAGGTCCTATACCAAGCAAAATTGAAAATCCCTGTTTTTGCTGCATTTTCTTTCTAGTAGAGAAAGTGGAAAGGTAGAAAGGTAGTGGGGGACCAAATCGTGTAGAGGCCACTCCTGCCAATTGTGAGTGGCACCACACATGAAGGAAAGGGGAGCGAGATAACGCCTTTGAAGGAAGCTTGAGAAGAACACACTGGGAGGGGGTTCAGTCGGGACATCTTGGGGGGCTGTGCCTGGGTTCCTGGCGTTGTTACTCCAGCAAGGCAGTGGGGACTCAGGTGGGGTGGCTAGGCTCTGGACACAGGGTTCCCAAACCTCTGGGAGAGTCTTGTGTCCCTGGTGTACCCAGAAGCAGAGGAGTAAATCTTGCACGTCTTATGGGTAAACCAGGGGACCAAACACTTTGTGGGGGCCCTGACACGATCCTCGAGGGGTGGGCAGAGAAGCCCAGTAGTAGATTGCTTGTCAAGCCAGTCCTTTGTCTTAAACTCAACTGAGTTTTAAGGGGGGAGAAAAGACAAGTAACCTTTCTTGCCTATGATTTATGATTGTGAATTCATGCAACACTAAGAGCGTTAATGCCTTGCCCCGATCACAGACGATAAGGGTCAGAGGTCGGGCACGAAGGCACATTTTCTTATTCCAAATCAACACATTTCCCTGTACAACACTGTCCTATTGGAGCATATGGGGTTTAGTTAGTGGAAAACCACATGGCATGTGGAAGTAATAGGATTTTAGGGTTGCTTCAATACATTGAAATATGCAATGTAACCACAGTTCTGCCTTCAATTTCTAAATAAAATAAGGTGTTTCAGTCTGTCCCAGACAAAACTTCCCAGCATTTCTCCTGGATTCAGCATATTCTGGTACAGAGAATAGAGAAGGAGACTAAATTTATTATATTTGCTGTATTTTAGGAGAAATATGACTGGACATCTCAGCCAGTCTGTAATCAGGTTCTCTATGGAAAGCTGTGGGAAAGAAGGCATTAGTCCAGTGGCTGAGGTGGGCACAGTTAGGGATGGTAGGGGCGAGACAAGAGCAATGGCACTTCCCATGACAAATGCTTGGACTCATCCAAAGTGACTTGTCCGATAGTGCTTCTCTTCCAGAGGTCATGGATCCAAGGTCAGCGTCTTTCTTATAAGTGCTAGGAGTTAGGGCATTTCTAATGCCCTGCCCACCTTCCAGTAGCTGAAGCTTCACTTGTGAGTACCTTCTCAGGCTACACATGCACCTCTCAGAAAAGCTAAAGGACATTCTCCATCTCTGTCCCCTGCTGAATTCTTGCTGCCCATGCCTCTTGGGGAACCCAAATGGTTTTCTTAATAAAGGTCACTTTTAAGATTCAGTGCCAGTAAGTAGACCCACAATGGTGGATAGCAAGACAGAACCAGCCTCTTATGCTCTCTCCGTAGTTACCATTCATCACTCACCTTGCCTAAAAGGTGTTCCTGTCGGGAAAGGAGAAGTAAATGTGGAAAATGCTGAGACCGATGGGAATCTGGTCAAGTCATCACCAGTACACAGAAAAGAAGGATGGAATGTCGGGAAAGGGGCCCTGTTACGAATCTTTATGCTGGGTGCTACAGGAAACTGATACGAGAACACCTGCACACCTCCTAGGAGTTTAAACCTAAAACAGATGAGTAGGTGGTGAGTGGGGGAAGGTGCCTTATTTCTAGGGAGACTTTGGAAATTCACCTCTTCACAAAGTTTGCCCGAACCAATTACAAATAAACAGCTATTTTTCCACTTCCAATCTACCATTTTATTCTAATGGGCTTTTCCCGTTATGTGGAAATTACCTGCAGCAATACTTTTACGAGTTGGAAGTACGTAATTTGTTTTCAGGGTGGCACAGTTACATGTGTCTGTCTGTGTATCACCGTCTCCAAGATAAGATCAAGAATCCTGCTCGCTTCCTTTGGCAGAACCTCTGCAGCATCGTTAAGGGACTTTCAATGCAGCAGACCAGGCAGAGTGTTCAGGGCACCCCTTGGAAATATTGCAGTATTTGTCTACTCCATACTCACTTTCATTATGTGCTTCCAGAGCCTCTATCAACTGCCTAACTTGATATCTCTTTCTCCTCCCCTTCTTTATTACTAGGGAATAACAACTCAGCCTCCTTTTTATTTTTTCTTTTCTTTTCTTTCTTTTTCTGGTATCTCTAAATCCACATCTTTTAGGGTGCTTTTGCCTAAAAATAACAGAAGATGCAACTGAAGGTGTCTTACGTAATCATATTTACGATAGGGCATATCAAGAAATTCATAGATAGCATGATTTCAGTGCAATGTCAAGGACCTGGGTTCTTCCCGTCTTTCTGCTCGAATATCCTCAGATCACAGACCTGGTCCTAGGAAGGTTCTTGCAGACCAAGGCAACACATGCAATGGAAATGTCCAAGGGCATAAAAATAGAGAATCCCAGCATATGTTCCTTTTCTGGGAGCAAGATAAATCTTCCCATTTATTCGCCTATCCCAGCAGATGTGAACAGGGAGGGTTGTATCTAATGCCTGAGCCTAAATCCACCACAACTAGAATGAGGTCGCTGCTTAAGAAAAAGGTCATGCTCCCCTCCCAATCTGACAATGACAATGACAATAACACTGACAATGGCAGAGGCCACTTGCAAGGTGACCAACATTTGCTTCTGTGTTAGCCCAGAAGATGGGGGAAGGCATGGCTGGTGACCGGGTCGGCAGCTCATGCTACATGCCAAGATCCTCATCAGAGCATGAGTAGAGATACCTTCCCCATTGTTGGATTTTATTTTGTCTGAGAGATTGTCCCCACCTAAACCAGCCCAAACAGATGCAATAGATCCTGCATCACAAATCTCTCCTTCCTTTTTTAGTTCTACACCTTCTGATGCCTCGTGTGAGAAGGAAGATTCAGGGTTTTCTTGGATAGGTATTCAATTCCAATTGTGTAGAAATGTCTGAAAAATAGGAGTGAAAAGAAAAAGGATCTTTCTGATAAAAATCCCTTAATCCTTAAGTCGTGGCACTAGACAGCAAACAATGCATATGCATCATACTCGTGAGTGTCTGTGAACTCTCAGGGCCTCTCTCATTTACCACCTCCAGGTAGGCCAAAGGGGCCCCTTGGGAAAAAGAATGGCATGCTATTCAGTTGGATCACATGAGAAGCAAGAAGTGTGTTTCTTCAGAGATCCTCTTGAGCACCCTCAATCCTGATGATTTTAGGACCAGTTGGCTTCTATTAGGGCCTGCTGTCTGAGCTGCTTCAGTGACTATGTGTTAAAATACCCCCCAGCTCTCTCTAAGTAGCCATCTGATCTAGAGCCATAATCTATGAGTCAAACATTACTTGAGTCAACTTGTTAGTTAAGACACTGACTATGGCAGAGGCCAGTCGTAGGCTTTGGAGCTAGGATAACAGAGAAACATGGAAAAAGGCAGGGGTGTTGGTAAAGGAAAGATGGGAAACAAGGAAGGAGGCTATGGGGGTGTGTAGGCTCAGGAGACCGTCATTGGAGTTCCCCCCAAAGCCTGTCTTGGGTCCTACAAACCAGAGCTTGACCAGAATTATCAATCAGAGCCCGCAAGACAAGGTCTTGGTGATCCTCGGGTGCCCCCTGATGCTGACCTCAGAAGCCAGTGGCCCAGGAACCCAGCCAGGATGATCACACACAATTCAGCAGATGACTAAAGGCCCACTGTCCAGTTATCCTGCTCATAGAATCGCCCAGAAAACCTGTGCCCCCTGAAGCTGAGGAAGAGTGACCGCTCCGTGGCTTACGTTTCCACCCACAGTCCACGCAGGGAGGCCAGGGCCATCAAAATAGAGTGATCTTTCTGCAATTTCACTTCTCTGAAACCACACATAACTTTTGAAGATGTAAATTTGTAAAACATCATGCTTTATGTATTGCACTTTTGGCATCTACTTTAGTTTTTAAGAATGGATGTTGTCTAATTATGCAGAGGCGCTTTGGATGAGGAAATATACTAAGTGTGCATTAAATAGACAACGTTAAATAATGGCACTTGTGCTAAGAAGTGTATTTTCTGGCAAGCAACTAATTTATAATGGTCATAGATAAATGCATTAGTGTATGAAATGCTTGTCTTTATTTATTGATTTGAAGGGGCAGTATTATATTTTTAAATATGTCTTCTTTATTGGGTCTGTTTTCCATCTTTTACAAAGTTGCTCATATTTTATATTTGTTGACATTCACTGCACTTAAATGTTGGAAAATGGAAGCAATTTTACAGTAAAAAAAAAATCAACATTAATATGAGTCAGCCCTTGCTTTCTAGCATCAGGTAAATAGTTAAGGGCAGAATCGTCGCCGTGTCTCCCTTTCCCCATGAGCCCTGTGTTCTTTGTAAGTGTGCACACCAGAAGTAGGAGAATGAGATTAAATGGCCAAATTTACTGCATTCTGAGTCCATAAACCACTACCCTAGATCTTTCTGAGCCAATTTAATTTTTAGCTTTATTCTTGGCCTAATGCAATGTTTTAGTTCACTGCGCTTTTTGGATGTGCAGAAGCAAAGATAATGTGTTACACTACATTCATTTAATGTTTCATCAGGCTTTTTGGTGTATCTACCTTTGGGTTATTTAAAAATGTTTCATCCTTATCACTTCAGTCATGAAATGCGGATCTGTTAAATTACTGTATGGGGCGGGTCCGTGGAACAGCCTGGGTGAAGACGGGGCTGGGTTTCGTCACCCACATGCTGTTGGCCTCACGGGTCCCCCCAACACCAACCCTGACAATGTTTCTGTTTAAAAGAACAAATATATTTTCTGACTGGACCAGAAGGTATCTAGGGCTCTAGCATTTCACTGGATCCCCGACAGACATACGGCCCTGACAAAGGCCCCAGAAAAGTCACATAAGATTTGTTCTCACTATGAAATGACAATGGGTAGGTTTTTTCTCCAATAATAATAAATAATAATGTATATATATAATCGGAGTGATAATACCTTGCACGTGTACATTGCCTTATGCGTTTAAAAATGCTCTCATAGACACCCCTCACTATCTATGTTTCTAGAGTTGAATGGATTTGGGGGAGATGCAGCCCCACGGACAGAATAAAGGACCTTCTGTAAGAAGTGTGCGCCAGCCACAGACTCCCCAGAACTGTATTTTACTCACCTCACTAACCACTGGGGTCTCCACTCAAGGCAGCCCCCGCTTGTCGAGACCGGGCACGCTACTTGTCACTACCCAGCAGGGTGACGATTTCTCCTTCTTGCTCAGAAACCTGTCTGGCTGAGCGATTCTCTGGCCAACGTGGTGGGCACAGACCAGGAGTCCCTCCTTTTGGTCATTTATTTCACGTGACATATTGCACAGTGCAGGAGAAGACATTTATTGCCCAGAAAAGTTCAGCGGTTCACAATCAGTAAAAACAAGTGTGTCCAGCTGTAAATGACAATCAGAGACCTCGTTTATCAGACATTAAATTAGCAACGTTGTAAACCAAGGGTCCTGATTGGTTTAGCGGGAGGAGAAAGCCGTCAGAGGGTCACTTCCTTGCTTAGCACAATGGGAATAAATATGTTTTGAGCCTGAGATGGAAGGGTGCCGGTTCTGGCCAAAAGTTGTCTCCTGGAGAAGCTGCTTTCTGAGGTTGAGGAGGGGACTCTGCAGAGAAGAAATGTTCTGCACCAAATGGAGCCCCGATCCAAGGCTGAATCCATCAGAGGACGTGGGAGCCATCAGAGGTGCTTTGTGTCATCGTCGTTTCTGCCTGACTGAATCTGAAAATAAACACCTTTGCTCTCCATCCTTACTGTCTCATTAACACCTTGGCCACGTGCTTTGGCCAAAGAGACTGGATTTCAGTGAGATGCTGAATTATTCCAGGACAGTGTGTAACAGTCCTTGATAATTTTCTATCCGCAGTCTCTCTCTCTCTCTCTTTCTCTCCCGACTGACATATCCAGCTCCTTAAACACACACACACACACACACACACACACACACACACACACCATGAATAAGCATATACAGATTGGAGAGTGTGCACAAAAAAAGAAAGGAAGGGATAAAAAAACAAACCCAGGAAAGCTATTTAGGGCACCGTTCCCATCGGGTTTCTCTGCAAAGCAGTTTAACCGTAGTTAGTAAGTGCTCAGTGTAATCTAATAAAAGGCATTTTGCAATATTAAGCAAAAAACATCTGGTACCCAGAATTCCCTGATCATTTTTAACTAGATGCAATCCCTCTCTCTTTCTCTTTCTCTTACAGACATGTGAAAAATAGCCTAATAAGGATCCTTGTGGTAAAATCAGATGGAAAACGGGGAGGAAGAGTCCCGCCGTCTCCAGCAGCTCGTTTGAAGCCGCTCCTCCGAGTTGCACAGTGATAATCAGTGCTGGCCCAGTGCCGCTGGATTATTTTGTATATTCATGAAGCTGCTCATCAGCCGTCAGGAGAATGTGCAGTAATCCTTGGATGAAATAAGGCCAATCAGTGGAATAATGAGGAAGGTAATATCTCCCAAGAGGCCTCGAGTGGGTTTTCATCAAACCCGGCTGTAACTCTCCAACTATTTGCTTTACAAATGCAGCCTTTGATCTTTGATTTGGGGAGATGAGGGGGAGAGACAGGCGAGCGGGCGCACTGTCCAGCCTTCCAGGATAACAAGCTGGCACTGGAGGCGGAGTGGGGAGGGGGCCGGCTTTTAAGTATCAGTCGGTTCTCATTAACTAAAACCTCGTAGCCTTTTCACTTACTGGGCCCTGATATATATTCACTTAGCAGGTCAACTGGCAAAGAGGCTTTTTCTTTTCCTAATCTCCCATATATTTATACGTGTGGGCCAGAGTCTTCTTTAATCAGGAGCCATTGGGCCTATAGAAATACCTGCTCTGTTTTTTGCCAGAAAGCAGGGAAGATTTTCTACTGAACCTGGAAACCTGTATCCGAGCCGTGAGGTCCTGCCCTGAGTTCAACCGGAAGTGTCTCAATTGCTTCAGTGAGGTCTCATTTCATCCTCACCAAGCCAAAAAAGTAAAATCAACAGCACACAGAGGTGCAGATGAAATGAATCCTGGAAGGCATTCATGCAGCTTTCTTTTTCCACCACAGAGCAGACTCAGTCAGCGAGGCGGGGAAGCCGCCCCACGCCCTGCCCGCTGTGTGGTGTGTGCGTCTGGGGGTGCAGAGGTGGCTCACGGAGACCTTCGAGGCGCCTGGCTACAGACATGTCTTGCGGTTAGACCCCATGCAGTATGTGATGTCACCCTAATCACCTTTGTTACATTTCTTCTCTCCCCTCCCTCTCCCTTCCGACCCCGTTCCTTCTCCCATGTGCTTTGCTGCAGCTCTCTTTTCCTCCACACGGGCGTTTTACACCTCTCCCCACTCCACAAATTTAAGTTCTTTCTCTCTCTATGTCTTTATATAGCCATCGAAATAATAACGCTTTGTATTTAGTCGAAGAGACAAGTTCGTTGAATATTGATTACCAGAACTGTATGTTTGTGGAAACGTGTCTTTTCTCATCTAACTTATTAGACAAGTGAATGCACACCCGTTTATTCATCACATAAAACACAATATTACCTAACTATTAGAAAATGCCTGGACACTTACTCAGTCCCATCACATATCTGACATTAGGCTTCCCTGGCTTCAGAGCAATAGGCATGTACATTTTCAGTATAGTTCTTAACGAGGAAGCTTTTGTTCAAAGTTTATTATGGATTATTAAGTCTGAGATTTTCCATTCAAACAAGCTAGCGGCATACCTTGATTATGTATGAAGTAAATCTGACTTTTAAAAATATGTTGTAAATTTTTGCATACTCTATTATGAGAAACATTTTATTAATTAGGGTTGCTATTAAAAGGAAAGGTAATATATAGGCTCTTACTAATATTAAAACACTAATAAGAAATTGAGGAAAATTTCAGTATATTAAAAGCACTTCTTTGAAAATTAAGTATAATGAGGTGTACAATAAACAAGGTCAAACAAGTTAATTTGAAAAGATGAAATGAGGTGAAGAGGAATTAAAGGAGATTGCCGGGACAGATTTATCCACTTGCTGTATGATGTGTCATTAACAAATGCTTGTGCTGCATTATGGGCAATTGACATTACCAGCAGCACAAATGGCCTTCGGACAGAACAGATTTCCTAGTGCTCTCCTCGGTGGGGGTATTAATTGTATTTCTGAGCACCTTGGAACAAGCCAGGAGGATTTCCATGAAGAATCTGAAGCAATATTGCCTTTGAAGCCTGGCCTTTCAGGAAGAGGTGACTTCAGCATCTTGCTTTTGATTCCATTGGACTGGGTGTTAGAATGAGACTATTTTAGAAAATGTGAAAGGGCTAAATTTGACATTTGATTCACCCTATTCTGGGATTTTAAACTGTGATGTAAATTAGTTTGAAACCGGTCTTTCTTCCATTTTCTCTTTTCAAAATGTAATACAGTTAAATGACAGAGATTAATTACTAAAGTAATTACTGTTGGAAAGCAAAGGGACAGTTGTATGAGACACTCTTTCTTGTGATGACCAAGTCTTTCTTGACAATTATGCTTAATTCCAACAATGATTATTCTGTGTGGCAAAATCTATCGGCCCAAGGGCACAGGAGCTGGGGTGCGTTCTTACTCACAGGGAAATATAAGAAAGAGATGCAGCAGCCTCTACTCCCTGGGGTCTCACCGGGACCTTTTCTCAGAAGCATGAATAATCCCCTACCTCTGTTCACCTGCCCTGTTTTCTGCTTCATCTGCTGTCTGGGAGGAGACCAGGCTAACTTATGACTCTGCATAGAAATTTGCATATGAAGTATAGCATGAGATCTTTCTATGTCCGTCCTCCCAACCCCGGCTCTTTTAAACTATACTCGATGCATCTAAATGCAAAAAGGCACCACTGAAGGGGGCACCCAAGTGGAGGCCTGGATCCCTGCTGCTTGGATCTGCAAGACAGGAGGCCCATAGCAACACCTTTAGAATTAATGCTGGACGGTCATGAACATGAATGGATGATCCCCAGGGAAAGGCTCACCGACTACTGACTCACAGAGTTGGCTCGCAGATCTCAGGCTCATTGACCACCTTTGGCTCCATCCTCTTCACTGGGGCCACTTTCCAGAACGGGATTCCAAAGTGCTGTGAACGGAAGCCTCAGTGCAGCTTCCATGACAGACCCCGCCTCTGGTACATGGCCGACACAGACCCTCAGGTCATGGAGGCACACAGCATGGCTCCCCCAGGCTATCACAGCTGGAGTTCTGCAGGTGCAGCAGCAGTCAGGGCTGGGAGATCCCCAGGCTGGGCTGGGCGTGGAGAGAGGCAGGAGGGGGGCAGTGAGGGAGCAGAATGGGGGACAGGAGAAAAGGGATCTTAGAGAGATTAACAGGAGCATTAGAAAGGAGCAAACCAGAAAATCTCACTGACCAGGCTGTACTCAGGACACCACTCCAGGAACCGATGTCTCCTTAAGGAGTCCCCTAAATGAGAATTTAAAGATGGAAACATTTAATAGCTGCTTATGGCATCAAATGGGGAGAAGGGAGGGGGGCAGATGAGGAGGAGAATGGAAAAGGGGAGAAAGGAGAAGTGAGAAAATAGAGTCAGAGGGAGAAAGAGAGAGGGGGAAATAGGGGGAAACAGGAGAAGGAGCGAGAGGACAGAGTCAGGCTCCCCTGCTTCCTTCCAGGTGTCGGTGCAGGCGTGATTTCATCCGTGAACCATAATCAACTTCCTTAATGAAATACGTAATTAACATATTATAATTGTGGTAAAGATGATTTTGACAGAAATCATTTTCCATATCTAATACTATGCTAATTTAATCTGTTCCTCACTCCCCGACATGACCTTTAGTGATTAAGTTTCATGGCAGAATTGTTTTTTTTTTTTGATGGATTGATTTACCCACAGTGGCTGAGACCCCTCTCTTGGCATGGCTGTCATTTTTTCTCTCTTTAAAAATATCGTACAGACATGCATGTCCATATACAAACAGACACATACATGCACAGCAGAAAGTGTGTACGGAACAAAAGAAAGAAGAGGTACATTTCTTCATGTGACTTCCAAAAGCTGGTCATCAATGATAGACACTTGAAAGGTAATGGTTAGATAGATCCAAAAGAAAATATATTTCTCCTATACACCTGGGTTCCAGTGCTTCTTTTGAGTCACATGGATGTGGCAAATGTGATTAGTATAACTAAAATGAAGCAAATCCATCAAACTATTTGGTTATCCAAGGAATGAATAAAAAGGTAGAAATGCAAATAATGTATTAATGTTTGACCAGAGTGTCTCTCTTATGCTACACTTAGTTTTGTACCTTTGCAATGTATAATAGTTATGTTCTCTCAAAACAGTCTTTCTGAATCATTTTATAATGATATAGTATACACACATATAATTAAAAAGAAGTGACTGAATGTTTTTCTTCTCTTGTTTTTGACAGAATGAAATACATTTGGGTCATAAAGGAGCAAAAGTGTTTAATGATGATTTGGAACATGTGGAAAGCCAGAGACCAACGGTACTTCAGGCAAGTATTTCTCAAATATTTTTACTTCCACTTGTAATAAGAAATATGTTGTGTGGTGTCACTCAAAATGTAAGAGTTTCATGAAGAAATACTTAATATATAGGATGCACTCTGATATGTCCTATCCTAACCTATCCTATCCTATCCTATCCTATCCTATCCTATCCTATCCTATCCTATCCTATCCTATCCTATCCTATCCTATCCTAATAGATCCTATATTGTCTTATCCTATTTAAAAAATGCTGGTCAAGAGCAAGTAAATGCATATCACTACTTTTTGAGTCATTCCAGACTATAATCGAAAGTCACTAGCTGAAGTGGTCAAGTTCCATTGTTACATCTTTTGTTTTTTCCATATGATTCTTTTACATATGGCTCTGTTTTAGCCAACTCTTCCAGTGGTGACTGAAGTCTGTGTATAACTAATTTTGTCACATTAGGAGGTTATATTTGAGAAAACTTTAATTCTGGTGCAACCTCGTCACTACTTACATGTATGGAAGTTGTCAAGTCAGTCACATCATTTTCTCCTTATGTTCCTCATGTGTAAAATAGACTCAAAATTATAAACTTTGTAAAAAGTCATATTTTTGGGTCAGAACTGAAAAAAATATTATTGAAAGAATAAGTTGTATATGTTCAGCATTGAAAAGAAAACATTTGGAAATCATAAAAATTGATAATAGGAAAACGTTTTGTGTACATCACAATTTGGGGAATATAAAGAAGTAATCAATTAAGATAGTTATATTAGATATTCATTGTATTGGCTTTTATTTATAGGAATTATACATAAGCAACATTTAGTACCTGAACTGATTGGTCTATATATACTTAAGGTGATCTTAAGTTTGTTCTGATATTTTTAGCTCATATATGTAAATATGAAAATGGCAAACTATATACCTTTTAATTCCAGATGAAAAGCAATATCTGCAAGTACATTAAAATATCAAGAACTACAGTTGGAAGTTCATCTTGTGATTCACTTTCAGATAAATTGGTCATGTTCAGCAGTCCTGAAAACTTGAACCCTCTGACTTCCATGTAAAGAGAAAGAAGTGAAATGACCATGAAAAGTGGCAGTCATAAAGGTGGGATTATATGATCACGTAGTTTCCATCAAAGCACGTTCTTTCCCTTTGATATATAGCATTGTTAGCTCGAAAGTGTTTTACACATTTACAGTAACCTTCTTCCTTTCCAGAACAATGTCCTCATGATCTGGTCATTTATGAATACACAACACTTTCTGCTTTCATATTTATTTTAAAAAGAAGTCAAGATTGAATGTAAACAGCATCAAGTTGGAAGAATTATTTTTTTATCTATTACCTGACAATCTTTGCCTTTTTAATGGAGTGCTTAGCCCCATCATATTTAATGTAAATTTTGATAAGGTTGTGCACATCAGCCATTTTACTGTTTTCTGTCTTATGACTTTTTGTTCCTTTGTACATTTTTTACTACAGTATTTACTTTATTTCCCCCATCTTATTAACTTAATTCTTTTCTTAATTTTCAAACTATTTATTTTTGGAATTTAATTGTATTTTTAGTGGTTGCTCCAGAAATTTCATTATGCAGCTTATCACAGTGTACTTAAGGATAACAGTGACTAAATTCTGATAAAATATAACAACTTTGTTTCAACATAGCTCCATTTCCTCCCCCCTGTGCTATTATTTTCATATATATTACATTTATATATGTTATAAACCCAAGAGTGCAGTATTATGGTAGTGTTTGACACGATCTTATGTTTTTAGAATTTTTTTAAAAAATAGAAAAATATATTTATACCATTTATATATAAAATTTGCCCACATCTTTACCATTTCTGGTGTTCTTCATTTCTTCCCAAGGATTCAAGTTATCTTGTATCATTTCTTTTCAGCTTGAAGGACTCCTTTAGTATTTCTTGAAGGGCAAGTCTACTAGCAATAAATTCTCTCCGTTTTTATTTATCTGAAAATGTCTCTATTCTTTCTCTTTCTTTGTTTTTGCATATCCGATTCTGTTTTAACAGGTTTTTCTTTGTTTTAGCATTTTTATATGTCATCCCACTGCTTTCTGGCTTTCATTGTTTATAATCATATGTTATTTATTGTATTATTGTTGCTTTGTATGTAGTAAGTCTTTTTTTCTTGTGGCTTTAAATGTTGCTTTATTTTATTTGTCCTTGGCTTGCAGCAGTTTGATTATGATGTACATAGGTAAAGACCTCTTTGGTTCATCAAATTTGGATTTGTGGGCTTCCTGGATCTGCACATTTGTTTTCTTATTAGATTTGGGAACTTTCCCACCATTATTTCTTTTAATATTTTTTCTGCTCTTTTCTGTCTTCTGGAACACCCATTGCACATATATTAGTCTATTTGATGTTGTTCCAATGTTTCTGAGGCTCTGTTTTCTTTTCTAAGACTTTGTTCTTTTTGTTTTTTGGATTGCATGATTTCTACTGATTTATCTTCAAGTTCTTTTGACCTTTTTTTTTGCCATCTCAACTTTGTTGTTGAACCCATTTAGGGAGTTTTCCATTTCAATGATTGTGTTTTTCTACTACAGAATTTCCATGGGTTTTGTTGTTGTTGTTGTTGTTTGTTTGTTTGTTTTAATTGTCTCCTTCTTTGTTGAGATTTCCTATTTGTTTACTCATCATTATCATATTTTTCTTTAAGTCTTTAATACACACACACACACACACACAGACACACTTTAAAAAAATCATTACATGTGCTTAAAATAGCTACTTCGAAGTATTTGTTTGCTAAATCCAACATCTGGGCCCACCCAAAGTCAGTTACTATTGGTTACTTTTTTCTCGTGAGTATGGGTCACACTTCTTGTTTTTTGTTTGTTTGTTTTTAATCAGGCTTGCATAGTTTTCTTGAATAGTAGACATTTTACAAAGTAGATTTTTAGGTACTCTGGATTCTGCTTTTTTCTTTTTTTTCTTTTTTCTCTTTAGTAATTTGTGTGGTCTTTAACAATGGAATCGCTCTCCCCTGTGGTGTGTAGCCACTGATTTTTCAATTGAGTTTTTACTTATTCTAGTCATTATTTTTTTAGCCTTCTTTTGTGAGATTACTCTTGTATCTGCCTAGCTTAGCAATCAGTCAATGACTTGGGTGCAGTTTGTGTTGAAATACCCTGGGTGGCTCCCACCCTTTTCAATTGATCTGTGTGAGTTGGGAACACATTCAGAGTGCAGCCACTGCTCCAATATTTCTCTGCTTTTATTTTCCTCTCAGCTATCTCAGATTTTCCTTATACACAGGCATATTTTGTAGTCAGCCAGAGATGTATGGAATGCTGATTTCCATCCCTTTACGGCCTTCTAATTTCTAGGATTTCACCACTAAATGTCTACTGGGCCCACCATAACTGGGACTGCAATGTGGGGATAGAAAAGCTGTGGGATTTCCTCATTCATGTCCTAAGTTTGTTGCATTTACTGACAATGCCAACTTGAGTTTTCAGCCTCCATTCCATGTTGACTGCCCTCTTCCTTGATGGTGGCAAAGTGGCTGTTTTGCAAGACTATCAATGCCCTCATAAAACTACCATGTCATAAACTGAGTAGGGATGGGGGTATGGAATTGGTACCATGCAAAAGGGCCAGATATTCCTACTACTTATACTCAGTTTCACTAGTTTTTCATGATTAAATACTTCTCAATTTGTTGCTCAAATTTGATCAATCTCCAGAGTCCTGAAAAAGTTGCTTTATACTTGTTCATCCTTATTTATGTGGGAGATGATTTGCCAGCCTCTTCACATTGACATTGCCAGAACTCCACTTATCGAAATTGGATTTAAATATATTTTTATTATATCAAAAAGAAGGAAAGGGATGAAAATTATTTGTCCACTTCTACTAAGCTTCCTTTTTCAAGGTTCTCTTCTAGGTCACATATCTATATGACAGCTTAATTGTTAGCTTTGTGTGTCAAAACACCATGGTGTCCTAATACCTTCTAACATCACAGAAACTCATTATTTTTAGTTGAAAAGTCATTTTTCACTTTCCATCAGCATGCCAGGGATGATTGAAACTGCCTTTCACTCAGTCCCACCCATCACACAGGAAGATAAAATGGGTCAATATTTTCTTCTTTTTTACGAGTATAGAGAAACCATAAAGGATATTATCTTAAGAAACTACATGACCTACTAGCTGACGTAAAGCGTTTAGAGTCTTCTTACATGTTTTTTTAAGTTAGTTGAGATACAAAAGATTAAAAATTGCTTTATGAAACATAACATCATGATGCTTATTTTGATGATGATCTGGTAGGGAGAAGGGAGTGAAAATAGAGAAGATTTGTGTTCTAAAACATGATGAAATGCTACTATAGGAAAAACAACTATATGCCACAGTCTTTTAT
This sequence comes from Rhinolophus ferrumequinum, assembly GCF_004115265.2. Lineage (NCBI taxonomy): Eukaryota > Metazoa > Chordata > Mammalia > Chiroptera > Rhinolophidae > Rhinolophus > Rhinolophus ferrumequinum. Next base: position 58,006,038 of record NC_046302.1, read on the forward strand.
TTATTTTTCAATTAATGCTCAATAATTGTAATTCATCTGCTTAAAATAAAAAGCAACTGAACTTTTATAGTTATCCATATTGGACTTTTCATATAAGTTAATAGACAATGAGAAAAAAAATGCTTTGTTAGATAATATATCTTGATTTTTTTATTCAGATATATGGTAAATATAACAATAGGTAACACACCAGAAAGAGGAGCACTCAGAGAAATTAGGAATTGACATTTCATCATCATCTTCTCACTTTCTTACATGTAAATTTATTTGTAATAGTTACATATTTTGAAATATGGATAAGATTTCCTTTTATAACTATCTTCTTAAAAAGGTATTTCCTTTTATTGTGATCCTTTCTTCCACAAGGCTAGACCACAAGGCTTTAATATATTCTCTTCAAAGAAGGATCACAAAAGATTCAGTTACTTGTCTTTGAGACCCGAAATTAAGTCTTGAAATTCATGATTTTCAGTTGAAAGAGCAAGCACTTAACAGGGAGAAGGGTTTTTCTTCTCCTTTCTTCCTTTAGAAGCTTTTCTTGAAATCTCAAGAGGATAGAATATGTACAATGGCTACATGTGGATGATCCGTGAGCCACATGGTGAGGTGATGAGAACTTTCTCTGTACCATGGAGGAGACTTAGAAAGTGAGATCCCCAAGAAGAGGTCCTGACCAGTGCCTGCCCCTTCAGAAGTTTGAAAACCACAGGACGACAGGAGTGGAGAAAGAATTGAGGGATCTCACATCTAGTTTCTTCTCAACATAAAAGCCAACCCTAAGAGCTTTGACCAGGGCCAGTATCAGTGTAAATACCATTTGTCTCCACCATGCCCCCCTTTCACCCTGATAAAAATCATATTGTGAGGAAGGAAAAGTAAGCTACTTTATAAAGCCACTCACAATGCAGTCTGCTTTTGGGAATCTTTTCACCTTGGGGACTGATCTTGCTGCATTTCCATTCGCATAACTAAATGGGGCCATGCATGAGATTCTTCCCACATGAGAAGATGTATTTCAGATGGCTTCAGAACCTAAAATTTGACATGGATTTAGATGTTCACCTATAGTCATAAAAAGCACTAGCATTTTAATTTTTGCATTAAGGCACATACAGTGTTATATACCTAGAACTTTGGAATTCAGGCTTCTCACGCCGTTGCGTTATTTACTGTAGGTAACAGAACACACAACTTAACACACACAACTATAACATTAACTCACCAGTGAGATCTTCCCTAGAATTGAACAATATACATGATGAAAAACAGTATACACAAAACTAGTTAACATTTCTAGAAAGAAGAATACATGGGTTCCTTATTCTTCAGATATAAAACATATCATGGAAATTGTGTTCATAAGTGCCAACTAGTGTGACTTAATAGCGAGAGCCTGAAGTTCTTCTCTCCTTTTTAAATAGCTGATAGATGAGGCAAGGGAGATTTATCACTTTTTAATTAAGCTCACGTCAACTCGTGAAGTTTATTTCAGTACAAATCTGTTGACCAAAGTCCTTTTTGAAGAAACTGCCCCTTGTTGAAGCTTAAGTATTCATGGGAAAATTCACAATAAGCGTAGACCGCTCCCTGGGCATAGCTGCCACATTTCAACCAGGAATGACTGCTTTCTAGAGCTTCCTATGTGCCCAGCATATTTATGGAAATGAACTTAAGATCAATCTTGGTTATTGTGAAATCTGGAGCAGCAGGTCTCACTGCCCAGAGGGAAAAAACAATAAGTGCTAAAATAAATCCTCTGAGACTGCAGTTGAACCCCAAACCGCTGTACGTTGCACCGGTAACCCAACTGCTGCTCCAAACCTGGAATTTAGAAGCCTCTGAATGTGACCAGCAGTATACCTGGGTCTGTGGAAATGAAATTAAAATGTGGACTGTGGTTCTTATTACCAAGGTTCAATGGTTTTCCTTTTAATAACAACCAAGTCTTTCATTAAGTTTTGGAGATGACGCATTGTGTGCTCTGGAAAGGTGAAGGTACAAGGAACAAAGAGAACTGTTAGCCAAAGCAGTCACCGACCTCAGCAGTTGGAAAGTCATGAAGAATGTGTACTAACTCCATGGTACACTGAAGCTTACCCAGATCGAAAATGATTCCCACTTGCTTTGCAAATGCTACTTGCCATTTCAAAGGCCAACTTGACTAATACGAGGATCTAGGAAAACGGACCACAGCCTCAATGCGCTTGAAATGGAGGTTAACTGTCTTGTAGATGGACATATTTGGGTCTAATGGTAGAAGTCTTGTCCAGGTGTGAGGATCTGAGAAGCCTGAGGACATAGTTTTGGGTGCCTGAAGCCATGGAGGCCAATTCAGTGTGCCAGGTGCCATCAGATGGTCCCACCCCACCCCGGGCACAAGCTGGTCCAATAGCGCTTCCGGTTTCAACTTCCACTCATCTTCTCCAGTGAGGTTCCACCTCTACCCCCCCCTCGAATGACCCTGTATTTTGCCTTCGATTCTCACCGTTTCTGGTGTGCCCAAAACCATTTCCTTCTGTCAATATCTCACACATTTTCCTGCTTCCACTAGGAAACCTTGTTTGAAACCCCGACACAGTCTGCAAGTTTTATGGCCACTTGGATTCCCGTGCTGCTTTGTTCCTTTCCTGCTTCACTGAGGCAGGTGTTTCTAAGTTCCTAATGGGTCCGGACAGAGAGGTGGAGCCTGGCAGATGATGAGGCGGCAGAAGTCGCCAGAAATGCCATTCTGAGAAGACTCTTAGGGACTGAATTAGCCCCCCCCCAAATCCATACACTGAAAGCTATCCCCCAAAGTGATGGTACAAGGAGGTGGGGACATCGGGTGGTGATTAGGTCTTGAAGATGGAGGCCAAATGGTGGGGTTTGTGTCCTTAAAAGGGAAGAGTTCCCTCCACCCTTCCACTGTGAGGACACCCAGTGAGGAAACGGTGTCTGAACCCTCAACAGACCGTGAATCTGCCCACGCCAGCACCTTGGACTCCATCGTCCAGAACTGTGAGAAATCAGTGTGAGTTGTGGAAGCCCCCGGTGTGTGGGGTTTTGTTACAGTAGCTAGAACTAACTGAGACACTGCCAGGCCCGTTCCCATCTGAAACGACTTTCCTTCTACTCCTGTCCTGGCAAATGGGACCCCAGGGAGAGAACAGGACATCAGTGATGCCGCTTCCTCTTTGTCCCCTGGCCCCGTATCCAATTAAGCCAGTTGCTGTGATTTCACCCCTTGAAACAGTTTTCATTCTCTATCTGTTTCTCTTCTAATTTTGTAATTAAACTTTCTTTGGTGTCTATCTTTGCCATTTCTTGTCAGAGTATTTCATGGGCTCTCTCATCTCTGCCTCTGGTCTTATGGTATCTGAACCAGCCTCCACCTGGCTGCCAGATGCTTCTTTCTAACACAGAGATACCAGTGTGTCACTCCTCTCTGCAGAAACACTTTCAAGACATGCTTAGGAGTCAGGTGCACTGCTGGCTCTGTCAGAGCGTCTGGGTCATTAGAGCACACTTACTTACTGTCACATCTGTTCCCACCTCTCAGGGCCGATGAAGGCCTCATTTCTGTGTAGTGTGGAGCCCTTGCCTTATGCCTGGACAGTAGACGCGGACATGGAAGGGGAAATGGACGGTAGAATGAGTGTCACTGGGCCCAAGGGAGAGCGGGCTTTATGGAGGCATGGGGCAGAAAACAGGGTTGGCTTCAACAGACAGGTGACAGGCAGTGAGAGGTAAATGAATGGTTGGTGGCAAGAAGGCTGGGGATAATCTTAAAAAAGGAAGTTATAGGAAAATGGTGATGTAAGAAGTCGGACTGGGAAGGAATGAAAGCAGCAGGTAGAAACCACTCTCTCAGGAAGCGGTAAGGAAGTTGAAAAGCCGTGTGTAGCTCAAAGGTAAAACAGGGTCAAGGCAGGGTTCTAAAATGGCTTTTATTAATAATTAAAAATAAAGAATTGAAAGCCTGCAGGCCGTAGTAACCTGTTCTCTTGTGGTCTTCGTGGAGTCTCTGGGAAGCTGGGTCCTGAGGTCAGTACATCACAGGAAGCTTGTTACGACCTCATATGATCATGATATACAAACCATGATTTTACAGAAAAACAGTGTGATTAAAAATGTCACTATTATTGCACCACATTTTCTTTATATAGGAGCAGGTGGAAGCTGATATCTGGGGGCAAATAAATACCTCTTTGTTGTTGTAATATGAAACAGGGTTTTATTTTTTTTAATTATTATTATAACTTAGGGCATTTCATTAAAATTGATCAGCCAGGTTTAATGCAGGATTGACTGCTGTGAATTTGTAAATTTACCTTAAAGAAAAACCAATTTGTGTCAAAAAAAATCTACAAACAAATCACTCAAGTAACTATTAGAATGTGAATTTCTATGTAAGTTACGTGACGGGATAATATTTATACACTGTGTGTCTCTGACTGGGGATGTGTCAGTAGCGACAGAGAGGTGTAGGGACAAGTGGCTGGCTCAGTCAACTGTGGTTTTTGCACTTCTTCACTGAAAGGTGCCACCCAGATTCATTGGCTCACCAGCATTTATTCATTGAGGCCCTGATATGTGCATGCCATAGGCCAAGTGGTGTGTAATGGGAAGATAAAACACATTAATTTGCTTGCTAACTCTTAAAGTCCATAGCAGAGGGTAATATTGGACTGAACAGGAAAACACGGTGGGGACACTGTGACAGCAACTCTGTTTTCCTTGATCATGGTAAGAAATGTGTTGCTGTAGATATTGCTAATGACATTGCAAGTGTAGAAAATGTACGTAAATATAAAGAACCAAGGCACTCTACAATTTCCATTTTGGCTTTTATCTTAAAGCTTATTTAGTTTTTTATTTTCATTTTTCAGTCTGTATTCTTTTCTCTTTCTTTAAACTTACAATCATTCTGGGGGCTCATAATATGAAGTGAGAACTTGATGAAAAGGGACAAGTATCTTGTACAAAACTAGTATGATCTTTGTATTTTAAGGTATACTGTATTTCATAATATAAGAAATTATCATACATTCTTGTATTTCTTGAATCATATATGAATGGTTTGTTACAATTGGTTACAGCCTTCATATTCTGTATACTAATGACACAGATGTTCAGGTGAGAATTATTCCTATACCATTCTAAGTAATTCTGTCCTATTTTAGTTTTGAATTTCTAAAAATTCTTGTTTCTTTTGGGTATTTATTAAGAAACCTGCAGAACTGATCCTCTAAAATTGTGACAATGAATCTCTTTCCATGAATGTAAATGAAAACTTCAGAGCGTAAAAAAAACTATATAAAGACTTTGAAAAATGCTAATATATATGCCCCACAAGGATGGAGACCATTCCTTCTTTACTGAATGTTCCCAGTGGTGCTCAAGCATTTATTAAGACACTCAAGAAAGGATGTCTCTTTTTATGTGGGATGCCTCTGTGTCATTTTATATGCATTGATTTTAATAGAATTAAACTGATCTGAATTTGATTTTTAAATTATCTATAAATATGTATTTTATTATATATGTACATTATGCACACTATACATTAATTATATATCATCTATACCTAGTATATAAAACATACAATATGTAATGTAATACACTACATATATAATACAATGGTATATTATTAAATTAAATTATATATAAATGTATATAAGTGTTTTATATATATTATACACATGATTATACAAGCAGTTTTACGGCCCTTTTTTATCTAAAATTATCTAATTACTAAGACGTAGTCTCTCACTGACTTAATGTACATATTGATATAGCCAGGTCGGGAGCCTGATCTGATTCCTTTGTCATGTCCATTTGCTATCTGAACATTAAGAAAAAGGTTATTGTCACCATGCCATTAGTGGGTCAGCCACAGCAGACACTGTTGGCCGTCTACTCACTCCACCCTCACTCCCACTCCAGTGGCCATGTCTAGGCTGGACCATGGGGTTCAGGCAAAGCACCCCCCGTCTCTGCGGTAGTGGTAAATCTTGAGAAAACTCAAATGGTCAGTCATTCATGTCTGGCTGGAGAAAGTTCCCTCTAATGGGGTTTTGAGAAGGGTTTCTGTGCTCCTGTGTTAACGTAAGAGGAAACGATTGCTATGTTTTCCTAATGTTATCTTGTCCAGATGTGGCTGTGAACTTCTCTGGCCATCAGGGGTGAGACCCTGAGGACAAAGCTGACACGTAGGACACGGGAAAACTGGGAAAGGAAATGAATCTGGCCCTCATTACTTCACCAAGCTCCTGAATCCACTGCACTGGAGCCTCTTGAAACTTCTGGAAAACAGATCACTTTATTGTTTAAGCTGGTTTGCATCAGAGTGTCCCTTCATGAGGCTGAAATATCCTAACTGCCATGTTACCTGCTGATAACAATCACCAACAAGAACATAAACACTGGCACCCATTGGGGCTGGGACTACTGAACCTTTAGTGAAACTTAGTAGGATGGAGAAAGGTGGTTACTTTTACCGATGATGTCATTCTCTGAGGAACACGAGTGCGTTGGAAGATAGATTTAAATTTCACAATGAACTTGGGTTGAGGATTTGAAAATTATGCTACTGAAAACTATAATAAAACGAAAACAGCCGCATCTACTTGGAAGTAGCTTAAGGCCACAAATAACTGTGTATTAATTCCAGTTAAGACTAAAACGTGACCAGTATAGTTCGGGGTGCTTGAAACCCAAGTAAGGCAAGATGAAGCAAATAAGCGGAGCAAAGACTCATGGCAAGTAAGGGACAGAGCTGAAAATCAGAACTGGGAGGGAGATTCTAGAGTGTGTGCTTCTAACCATGAACCGAAGAGCCCCAGGCACTGCAGGTGAAGGATTAATGGGCCGCCCCCTGTGGTTTATGCCACTGGCCTCCAGAGACACTGGGTAACCCGTGCTCACATGGAGTCATTTGCATAAGATTTCGGCATCCCTTAATGAAAAGCACTGGAATGCATCCAGAAGAATATGTCCAAATGAATCTGAAAAGATGGGAATAGTAAGGGTCACTTAGGAGAGATTGAGTTGAGAAAATACAAGGAATTAAACGCATTTCAGCTAAAGGAGGTACATTCTGAGTTTTCAAAAATTTAACGTTTTCTTGCCAGAAAAGTAGTGATCAACTGTTCTCCATGATAAGATAAAAATGCGTACAGTATGCCAGGCACATATTCTTTATGTAATCTTTTCTGTTTCCGAAGGGTGGTTCTATTTCTGTTCACTTCGTCATTTCTGTTCTATTTATGGTCACAGTGTTATTGATCTCATTGTTATACTAATAATGGCATCTTTATTTTAATGTCAATGCGTGCATTTTTAAGCATAAGTATGATTTTATGAAGGGCGGCATATTTAACAGAATTGATGAATTATTAGTTATAAGCAAAATACTTTTTATTATGAAGCTATTACAAGTTCATTGTAGAAAATCTAGAAATAAAAGCTAAATAAGAAAAATAATTAAAATCCTATTTAAATCCAAAGATACTCACTGTTGACACTTTATACTGATTCAAAAATATATGCGTGTGTATATTTAAGTATTATGAAGCTCGACTAGTTCTGTACATTGTTTTGTAACCTGCGTTTTTAAAAGCTTTTATATTTCAGGAAGCAGTTATTTACAATATATGCTGTATTACTTGCAAACGAGGTCTACATCATTTATTGTATTCAGTTCTCTTATGTCGGTCATTTTCTTGTCACTCTTTTTCAGTTTTATTAAGAGTTTTGAGTAAAAAATTGTGCTGACAAAAATCTTTGTACATTCTTAATTAACTCCTGGGTACAAATCATTCAAAGGGGAATTGCCGTGTTTCCCCAAAAATAAGACCTAGCCAGACCATCAGCTCTAATACATCTTTTGGAGCAAAAATTAATATAAGACCAGGTCTTATAATATAATATAATATAATATAATATAATATAATATAATATAATATAACATAATGTAATATTATAATATAATATAACATAATATAATACAAGACTGGGTCTTATATTAATTTTTGCTCCAAAAGACGCATTAGAGCTGATGGTTGGGCTAGGTCTTATTTTCGGGGAAACACGGTACGAGGTCAAATTTAGTGCACAATAAGCCTATAGTTTTCTTCTTACCTATTGATGAGATGAGTCACGTGGATCAATTTTCTGATTTCAAAACACTCTTGAACTTCTGGAATAGATGCTATTTGTTCATAATCTATTATTCTATTAGTAATCTACTGAGATTTGCTAGAAAGGTTGTGTCTGTTATGGTAAGTGAGATTAGCCAGTAGGTTGTTTTGTCTTTGTATTTGCTTTTTTAAAATAGGTGAAATGTTGGCCTGTTTGCACGCTACTAGAGATAATCCAGTGGCAAGGAAAATACAGTGATGGGAGAGATAGGGGACAGTTTTGGGGCTGCACCCAACTGAGAAGGACGTAGTGGGTGACTGGGGAGCTTAGCCTTCGCTAGGAGCACAGCAGATCCAGCCTCACATCCATGTGCAAGGCTGCGTGTATGGGCGCAGATGAGAGACCTGCTTCTCTTTTCCAGATGAAGTCGGACACACCATCAGCTGAGAGCCAGAGTGGGGTTGAGGAGGAACAGAGGTATGCAACAACCATTAGTAGCAAGAGGAAGCAAGTGAGCGGACAAGAGAAACACAGCGTGACTGAGGGCGGTATGAAAGGTCCACTTGGGTGAGTAATCATACATTTCAAGTGAAACCAATAGTAGGGTTGTGTGTTTTTCTCCAGCCATTGTCAGCTGTGTGGGACTAGGAGCAGGTTAGGCGCAAGGCTAGATTAAACCATGTTGGGTTTGACCAGGAAAAAAATAACGAAATGGCATTCAGGCAGAAGGATTGAGAGCATGTGCAACAGCCATTCCTAATGCAGGATCATGGAATTCACGGTGGATATGGCGGGAAGCGAATGTGTGAGAAGGATGAGTGACTGTGAAAATCGACTCATGTTTGTATCATCAGTTCAGTGACCAGTCTCGTAATAGGGGTGGGGGAGGCAGGGACAGTGAGGGAACTTTTGTCTGGGCTCTGCTTCATCTCTGTTTCTGATGATGATGCTATGTTTGCTTTTTGGATTCATCTTTCTCTTTGTTTCATGACAGTACAAATGGACCAATGACCTTACTCTGTACCTTATGCGTCCTTCTTTACCTTGCCATCACACCACTTGTGGGACTTCCCCATGCTGTGGATTTCAGGTGCAGCAATAACAGAGGGCACTGAGTCAGTCCTTTGCTCAACCTGCTTCTAGCCATCATCCCCCCAGGGTAGGAGGTACTGGCTTCTGCATTGCCAGGTGATGGTGCTGGTTTTCCGAAGGAAGAGTTGTATGCCATCTCTGTCTTCCTTTCTTTCTTTATCCCAGCTCTGTTAGTACCATGTCTGCCAAAAAAGTCCTCTTTTGTGAAGGCAGAGAGATAGTTCCTTCTCGAGTTCTCAGAGTGAATATGGTCTTTCGGTAGAGTTCTGAGCATGTATTCAGCACCATGCTGAATTTACCAGAATGTTCATTGTTAAGCTTCTTAGAAAAAATACTCCACATACGCTGCCCGGCCTCGTCCAATATCATCCCCCGCCCCCATATAATATTGCTGAAACTGTTCTCCAGAGTAATACCTGTCTACTACATTATCTATGTGTAAGCCAGGCCCCGGGATGTATAAGCCATATCCAGTCATGAGCCATACTTCTTGAAGACCAAACAGGACACACTTATACCCTTGTTTAGAGTTACCACCCAAATTTCATACCTACTGATACTGAACTTTGCTTAACTTTGAGGTTCTTTTTCATTCACTGAGTTTGAACTGTCCCTGTGGCAAATATTGGTACATTCTTTCTATATTTGACACCAAAATAATTGATTTTATACATATAGCATAAGTCAGGCCTACTTTAACAGCAGTACATGAGAGAAAACATCTAAGAATTTCTCTGTTAGTTGGGTGAAAACAGCTAGCTAAATAAATTGACCCCAATTGACCTCAGTATGTAATGACATAAGAGTATGGACATTTATTTCTCTCACACACCACCATTTCAAGGTTGGAAATTCAGGTTAACTTGGCAACTCTGCCCTCCAAGGTCATTTAGAGACCCAGGTTCCTTCCTGTTTTCTTCTCTGTGGTCCCCAATAGTATTGTCACTTTCCACATGGTCCAGGCTCAGTCACTCCATCTTGATTTCCCCCAGTGGGAAGAAGAAGGAGAGGAGATCTCTCTGAAGGCTTAATTCAAAAATGGAGGGATGGCATGGCATACATCCCTTGTGTTCTTTGTTCATTAGTGAGAAGAGAACATGGGCACATCCCTACACCCAGCTGCAAGGGAAGTCGAGAAGTACAGTCTAGCTAAACATTTAGGTATTCTGAGGCTCAGATTTTATGGCCACTGAGAAGAAGAGGATGGATGTTAGAGGAAAGCTACCAACATTTTCCTCAATGACCTTATTCTGCAGTTGTCTTTCTAGAAATGGAGGAAATAACCAACTCCATTTTCCATACACATCCTAAAAAATAATACCTTCACTGTCCTCTGCAGAGGTCTGACTTTTCTACATTATATTATTTAAAATTTTGGTGCTTTGTTTTAGGAGATGCAGACCCCCACCAATGCAGTGCAAGCAGAATTGTTTACTACCTAAAAATAACATCACACCCCAGACAGAAATTCAGCCTGGAGGAAAGAAGACTAAGGGGAAGTCTTTTTACTATCTTAGTTTTGTGAAAATCTATCAAATAGAAGAGAGAGCAAGTTAGAAAAGAATGTTACAACAATTTGGATGTGGACCTGGTACTCCTAAGATCTCTTCTGGAATGACGTTTCTATGAAAAATGATACTTCATACAACTTATCCTAACCAATATTTATCAAGCTTCTACTATGCTAACCAACGTGCTAGGTGCTAGGCATACAATGATGAGACATGACCTCTGTTCCCAAATTCAAATTGTGTCAATTGTGTAGTGTATATTTTCAACTACATTTTCTATTTGCTTCATTGGTTGAGTCTTGTTAATCTGAGAACATTTCAGATTCTGCTCCCTTATATTAGTTTAGTTGACTATTGGTGCTTAGTTATTTAGTTAATAGATTATCTCAGGGTAGTCTAAAATAGAAACTATACTTTCTTTTTTTCTTTTATCTTTTGCAAATGTCTATGTTTTAGAAATTTTCTTTGAAAAATAGGCAGAAAATTATATTTTAAATGAGCAATTAGATGATGCAATCTAGAATCAGGTGAAAAAGGATTTCAAGAGTTGAATGATGAATATTGTTTCATCTTGAATTTGATCTATGGGTCTCAAGGAGATTTTAAGATGCTTTAAAATGCACACAGTATAGACAGTATGACTTGTGTGTGAAATACACTTTTTAAATTCACACTTCTTTTCCTGCTTTGTATCAATGCTTGTTTTTGCAAGGTCATCATTACTATTCACCACATCAAAGCAAACGAAGGGAAACAATAGTAGCACCTCTGAGGCATAAAGTACCTAACTTTAGTACAATCATTTATAGAGGTAAAGAAAAACTACAGTGAGAGAAACTTTGTGTGAGAAATTCAAAGTTTCCAATTACACAATCTGAGCAAGGAAATCATAAATCCAATATTCCTTTCTTTCTGTCTTTTCTTCTTTCTTTTCTTTCTTTCTTAGGTCTTCTTTCGTTCTTTTCTTCTTTCGTCTTTCTTTACTTTCTGTCTTCTTTCTCTTCTTTCTTTCTTCTTTCTTTCTTTCTTCTTCTTTTTCTTTTCTTTCTTTCTTTCTTTTCTTGCTTTCTTTCTTCCTTCCTTCCTTCCTTCCTTCCTTCCTTCCTTCCTTCCTTCCTTCCTTCTTCCTTCCTTCCTTCCTTCCTCCTTCCTTCTTTCCTTTCTTTCTTTCTTTCTTTCTTTTTTTCTTGCTTTCTCTCTCTCTCTCTTCTCTCTCTCTCTCTCTCTCTCTCTCCTCATCTCTCCTCTCCTTTCATCTTTCATAACTTTCATACTTTCAGAAGAAATGGGCACAATAGAGAAATACATAATACATGTTGAAAATTATTCTCCTGAAGATCGCCTATTACAGGTACATTTATTGTTTTGTATTTTATATTAAAATGCGATATTAATTTTTAAAGACACTTCAGAAATTTGTAGGCATTTATTTATGAAGGTTTTCTGAATAGGCTCTTTAGAACAATGGCCTGGATGTGTTTATTCAGCATTTTAATGGAAACCTCCAAACTTAACAAAAACGCCAATTCATCAGTCTCAGATCTGGATGGCTTTCCTATCTGCCCATAGGAACAGGAAACTCACCCCGCTCATCACTAAGCCCACTTTTATTGCAACCTCCTGAGGGCAGAGGCATCTGTCTGCCTCATTCACCACTGGGTCCTTGCGGCCAGCCACAGCAATTGGCACATAATAAATGCTCAATAAATATTTGCAGAGTGAATGCATGAATTATGGCCTCGTCAGAAGAGACATCACCATGGTGGGCACCCATGGAAGGACTGTGGGCAAAGGTCTCATGCCTGCAGGGCCAGGGCCAGCGTTTCTCCCTGCAGGTGTGACCTTTGGCATATGGAGAGGTGACTTTTATAGTGCCCTTCAACGTTTTAAACATGAAGCTACATTTACATACAAAGAAAGGTCTTACATGTTCAGATTGCCAAATTGACAATTGCATGCAATTTTGTTACAACCAAACAAAACAAGGGACAGAATATCTCCATCATGTCAGGAAATCCCTGTGTGTTCTTTTCTAAGAATTCTTGTGACCACCCCTTGGCCCCAGGCTGCCACTTTCCTGAGCTCTGTCACCGCAGATCAAGTGTTCGTCTTGTTCTTCATATATATGCAGACAAACAGAGTGTATATTTTGTCATGGTTCATTTTACTCAGAATAATACTTTTGAGATTCAGCCATGGTTTTGTGTGTATCAGTAGTTTGTCTCTTTGTATTGGTGACTGGTGTTCCATTGTGTTGAAATATCGTGCTTTATTTGTCCATTCTCCTTCTGAGAGTCATCTTGGTTGCGTCCAGTTTGGGGCTATTTTGAATAAGAGTACTATGGATATTCTTGTACAAGTCTTATTCTTCTACAAGACATATACTTTCAGTTTGGGTAGATACTTAGGAACGGAGTTACTGAGAGGCAGGTCTATGTTTATTTTTATGTGAAAGTTAAACAAAGTCATCGCACCCTCTTCCAGCCCTTCCAGCTGCATACGAACAGTACTCCACACCATTGCCAAGATTTGGTATCACCAATCCTTTTCATTATAACCATTCTTGTGGGTGTGATGTGAAATTTCACTGTGGTATTCATGCTTGCTTTTCTGATAACTAATGATGCAATATTTTAATGCATTAGCTGCTCATTAAGTGCCTATACCAAAGTCTTGTTAAGTGAGAATAACAACATCTATTGTTTCCATCAGGCTTCCCAGACACATGATTTTGCTATAGAAGGGAATTTGAATAATCTAACAGTTTACTCACCTTAAAAGAGAGGCCACTTATTTTTCAATGCTACGCTAATTTCCACGAAGATATGATGTTTCTGTTATTAAGGAATAATCATCTAATTAATTTAATAAAGTCCAAAAATCATATAAAATAGACAACTTGCCAAAATAGAGCCACACGCTTGTTTAACCTTCCACATGTTATAATTTTAGCACATACGAAGGCCTAATATTGCTATATTAATTGATTGGAAAAGATTTGGTTAAATTAGATATTTAACACTACATATGTTGAATAAAAATTATTTTATATGAACTAAAATATATAAGATCCCTGAACGTATCTTCTTCCCTTTTGTGAGATAAATTAATGTTTTTATTAGTCATTGTATTTCAGTCAGATCCCATTTTTAGAATCCAGCTAATTTTATAGTTCGGTGTGATCACAGGTGACTATCCGACCAAAATGAGAAATAAAAGTGCCACTAAGGAGCTGGTTTTAATGATTTCGTTCCTCCCTTATCTTCATCCTTCCTAGTGCCACACGACTTTCTTTTGTGTTGACACAAGATCCTGGCATCTCGAAATGTCATGAGCCACATTTGACTATTTTACAATTGAAGAGTAATTTGAGTCAAATTGTCCAAGGATGTCTTTCCCGATAGCGACAATGATGACGATGATGACGGTGATGAAAAATTACCGTCTGGAGCACGTACCATGTGCCAGGCCACGTTGTAAACACTTCATGCGCTTTGATTCATTTAATCCTCCTGACAATACTCTGGGGTTTTAAGAATGAAAAGTAATCATTCACACGGAACTGAGTGTATAACCGGAGAATTTCCATCTGCCCCAGCAACCTTCTCAGCCCTGGATGGGTATTGACTCCTTGGGGTGGTGGTGAATTTGAAAAGGCTCTGGTGAAATTAGCCTTGTGTGGGGTTGGGCATTCATATATATATATATATATATATTTTTTTTTTTTTTTTTGGTTGAGAACTGTGGCTCTGGGGTTTGGACTTTCACTTAGTAATTGTGCATTCCAGGGGAAATTCCCTGGCTTCTCTGAGCATCATCTGGAAAACATGGACAAGAACTGCCCTTCTTAACTGCCAAGTCTGATGTGATCACTGACAATGATAAAGCAGTAAGTTATTGTTTGCTAATGAACTTTAAAGACTGAATGGAAATCATGTTAAATATCGTCATGAACGGTGAACAACACCAGGCAAAATGAGGAAAAGATGTCAAAAGACTGAACTTCCTCGTTTGACATTGTGTTTTCCATGAAGCCAGCCCTGTGAGATGCGGGAAGACTTGTATTCCACATGTGGAATTCGCTGAAACCATGGCAGAAGCCTGGGCATTGTGTTTCAACACACCTCCTATGGATGCAACACATCATTAGTTCTTTGGATCTTAGAGATTCGCAGTGCAAAACTTTTCCTTTCTTTGTCCTACCCTAAGCAATCTACATCGTTCTGGGAAGGGACCCAGAAGACACAAATTTAAATGCAGGAGAATATATACGTAAGATGGTGAAGGAACAGCTGCCAATGGATATATTTCCAAAACAGAGCTCCAACTAAATGCCTGATAATGTAGTACAAAATACTCATAATAAGAGTGACAATCAGAATGGGGAAAAAAATCACAGAAAAAATAAGATAACCTTTTATTTGCATGAGTCACTTATGAAGTTTCAGTGACATTTGACCAAAGGAGAGTTTGATTGTTTGGAATAATAAACATTTGAAAACACAGTCATATTTAAATCATGCTGGTTATACACGGTCCTTCAGAGCTCCAAAATCTAGATTAGCCGTGAGCTTCAATGGAGACCAGGCAGCGAACCAAACAGGATTGCTGATATGTCTGGGACAACAAACTTTGAACTGACCGTAAGGCTCATGTCTCTGAAATTCTTTCAGAATTCCACGGGGCCCGTGGGTCTAAGAGATTTTTATCTTCTAGAAATATGTTTATTGTTTTATTATATAGTAAACATATACAGCACATAAATATATATTTTACTACATATTATGATTATATTTTGTTGTTTACAGAAATTTTAAATCGTTATTTATTTTAAAAACCCCACATTTTTGGAGGTGTCTATTACTGTCTTGCCTCGGTGTGTAGCACAGCATCAGAACTACCAAAAAACAAAGGACAGTTGTCTGATTCTCCTGGGCAGAGTGGTGCCGCACTTGCTCCGCAAGCGCTATTCCCAAGGGTGGGTGACTTCCTGTCTCTAGATTCAGACGCAAGTACATTCACGATGCAGAGTACAAGTAAAACATTTTCTTTTCATTTAAATGTGTTTATAAATTGCATGAAATGATTCAAGCTGTAACATTCCTTTGGCAAACATTGGCAGATACGGGTTTTTGTCACATAAATCAGTAGCAGTCTGAGCCAAAGACTCTCTGTCTCTCTCATGCATTTGACAGGCGTGTACACAAGAGCTCAACAATGCCAAGACTAATATTGTTTTAAGTAGATATATGCTCCATTTTAAAAGGAAAAGAATCAATGTCATCTTGGGCGTGTTGCATTACAAGTGAGGGAGGCCGCACTCAGAAATAAGTACGGTTTTCCCAACAGTTACACACCCCGATGGATAAGTACTGACTTCCTAATTAGCCTTTCAAATAGATTTTTAAAAATCCATGGGCCCCCATTTTCCCAGGCAGCCTCATGCCCACTGGTGTCTCACATCTTGGGCACAGCTGTGGCTCTCGCCCCTTTCTGTCTCTCTGACAGCATCTCACTGTATCCCCTCCACCTGCTCCTGAGCTGCTGACCCTTCTCTTGCCTCAGCTCTTTCTGTGGACACTCTCTCACTGGGCAAGCTCAGTGATTTTCTGTGTTACTTTCCCGGGGCTGCCACAAAAATGTATCACAGACAACATATATGGTCTCACTGTTCTTGCAGCAGGAAGTCTGAAATCACATCGTCATCAATGCCTTGATCCCTCTGAAGCCTTTAGAGGAGTGTTCTTTTTCTTCTTCCAGTTTCTGGTAGTGCCAGAAATCTTGCTGTTCCCTGGCATTTGGCAGCATCACTCCAGCTGTCCCTTCATCGTCGTGTGGTGTTCTCCCTGTGTGTCTCTGACTTCACATGCTTGTCTTTTTGCAAGGACACCGATCCTATTGGATTTGGGGCCCCCCCAGTTCCTGCGACCTCACCTTAACTTAGCTAATTCCATTTGCAATAACCCTCTTTCCAAATAAGGGCACGTTTTGAGGCACTGGGGCTTGGGACTTCCACGTGGTTTGGGGAGAGCACACAATCCAACCTGTAACACCATGTTATACTGCAAACCCCTGACACGACTCCTCCAGCCTGCGCCTTCCTTACCCTTGGATTTTAGGCTCCCAGGCCATTGCATGTTTTCTGGCGGGAATTTCAACTAAATGGATGGTCCATGGGTACTTCAAAATCAGCATGTCTACACCAGATGGCCTTGCTTCCCCTGGTCTGTGTTCCCTCTTACCATCTCTGCTCTAGTTGTTCAGTGTATCCCCGCCCCCCAGAGTGACGGGTGCCTGCGTCATTCACAGCTGGCACTCATCAGTGGCCCTGCATCTGCTTCATCTGCTATCACATGCCACTGAAATCTCTTCCTGGAAAAAGCACTTATTTCCTCAGCCACTTGGACTGCTGCCACCGACAGTGCTTCCAGAGCTGCCACCTGATGGCCTTCTTGGATGTCCCCATTCACAGCCCTTTGTAACAGATCCAGCCTAGGCATTGGACCCTGTAGGGCCTCACATCAATGGGCAGCCACGTGGATGTGGGTTCTCAGGAGCACAGAGGAGCTAGCAGAGGAGCCCAGTAGATGGAAAGCACTTTGAGGGGACCCAGAGTTCCTAAGGAAGGTGAAGAAGAGCCTCTGCAAAGTGAGGGATGGGTTGCATGGATGGAGGGGAGCAGTAGAAAACCGGAACTTCAAGGCTTTCATTGTTTTAGGACCATGGGAATGGAGGCAGGTAACCCACAAGAGTTTCATACAGAGTCAGCATAACCAAAAGAGAGAGGCGTGGTCCTATACTTACTGCCGATTTTATTGAAAGAACATTAACTGGAGATTAATTTCACAGAGGAGTTTCCTCTTTACCAAGGTCCTGAAACATCATGGGTAAGGAAGAGGTAGAACGTCATAAATTGGGCAAAATATTTCTTTCACACCTAATAACTTTTCTGAGAATCATAGAATTTAGGGTCCCAAAGGGGACCCAAACATAATTCATCTAATCCCCTCATTTCGTAATTTAAGAAAACAAAGACATGCAGAGGTTGGATGCTTCTGTGGGTGAACAGTCCAGGAATAGACTACTGCCTGGTCTTAGCAGCCCTGGTCTCAAATGCAGCTGTGCTGTATGGACCGGGCTTCTAGCTCCTGCAGGGTGTCTTGATGGGAGCATGTGGCCCAGCCTGGTTTATTAGGATCACCTGTAGCAATAGACCCGTTTGTCTGTTTGTAAGGCTACCGTTAGCTCCTTACACAGAAATGTGAGATTAGCAGGAAAAAGCGAACTGAGAATTAGTGTTTATGTTGAAAAATATTTCTAGACTGAAGTGACTTCAGTGAATATCAGTTATTCACATTGACTTATATAACCCTCTGCCTTAAATGAACAGTTTTAGTTCCATTTAGAAACATATTAGTTATATATCAGATCCCTCTAGTGCAATAGTTCGAATACGGCGCTTCAGACAGACATATCCATGGGCCTAAATCCAGTTGAATCCAAACAGCACAAACAGTATTATTTTACTGATATTAATCTTCCAAAAAATTTTGTCTGAAAGAATGTCTATTGCCAGAGAAAATGGAAAGATTAAAATAAAAACGGAATAGCATTGATACTTCTAACATTCTCGAGGTATTCATTCATTCAGTTGTCACACAGCCAGCTAGGGACGCTTTATAACTTAAGGCATACAACACATTCTGTGACTGCTAACACCATTTGTGGCAAGTGTCTTTATAAGCTGAGCTTTTCATCTCATTAATTACCTGTGTCTTTAATGACAAAGACCATCCCAAAGACAGTCACTTCCTCTAACTCTTTAACTTTAGTTTCCAAATATAAGAGTTGATAGTTAGGATGAGGCTTTCAATACCAAATCTGAGTAACAAATTAAAGACTTTGGAAGGGTGTTCCGCCAGTTGCAAAGGGTGGACTTGGGAATCAATCCCTACATTTTCATTGACAGACCTACCTATCAATGACCCTCTGCATTTACAAATCATTTGCTCTGCATTTTGTCACCTTCCAATTATGTCAAAAGCCCAGCTCCCAAAACTGACTTAGAAATGTAGCGATTTGCTATGTCTTTGACTTCCTCTGTGCTTGTGTCTTAGCAATAGCCCGTTTTCCTTCCTGAGCTGATCAACTGTCACATTTCTTTATTCAAGGTGGTCTTTTGACAAGATCCGAGGTGCCATTGGCACCAGGCCATCTTTGTGTCTAAGGTCACTGTAAAACCTCAGTCAATAAGGGTTTAATACAAATATTGACTACGGTTTATGGGGTACTGATTCAGAAAGGCCGAGAACTAACAGTATGAAGCACTTTGCAGGATTTGCATTTCCCATCACTTAGCAAAGAACACCATTTGTCTGAAAAGAAAGTCAGAAAGTTAACTGAAGAAGACAGGAGTTCTCAGAAGATAGTGGATTAAGTATTAAAACAGACATAACTATAGATTTATATTATCGTAAGGATCCTAATCTACATCGAACAAAAAAGGAAACAGACGTACTGAGCAGGAACGAGACGCTTGTGCATGTTCAGAACTCAGGTGTTGGTTGACATGATCTGAAGGCTTGCATCTGGTTTCAGAGAAAGCTCAGGAATGATACTGCTTTTCTGAGGGTCGCTTGACGACTGAAGTAAACAAATCCTCTAGTCCTGTCCTTTAAATATGATTCGTAGCTACAAAGGGAATTTATGCACAAACACCTTTAAATGTGAAGATACTAACCCAAGTCAGAGGAGAGCAGAGGGATTCTCAAGTTTCCTTTTCATTCTACAGAAACCTCAGGAGCCTAAGTTTGATTTTTCCCTCCTACCTCCCACCCCAGCTAACAAAATGAGACATTATGTCTTAAATGCTGTGTATGTATATATGTATATACATTTTAATGTGAATGTATCAGAACTGCCAGGTACTTCAGGGCTTGTGAGGTCAGAAGCTAGTAGCTAACACAACGTCTTATATTATTGATGCTCACATTCATTCCTTGACAAAGTGATGCTGCACATTTCTCCAAAGGTGAAGCCATTGTCTTTATTTCAAATCCAGGAAGGAAAGAATTAAAACAAAGACAACAATAGCAATAACAATAAAACTGCACAAAGTATACAACCCTAGAGTCTCCAGTGCAATCTAAGAAGTAACAGATCACTGCAGTAAAGCGTCATTAGTGAGTAACAGACAGACCTTTAGTTTCCAGGTAGAAGTGATGGACATAATGAAAGATAGATGACATCACTGATGTACGCAAAGTGACTCATGATTACGCAAAAGAAGAGTGAAGGTAAAATTCTGCAAAGTTTTGTTCTTGCCCAGGTATCACTAGTTTGTGAATTAAAGTTGTTGGTTTTGTTTAAAAATGAGTATGGATATCTGTGAGTGCTTTAAACAAGCTTTAATTCACCTGCTGACAAGATGTTCTGACAGCTGTTTCCTCAGGTGGACTCTGTTTTCTGTGTATTTGCATAAGATGTGAAACCACCCCTATTCAGACAGGCATTCAGCATTTTCTTTCCATGCTAATTTGCTACTTGACCTTTTTGCTTCATAAACTAAGAATACTTAGTGCTCACAAACATTTGGGAATAAAATGTTTTAGAGGTAGATCATAATCCATCCTAAGACTGTCTTCCTAGCCTAATAAAAACAATTTCCTTGGAATCTATTATACTATGGAAGTCCTAGAAATTTCAGTTACCTAAAAATCTGAAGTGGTAAAAGAAGGTTGCCCATTAAATAAGAAGAGAGATGCATTCAAATATTAAGTACAGTTTTCCTTATAGTTAGATGAAAAGTAACATCAAATGTAACTTTGCATGTCTATATTTTCAATATGTTTGGCATTATATCATTTGGATTGTTTTCTACAATAACAATTAGTTGATAATATTTTTTTGCAATTTTTTTGAAATCACTTTAATTTAGATATGCACCTGAAAGAAAATAATAATTTTACATGGGGAACAATGTTGGTTATGATCATCAAAGAGGAAAACATGATAAATTCTGAACTACTGGAAATTTATGCAATAGAATGATAAAATAAATTGGGCATTCATAAGCAATCACATGAATTGAGGATTTAGTGAAAATTTCAATGCTTAGGTTTTCTCATACCAAGAAGTATAGATATTTACACCTAGTATATCAGGTTAAAAATGGAACTTTCAAATAAGGAAGTCACTTAACCTCAGTCTACTTAACTACAAAATTAGTTTACTGATCTCTAAAATTAGGATTTGGCCAGATGATCTCTGAAGTCCACTAAATTATGACAAATACAGGGCTGTAATGTGTAAGAGTAAGAAAAATCTGTGACCAACATAGAATGGAGGCTGGAGAGACCTAAACATAACTGAAAAAAGTGGGCGTTTCCTTCCAGGGAGATGCTGGCAACACAAGGTACCACACTTAAGAGACAGAGTTACATCCAGAAAAATCCACACTCACTCTGAAAATCCAGATAAATATGCTGAAGTCACACATCCAGTAAGCGGTGAAGTTAGGATTCAAATCCAAGCTGTCTGACTCTTCGGTCTTATAACCCACCTCTTGAGGTCCTATGTCAGATATGCCCCCAAGACCACACACTCTCTTAAGGCAGAGGTGATGCCCATTGTTCTAATATTTGAGAGAAAGTGGCTGCTTTGCCAGAAGTCTCTAAGTAATTCCTTCAATCCTCTTCTTTACTTTGACACCTAAAATATAGTGCCATCCACGCAACAACAACATTTGCTGTTGTGTGGCTGTGGTTTCGGAAGCCCAGCCCCAGGAACACGACCAGCATCCTCTGCTCCTCCTTCTTCCCATAACCCCGTGAGTGGACTTTGAACACAGCCACGTGGCTTGAGTCTAATTCTTTCCCTTTATAAAATAGAACAGTAGAGAGTATTAAGGCACATAGTAGACTAGAATAGAAAATATCAGAATATATCAGAATATATCATATTTATAGTGAGTAAACCTCAATTTAGTTTTAGTTTACATATAAATACTATACACTGCTCCATGATATATAGTGCATTTCTAACTGTGGGTTAAGTTAGAAAACCAGGCTGAGAGGAATTCAAAGTGATGTGTCTCAGACAAAGGGTAAATGAGAATAACAGTGTTTAGAGGAGCAAAGGACTAATCCAATAGTAAGTTCACATTGTACTTAGGAAAACGTCTAGAAAAGGCAGCGTTGAAGTTGGGGGCTAAGAAAAACCCAGAATCACATCAAGTTAAAGTAACCATTTTATTTTGTATCGATCTACATATAAAATATGTACAGGTCCTATCGATCTGTATCAAGCCATAGCTTAAATCCACAAGGTTTGTAGAAGTGAAATATTCATGAGTAAACTAAGTTTCATCTTTGAAACTTGTTCTGCTTTTAGCCCATGTTGTCCCTGGGATGTGAAATTATTCGATAATAATGGTAAGGTCATATGTGATGCTCATTTAAAGAACTATTTCTGAATAAACAGCAGGAGGAAGCCCATCATGTGCTACATCCTCTCTGCTCTCAGTCATCACTGCCTAGAATAAACCTAACTGCTGGTCTAAGCAGGCCACTGGCACCAGTGGCAGCAACCTCAGGCGTGGGTGTGGGGCCTCAGGCGTGGGTGTAGGGCCTCAGGTGTGGGTGTAGGGCCTTAGGCGTGGGTGTGGGACCTCAGATGTGGGTGTGGGACCTCAGGCATGGGTGTAGGACCTCAGGCATGGGTGTGGGGCCTCAGGCCTGGGTGTAGGACCTCAGGTGTGGGTGTAGGGCCTCAGGTGTGGGTGTAGGGCCTTAGGCGTGGGTGTGGGACCTCAGGCATGGGTGTGGGACCTCAGGTGTGGGTGTAGGGCCTCAGGCGTGGGTGTGGGACCTCAGGCGTGGGTGTAGGGCCTCAGGTGTGGGTGTAGGGCCTCAGGCGTGGTTGTGGGGCCTCAGATGTGGGTATAAAATGTAGAAGGAAATTATTCACCTATGAATTATTGCTGCCATATTTCCATCAAAGAGAGACACTGCACAGTGTGTACCAATGCTGGCCAGTCAGAAGGAAACAGCTCTGTGTGCTACTTACAAGGCATTGTTTCTTTAGATTTCTTTAAAAATACTCATCATGACTGGTATTGTTACCTTAGTAGCTCATCTCATTGTGTGGTGCTATCAGTTTATATTGGCTTACTCTGCTGGGCCTGGGTAAACCCTATGCCTGTAGAAAAAGAGGGGGAGGGAAGGAGAGAGAGAGAGAGAGAGAGAGAGAGAGAGAGCGCATCTTCCTGTAGCTGTCATGAATGTAAAAGTCCTGGCAGCAAAGTGGGACTTGTGGTAATAATTGTGACACAATCCATTTTGACAGGACAGACTGTTGATATGTTCATTTGCATACAGATGTGCAGCACCCTTTCTCCACGTTATACACTGTGGACTCCAACATGAAGGCTTGAAACATGCCGACAGAATGAAGCCTTGCTTAGTCACTTCAGTGAGATGTCCAAAGAGCTCCACACAAGGAAAGTGGCATTTTTGTGTTTGAAAGAAGACTTTTTTAAAAAGAAAGCACATGAAGTGTGGACCATGAGAAAGAAGGAAGGACTCCTGTGACCAACTGGGCTCAAATATAAAAAAACAGAGCATAACAGCCTTTTCCAAACAGGGGCCTTTTCACAAACTGCACTTTAGGGAAAAGCCTGCACTAAGCTGCCTGCCTGCACACTGTTCCTGCCATCTGAGCCAGCCCTTATAAAGCAGTTACTGGACTCCTATTTCAACCAATAAGACTAAGACTTTCCCCATCCAATCAGAGCCTCTTTTTCACCGACCAATCAGAGTGGCTTCATTCTAGCCAATCAGGACTGGCCCTTTTGGACCAATCAAAATGCAAGGATTTGGAATCTTCATATGCTTGAGGATGGACCACTCAGGGACCAGGAGCAGAACTTCTCTCTATATAAGTCAGCTCTTTTCTGGTTTGGAGAGCACACTTTCTCTTTCCACTAAACACTGCATTTCCCTGGCTGGTGCTCAAACACTAAGGGTGTCTTACGGGACCAGAATGGAGCAGGCCAGTACCAGGTCCCTACCAGGCAAAGCTGAGCGAACTGGGGCAGGTAGAGTAGACCAAGCCCAGCAGTTATCTAGCCAAAAAGGGGCTTCACCCTGGGGACTCCTCACAGCCAGCTGAGCTGTTTCACAGTTGAGCTGTTTGCACTGAATGAGTGAAGTTTCCTTCTTCACTGCACCCCAAGTTGGGAATTTCTGTTGGCATTGAATCAGTGCCAAAAGCCATCAGTTAACAGAAGTAAACATAAGAGAAGATTACGTGTAGCTGCATGTTTCCTATTAGCAAGTGTGGGCAATCTTTTGAAGACCTTGAATGCAGGAGATTGGAATCTCATAAGAAAACAAGCAGCTAACCACTTAAGAACTCTGCATCTGACCATTAAGCATTGATGCATACATCAAATTCTAGCGATGACCAGGTCTTTGTTAGCCGATATCTAGATACTATGAATAGAATACACAAGAAAGCTCATTGATCAGTCTTGGCCTACTTACCTTCTTTTTAAACATGCAAGCTTAATTTTTGTGTGTTTTTATCACATTGGTATTTTTTTTCAAAGAAACAGATTCTAGTTACAATGGAATGAGTTAAGGCATCTTAGGAGTGGTGGTAACTGGCACATCTGAATTCCACAACTAGAATTGCAAATTCGAGACCTGCCTGTTTGTTTCTGGATTTTGTTACAAACTAATCAGGAAGAACTTGAGTGGAAAAACTTACGCATATCACCTCAAGGGAACTGACAAGGACAGTAATCTTTATACGCCTTAACTCAACAAGAACGCAGTGATGTGTAAGTGGGATGTACCCTTTGTAAAGAAGTCAATCGTCACAGTTAAGATCTGTCCTCTTCCTTAGACTGTGCCTTGCACTCTGGCGGCATTAGTTAAGAATTATCCCCAGTAATAAAAACAGTGTCCATTCTTGGTCTCGACGATTTTGGAATCTGAAAGATCGCCTTTTGTAAGACGGCAGCGACGTTTCTGACGTTGGCGTCCTTAGACACTTAGCTTTACCAGTGCCCTGAGCCGAGCTAGCGAGCTCGGGACTCACTCCCCACTCTCACACCATTCTGCCCAGACTCGTCACCACCTGGTGACTCCCCTGAACTCTAGGCCTGTCCTGGACTTCCTGGGTCTACACTGAGCTCTAGACATCTTCCTGCAACAACTATTTTCATCACTGCATTCAGCCATTACCCGTTTATTAAAAACAATATTGTGTTTATAGGGTTCTTTATTTCTGACTGAAGCATTTTCTAGAACATCTGGTTGGTTACACTTTACATAAATTAACAGACTGTCATCTCCTCTTGACAGTTACCTGTTTACTTTCAGTTCATTAAATGCCATTTTTCAGAAATAACACAAGATATATGAAACACAACATGTAATTAAGCAAAATGATACAAATAAACATAAATAATCATAATGAGAATGGGAAGAAAAAATCCTGGAGGATAAAGCTGAGAATTTGACTATTACCTGTCTTTTGTAAGTAATTGCAGCAATGTTCTGGGAGCTATAGTAACCCTTTTTTATTATATATATATATACATATATATATATATATGTATATATATATGTATATATATATATATACACACACATATATACACACACACACACACATATATAAAATATACGTTATATTTTATATATATATATAATAAAAAAGGATTACTATAGCATATATATTATATATATATGTATATATTTAAAACAGATTAGAAGTTTTCCATTTTATTCTTTAGGTGGAGCCGAAGAATACAACCTTTGCTGTAGGAAAGTCCTATAAAAGAATTTATTTGAAAATGACAAAATAAACAAAATCCTAAGGAAAGGCGTTAAAAGAGAGATGGCATTGCGTTAGAATAGCAGAGAAGGGCTGCGAGGCTCCTAGGTGCAGGGAAGGAGACTGAGACCCCATGCACTTCACAGTTTCAAGGCCATTATTCCAGTTCTGTATTCAGTATGAGCCAAGTCTTTTCAACAGAGAGAAGCTTATACGCACATTTCCGACTTCTCATTTCAGTGTCTTATCTCGTTGAAACAATTGTCCTTACCTCCATTTTTATCTTAACTAACTTTATGGAGAAGTTTGCTTTTTTATAAATGGCTACATCACATATGAATGAGCAGGAATTTATCAGGTCACTATTTTAGAGAGGATTTTTTATTTCCCTTTTCTCTATTGTTTTCATTATCTATCTATGTATCGTCTTTCTATGTATCTATCTATCCATCTATCATCTATCATCTTCTCCACTACCTTTCATTGTGATACCTGGGCCACTGGAGAGGAAAAGATAATAATCCTATTGTACGGTCTATAATTAGCAATGGTATATTTCCCTGTTACTATTCATACGAAAATCACATTTAAATTACGTAGTTCTATCGGTGTTGAATATACATCCTCTCAACAGAACCTAACATTTTCCTCATAAGATACATGACATCATCCCGTTTTCCCCTCGACATATTGCCATCCTTCTGCTAAGCATGTCAATCACAACTCTTTCAGCTACGCGCATTCCACAGGCCAATATTTCTGCAATATGCAGTCAGAGGAGAAAGAATGCATTTCTTCCAGGTTTTCAAGAAATGGGGCTCCATAGGGATGCTAACATTTTATTCCAGAAGTGAAAGTAAAGTGCCAGGCAAAAGATACCCAAACTTAAAATTATTTAACTCAATAGGAAACTGAAAAATTTACCCTCTGTATTTTCTGGTCTATTTTCACTTTCTAGATGAACTGTTTTCCCCCCAATAGCAGTCCTGATAAACTTGCCAGATTTGATACATAAAGGTTGTCAAATGAGAAAAGGAAAAAACAAAACCAGCTACAACAGATGAGGCTGTTCGTCAACAGTCTGAATCCACCCAAGGTTTCCGAGGACAATGGATTTTATGGCCTTTAAAATACCAGAAAGCCGTCAGCGAACTGAGTTGGCTAGAAATTAAATAGGGATGGAAACTAAATACGTAATATGTGTGAAAGAAAAAAACGAGTTATTTTCAACTGCACAAAGATAGAATGTTTTTGTGTGGCAAAGAATGATAAACAGAAATCAGGAGACTCGGAAAGCTAGAGATATTTATAACACATTTAACAAAAGGTTGCCATCCCCCATATATAAAAATCAACTAAAATTGATTTAAACATTACAAATAACCTAAGAAAATTGTTAATATGAGCAGGTATTTCCTAAGGGCCAATAAACATATAGAAAGATGTTAAATTTTTCTAAGAGTCAGGGAAGTGGGAATTAAAGCAATAGTGAGATCAGACTGGCAAAAAATAAAAAATAAAAACTAAGGAAAATGATAACTTCAGATGCTTTTGAGAGAGCAAGGAAGAGAGTCCTCTCAAGATGCTGATGGGAGTAGGAGGTGCTGTAGACTGTTTCCAAAGAAGTTTGGAAATATTTCTTAAAATTGAAAATATAAATACCCTTGAACTCAGCATTTTCGTTTTGGGAATCTATCCTAGAGGGGGAAAAAAAGCAGCACCAGTATGTAAGGATATATTCTGGAAACGGTTGACTACAACATTGCTTATGTTGGGAAAGAAAATAAAAAGAAGACATCAAAAGAGGAATGGTTAACTATAGTGGGCGACAGGTTAGCAACAGGGACAGTTAGATAGAGCATGTTAGAGTCACACCTACTGCAGGAAACTGTGTCACCATTACAGGAAGAGTTATCACTATTCCGAGGAATGTGTTTTAGGTGGGAACAGTACGCCGCAGAGTACTGTACATGGTGTTACCCCACTTTCTGAAAATGATCAAATTTGTGCAAAGAGAGCTGTGGAGATCATGGGGCAGACATGGGTGCTGGTGGCAGCCAGGTGAGGGGTTTGGAGAAAGAAAAGGAGCAGTGTGGCGAGACAATTAACTTCTCATTGGAATTATTTCATTGGTATAGGAGTTATATGCATTATATATGACTTCTGTAATTCAGAAAACAAAGGATTAAAATAAATCCAATGTGTCTGTAAGAAAGAGAATGGGGAGAGATGCAGAAAAGCAGGCAATTTAATTTACTAATCATTTCGTCTTTGTTAGGAGAGAAAGTGACACAGTGCAGAAGAAAGAACAGGAGTCCGCATTCCTTGGTTAGGTCTGCGGTCCACCAGACGCCACGAGACACCTCTGGAAAATACTGCAGCCTGCGATCAGGGTCAGGCCTGGGCCCGGTCCATCCGGGAGGTCTGGCGTGCCCAGCGGCAGGCCTGCTGGGCATTCACAGGATGGACGAATCGCCACCTGGGGGATGGGCAGGCTCAGGGAAGAGGGAGCCAAGG
Source organism: Rhinolophus ferrumequinum (assembly GCF_004115265.2). NCBI lineage: Eukaryota > Metazoa > Chordata > Mammalia > Chiroptera > Rhinolophidae > Rhinolophus > Rhinolophus ferrumequinum. The sequence continues at coordinate 58,034,123 of NC_046302.1, forward strand.
AGCTGCGATGGGACTGAGGGCAACGTGGCAGGTGGATGGATGGTAGGCGGTCTGGCGAAGGAGAGGACACACACCTGGACACGCACAAGAGCGTCTTCTGCCAGGTGTCTGCCCCGCCCAGCTCCCCCAGACCGAGGCCTCAGCCATTGGGTGAGGGGGCTGAACAAGAGGGGTCCTCAGAAAGTGACAGATGGCGACAGTGCCTTATGCGGCAGGAGGAGAGAGGCCCTGGTCTCTCTCTGGGCGTCGGCCTCTGTCATGCCGTCCTCAGGCTCTCATCCTCAGTGAGGCATCGCGATATCTCACAGCACATGGGACTGCGATGGTAACACGTAGCAGTCCTGCCCCACCGTGGAGCCGGCAGTTGAGGAGCCTGTGGGGACGGAATCCCAAAGAGCAGTTTCCAGGCTCTCGGCCTCACGTGGAAAGGTGCTGGCTCGGTTATTAGATGGCCATCCGCTGTAATCAGATGACCATCCGCTGTGGCTGGGTGGCCATCAGCTGTTAGCGGTTAGCCATTAGCCACTAATATAACTGCTGTGGCTACACTAGGGGGTGGGTTGCTTGGTTGGCAGAGAAGCAGAAGGTGGATTGCAGATCCTGTGGCTCCTGCTTCCTGTGTCTTGACAAGACGCCAGCGAGAATATAGTGTTATGACTCCCCTATCTACAGCTCTGTTGTTGTTCCTTTTTGGCCTCACCATGTCCTGCGTTCTTGTGTGGGGAGCGCGAGCTGAGACCCTGCATGACAGAGCCAAAGCTCGGCCCCTTAGGGAGTCGGAAGGACCTGGGGCCGGGGTAGTGGCCCCAGAGGACTTTGAGCAGGCCTGATTACCACCCCAGGGCAGATGTGCATCAGAGTGTAATGGCTTGTGACTGACCCACCCAGCACTTGGGGTTTGCCCTCAGCTGGCTGTGCCTGGAAATGCCTGTGGCCGTGACTTAATATCTGTGGCCCTCCGTGAATCTCCTGGGGGAATATTCTTCTGTAATGCTTGATTCGTCCGTTTTGAAATCACTGGCAGTAAAGAGAATACATCAGGTGTGACAACCAAGAGTAAGGAGAGGTGAGAGGTTGCATGTTTCCAAGATTTGGAGCTGTGTTGGGGTCACGTTTCTCTGAGCCCAAGTCCCTTAGGGTAACAGCTGGGTCCTGGGCCGATTGTTCAGCATTTAGGGTACTTAAATCCCTCGTGAACAGCAGTGGTGGTGATGAGTCCAGGGGCCCACCTGTGTCCCCTGCACTCTTAGCTACTGCCTGCTACCTGTAGGGAAGGTGCACGGCTCAGAGGCGCAGGGGCCAGGCACAGTGGAAAACACGGAGTCAGGATTCTCTGTTTGATGGGGGCTCATGAGTTCTGGATTGTGGGCTCAATATGTTGGTACCCAACGTTTGCTTATTTCAGTCCTTTTCAACGCGCCACTCTCTCTTCGATCAACTCTAGCTCAGACCTTAAAAAGCGTCAGTTCCCTTGGGTACACCCCACACTAGGGTTTGTGCTTAGCCCGGTCTTCGGGCCTCCCGTAGGAGGGTCTGGCATCACCTACCTGCACTTCTGTTTTGGCCCATCAGGTGCATGTTATATATTTTTGTCCGCTGCATAATGCCAAGTGTTTGGCTTTCTTTGTGGAGTGTTGACTGTCTCTCCAGCGCTCCCGTCAGAGACCAGGCAACATAGCACGCATTCTTCACACTCACAGAGGGAGACCCGGAAGTTCACCGCTCGGCCTTGAGGCCACATTTCAGTGAAAGTAGACTTCGGAGAACACGGATTCCTTTGTGGCAATAGGAATGTCAGAGCAGGAGGAGTGGCTGGCAGGACGACTTGCTGAGGTTGGGGTCACCCCCAAACTAATCACATGACTGACACAAGTTGGGAATCCCACCTTAGGCCAGCCCACTGGGAAGTGAACACGTCAGCACGTCCCTAAGGATTTGGTCTAAATGACATAGGCATTTGGCTGATTTTTTTTTTTTTTTTTTTTTTAACAATGCTGATTAAACTACAGATTTTCCCTTGAATCAGATTGGTGGTTTTGGAATAGTGCAGACAAAACCACAATCAAATCCTGTGTGGCTGTCCCCAGGTTCCAGCTGGGCACTAAGTGGGTGGACACTGACCTCAGCTCATGCCGGTGAGGTTTGGTGCTTGGAGAAGTGGAGGTGACAGACACAGGCAGAGAGACAGCAGAAATAGCAGGAAAACAAAGGCAAGAATCAAGCGCGCAAAGGGATAGAAGACAAGAGAAGTAAGGTCTGAGGACTCAGGAAAATTGGGAGGGATTGCGGCAAAGTTGAGACAGTAGCTGAGAAACAGCAGATCAAAGATCTGAAGGTGAGTCCAGAAGGAGCAGGAAATATCTTTTCTGATACTTTGTTTATTCTAAAAATATTTTTGAGTACCTATGCGATAGCAGTTCTATTATGTGAAATTTGGGTCCTGATTATCTCAAAGAGAAGGGGCTTCAAATACTGAAATTAAACTTTTTGCCTAAAGATTATAGCAACACCCACAGACATAAAACATTCATGCATAGTTCTTTTTGTCCTTGGTGTTTTTCCTTTTAAATGAACAGCTGATAGGCCTAACTGTGGACTTTTAGTTGAGGCTGCTGTAGGATGATCACAATTAGTTTCATTTTAAGTTAAGCTGAGTTCAAGTTTGGATCATACGTCCTTCCTTCACACCACAACGATTTCCATCTGGCCTCAGAATCAGTGCATCAGAGCTAAATACGAATCCTTTTTTCACCTGTAACTGGCACCTCCTTTTTACTGATGGGAAAACAGTGTTTCAGAAAAATTAAGTCACTTTCTCAGTCACACACTTATAAGGAGTAGAGCTAAAATTTGAACTCAAGTCCCTTTTGCCTCTAGACGTGTGTGTGTGCGTCCATCCATATATACATGTCTACCTGGAAGAACGCCAGCTAAATGTCACTGCCTCTCTAGACACAGCACAAACTAGCAAGAAAATCTAAATTTCAAAATGCTTACTTTGAATTCAAATCAGTTTAATAATGACAATCTAACTAAAAGTATATTGAGCTAATACCTGTCTTTAAAAAAGAAAAACCCTCAAAATTTTACAATGGAAAAACAAGTGGGAGATTTGTGTGGTTTTACGCGTTGATGATGAGGACTGACGATAGGGGAGTAAATGCCTATAAAACGGACAGCTTTCCTGTGTCAGTCTTTGCATCTGGAGTTTGGCATAAGTTATTTCAATTATTTGTTGAAATGGTGCTAATATTTTCAGTCTTAAACAATTGTTCTAGGGACCTCCTAATTTTCCTGGTATGTAAGCATGATGTTATTGGCCTAATTGAACTTGGAAACATGCGTTTATGAAAACAAGGTTATAGAGGGTGGTTAAATAAGCTAAAATAATATTATTGGTGGTGAACTTTAACTTTATTATAATTTAATTATATTTAGTCCTAAAAACCTAATATTTTGTCAATGGGAAGAGAAATGTATTCATTCAGCAGAGATTGACTGAGTGTCCTAACCAGACACAGTGGGAATTAGAGAATGAACTTACCAGCCAAACTGCAAGTGGAAATTTGCACCAAGTCTACCATCATTTGGTGACTGCTTATTTGCATATGCACATATGAATATATTGAAATATTTATTGTAATTGAGTGTCTGCATTCAAAACGAGTCCCCCATTTATTTATGCTTGACCTTGGGCAAATTACTCCAATTGTGTGTGTGTGTGTTTCTGTCCCTGCAGCTGTAAAATGAAGTGCATGATACGGTGTCTACTTCACTGGGTTATTAGGAAGACTAATTGAACTGATAAATGGAAAGGCTTAGCGGAGTGTCTGGCACGTAGGCTTAAATGTATTAATATCATTATTTTATCAGATGCTTCTCCAGCATCATTCAAGATGATCATATAGATTGTCTCATTTGATGTGTTAATATGGTGAATTGTCTTAATAGACTTCCTCACAGTAAAGAATGCAGCATTTCCAGAATAAACTTAATTTATGAATAATATTTAATCATTTTTATGCATACTGTATCAAATTTGCTTAAATTTTGCCGAAAATGTTTAGAAGTGGAGTGACACTGTCATTTTCTTTTCTTTCTATTATGTTTATCTAGTTTTATATTTGGGTTCCTGTACCCACAAGTGGGTAGTGTCCCCTCTTCCTCAGCTGCTTGTGTAAGATGGGCATTTCTTAAAGTTTGGTGAAATCATCAAGGCCAGCATTTTTTTTATAAGAGAATTTTAAAGCTTTGACTTAATTTAAAATATAGAAGTAGAATTTTTTTATTTCTTCTTTAGTTTTTTCTATTTTTATACAAAATTGTTCATTCTGTCTAATTATTCAAATGTATTGTTATACAGTTTATAATATTCTGTGGTTTTTAACATCAGTTATTTTTGTACTTGTGATGGCTAATATTGTTAGCCATCTTTTCATGGCTAATATTGTTTATTAGTGTACTCTATGTCCTTGGAAGTCTTGATAATTTTGTGCATTTTATAACTGTTTAATGAAGCTAGGTTTTGGCTTTGTTGATTCATTCAATAATATTCCACAATGCTTATTTTCCTCTTTTATTGATTTCTGCTCTTTATTATTTTATCCTTTTTTAAAAAAATTTATCCTGTTTGTATTTTAATATCTTTTTCAATTGAATTGAATATTCAGCACATCTTTTATAACATACAATTTTAAGAATATAAATTTTTCTAAATATGGTGTTAAGCAAAATCACCACTATGATTATTCTTAGCCCTTCAAAAACTTTTCTAGGATGAATGGCAGACAGCTTATACTCTGACTCAGGCAGCTGCAGTTACAATCAACTCAAATGTCCACTGAGAAAGTACAGCTTAGTGGGTCTCCTCCAATACTATGGCACCAGTCATATTGCTGTGCCAATCCTGCCGGGGCTGCCTAGAATTCCTGAGCAATATGGTAGATGATAGAATCTACAGAGGGGACACCCATCTTTCACTTTAGTCACTATGTCTCCTTCCCTAGCTTGCTAAGTTTTTGAATATGCAGAAAATTTTATAGACATAATCAATTTATTAATTGATTTGGTTAATGTAGTTTATGAACTTGTGATTTGGAGGAGTCTGATAAGTACTGAAATGAGCAAACATCAGGTATTATAAAATTGATGATGGAGAGTGGAAGAGGAAAGAGAAGGAAATGGTGTTGACACAGAGATGGCCAGTTTCTGAGTACCTACGTGGTGGCTGCACCCTCTGCTTATGTGGCCAATAAGAGTTCTGGTGAAGTCTGGCCGTCATCCAGTAAAGGCGTTTTTGGCGCTGGTCAGAAATGGTATCTAGCCCTAATGATCCAACATTTCTGTTAGAGATGGATATCCCAGTGCTTGGCAGTGAGTGGTATCTGACTCAGGGCAAAGAGTAGAGGCAGTTTGCAGGAAGTTTTGGTAAATTATACGGGGGAAATCTAGGACCAACTTGAAGCACCTCCCGATATATTCAGTCATCTCCCCATGTGACCCTGTGTCTGTTAAGGAATGCTGTCTCCTTGGAATTCTAGGTAGAATCTTGTCACAAACAGTGTTTTGCTAACAGGTGTTAATGTTGGATTTTTCTCTGCGTTCTGCATCATTTCATCTCTAATCACCCCAATCACTGGCTATGGTTTATGAGTGATGTGGGTCAGGGTTGGCCAAACTGCCCTTCTGTGACGCAGGATAAAGAAGCTGCAAGAGAAGGTTCACGCTGCACATCTTCTCAGAGACCACGCACCGCGTGTGTGAAAACGGAGGAGCTTGAGTTGTCCTGGCGCCAAGAGAGACACATAACTTAATAATTTCCTATCATCACCTGAAAGCTCAGACACTTCTTATTGTGCCCCCTACCCCCATCTTCGCAGTGACATTTTAGAATCTTAAGAAGATCAGTCCTCCCAACAACTGTTGGTAAACGTTGCTTCAATCTCTTCTCCAATTGGCTGACAGTATGGAAGGAACTACAGTAGCAAACAGACTTCTCGTGGTGACAGATGGGCCATGCTTATTTCATGTTTGAGTCTGTTCTGCTTAGAATTTATGTTGACAAAAAGAAAAAAAAAAAAGACGGAAGAGATTTCCTGGAAGCAGGGAGGTGTTTGTTGTGTTTCACAGGATGCCTGAAAGGCACAGGATCCCACTCACTCCCCAGCCATCACGCTGCCCGAGTGCCATCACCAGCAGCAGGCTGGCACCTTGCCCTGCAGATCCCACCCTGAGACAGAGAAGGAAGAAACGGAAACTGATATTTTACTGGCTTCGAAAAAGCCCCCAAGTAATATTTCCAAAGAAGGTTTTTGATGATGCCAGCAAAAACAATTAAAAAAAACACAAAACAACAGAAAACTGTAAATTCTACTACAAGCAAATAAAAATGCAGTCCTCACAGTGTGTTTCAGGGGTGGTCTTTTTTGGTGAACATACCCAACTGCTCATTTGTGAGGGAAATACGTGTGGACCCATTAAATCATGATACGGGGTTTCCAGGTAAAGTCATTGCCAACGGGATTGCCAACGGGAAAGTCATTTCCAGGTTGAGTGGTTTAATTTTTGGTTGACAAGATGAAGTTTATTCAATGCATAAAAGAGAAGGAGGGGGACTGAGCAGAGAGAGGAAAGAGCAAGGCGTATAAGTTAGTAAGGTGCCTGATGCAATGCTCAGTCATTTTTAGTTATTTGCAGTTATTTTATTGTAAATATAAACTGCTGTCCATTGTTCATTCTACTTTTTTTCATTACCTGGGTAATTTATCATTGTTTTATTTAATTTTTTTTAGAACTCTGTGTGTTTCTTTCTTTAGGGCTTAAGAAATGTTTTATTGGAAATATTTGATATAGACCTGTGTATGGTTTAGAATATAAATATGAAAGTGCTTACCCTTCACTTCTTTGCTATTTTTAATTTATACATTGCACAATCGCTTCCTCTTGAGGTTCCAATCACTTCTGTATTGCAACAATTATTTATTATTTGTAAAATCAAATCTTTAGAAAAAGCTTCCCTAATTTCACTTCCAGGCTTTTTTTCCCCCTCCAGAGTAATAAAGAGTTAGCATAGTAAGTAAAATATTTTCCTCTTTTAGTAGAGTGAGATTTCTCATCAGGTGTCAGGACAGGTGGGGTCCCCTTTACTCCCACGGTGTCCCTTCTGCCATATCTGTGCCCTGAGTTTCTATTTAACTATCAACCTGTATTGTAGAGTTTCATCCCATCCTCTATGCACACTTCTCCACTGCCCGTCCATTTTTAATTTGTGCATGCAACAATGTCTATCTTAAATTTTTTTTTAACTTTTAATTTTGAATTAGTTATATAATCACATGCCATTTTAGGAAACAATACTGTGAGATCCTGTATACCTTTCACCCAGTTTCCCCAGTAGAACATCTTGCAAATTGTAGTACAATATCACCAGCAGGAAACTGACAATTATACAATCCACTGGCCTAATTCAGATTTCTCCAGTTTCACATGCACTCATCTGAGTGCGCGTGTACACGTGTGTGCGCATGCGCATTTGGTTCTGTGTAGTTGCGTTCCATGTGTAGGGTTGTGTGAGCGGCACCACAGCAAACACAACAGTTTCCTGACAAGGACCCTACACTGCCTTGTCTAACTCCAAGCACCTCCCTCCCACCGGTCCCTCAGCCCTGGCAACCACGAATCTCCTCTCGACTAACTGTTGTCATTTCAACTGTTGCGAAGGGAATGCAGGGGATGTGGCCTTTTGACGTCTTTAACAGCCCTTTTAACGTGGCCCCCACGTTCTTGGGAGCAGCAACTTGTCTCCTTGAAATGACCTTTACAATAGCTCTGCTTCACTTCTTCAACCCAGATGTTAACTCCTACTGAGTTACGAACACCGGCAACATCTTGCACCTGGGACCCAAAGGTCTAGTTTTCGTCGATTTTGTTTTCTGATCGCTGCTGTTCGGTTTTACCTTCCCCTTGCTGAGGAGAAACTCTTGAACCTTTAACATTCCCTTTGAACACTTGGACCTCTTTGCTGGGACAGGAATCAGACTACTTTGCAGTTTAGAGTGGGACAGAGGCATGTGACGAGGCCAGAGAAGCAGGCAGGGCCCTATCGGGGCTGAGGAGCTTAGATGACCTGGGGGGTCGACAACTCCAACCAAGGGCACAGCGGACATTTCGAGTTCGCTCAGAAGGGGGCGCTGTAATCCTTCCTGGCCTGCTTCTTCCGGGTACCGTCTTGGGTGCCTGCTCTGTGCCCGGTACCATGCTAGATATGTTTATACAATCAGCTCATTTAATGCTCCTAGTCTCTCTGCCTCAGGTACATCAGGACCTATGGACCCCTCACAGAGATCAGGTAACTTTCCTCTAGTCATACAGTGGGTGGAGAAGGACTACAATTGCCATTAAAATCAAGGTCATTTTCAGAAAAGCCTTACTTATGAACGCAATCACTTCTCCCGCACTGAAGGTCATGAGCGCCTGTGAAGACGTATAATATACTCTTCCTCTTCTACTGGGGTCCTTTCTTTTTAGTAGTCTTCCTCAAGTTATGAACGCTTTAGCATAAATTTGTGTGAGATCTACAAGACAATACATACTATCTTGTGGTAAAATTCGTGTAGTTTATACTTCCTACTTAGACTTTTATAAATTCTTCCTTATCTTCATTGTTGATTTTTCTATAGAATCTCTTCCATTATTTTTCTCCATTCTATGTCATACTCATATCCTATTTCCAGCACAGTATTCCATTTCCTCCCCCACACCTGACATTCAGGTTACAGAACTTCTGATCAAATTCTTTCCCTTTCCTTTAAGTCTCTGTAAGATGCCCGTTGCCCACTTGCTCTGAGCCCGTCATTCAGATGTCACAAGCAGCGATCCAGAAAGAAAGCTGCATGTTCTTGTTTTTATTTTAAATCTAGCTACACATATTCTACATCCTTTTTCCTCTTCCAAAGTCAATAAAAATAAGTTCCGGGATTTTTTAAAGTCTCTCATCTTTCTCTCCCATGAATCAGCAGAAATGAGTAACAGTCATATGTTTGATGAGTCTTGGCAGCCCGTCCATCATCGCTGGGAAGAGAGAACTTCTCATTATCAATGTCAAGGCGATGTATGACTGCCTTCAGCCCTCTTGAAGAAAATTACAGCATCTCTGGTTCCTGGGGTAAACAACAGGACCCACTGAATTTATGGATACTTGTAACTTTTTGTTCCCTATAGTTGTGTGAGATGTTAGGTCTTCATAAGGAACAGCTCCATTCTGGGTGACAAAAACAATATTTTTGTTGAACTATGAACTTCCATTTACTAACTTTTGTCAGGACTCTTACATCCTCATCACATTTTTAAAGTTTTTGAAGAATTTTTCCTGGACAATGTTCTCCATCGTAACTAGAAACTTTTCCTTAGCTCTAATAAACAGAGAGAGAAGAGAAAGAGACTGGGAGAACTTCTCAGTTCTGTCCATCCTTTAGCTGGAAATCCAGCTTCATAAGAGACCCCCATGGTGTGATGACCTCAAGCAAGGAGTGCCCAAACTTCTGGTGAACGGGGACATTTTGTAACAGTGCCAGGTGGGATCTGAAGTCGGATGAGAGTCTTTTCGCTTTTTATAAGGACTTTACCTCTGATGTGTCCGTTCACTTTTCATGGCTTGTGACACTGGGCTTTCTGGGAAACCTGGGTTTGAGCTGGCCTGATTGCTTAACTTTCTCTCAGGATACAGTTTTGTTGCATTTGCTAGGTGTTAAATGTTAGCCAAAATACAAAAATTAAAAATATCACATCCACTATGTGTGCAGTCCAGCTTTCCACTTCAACCCCAGCCCACACAGCAGCACAACTAAGTCACCCTCACTTCCCAGTGATCTCCCTGCCCTTTGTCCTTCTCTTGACCTGCTAGCCATCCCCAGGTTCCTCCTCCCAGCTAGCCATCCCCGGGTCCCTCCTCCCAGCTAGCCACCCCCAGGTCCCTCCTCCCAGCTAGCCACCCCCAGGTCCCTCCTCCCAGCTAGCCACCCCCAGGTCCCTCCTCCCAGCTAGCCACCCCCAGGTCCCTCCTCCCAGCTAGCCACCCCCAGGTCCCTCCTCCCAGCTAGCCACCCCCAGGTCCCTCCTCCCAGCTAGCCATCCCCAGGTCCCTCCTCCCAGCTAGCCATCCCCAGGTCCCTCCTCCCAGCTAGCCATCCCCAGGTGCCTCCAGCCATCCCCAGGTCCCTCCTCCCAGCTAGCCGTCCTCAGGTCCCTCCTCCCAGCTAGCCACCCCCAGGTCCCTCCTCCCAGCTAGCCATCCCCAGGTCTCTCCTCCCAGGTAGCCATCCCCAGGTGCCTCCTCTCAGGTAGCCATTCCCAAGTGCCTCCATCCAGGTAGCCATCTCCAGATGCCTCCTCTCAGGTAGCCATCCCCAGGTGCCTCCATCCAGGTAGCCATCCCCAGGTGCCTCCATCCAGGTAGCCATCCCAAGGTCCCTCTGAAAGTTGTAAGAAGTTTGGGATTTATTAATAGTTCCTTAAACAGTAACATCCTATGATCACTGTAAACAAACTGTTCACCATCTAATTTCCTAATCATTACAGTGTCAACATTAGTAATTTCAGGGGAAAGAGGAGAAACTATGGAAGCTATGGGAAAACACTCTGCTAGAAATATCAGTGGTACTTTTTGAAAATAATAAAAAGAGCCAAAGAAGAAGGCAAACAAGCCCTTAAGGTGTACAAAACAGAATATCTAAGCTTATGAACCATATTCTAACTTTTAAAAGTTGTACTTCTAGTTGATCTTAATTTTATTCCATCCTCTGGATAACACCAAGGTAGAAACTCCTTGGAATCTAACATAAAATAATTAGATGGACAGCATATCATGTACCTAGTCTTGTAAGAGGGAAATAGAAAGCTTTTTTAGCTTCCTTTTTATTGGTCTGATTTTTAAACCCCTTGGGTGTGTCAAGAAGTAGAATTGAAGTAAGAACAAGAAAAGTTCTGAACACTGCTTTCCTTCGACTTGTCAATTACTTCAGCGGAGTGTGGGATGGATAGAAATGTATCTGTTTGATTTGCTTCTTTCTCTTTCTCCAGGATTTTCTGAGTTTCCCAGTTATTCAGCTAAGCACAGATTGCTGTTCACACAGATGCACTGCCATGATTTCTGATTTGCTGGTTGTCATTACCATTAATACCCAACTAGGCTGTCAGACTGTCACTCCTTGTTGTTGCAATAATTTGTTTTATATAAGAGACTTGATTCATGAAGAAGGGGGAGAGGATAAAAATCCTTCAGTTGTCCTGTTTTTTACTTGGAAGTACACAGGGGTTATGCAAAAGCGTTAGGAAAAACATACACCACTTTCATCCTCAAAAGTTAATTGCTAAGCACAGAACTCGGATATGGTTTTACAGCTGAACCAACATGCCTTGTGAAGCTTGAAATTGGGTGGAGTTCAGATCAGTTCTCAGGAATATTTCCATCCATGGTTCTCAAGTTGCTTCATCTGACATAGCGCAAAGCATAGTTCTTCAAATGAAGAAGAAGTCTCTGTGTCCGGAGCACACTGCCTTGTAGAGCCATCAGTGGGCACCTGAGGTGGAACATTGGCACGCAGCTCGGAGTCCCATATGCCATCACCTCGGAAGGCCTAGTTCTCTGAGAGCCCACGTAGTGGAGTGTCTGTGGGTTTAACTGCCGTTTCCATTCCAGTTCCCAGCAGTACCATAGTCTGGGCCTTGAAAGAACTGCCCACTGCGTGGAGTGACTGGTACAGGCCCTTCACACCCAGTGCTGGCGCTTCTCCAGTTCTGGTCTCATTTCCTGGTCAGCTGGGAATCCTTACATTCGTGATAGAATGGGAGGAGGCAAGCTTCCCCCTCCAAACCCCATTTCCCACACAGAGGGCAAGAGGCCCTGCTCACAGGACAGATGGGTTTCTGAAATTTAGTCGGAATAAAAAAGAAGTAGTTAATTATATGCTGTCTGCAACATATCCACTTAAAATATAAGAATATAGATAGTAGGTGAAAGTAAAAAAGGCATTCAACATTGACACTAATGAAAAGAAACTGTGGCTATCTTCATGTCAGACAAAGTAAACTTCAAAAGTAGGAAGATTTATAGGACTAAAGAGAGACAATCCACAATGCTAAAAGGGTCAGTTTACTCAAAAGACGCAACAGTCTTAAATATGGATGCATCTCAGAACAGGGCTTCAAAATACAAAAGGAAAATCGCAGAGGACTGAAAGAAGAAATAGGAAATCCAGCATTATAATCAGACTTCTGGTTACAGCTCCAGGACAGATAAGAGTGTGGAAGTCATCACCCCTTTTTTGGTTCCGACAAAAAAAGGCTGAACCAACTGAAAATTCACAACTTCCTTCATTGCTGGTGGGAATGCTAATGATATAGCCACTCGAGAAAACCTGTTGATGGTGTCTTATGACAGTAGACGTACAGTTGCCTTAGAATTCAGCAATCCCACTCCTAGACTTTATCTTAGAGAAAAGAAGACATATATTCACGCTAATACCTATATACAAATGTCTGGAGCAGAATTAGTTACAATCCCTTGAAGTGGAAGCAACTCAAATATCCTGGAAATGAACGGACAGGCAAACCACAGGCGCACCATACATTGAAAAAGTACTCAGTAGTAAAGAAGAGAAACTACTGACACCCACAATAAGGACGAATCTCAAATGCACTTGCTACGTGGCTGAAGCCAGACCCTAAAGTCTCCATATTACACGGCATTCTAGAAAATGTAAATTCTAGAAATAGACCCGTGTTTGCCAGGGGCTGGGGTTGGGGTGAGGTGTTCACTACAAAGGGACTCAAAGAAACTTTTAGGAGAGATGGAAGTGCTCTGTGTATTGATTGTGGTAGTGTTTCTGCCGCTATTTGTATTTTTTTTTTAAATAATAAGACTGCCCACTAAAAGGGAGAAGTTTTCTTTTGTAAATTATAATTAAATACACTTGATTTTAAAATAATGAATGTGAGCTATACTGTTTGATATAATTTAGATAAAACTTTAGTACATTCATAAATTTCAATAAGAGATAATAAATATAATTGCTGACTTAAAAAGTTGAATGTAACAAACCAGAGGAATTACTAATCACCTGATGTCAGGACACTTGCACATATTTACTTAATGCTTCATTTAAGTGTACGTACCTGTGCCTCCTGCTCACCGCTGAATCACCTCACATCCTTACAGCTATGGGCTCCTTATTCATTTCCAACGGGATGACGGTGGCAAGGAGAGGACGTGTTACCCACTTGAATTTCTATTACAAGAGTAAATGTGTCATGTTATACACATGATGCTCAGGTATCTCAAACTCCTGGCCACATTCAGAAGCTACAGGTTTTTTGTGTTTTGTTTTTCTTTTAAATCGGTCTTTTTGGTATTCTTCACTTCTGACTGGTTGTATTTTATAGTTTCTGTGTCCTTTTTAATGTTTGTTCTCTCTTTGTTGAAGTTCTCACTGAGTTCCTTGACCATCCTTATAACCGTTTTTTTTTTAACTCTGTAGGTTTCTTGCCTCCATTCATTTAGTTCCTTTTCTGGAGTTTTCTCTTGTTCTTTCATTTGGGACATATTTCCTTGTTTCCTCATTTTGGCTGCCTCTCTGTGTTTGTTTTTATGTTTAGGTAGATCTGCTATGTCTCCCAGACTTGGCCAGGTGGCCTTATGTAGTAGGTGCCCTGTGGGGCCCTGTCACAGTCTCCCTGGTCACCTGATCTAGGTGCCCCACCAGTGTCCCTTGTGCAGGTTGTGTGTGCCCCTCCTGTTGTAGTTGGTCCTTGATTGCTATTGGCACATCAGTGGGTGGGATTGACCCTCAGGCTGACTGGCTGTGGCGTTTGGACATGTCCACAGCTTATGGGCTGCTGTGGGGGCAGGGTCTTGACCCCAGCAGGCTCTTGTGCCTGTTGAGGCTGCCCTATATGTGTGCCACTTGTGGGACTAATTGGGTGGTACTCTGCTGTGGTCTGAAGCCAATCTCCAAGTATGTTGGTTCTGAGCCTTCTTGGGAGGGGCTCTGGTGCAGGTGCAGGTCGCCCACCGCCTGTGACTGGCTGGGGACTACCTGGTAGGAGCTACAAAGTGACCTGCAGTTGTTCGCTGCCTGTGCTAAACCTGGAGGTGCGTGGGAAAGGCCACACTGAAAATGGAGGAGAGCTGCCACCAGTACTGAGTCTGTGGTAGCTCCGCTGAAAGCCAGGACACCCTGAGGACTCCTGCTGGCTCCTGGCTCCCTTAAGGTTCAGCCACTGATGGAGCCTCCTGTAGTACAGAAGGTGGGTGAGGCAGGGTCTCAGGGAGTCACTAGAGTGGGAAGCGTTGTGGTCACCAGGGTAATGTAAGTTCTAGTTTGGTGCCAGTGTTGAGTTTGAAGCTACTCAGCAAGGCTAGTGACCACCTGCCTGGGATCTGTGGATTCCCAGAGTTTTTGCAAAAAGAGTGCAATGCTGGCGGGGCTGGCTGCTCATGAGAAAGTGCCTCCAGTGTTGGGGAAGTTGGGTGGGGGCAGGGTTCCAGGGAGCAAGATTGAGCGGCGAAGCTCTTTCAGCCAATAAGATTCAGATTTGGCCATGAGAGGGCGGGGTCAACACATTAAACATGGTGCCCACCTGCTGGCTGCACAGGACCAGGGTCTCTCACAGGGAAAATGGTGACTGTCCTCCAGATTTTACTTCAAAGCCACACACCTCAACCTGTCCCTTGTATGTCTCTGACATCCCTCAAGTCACTGTCTTTCCTCTGGAGCCCAAGGTGAGTGCCTGTGGGTCTGTGCAGGCCCTTTAAGAGGATGGTTGGGTTTCCTGCAGCCTTCTGTTCCACCTGGATGGTCAGAATCCCCACAGCCAGATGTCGTGGGGGCTCCTCTTCCTGGCACCAGTACTCTGGGCTAGGGAGTTTGGTGTGGGGATCCAGTCTCTTGTTGTTCCAGAGGAAACCTCTGTGGCCAAAATATCCCTCCTGATTCACACAGAGGTTTGGGGCCAGCTTGTTTCACGTCTCCATCCCTTCTACAGGTCTTGATGTGGCTTTTTCTTTATGTTTAGTTATAAAACTTCTGTTCAGTGAGACTTCAGATGGTTCTCCAGGTTGATTTTTCTATAATTTAGTTGTAATTTTAATGTGTTCATGGAGGGAAGCAGGCACAGTGTTTACCTACTCTACCATCTTGGGTCTCTCTCTTAAATTTGTCTAGACGCTACAGTTTTACAAAGATCCTTGAATTTTATCTTGGAAAAATGTCAGTGCAAAACAACGTCCATGATTTATTCCTGCATTTGATAGACAGCCAACCTGTGGTCCATCAAAGAGGAGATGGGGGAAGAAATGCATACCTCGCTTTACTTTGCTGCCCCATTTCCTGTGGGTATCTCCCCTTGCAGGAACTTGGCAGGTTGGCACAGGACTAGAAAGCTGTTGATGCCTTCCTCTCGGATTAGCCTCACAGGGCACAGAGCTGAAGGGAGTAGAGTGTGTATCTCAAGCCTAGTATCCTTTCTTTGAAAAGAATATTTCAGTTTGATGTGTCAAAAATCTATCAGTCTTACTTTCATGATATATTTTGGGAGCTTAAGAAATCCTTGGTCTAAATGCTTTCTCAGATTGTCGGGCAGTGATTTGAGGTTTAATTCTACTTTCCCTTGGGTATCTGTGTTGACTTGCAGTTTAAACTGGACATTCAAGTCACCGGGCTTGGATAGGAATGGATGTCTTTAAGGGATAAATGGGTTCCATAAATCGAACGATTCTGACTAAGAATCTGGAAAATCTTAGTGAAGTAGTGGAGCATGTTTGTATTGTTTTGGTTAAAAAGAAAAATGAAAAGCATTTTCAAATCCTACAAAAAGCCTAAGAGAAAGGATGGTGCCAGTATTAGCACGATGACTAAAAGCACTGATTTTGAAGCCAACCTGCTGATGTGTGATTCCAGCTCTAACAGCTGTGTGACTGTGGATATGCTAGTTATCTACTCTGTGTCTGTCTCTCGCTCTCTTTTTTTCATACGTAAGATAGTTTTAATAGCAGCCTTCATGAGTTAACAGAGACACACTTCTTAGAACAGTGCTGATGTGAACTAAGTGCTGTGGAAGTGTTTTCCATAAAATGAAATATGGCATGCCTTTAAATAACTAATGACATGGAGGAAAAGAAATCAATTTGACCTTGAGGTTTTAAACATTCTCTTTCAAGGGGCTCGGATTTAGTGAAATAGGTTCACATTTTTTCCCCAAACGATTTGGTTTTGAAATAAACAAAATTATATAATCCTAACTGTGAGGTTTGTTATTGTCTTTTTCAGATTTTTAAAGGAACCCATGGACAGACGGGAAGTATGTAAATATTATAATAACTAAATAAAAATGTAATGGGATAGCCCATCAACTTTGGAGATGAAGGGATTAGGGACAGCTTAGAATTGCTAGGCCCTACCTCCGAATACAACTACACTGGGGGTTATGGATTCAACATCCAAATTTTAAGGGGGACCCAAACATTCAGTCTATGAAAACATCTAACTTAAATTATTGTGTTAGCCACCAGAATAACTGAAGATAATGTTTTGAAAATAAATTGGAAATAGAAGAGATGTTTTATTTTGCAATTTAATTATTTAATGTACTGTTGGAATTATTTTTTACTATGTACATATATTACTTTAATTAATAAGAAATATAATTTAAGAGAAGCACCCCCAAATACTGATTGTTTATGCTGTGTGATGTAATGTCCTTATTTCAGAGTTATTTTCCTGGCTTGAAAGGAAGTCAAAGTTGAAATCATTGTCAAAAGGCTTATTAAATGATTAAAAAGAAAAACAAAAGCATGCATTTTCACAGGGAAATATAGTTTTAAATGTAATTTTCATCTGTTTTTAAAAGTACATTTTCCTCTTAAAATTCTTAATCATTAGGTCTTTCCAAAGTAAAGGAAATAAGAACATTGCCATAACTGAGATATAAGAAAACTTCAAACACAGAGGTTGTTTTTTATGATTCCTAAGGGGGAAATCTGATAGTTATTTAGAACGAGAATCTGAATAATGATGATGTGTGCATAGCTTTAAAAATAATTTGTTGGTGGCTGTTACAGCGTAAACCAGTAACTTCTTACTTCTTTGTTAGGGAAATAGCTTTTTTGACTTCCAAATTGCAAGGACAATGTAGGGTCAAGATCAGGTGTCTGGCTGATATGAAATAAACAAGACTGTCAAAATGGCAGAAGAATGGCACGCACCTGCCCCAGATACTGACACAACCACCTATTTCTGGAAGCATTTGGACTCCAGGGAGCACTGGAGGGTCTGGAGCCTACTTAGTCAACCAGCCAGTTCTGGGCTAGTTAATTCTGGGATTCATAACTCAATGCACATGCAGCTGGTGCTTGAAGGCAGGAGATCTTTAAAGTGTCTCCCCACCAGGAACTTTGAGTCCTCGCTCTTCTTGGGAAGACAGAAGGAAAAGGAGGCCAAGGTTAAACAGTCTGCCAGGAAGGGAATGGAAATTAACAGTGAGAGACAAAATAGCTGAACGGAACTTGCTCAAGACCACATGCTCGCGGGGCTGCGGGCTCCTACTTGGGTCACAGTGCTGAAAAGGGCCCTTTCTCGCAGTTCCTACTACTTTTTCCTGTCATCCAGCACAGTACAGAATAAGAAAAAAATACAATAATTACTGGTAGAGGCTGTTCAACGTGAGTTATCATTTACTCTAATATGTTGGAGAGGTAGAACCACCTTACAATTACATTCATTTTAAAACTTTGCTTTTAACCGACTTGAAGAGTCATCTCTGGCAACCTCTTCCAGCAGCCTACCTTAGAATCTGCCAAAGCCACAGTATTTTCTAAATCAATATTTAGTTAATGAAGCTCTATTGCAACAGGTTCTCAGCTCTACTTTTTAACAAATGTGATCTCCATGGCATTGTAGAATCTTACATTTTCATAAGCTCATATTCCCACACTTTCCTTGTCATGAGCATTATACACACATCTTAGAGTTGCAGGGCAATTACAGGAAGCTGCAGAGATGCGGGTGGCAGCTCATCACAGCCAGAGCCGGGAAGTTCCTAGCTTCTCAGCAGACAGCACTGTGGCCTTCAGCCGAAGCAAACCAGCAATGGCCTCCAAAGTCATGGCACTGCCAGGCTGAAGGAAGTTTCTAACTAACCCATCACTTTGTAGAAGCATTCTGAACCTCAGTGCCGAGGAGAGAGAAAGACGGAATTTCAGAAAAGAGCAAGACATCTGTTGCCTCCCGTTTCCTGGAGCCTTGCATTGCCAGGTGTGTGCTGATGGTTTTTGTTCCCCTCCTATTTCCAGCACAGGCAGAAATCTCCCCAGCAAGCCCATTAGAGTGTGAGCTCAGAGCTTCCACAGCCACGCGTGAGGTAATAAGTACAACACCAATGTGAGTCACTTCCTGAGATACGAATCCTTCACACGGTAAACCACTGCAGCAGCCACAAGCAGATCGAATTGAAGGGAGGGGAAAAAAAAAAAAAAAAACACACAAAACCTCCCCCCCCCCACAAATCTTCAAATAACAACCAACAGCTAAAGTTATGTCTTAGGAGAAGAAAAGGACCAAATTGCTGGGATTCCCTTAGGTTTTATTACAAGTGTCCATTTCCAGTTTTTGTTACACTTTATTGCCTCAAAACATGGATGCATCTGTCTCCAATGGTGCTCATCTTTTGCCAGCCATTCCCCACTGCATTAGTGACAAAAGCCCCTCCGACGGTGCCCATCCTATTTCAGCTTTATCACATCGCTATACTCAGAAGAGTTCAATGCAATTTAAAACATAAAACAATGGCTTTTGCTATCTGAAACCTGCTCTGAAGACATGTGAAAATATGGTGGTGGGATGATAGAGGTAGATGGAAGAAAAAACCTCCACTTTAAAAATGTCTGCCTGTTGGAATAGAAAAAACACAAATCGTAAAAACACCGCCGAGTTCCCCACACACACTGACAACTGGGATTTGGCTCTTTAATCTGAAGTTTTCCTTCAGGAATTCTTGCCAGGATATTCTAATTGAGCTATTGTCCAAATGGATTACTTTGCTGGATTCCACGAGGCCCTCTGTACTCAACACGACAGTGGAAGGGCTGTCCTTTCACCTGGTCCACCGGGGTTGTCCTCAGCTGACTCACTTGGCTCGCTCACATCTGTGCCTTACCTGTCCTTCAAGTTGATTCCTTTGTGGCATGTAGTTTTTCTTCTCTGGATCCCAGGGGCTTTTTACAGCCTCAATTGTCATGGTGTATATTGCTCTTTAGCTATGTGGCTTATATAATTAATTACTCGTAAAATCAGGATTATAGAACATCAGAGCTGTGATAAAGCAGGACAATCAGAGCTCCTAAATTCAGGAGATTGGCACGTGGGCATTCCAGCCTTCAGCGTAGGTCCATGTGACCGTGGTCTTAGGCATCCCCTACAGCTTTTCTGACCTCCCATTCCCAACGTGGGCAGAGAAGTGCTGTATGAAATGAGATAACACGTGTGAGCCCTCCAGCATTCAGCTAAAAGGTGTCCTCAAAACAGGCTTCATGATTGTTCCAGGTCCCCCTCCTCTGGCTGCTTCCAGGCGATGTTGTACCGACTCGTCATGGCATATGATGCTGCGGTGCAGTCCGCTGCGTATACCAGGTCAGACAATTACGCTCACGAACTCATCCTAGAAAAAGTGCTACATCCCTCATTGCTGAATATCACTACGGTCACCTTCGAAGCACTCTCCTTGGGAAGCTATGCACTGACGCCAGCACCTACTGTGTTTCCCCGAAAATAGGACCTAGCCGGACAGTCAGCTCTAATGCGTCTTTTGGTGCAAAAATTAATATAAGACCTGCTCTTATTTTACTATAATATAAGACCAGGTCTTATATAATATAATGTAATTAATAATATAATATAATATAATATAATATAATATAATATAATATAATATAATAATACCTGCAATTTTGGACCTCTTTTTCTGGAATGGCCATCAGAGCTGTCGTCAGATTACCCTTGATGTACTGAATGTCATCAAAATGTCTTCCTTTCAATATTTTCTTTATCTTTGGGTAAAGAAAGAAGTCATTGGGTCCAGATCAGGCGAGTAGGGAGGGTGTTCCAATACAGTTATTTGTTTGCTGGCTAAAAACTCCCTCACAGACAGTGTCTTGTGAGCTAGTGCATTGTCGTGATGCAAGAGCCAGGAATTGTTGGCGAAAAGTTCAGGTTGCCTAACTTTTTCACGCAGCCTTTTCAGCACTTCCAAACAGTAAACTTGGTTAACTGTTTGTCCAGCTGGTACAAATTCATAATGAATAATCCTTCTGATATCAGAAAAGGTTAGCAACATTATTGCAACAAGTTCTCGAACTTAATTGTCAGAGCTTATATGCTTCCCCAATTGGTGGTTAGCATCTCAGAGATACAGACTTACCTTAGTTATATTTGTGCTTTTGTCCAAGGGAGAGAAATGACAAATGGTAAGCACTTAATAACTATTAAGTAACTTACATCCTTGGTAAATGACTAAACGGTCCTTGTAGACCATAAAGCACCATATAAATATGAGGTGAGACTAAACACAGATGTAAGGCACAGCTGGAAGCCCCTCACCATGATACCTTTGTTTTATAAATGAGGAAACAGAAGTACAAAGAGATGGACTGCCCTGGGCGGTTTACTGCTGTATTTGAATCTACTAGAGCCAGGTCTCTTGGCTTTCAATTTAGAACTCTCCACCACTTCCATCTCTTTATTTGTGTATATTTAGTTACCATGTAGACTATGACTCCTTATACCTACTGATCCTGTAATCTGCTTCTGCTGCCATTTCAAAAATGTTTGGTAAACATTTGAAAATAACAGGGATATATTGGTTATGGTGATTATGTTGATGATGAAAAATTATTTTGATGGATATTTGGGCGTTTCTCTCATATTTGCAGTATCCACCTAAAGTAGCATCTGTGTGTAAACCATTGCGATACATTTATAGGAATAAAAATAATGTGAATTTTTTTCTCTGGGAAAAAAAGAGGTAGAATTATTAGGCAAAATTCAAACTAGTGTTACAATGGTTCATTAAATGTCTGTATTGTTTTATAAAATGATACACACACTTCCTCTTTATGGAAATACAGTTGGCTGGATAATCTGAAGTCCTTTTCTCTTGTGATATAAGTAGAGCCCGAAGAACTTCCAGCTAACTTATTTTTAATCCTTTGTTGAACTCAGTGGGAAGTGAAGGACATCAGCAAGGAAAGACAAAATGAAAAACAAAACAAAAATGATAGAAAATGCTGATGAGTGAGAATTAAATACATATAAAATCAAGGATTGTTCTAGAATTAAATGCTTGTATCAGCTGCCAGAAAACTATTCTCTGGGACCACAGCAAAGTGGGGGCGTAGGGGAGGGAGTAAAGCCGGAATTCGCACATTAACTCCTAAATCAGGACTCTCCAAGGTAACCCTATGTTGGCAGCACTTATTGATTCCCAGAAGAAGCAAATACAAATTGCTAGAGAAAAGTAACTTCAATTGAGGCATCAGGATTTCCACAAGTTATGTGCAATACAATATAGATGCAGAATCTTACTGTTGGTGAGAGTCAGCAGAAACTGTAATCAACAGACCCCTAGAGACTTCAGATACAGGAGTAATCAATGGGGAATAGAAAAGTATGAAATGATTAAGGAAATAAAAAAATTAATGAAATCTAAAAAGAATCAGAGACAGTATACCATTTCCTAGAATTCTTGAAAGAAAAAGAAAAAAACTAAGTAGATGTTTTAGAAATGAAAAAAATAATTATTGAGATTAAAAATTCAGTAGATGGTTTAAACTTCAGAACATACACAAATAGAGTATTTTTGAATTGGAAGTTGGACATAAAGATGTTACCTGGAATATAGCACACAGATCAAAGACAACTGGGAATATGAAATAATTAAGGAAGTACGAGATAGAATAAGGTCAAATTGTAGTCTCAGAGGGGAGAATAAAGATAATGAATAGGAAGCATTATTTGAAAAGAAAATGGATGAACATTTTCCAGAAATGATAAAAGGAAGGAATCCACCGCTAAAGAGAGCACAGTGTAAATAAACAGGATAATTTTGAAAAGAAATCTATGCTGGATACACTCCAATAAAACTAAAAATCTTCAAAAAAAAAAATCCTAAAATCAGCCAGAGAGAATAAAGAAATTGCTTACACATACACAAGAATAGCATGAAAGCAGATTTCTCCATAATAATATAAATCAGAAAATATAGAATATTTTCTAGATAGATAGATAGAGAGAGATATAGAGAGCTGGGTAGTCAAGTCAGAAATCTGTCAATCAGGCAGCAGACAGGAGACTCTGAGCTGACACTGCAGTCCACAAGCAGAATGTCTTCCTCCTTAAGGAAACCTCAGTTTTGTTCATAAGTCCTTTCATTTGATTGGCTGATGCCCAGCCACATTACCTTGGGTAATCTCTTTTACTTAAATAAAGGAGATTGAATTGAAAAATAACTTCACAGCAATGCCTGAATTAATGTGTCATTAAATAACGGGGCACTGTGGCCTAGCCAAGTTGTCACATAAAGCCAACCAACCGTCACACCCACCTCTGGGCTGTCTGGCCATTTGTTGAGGAAAAATTCGCATCAGTTCTCATTGCATCGCCTTAGGGATAAGGACTCAGGGCAAAAGGGACCATCGGAC
The DNA here is from genome assembly GCF_004115265.2 of Rhinolophus ferrumequinum. Lineage (NCBI taxonomy): Eukaryota > Metazoa > Chordata > Mammalia > Chiroptera > Rhinolophidae > Rhinolophus > Rhinolophus ferrumequinum. Next base: position 58,056,867 of record NC_046302.1, read on the forward strand.
TTATTTACTAGGAGACATTTAATCAGAAATCTGTCTCTGATCCAGAATGTCCCATGTGTAAGTTCCAAATAAAATGAACAAAAATGAATATTAAAAACCCAACAGTAATCTAATATTCAAACCATAAATTTTAAGGGAAAGTTTTACTAGTTTAATTAAATGTTACAATATTTGAGAACACCTTCCAAAACATGCGTCACCAATTTATCGCTATAACTCAGTCGAAAGTCTGAATCTGTGTTGACTGGATAAAAATTTGTCTGTACTCACTAGATTATTAATATAAAACTATACTGGATAGTGTTTGTTATTTTGTTATGGAAACAGTCAAATTGACCATACAGTATACTGTGGTTTCTTCATTCATATCTTTTATCAACTTATTTTTGGGGTTCTTTTTATTGAGCTCCTATTTTTATTAAATTTTCTATAGTGGAAAGCACATAAAGACACCTATTGTTATTTCTTGTCTCTCCCCCCCCAATCAGGTTCTCCTCAGAGATTTTATATGTTTTTCTTCTATTTTGTTTGCTAACTGATTAATTAATTATTGTCTTTCATGCTTTTTTACTTTGGTCTTGGGAGTATGACAATGAACCTGTCAGCCAGGACCCTGCACTTCTGGAACCCAGATCTTATCCTGAGACACAGGTGATCAGCTGAAACGTCCTACAGAAGCTGGCTCCATCCAGCCCTGACTGCATTCCAGGCCCAGGGAACTGACTGAAATGCACTTGCGCTGGAAGATGGCAGGTCCCCAACTCCTCACCGCCCACCCTAATGCCCCACCGTTGTCAAAGCTCTTTTTCTTGAGGGGTTTTCGCCCCTGGTTTTCTCCAGGGCCCCCTTTTCCAAACCACGAGATTTTGTGAGAAATTTTAGGACTGAATCAATTCATGTTCTGACTTCTGCTTTTTTAGAGGCAGCAGGAGAATTAAAATGTTCACCCTGAATGATCTGAATTTCCGTTTCTTACCTACCACTACCCCATGTACTTGAATCCTTGCCCGGGACTAACTTCTACCTAGTTTTTAGTTTCATGTATCAATTTACATCCTTATATTCAATTTGTATATAAATGCTTTGCCCTCTGTGTTGATTTCTCTCGGCTGTGGCATGAGCAGCATTCTCTGATCACGCTTCATTCTGCTCCCTTCACTGAAAATCTAGCACTTAATTTAAAATGCTTATCTTAATGTCTCCGGGAACAAAATTCCCTGATATTCTTTAACGAGTGCTCTTTTTTTGTCTTTCTACAATGTCCATCGGCATTCAAACGGATGATCCTATCTGTCAGCTTCACACAAGCATATCTGTAGTCTCCAGATGAGTATCTGAAATCAATAGGGATGGGATTGCGGTAATTAAATTATAGCACTTACATATAATTACACTTATGTAAAAAATACCCACCCCCGCTCAGGCTGCTCCCGAATATGATAGACATAAATCTTTGCAAATGATCTCCTGGGGGTGGGAAGGGGAGAGAGCGTTAATCTTTAAAATTATGCCGGGAAAAATTAGGATACTGGAACTGTGTCACTTCACAGAAATCATTTGATTCAAAGTCCAGCTTTAAACAGGTTCATTTCAGTAATTTTTATCTTTGAAAATTAATTTTGAGGCACTGCTTTCTGTAACGCTTTGTGATGAGGAAACTGATCTCCGAGCTGTTTAGCGAGAGGACTGAGAAAAGCGGCTGGGGGAGCCCGTGGGTTGAGCCCACCTCACACTGGACTCTAGCAAACATTCCGTCCTGCTGGAATCAGCTATGAATTAATTGGCATGAAAACAGAGTCCTGCTGTCCCACGCATTCTGTGACACGACCTCGATGGTGGCTTTCTGTTAGACCAGATGGGTGTGCTGGTGGGACATTTAGCACCCAAGCCATTCCCAGGCCCAAGTTCGCGGGTGTTTGCAGAGCCTGGCTTCAGGCCCTGGCTGGGAACCGTGTCAGAAAGTCCTAGGAGGAGGAGACACAGCCTGAAGGAGCTGGGCAGGGAGGAAGGACCCTGGGGACACCATGGGGTGAGAGGGAATTGAGGATGAAAGACTTCCTAACTTTACAGAACTTTAACCTTGAGCTAGAAAGGAAACCCTCTAACAATCTGCCCTAGTTTAATGGCAGTTCATTTGTCTTAGTTCATGATAAATTCAGTTAAAAGCTGATGCAAATTTAGGCCACATGGACAGAATTACAGGGTAGCATGCATTTGCCCAGTTGTACTCAGCTGGCTGCCCAGACCTGGGGGCCGTGCCTGGGTCCCGCTGGGCATCCTCTGTGTGTCGAGTCACTGCATCTGTGAGGGTGAGGAGGGGATTGACGGAGGACTGAAAGGACACTTCCCCAGAGACCCGAGGACAGTGGTGGTGCATGACTCGTCTTTCTAAATAATCGGTCAGCCGCCCACAGGAACATTAAGATGGTTCATTTGTGTTGCTTCAAACAGATGAGCTGAGAGCAGCGAGCTCCATGTGGCAATGTCCTGCTCACTAGGAGGCCACCCCTTTGTGAGTTAGACTGGTCTGTGGGACCGGTTACCTGGAGGACAGAGAGCTCCAGGTCACCGCAGGTGCAAGTGAGGCACGGAGCTCGGAAGGGTCTATTACCCCAGCGACTGGGGGGGTTGGGGTGGGGCCGTTGCTGCACTGGGTTCAGCTTGTCTACGTGTCCGGTGAGTGTGTGGGAATCTGTACCACTTGGTGATTTAATGCGATCCCCTCCTTATGCTTCTCTTTCCAAACATTTTAAACATTGACTCATTTTCTCTTATTCTTGAATCAATCTCTACTCGTCTTCTTGTTCTATAACTTGTTGCTCCAAATTTACTACCTTTCTCATCTTCATTTTTCACATACAATTCGTATTTCACTTGGATGTTCCAGGATGCTGTGTAATCAACCATCAGTGCAGACATTTGGTCATTGATCATGGCGGAGGAGCGAAAGTCTTCCCAAAGTGCAGGTTTTACCAAGATGTTAAGTGTTGTCATAGGAATGAAATATTTTGCTGGGGTTTTGTTTTCCATGGTTATTCTCCTAACCTTTACAGGTGGCGAAAGCCAGTGCTAAACTAAGGACAGGCTTGGCGGATGGACTCTGGAACTTGTTTTGAAAAATACTCAAATTGATGTTCCAAGCAGAGTATGAAGCAGTTGTGATGATCCAGGCCGACTTCTCTGGAGAATTTCTAGCTGCTTCTACCTCCCTCTCCACCCATTGGGTTGTGTTATGACTTCAGTCACTTCACCATGCAAACTGGTCCTCTCAGTAGTAACCATAAACGTCTTATTTGCTTAAATTTTCTTCTCATAGTAAAATTTTCCTGCCGAACTATATTCTCAACTGTTCTCAGCAATTCCCATGTATTTGTTAATTCATACTTAAAACTAAATCGATATTGAGTGTGCTCGGTGCCAGCACACTGTTTCCGTGGCTGAATAAGACATGGCCCTGTGCCTTTGAGGAACTCAGGGACTCATGCCACAGACACAGACAAAACTTCGTGGTCGGCAGCAAATAGACTTCGAGTTCGGTGAATAAAGCTTTCACTGAATTGAGTCAGCATTGGTGATGGCGTTTCCACTGTGAAGGCAATTCCAATTTGCAAGTTCAATTGTCATTGCCCATCGATAATTTCGTGTTTGGGATAAGAATACAAAGTAGGATGATGAACAATCAAATGTTTATTTATATGGGTTCCCTAAATAGTATCCCCTAAAATGATACATTTCATACCCCTTTGGCCACACAGAGTATGAAATAACTGAGAGGCAAAAACAGACACTACTATGTCTGCTAGTGATCTCAACTGCGGAAATGTACCCATTGATAAACCACCAGCATCTAACAACCCATGCCCGTGCAAAATGGAAAATGCAGACCGCCTGACTCCTTTAAAATTCCATAACTTAGTAGCCCAGGTTGTGCTTTTTCCTCCAGAAACAGTCTCCATTTCCTTCTAGGAATTATGAAAAGTACTCCTGTCTTGAATTTGGAGGATCTGACAAGTGCTATCAAGATTTGATTGGAGGTTTTAAGTTTCATAGATATAAAATGCGAACAATACTAATCCTAGCTATATTACATCTATGATAAGGGGAAAAAGAGAATAGATACAAAAGTTGCTTTAGAATGATAATTTGTTAAATTAGTGAAACGGGTACCTAGGCTGCTATAGAGCTATCAAGTATTATAACTATAGTCATCAGCGTTATTAATGTCTTCATCCAAAGCATATTTTTCTGGTTAATTTTCCTTTAACATGTAAAATTTAGTTGGCTGTAAATTATAAATTTATATGTGAGACATATACAGGAACAGTACAGGGCATATTTCAAAAATATAAACAACAACCATGAAGGTTCCATGCTTAGTTTAGCAACGTTTTTCTCACAGTTACAAATGTGTTATAGATAATGGCTATGTCTACATGATGCCAAAAACTTTAAAGCTTTTAATTGCTTAGATATTTGGCATTATGTACATAAAACATAAAATTTTCACTTTCCATCTTCAAAGACGCATTTTACTGTATATCGTTGCTATTGAAATAAATGAAAAATATTATTTACTGCTTTGTAGTCACTCTGGCTGTTTGGAGAAAAGATGTAGAAAACTATAGAGTCACTCTTTAGTTGGCATTTCACCTTTTCAGCAACTCTTGGTGTGGTAAAGAAAAGGAAGTGTATGGAGGTGAAGCTGGTATTAAAAATTAAAGTCTTTCCATGTTGACAGATGTACAGATCACACGTGTCCTTTCCGAAGCCCACATCTCTGGATCTGAGATGTGTTCTCATGACCTACCGTATTTCCCTAAAAATAAGACCTAGCCAGACAATCAGCTCTAATGTGTCCCTTGGAGCAAAAACTAATATAAACCCCGGTATTATATTGTATCGTATTTATTATATTATATTATATTATATTATATTATATTATATTATATTATATTATATTATATTATATTATACTGGGTCTTATAGTAAAATGAGACTGGATCTTATATTAATTTTTGCTCCAAAAGACACATGAGAGCTGATGGTCCTACTAGGTCTTATTTTCAGGGAAACACAGTAGTACCACCCTTCCCAGACACAAAGGACAAAAGGTTTAAACATATGACATTTGCAAACTCTGCTGGTCTATCACCTTCCAAGATGGCTGCACACAGTTGAATTAGTTCTATGAAGAGCCACACTCACTAATTCATTTCTCCCTATCTCTAAATGTTTTGCTCTAATATGGTGATAATTAAACCACACGGGTATCCAGAGACCGCCCAATTGCAAACAATCCTGTGTAGCTTTCTTATGCCATAGAAATCCTGGCTCGCTCTATGGTTGTTATTAATCATTCTCATTTTTAAAGATAATTTAGTTTTAATACATTGTCAATGCAATTCTCTAAGGTACATAAAAAGTGATCTATCTTGCACACATCTGCTTAGTTCCATTTCCTGGTCGTAGAGTATCTATCTAATATCTCTGCTTTTAGCTGAGGGAAGTGACCTAAAGAAAAGATGTGTAAAGTACACCCTGATCAGTGTTGTAACTTCCAAATGTCTTTAGGGTCACTGCTTAAAAATGGTGCCAGAGAGTAATGGCTGCATGTGTAAGCATTAGGACTCTTCCGTTGGCATCTTATTTAGTTCTTACCTGGCTTTTGCTGCCAGGGATGAGGCTCCCTTCTCTGGGGAGGGGTGGGAGGTAGATATTTCTGAGAGCCAAATAGCCTCTTTGAGAGACTCATAAAGCTACAACTGTAAAAAGGGTCTGCTATTTAAGGCACTTAACTGGTCGCCCACCACCTTAGTATTTGCTTAGGTGTGTGGAATAAAATTTAGTGTGTCTAGAAAGCACCATTAATGCTTCAATATTAGACTGAGTCACATGAAATTGCTTTTTTTGTAAGTAAAAATGTGACCCAATATTAACAGTACTGTGTGGTTCCACTGAATACTTGAGAATATTTTTATTCTTCCCCTTAAGCAACTCTTCCAAAGAAATGGAAAATAATGCTTACAGGACAAAGGATATTAATGTTTTGATTCACCCACGTATTTGTAAAATGGCACATTCCTTTTAAGAGGATCTAACTAGAAGTTTCTTTTATAAGATATACTCACAGTATCTACACTAGTTCATGAATAATCTTTAGTAACTAGAGCAAAATAACTTTGTTTTTTTACCTCACAAATTAGGAGCATCAATAAAATCTGGTAAGTAAATTATCCTATTAGCTTCATCCTAAGATTTGTCTGTCAAATATAGGCTTTTCTGTGGATATAAGAAAATAATTACTGTAAAGAGAAAAATTGAACATAACTACGTCTAACATATGTATTGATTGCAAGAAGTATCTCAATTTTAGAATCGTTACACTGATTCAGTGAGGGGGTTGGGTGAAAACATTTATATGAAGGTACTCATTCATTCTGCTTGTATTGGAGAATATTAGGGAATTGGGGGAAAATCCAAGTTACTGTTGTGAATATGTGTATAATGGGTTCAAAGACATAAAGACAGTTGGAATATAATTTAATAGGTCAGAGAGAAGCATTCATTGGTAGATGGGAACTTAGGAATATTTCTCACTCTTCCACCTCAGACATGTTTTTCCTCAGAATGGAACATAGGTCTTGCTGTTACAAAACATACTCATTTAAACCCAAAGGAGCTGCTGTTATCCAGCCAGACCTTGAAGGAGGGAGGATGAAGAGGTGTGTGCAAAGAGTGTGCATGCTTTGTGCAAAGACACAACAAAAAGCAAAACAAGAAGCGCACTGAAAAAGAAGCTAGTTGAGATTGATGAAGGCATGTTCAAGGCTGAAGTAAAGTTCACCTGGAAATAACTGAACAATTGAAGTGAGGATAAGTATTGTTGGCAGGCTTCTCGATGCCCAGATTCGCTGAGTGAGACACAATAAGTCTTACCTTTAAGTAAGGTCCAAGTAGATGAAGTAGTGACTTAAATGCTAGACACGGTCACTCTAGATGACATCTATTCTATGTAAATAAAATACTTCATTTGAAATAAATTATTTGGTTTATTTGGTTAAGATTTGTGGTTTTTTTTTTTTTCAGATTAAACATCAGAACAACATATTATTGATACAAGATAGGGATGTACTTTAAATCTGAATGAGCCTCTATGGTGAAGAAAGTCGGACAATTGTTCTCTGTTGCCAAATCCTGGTGACTGACATTCTGAAGTTGGGAAAAAGGTGAAGGTTTGTTTCAACCAACATGTTTTGACTCTCTTGAATAGACAACCTGAAGTCTGCTGTGCTCGGTTATATCCATTTCTGATCTGTACCTACCCTTCATTTCTGATATCTCTGGATGCAAGAAAAATGTCCACATGATCAAGCACCACTATCCCCGGAGACAACAAGTGTCCTCCCGAACTCACTATTTTTTTGGCCATAACACTGTCCTGGAGCCCTCACAGCTCTTAAATGGATACTCCACACAATAAATCTTACCGTGATGTTATCTAGGAGAATCTTTATGGACATTTTGTGAAGTTTCAGAGTCATGGAAACATGCCATTCTCATAAAGTGATCATTTGGATTTACTTTGGAAGCAGTTGTCACACGTGTTCCTTGCAGTCTGTTTCTGAAGCATTAAAATACTTATGTGAAAGGTTTTCTGTGAGCCAATGGCCCTCTCATCTAGAAGAGTCTGTGCTGACAGGGGGAAATGTCTGCAGCTGTTCCAGGTATTGGCACTAGCGGTTGATTATGTATATCACCATAAACGCTGCTTATAAATTATTTATTATGTTATCATTAGTAGCACTAACAGTGCATATTATCAATAAGGTCATTAAATATGTAAATAATAAATAATAGCGATATTAATGCCACCAAACGGCAGTGCCCGACGGCCTCGTGTCTATTCAGTCTGCTCAGGACCAAATTTCTCATCATTTCGTTGGGAAAACATGGAACAGAGCCAGTCATCAGTTTAGTGAACACACAGTCCAGTGCAGAAGTTGAGTGTTCCCTTGCTTAATGGATAGGAAATAAAACCTGCAGGTTGTTTTTCTAAGATGTGCGGGAACGCTGCACAGTGTGTTTCACAAAGTGCTGGAATTTTGGAAATTTGAAAAATGGATTGGGGAGGAGGAGACTATCTAGCTTTTCATTTAAAATGAAGTCTGTAAAATTTCCCAACACAGCTGCTCCTATATTCTCACTAAATGCCAATTGAGATATAGAAAAAAAAATGTGGAGACTCAAAAGTAGCACAAAAATAAGGACATCCGACAATTTATAGACTGAATCTTGAAATTTTTTTCTCCTGGCTTCCTGCCAGTGAAGCTGGATTAAAGAACACAGTTTCTGGGTACATTCTGGGAATCTCGGGTGGAGTCACTGACCAGCTGGTAAGGCTGAGATAGAGGTCCACATTCACATGTGCAGGAGTGGGCCTAATGGCAGGTGTGCCTAGACCTTCCCTTTCATGATAAATTTTTAGAAAGTATTTCTGCAAAAGATGAGGAATGGAATATCCAGAACATGAAGAGAACTATATTTCTAGTAGAAAATAAAATAAAATTTTAGAAAACTCTGGCACCTTCTCAATAGTATAGTTATGACACAGGAGTGGAATGTCAAAGCTGGGAGATAAATATAACAGGGTCTGATGAAATGAGAGATAAGTGAGGATGGAAGGATTGCAAGAGACCAAAAGCATAATACCGAGAGAAAATTTATGCTATAGGCAGTAAATGTCAGAATTAACACTAACCAGAAAATTGAATTATTAGTATGGAGAATAACCAAGAAGCTACTCAAGAGGGGAAAACAGGAAAAGAAAACAAAAATATAAGAGATAGGAAAGTCGCAGATGTGACAGGATGCACAGCCTAAAATAATACTTTTTGGAGAAAAATACAGAAACAAGAGAAAAGAAATGGAGGAGGATATTTATGGAAAACCCAGCTGATGACACATTTCTGGACCTGGTTGTGTAGATCAAGGAGTCTCACCACTTCGCTAGGTCCCGACCACATAAAAGATCCAATATAAGGGTCCAATCCCTTCTTAAATATGAGCCAAGGATGAACAGAAATTGGAAGAATGAATAAAAGAGTAGAAAGAATATTGAAGGAAAAAGAGATTGAGATTGAAAAAAATTGTAAAAAGAAATTACTGATATCCTGAGAGATAAAATAATATATTCTATTCATGAGATTGTCAAGAACAGTAAAATTAAATCAATAAAAGAACATTCTGAAGTCAGAAAAGCTCTATTAAAAATTAAAAATATGATAGTAGTTTTAAGAACTCAGTGGGTGGATTGAAAAATAAAATTGAGAAAATCACAAAAGAACAGAAAAAACATACACACAAATGAGAATTAAGAGAGAAGATAGGGAAATCAGAGGACCAGCACAGGAGCTCCAATGTCTGAGTCTTTACTTCTAGAATAAAGCTCCAGTGTGTGTGTGTGTGTGTGTGTGTGTGTGTGTGTGTGTGTTGGGGAGTGGGGGGAATGAGGATTGGAAGAAAATAAACCAAGAAATAGTTCAAAAAGTATTATTTGAACTGAAGAACATGAGTTTCCAGGTTGAATGGGCCCACTGAGTCCCTGACACTACAGGTGAGAATAGCCTGGCATCAATAGACCGTGTCATAAAATTCAGAAAAATGGGGACAAAGGTTCTTCGCAACTGCATAAGGAGAAAGAATACAGAGAGCCAAGAGTGAGAATGATATTGGACTTTTCCAAAGCAACTTGGAATGCTAAAAATAAAAAAGGACAAATGCTTCAAATTACCAGGGAAAATTACTTCCAAAACAGGATTCTCTACTCATTAAACTACTAGTTAAATATGAGATAAAAATAAAGACATTTAACCATGCAAAATCTCAGAAAGAAACACAGTGGACTCAAGAAATATTAGGTCATTTCGATAAAATAATAACATTAAAATGCAAATGTTAAATTTTAAAAATGTGAACTGAAAAAATAGCTTTGATAAACAGACTGTTTACTCAATTTATTTTTTAAATCTGGCATACAACTTACATCGAAACCAGTCAAAATATAGAGAAAATAAGAGAAAAAAAATTAAACAATCATTTCACTTATAAACTCAGAAGTCCTAAATTAAGCTTTTTTAAAAATAAAATTTAATAATCTTTTAATAATAATCATTCTTAACCAAGTAGGATTTATTCAGAAAAATAAGAAAATTTAATTCTTGGAAGTTTGTTAATGTCACGGTCAGAGCGGTAGACCAATGAACTATTCCATAGTCATACTGATATATTTTGAGCCCTTATTATGTGCCAGGAACTGTGATACACACTTTGCAGATCCTTAGGATTAGATGGAAAAGGAAAACCCAGACTTCCTTTCCTGATGGTTTCACGGGAAGCACAGGAAGCAGGGGGTTCCCTCTGGACTGAGACTTTCCGAGTCGGCGGAGGTTATGAAGCAGAGCACACTGGGACCCGGGAAGACACTCCCGCTGCACTTAACCAAATTCCCTCCTACTTTAAGCCCAGCATTTATCCTCTCTCAAAAGGAACATTCAATTTGGCCAAAACGTGGAAGCAACCAAGACGTCCTTCAGTAGCTGAATGGATACACTGGGATCCATCCAGACCACGAACTATATCATTCAGACCTAAAAAGAATTGAGCTATCAATCGTATAAAGACATGGAGGAAACTTAAATGCATATCACTAAGTGAAAGAAACCAGTCTGAACAGGTTGTCATCATTGTGTGACTCCAACTGTATGACATTCTGGAAAAGGCAAAACCAGGGAGACAGTTAAAAGATCAGTGGTCTCCAGGGGGTGGGAGATATAAATAGGCAAAACACAGAGGATATTCAGGGCCACCTGACTTGTTCGGGAAGAAACCAACACTAGACCTCTCTCCATCTGGGGATTGTTTCCAGAACCTTCCTCACCAAGACTGAATGTTCAGCAATAAGGGGTCAGTTAGCGATATTCTGAAAAATGCTTATATCACCGCTAAAACATTGTATTAAAAAACCTATACTTTAAACAATGGTTACTTCATTAATTTCCAATCACGATAGTGCAGTTCCTGCCAGGGGACATAGAAAAAGCTGGACAGCAGGGGGAGGTTATATATGTGAAGCTTGAAAAAACATTTTCAATAGTTTAAGTTTATATTTGGGCATGGAGGTAAAGACCTATTGTTTTCTAATATAAACCCGAAATAGTAACGCTTGTGGAGCTACCTAATGATAGAATCTAACGTCAGTCTTCTCAACTGGGAAGGAGATACACAGTTTTCATGTTTTTCAAAAAGGGGAATGGATTTTCAAAGGTTGAGCAAATCTGATTTTATAAACTACAAAATAGTTCTGAATATAAAGTCATAAAAGTTGAGAATCCCACTCATATTATTCAAATTCAAAATCATACATAAATACAATTATGCATATTTTACTAGAAGAAAGACTGAAAGGAAAAACTTCAGAATAGTAAAAATGTGTATCTCACCACAGTGGATCTAAGAGTCATCTTTTTTTTTTTTAGTATGTCTTTGCATAATTTTCTAAAATAACATACTGAACTTATAATAAAAATGTGAATTAAAAAGAAAACATCAAGAGCCTACTCTGCTGGTCTGTCCGTTCGGGGCCTGCTCCCTGAGCCTGGGGTGGGCGTACTGAAGTCAGTGCCTGCCTCTGACCGTCCCGCTTCAACCCAAGCACACCTGCCCTGACTGGCAATGATGGGCCCCCAGCCGCTCGTGCCCAGGCACTCGGGCTTCCATACCCACCCTATGCCCCATCAGTGTTACTGAATCACTACTTGCCTTGCTGGTGAGACCTACTTGCTCCCCCCAATCCACATCTCTGGATGTGATTCTGTCCGTGGTTCTTTGTTCTGCATGTGCACTCCAAATCTGTTTGATCTCCATTAAAAAATAATTTCTAAATAATAATAATTTCCTTACAGATCTATAGCAGCGTCTTTCCTCCTGCACCCCTTCTGTTTTTTCTTGTTATTCATTCTCCTATGAAACAGTTGCCTATCTGCTTCCCAAGCATTTCTCCAGAAGTGATGGATTTCCCGGTGCCAGACCTCTTGGGGGCGCAGCAGTCAGTGGCTGCATTCATGCCGAGGGTATTCCCGGACAGTGTGTCTTTTCCTGGCGATGCCATATCTGCAGCGTTTCCTAGCATCTTACCTACACTGTTCTTGGTTACCTGGATACAAAGGGATTTCTTTCATTAAAAGTAACACTCATTGTCAGATTTTCAACTGCTTTTATAGCTACTTACGTCATCTTTCTCTCTTTGGTCCAGGCTACATTATCAAATGACATTCACATGTAAAATGAAGAAATGGGGACTTTAATTACCAAGGTGTATTTTTCTGGATGGGTTTGTGATGCCGATGCCAAGACACAACGGCACAATATGCAGCTCTAAGTTTCCATTTGGGACACAAGTTGAGACTTGGGAGAGAGCAAAGCCCTCCTGAGCGCATCACAGTTGTGAAGGTGGTAGGTAAGCCAGAGCTCAGGGTCTAACCCAGCGGGTGAAGGGCACCTGCCTTGTGTGCTGCTGACTCTTATCTTGGTAATACCGTGTTTGTTGCCCCGAAAATAAGACCTGGCCGGACCATCAGCTCTAATGCGTCTTTTGGAGCAAAAATTAATATAAGACCTGTATTATATTATATTATATTATATTATATTATATTATATTATATTATATTATATTATATTTTATAAAGAACTGGTCTTATATTATAGTAAAATAAGACCGGGTCTTATATTAATTTTTGCTCCAAAAGATGCATTCGAGCTGATGGTCTGTCTAGGTCTTATTTTCGGGGAAACACAGTATTTTCTCATTGATCAATCATTTTTGTTCTCACATTACCCCAACCCCTAAAGCCAGGGATATCTGAGGTAACAGACAGAAAAACAATGGGAAAAGGTTATTGAGTAAGGTATCTGTTTTGTCTCATTACCTCCCACTCTCACTTTAAATGGATCACTTCTAAGCCCAAAGGGAAAACACTTGCTGAAATCTCAGGGGCCTCCATGGTTAGGTTGCTGGAAAGAACTGATGTAGGGAAGTAACAACTTCTACAGGTAAGTGCTGCGGGGCTTTGCAGGACACACATGAGACAAAGGAACCAGGCCACCGATGAGGATGGTCCTCGGCTGGCTCCATCACTGCCTCCTTGTCACCCCGATCCTCTCCTCACCGAAGCCCCATGACTGAAGCTCAGTGCTTGATCCCCCTCTTTCCTCAAACTCACACTCCCGGTGACTATAGCCATTTTGCGGATTTAAACACAACCTATACGCCTCTTACTCACACCTCTCTCATGAACTCCAGACTTACACTGAGCTGCCGACTCAAAATCTCCACTTGCATGTCTAAAAGACACCTCCAATGTGACATCCCAGACTGGATTTCTGATGCACCCCAACCCACTCCCCCCAGAAAGGGTCTGACTACACCACATCCTTCATCTTGGTGAACTGCAAACTCCATCGTTCCAGTGCCCAAACCACACACCTTGGGCTCACTCTTAACTCATTCCTTCTTCTGATACTCCACAGCCAACCCATTAACAAATTCTGTTCCCAGCATATTCAACATGTAACCAGCAACTCACCACTTCTCAGCAGAAGCCAGATCCTTTAACAAAATAGAAGCCACATCCTTATAATAAGCATACATGGCCTACACATCTGCCCCAGGCCGTTTCTCCCTGGCCTCACTTAATCCCACTTTTCCTCTCATTGTTTCCTCTGTATCGGATCTGGTTTCCCTGCTGTTTCTTGAGTTTATCCAGAATGTTCCTCAGGGCCTCTGCATTTGCTGTTCCCTGGATGGGAACACCTTTCCCTGAAATCTGCCAAGCACCTCCAAGTCTCCAGGCACCTTATTTACAACTGCACCTTGCTCCTCGTTCCTGTACTCGGGTCCCCCTCCTTTCCCTGCTCTTTTCCAAAGCACTCCCCACCTTCTAACATGTGCTATAATGGTTCACTTATGTTTTATTGACTTTCTATTTGGTGGGTTGTGCATTGTCTCTACCACGCCACAGAATGTCAGCTCTCTGAAGATAGTGACGTCCACCTATGTTTTGTTTTTTTTTTCCCCTGATGAATCCCAAACAATCTAGGACAGTGCCGGGCTCAAAGGACATGCTCAGTATCAAAGGAATGCATTTTCTGTTCCTTGTATCTCAAGCAAAAGCATTTTCATCATTTTAAGTATGAAACTTCTAGAAAGGGAGAATCTTAATCTTAGAAAACGACGCACCCAGTGGGACTTAAAGAAAACACTTCTGGTGGGAAGAGGCTGCTGTAAGAGCAGGATGAGGAGCTGCGTGGCAGGCAGCGCGAGCGCTGGGCCAGCGTGCTGGGAGAGCACGCACTGAGCACCCGTGTCCCTCACTGTGGCACACTTGCCTGTCCGTGGCACGGCGGGCTGCTCTGCCGTATGATCTGTTGTGGTATATTTTTAAGCTCTTGCGAAGCTGGATATAGCTCCATTCTGGCGGTACTTTCTAATCTTCTCATCTGGATTCTGTTTTCCTTATAAAGTCACCATCTTTGTGTTTTGTGTTCACTCGCGTGATTGCTTGTTTAGCCCTTACAGATGGGCCAGGTGCACTCAGTGTTACAGGCCCTGACCTGGTGCCCCGATAGAACGGCCAGGTCACGCCTCTGTGGTGCAGTCGTCCTGGCATCCTGATCAGGTGAGCTGATGATGTGAACACTTGATTTTTCAGCAAACTCCTTCTTTATTTCTTACTCATCAGTCAGAAAACATTTGGGTTCTTCCATAGGCCGGACACTAGGCTAACTGTTGGGAAAACAGAGATACATTTGTAGATTCTGCCCTCTAAAATGTTGATTCTCTTGTTTCCAAACCACAACACATTAGGGACAGGAAATACTAAGTGTGAAGAGAGAGTAGGCTAAGACACGAAGGGGAGAATCCCTTTAAAAGCCGGCCCAGTAAATAGGAACTATCTGCTCTAAGTGTCATTTGACAGAGGCAAATAGCTCACACACATCTGTGGTTTCTGGATCTTCACTGAACCAAAGCCAGGAACCTATGCGCTTTGCTCTCTTTCGGAAGACAAGGATGTACAGAACATATGTTAGAAATAATTCCACCTACAATTATTTGTAATCGTCATATGTCCGGAAACTTCACAATGCCACCATGCTAGGGAGGGGAACACTGAGCGTCAGAACACCCCTCTTTTTGTTCAGATGTTTACTACCTTCACAGAAAGTTTCTGAATTCTTGTCTTGAAAACCAACTCTCTAAAGATTCAAAACTTTCTATTTTCACTAAAACTTTTGAGCAAGTGATTTAAGTTTGCTCAATACTAAGTTTGCTCGATACTTTCCTTTTCCCAGAAACTCCTTTCTAAGTCACAACCATGGACAGTGTGAATTCACGGCACGGCTAATACTTCCATGGTTGGAAAATGCAAAATGTTGTCAGCAAAACAGAGAGGTTACTACTCCATGTTGCACAAACTGCAGGGGGTTTCACTCCATATATTTTGAATATTTATTTCTGAGACTATCCTAGAAAGTTATCAGTTGGAAATACGCTGATCCTAACGAGGCATGAGAGCCTACTGCACCCACCAGGAAGTGTGTGCTTAGAGCTTTGGGGTCCGGGAACTCCACTGACTTCACTGAAATTAGAGACATGTGACGCCAAGTCCTCAATCCTGCTGCAGGCACCTCTGTGGCCTTGTCCTTCCCCAGCCGGTCACACTGCTGGTGGCAGTTTTCATGGTGCACGCCCCTCCTTATTACCTGTCCCTCCTGAGGAAGTGTCTTCTTCCACAGGGATACACACATTAATAGCTCTGAAGTTGTTTGAACCAACCGAGAAGGTCAAAGTTGGGATAATGACAGTTATCTGACTGATGTTCAGATGCTCCCACTCCCAGATGAATTCGTAACTAACTCTGTGTGATGGAAATATCTCGCATTATTCTTGTGTTTGCCAGCTTGCAGTGTCATTCCAGACGGCAAATACAAAAATAGCATGAAAAATTGCCTCCTGATATTCACCCTTTGAAAGTGTTCTGTTAGCCCGATACAGACCCTCCAAGACGTCCCGACATTCCAGTTCTAATGTACAGAAGTGATATACCTTCTTCCCCTGAAGAGAGTCCAGATATTAAAATGCTCCTTCACAGCAAATGGCCGGTTGTTACCAATGTCATTATTGTCTGCTTGCAGAAGCCCTCTGCAAGTATAGTGTTCACTGTATACTGAAATAATTCCACCTACAATTATATGCCTGTGCTTTATTCCTAGAATCTGTGTTCATTAGAGTGGGAGGATCTCCAGAGCAGTGGGGACGCAAAGCCCTCTGTTATCAGGAAAGTGGAACTGCTTCAATCGGATTACCTTGTTTAATGAAGTGTTGCATTTATTTACAAGATGATATGATGAATCACGTTAAGGCCACCATAAATCAGCTGATGAAAATGGACAAATGGCTCAATAAAGTGATGCATTGACAAATTTGAGGTGAAGAGATTGCAACTTCTTCTGATAGTTCCCACGTTTAAGAAAATTTTGAGGTCCACCCAGGAATTGACCTCGATAGTTTGCTTCTTACAACCTTCCTTCAAGATTTTCGACCTTGGCCTCAATTTGCATCTTGCAGTGGCTGGGGCACCCCGTTCTCTTCAGCCTTCTCCACGTCCACACAGGCAAGTCCAGCCCCCAGCTCCCTGGACGGGGAGAGAGCCTTGATGTCTGACCACGGGACAGAATCACCCCGGGCACCGGTGACTCTCAGCTTTACTATTTTTTAATCTGCCAGGTAGAAAACTGTAAGTACACCCTTAGATCACAGGGAAAATGCCCATCTGGTTGGAGTGAATTCAAATCTACAGTTACCATGAGCTGCACCAGCGGAAAAGCAAAGCCTCCGATGTGTAGAAACAGGCATGAAGTCTGTAGGCTGCTGCCTCCTCCCCCGGGCACAATCAGCAGGAGACATGATGGCTTCCCTTCTCACTTCCGCCTCCGTCAGACCCACTCTCCAGGCGGTGTCAGGGGCGTGGATCATGGCCAGCACCTAGCAGCTGTGTCACATCACCAAACCCCTTGGTTTCTGAACCTCAGTTTTTAGGAGAGGATCTGGTGAGGGAGAGGGGTTCATGATCTCTACACGTGACCAGGCTGAACGATACACAGTAGCTCTTCAGACTCCACACTATGTGAGTCATACGTTTGAGCAATGGGACCACCTCTTTTGAGTCCATGAAAGAAATGGTGCACAGATGAAGAAAGAAAAATGGCAGACGTACTCATTAGTTACGATCATTTGCTACAACCAACAGTGAACAGGAAGTGTTTGCTGCTTTTCAAAGTTTATTCGCTTCTAGTAGGCTAAACTTGTATTAATCAGATATAGTGAACATGGATTACAAGTTGGGGCTAGAAGGCTTGGTTTTATAATCTACTCTATTTATTAATTGTGTGACCTGGATAAATGACTCGTTTTCTTATCTATAAATGAGGGATGTAACATTTTAAAGATCATTGGCCTGATGTAGCCAATCACTGGAAAAATGGCAATTTCCTCCTCTCTCTCCTTCCGTCTCACCTCCCTCCCCTCTCTGCTTTCTTCCCATTGGAGTCTACACAGGGTCTCTTTTTTGCCAGTACACCTGTTGAACACATCACACACACACACACACACACACACACACACACACAAACACACACATTTATCTAACTTACATTTTTGTGTATAGTGTTCACTGTATACTGAAAATCTTTCTTTGTGAATTCTAATGGCTATACTTTTAATGTATTTTGAGTGTGGCCCATAGGAATAAAGGGTGGTGGGGGGACTTAAATTTAAGCCTTCTGGAAGAGTTCTTATTTTAGTCACAAACATTAAATATAAGCCTTTTGATTCTGTCTTTCTGGATTTTCTCAACAGGCAAACAGATACTTGGGCCCCTGGGGCCTGGGTGAGGAAGAAAAAAAGAAGTAAATTGAAGCCATTTTGGCTTTTTAAATAGGACCAAAACCTACATTTTAAGTAGGACGCCAGGAGGTAATTTGATGGAGTGAATCTACAGGAAGAATCCATGTAAACTGATTTTAAGGTTGAAAACAGAGTGTTTTGGATGTCTTAGTGACAACAACACTACTAAGAGAGGCATGAGTCATTTTCAGACTTTGGGGTCCTAGTTAGTGCACAACGACATGGCATTGGCTGGACCCACTGGGCAGCATTTCTCCTGGGGCAGTCCTGCCATGTCCACTGAGAAACCAGAGCTGGGGAAAGGGACTAAATGACTCTTAGATGCTCTTGTCCATGACAGATCTTCCTTGCATGATAACGAGAAGACTTGCCCGCTTTTCTTGAGGTCGTTGATAACTTCCAAGCAACCACGTGCAGAGATCTACACGGCCTAATTAAAAAACTAGGACAATGCTCACCCACTTTAAAAATGCACTCCTTAGTCTTGTGACTCATAGAACATGGCTGGCTTTGGCGGGAAGGAAACGACCAGGCTCGGAGCTCAAGTCTTACGAGGAATCCACGTGCAACATCACGCCTGTAGGCAGCCCATCTGCAATCAAGGGCGCCCTGTGCCTGCTGGCACAGCCCACAGCACTGATACTCAGCTCGGTGACATGTGAGGGCCTCACACACATGCCACCACAGCCATGCCCTGTGGCGGGTGGCAGGTCAGCCGGAATGCATCTCCATGTGTGCAGAGTGCTAGGTGGGGGAGGGGCTGGTAGGAAACCCGCATCTGAACCTGAGCTGGCCTGCCACATCTGTGCTCAGTGCCCCTGAGTGACAGGTGTACATGATGCCACATCGGCTGCCAATATGTTATGAGACCATAGAAACAATCACATGTCTTCAGGGAGTGGTGCTGCTTCCTTCTTCACGATCAGACATGAAAGAAATAATTTCAGGTGCCAGAAAAGGATGGCTGATATAGGAAGACATTTCAGCTCTCATGGCACTGAGTTGGCCCTGAAGCAAGAGCTTTGATTTTTCTTTCAGTCTCTCTCTTTCTTTATGTTTACAATTAATCCATGATTCTCTACAGACCATCTTTTGGCCTGCAGTGTGCTAGTAGAAAAGAATCGGTTTCTTTCTTTAAAAATCATTCTTTTTAAAAATGTACTTGAATAGCATGTGTAATATTTACACAGTGCTTTACCATTTGCAGAGCTCTTTCACACCCAGAATCTCATTTTCGTTTCCTTAATCTTCACAACAAACATGTGAGGTAAGAATTACGAGATTATCTCTGCTCTGTAATGAATAACATTATGTTTCATTCAAAGGGGCCACTGAACACGGAGTTATCCCCTGAAAATTTCTTGACATCCTTTTGATGAAAGTCTTCTGCCACCCAACCTATCAGTTGAAACCTGCGAAGAAACGACAGAGGTGCCTGATGCTGTGTCCTGTTTTCTCCGTGAAGTGCCATCCACAGTAACACGTGGCAAGGGTGATGGTTGGGGGTGGAATGGAGGGGCAGCCTGCCCTGCTTTCCTCCTCAGGGTCATCCTTTTTCCTTACAGTCTGCTCTGTATCTAAGAATCCATGACAAATAGGAAGCACGTTTACACAAATGGAGAATGTGCATTGTGACACAGTTCCTCATTCTGTAGGGTTAAAAAGCCTCGCACGGAGCAAAATCTACTATGCTCACGTGTAGGTACAGAGCGCTCTGTTGTACCGGCCTCATACGCGTCCTTTTGTTAATTGAAAGTGAAAGCCTCAAACTGTGGTAGCAAAGAAAGACACCCCTGGATTTAGGAGACTCCAGTATGAATCCTCAGCCCCAGTGACTGGTTACCCATCTCTGCTTCGGGACATCCAGGCCTGTGACACTCGGCCACTCTGGCCCCAGCACCCAGAGCGATGGCAGGAGCCAGCACACGTGGAAGTAGGCACCCTGTGCTATAAACTGTGGAGGTGCTGGGTCGGCACACGAGAGAGCTGACTGCAAGGCCTTCACCGGCAGCGGGGACTAGGAGTAAAGTTACCTCTGGCGCCAGGACAACTGATGACTCAGCACTTGGACAGTGCACGGGAGACGATGAAAGTACTTATACTGGGGGAATTAAGGTCGAGTCCCAAAGTAACTGATCATAATCTCTTAATGTCTGAACTTTATTATTGTCAACTGCAAGATGGCCACGGAATCAGTTAAATTCTGTGGTTCTTTCCTTTGACTATTATTGGATCAGTGGTGAATTGAGGGGGAAGTTTCTGGAATGCGGGCAAAGCTCACTCTGGGTCTCTCCTTCCTCTCTCTGTTCACTGGTAAACACGGAGCTGAGCTCTCCCCAGGCAGTAGAAACTAGTGTACGGACATGAAAGGCATACGGATGCTCCTTGCAAAGCATATAATGATTCGTTTAATTAAGCGTCCCCAGAGGACGTAACTTGCCTCCTAGCTTAGCTGGCTCTTGAGAGGTTGCTGTCATTATTCTCACTCCTCAGAGGCCGCCCGGCCCGGCCCATGGGAGGCAGGGCTTGTAGCACAGAGCAGTGGGGAATGGAAGGGCGGAGGAGAGAAGGGGGCAGCCTGCCCCCCTGGCCTTCTGGGCCCCCGGATGGAGCCCTGGGAGGGCCAGGCCACAGCGCTGCTCCGACACTGGGAGGCCCGCCGGAAGGCAGGAGAGCGCGCGCCTCTGCTGTGCAGCGTTCTGCCCCGCGCATTGTCCCCCCTCATCCCCAATCAACTCCGATCACGCCTCGCTATTCCACACTCCCAGTGATTCTGATGATGGGCAGAGCTGGGGTGCTGGCGCCCTTGGAGGACAACAGCAGGTGGGCGCTAGAGCTGGGGTTGGGCTCCCAGCAGGGGGCGACCCAATAGGTCATCCCCCAGAGGACGGGGCAGCCCCTTCTCTGGAGCAGGGGGGACCCAGATTTCCTGCCCCAGTGTCTTCCGGACCCTCTCACTCCAAACACACGTGTTCTCTCTCCTCCATTCCTCTCGGGCTTGCTGGCCACGCCCACGGCCCTTCACTCCCATTCACCCCTTGTTCACCCTCCATTCACCCCCCCTGTTCACCCTCGACGCCCTGTCTTTTCCTGGGATCCCATGATTAACCTTCCTTCCAGTTTTCAGCCAACTTTCATTTAACTTATAACCATCAGAGGAAGAAAGGACTTCGAAAGTTAAAAAAAACTCAATAATGTTTACAATTCTGTTTTGCTAGGAAGACATTTTTGTAAAAAGACTCAGTACAGGATGGTGAGGAAGTGCCGTCTGCTTGGGGACAACCACCTCTAGCACGTCCTGCGTGACCCTGGACAAGTGACCTCTCTGTGTCTCAGTGGTCCATTAGCAAACGGGGACAACTCTGGTCCCTCCTCACAGAGCCCAACACACGCAGTGCTCGTGATACCTGCTCCCATGACCTTGGAGGTTGACCCCTCTGCTTGCATGGATGGTAGGGAAGCTGAACAGTCGCTCACACCACCAAGTAGGCAGCTTAGCAGAGTGGACCAGGCCCAGGCGAGAGTGAGATGGGGGCCCCTCCCCCCACTACCCCAGCATCCAAAGCTGGAATCCACAGCCACAGGCTCCATGTAATGTGTTGAGCAGACTGCACGGATGGATTCAAAAGAATTATTATACCCAAGGAAATGCATTATTTGGAGGGGAAGCATTCATAATTTCTAAATGATAGACCCTTCATATTTTAGATATTTGCAACTTTACACCATTCTGCCTTCAGGTTGATTAATATGGCAAAAATCCAGTTTTGTACACCCTGTTGCTTTTAGTCAATTGAAGGGAAAAGAAACCGTAATGTAAAAGTGATCCTTTCTTTCCTCCCCTTTCTTCCTTTTCTCTTTCTCTTCTTTTCTTCCTTTGTTTCTTTCTTTGTTTCTTTCTTCTCTCTCTCTTACTTTCTCTCTTTCTCTCCCTCTCTCCCTCTCTCTCCCTCCCCCCCGCCCCCACACCCGCTGGAAACTTCCCCTCACCAAGATCCACTTGGGAAATTTCCATCCCGGAATTTTTTATGAAGTAGCAAGAGACAAATTAGGTGATTTGAATAAGTTAACATTCTATCTGCTGCTTTGAAGATCAGAATACACAGCATACGTGATACATGCTACTCGCCTTGTGGGGGATGCAAAACTTCATTAGTTGAGATTTTGTAAAACATTTACAGACCCTTAATCAAGAGGCCATTCTAGAATGACAGGCAGGATGGAAGGAACACTTGGCTGATAATAGTTAGTGTGTTCAGTGACACCGGACCCCACAATGTGGAAATGAAAACAGAGCACTGCATTATAAAAGCGGAAAGCGTTACGAGTGTACAGTTTGCAAATACAGACTTATTACTCCAGAGTAGTTCAGTTAGACACAAGTGAGATGTACCGAGCTGACTTTAGAGGTTAAAAATGCTGTGCATTCTTTCCTGTTTGCGAATTCGGCCTCTGACCTTTGCTGATAACTGCTCATCGTTCTTCTCCTTGAGAACAAGAAGGCATTAATTCAGCGTCTCAGCTCATATTCCTTTCTTCCGCATGTTTCTCCTTCCTGGTTCAGCCCCCAAACACTTACTCTTTGGGGAGATTAGGCCCCACCTTGTTCAGAGGGGGCATCATTTTGGGAGAACACATTTCTCTCTAGGCTGCATTAAAGGAACAAGATTTTCTCCCCAAATTAGGATTGCTTAAAAACCCTAACCGGACAAGTCACCTTCATCTACCCAGTGTCTCCACCAGGGTCAGCAGCTCAGGAGTGGATTAGAGGCCGAAGACACACATGCCCATGGAGCTGACCCCTCTCTGCTCCATATCTAGCATAGCAGGGAGTGACTGCACGCAAGTTCACGTGTCACATCCCCCCCCACCAAGCACAGTGAGATGGAGCACCCTGTGGGAGCCCAACCTGAGGTTTCTATGGCAACCATGGAGGTCAGGGTAGTAGGAAAACTTCAGCACCCTACCTGTTACCTCCCTCTGGGAATGTTCGTGTTGCCAAAAATTCATAATATTGAGATGACAGCTGGAAAAACAGCGGTACAGCGTGCCATAAGACAGGGGCTGTTGACATTCCCTCCCAGGTCAGAAGGGGGTCAGGGGGCACTGTGAGATGAGTCACCTCTCAAAGTGCCATGGTATTTACAGAGCTGTTGGACAGAAGGACCTGATGACTGGAAGACCCTAAAATGTCCAATTTAACTTAGTGAAGGATCTGAACGCAAGTCAGCCCCATTCATTAGCACGTACTCAGAGCACGTCTGTAGATTACAAACTGCTTTGGAGGCTGCTTTGCTGCAGGTCTTCCTTTTTCTTATCTTGGAGCTGTCAGTTTTCAGATTCTCCCCTGCTGGGAGATGCATCTCCCATCCCCACCCTATTTTGGCAGTGGGAAGGGGTGCCTTCAGGAAGACTGCTATATCCCAGGGGAAATGGTTTCCTGGCATACCCAGGCTGCTGTGCACACTTAATTGGCCAGTTTGAGGCAATAGAAGAACCATGGCCAAAGCAAAAGAAATGATCTTTGAACCTGAGAAAAACAGGTTGGAGATTTCCTCCACTCCTTTAGCTCTAGCTTCCGTGCTTTTCTCCCTTCCTCTTTCCTCCCTTCTGTTTTTACCCATCTGTCCATACGGTGGATGTCTCTTTCTGTTTATCATTCCCGTCCTCCCTCCTTCTCCCCACCCTCCCTCGCTCTTTGTATCAACACACCTCCCGTCCAGTTTTATGTTACTGTCTTCTAAGTAAGAAAGCCACAATGCTTTTAAAGATGGGCTGATTTATGGAAAGAAATAAAAACAATCCGAAGATAATAACAAACAGATTGAAGGGATGAAGGGATTATTGAAGAGAAAAGCCCAGGCAGGGCTGTGTGCCCTGACATACAGATCGTTCCCTCTGTCTGAAAGTCTCTGCACAAATGTGCGGTGCTCTTCTGTTTCTCCTTTTCCCTCTCTTCTTTTTCTTTTTTTCCTTTTTAAAACAAACACTGAAAACAACAATCCACAAAACAGAGTTTTAGTGTATATGTTTGTTCATGTTTTAGAGACTGAAAAAAAAAAGAAATAAAACCAGGGCATTGTGTGAGCGAGAAGTGCTCAGAGCGGATCGACAGGGGTTTATTATTTGGAGCCTCACTCAATCAAATGTGGCCCCATGAAGAGAGTGATGCTGGAAATGGTCCTGGGGGCTCTCCTTCTGTGTGTGAGTGGTACCCATCTGTCAGCTGTCAATGCCAGTGAGAGATGTACAGGGCTGTCACTGCTCGTCAGCCAGCATTTGTGAAGTCTTTTGCAGCTGCTACACTGCACAGACTGTCCTTATGGAAGGGCGGTGAGGACTCGGAGACGAGAGTGCGGCCAGGGTGAGAGTGAGAAAAGAGATGTCAGGTTGCTCTGCGGTAACAGCGTCGACTCGTCAAAGGCACAAGTACAAGTTATGTTTGTTTCCTTAAAAAAAAAAAAAAGGAAACACATTAGGAAAAACAATCTTAGAGGGTGATGGAGATGTACTTTGTCTCTAGAGGACCCAGGCAGGTTGGGGTTCAAGGGCTGTGAAACCCATAAGAGCCAATGAGATTTACATCCCAGTAAATGGATACGTTCAAGGTAGAAGTTGGGATACACTTTTTTTAAATCAGCAGAATAAAGAGGGAATAAGTTTTTATGGTCGCCCCTAAATAAAGGTATTATTATAAAGATTATACACACGCATAGACGTGTGCGTAAAGGACTCTTGCTTGCTCTGTGTGTGTAATGCCACGCTGAACATTGGGAGCCAGGGGTAGGCCCCGATTATAACGTGCAGATGTTAAAAACTGGGCTAATTTTGATATGGAAACACTCTATTAATCATTGCTGTGGTAGTCCAGTGGACATTTCAATATGTTTATTTATAGGGTGACTTGTGCTTAATTGAATTATTTTAAACTAACTATGGTTCTGGTTTTGTGGTCCTTCTTCTGCAGGAAGTTCCTTGTATAACACCTGCCTCAACAAAACTGCCATCCGAATCCTTAATTCACTCACCAGGACTGAGCTAGAAATGAGATGAAGAATTCAGCGCACTCTTTCGTTTGCTTCTTGTTTGAAGGTTTTGGGACATGTGATTACGTTTCAGTTTTCTGTGGATTGGACACAACTCCAGTCAAAAATGACATCAGATATTTTTTGCCTCCGTATATCATAGGTTCTTGTTTGACAAAGAAAGGGCTAAGGGAGTTCTCTGGAAAATGAAGAATTATTGATAGAAGAGTCACTGAAATAGTAAGAAGAAATGCAGAGAGAAGCAGTGCTGAGAGTGGTATTTTCTAAGACTCTGATGATGATGGTTACCTGGGATGAAAAAGGAGGGGAGTTAAAGCTGTAACCAGTGAAGGGAGTATCATTAGGCCCATTGGCTAAAACTCTCTGGGGCGAAAGCTGAGGATACAGGGTTTACATTTGTACCGGATAAAAACACACGCTTCCTGTAGTAACTGGGGAGGGTGTGACTGAGCTGGGAGGAGAGGAACTGCTAAGCCCCGCCACTAAGGTCTCAGGTGTGATTCCAGGGAGCTGCGAAGGTAAATTCTAATTCATGGTTTCTGTAGTCAGGTTGTGAAGGCCCCACAGAGGTGAAAAAGCTGAATAAATGAAGTCCTTGCACGAGTGTTCACGTACAATTGATGAGCATGAGCAATATAAGGGAAGTTTAATTTTGACAGAAAGGATCTGAGGTGACAATTACTACACATGTTTAGGGAGAACAATCACTTCAGACTGAAGTCACAAATGCCCTGAGTCTGGTGGGATGAGAGGCACAAGCTGGGCAGAATGAGGAGAAGAAAACATTTTAGGCATGTTTGCATTTCAACGGCTGCTGTTACAAATTGCCATAAACCAAGGCTTAGAAAGCAACTTAATTACTTATGGTTCTGGAGATCAAACTTCTAAAATCAAGGTGTTCGTCAATAGCCAGGGCATGGAAACCAAAATGCCCATCAGTAGACGACTGGATTAAGAAACTGTGGTACATTTACACAATGGAGTATTACACAGCCATAAAGAAGAATGAAATCTTAACCATTTGCAACGATGTGGATGGACCCAGAGCACATTACACTAAGTGAAATAAATCAGACAGAGAAAACCAAATACCATATGATCTCACTTATAGGTTGAATCTAAAGAATAGAATAAATGAACAAACTAATCAGAAACAGTCTCAGAGACATAGAGGAAAAACTGAGGGGTGCTAGATGGGAGGGGGTGGGGATAAGGGGGAAGGTGAGAGGACTAGAAAGCACAATCGGTAACCACAAGATGGCCACGGGGTTACAAAAGACAGTTTGGGGAATATAGTCAATAATGTTGTAACGATTTCGAAGGGTATCCGTTAGACACTTGTCTTATTAGGGAGACCACCTCATGGACAGTGTAGATGCCTGATCACTGCACTGTACACCTGAAGCTGAAGCTGAATAATAATGAATGTCAACTATAATTTAATATATATATATATATATATATGTATATATACATATATATACACACATATATATATATATAGTCACAGGATGTGGAATACAGCATAAGGAATCGAGTCAGTGGAACTGCAACCGCTATATACGATGTCAGAAGGGTAGTAGATTGGAGGAGGGGGTTATCACTTGGTGAGGGGTATAAACGTCTAACTATGACATTGTTTTATACACCTGCAACTAATAATAATAAAAAAATCAGAGTGTACTCAGGCTGTTTTCCTCCTGCAGGTGACAGTGACGGACCTATGTCCTTGACTTTTCCAGCTTCTAGAGGCACCCTGCTTTCCTTGGCTTGTGGCCCCTTCCTCCATCTTCAAGGCCAGCAGCACAGCATCCTCAAATTCATCCTTCTCGTCTCTGTGTCTGTCTTCACATCTCCTTCTCTCCCTCTGACCGTCACACCTTCCTCTTATACGGACCCTTGTGATTAAAGTTTGCCCACTTGGATAGTCCAGGGTAATCTTGCTCTCTCATGGTTCTTAACTTCATCATATCTGCTGTTTTTTTTTTTTTTTTTTTTTTTTTTTACCACGTAAAGTAACATTCCTACAGATTTTGATGATTAGGACATGGCAGTCTTTGGGGAGGGGCAGCCTTATCAAGCCAACCAGAGGCAGCACAACCATGGAAGCAAAGCTTAGAAACTGCAAGTCATGGGGTACAGTGGGGGAGCCCAGTGGGAAGCAGTGTTCCTGGAGCTAAAGGGCGGGAAGGAAAGTGAGCTTAGACAAGTACTGAAAACACTGGGACCAAATTACAGGGACTGTTGAATTCCAGGCATAGAATGTGGAGACTGTAGGAAGGTGAATACCAGTTCGGTGTAAGGGAAAATTTTCTACTAAAGAAAACAATGCATGGATGGAGTACGGAAATAATGAGTTCTCTGACAGCAGAGATGGTGACGCAAATAAGTGTGACAAGGCTAGAGAGAGTTTTCAGATGCCACCAATTTTGAGATTCTTAGATACTTTGTTATCACAAAATTGACATCTACATGAGTTGGCTTCATTTAGAAGCATGCATTTTTCAGAACTAAGAGAAGTCTACTTTTTTCTCTTTACATTAACCTCAGTAGAATGATAAGATTATATTATAAACTGTAACACTGTATGGTATTTATATTGTCACTGAAGAATTAAGATATATATGTGTGTGTGTGTGTGTGTGTGTGTGTGTATATATATATAATATATATTTCATATATATATAATACATATTTCAAATATAAATATATATTTATGTATGTGTATATATATATATATATATATATATATATATATATATATATATACTGAGGGTGCCAAAAAAATGTATGCACATGACTTGTATTCATCTTTTGTTAGCGATATATATTGAGTATTACAATCTTAATAGTTTTTTCCTTTCCTAAAATGTGTATACATTTTTTGGCACCCTCTATATATATATATATTAGTTTTAGAAGTGTCTGAGGAAACTTTGGAATAGTTTGTGAACTCTGTTTCTTCTCACCGTAAGTGAAACTCAAACAATACACGGTACAATTGAAATGAGCCAGGATCCATCAACCATTTTGAGCTTTTGGTGGTTTTGGTTATTACTCCAATCTATTTTTCCAACCCAAATGAGTCAATAAGATGATTCAAAGAGATGAATAAGGGAAACAGAATGGCTATGCATGTACTGCCATGGAGTCAGTAACGACTCCCAAGCAGAGCTGTAAACAAAAGCAGTCTTGGGTTTTGCAGCGTCTGCTACAGGCATACATGCAATCTGCATTTTGCAGGAGTAAATCCTTCAGAGAGATCCCCAGAGGATATACTGCTCTGTGGCCTCAGTTCACAAAGGACAATTGACGGGATGACAACAGATTGCCTTGTAAAAGTGATACTTTCCTGGGGGGTACAAAAGAAATGGGCTTCTGTGGAGGTGAGGAGGAGTGCGGAGGGGTGATGAGGCCGGTTATCATGACTAAGAAGCCCAGGAGGCAAGGGGATCTTTATAAACTTAGTTATTCTCAAGGAGAGAAAGCGACAAGCCTGCAACAAATTGGATCTCGAGAAGCCTATTTTCCACCAGGTACTGAAGAGAGCAATCTTCAGACAAGAGAAACAAGGAATTATGGCTTCTCTCTTATAATTTTGAAGTCACCAGATCATACACTGTTTAATTAACTCATCATCATCAACGTTATTATGTTTCCTTCCTCCCTCTTTCCTTCCATTCTTCCCTTCTTCCCTTCCTTTCTCCTTCCTTCCTTCCTTCCCTTTTTCCTTCCTTCCTTCCTTTTTTCCTCTCTCCCACCCTCCCTCCTTCCTTCCTTCCTCTTTTCTCCCTACCCTTGAATTGCAGCTTCATGGAGACAGACATTCCCGTTAAATGGCATCTCTTCTGTGTCTCTATGGGTTATACATCCAACTTACTAACGTTCAAGATGGATGCAATAAATGGTAAGAGATGGATCTAGAAATAGATGATAATTCTCAGGCAGCTCCCTCTGACAGACCATATTTTAGAACTTTGGAGTTTTGCATCACATATGTGCATACAACAATATCTAGATTGATGGGTATCTGGATACTGTTAAAATACATTGTGTGGAAAATATGAAGTCTTCACTGTCTTTGACTTATAATAAACCCAAATTTGTATGTTAGCAGAACACACATTACTGGATATTCTTTAAATCTTAAGACTTCTGAGCATGAGGGGATAGTTAGCAAATTGCAAATCTTTAGCAGCAATAGCCATAAGCTATGATGAGATGCAAGCTTGGATTGAAAAGAAAAAAAAACAACAAAATGTGTTTTGTATATTGACATTTTTATTAGCAAAATATAAATAAAGGAACAAAATTGACAGGGATAAAATTTTCTAACCAGCGGTGGTACAATTATGGCTCAGAGAGCTTGTCAAACATCGGGAGACCATCAAGAAGCACTCTTAGTTATCACACACCAAGGAAAACAAGTGCACAAAAAATACCTCGTCAGAGTAAATTCTTTTCTGCTCCAGATACCAAGCATGCAACAATTTTCTCTCCAGGAAAGGTAATGAAGTGAATGCATTAGAATAACAATAATAATAATTCCTGTGGTTATAAATTATTTTAGTTTTACCCAAATTTCCAAATTCCCAGTTAGTCTAGTAGAGCTACAAGTATCTCTAAGAGAGGATGCAAAAAGGTCTAGGTCAGGACCATTGGTGTGTCACTGTCTTTTACGCTTCCCTTCTCCATGGAAATG
Organism: Rhinolophus ferrumequinum; assembly: GCF_004115265.2. Lineage (NCBI taxonomy): Eukaryota > Metazoa > Chordata > Mammalia > Chiroptera > Rhinolophidae > Rhinolophus > Rhinolophus ferrumequinum. The sequence goes on from NC_046302.1 coordinate 58,086,634, forward strand.
CTTCCTTGGAGAAGAATAGTGTAGAAAATGATTTCCTCAATTATTTTCCCATATTCTGTAGCTTATCTAATTTCACCCTCTCTCATCTCTGTCTCTCTCTCTCTCTCTCTCCATGTTGGATGAAAATGGGAAGTATTTTGGTTATGGCCTGACCTTCTTAGGGTGCTTGAAGGCCTGAAAGATAGAGAAGTCTTATTATTAAGGCAATAGGAACAATATAAAAAGAGAAAGTGAAGGAAGCTGAGCATCATGATGAGTACCAAAGTCAAAAGGTCACAAGAGAACCCAGAGTACTACTGAAACCATGGGGCCAGAGCCAAGGACCAAGTCTGAGAGGAAGTAAGGTGCTACTGACATCCAATCACCCTACAAATAAGACCCAGTTGTCTTACCTGGGGTCTCCAACCATTAAGTGCCATTACCCTGCTTCCCCCTCCGACCTCATCTTCTTCTCCTACACTAAGATTTAGCCACTCCAGCCTTTTGGTCTGTTTCTAAACATATCAAACTTTTTTTCCCACCAAGAGCATTCCGCTCTGAAACATTCAGTCCTAATGGGGTGGGGATAGCTGCTCCTTGCTTCTCACACATCATCTTTATCTTGAGCTTTATAAGGCCATTCTGCCATTCAGATCTTAGCCTAAATATCATCTCCTCGATAGGACTTTCACTCTGGCCAAGATTAAGGTACAAAGTCTGGATATATCTTCCCTATTGGAACAGTTAAAAAATAAATTAAAGACATATATGTTTAAAATCATTTTAAAGAAACTGGACACCAGGCAACCAAGAACAAAGATTATTGCAAGACAGGAAACAAGTACACTGAGCTCGCTGACAACTTAACTTACTGACTAGAAAGAGTTTGCAGACCATGGTGCAGAGGAGAGGAACCCAGGGAGAGCCAAGCAGATACCCTAAGTTGAGAAGACAAGGTAAATTCAGGGGTGAATAAAGTAGTAGGACTCAAAATGAAGTTCCAGAGATCAGAACTGCACAGAGAGAGAACCTGAGAGATCTGCAAAGGGTCTGCCTTGAGTATTTATAAAGGACTGGTCAGCACATGCACATGAAGAAACTAATTTGAGCTTGAAAGAGGAACCATCAAAAAGTAGTAGAGGGATGGATAAATTGGATCTCCTCCCAGATTCAAAACTTTTCTGCTTCAGATGACACAATTTAAAAAATTAAGACAAGGAACAGACTGGGAGAAAATATTTTATGTATCTGACAAGAGACTTGTATGCAAACTACACAAGACAAAACAACAACTCCTCCTCAATAATATGAAAACAAAAAATCTCTGTCAAAAACATGTAAGCAAATGATGTCTGTAAACATTTCACCAAAGAGGATATAGGAATGGCCAATAAGTACAAGATCAACGTTGCATTAGGGACATGCAAGTTAAAGTGCCATGCACTACCATTTCACCCCACTAAAATGGCTATAGAAAAAAATATATATATATAGTAAAAAACATTGGCAAGGATGTGGAGAAACGGGAACCCTCATATATTACTTGTGAAAACTGCAGCCACATTGGAAAATCATTTGGCAATTTCTTCAAATGTTAAATATAAACTTGTGCTACAACTCAGCATTTCCACTCTTAGGTATCTACTCAAGAGATGTGAAAACATACATCTATCTAAACATGAGCTTTCTTAGCAGCCATCTATGGGAAAATAAATTAGTAGTTGCTTGAGGCAGGAAACAAGGATTAACAGCAAATGGGCATGAAGAATCTTATTAGTATAATGAAAACACTCTAAAATTGACTTCTAGTGATGGTTTCACAAAAAATCATTGAGTTGTATACTTGAAATAGGTGAACTACATAATATGCTAAAATATATATATTGGAGGTAATAGTAATGTTATTCACACAGAACCAAGTATAGTGCGTTTTCCTACCAGTAAGCCTGGAAGATCTCATAAATCCCGAGGCATTCAATAGACTCCTCAGAATAGTCTTGCCCCAGAAGCTGGGAGTAGCTGGCCCTATGCTAGGCACTGCTGTGATACCACCTAACAAATATTAAAAGCAAGACCTGAAAGGAAGAAACTATTTCCATGTAACTTAACTGTACCTCAGAACAAAGTTCAAGAATATTTTTAGGAATGGAAAGATAAACAAAAAAGGTAAAATCATAATGTCTGTCTGGCATCCAATCAAAGATGAACAGGCATACAAAAAAAGAAGCAGGAAAACAAAAATCACAATAAAGATTTAAAAATATCAATAAATTGAAAGTGACCTAGAACTATTAGAATCAGAAATTCTAGAGTTAGTAGACAAGAACATTAAACAGTTACAATAGCTTTGTTTTACGTGTTAAAAAAAAATAAGTTAAGCAGAGGCATAGATAATATAAAAAAGATCCAAATTGAAAGTTGAGAGAGGAAAACTGCAAATGAAGATATGTTATATAACATGAGTGGCAGATTCAACATTTTTGAAGAAAACAATAATTTGAAATTGAAGATATAACAATAAAGATTACAAAAATAAAACACATAGGAAAAACATTTTTTTAATAAGTGAAACTGTGAATTTTGAGCTGTGAAACAGCTTTTTTTCATAATTTTTTTATTAGTTTCAGGTGCACAAAACAATGTAATAATTAGACACTTATCATTTATATCCCTCACACAGTGACAACCCCCTCCCCCCATCCACTACCCCTCTGACATCGCACACAGCCATTACATTTCCACTGTCTCTATTCCTAATGCTGTATTCTGTTTCTTGTAACCATATATATATAATTGTAGTAGAAACAGCTTTAATGGTTGGAGATTTTCCAAAATTTGATTTTAAAAACTATACGAAAGTAAGTTTGGGGAATATAATCAATAATATATAGATTTTGTAGAGTATCCGATGGACACTTGTCTTATTAGGGAGACCACTTCAGGGATGGTGTAGATGCCTGATCATTGTGCTGTACACCTGAAGCTGAATAATAATAATAAATTTCAACTATAATTTTATATATATATATTCACAAGAAGTGAAGTACAGCATTAGGAATAGAGAGAGTGGAAATGTAATGGCTGTGTGCGATGTCATAGGGGTAGTAGATTGGGGAAGGGGGGTTGTCACTGTGTGAGGGGTATAAATGATAAATGTCTAACTATTACATTGTTTTGTACACCTGAAACTAATAATAAAAAAAAAAAAACAACTATAAATCTATAGATGCAAGAAGCTCAAAGAAACCCAAGCACAAGAAACATGAAGACAACTACACCAAGGTGCATCATAATACAATTACTCAAAACCAGTTCTAAAGAGAGAAATTTGTAGCACCAAAAAGGCAAGGACAAGCTAACTGCAGAGGAATAAAGATGAGGACAACAGCAGAATTCTTGTTAGAAATGTTGCAAGTGAGAAGACAATGGAGGAGCATTTATAAGTACTGAAAAAATATCTTTCAAAACAGAAGAAGAAATAATGATTTTTTTCTATCTTACAAAAGTTGTTTAGATCAGTAGATCATCAGTACAGCAGTAGATAATTATTGAAAGATCCACAGTATAAGAAATGTGAAAGGAAGAAGAAAGATATTAAGCAGAAAAAAATGATACCAGATGGAAATAGAGAACTAAACAAAGGAATGAGGAACACTGGGAACGATACTGCAAGGGTTTTTCTCATACATGAAATGTATATTAGTTGATGGAAAATGGTGATAAAAAAGGACAACAAAGGAGATAAAATGGGATCATAAAATATACTCAACTTAAAAGAAGGTGGAAAAATAAGAAAAAAGGAAACAACAAATGGAAAAATTAAATATCAAGATGATAGACTTAAACTTAATTATTTCAATAATAAAAGTAAATGTAAATGGTATAAATACTCTATGTAAAAGTCAGAGATTGTCAGACTGGATAAAAGGGTGAGACCCAACAATATGCTGTGTACAAGAAATACACTTTAAAAAGACATAAATAAGTTAAAAGTAAAATGATGGGGGCAAACGATATACCATTTTTACAAAAATCAAAAGAAAAATTAAGAGGCTTTATTGTCAGAATAAAGTAGATATAAGATCAAAGAATATTATCTAGCATAAAGGTCATTTTATAATTATAAAGGATTCAATTATCCAGAGGACAACCATACTAAAAATGCATGTATCTAATAACACAACTACAAAACACACGAAGCAAAAACTGATAGTAATACAAAGAGGAATACACAATCTACAATTATAATCAGAGGTTTCATTATCCCCGTCTCAGTAACTGACAGAACAAGGAGACTGAAAGTCAGTAAGGATATAAAAAACTTGCACACCACTGTCAACCAACTTGATCCAATTCCACCCGACAACAGAATACACATTCTTTTCATTTGCACACAGAATATTTACCAAGGTCAACCATATTCTGGTCCATAAAATCATAAAATAAATCTCAATATCTACAGGAATTCAAGTTATACCAAGTATGATCTCTGACCAAATAGAATTAAATTAGAAATCAATAGCAGAAATAGTTCTAGAAAGGACCAAAATATTTGGAAAGTAAATAACACATTCCTAAATAACACGTGGGTTAAATAAGAAATAAAAATGGAAACTAGAAAGTAGCTTGAATAAAATGAATATGCAACATGAAATTAAATGTCACCTCCTCAAAGAGGTCTGTCCTGATCACTCAATCAATAAACCCAGTCATTCTCTATCACATCGGCTAATTTTAGTTGTCTGCATAAAATCTTCTTATATCTGATACCTTGGTATTTACTTAATCTCTTTATTTGAGTATTGTATGTCTTCTACTTTTAAGATGGAGACTCGATGAAAACAGAATATTTTCTGTCTCGTTCATCACTCTATCCTCAGGATAGTGTCTGGCATCTAGTAGAGGTCAGTGATATTTACTGAATAAATTAATGAATGGGTGAATGAATGAATGGGTGAATACAAACAAGGCATCAGGAAAGACAAAAGTAAAGGCTGGGCGAAAGAGATAAGAAGGAAGAGGAAAGAACATTTTCTTTATGAACCAAACTGAAGATGGGGCAGGAGTTTGCCCAACCAGCAGGGGGCCCCAGAAACGTCTCTTAGCAAACAGATTTTCTGAGCTGTCTGACCATCTCCACAGCTGCTTTTCTGATGCTTTGACAAGAAAACTTGAGTATTGTTTTCCTAAAGCAATACCCACTTTGACAACATTTGCTTCTGATAAACACCAAGCACAGATTCTCTGTGAACTGTTCCCCCACTGAAAGACCATCTTCTCATATTCTCTTTTGCATCTGGCACCTACTTTTTCTCTGCTTCTACGGGGCAATTTCATTGCTCTGTAGCTTCAACAACCAGTGTCTGGCAAATTCTTATCTGCATGGCATGCAGGTGCGGTGGTGATAAACACAACATGAATAAGATTAAAATATTGCAAACTAAATTAGGTAATGAGTAAATCTCTCAAGGGTTTCTACAAATCTCATAAACAAGCAGTAGTTGAACAGAGGGCTGGGATTAATATATTTAAATTAACCTCAAACAAACCACAATTCAAACTGTGTGTAGGTATGATAGTCCAGGAAGACCTACTGTCAGCTCAAAATGCCCTTGATAACCTTCTGAAAGACCCACTGAGAAGCTGTTCTTAAACAAATCCTATTATTGTATTGAGAATAGTGATTTGGAGAAAAATAGGGGCAAAGACATACATACAAATGTATATAGATATACATATGCACACACACACATGCAAACACACACATACAGTGCTTCCTCATGATTTATGACAGATCTGTTCTATAAGTCACCACAAACAATGAATTAGTGAATACTGATCTTATTGCTTCTAGGAAATATATATCGTATGTATTGTATATAATCTTCATTTCTGGGATTTTTTCCTAACATTTTCCATTTCTACTAATATCTAGCATCTCTTCTCAGAGCACTTCCATTTTTTCTTTCAAGCCTTCCCTTCTAGGGCAGTTACAATTTTAAGTTTTTAAATACATTGGAAAATATTCCACAGAATTTTCATCTCATGTGAAAGAGAATCATTTTTGGATGACTGAGATTAATTCTCTGGTTAGTGGTGTTTACCTAATGTTAAATTTTGCTCTCTTTTCTCACAATGTTTTCCTTACAACGGTTTTGTATCAGTGCTATGGCAGTTCAATTTTACCACTCAGAATGGGGAATACTGGGTTTTCCTTGGGCAGTTATGTGTAGGAGATCCGTGTGGTGACAGTGAGCAGAAGGGCCAGGAAGCTTCCCAAAGGTGCATCAGGACGCACACCCAAAGCTTCCCTGCAGCCCACACCTACGCCTCTGTGATTCTTTGTGTGGCTCCACTTTTTCTGCTTCTCTGAGTCCAACGAGGAATCTGCTATTGACCTTGCTCCCCTGAGGTCTGACAGCCTTGGGTACAAACAAGGCATACGGATGTTTTTAACTTCAAGGCAAGCTCTTCACCTTCAGGAAATGTTCCTTTGCTGACGTGCCTCCCCTGACCTGCTGTCCCCACCACCCATCTCTTCTCTTCTTTCTCCTCTTCCATCCATTCCCCGCTGCTTTTGGCAGGCCTTTCACATAAATCAGAAACAACAGTATATTCATCCATGTGTTTCACTGAAATGGAGTTTGTAAGGTTATTTTTTTATGTGTGTCTTTTTTGTTCCTTTAGTGTCATTTGTAGGGAAATACAGCCATGACTGTACACTTATTACTTTCAATAATTATGTTAAAAATACTGTGTCTCCAGAATCCAGTCTAGGTCAGGTACTCCAGAATGGACATCTTTAGAGAGAGTCTGATTTTTCCTGAAGGACACTTTGCTTACATCTTGGAATCCCTCTTCTTACCACAGGTCTGCTTTTGATGGGCCTCTTAGGGTTATTTGCAATGTATTCACTGGCCTCACCAGGAAGGATGATTCTGCACTCAGTGGGTGCATTTCTCCTCTCCCTCTTCCTGTTCCCTCCCTTTTCCTCTTCTCTTCTCCTTTCTTTCTTCTTTGGCTCCTGGCTGCCTTCTGGGCCTGATTTTTTAAGTATTCACTGGACCCACATCATTATGACATCGTCCCAGAAGTCTCTCAAAGTCATGTTGGTTCTCTTGCTGGGCCAGTCTCTCTTTAGAGGGTCTCTCTTTCTATTTCTAGCACACCTCCCACTGCATGTCTGTTTCAAGATATAGGCTATATGGTAGTGAGAATAATAGCCCCTAAAGATGTCCTCATCCTCATCCTTGAAATCTGTAAATATGTTATGTTACATGGGAAAATAACTTTGCAGATGTGGTTACATTGAAAATCTTGAGATGGAGAAATATCCTGGATTATCGGGGTGGGTGCAAGGTAATCACAGGATTCTTATAAAATGGAGGCAGGATGGTCAGACTGAGAGAGAGAGAGAGAGTGAGAGAGAGAGAGAGAGAGAGAGAGAGAGAGAGAGAGAGAGAGAGAGAGAGAGAGAGAGAGGCTGCTCTGCTGGTTTTGAAGATGGAGGAAGGGGCATGGACCAAATGAACCAAGGAATGCAGGCGGCTTGTAGAAGCCAGGAAAGGCAGCCAATACCTTGACTTTAGCCAGTAACACTTCTGACTCACAGAACTTGAAGGTAATAAACAAGCACTGTATGAGTCAGTAAGTGCTGTTGCTTTGTTACAACTGCAATTGGAAACTCATAGGCCATGCCTTGCCTTTGCAGAATGTACTGTAGTGATGATAAACAATCTAGTTTAGGCTATCAAAATCTTTTTGCTTTCCTAAATCATTTTCCTAAGAATCTTGTCTAAATTCCTTTTTCCCCTTATGTTATTTCACACAACCCTATTCACTTCCACCACAGCTAGTAGAACTGGCTTGAAGATTTCAATATAACCATTAAAGTTTACAACTAGACCAAAAAAAAAAAAGTTATATTGGCAATGATACAATTTATTAGTCAAAAATTCATATCATGCTTTCCCGTCCATCCATTTTCCCTTTATTCAGGCTCAACATTCATGGTTTTCTTATCCATTCTTCATATGAAAGTTTCTATGTCTTACCGAATGTGTGGTTATCACAAATAGACACCAAAATGTAACCTATTAGGTAATCACAGAAATTAATAATAGCTAAGATCTAGTGAGTGTTTTCTATGTGTAAGAAATTGTTCTAAGCATTAGACAGATCCACTGATTTGAATTTCACAACAATCCTAAGTCCTGCCATTCGCTGTGGTCTAAACGCCAGGAAGCAGAGGCACAGAGTATTAAGTAACTGGCTTACAATCCTCTGACTGGTACACGGAACTCAAACCAGACGGTCTTGCCCTAGGGTTTTTCTTCACAACCCTGCTAGGGCTGTGTGCCGCTCTACTTCAGTTCTATTTAAGCTAATATTAATAAAATATTTCATAGTGTTAAGGAATGAACTGTACATTTGATGAAATCCACTATCCTAAACAGGCAGAACAAAAGAAGTAAAAGGCAAAATGCAACCTAATGGAAATAGAGACAAGCCTCTATGAGAAGGAAATTTTAAAGAAAATTTAATGAACAGCCACAGAAAGAGATATGGGATCAGTGAAAATATAGACAATATGCTCTAAAAAGAAATAATTAGTGAACATGAGCTCTTGTGATTTAAAAAAAATTAATAACTGAAATAAAAATTCAGTTGAGAGGTTGTTAGATAAATCAAGGATATGTCCCAGAAGTAAAACAAAAACACAGAGATAGACAATAAGATAAGGAATAATAAGAAAAATAGAGAAAAAAATAACCCACAGAGAATAATATCCAACTAACAGATTTTTTTTTTAATTCCAGCACTGAAGAACATGAAAATCCAGGTTAATGAGTTCTGTGAACACCAAGCACAATATTAAAGAATAAAAAACCATACATAAAGATAAATTTTGAAATGCTTGGAGAAAGAGAGAGACAGACCAAGCCGGGTAACAGCAAGTCATAAGAATCAAAATGGCATTATACTTCTCAACTTGCGTTTCTATAACCAGTCAAATTATCATCAAATGAAAGAGTAAAATAAAGATATGTTCAGGCTGTACATTCCTATAAAATTTACTTCCTATGTGTTCATTTTCAGGAAGCTATAGAAAAAAGTTTTCTGTCCAAACAACGGAATGAACCAAAAACAGAAAATGGCATGGGGACAAACACAGAAAATGAATTAATAAAATGATGACAAAAGCAAGCCCCAGGATGAAAGCTGCACAAGGAAGCCTAGAAAACAAATAGTACAGACAGGAGTGGGGTTGGATGGCTCAAGGTGAGGTGCCAAAGATATATTAAGAGGGATGTCTTCTGGAAAAAGAACACTGATAGCTTATTTGGAAAATTATATTGAGAATATTTAGCCAGAGAGATTCACAAAAAAACTAAGCAAATGAGAAAAAGAAGCAATTATTAATTTCAGGGAAAAACTAAAGTTGTAGAAGCTGGGAAGTGCAAATATAGTAACCCAGTAAATAATATTTTCATCATAACAATGAAAGTGCAGACAAGGGATTCTTCTATAAAATTATGATAGAACTATACTTGGGAGTCTGAGGGGAGGAGAAAAAAGTTTTTAAAAGTTAATACCTTCATCTATCACAAAAAATCAACAAATTAAAATCAATGTGCCAGATAATAGTGCATCATATTATTTAGAAATATGGAAATAAATAGAAGAAACAGCTAAAGGAGTTGAGAGTAGAGTAGACACTACTGAAAAGTGAAGAGACGGAATGGGGGTGATTGTTGTTGCAAATCTTAAAGGTTATTAGACTTTTTTTTCCAGTTTTGAGATGTAATTGACATACAGCAGTGTATACGTTAAAGGTGTACAGTATAATTATTTGACTTACATATATTGTGAAATGATTACTACCATTTAACATCCATTACCTTGTATGTATGTGTATATGTATATATGTATGTGTATATATATGTATATGTATGTGCGTGTGTGTGTATGTGTGTATATATATATATATATATATATATATATATATATATAAAAGAAAAATATTTGTTATTGTCATGAAAACTCTTGGTATCTATTCTCTTAACTTCCAAATACATTATGTATTACTTAAAATTATTAACTAAAAAATAACACCATTAAACCAAAAACTAAGAGAAAATCTGGAAACATCTGAACAATGTAAGTTCCTTGTTGCATATTTGACCATTTTCAGACACTGAATTATTTTACAAGCCTATGGATTGTTGTCATTACATCTGACATGCACTGTGGACATGACTGTATTTTTAGCGTTTAATTGAAAAAAAGGAGTAACTTTTAAAAATTCACATTGTTGAGGTGCTGAAAAAATGAACAGTTGTATGTGTTCATTCACCAATTGATGTCTTTTTCTGGGAAATGTCTATTCCACTCTTTCGCTTCTTGGGGTCTTTTCATTGTACTTCTCATTGACCAAAATGGCTTTTCACACGTTAAAAGTAATGGTGATTTTGGCCAGTATTTTCAGCAGATAATTTTTTTAGCTTTACATTTTCTTACTGTAAGACATTTTTAATATCACTGAAACATTTTTCTTTTTTTGTAATTCCTTCACTTGTGCCCTGTGTTGTATCCAGAGATATATATGTTTAAATCTATAAGAAGCAGGAAGGAACATGTAAATACTGAGGTCCTGGCAGTGGGAAAGCTGTCTTATAGAAAGGACTGGGCTGACTGCACAGTATGCTCTGACGAAGTCTGAGTTGAATGAACACACGCAACAGAATTAGGCAGAACTGGGTCATTCGGTCCACTTACTGGAGTGAATCTTCACAGACAAACCGATTGGATTCAGGAACCAGAATAAGATAATAATTCACTAACACCAACTGAGCACTCATAAGTTCCAGGCAATAATCCAAGGATATACATACATGACATCATCAGCACAGAAGAAACTATGATGACAATTTTGACTCCAAGTGCAAGGCTACACCACTTACGTGAGAGGAAAACGCAGGGCGAGGTCAGGATAGAGGTAGAGTCATGGTAAGTGTGTGTTTGAAATACAATGGAACGTATTCTATCTGAGACCAAAATAATAATCTTTCAAACAATCAAATTAAAACAAAGTATCCTTTCCCAAAAGACAACCACCATTCTTAAACACATTGCCATTAAATGGATGGATCTTGATGTAATTCTCAGCTGTTCTGTTCTCTGCCACTCACCTTTGCTTTCTTCTGTTGGAATTTGTTTTCTCCCGCACAAATTATGAATGTGACACACCCCTTTGTGGAAACTGTGTCACTATAATGGAATCACCTTCCCGGGGAGTGAGGTCATGGCAAGATGAGAAATTAGGAAGAATACTGAATGTGAATATACTTCTCCTGGAAAGTGAGAACGTGTGGAGAGTCCCAGCTAGCTTCTCCACACAGGAGCAGGCATGGAGGAGGACGCCCATGGAGAGGCCAGCTGTGGCCTATGCCTGCTCACATTGGGTGAGACTCGGGCATCACTATGGCTTCCCTCTCGTAGCTTCTTCTGTGGCCTCCCACGTCATTCTGCTGCTTTCCCTGGAGTCCTTGCCTTCTTTCAGCCCCTTGGTTTCTCATATCTGACCTTAACTGATATTTCACCTCAGCTCCATTTGTCCACCTAGGGCTACAAAGTTCTGTTTTGCTTTCTCCATCATCCTGTCAACCTGGCCCCTTCTCTCTTTCCAAGGGCCTGGCTCAGTGAGCCCTCATCTGGCAAACTATTTCCTGTTAACCTTAATGGGTGACAATGACTCGGTTATTCTCAGTCACATGTTTGCATTTTAGCAGGTATATTCAAAATTTGTCTTCAAGGATAGACCTTATATGGGAGGGACCAACACAAAGACCGGATTTCCTCAAACTTGAAAGGAGGCCAGATCTCCATGGGTGTTTCACAGCCAATCGACAGTCCATGAGGCAGAGGACATGTCACTGTCCTGAAACAGGGCCATTTTCATTAGCTCCTGACACTGCTGCGTATGGAGGATTGACTCTGAGTGGCCAGGGCAGCTGCCACTCACATGGCTCTACGGGGAGAGGAAGTTGTCTGGACGGGTGGAAGGAATAGAGGGAGCTCACTTCTCATCACAGCCCCCAGAGGCCTGCGGTTCCAGGAGAACTTCCGGATTTCCTGGAATTGGTTCATGTTTGCTGCTAATGTCACTCAAGTTTTTAAACTAGAAAGCAATATACAAACATTAATATTTTTAAAAGTATTGCTATTATAAACAATGACTTTATTTTAATATGTAAATTGTCATATTAATTACATATAATTAACTACATAATTTATATGCAATTATATAATAATGACATGGTTGTTAAATATAATTTTAATAATTATAGCATTCACATTTATATAATTTTATTGTACAGTTAATATTAAATGGTGTATATTTATTATATAACCAATGTAATGAATATAATTAATAATAAATCTATATTATAAACAAATAGGCACACTTTGCTGCAAAAATATCAACTTTTATGAGCAGAGACATACCAATAGTGTCGATAAGTTCCCCCAAAATGATGCTTAGCTCATTAACATTTAAATTAGGCGTACAGTACGAATCCCTTCCAAACACACTTTTGCCGAAGCTTTTCGCCGGGTTCCTTCCCTGATCATACTAGTGAACTGTGGAATGAGTTGTTTGACTGACTTGACTTTTAAAAGTCAAATGGGGTCGTCACATTGCTTCGAGGCCAGCCCATTTTAATGTACAGCATTATTCCGAAGTTTAGAGACAGCCACTTTCCAACGGCTTTGGGTCTGGGCTGCCGTGACCTACATGCGGTGATGTCTGTGACAGGCCTGAGGTCCTGCACAAGCCCCTAGCTGCTGGCTCTGCTCGGTTGGCCAGATGACCTATCTCTACCACAGATACATGGCACAAATCACACTGAGGGGTTGTGACGCTTAGTTAATATTTAAAACATTTTGATGCTCAGATAAAAGGGGATTCAAGTTGTCACCAATTAGTAGGAAAAGACTAATTATTATACAGACCTATGATCCTTTATAAGTAGAAACATTAAAGGAATCTAAAAGCTATCACTTTTTATGAAAGAACAGATGGCCTGAATTAGACCCCTAAAATATAATGAGTGTGTGTGTCTATATAGTATGGATCTGGACGTGGGTATGGATATGGATATGAATAGATGACAGGGATAAAGGTAGAGATAGAGACAGATTCAGACATGGATCACTAAGCGGACATTTGTTTGAAGGGCTGTTGTGGGGAGGGAAGAAGAGAATGAAATAGAAAACTTAGTGTTGATATCATTCTCTCTAATACTGTTCATAGGAATTTATCCAGAAATAATCACCATCTTTTTCCCCAGAGTTTTAACTAATTAGAAATATGTTTAAATTATCATATTTCAACAAAATTCATAGTTCAGGCAATAAATACTGAGTCCTTACTGAGGGTTAGGCACTCAGATAGCATCGTAAACTACAGGTCTGGTTGTTAAGGAGCTTGAGCCTAGTGGAAGGAGATAGATGGACCCCCGAGTAGAGCTGTTACTCTATAACCCAACGTTCTGCCTTATCACACCCGTCACCACCAACACACCATCTGCTTTCTTGGGAAGGAGCCGTTTGTCTCGTGTCAGCCCGAGTTTCGTCCTCAGCAGGTGTGATCCTCCCCAAAGCTTGGAGCTGAGTGGAGCCCACTGCTTCCCTCGCTGCTGGCCATGTGCTGACACGTGTCCGCGGGCTCCACACACGGTTTTGGAGTAAGGCAGCCCTAGGCACACCCTTCACACATAGCTGCTTCCCTGAGGACAGGAGGCCAGCGCCCTCTCGGCCTGCCTGACATGGGAAGGTCTCCCTGCTTCTGGCTGCCCTTGCCTCACTTCTTCACAACACCACGGCATTTCAGAGACTTTACACTGGGTGTGGGAGGCACCTAAGGGAACTTAACGGAGGAAAAATGCCAGAGGAGACGGCTCTTTCCAAAGGCCAAAGGAACTCTTTGGCAAAGAAGTTCAAATGCTTGCAACCCTCTCAAGAATTTCCCCAAGAAAGAAACCTGAAGGACACACATATCTTTCACAAAGGCAATGTATCTTCAAATGGGGGCGGGTATGATGGGGGTGGGGGGGGGGCCTTATCTGAGAGATCTAGACAGGGTGCTTTGCCATGTATGCCAGGCTGAAGGGAGTACGTTTCCTCATCGTTCTTCCAGGTCTTCTGCAGGAAACCATTGGTGTACACACACACACACACACACACACACACACACACACACACTCACACACTCACAGGCATGTACATATACCACCTACGATTTCCTTTACCCTTGGACACACGGAATTCTTAAGTATAAGCAGTGGACTGGAAGAGGGTGGCATGTGAAGGGAGCATTGATAAAGCAGGAACAGATGATGATGGCCACAGGGCCACGGCTTTTGGGGAGGGGGCTGAATTAAACTGTCTGCTTTCAAAAGAAATTGCTTGACGGAATTAGATAGTTTTTCCAGTTTGGTTTGCAAATATCACAGGGATATTTTTGTTTGATGTTCACTCCACAGTCTCAATAGCCATAGACTATTTACCAGCAGGTTCAGAAGTCTGGGAAATTCCAAGTTGGGGTAGTGAAGATTCCTTTCAGTGAATGGGGCATAGCAACCAGGGGCGAAGAGAATACAGGATGCTAGTGCTGGAATGACTGACTGTGACGAGACACAGAGAACCTTTCCAGACCTGAGAATCGTTCCTTGACGTAGCAGCAACATCCGGTGTCTTAACACTTTTACTCAACGGCTACTAATGAGTCATTATAAAATAATGACTGGGGTTCACTATTTCATTGCTCACAAATTTCTGTGCGTACTTACAGCTGCGTTTGTGTGACTGAGCCTACATCACTCGCGACACAGGCCACGGGCACCGCCTGGCCGGGGAAGGTGGGCGTGCCCTGAAGAAGCTGAACAGAGTCGCCCCTGGAACCACATATCCATCCGCGTATCTAGCTTTTACTCACCTTTCGTCTTCCGCTGACCTGGGCTCTCCCATTAAGCGTGCCCCCCCCCCTCTCTAATTCCACATATTTGGCAGATGGAAGATGTCACATATTGAAGTCGATTCAGGAACACCCCGTTGTGGGCACAGGACTCTCCTAGTCAGAGGGGAACTTCTCCAGTTTTCTTTTATTCTCCGTCTTTTCCCCTTCACAGAATTTTATCCAATTACCTCTTGTTGCTCCTGACCTTCTGTGACAAATCCATTGACTGAGTTTCTCAGTTTTAAGACAATAGAGGGATTTGTTCCTCTAGGCTCTTTGGTTGGAAAACAAGAAAAAATGAAACAGTCCTATCAGAGATGGAGGTGCCGGTGAGACCCCAAGCTGGTAACCCCTGAGCCATTCCAGTTCAATGGGGGTTCTATAAGTCACCTGAGAAGAGACGTTTTTAGCAGTTGAAAGTATCTTAGGTGACTTAAAAATAGAGCCAAAGAATAAATCTAATAGAAACAAGAAAAGGAGAACTTGGATTCCGGACTATGTGGTTCTTGAAATGAGAGTAAAATTACTTCCTGAAAAAGCTCAGAAAAGTTGTTAATCATTCCCTTTTCAGTCACAATGTTTAGCAGGGTCTCAAGTGCCTGTGTAACAAATAGATCCATTGGCTTGAGTGACCTAAACGAGGCATAAATCCTTACACATTTCCTACACGTCAAAATCGCCCATAAGACTTTAAAATAAACGTCCTAGCTTGAAACTTTTTTGCAATTAGAGCTGAGGACCATACATGGTATGCTGACTTGTTCCTGCTACCTCTGCTCTTTCTGTTTCCATTCTCTCTCTTCTCCTCTCTCTTCTTAATTGTATATTTTATATATTACCTGCAATCTTCATAATTCTAATGTTCCAGGTGGTCAAATGTTACTGAAACCAGGCTCCTGAGAATAATTTAAAAATCAGTTGAAGTGGGAGTCTAAAAAAGGTTTCTCAAAGAACATGTTGAGTCCAAGCAAACTGTTGTGTTGTCAGTCAGTCTTTTCTCCCTTGAGAGAAGAAAGGGAATAACTTGAATATAAAATACATAGACCTATTTGCTATAAAGTGATGTTAAAAGTTGGTTTTAGAGAGATGAAATTGAAGTAGTATGTGAACACGTAATACATCAATTCATTTACCTACCCCTTCCATTAACATTTATTGTGCACCTACTATGTGATAACTAATCATTATGCTTTTGTGCTTTGCTACATGAGAGATATAAGTCATACATCACCACCTGCCTTTTGGATATTTTAAATCTAGTAACGGGAATCCATTGTGTATCCATATAACTGTATCACAAAGTAGAAGATAGTGCCCCATGAATATATGAACAAAGCTCTTGCATGTTCTTAGAGGAAGCTGATTGGATCTAACTAGAGGAAGGTGAAGAATGGATTTTCCTTTCAGAAAATGATTTCTCACGAATTACTCGGGCTCCAACAGCTAGGAATTCACTACGAGGTCCTTCCAAAGCCCTGTGAAGCATGCCTGGGAAGCCAGTGAGGTGGCACGGTTTGCACGTATTTAAGAAATGGTCATGTTACCTCCCTGAGATGTCCCAGGGCATAATTCATGTATCAAAAAGAATGAAGAAGACTCTGTCCACAGGGGAGTTTCCAGTCTGGTATGGAACATCATGAATAAAAACAAATGCTTCAGACAGGGCCAGCAGTGCTGTATTAGACATACATACAAAGTATACAGAAGAGGATTAGAGAAGGCAATAAAGACTTGTCTTGAAAGATATATACAATTTTTACCAACCCAGAAGGGATTAGGTACAGAAGCAAGAGTTTATACAAAGATACAGGGAGGCGACTGTCCACTGTGTTGAGCAGATTGTAAGTTTCAGAGCACAGAGAAGAGTCAGCACCAGGGGGGCGAGAACCGAAGAGGCCAGGTAATTAGGTTAGGATCAGACCAGGAAAGGCCTTGAATGCCAAGGACAGAACTTTGGATTTATTGGCAACACAGCCTTCTGAGCAAGGAAATGAAAAAATCCTAGAAAATATACAAGTGAATACTTTTTTCTTTAACCAAAAGAAAACACAGAACCTCTTTTACTAAAGGCTATGGAATAACAATAAAGAGACAGCAATAGCCCAAATAATCTGGGTTATAAAGTCTTTTTCGATTTGGGGTCATGATCAAGTACAAGGACAGCCCTGAGCTCCTACGACTTTAAGATCCACAAGGGCACCAACATCAGTGTTTATTCATCACCAGTTCCCAGGTGCTTAATTACTATTTGTTGAAGAAGTGAAGGGAATATCTGAAAAGTGAATAAAACAATGAGAGTGACCCCAACATAATTTCAATATTTAGAAATGGTGGCACAGTGAGGAAGACCAATGCTCTTCTGGCCTTGGATAGACAGCCTCTGAAGGCACAAGACAGAAGGGTGGGTCTTCTCCAAATGGCGGAGGGAATTGGTCCTCCATGTTGCTTTCTCCTCTGGTGATCTCACTAACGAAGTGGTAATAAATAGAATATATCCCAAAGTCAGAGAGAAGCAGTGAACACACTTCTTGTGGACCTCCAACAAACCTACTCAACAAATAGGTAAGAGTGAAGACGAGTGAATGGGATGATATGATTGGCAAAACTCAGAGCGGTGAATATACTCGTCATGGCGATATGATAACAGTGACGAGAGGAGGGATGAAAACGAACAGTCCAGAACAGATTAAATAGGGAGTAGTTAATTAATAGTCACCACAAGTGATATGTACACACACAGCATTATTAAGGAAAACAGTGCAGGACATCCTATTATCTGTTTTAAAATATCTAGGACCTCTTTGAAGCTACAGAGCACATATCTGATGTGTTGGTGCACAGGCTGGCAGGCACTCACTAAACAAACAGGAAATGCAGGTGAATTCACTCAGATGCACCTTCAGGCATCTGCATCCAACACCTGCCTCTGGGGTGTGATGGTGGTGTGGCCCACCTCTCCATCAGCCTCTCATCATTTAGGGGGGACCTCCGACGCCATCCTTCCTCCAGAGCCTATCTGCCATTTCAAGGTTATGACAGTGAGGTGGGAAGTTTTTATTTTATCATTATGTGTTTTTTTTTCTCTTCTCTTTGTACTGTTTTGTGGTTTGCTAGGGTGCCCATGGAGACACGATCCTACCAGCTCTGGAGAGATCCAGGAAGCATGACCATACAGGTTGCATGAGCCGGTCCACAAATGCTCTGCCCACGGCCCGCACTGTGTGTGCCACACCCCAAAGCTGACTTAAACTGCTTCCTGCTGCTCCAGGATGCCGCCTTTCCAGAATGGAGACTGCTGGCTGGGGAAATTGCCAGGTGCCCCCCTGAGCTTGAGAAGGTTAACCTGAGTCCGGGTGCATTGAGAGGAGGTTGTAAAATGGAGCCTATTGACACAGATCCCACTTGGATCTCGGTCCTCCAGGTAAAGCAGTAAGGAGGCACGAAGCCCAGCAGGTGCCCTGACCGCAGGTATTCATGCCGGGAAACTCTCATCGTTGATGTTGGCAGTGTTGTTCAGCTCTCCCAACGCTGTGCTCCCTTCCGCCCTTCCCCGGCCGGGAAAGCAAGCCACATCGGGCCCTGGCCGTCCTGGGGGCAGCATCCATCATGGGTCACTGCTCACCCGGCATGTCAGCACGGACATCGTTTAGGTCGGAACTCTCCTCTACCATTTCCATGACGGAATCGTTTCATCGGTCATAATTTTCCATCGGAGACTGGTGAGGAGGCCGCTGGAGCTTTACCTGCTGTTCAAACCAGGCACAGTTGGGAGAGACCATTTTTCTTTGTGTTTGAAACCAACAGGAGGACAAAAAGGCCCCATAAATATAGCCAATCAGGAGTATTTTATATCTATTGCTGCAAGGAGAAAGCCCACCTGTAACAAAATAGAAGAGGAATGCAAGGAAACAAGAAGAAAAAAAAGGGAAAGAAAGATTTAGGGAAAAAAGGGAGCAGGGTTAATCCTTCATGTTGAAATGCTCCTGGAGTTTATAGCAGAATAGTGCTTTGCACTGTCAGGACTATTTGTCAAGGGTTAAATGTCACTCAAATCATACCCATTATGATCTGGAAAGTGTGTGTGTGTGTATGTGTGTGTGTGTGCAAGGATTGCGATGCTACTTTCTTATGCATTTCAAGTGGAGCCAGGCTGGCCTGGAGATGACCTGCCACACAATTTTTAAATTATCTCCATGCGCGCTCTGCTTGTTTTGGAAATGCTCTAAATAAAAATAATGGACTGTCTTTTAATAAGTCTCATTGTGAGGATTCCACATATCAAACCATGCCGTGCAGCTCGGAGGCAAACACGAGGCATGTGTGATCTCGCTGGAAGAGAGACAAATGGTGATGAGCGGAGCTCATCCAGGGACTGCTGACAAGGAAATGGCATTTGCAAACTGACACATCTGTCAGGGTGGAGAATATTGGCACCTGTCATGCAATTTCAGTCATGACTTTTAATAAAGCTGCTTTCCCTTAGGTAAAATTGGAACTTCACTGTAATATTAGCTGCAAGCACGTCTTGTTTTCCCCTTCAGAGCGCTTCCGTACGTGAGGCGGTTCAAATGAATCTTAAAGCTGAAGTAATGATGTTTACCAGCCCTTTCTCCTGTCTCCCCAGAACCCTGGATTTGAAAAAGATGTTACACTGAGTTTTTTTTTTCTTTTGCAAAATGCCTCCTTTTGCCAACAAATGCTGGTTTCCGTATTTATTTTCATATCACTCTCCCTTCTCCCTGCTTCTCCCCCTTCCTCCCCTCTCTGACTGGGTTGTTGTTTGAGTGAATTTAGCCCGGGGAAGTATGTATATCATAAAAACCGGGTTGGGATTTGTTGGCTGTCAGTCAATAAATCAGTCAGAGTTTAATTACCAGGCAAGTGATGTGCTGTGGTGACAGGCAGGCACCAGCTCTGATGGAGAGCATTTCTTTTGGGGCAACCGCCATGAAAAAAAAAGAAAAAGTGAAAATGAGGAGTGTGTGTGTGTGTGTGTGTGTGTGTGTGTGTGTGTGTGTGTGTGATAGGAGGCTAAGAAGCAAACTGGAGGAGCAAAAAAGTTGAGTCCATAAGACAAAAATAAATGAAAAGTTAAGGGGCTCTAAAGTTTTTTTGCTTTAAGACCATGGAACGTTTAGGAGTCACTTTTAACAAAATGTTCTTTAGTAAAAGCTTTTCATGTTGCGTGTGAAACATAAGTAGTTGAGTGTTACATGATTTCTGTACTAACATGTATTAATGCATTTCTTTGTGCAACACACAGGACCATTTTATTTGTAACCTATTGAGTCAAAATGTCTTCTAAACAGGAGACCTCACATCCCCCAGATTGTAATATTGGAAAAAAAAAATATTTTAACAAATGAAATAATGTGTTAAAAGGTGTTTCACAAAGTGAGAGTCAAGTGCATTTTCTCCCTTACTTTACATTTGTCTTATTTAGCATTTCCACCAGTAATAACGATTGCTCTCCCCCCACCCACCCTAACCAACAATTCTGGGCAAGATTCCATGTTGAGTGACCCTGGAATATAGATTCAGGGTTTTTTGTTTTTTTGTTATTCTTCTTCTTTTTTGTTTTTGTTTTTTTTCCCAAAGGCAATTCACACGCAACATGGACCTTGTTTTGACTGGTTAGGAGAAATGCCGTCTTTGGCCTGTAATGTGTCATGAAGCTGTGTGTGGAGATTCTACAGGGGTTTTTGACTGAAAAGATGTTCTATTTTCTTGTTACTGTTCTCCATTCGTATGTCTCCATTTGTTTATTTGAAATCCTTTGACCATCTTAAGGAATGGTGGAATCTTTGACTCAAGATAATATATGACTCAGAGGGCAAACGTGGCTGGGTGGAGGATAGAAAAGGCAGTCAGACCGTCTGGGACGGTGGGGACAGCCCACTGCCGGGGTCCTTTCCAGAATTTCAATTTCATTGCATTCTATGAAGTTATCCTCGATCTTATCCTCCTTTCTGGAATTCTTTTAGAATTATATCATTAGAAGGATGTGATAATCATCAACCAAATACAAGAGCCTGAGATTTTTATAAATATACAACTCAGGTGTAAGACAAAAGATTCGACAAGATGAGCTGGGAAGCCATGAAACAAAAATATACACATAACCAAAGCAAAATCAGCAGGCTTTGGCTTTTGCCAGTTTTTCTTTGTGAAGAAAATGTTTGGCAGTTTGCCTAAAATCTTAGCAGCAAACAGCAGCCACTCCAGCTTAAGTTGCTATTTAAAACCAAAAAAAAAGCAAAACAGAAACCTGTACCACCTGTCCAGAAAATTGCCTGTGACCTGAGTCCTACAAACTTAAACACCACAGCCAACACTGCCCACTTCCACTTGCTCTATGTCCAATCCTTTCTAGGCCTCAGTTTACCTAGCTTGCAGCTCCAATGCCAATGCTCTTGGGACCAATAAATTTCCCTATGGTTTCAGTCCAGGTAGTAAGTGATCAATTTCAATAAACTTAAGAATGAGCAGGCTTTGTTTCAATGTCTGTTAAAACAAATTTTATGGCTGCCTCAGTGCTTTATCAGGGAGCCCACCACGTTCACAGAGTCCATAAAACATGTCACCAGGGTCCCTGAACATGTCGGGTTAAAAGAACCAGAGTCGTTCCTAGGGGGCATTCCTTTCTGAATGCCTCACCCATATTAATAACCCTTAAGTCCAAACTTAATGGAATATTTTAACCGGAAGTACTGGAATTAGGAGAAATAACAGTGGCATTGTCTTAGAGGAGAAAGGAAGCTGTAGGATCATAAGGTGGAAAAAATAACTAAATACTATTTTAAATCAGCCAACAGGAGCTTTAATCTATATGGTTTGATGTGTCACAGTGTCAAAAAGCTGCCTCCATTTTTGCCCCAACAGGATTCTACCTGTCACAAATTGTGTAGACAAGGAAGGAATACAGAATTATGTACAGCTTATTAGGACACATTTAAATATGTCCTCAACAACAGAAGACAGGTGGGTCACTGATTTCATCCCACAAATTCTTTTGAGTATCCTTTACTACCGTCTTCAAATAAAAGCGAAAACAAACACTGAGGTAGTTACGAAGCGTGTAGCTTTCTACTGCTTCCAAGCAATCAATATCACATAGAGATGTCTAATGGTGATTTTCTGGGTAACATCCTTCATTGCTGGTGCCGTTAACATAACCGCTGGGTTCCAGAACAGAGTAAAGATTAAACTACATCTTTATGTTCTCCTACTTTTAAAGATCTCCAGGAAGGGACTTCCCACCAATGGAATACTGCCGTGTTCTAGCGCTCCATAACCCTTCACTGTTTTACATTCCAACGCACTGCACTAGCAGCTCAGTTCCTCTTGCTCTCCTAAAGGATAAAGGAAAGGGTTCAGTTGCGTGCTGTGTTTTTAATTACAGACCAGCTAGCTCTCTAGGGTGGGATGAAAGACCTGCACAAACATGGATGTGGACGCCAGTGCTGGTGGGGTCTGATGGTGACCGTCCCCGTGTGGTGAGCCCCCTTTGTAGCCAGCCCTTCCTGCTGTGGTCGTGAGCATATGCACCCCCACTCACTCACACGCCAACACACTCACTCACTGTGGCAGCCACACTTTTGACTACAGGCCTCCTTATGCTCTAGGGAAATGCAGTTCTACACAAGAAAAGCAAAGCCTCTGCTTTAAAGGGGCTGGCGCTCTCATGGGGATGGGCTGAAAACAAACACACACATAAGCAAGAGAAACATCAGATGGTGGTAAGTGCGATGGGGAAAATGGAAATAACATGGTGTGATACAAAGCTCCTCTCCACTTTTCTGGTCAGGAGCAATCTCTCTGAAGAGGTGACATTTCTGTGAAGGAGCCAGGGGAGTGAAGGTCAAGGCAAGAATGTTCCAGGCAGGGGTGCAGCTTGCAGTTTGGGGAAGAAATGAAGGCTGGCTTCTGCGACGTGTGATGAAAGAGGGCAATATGGCAGGAGGAGTCAGGGCAGGTACTGGAGGGTCTTCTCCTCATGACAGCAGTGCACGTGTTCTTTTAGGTTTAATAGGAAGCCAGTGGAGGGTTTTAGAATGACATGATTTGAGGTGAGTTTTAAGAGGATCACTCTAGCATCTATTTAAGTGGCTACACGTAGACACAGGGAAACCAAAGAGGGTCCTGCAGTAGTTCAGGCAAAAGGTCGGCCAAAGATGATAGCAGTGCAGATGCCCGGAAGTGCATGGACCCGGGTCATACCTTGAAGTAAGAGCAACAGGAGTCATTGGACTGGATGATCCTGAGAGGCAGAGATGGACAGCACTCAGTATGGCCAGGCTAGATTGTGTGACAAATAACACCGAGACCCAAATGGCTTCAAACAACTCCTTCATGCTCCGTGTCCACAGTAGGTCAGCTGGGAGGCACTTTGTTCCACATTGTCCCCATTCAATGGCCCACAGTGATGGAGACTCTCCACCTGAAACGTGGCTGGTTGCTGAATTAGGATGAAAAGAATATAATGGTACATTGGCTTATAAACGCTTCCATGCAGGGGTCATGTCATGCCCAACACCTCTGCTCACAGCTCATTGGCGAGGACGAGCCAATTGGCCAGGGGTATGGAGAGCAGAACTCGTCTCTGGAAACAGCAGAAGAAAAGGAGGCACTGGGCACATAGTTAATGTCGATCACCACAGGTGTCCAGGACAATCCCTGGACCCATGGCCTCGGCAGTGACATGGATAGCACTGCCATTTCTTGGCTGTGAGAAAATGATGGAGGAGCCCATGTAACCCTTCATTGCAGTTGTAGCTGTTGGTTCAGCCCCCATCTCACCAGGGACAGTGCAGTTTCCATCCTCCCCAGAACACCACTGTCCTAGGTTCCCTGGACCCCAGCACCGTGACTGGCATATGATATGTACTTGGTGACTTTATGAATGAGTCACTGAACCGAGGAAGAAGAAGAGGTATTACGTGGTTTTGGTTACTTGCCAAGGATGGCAAACAGTGGCACTTTCATGCTCCCATCTGAAGCCAACCGGAAGTCCACACGAGGCAGCTGTTACAAGCGACGGCTGGGCTCACAGGCTGACACCCATGTGACTTGCCGGCGGCTGTGTATCTCCCAGGCCACCATTCAGCTGTCTTGTCTAGCTCTTGATACCTGCATACGTTTCGGCAACTTACTTGAATTCTTCAGGATACCTACCTGGAAGCCAGTTTAATTCTCAATTTTTGAGTCAGGGCCCTTCCAGCTCTGGCGGAGGGATGCTTTGGTCAGCCTAGGCATTTTGACTTGATCCTATGAGCCACTGAACGTATGACCATTTCTGGGTGAAGGACCAGCGTGACCTACGTCCCGACTGAAAACTCCCGAGGGCAGGCGCTGTATTCCTTAAACTGTAGCCTTTGCCGTGCCGATCAGAGGAATGCACACATGCAGACACACATTAAACGTGTGATGTGTGCATTACTGAGCAAATGAACGAGCACAGGGCCACCCGGATGAGGTTTAAAAAAATTAATGTTACAACAGTAGCCAGTTTAACTGGGGGAGGTACAAGCTAGTGGCAAGAAAAAACAGACACTGTTGGAAGAGTCTAGAGGTGAATTTATAATAACCTCATGGGCACTGACAAATATCCACATGCCGTCTGTCTCAGTTCAGTGAGATCCTGGCTAAAGATGAGTGATATTTAAAATTGCAACTCGATATTCCTTCTCGTTCAATGTCATGGCAACATGTTATAAAGACACAAGGCAAGATTGAAAGAAATAATTTGCAAAACACTTATATAGAGAAATAAATAAAATGATGTCATTACAATTACTAACACCTCGACTGTGTACGCAACAGTATCCTTGAATCCCAACACTCCGTAATCTGATTTAATGGAAGTGTACATTGAATATACTGATGACAAGACATATAGTTTTCAACCACTTTTTAAATCTGTAATATCAGTTTAGGTTCCTGCTCAAGAGACCCCCAAACACACCTTTGGTTCATAGGAATACTAAAATCCAGTTAAAGTTCTAATGGAGTAACATGGAGTCGTCTGCCTGCACGAACACAAACACAACTGACACTAGGTTAGGGGAACGTGTGTGCTCCTCTGAACACACGACAGGCAGAAAGGGAAACATTTGAAGAAGATGTGTACACTTGCTAATTTCTTGTGTTTTTCTTAGCATTGCTATCTGTGTTTTAGGAATATTTTTTAACCAAACAAAGTTAACATTATCAGTGCGCATTTAGCTCTAGCAACACAAATGTGAACGAGTTTACTTTTCTGGACTCTTACCAAATAACAAGTAATTACACTTTTTTTTTCATTGCAAACATATGAAATATCAACATATAAATAAATATATGTTATTCAGAAATTTTTCAACTTGAATTAGTTTTTCCTGGACGATTTCTCAAATGGAATACTGGATATTTCCCCATCTACTTACTAAACAATTCTCAATAAATGTAATCACTATGGTGAACAAGATTCAAACTGCCTTATAAGTTGTGCTTATCAGATACTGAAGCTCCTTCATGCCTTCCGTATTGCATCACATAGGTGACAAAGAAAGAGGTTAGGAGAAGAAACACATTACTAATAAAGAGTACAATTTGTTATGATGATTTGTGAAGGGAAGAAAAATTGGTTTTCCTACAAAAAAGTACCATAACCAAGGATTCACCTGAAATTTGGTTTTAAAATGATGGTCTGTGCCCCTCAGATGAGCCACTGGGGACTCTTGCTGGAGTCATGGAGCAAAAGGAATTCCTGGAGGGCAGGCTCACCTGTTTTGTACCCTCAGAAAATGTCGATGTGAACCGGCATTTGTGTCAGAAAGGCTGTGATGGCCTCCAGTGGTTATGCTGCTGCGTCCCCGTGAACACTGATGCCTCTTTCCATTCTTCTGTGAGTGACAGTGGAAGAAAGTGTGTTCTGGCTGTACTGACATCAATATATTGTTACAATATGAGTAACAAGACAGCCCACTGACAGATGGGGCTGTTCCATCTATAATGCTTGCACTCCCCTTCCTTCCACACTCGGAGGACGCGGGCGCACACCTCACGCTGAGAGCACGCGTGGGCACTGATATTTAGCCGTGACGCGTTATGTACCACAGATTGTGCTGTGCAAGTGCCCTCACATTCCGGTCGCAACATCAGGGACTGACAACATACTGTGTTCAGCAGGATCACGCCACCGTACCTCCCACGGGAGTTGCAAAGAGAGAAGCCACCATCAGTGTGTGAACATGCACAGACCCTCACAAAGAAAGGCAACCAAGTCAGTAGGGTGCTGTTAGGCTCCAGAGAATCCAAGACCAAAAGTGTGAAACCCAAGGTTTTTAGCAGCTCATTTTCACTTCTGGATTTGACTGTGTTTTTCTTCCATTTCAGTCTCAAGCATACTTGTTGTGTTAGGTCACTCCTGCTATCATTTCATCAGAGGCAGTGCCAGACAGAGGATGTGCTTTCTGCCCTCCCCATTGGCCACATGCACATGCACAGATGTTGGCGTGGACGCATCCGACAAATGCAGGAAGCCCACGGGGTCTCGTGAACCACATACATAATGTCACTGCCTCTGGAGGACCCTGTTCTGCCATGCAGCAAAAGCATCTGTGACCTCAGAGGGCACAAAGTAAGACGTTTTCTCAACAGTTTTCCAAGAAACAATACACAGACCAAAGGTCAGAGTCTGGCGGCCCCTGCTAGCACATGCACGTCTATTTATGAAGACACTTCACGTGGATTTAGTAAGTTCACAGCAAAGCTCCAGGGGCGCCTGTCTCTTTAAATCCGTCTCCTCCCCAGTGAAATTTGTGGCCCTGATGAATGGAAGAGCATAGCCATCCATAAAAGGGCAGAGGAAAATCACATTCATTTGCATACAGTAATTATTCTGTGAATCAGGCCACCTTTATTGCTGGCAGAAAATCTAGTGTCAGCATCACTCTATAGATCACGTCTGAAAGTCTAACAGCTGAGGAAAGTAATTGTTTGGAATCCATGCAGTGGGCACTCCTGTCGCCAGCATGTCAGCTATCAGGTTTCAGGTAGACAGTAAAGTTTCTGGGTGCCAGTCAACCGGCCTGTTTTCCTCTCACCCCTCTCTGTACCACTGCAACCTCCACACACCAGGCATGGCTCTACTACTTCAAAGAGTGCGTGTGAGCTCGAAACGGATCCAAAGGGCTTTAGGATAACCTGGGCTTGACTTATCACAGTTGGCATCAAATGTAAATCATGGGAGGGTGCTGTCCCCCTTCTTGAGACCCTGACCCCTGACCCCGCTCACACCAACCCACTGACACACAGACACCGTCACCACATCAACTCACTGCAAACGAATCCTCCTTATCCCGTGTCTGGAAGTGAGTCCAGACACGGCCACTGTATGTCTCTCCCTGGCATGACAGAGAAGACGAATGGATGCATTAGCTGTTCGAGGCTCTCCGATTTTTGGAAAATGGGGGAAATGGAGGTAGAATGGAATAGAAGCTGAACCAGCAGCTCCAGAAAGGAATACAGCCATTACTATACGGTGGTGGGAGGACCCAGAGCGCGTATTTTAATCTCCAGAGGAATGGTGTGAAGGAATGTTTCCATTTGTAAGAACTTGTATCAGGCAGAGTTGAAAGAGCAAGACTTGTATGAGTCTTAATTCAAAGAGTTAGCAAGAGTAATGGAAAGCAGAAAGGCTCAGCTGGGTGACGTCAAGTATAAGACAAACAGCGAGTGTGACTGAGACAGGTGCTTTCTGATTTTGATCATTTCCATTGTTGCCTGGAATATAGTTTCCTTCTGATGTACCAAGTTTTAGGAGACACAGTATAACTGGGGCAAAGACCACACGGAGCCTGAGAAGCAGCTCCGTGAACCAATGGCTTCCCTGGACATTTTGATTTATTCTTTCTATACCCAGGTCCAAATGTTGGTTTTAAAAACAGAGTAAAGATATATGTAGATCAAAAATTCAAATAAGACACTTAATACAGAAAAGACAACGTTTGAAATACAGTGAACCAGAGAGCTGTGTGAAGCCACGTTACTGCCACTGGGAGTTCACTTAGAAAGTTAGAAGGAAGAAACGAAAGTTAGGTTAGTGCTGCTCTGCTCATTTCATTGGAAGGAGGGTTGTAACTAGAAGGTCTTAAACACATGGCATTCCAGCCGCTTGGTTCCCACAGGCTGAGACTTGGTTTGGATAAGTTACCTGAATATAAATGTTTATAAAAGAAGATTTAAATTAGCCATGACTCTTGATTTTTCTTCTCTTTTCATTTAGTCTTCCTAATTAAAAAAAAGAAACATTTTTCACAACATGAATGAACCTTGAGGGTATTTTGCTAAGTGACATAAGTCAGACACTAAAGGACAAATACTGTAGGATCCCACTTATATGAGTGAGGTTCTCAGAGTCGCCAGACTCAGAGATGGAAAGTAGATGGTGAATGCCAGGGGCTGGGGAGGGAAATGGGGAGCTGTCATTTAAGTTGAGGGGACAGCATGTCAGTCTGGGAAGATGAGGAAGTTCTGGAGATGATGGTGGTGAGGGCTGTACAAGAGTGTGAATGTACTTAATGCCACCCGACCTCTACAGTGATAATTTTGTATTGTGTATAGTTTACCACAACTGAGAACAATACTACTTTAACTCTTCTTTCTCTTCTTGGCCAAAGTGGGGAATCCAAAGGGAGGAAGTTATTAGAATTACAAAAATGGCTCAAGTACCAAGGATTTTATCAGAGGTAGCATCTTCAATGAATTAGTTCCTCCTGTCTTCTCAGAAGTCTTTGGGGACTAGGGGGGGAGGTAGGGAGACTTGAGCCTCAGACACACAGGTGTCTGCCAGGCGAGGAAGGGCCTGGTGTGTCTGACAAGACACATCCGTCACACTTCAGAGACCTAACCACATGTTTCGGTGAATACTGCAAATCTTCTAATCAATCTGATGTTATAGGATCCATTAATAGTATAGAAATCATAAGTATGGTACTACTTCAGCAACAAGTACACAGAACTTAACAAAGATGACAATAGCTAATAAAATGTACATATTACTGGTTTATGTAATAATTGCAGTACTGCTCTCACCAGTATAAGAATATTTATTTGTATGCTTTTCCCAATTTGGAGGTGACTAACTTGACATAGAACAGTTTGGTAATTACCAAACTCACAACATTAGCTAATGTTGGAAAGAGGTGTTACACCACAAAATGCCACTCCTAGCTTAGTAATTTTAGTTCACAATATATCTGCTGAATTTATCACCTAATTCCTCAGTTCTGTTCACAGCGTCAGAACAAAAGCTGGCATTTAAGTGAACATGATTTGAGTTGATACAGTCTGTACTGCCACTGCTGACACAATGAGACACTCTTGAAATGATCACAACACAAAACAACAACAACAAAACACATTACTTCAGCTTCCAAAATAGCAAAGACCCAAATAAGAGTCAAAAAGATGTAGTTCTGCAAAAGTTGCTAACCTGTCCATTTTCTGTGCTTGATTAATAGTCTTGGCCAAGCTTTTGATGGTGCAGAGCTGGTCTGCACCAAAATAGAAAACCTTCAATAGAACCTTGGAGCACGGATATTAGACACTGTAAACTCTCTCCTCATTTAACCTTTTGGAACACAGTTAGCTCTTTTTCCTGTTGTGTAGAAGTGTATATTTCCACTTACCATGAAACGACGTATAAGTTTCGAAGGGCTAACCAAGCTCTTAGCTCGCAGGTACATGAGTGCTTTCAACACCGCAAGCACTCTTCACAGACAGAAGGCAGCATATAGGCCAAGGGACACCCACTGTGTCCCCAGTGGGTGACAAGAACTCTTTTACGCTCCGAGTATGTCAATGGGCCAGGCAACAAAGACCCCTCCCCAAGGAGATTACATTCTAGTGACAGCACAGAGGCAGCAAACGCCTAATCAAATGGGACAATGGTAGAAAGCGGCAAGTGCAAGAGATACAACAAAAGGATATGAGACAGCACCGAGAGGGCAGGAGCAGGGGCTAGGCCAGTTTGGCCAGTGGAGGTGGTCTCCCCGAGGAAAGACCATCTGGAGGTAGAGTCTTCTGAGCAGAAGGAATGGAGAACACATAGGTCCTGATTGATCCGGGGGCAAACTAGGAATGACAGAGGGACAGACAGATGGGCAGTGTGTCTGTAGGGTAGTGAGCAAACCAGGCTATCGAGGATGTTAGTGAGTGCAATATGGAATTCTGGATTAATCTGATCGCATTCAGAAGCTGTGGTTTAGATAGGATTTATTTATGTTTCAGAAATATTGCTCTGGCTGATATGGGGAGAGTAGATTCTAAGGGTGCAGGAACAGAAGCAGAGAGACTGGTCGGGGGATGGTTGCAAACGTTTAGCAAGAGATGATGGTGGCTTTGAGTAGGGAGACAATGTGAAGATACAGAGAAGTTGCTAGATTTAAGATTTATCTTGGAGGTGGAATCAATTGTCTTGGCTTGAGCTCTGAATTTGGGAATCAAAAGTATAACCACATCGGAAGCCCTCTAGACTAAATCACCCAGGAAGGAAGCGTAAACAGCCAAGGAAAGAGAGCTCAACAGAGTCCCAGAAGGCCTCTGATGTCAGAGATCCAGAAGAGGAGGAAAGGCAGCAAAGGTACTGAGTAGTGGCCACTGAGTGGGGAGAGCCAGGGAGTGAGGCGTCTGGATGCTCAAGAAACGAAAGGGCTTCAGGGCTCGTTGAGCAACACTGCCAAGTATGACTGAAAAGTCCAGGGAGATGAAGACCGAGACCTCGCAGTTGTCAGCAAGACGGCGACCTTGAAAAAGCCATTTTGCTGGAGTGCAAAGGATACGATCTAACGGTGTAGGTTAAAGGGAGAGGGCCGTTCTGCATTGGAGGTGGTGCGTACAGGCAACTTCCTGGAGGCACTTTGCTGTAATGTGGGCGCAGCCATGGCGCGGAGGGGACACAGGGTCAAGAACAAGGCTTTATCTTTTTTAAGATGAGCATATTCATGAGATTAATCCTGCGAATTGGGAGAAACGGGTGATAAAGAGGAATAATTACACGAAGAAGGTCTTGGTGGGGGCAGGAGGAGATGAGGTCCAGAGCACAAGTGGGGGCCTGGCGAAGCCGCGGCACAGACATTCTCCCCTTTCACAGGAGAAAGGAGCGCGTGGGCGTACAGCAAAGAGGTGTGGGTTTGGTGGAGGGAAGATGGGCATTCCTCTTCCAATAAAGCCTCTTTTCTCTCTGATGTGAAGCCAGGTCATGAGCCGAGAGTGGAGGGAGCTGGGTGTTAGAGACCCGCGGCGGGCGTGGGTTCTGAAGCAGAGGGCGGCCTATTTCCCCAGGTTGCGTCCTACCATCGTCTGGCGGCTCTGAGCGCTCACCTGGGAGTTGCTGTAGTTTAGCGTGTGTCCAGTTTGCCTGGTTGGGGGATTTCTGCCGCCAGTAATATTTAGGTACGGAGTATCCAGTTATCAGAGGAAGGATGGGCAAGGGAATTACAGATGGCTTCAAGGTGCACAGAATACAAGGTGGGTGAGGATAGAAGAATTACTGATGAGCGAAACGAGTACGGTCAGTGGATGGGTGGGGAGTCTCAGCGGATCTCAAAATGGTGATGGAGAAAAGAGGGGTGTGTCAGAGACTAGGATCCTGAAAGTTGAGATGTCTGAGGGAAGGAAGTTACTAGAAGTTACAAAGCTTAGAGCAGGAGTGAGTGTGCGGCCAGGCAAGTAGGAGAAAATAATGGTTCAGCTCAGGATCAACGCAGGAAAAGCGACAGTGAGGCTTACCTCCGCGGATGCACCTGCAAGTTGCCACCAGTTATGGCCACAGTGGCGGAGGGAAAACGAGTGTGCTGCGTCCTAAATTCGCCGAGGAGGGAGAGGAGTTACTGGAGATTGGAGCAGGACCGCAAACACTAGTGGGTGACAACCTCTGCTTCCGATTTGGTAGGGGTTTTGAAGTCAGAGAAATGGTCTGAAATTAAAATAGCAACGAGCATCTTCCCTCCTCAGTATTTGAGGCTCACAGGTTATGGAGGAAAAGTACCCTTGATTCGAGAACCCGGCTCAGGGGCAACCGAGGTGCACAGAGAAGAAGTTGAAGAATATTTTCAGAGAGATATTAGGTTGGTGCAAAAGCAATTGCGGTTTTTCTCAATTATTTTTAACCATTTAACCTGCAATTACTTTTGCACCTGCCTAACAGATTGTGGGGGTGCACAGACACTGGGCTACTAGTGAGACACAAAACGTGCCGGACAAGCAGCCAGAGGCACACCTGACCTTAAAGTTCTCACCCCAAAGAAGCCGTGTTGAGGTGGGGGCACAGCCGGAAACGCTGTGAGTGTCCTCAGCAGTGGGACCGCTGTCCTGTCCCTCTGCAGCTTTCCCTGGAGGAGGTGCAGAGAACACTCATGCAAACGTCGGGGCCACATGGTTTCTGGAAACGTCTCCATGTGGCTGGAGGAGAGTGTACCAGGGCGTGCTGTCAGTTAGAGGCTGTGGTCTGCACGCTGTACACAGCTCAGCACCCGCGACTCACAGGGGTGCAGAGGCTGCCTTCAGGGACAGGCTGTGGTCTCTGCAAAGTGGTTCAGGACATCTAGCATTTTCTGTGCTGGGCACTGAGCTCCCGCTACTCAGAAGGCCTGAAGTTTGGGAGGCTGAGCTGAGAGAGAAAACAAGCTGCCTGGGCTAAGTCACGTTTTCTGTGATGAGTAACATTGTGAGAGAGTTGGTTTTCAAAGGGACTGGCATTAACTGGAAACAAGGTGTGACTGGATTGGAGGAAGCGTCAACTTGTCATTACTAAAACAAAAACAAATCAAGGACTTCAGAATATACTATTACTTCAACCAGGACTGCCTAAGTAGGTGTAATCGTCTGCAGTCACAGGTACCAAGAGAAAAGAGACCCCATCAATTGGAAGCCACACTGTGTGCTTACGGGGACTGGGCCACACTGCTTCACCACCAGCCAGGTGGTGCTCACCTAGGAGTTCTGTGGTCAGAATGTTGTGATGCAGTTGGAAGATCCAGGTTCAAAGGCAGGGACCCCTTCTTATCCAGTTCTGTCTCCCTTCCTAACAGAGCCAGACAGATGACTTTGCACGCAGTGGGCATTTAATAAATATCTCTTGGTTCATTCAATAAAAGCTAAAATGTAAGTAATTAATGTGGGGAGGGAAAACTAGAAAAGGAAAAGCCACCCCACCAAGAAATGTCAGAGATTCTAGTGTATTTTAAACTACATACAAAATAGTTTTGAAATTTTAGCTTAAAATTCACATTGTATTCACGTGGTCATATTGGTTCAGATTGTATGGGGCGGGGCTAGAATTTAAGTTTTCTTTATTGAACTTCATATGCAAGTCTCAGTCTGAAAGTGCTGGCATGCATTTGTTTTTTCACATTTTCTCTATATCACATGAATTTTAATGCAAAAAAAAAAGAGGGTAAACTTAAAATATCCCCATGTACTGTGATGGATCCCCATATGAAATACAATATTCTACTGCACAGGACCCTGTCTCGGGCATACTGGGCATATATATCCCAGCTCTTCACTTCCCTTCTCGAGCTTCTCTTGGAATGCCCATGTGTTGTGTGGCAGGCAAGTTTCAGGCGTTCTCCAGAAAGCTGGCAAAAGTGGCCAAGTTCATTAATGCACCAGACCTATGGATACATGGTAGGTAAGCATTCTTTTCAGAGTATTACCTTCCCACAGAGGAGCATGGAATTTACCATTTCCAAATGGCAGAGCCAGTCTGAAAGCCAGTAAAGCCAGTAAATTCACGGGAGCTCCATGATCTGGCTCGTCTTGTTTTCATCTGCTTCCTGGGTGAGAGCCATGCCATGTCCACCGTCCCTGGGAGGGGTGGCGATGCAGGCTGACACTTCTCCGCTGAAATTCTGTTGTGGGTCTCTCCCTTGTCAGACCTGAGCACAGCCACGCAAGCGCTGGGACAGGTATACAGACGTCCAGCTCTTTTTCTTTGTTTTCCTTCTAGCAAGCGGTGCTACTGCAGGGTTCTGCTGTTCATTAGGGATAAAACTGCCAATATTGGCTCGCTCAGATTAGTTCTTTATATAACTGTACCGATACCAGTGTTTGCATTCCTCTTCAACTGGAAATTTGTCAGAGAAGAAAGGCATTAAACCTGTCATCGCAGATAAAGATCAGATGTTTGATTTCAAACAGAAGAAGCAAACACTGGGCCGTGACTCCATTAACTCTTGAGAACTCTACGCAGAGTAATGAGGAGAACGAGACCTGAGCTGGAGAGGGGGGTGAACCGAACTCTCACCACCATTTCCATAGCTACAGAGAGCACTGGACTCGGAATGAAAAGACGGAGAAGAGAAACTACGTTGGAAAACCTTCCCCATGTTCTTCCTTTGTTTCCTTTCGTTACAGGGTGATTTCACACAAGTAAATATAGCATGTTGTATCTAAAAGACAAATAAGATTCAACCATGTATTTCCAAGTAAACGTATTGGATGATAGTTCCGGAAAAATATTTGGACATTAAAAAATATGCCATTATGAAATGATACCTACATATCGTCATTTACAAAAACAGTCTCATGTTGATAAATAAAATGCATACTTTCAAAACTCCCCAATCATCCCACATTTTTCTTACCTCCATTAAAATGAAACCAATGTATTCCAATGTTTCACTGAATAATATATCCGTAGTTATCTTTGGCTTAACCTAAACCTTGAATTTATACGGCAGCTATTTCCAAATGGTCTGATCACTAAAAAGATTAATATGCGTAATATTTCTGTGACAAGCTAGATGACAAGTATTATTATCCCCATTTTATAGATTCAGACACTGGGGCAGGGAGAGGTTAAAAGACATGCTGAGTGCCATAAGGAAAATTAGAGTCTCAAATTTAGTGCACTTTTTATTATGCTATTTCTGAAGGGAAGTGTAAGGTGGTAGATCAGAAGTCAAGAATCCGGCTGTAATCTAAACTCTGGTACTGACTCATTGTACAGCCTTAGGCAAGTCACTTCACCTCTCTGCAGCTCTCTCAGCATTGGGTAAAAGTGACAGCTCTTACCAGCCTCTCGCCCCTGTTGTGAGGAGTAAGGAAATGAGACCTGTACAGTACAGCTTGTTGCTAGAATGACTCCCTATAAATATAAAAAAATATGCTAAGTGCCTTCTTAAAGTTTCGGCAGGTTTTCAGCAGGCCTCAAGAGACAGTGAAATATACTGCCATGCATTGGAACAGGCTGTCCCCAAGCACCCCAGGGGACAGAGAGGCACAGCAAGACCATGGCCAAGGGCCCTTGCTGTTTCAGGGTACCACAGTCAGCTCACCTGTACAGCCTGGGATGGGCCACCTGACTAGGAGGCAGCGGGCTGCTGAGCTGCCCTCTCGACTGGCCCTGGAACTGGACAGATCGCCCAGGAGGTGGCTTTGCTCTTGGACGGCCTATCAGAATCATCCTGGTCTAGAACTTGACCTTGGGGTTGGGAGGATAGGTTTGTCCTTGCTCCTGCCCAGTGAAGGAGGCTCACACGGTGCCCCGTGGTAAACATCCCAGAATGGAGGTGAAGCCCACCGTCCAGCAGCCCCTGTGGGACTGGAAGTGGAGGTGTCAGACACAGGATTTCCCACGTTAGGTGTGGAAAATGCCACCGTGCAAAAACAAGGGATGGAGAAAACAACCTTTCCTTTACACACCGCTGTGCAAGGCCCTTTCGACTTTGCACTTGAGCAATGCTGGAAGGCCCTGCTCCATCCATGCCATCCTCCGTTCTGATGGCGTACAGCTTGATGACCACTCTCAGACTCCTCTCGCCAAGCCAGAACTCTTCCCCAGCCCCAAAGTCACGTGTGCAGCTCAGTCAGCATGTCCCTGGGGTACTGAGGGGGCCTCTCCAATTCAGCATGCCCAACACTGACCCCTGACTTTCCCCCACAAAACCTGCTCCCCGACAATCCTCCGAGTCTCCGGTGATGAGTGTTCAACCTGCCTGTGGCTCAGGTAAGCACAGCAGTGTCACCCTGACATCTCTGTTCTCATCAGCCCACTCGACCTCCAGGAGCCCTGTGGGCACCCCACGTACAGGCTGCCCCAATCAAGTCTCCACCTGCCGCCTCCATGGCAATCACCTGGTCTGAGCAGCCACCATCAGTACCCGGTCACTGCAGGAACCCACTAACTGGGTTTCCTCTCATCCCCCGTAATCTATTCTCGACACAGCACACACTTATTCTTTCAGCCTATAAAAGAGACCATTTCACGTTTTTTGCTCAAAACCCTGCAATGGTCGCCTACTCCCTCTGGGTAGAAGCCAATACACCGCCTGGCTTCCCATGGCTTCCTAAGCTCAGCTCCTGCACCTCCTCCCTGGCTGGCCTGCTGACCTTCCTTAAAGATACACTCCTGCCTCTGGCCATTGCGCCTGCAGGGATGGCCTCCCCCAAATACAGACAGGACTTGGAGATATTGCAGGTGCAATTCCAGACCACTGCAATAAAGTAAGTCACATGCATTTTTTGGTTTCCCAAAGATATCAAAGTTATGTTTACACTATAATGTTGTATATTAAGTGTGCAATAGCATTATATCTAAAAATGCAATGTGCATACCATAATTATAAAATACTTCATTGCTGAAAAAAGCTAACCATCAGCTGAGCTTTCAGCAAATCATAATATTTTTGCTGGTGGAGAGTCTTACCCTTAATTCATAAAAAGTACAGTACCTGTGAAGCCCAATAAAGCCACGCACAGTAAAACAAGGGGTGCCTGGGTCTGCCCGCCCAGTTTCCTTCAGTCCTCGGCGACCGTGCTCACTGCTGAGCTTTCCCGGAGGCCTATGGGGACCCTCCCTGTTTCACACTGCCAGCTCCCCCTACCCCCCAGTGCTCCAGGTGTTTTGGCCACCTCTTCTCAAGGGCTGTTCTTTCTATTGCGTTTATTACCTTTCAGTATACTCTTAATTTCCTAGGGCTGACATAACAAAGCACCAGCGACAGAGCGGCTTAAACAAGAGAAATGTATTGTCTCGCATTTCTGGAGGCCAGAAGTCCAAGATGCAGGTTTGGAGGGCTGCAAGGGAAGGCTCTGTTCCAGGCCTCTCTCCTGGCTTCTGGGGGTTCCTGGCAACTCTTGGCGTTCTTTGGCTTGTCGCTGGTCCTCTGTGTATCTTCACATTGCCTTGCCTCTGTGTGCATCTGTGTGTCCAAAATTCCCCTTTTCTACGGATACCAGTCAAATTGCATCCTGGCCTGCAGAAATGACCTCATTTGAACTTGATTAGAGATTCTATCTCCAAATAAAGTCACAGTCTGAGGTACTGGGGGGGGGTAGGACCCCAACTTGTCTCTCCTGAAGGGACACCATTCAACCCGACACACGTATAATATGGTCGTTTAATGTGTTTGATATTATTGCCTGCATTCCCGTGTTGGAAAGTAAACTCTAGGAGGCCAATCTTTTTGTGTATGTTTTCTGGCTGCTCTTTTCCTGATATAAAGTAAGCTACGCATTTAGGATAGTGATTGAAGCGTAATAGGTGTCGATGGATATTTTTAATTGAATGAGTGAATGGACTTAGCACCATTTCACAGACAAGTTCCCTGCTTTGCCCAAAGCCCTGTGGTGTAAGGAGAGCCTGGAGCCAGATCGCAGGGCCCCGGGCTCAATACACAGGATCAAGGTAAGTCACTGATGAAATCCCGGTGGTAACAGAGATGATGAGGTTATCATCAGACGGAGAGGCCTGGGGACCTGGCTGACTCTGGGGCTACACTTTTCTGGGCTCTGCTTTCAGACAGCTCATTTGCAGCCCTGAGCTCATCCTGCACAGCCCTCTGTGTCAATCACACAGCACAATAGTTGCCTGGTTACCCTCCTCATTTCATCAGCCATGGTGGCCTGTTACCAATTTTCAGAAAATGAAACGAGACCCCTGAGGACTGTAATTTGGGGAGTGCAGTCATTCAGGACGTTTGGAGGGATCTGGAAAAACTGTCCAGCCAGTTCGTCCTGGGGCACAAATGGCAGGAGGCTGGGGGCTGTGAGCGCCGGAAGCATGTGCTGGCCTGCCTTCTTATCAGTCTCACTGCCAGGACTCTTGTGTGTTTACCCCCTGAGATAAACTCTGTAATCCTCGGGAATGCCCCACTAAACCTGTTTTCCCAAATACTTCATTGTTGTTTATAGAATGCCTTCAAAAGACGTGACAGCTTGTTGCAGACACACACAGCCCCTCACTCTTAGCAAACCCCATCATTTTCCCCTGCCCCGAAATTTTTCTTGCAAACGTGCAAGCCCTCTAAGTAATGGTTTCAGGATTTAACCTAAATGGAAAAGCCTTGCTGGCGGTGGTCTGAGTAATTTTGCAAATTCCAACTCAGCATCGCTTCATGGAAGCTAAGCTCCTTGCTTGATTACATTTACATTTCTTACCATATTTCACTACATGGCCATAATAGCGTGACTATTCCACCTGAAAGCCACAGACTTACTTTTATTTTTCATCGTTACGAAAATGATCCAGTAGAAAATTTTGATCATTTTGCTTTGATAGAAACAGAGTTTCAGCAAATCGTATGGATGTGTTTTTCCCAGGCACAATTAGTCCCGTGTCACACCAAGTTCCCGCACACAGTTTTTTATAGTTCCCAGGCAGTTGGGTGTAATTCCAACAGCCTTTCCTTTATTATCTATCTAATAGATTATCCTGTTCCATATCTCTGCAGCACCAGATGGCATTATCTCCTTAGACTGGCTGTTGCCTTGTTAATACAGCGTTACATAGAAACATGAAAGGTCAGGGGGAGACCATATGGTTGGCTGTGCCCTGTCTCTTTACGTCCAGCCAAGGCCAGACTGTTACTGCAGTGCCGCCTCGGCCCGTAGCTGCTGATATTTGAGTCTGCTCTGGACCCATTAGTCCATTTCTAGTGAAATATTCAGGCAATAACGCCTTCAACGTGCACAATTTGGCAATTGCTTTTATGTTCCAAACATCTTCTCTTATAGAAAACTGAATTATAAAAGCAGCTTTTACCTGGTTTCAGTTTAAGAAAATGCTGCTATACGCTTGTTTTTCATAAATTTTGTTATTTTTCTAACAACTCTAATATATGTTTCTAATGTTCTCAGTTATGGTTTCCAGTGTGGGTCTACCACACCATCGATTTCTAATTATCCTTTGAAATCTGGGTTGTATTTGTGCAATCTATTTTTGTCTATCAATGATATCCGGTCCTGTGTCTTGCCGGTTGGGTTTTAACCCTTTTTTCATCTTCAAAGTGTTGCCTCAAATGTCTCCCATTTACACGTAGAGGCCTTTGCTTCTCTATTGAGCACCTAATAAGTTCTAATAAGATGAAAACAATTGAACTGTTGACTTTTGGGGAAGAACCTCTGAATGAGAATGTCCCAGCTTGGAACCAGTGGTCGTCAGTCCCAGAGAATTGCTGTAGGATGTTCTCTCAGGAGTCGAACACCAGCGAGTCAGAGAATTAATAATTCTGATCTGGAGCCTTTCGTCTTACGCACATTAGTGGTGAATTCCAGAAACACCTCACCTGACCGGGCAGCAGCATTTAAGTCCCCGCCTCCGCCCCTCCTTTCTCTTTGTTGCTCTTTCGTGCACTCTCTCCTTCTATTTTTTATGGCTCAAAAAATTTGGATGAAAGACTTGATTCTTCTTAAAATCTATCTATCTTAAGACAGTGTGTTATGACTGCTGACATATCCCATTTTAAATTCCCTTTGTCGTTGATTTACAAGCAACTCCTTGAGGTTGTAGAAAGTGTTTCCTTTAGTTTTGATTAAGTTTTTCTTCCCTCCCCCTGTAAAATTCAGGCCAATCTTGAATTCTCACCAGATACAATTAATAAATAACTACTCCATAAAAAAACAAGGATATAGATCAGTTGTTAACCTCAGTTCTTAATATCTTTCCCTACATACCACACTCTCAAGCAACTTAGAAATTATTTTTATAAATTCAGATATTTTCCTTCATCCTCAAGGTCAGTTGGTGGCCGCATTTGTCTTTACACAAAAGTAACCTGGCTTCATTCCTGGTGTTTCACAGACTCCAAGATCACGAGGCAAGTTTTAGACCTAAACTTAGACAATTTTAAGCCATGTACCTCCTTGCAACATTGAGCTGTCACCTATATGCTATAATTGGGGCTGTTTAAGAGTCATTTGTAATCAAGGCATTTAAAGACTTTTTTCAAGATGCTACAAATAGACTCAAAGACATATGGGTTACGAAGAAACTCTCAAAGAATATAGGACTCCCAAAGGAATTACAAAGAAAGAAGAAGGTCCAAACTACTCTAAATATATTGCCACTTTATCCAGGATGGTGGTAATAATGGAATCCGCCTCCTGGGGTTGTCACATGCTTTAATTGATGGTGCAAGTAAAATATTTATCTCACTGCCTAGACAATAGACAATAACAAGGGTTCAATAAATATTAGTATTATTACGATAGTTATAATAGTGATCATGAGGTGATTATCATTCCTATTTCACAGATAGATAAACTGAGGCACCGATAGACGAAAAGAATTGATTTGACTCAAAATGTGAGCATGTGGTAAAAGCAAGACAAAAGCCCAGATATCCTAAATTTTACCTGATTTAACACACAGTACAACCCTACGATAAAATACAATATCTCTTATAGCAGAAATGAGTCTCCTGGTTATCATTTCCCAAACAAATAGAAATAGATGTCACTCAGCCC
This sequence comes from Rhinolophus ferrumequinum, assembly GCF_004115265.2. NCBI lineage: Eukaryota > Metazoa > Chordata > Mammalia > Chiroptera > Rhinolophidae > Rhinolophus > Rhinolophus ferrumequinum. The sequence continues at coordinate 58,127,366 of NC_046302.1, forward strand.
CGAAACGCACAGAGGTGCAGGTAGATAAAAGCCCTTCCTCTTTGGAGATGGTTAAGGGAAAGATGGCGTCTTGCATCAGGCAAGGAAAGGATGCAGGTGGCACAGGTGAGACCATGGCTAATTGACTGAAGGATCTTGGGATCCCTCAGGAAGACGGGTTCGGATGCATGCTGCATGGTTCCGATCATTGAACGAAACCTCTCATGTTCCTACCACGTACCTAGATTAAGGCCCGGTCCTGAACCCCTGCCATCATCTCTAGCTCTAATAGCGTGTCAGTAATAGTGACCAGTAAATTAACCCTGGAAAACACTTATTGATCTCTACCTCAGATTGCTGACTTCAAAAAAATGTCATTGTTCCATCACATATACTGTTCTGCCTCATTAGCTGCTGTCACTGTGTTCCTGGGCAGCCAGGGACTCATTATTGGTGACATGGTAAGTCGGCGTGAACTTGCTGGGTTGTTGGGGGTGAGACAACAAGTGGCTCTCCCGTCCGGCCACCGTCTTTGCCGTCTGCGGTGGAAGGGGCCCCTACGCGTGCTCAGCAGACCAGTGCACGAGGCCACGTCATGCAGGGATGACCCACCGCCCTGCTCTCTTCTTCACAGCCCAGGTAAGTACAGGGCCTATGGCTCCCCAAAGGAGACTCTCAAGGCCTGATAAGGCTCCTTTTCACATAGGAATTGGCATCTCCTGTTGATGACCCCGCTCACCCTAGAGACGCTTCATCATAGAAGAGGCTGATGTCCATGAGATGACGCTTAATTAGATCAGAAGGAGCCAAGATCTGAAATGCAAATTAGAGGCCAGAAGAAGTGGAAATCAGACCGGGTCATTAAGGCGCAGCTTGGGAAGCGCATCGGTTTGTGAAAATAGGGTGTGAAGGCAAAAAAGGAAATTCAATGTCCCTAGACCGAGGAGGCAAGGCGGAAACATTTGAAAATGATAATACCTACAGGGTTTATCATTTATTTGTACGTGGACAGGCAAGCCATAAAGAGAAAGAGAACGTTCACTTTCCTTTTTCTTAAAATGGCAGGTGCGACTGAAAGAATTGACTTTTTGTGGTAGATTAAAAATCAAGCTGGAGCAGGTAAAAGGTGAAAAGAATGAGACATTGTGGGAAACGTGAGGAAACTATTTCAAGGGAAGATCCTAACTTGGGGAGAGGGCTTACGAAACAAAAACAAACAACCCAAAGCAAGTAAGTAGCCATCCATGCAGCTGGCAGGCCCCTCCAATACTTGCTAAGAAGCTGTACGCCACCGCTCAGAGGTTTCTAGTAACTGCTGGTAGACAAAACCTCTGCCACCTTCTTCTGGTGATTAGAAGCAAATAAACACTTGTTCTTCGAGGTTTGAGTCAATTCTACAGCCAAGAGTCTTTCTCAACCAGTATCTGTGAATAATATGTGATTAAGTTCAGTAACCCTGTGAGATTTTTTTTGTGTGTGTGGGGGGAGGGAAGGTTGTTTGTTTGTTTGGTTTTTTTTTTAGTAATGCAAGAAGACTAAATTTCCTTTCATGGTTTGTGAAATGGTCCTAAAGGAAACTTGTTATTAATAGAAGCTTATGATTGGTTTTAATCCCAATTAATGGAGGTTTTTCTGCAACAGAGAAACCTTTGAAGAAACATCTTCCCTCGACTGTCCATTTTAGCATACGTTATATACAGAAGGACAATGTCTAATTTCATGTTCTGCAATTTGATTTCTACAAAAAAATTCACACCCCCTAAGAAGCTTGGTTGTCCTCTGGGCATGGCAGCTGACATCACACAGATCTCTCATCCTGGCTGAGAGATTGAGCAAGGCAAGAGCCACATATCTTTTATGACCTAGACTTTGGGTCACATTCGGTCACTTCTGCTGTGTTTTATTGTTCATACAGACTCAGCCTAATTCAGTGTTTACTGGGAGAGACCAAACAAGGGTCTGATGGCTGGACACCACCCTTTCCTGCCTTCCACATCAGCCTCTCATCTCCCCACCCTGTTTTCTACAAACACTTTGTTTGTGACTTTGGGGAGGAAATTTTTTAAAAGGGATTGCCTCTGTCCGAGGCCCTTGGCACGCTTCCCGTGGCGCCTGGAGGTCCAGCTCCGGGCCAGGACGTGAGCCCTGCTTCAGAAGCAGCCTGCTCATCTAGTCCCTCTCATTCTCCCAATCTCTCTGACTTCTTCCAGCCAAAGTTCTCTTCTTTTAAGGGCTCCTCTGATTAGCTTGGGCCCTTCTGTAAGCCAGGAGAACCTCCCTATTTTAAGGCCTTTAACATCATTTACATCTACAAAGTCTCTTTTGCCATGAAAAATATATACACAGGTAGCAGGGACTTGGGTGTGGACATACTCAACTATTTTAACAATTGAAGACGCATTTATAGCACCTGAAAAGGTAGCTGATTAAGTGATGTTAGAAACGGGAGGGGATAGAAAGAGAAGAAGCAGGACGGCACAGTCATATAAATCAAAAGTCAGGAAAGGGCCCTTTAGCAGAATGCAAACAAGGCTGGCCAAGCTATGCATGGCTGCAAGCGCATCCCAGGAGCCTGCACCTGTGGCCCAGGTAAGACTACTCAAAGCACCTCCTTTCATAGGATGGGCAAGGCGAGCAGGGAGGGAAGTTTTTCATTTGGTTATTTAACTCTTTCAACTCAAGGTGTGGACACATGCCCCTCTTTGGTTATGAACAAGCACATTCACACCTGGTCACCTGGTGTGAAATGTATTTGCCACGTTGTGGTGCACGGCAGGTTTATGGCAAAGTGGTGAACTCTAGACAGAATCCTGCTGTAAATTCAGAAGACCTTAAATACCCTGTATTTGTAAGTGTTATTAGGGTCGATGGGGCTGATAGAAGAATCGGTCTTCCTTTCAGTAGGATGGGGCTCACCTTACCTCTATTTTCACGTAAGTCTGTAGTGTTCTTTTGCCTCAGCTACTTTTGTGTGTGGTGGCGAGTTTTCCTCATGTCGATGTGGTTTCTTATTGGCTGCACCCTCCTCTTGAGAGGAGCATGTTCTGAAGGTCAGGGTTACAGACCACCTGCAGAGGTCGGGTCAGGGCCGTCTCCTCCTGCGGCTGCAAGGTCTCTAATTCCCCATCCCTTCCTCTGCTCTTTCTAAAATGTTTTTATTCCAATATGAATAACTGTGGATGGTTTAACCGCCTCGATCTCCCTTTAAATAATGTTTTCTGGTTTCTTTCTAACTTTCCAAATTGAAGAGGTAGTGAATATTTGTTGTCAGGCTGCCTATCCAAAAGGTGAGCCATCAGTATTATAACATTGGTGAGCTTCAGACTCTCAAATGCAATATTCTGAAAGATTACGCACCTTTCCAAGCCTATGTTTAAATGCATAGCTGGTTCCAACTATTTTTACTTAATTGATAGAATAATTTCAATCAAACTTTCTTCTTCTTCTTTTTTTGTTTTCAAACAACCACAGGGACGGTGGGCACACCTATTAGACCCTGTGGTGAATTTTGGCCCTATTTTCTGATGTTCAAATATTGTCTAACCACTCTATTTCACTTTCCAACAGGAAACTCTCTTGGAAAAGGATATAAACTTTAGCGTAGTATAATGCAAACTTTGTGGTATGCAGATAACATTTCTGCATGTACAAGGATTAGCAGTCTCCATGTTCTTCCTTAGTTGGTGCTGACAGAAAGGTGTATATTTAAGAGCATGGCAAATATTTTTGCAGGTATGTACTAACTGCTGTTATCTGTGACACCCTCAGAAACTGTCATTACCCACTCCTGCACACGCATCTCAGAAGAATGCAATGATACATTTGGAGGGCTGGGGTCTGGAGATAACCTTCCCAAACTTCACAGAAGAGCAGCCAAACCTGTCACTCTCAGCCAGAAGGAAGACTGAGGTCAATGCCCTGTTGGGGACAATGTCACACAGAAAACAGCAGACACAGCCATGGCACACTCAGATCCCTGGCAGCAAACCTGAAATGGCCAGTGATCAACTTCCCAGGTAAGGCAGCCACTCAACAGTAACAACTAGCTGCCATGATCATCCAAAAGCTTAACTCCTGGCAACAAGATATGGGTGTCCAGCCATGCCTGCCCCAGCAATCGCCAACTAAGGGACAATATTTAAAGAAATTGAGTAATTGGGGACAGTCAGAGGAACTAGTAACTAGCGTGAGGGAGAAGCTGTAACTAGTTGGGAGTGACTATAGTGGAGCTGTCTGGGAAACCACAGAGCGTGGACAACCTCACTGGCAAGCAAACCCTGCCATTCCCCATCTGCTGCCATTCACATGCAAGAGAAAGAAAGCTCTAAGGAAACAACTTGAAGTTACTAAGAAAATGTCTAAGCGTAGTATTCTTGGGGATCAAAGAAGTTCATCTAATCCCCCTGCAGGTCTCTCTATCTTTGTTACCAACCTGGGTACTTGATTAATCTATTCTTAGAGGTTTCCAAGAATAAGTTAATTAGGAACATTGGAGTGATCAAGACTTTTCATTAATATGAAAGTACTTCCTTAAAACAAGAAATCGATGTCAGTTGGGATAGCACCCCACGGCAGGCAGAGTTGTTCCCCAAAGATGCCACACCCTGAGCGGCAGGACCTGTGTCAGTGTGACAATGCGTAGCACAAGGCACATTGTAGATGTGATTTTGTTTATATATTGCAAACTAAGGAGAGTATCTTGAGTTATGCAGAATGGCCCAAGCTAATCACATGACCCTTAAAAGCAGAGAACTTTCTCTGGCTGAAAGCAGAGGACACAGAGCAGGCAGAAATAAATGAGGGTAAAAAGGACCTGCCACGCTTTGCTGCTGTGAACGAGGGGCCACAACATAGATGGGGTGGCCCCTAGGAGCGGGAAGCAGCCCACGGTCAGCCAACGACACAGGGGTCTCGGCTCTGTGGCCCCAGGCACCTCAACTCAGCAGCAATGGACATAAGCTTGAAGTGGGCCCTCCCCTGGGTCTCCAGGCCCGAGTCCAGGCTGGGCAGCACCCCGGGAGACCCCAGCAGAGTGGCCAGGCAAGCCCGCTGCACTTCTGAACTCCAGGACTGGGAGATGGTAATAGGTGTTGTCTTAAGCAGCTGGGTTTGCCATGAATTGTTATGGAAGCAATAAAATTCTCCTAGAAGTATTTCTGACGGTATTTTGAAGTTTTCTTAGTAAATAAACCTTCCCTATGTGCATTATTGGGGAGGACCAGCTTACCCAACTCTTCACATGACGCAGAGCCTCGTTCTCGGCGACACGTGCACAGAGTCCCTGATGTGCTGGTTCCTGCTGTGGCTGGGTATGGCACCCTGCGTGCATCCTGGCTGTCACCTGGGGGACACCCAGTGAGGACGCATTGTCCACATGTGTCATCTCTATGGCAGCCGGAAGGTATGTTGGCAAGCCTATGGCGTCTGTCCTACAAACATTGCCCCAACACTCCCTCCATTTATTTACAGGACAATTCCAGGGGTCTGAGATTTTTGGGATTTTTTTCTTAAATGCAAATTTCCTGGCAGGAAAGGGGGGTTCATTTACATTTTAACAGACATTTAATTAATTCCTTTCTTCCAAACATCTAGAATAATCAGCTTCAAAGCAGTAACGGGTTCTATGGGTCTGGAAAAAGAGTTAGAGGAAAGTTAAATGGAAACAGGATGCATTTGGGGAGCAGCAAAGACCAGGAGGCAGTCACATACCCTCAGAAGCTCCAAAGCAATGTGGAGACACTGGATCCCTGGAAGAAATGGAAAACAGGGAGGCAAAGGAGGGCACGGAAGAGAAAGAGGCTGACATAGCCAGCCTGCCCAAGTTGTGAAAGTTTCCTTAGGGGTGACCCCTCTTGTGGGTCAGGGCTGAACCCTTTGCAGTCTGGGACCTGCGGACTCTTCTCCAAATAGTGTTTATAAACGAATAAAAAAGATTGCATCAGATAATCAAGAAAACTAACTACACTGAAATTCAGTTATCATAATATTCAAGAATATTTGCGATATCATAATATGCTTCTTTGTTAGTGTTTTAAATCAACTAAACTAGTTTGAATAAGCATATCAAAATGTCAAAGTAGCGATGAGCTTAAATGACATTTCAAGTTATCTTCCATACCAGTGATACAATATGAAATTATCTGCAACTTCTGTTGTGGACAAAGTCACGACCCCACAATGCCACCACGCGTATGCTCCTACAATGTGTGGACTACATTCGTCATCGCAAGAAATACTCCTGTTTCGTTAGAGGCGAGTGCGAAGTTAAGATGTATGTTTTCCCATCCAAGGCCGTGGGCAATGAGTTCTCCCCACGGACCTGCCCACACTCTGGGGGAGCAGCCCCGGCAGCTTCACCGACCTGTTTCACAACTCCTGACCCCGGGCACCCAGGGCCCAGGGCATCTGCTTTAAAAACTCAGTGTTGTGTCAACGTTATATAAAAATTACGGGAAAATAAACAAAACTCAAAGTCAAAACAGTTTAAAAATAAATGATTCAGACAAATGAAGCAGCCTGAATTTTACTAAATCATACACGTACGTGATTTTGAAGCACACTTTCTATAAAATTATGAGTCTCATTTTCGTCTGAATTTTTCCCTGTGCATATGTAGCCAGGATAAGACGCATCTAATTACATATGTTTTTTTCCCTTTCTATTAAGGGGAATAATGAAGTTATTTTATGGAGTTTAAGTTGAAACCTATCAATTCCGGTCAAACGGTACAGGGAAACGTTCCTATAAAGCCCCCTTGTTGGAAATTAACGTTTTTGCAGAGTTGATCACCTCGTAAAATCTGGGACGAGATCTCCTACTTCCTGACTTCTAAGTTAGGATTTGATCTGATCCATCGCACCAGACCCTTACAAAAAATATTGCATTAAATTGAATATTTGTAATAATGTTAGTACATTTTTCTGTCCAATCATCCAAAGTGAACAAGCACTTAAACATTTTAAATATGAGCAACACATACGTAAGAGGCCCCAACCTCATTTTTAACTCCTGTGGATAATTATAAAATAACTAAGAATTTCTGCATAATGAGAAATGTATTCTCAATACCAATCCAGAGCAATCTGGAGACTTTTCAAAGTCCTGCAAAAAGACAGCACTGAGTCATAACTGACATTTCTTCAGTATTAGAGGGGTGGTCCTTTCCAGACTTTATTCAGATCTGGAGATCTGCACAGAAGCAAACAGAAGCAGAAATGATTACCATAAAACTGTTGAAGATGTTACAATTTACATTATGAATCAGAACAATTCCCGATGGAGACGGGAATTGTCTGTGACATTGCCAGGGGCAGAATATGACATACAAGAGGGTTAAAAGAGGCATGGACACAGGTCGACGCAAGGGTGATGTCCCAGACAGGCCACCGAAGACGCCCCCAGACCCCCAAGTGGACAGGTAATGAGAGGTCTGACGAGCTTTATCACAGCCGATTCTGTAGGTTTTGTGAGGCTCTTTGGTGTGAATTGGCACTTAGGTGGATGGTGTGGCCCAGTGCACCTTGTTCTTTTGTTCTGTGCAAATTCCGAGAAGCGCAGCGTCTGTGGTCGTCTGTTGTGTGTGTCCAGGAGCCCCTTCCTGTCCTTTATTGTTGGGGACTGAATATGTGTGTCTCCCCAAAATTCCTGCTGAAAACCTAATGCCCAGGGTGACTAGGTAGAGGTAAGGATGGAATGAGGTCATGGGCTTGGTGCCCTTAGAAGAAGAACAGACACCAGAGCTCCCCCTGCACCATGTCGGGATCAGCAAGTAGGCGGCCATCCTACAAGCCAGGAAGTGGTCCTCACTGGGGACTGAGCCCGCTGGCACCTTGTGCTGACTTCCAGCCTCTAGATCTGGAGGAAAACGTTCCTCTGGTTTAATCCCCAGTCAGTGGTGGTCTGTATGGCAGCCAGAGCAGACTGCTGTACCCATCTTCCCCGGAGAGCACCCCTTCTGTGGGAAGATATTCCCCCTCATCTCTTCATGGGGTTCTGATGAGACTGCCAGTCAAAGCCCCCAAATACCGTGGTCATGGGGGAAAGAACCTAATGAGCTGTGGATGTGTCTGATCATAGGGTCCCCTCCACGGCACCGTAATGGTCCCCTAACCGTCCCCGGTTAGGTCTCCTCTGGGGACATGGGACAGAGAAGGACCATGTTTACCCTGAGCTTGCTGAACCGGGCAATGCAAGCCCACGGCTGTCTGAAGCGTGTCCCCACTTTCCTTCTCTCCCTGATCAAGCCCCCTAAACATTGTAAGAAGTACTGACTGCACAAATAGAAAAAGGAGAGGCCAGTGGGTGGAGAGAGCGGGCAGATGGTAGGGGGAGAAAGAAGGGAGAGAGGGAAGAGAGAGACAGACAGAGAGAGAGAGAGACAGGCAGAGAGAGAGACAGAGAGAGACAGAGGCAGAGAGAGACAGAGAGAGACACAGAGGAGGGAGGTGCCAGGCAGACACGGGAGCTGTTGTAGGAACCTGAGAAACAGGGTGGCTGGAAGAAAGTTTCCCTGACCTGGGCCATGTCAGCAGTCCTGAAAGAAGAGTGCCTGGCACATAAAATGGCCCCTGGCCCCTCACTCAATGGACAGGCCAAGCATTGGACACTCTTGTGACTTCAATGGCCACCAAGCTATTGGCTGAAGTCAGGCAGCCAGGAAAAAGCACGCCAACTATTGCCAATGGTCACCACAGGTGGGCGTGGGCCCTTAAGGACCGTGAACAGCTAAGAGGTCCAGCAGAACAATACAGGCCATGTGACGCTTGTCCAGAACTTCCCTCCAAATCTGCTGTCCAGACAGCTATGCCATGCCAGTGGCTTCAGAGCTGTGCTCTGGAGAAGAGTGTGGCAGGCGGGGCTGTGTGCAGGGAACGGGTGAGAGAGCTGAGCAGCACCCCAGCCTCTGATCTCCGACTTGTCTCTCTTGTTGCCTCACTGCAGACTTCTTTCTCTCCTCCGTCTCCTCCTTCTCATCCTCTTCTTCCTCTTTTGTCTCATGGAAACTTATTATTTGTGTAATAATGAAATGCATTTTTGAAAGTGTTTTAAGTATTGAACAATCCACACTTAATCAAACCCCAAACCAAATGAAAATGGGGGAAATGTCGGTAACAGGCCAGCCTTGATAAATGCCTCGCTACCTTCCCACTGAAATATGAACAGTCACCCCCACAGCACACTCTACAGAAAATCCCCACAAAACCAGGACAGTGTCTGTAAATCCAGGAGGACTCTCCACTCGTTGCAAACCATGGAAAAGTAAAATGACTATTTAACGTTTTACAATGGAAACCTTTCAAACACAAAAGCAGAAAAATAATATAATGAGCCCCATGTACACATCCTATCAAATCATTGCCAATATGGTTTCAGTTATATCCACATCAACTGCTCTCCCTCGTCTGTTACACTGTTGCAAATTCCACATAACATCCATAAATATTTCACAGTGTGTTGTATGTGGGGGGGAGGGGAAGTCTTCATGAAACAAAGGAGGGAGACGGTTTAGTCCACGACATCTCGTACATGTCAGCATGAGCTTTTCGGCCATGCTACTCAAAGGACCTCACATCAGCGTATCTGCTTGTTGTTCCCATGTCAAGGAGTTGTGCCCATCTACCCTCCCCCCACCCCTAGAATCTGGGCTGCCCTGTGACGTTCTCTGACCAAAGAATGAGGCAATGCTTAGATGTAGGCCTAAAAGGCCTGGAAGTTTCCATTGTCACCATATAAAACGCTCAGGCTAGATGAACAATGGATGAGAGGGGACAGGAATGGTGCCGCTGAGCCCAGCCAGGCCTGCTCTGCCACCTTGCTAACCCCAGATCTGGAAGGAAGCAGGTATTCACGAGGAGCTGGAGGCCGCCCAGTCTAGCCCAGGTTATCCACAGACATGGACCGTAATGCTATTGTGCCAACTGGCTAGGTTTGGGGATTTCGGACAAAATGTTTTCAATGACAGAAATCCCGATGTTGTAACAAATTTTAACATGATTCGCTCAACATTCCACAAAGCTATTAGGCAAGAGTAAATTAAGATTGAAAATAATGCAAATAAATAAGTAGTAGAATTGGCATTATGGTGGCAAAAGAGCATAACGAGGAGGACACAGTCCTGGGGCCCAGACTGGCTGGGTTCACAGCGTCCAACTTCCATGACTGCGGACACTCCCTGTAAAAGGGAAATATATACCTAAGGAATGCCAGGAGGATCAAATGAAATAGCAAATGACAAACATTTAAAACGAAAAATAGTATAAAAGTCACAATGAAGGCTAGAACTGACAAATCCAAGAAAATAAAATTGACACATATCTGGAATATGGGAGATGGAAAAAGAGAAGAAACAGAAAGGGATTGAGGTAAGAAGCTGAAGAAACAATGCAGAGAAACACAGAGTAAACAGTCTGAACAAAAAGGGCAAGAGAATTACAGAAGTAAAGCAAAATAATCTAAGAAAATATTATGTCAACCTTTGTACAAATTAATGTGAAAATCTTGAACAAATAACATTTTTTTCTGATGACCAGCTTTGCCCCAAAAAGAAATGGAAATCCTGACTAGAAAAATTGGAAGTTACTAAAAATACTATCAAAGAACTACTTTCAATAAAGTAACTGAAACCAGATAGTTTTACATTTTTTTTTCTCTTTGCCTTTGTGATATCTGATGATTCAAGAATCTGATGATTCGTGTGATATTTTAAAACTCCAGAGGATGGAAACAGTGGACATTGGTTTCTATTCATTAGTTCTGCAGGGAGATTATTTCTCTTGCTTTATTTTCTCAGTTTTTCATATTCCTTTTTCACATGGTTCTGTTGTTTTATCTTCGATATGTGATCTCTTGTATTATTTAGTTTATGTTCTCATGAAAGTATCTATAGAAACACGAGAATTTTCCATGCTTTGTGGAAATTCCTTAACTTACACTTTTTCTCTAGACTGGGTTCTTGTTTAAAGAATTTATAATGGGTGTGCGTCTCTCATACAATTTAGAAGGAGATCTAAAAACAGTTTGGAAGATAAGTGTTTTGAGAGGAAATTTATATGGTGTAAAAACATATCGAAACTGTACAATGATCAAAAGCGTATGGCTCTGACATAGGAATAAGCAATGAATTAGTTGGAATTTTCTTTAAAAGGTGTGCTGTGAACATGTATCCATCCACCTGTGCTACCTTATCTTTATGTATTTTCTATCTGCCTATCAATCGTCTATCATCTATCTATCTATCTATCATCTATCTGTCCATCCATCCATCCATCTGTTATCTGCTATCTATCTTTCATCTGTCTACCTACCTATTTATCATCTATCATCTATCAATCATGTATATCTATCTGTCTATCTATCTATCTATCTATCTATCTATCTATCTATCTATCTATCTATCTACCATCTTTTATTTTTCTCCTAACAGTTAATCACTATACTGCTACGATATTTCCTTCTGGGATCCATTCCTTCCTGAGCGATCGTTCCTGTGATATTTTTTTGGTCACTTTAGAAAGTAACATGGGCTTTCCCCCTGCTGGATCTGAAGCTGAGAGGTGGTTAGTCATGGAGCTGCTTCTGGAAGCACAGGGTTTCCAGAGGCCACCATGCTGAGCCTTTCTGAAGGCAAACAGAGCATCAAGACCGGAGTGAAAGGATCTTGGGATTGTTTAAACACTGCATTCAGGCAAGTCTGCAACTAACCTTAACCCTCAGCCTTTCAATTGGATTGACTAGAACCTTCCTTCATTACTTAAGACAGTATGAGATACATTGGTCGTGACTGCTATAGGTTCATTTTCTGAACTTTATTCTATTTTTAAATAGTTTTACCAAGGCATAATTCACAGACCACATAATTTATATAAATTGAATGGCTTTTACTATATTCACATATTTTTCATCCATCACACAACTGAGAACTTATTCATTGCCCTGGACCCCTGAGCCATAATCTCTTCAACCCCAGTTCCTCCTGCCCCAGAAAACCACCAATCTAGTTTCTGTTTCTATAGATTTGCCTTTAGAAAAGTCTACTGTGTTTGGCCCACTGTGACTGGTTTCCCCAAAACACGTTTTCAAAGTTCATCACGCCGTAGCACATGTCTGTACTCCACTCCTTTTTCTTGCCAACTATCATCCCGTTGTATGGATAGACTGCATTGTATTTATCCACTCAGAAGTTGATAGATATTTGAAGAATTGAAAAAAGGCCCATGGATGAAACTTTTGGCAGCATTTTACTTGTCCTATTTTTTCTTTTAAGCAATGACCCCAACCCCAACACTGACCATGCCTCCTGTGAATGCCCCTTATTAAGATGCACAGTTCCTGACTGGGTGTCTGGGACTGACAAGAGCAGATGAGCTGAGAGAACAGAAGTGCTCTCAGCAGCATCTCTGGAAGTAGCTAGCAAGTGACGCAAACCCCTACCTTTGGACATTTCAGAGCCCAGAGTTAGCAGTTCTGGAAATTAGTGATCAGTGGTGAAGACCATGCAGTTGTTTGCTCTTTCTCAGAAATTGACTCCTCTGAACTTTCATGTAGACAGCTGTGTGTCTATGTGGAAGACCCAAACTTCCCAAACCTAAATGAAATCGGATCGCTAATCAGGCAGTCTAAATTGTTTGTAATCCATGTACAGTTCTTACATTTTCTCTAAGCATTCCATCTCTAACCTCAACACCTAGAATCACTGAACGGGATGGCACAACAGTCCTGCAAACCAAATTCTGTTGGCATCACTAACACTTCACATCCCTGTCGTCTTCACGCCTCGGCTGGGATGTGAAAGGTAATGCAGATTGGGCCCCTGAGTGCTGCCAGAGCCTGGCCAGCAGCTACACAGAGTTCTGCTCAACAGACCAGCCAGTAAGCTGAGAAAAACTTAATCTGTTGTTAACAGAGTGACCTTTTTCTTTTCTAGGATGCTCTAGCAGGATACAGTCTATCGTGGGAAAACACCCATCGCAAACTTGCTCTCAGTTTTAAACCTAAGTTCCTGAAAGCGTCTAGGAATATTAACTATTTATTAACATGTGCTTGACGTGCCTCTTTTTTTTGTCCCTTCTCAAGCATGTAGGACATGTCTGCTTTTGGAGCAGGGATCTGCCGTATGTCTGGTACAGATCGTCTGCTGCATACGGCACATGCATTTTATGGCACTTCATCTAGACCCGTCTGCATGAGATAAATACACGAGATGCAAAGCTCCAGGTGACACGTTCCAGATCTGACATTCTTAGCATGGCTATGAGCTTCAGGCTCTAACAAATATTCCACATGTCCTCACTCTCTCAGAAGAGGAAAGCAGCAATGTTTACCTCACGCAATATGTAAATTATTTATACCCCGGCTTCAACGCAAACTGTTCTTTACATCAGGACGGAGCGCACACAGTGGGGACACAGGCGTGGTCGATGCCACTTTGCAGGCAAAAGGGGGACCCGACGGAATAAATGATCATTTACGTACAGACCGACTCTATCGTGTCAGTGTTTTAAAGAGTAACAGTTATGGGAAAGGTTTTTATTGTGTGTGCTTCTTTTAGAATTGTTAAATTACCAAGAAGGACAAAATTTATGCCGTTCTGACGATTGCCCTTATCTTTAGAATGGAAAAGTCTTTTCTTTTGACAAACCATTTTTTCATGAATAACCTCTTCAAGAGCATTTAGTTATCATTATTAATAAATTGTTGCAGTAATAAATTATATTTTAAACATTTTATTAAATGCAGTTCTCATGTACTTAAAATAAATTGCGAAACCGGCTTTTTTCATGGTATTTAATATATATGGTATGACACAATGTGCTTTTAATATATTTAATGTTATATACTTTAAAATGTAAGTGTGTTGTACTTTTATGGAACTTACTTTATATTCCTTTCTGTATGGAAAATGTATTACTTTTTAATATGGGTTCATTGTGGAGTGCCATTAGGAAATAGCGCACGGTTTTTAAAAGTGGGAACTTTGAGAATTTAAGTACATTAGATGTGGGGGAGGGGCGAAACTGCATTATGGTAACATCCAGCACCTAATTGAAACTGACAAAAGCAGGGAAGAAACCTCCCACTGACACAATAATGGTGCTCCCATTTGCATTGACATCGTAACAGTTCTAATGCAGGCGCTGCGACACCTCCACTGACAAAATAAGACGGCCCCTGACATCCGGCCTCTCTCGCACTTTCTTTGGACATACTATCACTGTCATTCAAGATACAGATAAAATATTATGATAAACATCTTCAGACCGAGCTCATTCCATACTTTCCACGGTTGAAAGGCAGTAGTCATTTGCAAGAGCTTCTTGTTTTTAAGCCTCAAGAACACACTGTTCGACTCTCTGGGAAGCGTGCAGCACAAAATTCTCAGTCACAGAAACTCGTTCTGTAAAAAGGAAACTTAAAAATGGAGTTTTCAGAACAGAAGTTTTGTCATGGATCCTTCATGTGGGAGATAATCGTGGTTCTTCTTCCGAAGTGGCAGCCGATCTTCCAGGTCCATAGGTGCCACAAGGCAAAATGAGACGGAGGTGGGAAGCGTGCCCCACAGTCAGGCAAAATGAGTCAGGATTTTAAAGGAGCCGTTGGGTCCTATGATCACAACCGCTAACCGCACAGACTTAGGGAAACGCCTTTCCAGGTGGGAATTCTGGAACCCAACCTTTGCTTTTTAGCTAGCCTGTGTGGATACCGGGCTTCAGGCGCAAGGGCAGGCTTTGGGACTGGAACACCTGTCTCAGAACACCTGCCTGGTGGCCACGCGTCACTCCACCAGGCACTGCCCACCAAGAGCCGGGCTCCTCCAGGAACTGTCCCTGCCTCACTCCTGGATGAATTCCCTCAGGCCCCAGCGGCGGCAGGACCAGACTTTCCCCAACACCAGTGGGGCTCTGACCTCCTAAAGTCCATCCCTTTCCAGAAGGTGCATTTCGTTCTAGGTGCCCCATTCCTCACTCATTTCACCTGTTCTGACACAGGTCACCAGGCTCCCAGCCATGCCCTCGCAAATGGCATGAGCATCGCTGAAACCTCAGTAACCGTTTCACATGGAAAGGTTAGATCCTGGAAGGGAAGGTGCATTTTTCTCCCACTGATTTATTCAACACCCATTCACCAGGTCTTATCAAGGCCCAGGCCCCGTGGAGCCCTGCTGTGGGCACTGCTCATCAGAGAAGAAGGGTGTGTCAGGAGTCTCAGCACAAACGGGTAACCAGCCAGTAAACACATGAGCTCAACTAGCGGCGATGCTTTGAAGAAAACAGGGTGAAGATGAGTTTGCCTCCGGGATAAGACACTTTCTTAACATCATCAGGAAAGGTTTCTCTCGTGTCAAAGACCTAAGGAAAGGGCAGGAGCCGTGAGGCAGTGTGAAGACATGTCTGAGGTGGGAAGATGTGAGGAATTCGCAGGAAGCCAGGTAGGGGACAGCACGGATGGATGATGAGGCTGGATTTGGGGACGAGCCTGACATGAAGCCTATTAGCCATCTCACAGAGCTGGGAAGTCACCAAAGGGTTTAAGTAGTGAATTACCATGTTCTAAATTGTGTTTTAAAAGGACGGCTGCTGTCTGAAGAGTAGACTGAAGGGGACCAAGAACGGAATTTGGAAGAGCATTAAGATGACACTGCAGCAATCCAAGGAGAGAGGTCAGCTCTTTGACTAGAGTGATGTCAGTTGCGACGGAAGGAAGAAGATGGATTCAAAATTTACTTTAGAGGAAGAAACCATAGGACTTTGTGAGGTGGGAGATAAAAGCGAAGGAGGAAGAGAAGATGGCACCCAGATTCCTGTCTGAGTAATTGGACAGTGGACCATTTACTGAGACAAGAGCGGCTGAGACAGGCGCAGGTTAAGGTGGCCTGACACATGTGTGCACATGTGTTTTGCATGTTTTCATGTGTTGGAGGGGCTTAGGTATCATGCACTTTGCTTTCAAAATGCAATGTTTTCGATGTTTCTGCAAACTCCAAGTGAAAATGTCAACTAGGCAGCTGGATAAATAAGTTTGAAGCTTAGAGGAAAGGTTGGAGCTAGAGATAAAGGTTTTAGAGTCATTAATATACTGGCGATGTTTAAAGCCCCTGTAAAAATGATAGTTACCCCGAGAGAGAGAGAGAGCAGAGGGTGAGAAGGCAAGAGGCCCCAGGACTGAAATCTTAGGAGCTCCAGAACTTGGACAGCAGGTTGAAGGGGAAGGGTCCAAAGAGTAGCTGGAACGAAAAGAATCAGGAGATTTTGAGAAGTCTTCCAGAGAAAGAGAGGTCAACAGTACGGAATGCTAAAGAAGGGGTCAGAGGAGAGGCTGTTCAGTCTGGGAACCGGGAAGCCACCTATGGCAGCCGGTCCAGGCACGCAGGGCTGGGAGACAGCCTCACTGGAGTAGCTGAGGCAGCTGAGGGGAGGGGAGCAATGAGGTCACCTTGTGTGGAAAATGCTTCCGACGCTTGTCCAGGAGGGAAGTGGAGAAATGGCACTCACTACTGGGGTGGGGGCGTGGGGAGTGCAGAACATTTTGTCTGATTTTCAGTAGTTGACATGTTTGTTACATTTGGGTAGCATTTGACATTTTGATGCCCTCACATGCATCATCCCATGGGATTCTGTGACTACCTTCCTGGATAGATGGGACGTTTATGCCTTTCATTTTCCTGATGGAAAAACGGAAGCCTGGAGAGATGAAGACACGTGTCTGAGGGCCAGCACTGGCTTCACGAGCATGTGGAGTGCATTGTTTGGTGTCCGCCGAAAAGCTACGTCCATGTCCAAAATCCAAAACCTATGAATGTGACCTTATTTGGAAAAGTGGTTTTTACAAATGGAAGTAAGGATCTTGAGATGAGATTATCCTGGATTATCCAGACAGGCCCTAAACCCAGTGATGAGTGTTCTCAGAAGAAACAAAAAGAGGGAAGACACGGGAAGGAAGGCCATGTGAAGACAAAGGCAGAGACTGGAGAGCTGCGGCCACAAGCCAAGGAAGCCTGGGGCCCCCAGCAGCTGCAAGAGGCAGGAAGGACTGCCCCCCTGGGGCCTTCAGATGCAGCCTGGCTTTGCCAGTACCTTATGTTCAGACTTCTGCCCAGAACTCTGTGAGGATACGTCACTGTTGCTTTGAGCCACCAAGTTTGTGATGGTTATTAGGGCATCCCCAGGACACCGACCCACTGGGTAGCCTGTGTGGTCACAAAGGACTCTGCTCAGAATTCCCTGAGGTCGGTTCACTAACTCTGCTATCGCCATCTTGAAATTACTCATGGGTTTTGAACAAGGGCCCACGCTTCCCTGTACACTGGGCCCTGCCAATGATGTGTCTGGTCCTGCTAAGGTCACATAGCAAAAGAGGGCTGAGACCAAGCGGGGATGCTTTCGAGCCCCACACCAGCATTCTTTGTAAGGACAACTGCACAAAGCCCCCACAGTGGGGGTCACGGGCAGCCTCAGCCGCTGCCTCTTTTTCAGCCAGGATGCGGCGTGCGTGCATGAGGACAAGGGAAGGAGAATGGAGACTTGCCAGGCGCTAGAGTCTGGACACAGGGGTAACTCAGAATCCCATGCTTCAGAGTTGCCTTCTATTCAAATGGAAAAACCTACCACGAATAAAGACATGTGGCATGATCCATCTCACAAGTTTAAGAAATCGTAATTTTACATATTGAAAAACTGTATATATTTTTCAGTTCTCACTCACCCACAGTTTATAAGCACATGGTCTACATACCAAGTAAATGAAAATGGGCGCTCAGTTAATTCATTTATTAGGTGGGTGCAAAAGTAATTGTGGTTTTTGCAATTATTTTTAACCTTTTAAACTGCAATTACTTTTGCACCAACCTAGTATTTGCTCTTTTATTCCCTCAATTCAATCAACACCTGTTAGGCACAAAATGTATGTTTAAAGTATTCTACTAGGCAGTAGGGGAACAAACAAAGAAGAATAAAAGACAATTCCTGTCATGTAGAAACCTACATAGAGAAAGACTTACGCGCAAAAACATTCACTCAAGTTTCTGAAGTACAGTTGACCCTTGAACAATGTGGGTTTGAACTTCACGGGTTCCCTTATACAGGGATTTCTTTCAGTTGACCGGCACAGCTCCGTTGGCCCATGCAGTGGCCGGATGGTCTTTCAAGTTTTAGAAAAGTATGGGTTTGGCAATACGGAGGAAGGGATGGAGGGAGAGGTGGAAGTTAGGGAGACACTTCAGCGTGGCCTGTGAGGGTCTTGGGCAGCAGTCACAGGTGGGACAAGGCCCTGACAGCAGGGGAGACAGCGGGTGGGACACATGGCAGGCGGGGGATGACACAACAATGACAAGGCCACAAAGCCAGCCAGCACGTCCACGTCGCAGCCCAGTGGCCTTGGGCCAGTTCCTCACGCTCCCTCTGCCTCTGTTACCTCAGTGATAAAAATGGAGGAAGTAATAAAATGTACACCTGAAAGTACTGTAAGCATTAAAGGGGCTGATGCCTGCAAAGTGTCTAGCACAAGGCGCTGGATAAGTGCTCCCCGGTGTGGTCTTCACAGACACATAGTCAGACCTTTGGTCTGTGTTGCATGCTGTTTCTCTGCCCCCCACCCCCCACCCCGAAAGCTTATGCATTTAAGATGATCTGCTCTTACACCTGACTGAGGAAAGAGCCAAAGAGAGAAAGAAAGTAGTGGGGAGGGAGAGCTGACTATTGCAAAATATTATCCCATAACTCTGTCATCTTTGTGAGACTGCAGGATCCTAGGATGACTTCTGTATTATCAGATAAATCAATTTTAATGTATGTATTTTAATTTGTTTACATCCATTATCTGTTGTTGACCTGTATAGCAATCCTTTATTAAACACTGCATTGAATGAATCCTGATTCCCTAGGTCTGCCATCGGATGACAATTCACCGAGGTGGCCAGAAAGCAAAAAAATTAAATTTTGGCAGTATGAATCACTAAAAATATTGAAGTATCAGTGGAATCTATTATGTGAATAAACCACACTCTATGTTTTTCTCAGTGTGTGAAATTGGGGGATATTTTGAAAGCTGCGTTGTTTTCTCTCCACTAAATAATTTTGTACGGCTGAAAGCCATGGCTCTAGACTCTCTGGGTGGGTCAGTACAAAAAACTGCAACTCAGTGTGGTACCCTTTTCTTTCAAATGATGGTCAACAAGGTATTGTACTGGAGAGCTGGTTCCTAGACCAGTCAAAAGGAGACACAGGGAAGATCACTTATCCCTCCCGGAATTGGTATTGGGTTTCTTCTGAGACCTTTTCCATATTTGTATTTTGGGACTTGATTCTAAATGCATATAATAAAGTCAGGGAGAGGGAAAGAGTGCCAGTTTCGACCCAAGCAGCCGTGTGGAGTGGCACCCAGGATCATGGCCTCCGGAGCCACATCCCCGTTCTGCATCTTTCCAGAGCACCCTTGGCAAGTTACTTCCTCTCTCTGGACCTCAACTTCCCATTGGGAAAATGGGATGACGGTTGTACCCACTTCCTTGGCTTGTTGCAGCCCTGACAGAGCAGTCCTATGGATGTTAGCTAGTGTGATTCTGTCCTCCCATCTGAGGGAAAATGAATCTCAGCCACACCACGTGCTCTGAAGAGGATGGGGTGCAGGGTAGCAAGAGATGAGGTGCTGAGAGGACAGTGAGGAGGTACCTGCCACAGAGACAGGTCTGGTTCCTAATCCGCACCTTACTCTTTGAAGAAACCTGATTTGATTCTAATCGCCAGGTATTTTTCCGTTTTTTATTACCCCATACTTTCGATGATATCTGACAAAACTCAAGCAGAAATTCACAGTAAATTGTACTATTCCTCCTTAAATGAAGCAATTGTTTGCTATCTTTCCCCTATCCCCTAATTGAGTTCATTTCTGTCCTTTCTTCAAACATCCCCTAGGTTCGGGGTAGCTTTCCAGAACAGAAAAATGCCTTTTTATCCTCCACAGGGTAAAGGGCCTGATACCTCCAAGAGCCTCCACCTGGGTTGGAGAGCCCCACCCTGTGCTCTGCACCCCCATGGGTCCCTCCATTCTTAGCTCCCTGAGCACTCAGACATTCCTGAGTAAGGCAGAGGAAGGGGCAGTATTACACAGGCCCAGGGAGATCACATGATCTCCCTGGGAAGACCTAGAAAACACGCAAGAATTGGTAAATGGGGAGAAAGGTGACATTTGAAGGACAAAATGAGACATGTTGTGCTGGGTTGAATAATGTCTCTCCAAATTCATGTCCAACTGGAACTTGTGAGTGTGACTTTCGGCAATAGAATCCTTGCAGATGTGATCACGTTAAAATACAGGTGGGCCCTAATCCATTCTGACTAGTCCTTACAGAAGAAGACAGAGATAGAGACACATAGGGGAAAATGCCATAGGAAGAGGAGAAGAAAGGATAGCAAATTCAGATTTTGAACACCGTTCCCCCAAATTATGAATTTTCACAGTGTCAGCATTAATTATGTCCATTTTCAAATATTTGTAATTTGTAGCATATGTTTTTACTTTATTGATGAGGTATATTAGGATACTAATGTGCTATATTTTTCACTTACACTATATTTTTGAAGAAAATATTATTTAGCAGATGAAGAAGTAGATATAGAAAGATAAAATGCTCCAATAAATCACCCAGTTCACGAAAACTAAATCATCACTCTTAACTTCTTTCCCACGTCTGAGCCATATCCCACAGCTACACTTTCTCTAAGGCAATCTCGATCAGCATGTAAGGGATGAAAAAAAGTTATTTTGATTCTGCGCCCCCTGATGATTCATGTTTCTTTGTAAACTGAAATGTTGAGAGTCGAATAGATTGTATCAGGAAGAACAAAGTGGTTAAAGAAACAGAGAGATAGAAAGATGTTGAAAAGGCAGGTCTGCAGGACTGTTTGTAATGGATGTTATAAAGAGAACGCTCCTTTTCTTTAGAAATGTTTCTTTACTAACACAAAAGAAATAAGAAAAAGAGTTTTCAGTGGTCTGTATGACAAGATGTAATGTCCCATCATTTCTATTAAGATCTCAGTGGTAATACGAATGCATTGGCATTTAATAGAAACAGATTCGAGGTCAGATGGTTTTTTAAAAATAGTTCTTTCCTTGCTTGGAAAGGAATGTATGCTAGAGAGTAATCCATCAATCTTTTAGAGTGGTTTTAAACTTCTACCAGCCTGGAAAATTTCCCCCATACTTACCAGAAATAAGACAATGACATATCTGATGGCACTGAGCTTCAGTCATGAGTTTTATTTGGAAATGCTTCTCAAAGTGCTACTTGCCCTGTCTCAGTCCTTTAAAACAGAACTCGTTTTACTGCAGCGGCTGACCTGGGCCTGCACTGCTACCCCTCCCAAGAGGCCCCAGAAACAACACACCCAGTGGCCGGCTTCAGGCCACACCAGAGCACCACCCAATTAGCTCCACAAACAGTACACCCAAAGAGTAGACTCAGCAAGCACCAGACCCCCACTAACGTGAATCCCGCTCTGTGGGGTCAGCCCCCGCACGACAGTCTACCCATAGTAGTCATGGCCACCCTCACAGCCAGTCAGCCTGAGGGTCAGTCCCAATCACTGACATTCCCACAGCAATCCAAGCTCAACTATAACAAGAGGGCACACACAACCCACGCAAGGGACACCTCTGGAACACCCAGTGCTGAACCAGGGAGCCTATCACTGGGCCCCACAGGGCTCCTACTACGTAAGGCCACTCAGCCTGGAAGACATAGCAGATCTACCTCACACATAGAAACAAACACAGGGAGGCAGCCAAAATGATGAGACAAAGAAACATGTCCCAGATGAAAAATCAGAACTCCAGAAAAACAACCAAACAAAGTGGAGGCAAGCCATCTACCAGTCACAACATTCCAAACACAGCTTATAAGGATGCTCAAGGAACTTAGCAAGAATACATGAACTCGGTGAGAACTTACACAAAGGGAAAGAAACCATAAAAAAGAACAATAATGGTAGTAGTTAAAATAGATTTATTTTTTAACAGTGGGGCATTTTGTATTCGATATCCTGTTTTTATTTCCTTTGGATAAATAACCAGAAGTGGGATTTCTGCATCAAATGGTAAGTCTGTTTTCAGTTGTTTTGAAGACTCTGTATACTGTTTGCCACGGTGGCTGCACCTACTTACATTCCCACTGACAGTGTATGCGTATCGCTTTTTCTCCATATCCTTGCCAATACTTGTCTCTTCCCCTTAAACTTACAAGATGTTATATGGCAACTATGTCTCAAGAATGAGCAGAATGAGGCATTGTGTTAAGATGTCTCCAGAACCACTGCACTATTTAGCCTTTCTTAATACGTGTGGCAGGGAGAGGACAGAGTAACAGAGGAGAAGAAGCTCAACTGAAAAGTGTGTAGCAACTGTTCTCCCAGCCATCAACATCAAGCGTTCCTTAGTTTAAGCCCCTCGTCCTCACGATGGCCTTGCTGAAGGTTCCCACGTCCCCATCATGAAGGGACTACAATAATGAGTTCTCTGGTAGTGAGGGACACAGGGAATAAGGGACCCTCAAAGAAGCTCTCAGCCACTAAAAGATCAGTGAGCACTGAATTTGAGTTTGTTTTTCTTTGCCCCAACTTCCTCCCCCTGTCTGGGGTACAGATGCTCATTGAAATACCTACCAGTTGGGAAGCAAAAAGGAGGACCACGCAAATGTAAGATGTGAGAAGCCTGGGTCACCCCGATTAGAATGGGACACTCTTTCCTTAACTGATTGAACTCTAGCTGGCTGCTACCTCTAAGTTTTCCATTTCTATCTTGATTCTGCTCCTGTATGGTAGTGTGAAAACAGTATTTGTCTCTCTCCGTGACTTATTGAAAATTTAAAAGAATATTACCCCTCAGAATAACTTCATCAGTTTGCAAATATAGTGTGTTTCCATCATTTTAATCATCTTTGGGTCTTATCTATCTATCAGATTTAGTCTCTGGGTAAGCTATGCTAAGCCTGAGTCTAACTCGCCTTTTTGTACTGAGCTGAGAACATAGATCTTATCTCAAGTATGAAAATAACAATAGCAGGTGTATTGGTGACCATGAAGACACATGGCCATGGCTAATGCTGACAAGCAGGTCCTCAAAAGGCGATTTCTTCCTTCCTATGTATCACGTGATGGGCCCTTGGGCTACAGGCACTACTGGTGCCCCCATGGCCAGTGTGATAGTTGAATGCTGCCTTCGGCGTGACCTGACTTCTTGGCTCAACTGAATGCAAAGTTGCAAGGCTGTCTTGGTTTCCTGCTTGTTCAGCCATTCCGATAGACACAAGCTCAGTTTCTGTCTTGGACTAAGGGTGGGGAGACAGGTTTGTCCTCAACCCCACTCTCATAAGACAAAAGAATCGGAGTGTCAACAGTGTATGAGACAAGGAGACAAAGTTAAAATGTGGTCCCTTAGGAGCTATTTGAGACTGGTCACCAAAGGCCTTGCAGCCCACACGTGGTCATTTTAGCCACAAACATATAGTGCGCACTGTCTTTCTCTCTCTCTCTCTCTCTCCCTCTCTCTCTCTCTCTCTCTCTATTTCTCTCTCTCTCTCTCTCTCACACACACACACACACACACACACAGAATGGAACACATCTGAAAGAACTTGGAGCCAGGCGACACAGACTCCAAACTTGATTCTCTTTCTCTCCCCACATAATTTTGGGTGAGTGACGGACATCTTTGTGCATTTGACACTTTTACAGAAAATTAAGCAGCGTTGAATTAGACATTTTCTAAGAGTCCTTAAAACTCAGTGAACCTTTGGAGACGGGCACACAATCTTTCATTTAAGGTGATGATTTCACTCCTAAAATAGAAAGTCAAGAAAAACAGGAAATATTTTACCTGATAACAAAGACAACTAACGTGGTCATATCTCAAAGGAGAGTCATTTAAAAGATAGATGGATAACATCTGATGACAGTTATCTAACTTACTGTTGTTTCATTCAGAAAAAGTAGTGTGTTTTGCTTTTTTAAAACCAAGTTCAAAAAATAATTCATATAGTTCTCATTAATAAATTTAAACACATCTTATTGCAGTGAACTTATCTTACTATGCTATCTCATTAAAAGAATAGGAAAATATTGCCAATTTACTGCAATAAGGTAATTACCGTAATAAGATAAATGTTAACTTTTTAATGAAAACCACTGTATTTGAGTAATTACCCTTCCGAAGTCTACTCCATATATGACTTCTTTGCAATTATTAAGATTAATTCACTTTTTTAGTAGGAACAGCCCAAACTTCCAAGCCAAATGATCATTTTTATAAGCACATTTTCAAATGTCCTAGAACTTAAAAATGGGGAGAGAGAAATGGATTGAAGTCTTGTTTTGAAATCTATTTTATTAAGTCACAGCCTGTCAAGTTCCTAGGTTTAGTTAAATGCAAATAAAAGCCACAAAAGCCTGGTAAAAATAGATGTGATTAAAATAGGAGTGTCCATTGACCATCAGCCACAGCGCAGCAGACACAGAAGGTTTAATTAGAACTTTCTTTGTTCTCAAATCCAGTAGCTTTCTATAAATAACTCATTGCGTGAACATCCTCAGTGCATAAATAGATGGGTGACAGCAGTTCCTTCAGCATTCCTACGCAGTCCCAGTGCTTCCAGGATGCTGTTCCAGGAGGATTATCGCAATATCAGCTTCATGTGAAAAGTAGCAGAGTTCATGACACAGCCAAGTCCAGCCAAAGTCATACCTGGAGAGCATACGTTTTCCTTCCATATGTGTCCTAGTCGCATTTGTTTTCATTACTGGCTCCTCTATGCCTGGCAGCACATCTTTGTCTTGGGAAAAACATGGGACGCTCTCCTCGACATTCTCCCCTGGCCTCTGGGTGCCACTTCTATTGCTGAGCAGTGGAGGAGTCCAGGAGAGGGACACGGCCCTTATGTGCATGTTTGATCAGCTTCCAGAAAGCATCATGGTGGTCAGGGTACCTTCATTCCCCTGGGACTGGTGCAGGTTTGAGTGACTCCAGCTGACGTTCATTCTAAAGAGAACATTCCTTTAAAACGTGAGCTCTTCGTCCAACTCTTACTTGACCCTTGTTTTTATTTATTGTTTAGAGCGGCTTGGAAAATATAGGAGAAAGACTATGGAGTAAATCTATTTATACTCTATCTTCAGGCTATTCCTCTCTCTCTCGATTGTACCATTCTAAATGTTTCCATATTGAAACGGGCATGAGGAGAAGCTCATCCTTTGTCTGTTGAGCCTGTGATGGTGGACATCAGGGCCGTACCACCCCCTCCGTACAGCTTGGGATCTGAGCTGATAACTGGACATCAGCATGCCTCATTTTCCTCATCAGGTGAGGAAAGTAGTACTGACCTCACAGGTCACTGTGAACAGTGTCTGCACATTGTAAGCACTGTTAGTATAGTTCAAGAAAATGAAAATAAAGATAGTTAGCAGACGTGGCAGTCAGACTTCTAAAGATGCTCTGTAAGGTTCTCGAACCCTGGTTATCTAATCAGACACTAATCTAGGCACCACGGGAGGGTGGCCAGGGTGATGACCTGGGTGGGCCTGGTCCAATCCCATGAGCCCTCTTGAGAGCAGTGAATTTCCTCCAGCTGGTGGCAGGAGGAGAACTCAGAGAGATTTAAAGCAGGAGAAGCACTCAACATGCAATTGTTAGACATGGAGGCAGCCACTTGGGAAGAAATGTGGGTGGTCTCTGGGAACAGAGGACAGGCCTGGCCCAGTGCCAGCAAGAAAACGGGGCTTCAGCCCTACGATGACAAGAAACGACTCCACCACAAGCCATGCGAGTTTGGAAGAGGCGTCTGCCCTGGGACTCTGGACAAGAGCCCAGCCCAGCTGACACCTTCAATTTGGGCTTGTGCGACCCTGAGGCCAGAAGCCAGTGGAGCCCACCTGGACTTGTTTCCTGCAGTCGCTGTGACCTGGGAGCTAATAAATGAGTGTTATTTTAAGCTGGGTTTAATGTAATTTGTTATGTGGCGGCAGAAAACTAATACAACATAAAACTCGGCACTCCCATAGGGTGAGGCAACGAGAACTGTATTTCCTTTATGATATTTTATACTAAGTCTTACAACGCTGAACGTCTTGAAGGAGGGTTAAGCTGCAGAGAAGAAAACTTGCAGGGCAGAGGGCATCACTGGCACCCTGCACGTGGACGCAATCTCTTCAAGCCCCATGTCGCATCTGTGATCATCAGGGCTGCTTGTCCATCGTCTTCCTTACATTCTGGAATGGCTGTCACAGGGGAGAGATTAGGGTTGTCCTGTGTGACCCAGAAGGAAAATACTGTGGCTCCATGTGGTGTATGAAGCAGGCCCACCTGCCATTTGGAACAATTAACAGCTATTAGTCAATTCAGAAAATTGTGGAACAAAGTGCAGGCTGAATCCCTGTTGTAACCAAGACTCTTACATGTGTCTGCTAAGTGCGGGCCCACTTTCTCCTCCCTGGGAACTCGGAAGGGTCCTTTCTAGTGTCCTGCAGTTAGGTAGCCCTACAGCAGGTGCCAGGCCGTATGAGCAGACATGGGGGCTGTTCCTTCCAGATCACGGCACTGAAAAGCCTGGTGATTGATTCTCCATCCCCTCTGCCCCTGTGTAGGTGATCAAGGAGGCCTGGGGATTGACTGGCAGGGCTAGGACAGCAGCCTGGATCCCCGCGTCGCTGCATAGAGAACAACTGCCCTGGTAAGTTGCCTGCACCTCACTGGTTGTTTAATGAGAGCGAAATGTATTTTTTTTCCTGTTTTTAAGGGTCTATATATTACCTTACTATAACTCGCATATCCAGCTACCCAATAAAACCATTGTAAGAAGGGGTTTAAGTATCAGATAGCTTGAAAAATGTGAATTTTAAGATCATTTCATCTAAGATCCTTGATTTTCTGACTTATCAAATTGCATCAAATAGTCAACGGCAATGACAGGACATTCACCATCATGGTAACAACTTTTGCTCATGTGACCTGTGGGCCTCTTCTGGTCTGAGCAACGTGCTGGGCACTGCACACGCCGCCTCCTTGTACCCTCATGGTGGCCCCGTCAGGTGGGCACGACTGTTACTCGCACTGTAGGGAGGAGGAAGCTGAGGCAGAGGGTTTCATTAACAAGGTCACTGTCAGAGCGCCAGCCAATGGCAGATCTGGGGAGGGAGTCTGGCCTTCCAACACAGTACTGTGCTGCAAGGTGAGCAAGTGGAGCTGATGGCGCAGAGCATTCTGGGTATGTCTGTAAAAGAGAAGATGGCGTTTTCAGTTTTAGTCTTGATGCTTTCTCTGCTGAAGCCACTTAATTGCTTGTATTAGCACTGTGCAGTACTTTCAAGGAGCTGTCACACTTCTTCTCCAGGGTCTTAATTAGTATCTCAGGGTCCATGCTCGTAAATAAATGGAATAAAAATGAAGTAGGCTGTAAAAAGACACAAATTATTCGAAGTTCCTCCTATGAAAACATGGAATCTATTTATCCAGCCCTTCGATCTGAGCTGGCCCTTTGACTGGCTTTGACCATAGAATGTAGCAGAAATGACATTGGGCACTTCTGAGCCTCAGTCTCCAAGACATCTTGCAGCTTCTGCTCTTGAGAAGCCCCCTACCATGCTGTATAGTAGCTGTGAAAACAGACCACACGGAGGGACAGTCTCACCATTCTATGCAGCTGAGGCCCCGACATCGAGCGTGGCCACATTCAACCACCCCGCCCCAGCAGAGCCACCCGCTGACTACAGCCAACACAGGAAACATGAGAAGAAATAAGTCATCGTTGCTTTAAGCTATTATTTGGTGTGATTTTTTTTATTCAGCAATACTGATTCGGTAAAGATGAAGACTTTTATTAAACCAAACAAAACCCTAGAAAATTCAGTTTAGGGAAGTCTCTGAGAGTAACTATAGGAAATAGCCCTGGTGACCTCAAAGGGATTTTTTAAAAATCCCATTTGCTAAATCTAATTATTCTATCATTGATTTTAGAAATAATAAGAGGTAATATTTCCATCAACTGGTCAGAACTCAATTTCATTTATCACTGGGAGATAAAAAGGAGTCTATTCTCTTATTTGACTCTACTTTATTCATTTCTGAATAGTCGAATAGCATCACATGCAAAGTGTCTACTGGGAAGTAATTCTGTGCTGACTGTGAGAGCCTGTTAGTCCTCACATGCTTAGGCAGGTCACACGGGTCAATTATTGGTCATTTCTGAGAACTAGTTTCTTATGCACTGCTGGAAGTGTCACCAGAGATTTACTGCTGTCATATTGAGCCAATAACCTGGCATGGAGGAAGTCTGTCTTTTGGAAAGGACATAAACGTAAAGAACTGAGCACTTGGGGACATGAAAGAGCTCGTGGCACATTGCGTTGATCCTAACGTGCTGGACGAATTCCAGTCACAGTAACGGCGTTCACTTCTGCTTTCTTCATCAGCATTAAGGTGCCTACTGTTTGGTTCTGTGTCCTTCTCTCCTAAGTCATCGCCTCAATCTAGTCAACCAATTCTTATACTGCTGAGTGACCAAATGCCGGATAGACCAGGGGTCTGTCTATAAACTCTGTTCTGGAAAGGGGCAGAGAGTAAACATTTTAGGCGTTGCAGGCCGAGGCAAAATTGGAGACATTATATTGGTATTTATATAACAAAAGAGAAAACGAATTTCATCAAAAAGTCATTGGCTGAAATTCAGAATTGATCGACTACACCGTATTTTGCCATGTACAATGTGTAGCTCTTTGCCCAAATTTGTGAGGGAAAAATAAGGATGCGCATTATACCTGGGTAGTACTAATTCTGTACCTATATAAATGTTTTAATTCTCTTATTTATGCTTTTGATTTAAACTATAACTCTAGAAATCAATAAGGATATCCGTACGCAAAATAATACCCTGGAATACGATAATCGGTTTTGTGGAATTTATGGCAAACTTGGCAATTACGAGAGTTCTTGGCCTTTTACGATGCGTAAATATCGAAAGCTTGTTACCGGCACACAAAGTTTCTTGTAACTTCTATCTGTTCTTGTGCTTTGTGATTATTTGTTACATAAAATTTCTTATACCATAATATGCTAAAAAATAAATGCTAAAATTTCTTTATAATATAAAAAACAAGTACCTAAATGTAAACAAATAAAAAATTTGAATTAAAAAATTTAAAAAAAGGTTTTTTCCCCTGAAAGTTTGGGCCAAAAACATGGCGTGCATTGTACATGGGAGTGCATTACACGTGGCAAAACATGGTAGCATTTTAGATCTTTAGCTCATGAAAACATGGAATTCCTTTGCTGCATAACATTTCACATACTTGGGGCTCAACGTCTGCATCCCCTATGATCAAATAAACTACAAATGTTTATGAGTGAAACCATCCTTATCTTAAAGTCATCCCAAAATAGTCAGGGGACTGGACCGGACGGACCCCTGGGGTGCAGTTTGCCCAGGCCTGGCTTAGGCGATGGCTCTGTCTATACCCAGGTGGGAAACCAGCTTCCTCACGCACTCAATTGGATCAACGGGTCCTGATGCCACAGGGTCCTGCCGAGCTGGGCTGGGAGGCAGAGTCGGGCACGGGGAGGGAAGATGTGCCAGTGGTCCCCACTGGGTGTCAGGGGAACAGCAGCCTTAGTGCCATTGCTTTCTCGACCCGTCTATGCTTTTTCAGGTTGGGTGGAGCCTCGTTCCATGAAGTTGGCAGGTCGGTATATCACTGCAGAGGCCAGACGGCCTTTCTTAGAAGACCACGTTGGTCCCCACCTTGCTGAGTGGAGCCACTTGCCTGCTGTCACCTGTCAGTCTACTGTGGCCTGGGCTTCAGGGAATGCCCAGGACCCCCCACATTTAGGCACCATTGCTCTCTTGTCTTGTTTCAATAGCCTTGCAAGTTTGACCCTGAGCTCTTTTTCAATCTGTTACCAGTAACACTTTATTGGCAGAAAGCCCTGGGGAAATTGTTTTACAAACAAACAATTTTGAAAGATCAGTTTTCATTGAAAATCTAAATATCACAGATTACTATTTTAGTCTAACTGAAACTGTAGTTAAATGTGTGTATGTCCTTCAGATTGCAATTTCTTTAAGCCACTGCTCAAGGGTGACCTGCTACTTTCAATGTTAAATGGGGATACGATTTACATTGTGCCAATTGGTGGAAAGCTGAATGATTGGTCTGTGGGAGTTATGATTTGCCCTCACAGAAGACACCACAGTCGGTAGTTGTTCCGCTGGGAGTGAGGGTTTGGACTTCCCCGTCTTCAACTTTTTCAGCCCCGTGATTCAGTGAATCTGAAATCAAAATCATGAGTTTGAGTATTACACGAGCACTGATTCCCTTTCTGAGCCCCACTAGTTAAAAACACAAGAGATTATGTACAAACTTGCCACAACTACTAGAAAACACCATGCAGCACATTCATGATACAGTGTGAGGATCAATATTAAATCTCTCTGATGCTTTTAGCTCTTCTGGGCCATCTAATATCACACATGCACCCATGTCAGCAGTGTTGCCGTGAGAACACATGAGGACCTTGCTCAGACCATGCAGTTACTCTCTGTGAACTATTTTCATCAATGTAACAGATTTTAAAATGCCACTGCAGTGTGGTCTAATAGCTAGATAAACTCTAAGACTTAACTTGTAGGAAGATAGGAACTTACCAATATTTTCAGTAGAACTCCCAGCTGGGGTTAGAATTTAGAGCATCCAATAGGATATCTTTCTATGTATAAAATACCCTCTAGCACGGTACCTACCATCCCTGGGTGGAAAACACCAGACGCCCTCCAGGGGCAAGGTGTCTGGCTTGAAAGCCACATGTACTGAGAGATGGGTTCTGTCGGTCCTCTGTCTGGAAGCACAAAAGAACGCCTGACGGAGCTGCCCTGAGCCATCCCTGCGCCTGCGGCAGTAACTGCAGGAGCACGCCTCCGGGGCCCTGCCTGCAGCAAGTTGTTGAAAGTCAGTGCAAATGAGAACGGCTTCCTGGGAGCAGAAAGGAAGCTTGGGAGCCTGGAAGGCAGACACGATGTGAGGACAGCACTTACGCCCGGTCAGACCAACATCCTTCCACGACATTTCAATCCACGGATGGGAACTAGGGCTTCCATTTCTAACCTGTGCTCCACAATAAGAAGACAGAAAACTGCCTACACATTTGTGGTAGGGTTTTTTTTTTAAAAAAAAAAAAAAAAAGCTTTACACGTTTTAGCATTTAAGTTTGATGAAAAGGGTAGTGTAGTAAGGAACACACCATATCCACGCTGTTGATTTTTTTAATGGAAATATAATTTACAAAGTAAAAGCACTCTTTTTAGTGTATAAACCCATGTCTCACTGGATGCACAGTCATATAACCACTATCACAATCAAGATATCACAGGACATTTCTATACCCCCACCTAGGTGGTCATCCATCTTGCCGCTGCCAAGACCTGGCAACCACTGATCTGTTTTCTGTCCCTACAGTTTTGTTTTTTACAGAATGTTATACAAATAAAATCATACAGCACATAGTGTTCTGAGCCTGGCTTCTTTTACTTAGCATGTGATTCAATTCGGATTCATGCATGTTGTTGTGTGAGCTCCTTCTTTTTCATTAAGAAAAATGATGTATTTATTTATGGTCTTTTTGTTGTGATAAGAACAGGTACTAACCTGCTGGACCCCCGTCACAGGTGTGTAAGGGCACCGGCCAGCACTGCTAACCACAGGTAGGGTGCTGGGCAGCGGATCTCTGGGCCCCACTCACGCAGCGGGCCGAAACTTGACCCCCTCCACTGCCCTCCCACTGCCCGTCCCCCGGTCCCAGGACCACCATTCTATTTTCTGTCTCTATGATTTTGACAACTTCAGGTGTCTGATATAAGTGGAATCCTACAGTATTTGCCCTTCTGCGACTGCTGATGTCACTTAGAATAATATCCTCCATGTTCATCCATGTTGCTGCATATGACAAGATTCCTTCTTGTATAGGGCTGAAGAATATTGCATTGTACATAAATACACCACATTTTCTTTACCCGTCCATCTACCAACGGACACTTAGGTTGCTTGCACATCTTGGCTACTGTGAATAATGCTGCAACAAACATAGGAGTGCGGGTATCTTTTCAAGATCCTGATTTCAATTACTTTAAATAAATGCCCAAAATGGGGTTTCTGGATCCTATGGCAGTTCTATTTTTAACTTTTTGAGGAAACCTCCATATTGTTTTCCATAATGCCTGCACCATTTTACATTCCTACCAATAGTGTACAAAGATTCCAATTTCTCTACATTCTCACTAACACACCGTTTTTTTTAACATTTAATAGCCATCTTAGCAGGTATGAAATTATATGTCATTTGATTTAGTGATTTTGAGCATCTGTTCATGTATCCATTGGCCATTTTTATGTCTTCTTTGGAGAAATATCTGTTGAAGTCCTTTGCCCAGACAAATACGATTATGTGTTTTTTGCTATTGAGTTGTAGAAGTTCTTTACATTTTAGAAATTAACTCCATATCAGATGTATTATTTGCAAATATTTTCTCCCATTCATCCATCTTGTTTTGTGTGCCATGTTCCTTCCTTTTATCACTGAGTAGTGTTTCTTTGTGTGGCTATCTCATTGTTAAATCTGTTCACCAGCTGAGAGACATTTGAGCTGTTCCTAATTATGAATAAAGCAGCTATAAATATTTGAGTACAGGTTTTTGTGAGAACATGAATTTTCTTTTCTCTTGGGTAAATACCTAGGAGGGGATTGCTGGATCAGAGAGTAAACGCTTTTGTAACTTTTAGAGACACTACACAGTTTATTTCCCAGTCAACACAGATTAAGGATATAGTGTCTTCCCTTCAAGAGCAACAAGTAGAAATTCCATTAGGAAATTCCTGTTCACTTCCATGCAAGCAGTGCAGAGAAGAACTGTGCATTTCGTCGGTCTGATCTGTGCATTTTTCAAAACGAGAAAGTGGAGCCCAGAGAGACAGTCATTCCTGTTCAAGAGGTGAAGGGACAAAGCGGGCAGAGCTGGCCCCTCTGTGTGCTGCGTGTGGAGGCTTTTGTGAAGGAGAGGGAGTGGAGGAGAGCCCATTTAAGGGAAACATTCCCTATGTTTTAAGGGATAAGTAAGGTGCAGGAGCAGAGCACCCAGATATATTACTTGCATTAATCAAATTCATTGAGAAATGATTCAACTCCCCCAGCTTCTTTGGCTCAATTACACATAGATCTAAACTACAGTATTTTAGTTCATCTCCCTTTTCTAGAGGATAACAAATCTAAGGATTAATACATTCGCGTTTGTCCTAATTATTATTAAATTCCTACATATAAAAATATGAAATCTATAGCTATCAAAGTTCATTGTAATAGCCCCTGACTCACAGCTATCACCATGTTCTTAATTTGGCTAGGAGTCCATTCACTTGATTCAAGTACCTCTTGTTGGCTAAATTCACAGTTAGTGCAGAGAAATTTTCTAATAAACATCTGAGATTAGAGTACCACTGCTGACAGCAAAATTACAATTTGCAGTCTAGAGATGCATTCAATTATGATCACTCAGAAAGAGAAAAATGAGGGAAAAAAGCAAAACACAGAAACCACATACACCAAGGAAAAGCAAAGTCTCCAAAAGTAAGTCAAATCTTAATCCAATAATCTATTTTTAATTACCCACATTATGGTCACTTACAGGGTGATCATTTCAGAGTCTCAAAATATCCAATCTTTTGGCCCAAAGCCGTGGGGGTAATTGCTTTATAACTGGGTAAGAATATATCATCTATGTCTGGTCTAGACTCAGCGAGAGTGTTTGTAACTGATATTTAAAGCTGCGTTTCTGGATGAGATTCAATCTGCCTGAAGACTTCCTACTAACGTTGCCGATTTTGTCTAATACCTTCACAAAATGCTCAAAATATGTTCTGGCCTTGAACAAGTCCGTCTATGTTCTAGCTCTCTCATCTGATCGTGGGGTTTGGAAGGAGAATCAACATCACAGACAATCCATCTGTAGGTGCCAACTTCCTAGAAATCCCAAACATCAAGCCCCACCCAGGTAAGGAGTAGCCGCTTTGCTGACTAAGTAGACCTTGACCCCACCTTCACCACACCCTCTTGATTCTGCCTTCCTGCATTTCACCTTCATTCTTCTCCCTACCAAGAACACTCTGCTGGCCTCAGGTGTGTTCCAGTTATTCTGGACTATATTCTGCCTTAGCAGTCAGAATCCAAAGTTCAAAACCCCTGGGTTGTTCCCGATACAGAAGATCAGGCTGAGGTGTTCACAAAGCCTTACTAAACAGGGAAGGAGGACAGAGAACCATGGACCACGTGTGCGTCAGTGGTGGATGACCTCCAGTCCTTCCGTGTCCAGCTTATCTCCTGGGCCCACGAGTTCTGTCTCACTTCACCTGGCTTCTTAAAGCGTGAAGAGGTTCCACCTAGGTCATTTCTGTTTCCTTTTCTCTCTTGAGCCAAGTGCCTTTTAATTTTTCTTAGTTTGCATTTGCAATCAGAGAAACACACTTCTAACCCAGACTCCAGAAATCAAGAGCTCCCTCTGCTCAGGTGATACTCTGCCCCATCTCCCTGTGGCTTTACCGCCATAGGCTCTGTTTTCCATCAGTACCTGAGCTTTACAATCACAGGGAGGCACACACGAAGGGAGTCCATGGCCGTTTAAACAGGAGGCTGGATCCCCAGAATTCAGCCGGTCCAGCTGGGAGGAAAGTCCTGTGCTGTTCCTCCCTGGGGCCAGCCATGAACTCTGGCTGACCCTTCCTCTTGACCTTTGCAGCTCAGAATTCTCTCTTCCAGGACCGGCAGGGCAGAGATGACAAAGCCCAGGCCATTGCCAACAGACAACCCCTCTTCCTCCTGGAAGGCTTTGGAAGTCACTCATGCAGGTGGCAGGCGAGTTTGTCAGCGTCTTTGCTGTCAGCTGGGCCAGCTGGTATGCTGCTACTGCAGCTTGGATGGTCTTCCCAGTGCTTGCTTCCCAAGTCACACATTTACACAAACAGAACACATCACCCCGAAGAGGTGACTTTCAGACCCAGTGGTCCCCTTGGCTCTGTTTGGGGGATACAGTTCTTCGTGGCTCTATGTCCTGGGCTGAGATGCTGATAGCAAAGGCACCCAGTGGATGTAGTAGGACCGCGTCTCTCTCTCCACCCTCATGTTCTGTCTTCGCTTCCTTCCATTCTTGATTTATAGACACCCACAGGCACATAGGGCCTCGTGCAGTTGCTCCTAGCTAGAGGCCTTGCAGAGTGGAGCACCTGCCAGGAGCCAGTGTTGCCAAAGCAAAGACACGATGTACCCACCCTCAAAGTTTAATGGTCCATCAGGAACACCTGAGGACACAGTGCCCGGAAGCCAAGGAGTGCCCCACAAAGGTGTGGCACAAGCCTTGTTTCCAGAAGGCTGCTTTAGGGCGGGGCTCTCTTTGCACAGGTACACAGCCGTGTCCTTGGAAATGCCGTAAATGACCCCTGGTGGTATAGCTCA
The DNA here is from genome assembly GCF_004115265.2 of Rhinolophus ferrumequinum. Taxonomy (NCBI): domain Eukaryota; kingdom Metazoa; phylum Chordata; class Mammalia; order Chiroptera; family Rhinolophidae; genus Rhinolophus; species Rhinolophus ferrumequinum. Next base: position 58,162,868 of record NC_046302.1, read on the forward strand.
AACTAGGCTACGACCATGTTCTTTGTCATCACGAGGCTGGAGTAAGTGGTTCCAAAATCTGGCAACGTAGCCTACTGAGACCTGTGGCCTCGCATCTAAGATTCAAGGCTGATCACAAGGAGCTACTTCCAATGGGAAATAATGGAGCAGAACTCTCAGCCGGGGAATTTCTCCTCCATATGGTTTGCAAGTTCCCTGGGATGTGTAATCCTACTGGGAGCGCCATCTGTGTAAACGCTACACAGGGCGATGTTGGGGACGCTCTTCACTGCAAACTCAGCCTCCGACTTTACTGCAAATACTTTCAGACAAAAGGCGAGACTGCCTGTCTCCTCAGCCACACCCATGGGGGGAAAGGCAGCTTCTGTGGGTCTCTCTTTTCTAGGTAATAAGTCAACCTTGCAAACCCCAGAAAGATAGATGGGAGAACCCCTAGCGCATCGAGAATGTACGCAGGTGATCTCTACAGGCTTTAGTGGCTATATGGGGAGAATCATGATCGTCCCACCACGCTAAGGGTGAACAGCCTTGTCTCACCTGAGTGTGAAGTCCGTAAGGTCCTAGGGAGAGTCTTATTCATTTCTGTGGTCCCCTATTGTCCAGCACAGGGGATTGGTTAGGATTCTTAGTGGCAAGCAGGAGACTGACATAAGCAGGAGAGAATGTACTGGAAGAGTGTCGGCGGTTCCAGGGACCTTTGGGAAGGCTAGGGGACAAGGCAGAGGCTACATATGAAGAAACACTACCCAAATAGGCGTCCTGCTAGATTGGTGAGGAATCATGGACAAAAACACAGAGCCGTCTATGCCAACGTCCTACACCAGGGTGTGCCACAGGGGCCGAGGTAGGTGTTCCCACAGCTGACAAATGCAGCCAGCCCCTTGTGTCCCTTCTGAGTGTGTGTGTGCCTCTGTGTGTGTGGACTGGCGTGCGTGTGTGCATCTGTGAGTGTGTATATATGTACATGTGACTGAGTGGGTAGTGTGTGAGTGTGCACAAGAAAGGAGACATCCTGTTTCTAATCTAGAACTACCAAGAGTCCAACTATAGACCAAGTTACATGGAGCTTCTGTTTACTTAAAGGCTCTTTTGCTGGATCCAAACTTACCAGATAATTTATACAATCATTTGCTCAGCTTTGACTGCAGAGACAAACCTTATAAAGAGGCTGACAGAAGCCTGCCTAATTCTTTCTTACTCGAGCCAAACTGACATTAAATGCATAGCATTTTTTCTAGTCATGAAAGCTACACAAGTTTAGAGAATTCCATTTATAAAAACATAAGACTTTTATAAATGTGTATTATGTGCACAGAAATATTTTAGAGCCTATGAAAAAGATTAAAACACACATTCTATATTACAAAAACTCACTCCCCAGTAGTGAATAAAAATAGGGCATGATGTACAACTTTGTTCACGAAAGTTGCTTTAAATACTCTCAGCAATATCAGAAACAGAGTAGCAGCAATTTTACAAATGAACTAAAGAAATGCTCCTGGAGTTTATTTGTGGATATTAAAATATAAAAATATATAAATGTATTCCTTTTCTATGTATTTTATTGAAATATAATTGACATATAACTAATATTATATTAAACATATTGAAGTAAAGAAACAGACTAGCTATAATGTCTGAAAGCTATAATGTCTGAAAGAAATAGCCTAATGATAACCTGAAAGCAAACAAAAAGGGTGTTTGTTCAACTCTAGAGCTTTCTGCATAACGTCCACCCTTACCCCCATCAAGTATCCAATAGCTATTTCATTTAATGTGAAATGGTCAATAACAACTCTTTTTAGAGTTTGAAATGATTTCATCTCATCACTCCATCATTCAGAGATGGTAAAGAGAGCACAAGAACTCTTGTTCCTACTTTAAATTAAGGGTCTTCCAGTAACGTGATCAAAAATACATGCTTAAGTGTCGTAAAGCAATGGTGACACTGAAACTGGTCATATAACCTCAATCACCAGTCTGATTTTGTGACAAGATCCCACACTGAGTGTGGTAGGGGCCAAGGGGCAGTGTTGGGAAGAAACAAAAGAAAAAACAATACAGTTCACGTGAGGAACTCTGTGGGTGTCATCCATCCAAGACTATTTCATTGTAATGTTTCAAATAAGTAGAGTAGAAAGTGCTGCTACCTGCAGCGGAGGGTCTGACTGGTCAGGTGGTTAGTTTCCAGACCTTAATTGAATGTGGAGAATTCTTAAATTGGCCCAAGGCTAGTCTGAGAAGGAAATCAGAGAAAAGGAACCACAGGAATGTCACTTGTCAGAGAGTTCCCCTTCCAGTGCTTAGAAGTCTTTTCTGATTAAGGAATTAGCATTTCTCTATTTGGAACATCATTTTCTGCCTCTTTCCTCTCTTCTTCTCCTGGGTAATTCATACGCATTCTTCAAGACAGCCGCTTTCACAGAGTCTTCCCAGCCCGCAGGACCATGTGAGGTGATCCTTCTGCACTCGGCATGCTTACCTCCGTCTGTCACAGCACTGACGTGTCACTGCATATTCCTTGGGCCCACCTTTTATCTCCAGGTCCCCAGTGTCATAGACAGAGCAGGTATCCAAAGCATCCATGTACTGCATGGATGGATGGATGAATGAATGAATGAATGAATCGTGGGTGAAGGTAATGGACAAAGTGCTACACATCGGCCATGTTCCTACCTTTAGACACTGACAGGACACAGGGAGTATACAGGTGAAATATATGTTCAACACTAGAAAATCTGAAGGTAGAAGACAACTGTCATTGGCCAGACACATCTCTACTATATGTTTTCCTATTTATCCCTATGAAACACCCAATGACATAGATATGATTAGCCCTTTCTCACAAATGAGGAAACCAAAGCTAGCAAGGTCCACCTGAGTTCAGAGTCTCCTTCTGCTATAGTGTGGCATCTCTATAATTAATGGCTTGAATATCCAATCATTCCAAAATTAGGTATTAGGCCAAGACAAAGATGATAGTTTTTCTACCTCAAGGACCAGAAGAGCCTTGACTGTCACAGCTCTTCCCCAGGACCAGGAAACATGTTAGGTCATGTGTCACTTGTAACATTGGCTCCTATGGAAATGCAGTTTTTAAAAATTCCTTCGATTTTTGCTGAGATGTAATTGTATCATTTAATTTGTAGTAGAAAAAAGCTCTATGTTGTACTTTACTAGGAAACTTTTTGTCCTGAAATTGTTTTCCAGTTACCACCTCTGCCCTGAATGATTTAATTCTCTCCTTCCATGGATTTCTAGATGACTCAGTCCTTATGTTCATGGTCTTGAACTCAGACAGAATTGGGTTTAATACCTGATCCACCATTTTAAATTATAAATTGGGCAGGACTCTTGAACTCTCTAAGCCTCAACTGCTGTTGTTAAAAATAGGAATGAGAACACCTATTTTACAAGGTCATTACAAGGTGTACGTGAAATGCTGAACATAAATTGGTACCTTTCACAAAGTCTAGTAATAGAAAGGACTGGTTAAAAGGTAAATATTAAGTCAGTCTTCCCATTTTAATTCACTGTATACACAGCCGCTATAGTTAAGCTTCTGAATGCACAAAACTAATCACGTTATATCTTGAATCAGAAACAGATTGTTGGCTTCATATTGAATAAACTACAAACACCTTAGTCTAAAATTTAAGGCCTGATCCCTTTCACTGCCCTTCATACATCCCACGTTCCACTTAAAGTGAACAAAGTATTCATTCCTCTACAAAACTTAATTTTCTGCCTCTTTGTTCTTATTTTCTTGCAGCTCAAATATTCAAATGTGCATTTTTAAGGTCCAGTTTAAGACAATTCTTATATTATATTCCTATGTATTCATATTTTATTTCTCATTAAGGGGACGAGGCATTTCTTCAGAGACAGGTGAGCATGAAAGATGCTTGAAATTTCACATAATTCCACCATCTTCCCTCTCCAGAGAAGAATGAAGAATTGCTCTGTAAGGAAGAGACACTAGATTTCTTTCCAGTTCAACTCATGGGTATTGATCTGCCAGGGGGGGACACACCCGTGATTATCAGAAAAGAAACTAAACCCGTAGATCTAAGCCTGTTAATTAGAAGACACATTAAAATCATTTGGGAAGGTTTTCCAACAATGCATACGACTGGCCCTTTCACAGACATATCAAGTCAGTTTTTCTGGCGTCTGGACACTGGCATGAGAGCTGAGAAATTTCCCGCCATAGGTTATTCAAGGTCATCTCCACCGTCCTAGAGCAAACCACTCCCCCATCGTTTGCCAGGCTGGAGTCGCCGGGGATCGCATATTACAGCTACTGCCATCTAGTTATTCAACTGTCACTCACTCTAGTACATAGTCACTCCCAGTGCTGGGGCAAATAGTGCACTAGTCTTTAAGGAGTAGTGACAGAATCTAGAATAAATGGAACTATCTCACTTTATTTCATTCCTCTAGAAAGCTTTTCCCCAGTCTTTGAGTATCAACCATTTTGGCTTCATTTAAACTCTACAGATCTTTATAATCACTGGATTCTCAACATGCCAGGACATTTATAACTTGTATGAATGATCCTGCATTTGAACTGCTGGAAAGATTATGTATTAAGATTTATCTACAAATCCATCGACTTGGATTGGGTGAACTAACAACTTTGCAAATCTCGTTCTCTTCCCACACTGCTTTATTTCTCTCTTCTGACGAGTTCCACACAGTGTTCAAAGATAAAGTCAGTGAATGCATAGAATGCATATATTGTTACGCATACATTTTTTTTGTCTTTAAAAAAGCTTCGCGGGGATAAGAATGTGTGCCTTTGGAAGGTGAAAGGGAGGCTTATTAGAATCTTTAACAATTCTTAATCATTTTCCCCCAGTTCGCTGCGGTCCAGAGAGACAGCATGCTCAGTGGCACTTTGAGACACTTTGTGCCACCTGGTGGAATTTTCCTGAAAGAGAATTATCGGGGGTCTGAATTCCCTCTCAGCTTGATCATCACCTGAGGCATTTTCTCAGCGCTTAATATCACCCGTCTAAGTGTAGATTCCCTACTGTGTCAAGCAATTTAACTGCACTAGGCCCATAATAAAGATTTTTTTTTTAATGTGAAAATTAGTCTGTAGTGAAAGAGACCTATTTTGTTAGCTGCTGGGTAAATTCAGGTAATGCACTGACACCCACACTTTGGGTCATTCTATTCTACTCTGCGTAATACATAGACACTATTGCCAACCGTCTAGCAGGCAGCACACAGATGTTAACACTGCTTCCCATTAGTTAGAGACAAAAGTAATTGTAACTAACCTTTTTTCCTTACCCTCACCCCCAGGAAGTCAAAACAATCTGATAATGTCATATTTAGCAATTAGTGATGTAACTGTTTACTCAAGCAGAGATTTTTACCAAACATAAAAGGGATTTTAAAAACACATGTACTGAAGCGATAACTGATTTGGTAGTTGAAAGTCTCTCTCCTGAGACACTTAAAACCATGCCAGCGAAAGGCAGCTGAGCCAAGGCGCCATGTCAATGCCTCCCTCCCAGGAGGCTGCCATGGGAGCTGCGGGCCAGGTACCCACAGTGTTTGTTCTTTATACGGTCTTTTGTTCTTCACATTGCAATCCTGAACCCGCCCCCCGGGTTCTGTGATGCAGTGACTCAGTACTCGTAGAACTTAGAGTTCCCACTGTCATGTGTTCATACAGGGTTTTTTGTTTTGTTTTGTTTTTTTATACCATGAGCTCTATCATGAAGAGACAAAATTTCTCTTCAAAGGCAAATTGGATGAAGCCAAGATCCTGCTCATTTTGCGTGGAGCGAAAAGGTCAAACTAACAAAAGGATGCAATAACCCAGAAAAATTCCCAAACTTTCCAGTTCAACAGAAAACAAAGTACCTTCTTTGAAACTAGAAATGCATGAAGAAGCAAAGGGCCATCGTCTTGGAAACATTACTACAGAACTCCAAGGAGCATGATGCAGCTCCTGCCTCATGGACTGGACAGTGCATTTGGGGGTCACGGATGGAGTCCAATGACACTAACTCAAGTGTCTGGATGAAATCATCATCCTTCCTGTAGGAGGTGGTGTCCTGTTCCTCATGTGGGTCCAGTTTGTCATAACTTGTTGGGTTTAATCCGTGTCTGTGTGTCTGTTCCCAGGAATTCTTCGCACCACGATGGCCACTATTTGAGTTGCTTGTAAGTGTTGGCATTTCTCTATTAGATTCATGTTTGCTGGCTCCTCCTGCCCTGAAAGACCCACCCAATTCTGATTGCTTTGTGCCTGCCGGTCCCAGCAGCGCCGATCACACTGCATTCTGCTGGAACTAGTTCTTCCCAGTCCCGGAGGGGCTCCTTCACTCAGCCCTGGTTGCAGCTGCCCCATTAAAACTAGTCACACAGCAATTGCTTAGGTGTCCTTTTGTCATCGAATATCTATTTTCCATAAATACCCACGGCAGCACCATCCCTTTGGTATTTGTAGACGGGTTGCATTCCAGGGCTCGGTTGTATAGACATGAAAAATAAGGATTAATGACTGAGGATCTTAGTTCAGAACTACTGTTCTGATTTAATCTGAAAAGTGAAATATGGTGGGATCGCTGATAGGACTGAAAATGGAGACTATTAGATCAAGAGTTTTCAAATAATGGGAGTGGGAAACAAGTATAAGGAAGTTGCTATATACAAATCTGTGTGGTTTGAGGCGAGTCCATGACATTCTCTGAACATCAATATTTCTATCAAAAAAAAACAAAAAACAAAAACTAAAGCTAATTGTACCTATTCTGTAGAATCATAATATTGAAAATAAGTTGGACAGATTAAGTGGTCCAACACCTGATAAAAAAATGGGAGCTCAAAGCAAATATAATTGACTTCTATTGTTAAATAATTTCTATTAATGTTATATAGCAAAGAAAATCATCACTTCCTTCAAAACCTTGGAATTGGAAAGAAGTTACTGGACTAAAATAAAAATGGCAAAGAGTGAGAGAAAAAGTAGGAGCTGTGCTAGAAGCTCTCATCAAGTCGATGGTGCTCAGCCACTCCTCACAATTATTACAGAAAGGGGCACGTGACGATGGAGTTGACTCAGCTTACTCAGAATGCTGAGACCTGCTCCTGAAGCTGAGCTAGGCTGCTGACAATTCATATTACTAGGAACTTCACTGGTGCTCGGATAGGTCACTAATACAATGCTGAAGTTGAATTCTTTCTAATGTTTGATCCTTCTATCAGTCCTTCTCACTGTCTTTCAGACCAAGACTGAACAGTTGGCCTTGCTCACCTGACCTAGTGCACCTTTACCTTTAAAAGACCACGAAAAAGTCAAATATCTTGTCTGGTTACTCAAATGAACCAGGTCTTGATGGAAGAGAAGTTTAACCTATTGGTTTGAATAGGAGTCAGCAAACTAGGTCCATGGGACAAATCTGGCCCACTGCCTGCTTTTGTAAATAAAGTTTTATTAGAACTCAAGCACACTCATTCATTTGCATATTGTATATGGCAGCTTCACATTACAACAGCAGAATTGAGTAGCTGTGACAGAGGCAGTGCAGCCCATACAACTTAAAATATTTACTATCTTGACCTTTTCATAAAGTGTTAGCTGGTCCCTGAGCTAATCAAAATAAAATGAACCAGCAAAAACAAAACAGCAAACCACAATTTGTCCACAATTTCTTCAAGTAGTTTGGGCAACAGTTTCTTATTTTAAGACAGAGAACTCTTTCAATTTGATATTTAGTCTATTTGTTTTTCAAGGAAGGGTTAGTTGCCAGTATGAAAATTGTATTTGGGGTGATCATGAGAAAATTAAATTTACAATTTAAAAGAGAAAAATTAGTAAAGACGAGGAAAATACATTTCAGGGAAATAAATTTCAACAAGTTTAAAGAATGACTAGCAAGCATTTCATTGGAGTAAAATCTGAGCTATGAGACAAAAGGATTTGAGGGGTTTATCACCATTCTTTTACAGACAGAAGAACAAATTTAACGAAATAAAGCATTGGGAGTGAACAAGGAGTCATGTGTTCCCTAAGTGAAGAAAACGGAGCCCCGAAATGGCACTTGAGATTTGAGCAAACATGAAACTCAGCCAAAACTAAAGATGTCCAAAAACAGAACAAACTTTTAATTCATAAAGAAAAAAAATGCATAGCTCTGAATACAAAAGAAGTAAAAGGCTAGCAGCCCAAGAAGGACAGGCAGTAATAAACCATTAAGAAAAGATGGTGGAATTTTATGGATACTTTTTTTTTTTTTCATATGGAAAGTTTTTCCCACAGAGACTGCATAGGCCTTTCCTATCCTGTTAGCGACCTACAGCCTGTCCACAGAAGAAACTTGCCTTTTCTCAGCCATGAGATCTCAAGTTCACGGTTTCGCAGTCCCACTGCCCTTATGCCCCACTTCTCAGTTCAGTTCCAGACAATGTGGCCCCAGGTCTGGGGAGAGGGAGACGCCAAGGAGAAGAGCAGTGAGGCTCATGCTCCCTTTGTCTTAATTTGCAGCCTTCCAAGTCCTTCTCGCTGTCTTTCAGACCAAGACTGAACAGTTGGCCTTGCTCACCTGACCTAGTGCACCCTGCAGGCCAGGCCCGAGGGGCACCGGCTCCTCCTACACCACCTGACCCCCCCCCCCGCCAGGTGAGGCTCCTGCAGATACCTGCACAAAACCACTGATCACGCACACCGAGCGAGGTCCAGAAAGACATTTGAAGACGACGGTGGCAGGTTGGGTTTTTTTCTTAATTTCAAACTGTATGTTTTTGCTGATTTTCCTTTCTTTTCATAAATCAAAAAAACACGGTGCAGTCAATAGATCAAATGGCTGAGGAAGTTTCAACTCTCATGATTGTTAGTTTAGAAAATACAGAAGACTGTATAAAAGTACGTAACATGAAAGTGTCAAATGTCCTTTTCCGGGAGTGTTAGAATTTAGTTGACTTTTTATCATAATTTGCATATTTTCTAAAGGCCTTGTGCTGCTTTCATTCCTAGAAAAATGTAATTGGTCGTTGCAAAAATAATTGCGTTTTGTGCAAACTTTGTTTTTTTTTAACATTTTAAACCACAATTACTTTTGCACTGACCTGATAATAGACATTAGCGCTACTGAGCTCATCCTCTGACTCACTCCGGCAAGTGGCACCAATCCAGGACATACCCAGGACTCCTCCGTCATGGGCATCTTGCCCAAAGTCCCACGTACGAGTGGGTTTTCACTTAAGCCACACGTCTGCCTTCGTTCCCCCGTTATTGAGCCCTCCACGTTCCCCTACCAATGACTCTAACGGCTTAAAAACCATCACTGCACTGATGCACTCCGCGGAATGTGTCATGGTGTTTATGAGGAGATGTGTGAAGCACCTAACGTGTGTGTGAACTTCGGCAGTGAACTCTTCCAGGACACAAGGCTGTGCATTTCACGTCCACTACGATATTAGGTTGGTGCAAAAGTAATTGCGGTTCTTGCAATTATTTTTAACCTTGTAAACCGCGAAAACTTTTGCACCAACAGAATAGACTGCTTTAACAGGACAAATGAAACAAGGGCTGTGTCCCAGATGGTCAGTCATTCCAGAAAAGGCATGTTGGGACAATAACTACTTAACAGATGAGTATCTTGTGATATATGTGCTGATGGGTGATTTCTTTGGTTGCCATGTTAAGTTATATCCAACACATCCTTCGTCCTTTTTAATCGTTTGGTCAATCACTTCAGCTCATTACACCCCCAACTCATCATGTCTCCTACTCTACTCCCTCGAGTTCTCTGAGCAGCATCCCAGGTTTTATATGCCAGACATACTCTCCTGCCCTCTACATCTTCCCTACAAATGTCCTCCATCAGGACTGTCCTCTAGTCTTCTCTGCAGCAGTCATAGCTGCACAGATGGAACTTTTACCCCTGGCTCTCATTCCCTTTGTGAGTGGCTCAGGTTGTAAACTCTTCGGGGCGGGGGACTTGTCTTTTTATGTTCCATAAAGGCAGGTGCACACCTGCAGATGTCGAGCGCACAGCAGAGAGAGAGCTTGTGTTCTTTACTACGCAGCCTGCCTCACCCCAGAGAAGAAACTACCTTGGTTGGTGTCCTAAATCCTAAGTCTGAGATACGATTTGCAGAAACAAGACAGCTCTCTACAGGTTATTTGGAATTTTTGCTTGTGTGTTCTTCAAAGCCAAGAACCTACCTACTAACAACCAGAAGTTGAAGTGCATCTATCAATAAGAAACAGATTTGGCACACAATTCAAGGGAATACCTTGACCAACTCAGGAGATGGAAAATAGTTTAGGGTATTAATGACCTGAGTAGTGAACCTATACTTTAGAATTGGACGTTTAATTAATCGTTGTAAACCCAGATGATGAATTTGGAAAGAAAATGCTTGAGAAGAAAATCAACACTGGGAATTAAAATGGGTTGAAAAACTCCCACAGAAGGGTAAATAAGTATTTAAACGTACGGAATTAAATCAAAAGAAAGGTTTCTAGGTGGAGTACGTTGGCTGGTGGTGTTCTCTGCTTGGCCATGACCTGTGCTTTGTGGGGAAAATCCCACACCCGCTAGCCAATTGTTTGGTTTCACCTTGGACATGCTCTCCACAGTTAGGGGCTCTTGGCTGATCATAACTTTGGAGGCCATAGGCCTGGCTCTACCACTTTCCCTCTGTGTGAACTTGGTCAAAGAAGCTGCTCCAAGGACTCACTGAGGGGAATGGAGAAGACAACGGGCTCCGTGAGTACCGCTATGTGTACGTCTCAGTAAATCATCCCTATTATTTTCTACTCACACTCCTGGTGAAAGAGTGACGTGCTGTGTAGAGCTGCGTCCTACTAGTCTCTAATACTCATACACACACACACACACACACACACACACCATACACTGTGTGTTATCAGCTTATTCACTAATTGTAAATATGGTTTACCACCCCAACAACATTTTAAGCTCCTCGTGGGTAGAGTCTTATACTACTATTTTTGATTGATCTAACATAGCTGAAATAGCTTCTTTCCCCTATTCTTTGACTTAATAATAGCATTCTTTGATGTATAAATTGGGCTGCTATGTATCTGAAAATGATATTCTTTCAGCTTTGGCAGTTATGATAGTTTATTTTGCAATCCATCAAATAATTTTGAATATCTGGTTGTGTGCTACAACCTTGCACACTAGAAGAAAAACAGAAAATAGTGAACCAAACCAGCTAGCAGAGGGAGTCCTCAGAGACTCTGGCATCCTCTCCAGTTATCCCGGGATCACCCAGGGCCATGGCCCTTGCTACTCATTCCTGCCACTGGGACCAGTAGAAGAAGGAAGAAAGGGCTTCCTGTTTCCCACGGTGGAGTTTCATGAGGGAAAGAGACATTCTCACTAGCCCAAGTTGGAAGTTGAAGTGAGAAATACAAGTATTTCATAAGGTGTTTTGTGAGCTATGAGGACTGGAGTTGAGGTCATGGGGTGGTAGACAGAACAGGCCAGGAAGGGCCAACAGGGCCCAGGAGATTGACCACTGAGAGAGAGCAGAGGTTGATGGTCTCCAGGTCCAGAGCAAAAAGCTCAGGAGCCACAGAGAAGAGCAGGTGAAAGGTGGGACTTCCTCAGCATCAGAGGTTAAAGTCAGGGTATCACATCAAACCAGAGAAGAGGCAAAACTGATAGCTGAGAAGTGTGTCTGGAGTCCACCTTTAGTGACCATGGGCAGGGCCAGAAAGAGGGTCAGGGCAGAGGTTGCTGTCAGGGACCCAGGTGGGAGCAGTGCTAAGCTGAGAGCGGCAGTGTCCTGTTACATGGCAATTTCGTGTCACCATCTAGTTCAATGAAGCTGATTGGGCTTTAGAACCAACAAGACATCAGGTCCTCCCCACCTCTGTAATTCTATGATTCGATAAACAACAACAACAACAACAACCATCAGTTTGTGAATTTATCCAATGCTAGTGGGACAGACAGTTATAATCAGGATTCAAGCAAGGAAGGACTCAGGCAGGGGAAGACGTAGACAAGAGCTGGGACCTTCCTCGAGACCGGACCAGGTGCCACAGCACATCACAACCCTATGCAGGGGGGTGCTGACTTTTATCCCGCTGTTCCATTGCGTTCCTTATATTGAAAGGAAGGGCTTTGCAGGTGAGAGCCAGGGTTATGCAGGCCCAGGCCAGTGCAGCAAGATTTGACCCTTGGAGAGCCCTTAGAACTTGGAACACCTCATCGCATCCTTTCCCTGGCTTCCCGGAAAGGCCCAGTGGATGACATTCTCTTTGTACAGGATACAGACACCTCCAGAAACCAGTGTCTGAGTTGTTAGTTCACCCTGTTCTCACTTAGAGCAGAGCTCTCAAACCCTCTTAGAGTTAGTTCTCAGTCATGATGAAAGGCACGTAGCTGGAGGACAGGATGAAAGAGCCCACCTGGAAGCCACCACTGAAAGATGAGGGACATCTTGAGTCAACTCCAGCACTGGAGGCTGGGTTACCAGGATGATTCCGGTGGCTAACTATGGCGACGTGAACCCCAATCTAAGGTTTGTTTCTTTGTGGAAATGCACAGGCTTCGTATACCGTGGCCCCGTGAGAAGAAGGGGCTGTGCCATGTGGGGATTTCCCGTATCTATATAACACTATTCTGCCTTCTCCAATTACTGCATCAGGAAAGCATGTGTGCCAACGCATTGGTCAGTCAGTCTGATCCAGTTCAAAATGCTTTTAATTAGAGATATTCAGACAAAGAAAAAGTTCATAAAAAATGGGTGACAGTGGATCATGGCATGTGTGCGTATGTAAACTCTGAGTTGATCAGAAGAAGGACCAGCCATCAAAAAGCTCTTGAAAATATAACTCGAAATCTTACTGCTGGATTTCCGTTGATGTGCTATGCCTGTGGGATAGAGTGGATGCGAACTGAGGGCTTGGGGAAAGCCAGTGGGACATGCATCAAGAGGTGAAAAGTGGGGAGCGTGTCAGGAGGCACCTGCCCAGGGAAGCCGGGAGGTGTTGAAGACTACAATGACCACCACGAAGGTCATTCCATTGTCATTACTTGACTAGGAGTAAGATTCAAAGGGTATAGCCCAAGGGGGGAGGAAGCCTACGGTCGCCAAACTGGCTGCCTGCCAGCTAGCAGCTGTCTGGGATTGGGGAGGAAGGTGCTGGATTCACGCTACAGTGAGTGCAACTTAGCACGAGTCAGATAGATGGTGAAGACTGAAAATAGATGGCATGAGGGAAGCCTCTTGAAATGGAGCGTACAGATCATGAATGATGAGGTCTCTTTAAGGGAATGTCAGTGAGGAGTTATATAATTCCAACTCTTTGGAGGTGTAACTCCACAGTGTAAACACGGTCTTCATGATTTTAACACAATCCTGCTTTAGCTATGTGAGTGTGCTTGCACTTCGATGATGGAGAAAATCCGAAATTGCACCATGTGCATGGACACTTTTAAGTATGAAGCACTGATAGTTTGCCAGCCATTGCGATACCCAAACCGCATAACCTGACCTTTGCATCGTACACACCCACAGCGCAGTCTTGTGCTCATTTTGCCACATGCATATAAGACATAAAAATTTACGTAACTAGTGTTTCCCCTGAAGCCACTTGAAATAATAAAAAGTTCACCAAACGACAGTGTGAGGCCCAGTGTCGCGTGCTATATGCGACACGAAAATGAAAACACACAGTCCTGTCTACCAAGCAGGTCATACCCAGTGAAGGAGCCCGCCGTATACGGGTTTTATTAAAGCAAAGGATCGAAACAGCACTATGGGAAGGCACACAGATCAGACCTAGGGACTGGAAACCAGTTCACAGATCGATGACCTTGCAGACGGGTAGGTTTCTGAAAGGTCACATTGAGGCGAGATCAAATTATGCTTGCCTCGCATCTTCTGTGTGGGGTGAGGGTGTGGCACGCTGGGGAAAATAAAATGTTCTGCTTCTTTTCTGCCATGGGCATGACTTAGTTTCACTGAGGATGTTTTCCCATGTAACAGTCAAGTTTTGTCTTTTTCTGCAAATTCAGAATAATCCCGCTTCATTCTTATTCAATAGCTTATGCGGCACCGAGCATAATGTAGACATAGGGAAGATTTTCCTTGATTAATAAGTATGTATTTCTAAACTTATCCATGCCATTTGGCATGGAATTGTTGATAGATTTTGTAACCCTATTTTTCTTTCAATAGTACTACTAAAATCACTGTAAAATAGACCTTTATAAAGATACCGTTTGCTAGAAATGCACAAAATCAGGAAGGTCAAAACCTCAAGAAATAAATATAAATTATAGAAATTAACATACAGTTGATCCAGCTTAGTAAGAAAAAAAATATGTGAACTATGAAAGGATTTGTTTTTAACGTATGTTAATGTTTCGTTTTTAATTCAAGAATACAGGAATAGGGTGGTACATAGGATTCATGCATTATCGTCAAAGTAGAGTGTGTCACGTGCAACCATGTCAGCCAACTGCATTAAGAGACTCACTCTGTGGCTTGGCGCTGTGTGTGCAGCATCTATAGCCACAAGTTCCTTGAGGATTTGGACTGGAGGGAACCTAAGGTGCTTTTGTGGCCATTATTCAATGCATCTAAAAATGAATAGATATTAATACTGAGCTGTTAAGAAGAGAAGAAAGGCAGTACGGAAAGCTTTCAGAATCTAACTATAATGTATTCAATTTGGGGGTGAGTGCTTCCATATCACCCTGTGTCTGGCACCCCCCACCTTATAATAAAGTTATTTATTGTCTGTCTTCCCTTCTGAACTTCAAGCTAACAGCAAGAGCAAAGATTGTGTGCTATGCTTTGTGACTTTATCACTGTGCCTCACACATAATAGGCATTTGCTATTACACTAAATTCCTGACTCTAAGAACGCATGGCACAAGGCATGGGGTCCTCTGTGTGGCAACTGTGACACCGTGTTCCCTGATTCAACACTGGCGACGCCACCAACTGCCCTCAGGTCTTGCTGTAGAAACTGAGGCTGGAACCCACTACCAAAGGAGATACTCACAGTCTTGTCAGAATGCCACACACTTTGGATAATTTCACACAGGAACAGAAGGGGGGTGGGGGAAAGTGAAGACAAGAAAGCCAGAGAATCAAAATTTTTTGCATTTTATTTCTAGCATTCCTTGGTTGTCAGTAAGTCTTTCAGAATCAACGTGGGAGAAACCAATTAAAACATTCTCATTTATGATGAAATTTCTCCTGTTTTAACACAAAGCTGATCACCAAAGGTCACTATTTCAGCATTTCATCAGTGCCTTTTCTTTTTTATCCTTCTGCACGGACTTTATTTTATCATTTTCAATACCTATTTAAGTAATTCAGCCCACTCAATTATTCTTTAACAAATTTTTATCCATGACCTCTCTCAAGTGTGGTACGTATGTGGGTTGCCTGCTATTAGCTTAATGTCGTACAATTAATATCTTCTCGGTATTCCTTCTTTATTCAACAAGTAGTACTGGTAAGGGCCAACGTATCGTTTAAAGGTAAACCTTGTCCAGTTAAACACAAGAATGAAATCACTATAGATCTATTATTTCTCGGAACAGAATTTTTCCATTTGCATAAAATATTCTTTCTTTGACATGTTGCCAGGAAGAAACACCTCATGCCCATTCTTCACAGTGCTCTTTCTATGGCATTAAGAAGAGAAGAAATCACCATGCTGGCCTTCAAATGATTATTCTGTCCCCTTGCACCTCCTGCCCCTCCTGATTTACAGTAGCTTGCCACTTTGAGAGCTCTGTCACTGAAATGCCCACATAATGGACAAAGGGGAGCCTCTTACATAATGTAATTTCACACTAAGGAAACGGGTTCACAGGTTGGAATTAGAGTCAAACACAGAGACTAGAACCTTTAGGTTGGTGGAGAAATAATGGCTAGAGTCAAAATTTAAATAAAATTGAAACCTGAACAAGTCAGAGGATCTATAAGCCTTGGGGACAAGTGGTCAAGCAGACCGATAGCATGCTTACATATCAAGGGGAGAAAAAAACAGGTGCTACTCTCAGTGAGTGAAAATATAGAGCTGGCTAAAGAGAGCAAATGTCTTTCTTTAAAACATAAACATGCAACATAATGCTTCTGAATGGAAAAGTTCTGGTCCAATTAGGAATGAAGAGTTCTCAATAAGCAAGTGTGATGGTTAATTGTATGTGTTGATTTGATTGGGCCACAGAGTGCCGAGACACTTGGTCAAACATTATTCTGGGTGTGTCTATGAGGATGTCTGTGGATGAGATTAACGTGTGAATTATAGACTGAGTCGAGCAGATTACCCTCCCTCATGTGGGGGGCCTCATCCAATCAGTTGAAGGCCTGAATAGAAGAAAAGGCTGACCTTCCCCCATGCAAGGGGAAGCACCTCCTGCCTGACTACATTCAGACGGAGACATCAGCTTTTTTCTGCCTTTGGATTCAAACTGAAACACCCGCTCTCCTGGGTCTTGGGCCTTCAGACTGGAACTAAACTATCAGTTCCCCTGGGTCTTCAGCTTGCCATCAGCAAATCCTGTGACTTGTCACCACCCATAATCACGTGGGTGATTTCCTTATTATAAATCTCTTCAGAGATAGGTGGATAGATATCTATATCTACCTTCAACATCTCTACAGATATAGATGTAGATGACATAGATATAGCTATAGATATAAAAAGATATAGACATAGATATAAATGATATAGATAGATGATATAGATACAGATATGAAAATGTATATACATTTTAAGAAAGGAAAAAAACTATTAAAATTGTAATACCCAATATATACCGATAACAAAAGATGAACGCAAGTCATGTGTATATATTTTTGGCACCCCCAGTATAGATATAAATATAGATGCAGTATAGATATAGCTATAGATATGCAAATGAAGACATAGGTAGAGATTCCCACACTTCTATATGTATCTATCCATATTATTGGTTCTGTTTCTCTGGCAAGCCCCGACTCTTACAGCAGGATTTGGGGAGAATGCACAGACTACTCGCCCATCTAAGCAGGGAAGACCCATCCTGCACACCTGTGAACAGTCATACCTGGGGTCAGCAGCATCAGATCCATCAGGACGCCCCATTGTCTGACTGGTGTGCTATTTGGCTGCACTGCATACGACACGCCCAAGGCTTAAATCCCCTTTACGTGTTCTGTGCCTCTGACTTGGTTTTTCCAGTTGCCATTTAAAGACTTGGGTTTGGTACCTTCTATTCTGAAGGGGCTGAATGGAGCTGTGAGAGAACAGAGCGCCCAAACCTGGAATGCCGTCTGCCTCTTGCAGGCGTGTGCCCTCATCCTCACCCAGACACTTTAACGTTTGAGATTAAAATATTGGATATACTTGTGCCATTGGTTTCCTAAAATAAAGTTGTCATTTCCAATTACTCAGTTGGAGTGACAGCTTTAAACAAGGTGGAAGGGGAATTACAAGCCCTGATTGGCTGGCTTCTGTGCATCTTCATGTGTGGGACAGCTGGTCCTCGGTTTATAAATGGGCACAAGTGTGTCAGCTGGCTGACCTTGAAATCCCAGCCCGTTTGTCCTCCATTGGCTGTAGAGGTGAGACAAGTCAGACAAGCTCCCTAAGCCATAGATTCTTCATCTGTAAGAGGGGGTGCCAGTTTCCTGGAGCTTCCCTAACACAGGACCACAAACGTGGGTGCCTTAAGGAACAGAAATCCACCCCTCACTTCTGTAGGCCAGGAGTCGAAGACGAAGGTGTTGGCAGAGTTGGTTCCTTTTGAAGGTCTGAGGGTGAATCTGCTCCAGGCCCCTCCACAGTCCTTGGTGCTCCTTGGACTCCAGATGCATGACCCCAATCTCTGCCTCCATCGCCACGTGGCTGTCTCCCCGCCATGTCTGTACATTTGTGACTCCTCCTCTCTTTTTATAAGGACATCAGTCATATTGGTTTAGGGTCCACCTTCATGCACTTTGACCTCAAGTTAACTAATTACATCTGCAAAGACCCCATTTCAAAATAAAGTCACATTCTAGGGACCCAGGGGTGAAGACTTCCACATGTTTTTAAGGGATGCAATGCAACCCAAAGCAGGTACAATAACTGCACCTTCTTTGTGGACATGGAAGTGTTGGCTGCTGAGCTGTGCTACTCACAGGTGGCACGTGTCCTTGCTACAAAGAGCAGGGCATTCTCTGGCCCTAAACTTCTCATGTCATAATCCATTACCAGCTGTGGAACAGCAGTCCTCACCACAATTTCTGGTTTCTATATCATGCTGCCGCGGAATGCCCTCCGTTGATCTGATGTGAGAAGGTCCCTCCACGGGGCAGCTGCCCCGTGGCCTCTGTGGAACTGTCCTGTCGAGTGTGTGCAGAGCAAGACTGAGTGTGATCTCCCTCCGTGTGCATTATGGGAAACGCCACCTACACCCGCTCACCTGCATCCTGCAGGTCATTGCCTTGCGTCCCCTGAACCAACCTGTCAGCAAGGCACTCTAGTGATCTTTATCCTGTAGGGATGGTCATCAGATGCCCATCACTCCATTTGGGTCACCTTATTAGGGCGCCTCTAGTGCCATCTGCCCTCCCCTTGCCCATGACCTTCTCTGCCTACCCTGCTTTCTATTTTCCTAACTGCCTCCTACCACTTGCCATGGTGTGTATTTGATTCTGTTTGTGGTTTTTCTCCCACAAGAGAATATAAACCCCATGAGACCAGGGCTTTTCGTCTGTTTGGCTCACTGACACATCTAGCATAGGATGAATAAATAAATGAAAGAAAGAATATATGGGGAAATAGGTTAAACTAATCACCTAGTGCACGGCAGATCTAGGAGGCAGATCCAGGATTCTGTGACAGCCAAGTCCATGCTCCATGAGCAGCTCTGTCATTCTGTGTCACAGGCCAGCTGTCTCTGAAGTCAAACCCCTCCCAAGGCTCTGGAACTTGGCGACAGGGAAGAACTGCTCCCAGAAAAGACAAGCCTTCAGAACCTTCTTTTCTCTTTCCTCAGCTGTAACCCCAACACACTTCTGTAGATAAACCCATTACTTTTCTAGGGGAAAAATAAAGCAGCCTATTGTCTGTGACAGCAAATGTTGTTTGCCCAGCGCTTTGTGAAATGTCAGAAAACATACGTCCAATCTAATGTTGGAGTTGGAAATGATCTGGGAGATTATTTGAGGCCAGGGTCGCCATACAGCTGATACAATGTGTGGTCTTTCCTCCCAGCTAGTGGAAGCTCAGATGACTCTTGGATGCCCACTTTATCTTAAATTGCTTTTCTTCAGAGTTTTAAGACTTTTTTTTTTTTGTCTTTGGGAAGAATTAAAGACCGCTCTGCGTTAGCGAGTCCGCTGCACTTCTCCGTATTTCCCACGTCAGTTATTAAAATAAAATGTTAGGTGATTTCTTACTCGTCTATTGTCCAGGAAAACCTGTTGCATGTAGCTTCATTTCTTTTCTTCTTTTTTCCTTTAGGTTCAGAAAATATGGAACGTTGTTACTTTGTTTTGTTGACCAACTTTTCACTGTGCAAATATAATATTAGGACCAATTTTACACAAACATCTGCTCTGCCAGAGAAAGAGCCTTCTCTCACGAAGTGTGACACGTAAGCAGTCGCAGGCAGGGATTCCAGCCGCCATGCTGGGTGAGGGACACACTTAAGGTTGTTCAGCAAGTCCTAGAAATTGATGGGAAATGCTTCCTAAGAAGAGCAGGACCTGAGTCACTCAGAAACGCAGCACATGCAGGGAGAATTGGGGTGCCCTCTCCTTTAGAGGGAGGTGGACGCAGCCCACATTTGACAGTCCCACTCTCACTGTGTCCTAGTGAGGGACATTATGTACATACAGGAAGGGAATGCAGACCCCCCAAGGGTGTCCTTTGGGGGTTCTGCATTTGGTCCCACAAAACCTGCTCTGATACCCAAGGAATGAGAGTGAGAGAAGCGGCCCCTGGAGCCCTGCCCTTCTGGGGACACGTCCCTGTTGCCCAGCACAACGCTTGGCCCCCAGCAGCCATCAGTGGGGGGGCACCGTGCACTTCTGGGTGCTGTCTGGGGCTGTCAACACAAGCCTGGGCAGGCCAGGGAGGCCATACGGAGGTGCCAGATTTGTTGTTAGAAACATTTAGAATCGACATGGGATACAAGGAGCTCACCAGCCCTGCCATCACCGTCACGGAGAGATTCCAACAGACGGGAGGGTGGGACAGTCCCTTTTAAAAATCTGGCTGGCTTGGCTGTAAATGTCTGGCAAACCCAGCTATCCTAGGAGCCCGGCCCCCAGCCAACCCGCATCCATCCACACCGCCCTCGGCCAGGCCCGCAGCCTCTGAGGAGCCAGCAGCTTGGTGCAGTCTGTCTGCCCCAGTGAGTGCGGGCCCCACGCTGCAGCAGGGGCCTGCACAGAGAATTAAATTACCTGCTAACCACCCAAAATGCTCCTGTGAGAACAGGGTCCCCATCTTCATTTTTACAGGGCAACAGGGGGCAGAGGTGACGGGAAGGGCAGGAGAAGAAAATGAAGGGGAGAGAGGCTCGGAGGGTGGGAAGGGCTTGGCTGGCCTGGCCTGGTTTTCCCAGCAGCCAGTGCAGTCCTGGCAGGAGCTCTTCCAGGGAGGCGGGCAGAGTAAACCTGTCTAAGTTACTATGGCAACCAGTTTCCCTAGTTACCTGAGGGGACAAGTCCTCAGAGAGAGGAGCCAGGAGCAGCTGGAGGAATGTGTGAGAGCCAGGATTGGGCCTGGGGGAGCGGAGGCTCTGAGGACAGCCCCTCAGTACAAAGCCCCTGGGTCTGGGAACTCAGAGATGCAGGGAAGTCGGGAAGCAGGGACCTCAGACCTCCAGCTCACACTGGCCCGGGTGGCCTCTGTGTCCCTGGGCTCCCACACTTACACACAAGTGCACCTGCCACGGGGGTTGTTTCCAGGTGAAGGGGATTCACCCACAGCAGCTGTTCTCAGGGACCAACTTCTACTTTGTGAGGCAGGTTTGCAGGGACGGAGGAGGCTTTTATAAGAGCCTTTCCTTCAACACAAGTAAAGGTCCAGAAACCCCAGGACTGAGGCTACATTAAAGGTGACTGAAAGGGACATTATAAAATCTCAGGGAACCCTTTCCCTGAGAGGAAGTTTAAAATCTGGAATGTCTGAGGGAGAAGATGAACCTCACAGGTACTTACGAAAACCTTCAAGATTCTCTGCTTCTCCTGCATTCTCTCGCCCTCTCCTTCTTGGTCTCCCTCTCTTTCTCTCTCTCCCTCCCTCCCTCCCTCCCTCCCTCCCTCCCTCTCCCCCCTCTCTCTCCCTCTCCCTGCCTCAGTTTCCTCTTACAGTAACTGCTGGACAAACCAGGGAGCCAGTACCTGAAGATTTGGAAAGGACCATTGACTTTCTCCAGTCTTTGCCAATTTATTTCCTGTTCTGAGAAAGAAAGGAAACCGAAGGCAGCCCTTCCGGGCCCAGGAACGAGATCCCTGTGCTCCAGGAGCAGCTGGTGTGGCAGAGGCAGGCGCCATGACTCCCAGCTTCCCGGGGGGCGGGCGGGGGCTGTCTAAACAGGGGCATCAGGTTCCTATAGCTAATTGGCTAGAAAGTGGCCATGGAATCCAGACGCCTGTGGACACTTCCCCACCTGTTCCCCACACTTCTCTCTGTAGCAGCAGCATTTCTCAACACGAGTCACAGTAGCTGTCCCTCTAGGGTTACACCTGGTTTTCTCAGAGAAGAGCCTTCCCCACTGGGATTCTAACAGGGGTCTGGGGAGTCACTTCTTGCCTGACCAACACTCCCTAATGTTGTTAGGAGGATTACTGGGACTTTCACCCCACGCCATGACCCTCCAAACTTCCCACAAATCAGCCTGTGGTCTTCACGGCTCTGGAGTCCAGGTGACCTGCCCATTCGGTGGTCCCTGCAGCAGCGTCAGCCAGACGATAAGCCCAAGTGCCCGAGCGCCAAGGGGCTTCCCTGCTCCCATCACCTGGGCCAGTCTTGCCAACATGGCACTGGGACAGAGCTGAGTTCTGATGTCTGGGGCATAGCACAGGATTTTAACCCCGGGCTTCATCTCAGTGGTGGGCAACTACACCTTCTGGGAAACCAAGGAAGTGATGTTGAAACTGTGCTCCTTTTCTTCTGCAGCCGTTAAAAATTTAGGAAGAACCCTGAATATGCCTTACTGGTCGAATCCTCTGGTTTAGCTAAGTCAAAGTGCGGGAATTAGCCTGCCTGTCTACAGTCCTGAAACCACCTACACATCCCTTCCATAGAAGCCGATGGGGATTAATCATTAACGTTTATAAAAAGATCTGGAGCAAGAAATCATTACTCCTAAATGCTAAAAACTATTAAGGATTTGGAGAATGATATCAAGATAAATATAAAATGATAATGCCATGTAGGAATAACAGCCTCTGGGAGCCATGTCTGCAGGACAGTGAAAAGTACCCACATAATCGGTGTTCCTGGGGGTCTGTTGAACACCTGACACGACTGAGTTAGAAAGTCCTTGTCATGCAGGGAGATCAAATTGCACAGGCTTAAGTGACTACCATGACGTTTGCTTTATGGGGATTTTTGAGACGATCTTATAGGCTGTTCAGGCCATTACTGAAATGGGACGGTGTTTGACTTTCACATGCCCTACGTCTCACACCAGGAAACTCAGCTCCCTTTACCCTGGTGGTACTTTTCCTATGCTGAGACCTCAAATCAACGCACATGGATTTAGCTAAACACACCACTACCCACTTGCATGAATTGCAGTGTGAGCAAATGGACATGTCACGAACTTAGTAAGTGTTCTTCTCTTTGCAGAACACAAGCTCTAATATTTTGCCAAGTTTCAGGGCCAGTTTTCATCAAAGGGTAACACATAGGTAGGTATTACTGTAGAATTAATTAAATACAAACAGATCACCCCAAACTGAAGTGAGCCGACACTTGTGAACTAACCAATGGTAAGTCACTTGCTTCTGTCCCGTGAGTGTTATTATCTCTGCTTTACTGGTAAAGAACCTGAAGATGTGGGCCATCACGTCAGGGCTCTCCCCTCCTAGCAGAGCCCTGCATGGACAAAAGTTAGGGCTCATTGGGAACAGATCCTGGAACCAGTCTCAAAGTAAAAGCACGAAAAATAAAAAAGTGAAGAACAGTGAGTTCCTTTTCAAACTTGTAGGTATGTATGTAGACACAACTTCTAGTTCTAACTCAAAAGCCTGCTACGTTTTGTTTATGACCCCAGCCACCTGTGTATGCAAAGATATCCCCTTATATGAAGGCAGAACAAGTAAGACACCATCACTGAATGACACGCCCCCCAGGACTGTGATGAGGGCCGGGGGCTGGCTGGCACGGATTTAAAACCAGGCCCTCCCCACGGGCGTGAATCAAGGAAGCCAGCCAGCAGACGCAACACGCATCCTTAGTTTTCCAAATAGGCCAGATGAGAAAAATGGATCTATCTTCTAAGAGCTCCCAGGCCTGATTGAGATTTTTTTTGAACCTGATGAAAACATTAATTACTTTGCAGAAACTGAGCAAACATATAGATGTCACTTCCTATGACTGTTTCTTTCCTGGGAAGATAGATAGAAATTAAAGTAGCTCGTCATTAAGTACACTCTTCCCCTTTGCCTTCCTGGGTATTCAGTGCTACAGACCATTTTGTTTTTCTTTATACTCAAGCAGGTAGGATGTTATGGTACCAACTGCTCATATTTATTGAACACCTACTCTTGTCGGCACACTACCTTCGCTCCTCCATTTAATGTGTCAATAAAATTACAAGACAGATTTTAGCATTTGCATTTTATCTGCATTTGTGTCCAGAGAGGCCAAGTGTTTGCTCTAAGTTACATGGCTAATACATGTAATAAGGGAATCAAACTCCTCTGAGCGGCTCGCACGCCCACACACAGTCAGCCCACTTCATGGATGAAGGGGGCAGGCAAGGCAATGCTGCCGGGTCAGTGTGTGCCCTGAGCACCCTGGAGACCTGGCTGACCTAACAGTGAAAATCAAGAGCGTTCCATTTGCTTCCACCTAATTTAACATTGAGGGCCCGTCTTCATCTACATTTCTACCCATGGGTGTTTGTAATGTGAGTGGGGTGGCTAATGGACCACCGGCAATCCGGGCTGCACCCTGGACACACAGGTGCGTGTTCACTGAAATTGCTCTCCATCCTCACGTAACGGGCTCCTGGGCTCCTCCCCAGGGGAGACCGTCTGCTCTCAGCTGGAGCTGGGAGTGGGTCTTGTCCCGTGCTGGACGGCTCCGTGGGAACAGGCCACGGGAACTTTTGTCTGTGCAGGGACCAGTATGATGTCCTTTTCTTTTCCTATGTGGCCTCTCTCCCCGTCCTTTGTATGGAATCTTGGCTCCTGCCTGGAGGGCCGGTCACAGTTGTGAACGTCATTCGGGACTGGGTCTCGGGCAGACCGCGCAGAGCCCTGTGGGGTCCCAGGAGGTGAGGGGCTGGGGAGCAGAAGGCAGCGCCCCTCCAGCATTGTCTCCTTCAGAAACAGCAGCTGCAGGTTTTCCCACCGTCGTCCTCGTCCCAGCACAGTATGCACACGAGGGATTAGCGGTGAATTAGTGAAGAAGCAAAACTCTCTGAGCAACTGAATCAGATGCGGCCAGAGACAACGTCAGCATGTCCTGCACATGTCATCAGCCCCTGGGTGTTCGTTTAGGGCTCATGCGCTCCTGTTTTATACACAGTCCTGACAGGCTTGAGATTTGGGATTCCTCTCCCCCAGCACCTGGAAGACACCATATTGCAAGGAAGAGGGTGCCGTCGTCGTCGTCAGAGAGAAAGGAACTTGAAAACATGGTAACAAAAAGACGTGGGAAACGGAAACAAATCACCGACATCCCGAAAGCATACAGGAAACACAGCATGGCTCCCTCCGCGGACCCCAAGGAAGGAGCATCGCGTGATGGCGAATGAACATCCACAGTGAGGGGCAGGCGTCGGGCAAAGGGTTACCATTGGACGCCTAATCTTTGTTTTCGGGGAGGAAAGGTGTGATGTTTGAGGGAGAACACTCAAACTTGCACAGTGCGGGCATCTAGCATGAGGTCTCTGTTTTGGAACAATCACGTGGGGGGGTCTCCCTCCTTACTTCCCCTTTTCCCCCTGAGGGAGCACCTGTGAAATCTGCTGGGCTCTGACAGAGGCTGGACAGCACAACTCAACCTCCATCATTCCTTCCTCATCCTGCCACGCAGCTGACGTGGATGGACACTCATTGGGAGAGTAGAGCGGTCACTGCCAGGACTTCAGACGCATCTGCTCACCGGGGAGCAGTTTCCATTGTGGGCTGCAGGTACTTCCTCTGACCCTCAGCATAAGTTCTGTATGTGGTAAGAGGAGAATCACGTTCTTCTCACATGAAATAATACCCTGTTTCCCCGAAAATAAGACCTAGCCAGACCATCAGCTCTAATATCTTTTGGAGCAAAAATTAATATAAGACCTGGTTTTATTTTACTGTACTATAAGACTGGGTCTTATCTAACATAATATAATACCAGGTCTTATATTAATTTTTGCTCCAAAAGACGCATTAGAGCTGATGGTCTGGCTAGGTCTTATTTTCAGGGAAACATGGTAAAAGGAAGCTCCGAGTCGGGTATTTACATTGGGTAAAGCCAAATATCATCATTTATTCACAGTTACTCTTTGTCTAAACGGACACTGAAAATAACAGCAGTCATGGCATTAATCCGTCCTTTCCAGGCCTGCCATTGGGCTAAGCCATTTACACATGCTATCTTAGTTAAAATTTGCAACAACCCTAGAAGGTTCTGAGTATTAGTATCCCATTTCACCAATGAGGACACTGAGGTCCAGGCATCCAGGTGACTTGCCGCCCGTCACACATCCGGTATGGAGTGCAGCCGAGATGCGTGCGGGTGCTGTCCTCACGGCTCCATGACGGCTAACGGTGGGAATTTACCCAGAGCCTGCACAGGCTTGGTCATGTGTGCGTGGCACTGGCCAGGGAGCCCAAGGCCTGAGCGTATTGTCACCTGGGGGGTCTCTATGCTGACCACACCCAGGTGGGAAGGCTGTTCCTCCACCTGTTCAAACTGATTCTCAGCTTAGATCAGATAAACACACATTGTTTTAATTTCAACACTGCCACTTTGGTGGCTCCCAGGAGGAAGAATTTCAGAGAAGCTTAGAGGCAGAGAAATGAGTAGGAGGCCACTGCAGGGAAACAGAGGAGAGGTGGCGGTGGGTTTACGAGAGGGCTTGGAAATGAGACAGGTTAGGGAGGTCAGAAAGTGGTAGAGCCGCTATGGATTGTGTGTCAGTAAGGAGTTGGGAGGGAGGCTGTTCCTTCTGTCAAAAACGAGGAGCCTGGGATGGCCTTGGCTCCTGGAGACTGGGAGACTCTGTTTACTGAGACAGAGAACGTGTGGGGAGGAGCAGGTGTGGAGGAGATGTGACCTGCACATTGGAGTAGGACATAAAGTTTCTGCAGCTACTTCAGGATGTGAAGATGCTTCTGTAATGCTGAAAGCCCCAGTGCCTGTGAATAAATCCCTTTGGCTACATATCAGGCCATAGCCCTTTTCTTCCCAGAGAGCTAAACATCTACTGGCACACCACTGTGGTGTCCCACAGAATCAGTGCTTCCAGGACACACTTTGGAAAGTCACGCCCTAACTCTGCAAGTACAAGTATAAAGCGAAGCACAGTAGGATAGGACAGAGCAAGGAGGTTTTTAAATTCCGGGAAGTAGTGTGCGAGTCGTAGGAAAGGATGTATCCCAGTTCAAAAGGCAGAGGTGGCAGGCGTGGGCTTCCCTCGGAGCTGTAACATGCCAGTTGACATGGCAAGCCTTTCCTTCCCCTGCACAGCTGCCCCAACCCCTACTGGACGGGCCCCCAATGGCAGGCATGTTCTCACTCACAGAAATTGGTCCTTTCCTTGCAGCGACTTTATCATGGCTTGTGACTGCCCACCAGTCTGTTTGCTGTTTGTTATCTTTGGTCTCAGCCCCCAGTGTGCCCATCTCATGACAGCAGGGCTGATGGCTTTTACTGATGACAACTCTATCCTTAGTGTGTAACCCACCACCTGGAACAGGTAACCCCTCAGTCAGTATTTGATAATTATTTTTCTAATAATTGTGTTAAATAAATGATGAGTGCCAGGAAGGGCCTCAATTACAGACGATGGGGACATTGCCACCGTTCTGACAAGTGTCTCTTATGGCTGAACGTAGACTTCATGAGACTGGGGGAGGCGGAGCATTGAATAACCTGCCAGGTATCCTCGAGAGAGGGCCTCAGACGTTACGTGTGGGACTTGACCTTCATCCATGTAGGACGAATGTGTAGCCATCCTTGGACTGAATCAGGAGAGAAACTGCTTTACTAGCAGTTGAATGGCTTCCCGACACCCTGGAGCATCTCGTGGACTGTGGATGACTGGTGCTGAATTAACTTAAGGCGAATCCTCTAAATCAATGACCAATATGCCATGTGACATAGTTTCTGAAAATGACATTTTATCAGAACTAGGGGGGAAAGCATGAAAATAAATGTATTTTGTCTTATATGTAGCAACAATCCAGTTATAGTTACAAATTAAAAAAAAAAAAGTTCCTAGAATAAAAATAATTATTTTGGGGGTAAAAACTTTTCCGACAACTTTCTATGATAGGATGCTACTGCATCCTTGTCTTCATGTTTACTTCTGCTGCATAAGAACCATCACATTTGAAAGCAAATATCTCGGGTCTTCATCATTTCCCCCAAAGATCTCTTAGTTAATCATTTGATCTCTGTATAATTTTCTTTAGAAGAGCCTATCATATCATCCTTCTTACAGAGTTTTTCTAGTGTCAAGTTAATTAACTGTTAACTGCCAAATTCTTTTTGTAAATGTCGTTGTGTGAGATTTAAGCAATTCTTCAATATCACTTTTATTGAATACTAGAAGTTGTATTTTACAGCTTTTATAATTTCTCTGTATAATTCAGTTGTATTTTCTTTGCATTGTATTGTCTGAGCCTCTGTGTATCTTTGACTCAATGGAAATGAATAAACCATTACATGAAACAACGACAACTACGTTATAAGTGGTCAGTTCGTTAACGAGGAGCTTCCTGCTGGATGACTTCTGCTCCTCTGTGCACCCTGCACCTCTGAGAATAGGATGGATGAGCGTGGACAAGAACCATTTCTTCTCTGTGCCCCGATCCTACCAGGTTCTCCATCCTTCTACACCAGGATCCATGCTTTCCTGTCTCTCTCCATCCTCACTCAGTGTTTCCACCAGGAATGCCCGAAACTATTGCTCAAATGTCTTCCATAGAATGTTTCCTAATTCATTCATATTCACCCCTTGATCACTTACTTTTTCATTCTTATTCTCCTTTTAACTTCTGTGACACAGAATGCAATATAAACACTTTAATGTGGTATTAAAAAAAAAAAGCTGTATCTGTGGCCTGTGGCTGAATTTTTCAATCCCTGTCTGATACTTGACACTCAAATAAAAGGATAACTCTGCTTAGAGACCCTCCGACAAGTGCTTCTGCTTGCTTTTGTGTGTGCACACTTACAAACCAACAGTTAGTCTCTCCACAAATGGACCCAGACGCATAGACCAAAACACACCCAGAGACATCGAGTACCACTTCTGCTTGACTGTTCATGGTTCTCCTCATTTCATGATTGTTTGCCACCATCGCCTGGCTGAAAGCTCTAAGCCTCACACCTGTATCCCTGGTGTCCACCACTTTACGGCCATGGAATAAAATGAATTAGAATTATCCACTCCATGTTGGTCTCCTTGGGGGAAAATACTGGATTGTACTTTTCCTTAAATCTACAATATCTAGTAGAGTCTGATATATAGCAGATACTTACTAAATGTTAATTTAATTAAGTAATGAATGTGTATGAGCTTTTTGTTATACAGTAGTACCTCGGGTTTCAAATGTCTCCGTTGACGAACATTTTGGTTTACGAATGCTGTAACCCGGAAGTAAATGCTTTGGTTTTCGAACACACCTCGGAAGTCGAACATGTCACATGGCTTCCGCTGAGTGCAAGATCCTGAGGCTTAGCTGTCAGCTGTTTTTGAACGTTTCAGAACTCGAAGGGTCTTCCAGAATGGATTAAGTTCGAAAACCGAGGTACCACTGTACTTATGCTGACATAATGTTACTCTCATAATGTTACATAGTTGCAAACTCTGAAAAGGCAGAGACCACATTCGATTAAGACGTAGCTCAGTGGTCAACACCTCTTGGCTGGGAAAGACGCGTGCAGGGCGCCATGCATCCTTCACCTGTTTCCATCCTGCCTGTCCTGGCTGTGTAGCCCTGGACAGATCAGCTAAACACGAGCATTCCTGTCATCTCTAAAGTGACAGGATTGTATGTGAACTCCATAGGCGGTCCATAGGAAGTCCTCCAGGAGCTCAATAGCTCCATGAATCATTGGACAATATATAATTTACTAAACAAGAAATTTCCTTGTTAACCATTTCACAATTTGGTGCTTACTCATAAAGTAATATTTTTTAAAGCGTGTATTTTACATTCCCCAGGAGTAATCTGCTGGCATCTCAACTTCCTTCTTGGCTAATATTAAATCTGGTATCATGTTACCTCATTGACAAAGTGAGTGCCTCATCTTAGGATGTGAAAAGTTTATGAGAACTTTAGGAGGCACTGATTTATTGGGGACAAAGTGGGCACTGGATTCCTACTTTTTCAACTTAGAACCTTTAACCTATTTTTGTCAGATTAATTTCCTAAAATGCTCAAGTGCCACTGAAATGTAGAAGATTCCATGGGTCCTCACTGTAGAAGGAACGCTAAAGTACAACAGTTTCAAAATGCAGGCAGCATACCGTGTTTCCCCAAAAATAAGACCGGGTCTTATTTTAATTTTTTAGAAGCTTCCACACCATTTCCCATAGTGGCTGCACCAATTTACATTCCCACCAACAGTGAACAGGGTTCCCTTTTCTCCATATTTTTCCCAAAACTTGTTATTTCTTGTCTTTTTGATAATAGACATTCTGACAAGAGTGAGGTGATATCTCGCTGTGGTTTTGATTTGCATTTCCCTCATGACTACCATGTTTTCCTGAAAATAAAACTGAGTCTTACATTAATTTTTTTTCTCCAAAAGATGCATTAGGGCTTGTGTGCAGGGGATGTCATCCCGAAAAATCATGCTAGGGCTTATTTTTCAGTTAGGTTTTATTTTGGGGGAAACACAGTAGAAGAGGACATTCATTCTGAAGCCATCAGGAAAGAACGTAGCTTGTCATTGTGGAAAGACAACGACAAAAACAAACTCTTCCTCTTATGTGTGTATATTTACAATGTGAACCTATGAAGAATGAAACCTCTTTCATTGTTTATCTTATATAGACACAGCTTTGGAGTACGTTATGGAAATTTTACCTTGAAGATCAGTACCTGAAGGAAGGACAAGTGAGCTTTGTATGAGCACCTGAGAGTGGCAGAGTATACAGTTCCACGTTGTGGGATAAATTCGTAATCATTGTTTGGTGCAAATGATAGAATTTTCAGGAAGTAAAACAAATCCACAAGTGAAAACCTTGGCATTGTGAAAGAAGAAATATCAAGAGCAAGACATTTTGGCGGCCCCAGGAGATCCTAGAGCAGGTGAGAAGACGTCCCAGGTGGCGAACTATCATGCTGTCATGCAGAGGACCAAAGAAAATGCTGAAAAGATCAGCGATGTGGCTGATTCAATTACATGGTTAACCGTGAGAATGATGGCTGAAGAGTTAAATTTAGACCAACAGACGGATGATCACATTCTGAAAGAAAATTTGAACATGAGGAAAATTTCTGGGAAGGTGGTGCCAAACACGGTGAATGATGAGCGGGACACACAGCAAAGTCTAGACATTTGTTTTGGTCTTTCCGAGCGAGCGGGATAAAATAACACTTTAGGAAGAAAAGGGTGACCAGCACTGAGCCAAGGAGCCAGAGAACAAAGACTCAAGAGATGGGTCATCAGTGGAGACCTCAACGTTCCAGTACCCACCCAGCACCTTTAGTAAATCACCTTGCATTTAATCGGTGCACACTTATTGAGCACATATTAGGTGTACAGAATTATGCTGAGCACAGTGAGAGTTATAATCATAAGTGAGACGTTATCCCTGCCCTCCAGCTGTTTATGATATGATGAAGGAAATATCATTATAAAAGACAAGCACAGGAATCATGATAAAATACCACAACGGCACGCAGTAAATGGCGAGAGCTGAGGACCAGCACAACTAGGTTTATGCAATACCTACAGCGCTTTTCAGAGAAAGTATCAACATATTTCTATTACAGTGGTGGTATACTCCATTTAGTTTTCTAAGTGTAATAGGATATCAAGGCATTTGGAGGCCATTCGGATGTGAACTCCCGTATTGTGTCAAATGGGAAACTATGATGCGTACCTTCACCACCCAGTTTGCTTCAGAATGCACTTGCCATTCAATTGTTTCTGATCTGTCTTGTTGTGCTGACATGGTGGATCACTCAGACGTTAACCAAAAACTCAAGTATACTTTTAGAGGGACAAAATTTTCCACTACTGAGAAGAGTTTACAAGATGTGGTGTAAGCTTTGAAGGAATTCCTGAAAATGAGTCCATCTATAGCTTCTTTAGTTGATGCCTCAGAATAGGGTGATAGCCATTTTAACATTCAAAGATTTGGTGTAATGTTTATGAAAATCAGCCTCATCACTTAATATCATACTGTATGCATTTATTCATTCAAAAACCACGTGTCGCATTCCTTGACATTTTGGTAGAGCTAGATTTATGCATCCATCATGTATGAAGTTTACAGACTGCTTAATTTTCATCAACAGTCAGCAAATTAGTGGATTCCACATTGACACTTACATTTGAACCTAAAGGTTTATTTATTTTACCATCCACATTAAGGAAACATTATAGAGAGCTTTTAAAAGAAAAATAAATAGCTTTGGGGCAAGGGAGCAGAACGAGTCCCAATTTATCATTTGGTGAGGTTCAACAAACATCGCATCGTGAACCAACAGCCCCTCATGAGGACAGCTGCAACGCACTAAAACATCCGCCATTACACTGAATTCACTTAGATAGAAACCTTCTAATTTCTTGATTGTGGACTTTAGCCCATTTTCGATGATTGTTGTGCATGTGTGTGTTTGTGACAAACATGAAGGGATAGCTTAGGTATTAGTGGTAAAATGAATACAAGTCACTGTACGCAGCAAAGTGGGAACAAAGAACCAACCCGTGGACTGCCTACACTCCTAATTCAGACCAGAGTCCCAGTAAGGATACCTCTGCGGGTATGCAGCCTGTATGTACTTAGGGATTTGTATAAATGTGGAATGCACCAAGTATGAAGTAATATGAATAAAAAATTACTAGATGTAGCCAAGAGGAAAGAAAAAATGAGGAAAGAGAAGAGCAACCATATAATTTTCTGTGCTAGATACTTTCAAATAAACTAATGTGAAAGCTACCGTAAGTGGCGATGAGAATCCACTAAGTCAGTATCTGATTTATGATTTGTGAAGGATCTCCTCATTATCCTGTGTTCAAATGACTACTTGAGGGGTAAATGACTTTGGGAGCCAAAAAAAAAAAAAAAAAGCACTTAAATTTTAAGATCCCTGCAAACCAATAACCTAGCCAGCATTTTGGATACTTTTTCTTCTGTTGAGTATTACCATGAGTTATTCCACCAATGAACAGTGATATTAAAAGGCCTTTGTTGCTTTTGTCTTCAGGAATCTGTCTATGGTCATTTTCATACAATAAAAATAACTGCCTTGTTTTGGAATGTTTTACAATACAGCTGAAACACACGAAGAAACGAGTTTGTAAAGTCTAGACCCTAAGGCTGCCTCTGAAGTTTGTTTTTGTTAATGACCGTGTGCCTTGGGTTGCCTTAAATATTTGAGCTTAGTGCTGTTGTGTTTTTGAAAGTACAGTGAAACGCACTGGACTTACCAACCATCATCATAGTAAACGGCTGTAAGGGCTGTAAAACGCTGAACTAACACAGCAGGATGACTCGGAGCAGCTGTGCATCAAGCACTTGTTTGGGGTAAGGAGGTAATGAAGACTTCTTTCTCTCTGGCTGGGAACTGCTATTTCATGGCTGTCATGAGTTATTTAAACAAAGCTGCCAACCAAAAATGCCCATAGTTTAGCCATCGACAGTTGTGAGGTGTTTTAAATTAGCGATGGCCTTGGTGAATCCAAACAGAGAAGGAACTTTGTAAATGAAGCGCTCAATAATATATGCAAGACCTGTATTTCTCCCCAAATAACTTGTCGGTGGTATTTATGGGGGTTGGGTAGGAGGAGGGTTATGAGTGTAGTTATTTTAAGCCATCCATTTCAGGTGGTTAGGAAAGATGATAAATGGGGGGCGGGGGATGTATAAAAGAAGAAGCAAAGAGAAAATTTGTAACAAAGTGGTAGCTTAATTCAAGGAGGTACATATAATTTAAATTAGGTTCACTTATTCTATCTTGGGGGCTATGTCACCCAAATATAGATAGTATATAGACCTAAGTAAAAAACTAATATGTCCTCAGAACAATAAAGGGATATTTTGGTCTAAAACAAAATAAAACCCAGTGTTACAAAAACTAAAACCAGTGTTACCAAAACTCCCTGTAAAATGCCGCTATTGAGATCTTTCACGTGTCTTTAGAAGGTAGACGGTTAGAGATTGTGCCCTGAAAATTCCAACGATCATTGTAATATCAGGAGGACTCTGACAAATTCTCATTGCACCACCTGTTCTGACTTCTATAAACACAGTCCACCCTTCTATTTACAGAAAACATGCTTTTATAACGGGTGGGGGGCGGGGGAGGGTCACAAAACAGCCTGCGTCCTTTCAGGCTCCTCCAAGATTGGTCGGTCGGAAAAGAAAATTACCCACTACCACAAGCTACAGAGTGTCTCAACAGACTTGGAGATTGAAAGCGACGCTTTATCCTGCAAAGCACATTGACTTTTTATTCGTTATTATTCTTAACTCCACGTAAACAATCTCTGCCTTGTAATAGGTGATAAATGTGGCTGTAGATAATGTAAATCTCGGAACAACAGTATAGGAGTGAGGGTTTCTATACTGTAATATCTAGAATTTTATCTTCTTTGCTCAAGAAACACATGGACTGACAGCACCCCCCCATTTTACCCATATTTACTCGTCTTGGGTACAGTGTCTTGCATAGAGGAGAGCTTCTCATGCAGTGTGCTGCCACCTGCCACATCGGAGGCTCTGCAGAATAGGTTTCCTTCGTGCCAGCCACCTGCGAAGTCACGCCCCTTTTCCACTGGTACAAATATTCAGTGAAGCTTAGAATAAGTTACACTGGGCTGCATGGCAGTAATTCATGTGCAGATATAAGATTAAATGATATAAATAGAATGCCAGCATCGTGATTAGCATTCAGAAGCAGGATCAGCAAATTTCAGATGAGATAAGCCAATGTAGGTGATTTACCAATTGTTTAAAATACATTAGAAATATCTAGTTTCATCTCAGTGTAATTTGTTGGACGTTTGATTTTGAGTCTCTTGGAGGAAATCTAAATAAATTACTATAAAATAGGATCAACAGAAATCAAAAATGATATAATCATAGCAAGCCAAGTGTATATATGCCTTTAAAATACCTTCAAGTTCATTGAGAAGACACGTTTTTATTTTGATATGTGTGTCGATTTGGGAAGGGTTATAAAAAATGACTTGCTCATTTATCTAAACCATATTAACTTTAACCTATACACATGTATGAAAAGACGCTAATTATGTATTTGTGGATTATTTTCATTAATAGGAAGATCTTTTAAAAGTAAGGTAGCTTCTCCACAAAAGCTTCCACAAATTCCATCTTCCCATCAAGAGTGTACTCTGTGGTTCTGAACTACCATGTCTTGGTTCTTCCCTTTTTTGTAAAAGAAGGCGTTTGAGCAGCGGCGTTAAATCAGGAAGTCAGAGCTGTTTCACCTCTGCATGGCACATCCTCATCTTTGCTCCTTGGAACAACTGATGTTACTGTGTATGTGTGCATGCATGTATGAGTGTGTATGTGTGTACGTGCGTGTGTGAGTGTGCATGTGTGCGGTGTGTGTGTATGAGTGTGTGTGAGTGTAGCTGTAGGAGTCAATAATCTTGAGACATACTGAATACATATCTGAAGGCTTACATGGTAGGAAATTAATAATTGTACTTAGGGGCTTGTATTTTCATCCCATCCATCTGAGAGAAAGGAAACTACTCTTAAACCTTGATGATCTAATGCCTTTTCCAAACATCTTTCACTAATGCAAAGTTTAACTTACACATTCGTGAATTAAGTAAAGTACATCAGACAATAAATTTGGAAATTTTAAAATCACCACAGACGAGAGAAGAGAGCTGTTAATTTTGAGAGCCTAATAAAATAAAATGCCAAGGTATGAGACCTCAGCTCACAGATCTCATGACGGTGCTTGCAACTCCTCCAGGCGGTTGCCCAGTTGACCAGGGAGGACACTGAGACTCAGAGAAGCTAGGTGATTTTGGCCAAGTCATGTTCACTAGTTCTTTTAATATATCACATTGCTGCCAAGTCAGAAAATACTGCAAAGCCAAGTAAAAGCAGTAAATGAAGTTGTATTTATCACGAGAGGTATTCCCACAGAAAGGTCCATATAATGTGATGGTCTTCACAGGGGAATATTAGGAACGTTGCATCTTAATCTCAATTTGCTACCAAAGTACAGTGAAATGTCTAGACAACTATTACTAAATCTGAGAGGCTTTGAGGGGCACTGCTTTGGGTTTCTGTTGCCATTACAGAAAACCTTGATGATTGTAAGGGGCATAGAGTTCCTGGAAGCAAAGAATCCTGGCCCACCCCCTTTTTTAGCGGGGGAGTGGAGGGACAGATGTTGTTAACATGCAGATCTTCAACAAAATGGCAATGGCTATAGCTAGCTAAGCATATTTTTATTGGTAAGGGGAGAGTTTTTAAGCGTTTTTATGTACTGGGTACACTTTATTGCTTTTTTTTCCCTTTACAATAAGACAGAAATCGATGAATGCTGTTTGAGTTTTATGAACTCTCATAAAGACACGAGTGTCTGTGTACACAAACATGTACCCCTTCAGTGGGGGTGCACTGTGTGTGTGCAAGCTCCCCGTGACAGGGAAGAATAAGACATGTTGTTACTGTCCCACCTTCTGAGGACTTCTGATTTTCACAGGCATCATTTCATTAATTTTCACAATGTTCTGGAAACATGGAGTGAGGAGGGTAAGGTTTCCTGTTGGCGCTGCAGCCGGACAGCCACCTGGGGCCCAGAGAGCTCCAGCTACCGGCTCTAGGTGGCACAGGAGGTCCCAGCAGCCCACAGGAGGTCACAGCAGGACACTTTGCAGACAGTATTTTATGTTTTAAAGAGAAGAAGGTAAATCACTGAATTCCAAGATGCCAGGTAACTTGATGTAACTCCTGGGCCCTCCGTGGCTTTGTGTGTGCACACTGATTACAGCGGAGTGAGTGGACATCACTCCTTACATGATAGACTGTGTGGCTACCTAGCTAGCTATCTCATTTACATCATGAAAATGAAAATACGCACACATGAAAGATGTCTAGTTGCCTCACACACAAGACTTTTAATTAATGACAAAACACCATAAATAATTGTGATATCTGTGGAGGCCCTGAGTTTTGTTTTGTTTGTATCTTCTTTTTATTCGTCTAATTTTTAAAAATCAGAAACAGAGGACCACCACCCACACAGGCACCACCCCAAGAAGGGGCCAGGGAGAAGAGGTGCTCCTGGGATGATGCATGTGCAGCCCCCTCCTGTTACAATGCCGTGTCTCTGTGGGGAAGCCTGCTGGGTCAGCGTTCCTGAGAAAGTGAGCAGACGTCGGGATACAATGGCCACACTTAGCTGCCTGCAGGCTTCGGAAATTGAATCCACACATTTCAGTACAGGTGTGCAAAGATTGATTTTTTTTTTAAGATAAACTTTTATTTTTATAATAGTTTTAGATTTACAGCAAAGGCTGAGAATTGTTTATTTCTGGAATTTTCCATGTCATATATTCAGACCAGAGTTGACCCTGGAAAGTAAAACAGCAGGTAAGAAGGGGCTACTCTCTTACACATAGCAAGGCTGAGGTGAGACCTACAGAAGCGAGTAGAAGAGAACTGCTTGCAAACTGCTAAGTATGTTACAAACATTGTATACTGCTTATACTATGAGAGGAGTATTTTCTCACATGGTCCTCGAGAACAGGCAAGCCAGCAGATATGTAGTTTAAAATTCTCTAGTAGTCGCATGAAAAATACAGAAGCAACATGAACTGCATGCATCTCCCCACTTCTGTCCGTTGTACCTCAGACGTCCAGCACGTCCATATCCTACTATTCAGCGATCTTCACAAAGAAAAACACGTGGCCTTTGAGTTCAGCCTTTTCCTTCATTTCCCCCTAGATAGAATCATCCTCGTATGGGATTCCACCCAGCAGATTGGCCACGAGCCGGAAGTGACGACTGAGCACTTGGAACGGGGCTGGTAGAAATGAGATGGCCCCACATGCTTAGGCCTCGGGCCAGCAGTTATCTTCAGAAACGAAGATGGAAATGTCCCTTGGTGGCTTTTTTGCATTACCAAACCTCTTACAAAGCCCTTAAGAAGGGATGGACATAAAGACAGATTGAAGGTTTCTCCTGGGAAATCACTGCAGGTTCATTATTCTGTGGTGGCCACCCTGGTTCTGAAGGGAAGTTTCCACTGGATGCCCTCAAACACTTTGCAGGTATGATTTGTTTGTGAAGTTTGGGGTGTCAATGAGTCGCCACCTGGAGGTTTAGGCAGTGACAGGGTCCTTCAAAACGACACCACTGCACTAAAACCCAGTACTAGGCTGGTTATTTCACATGGGCAGTTCACGGAGACTTGGGAAATGGCAGTTGTATTCACAGTTGTTGTTTTTTAAGGTTTAACATTAGAACTTAGTCTTCTTCTTGTGTGTTTTTAAAATCTTTTCTAAATGCCAGCGGGAAAACAAGTTTTTACTGTGAAACTAATCCAACCAGATATCTTCAAAATCTCAATAGGTAAAGTGGACTGATCTCAGTCCATCTTCATGGAGCCTAGGACAAACTGATCAACTGCCTTTCTAAATAACCACCATTTGTAGGCTGAGACAAACACATGGAAAAGGCTGCATTCCAGAATGTTCCTGTAATGCCCAAAGCACTTAGGCCCCATGGTGGGGCAGGAGCAACTTCTCTTGGCAAGTTCTAACCAGCACTGGATGGTAATGAATACTTACTGGTCCTTTTGTTCAGAAACGCAAAAGAGCAAGAAAGAAAATGAAGAAAGCCTGTTGTGAAATGTACATATCTTTTCACACATATCTAGAGGGGAGGGATCTCCATAATTCACATTAAGCATCAACCCCAGAAGCAAACTTTTAGGTGCCCCGAACTAGGCTTGTCTTTGGAACGGGAAGAGTAAACAGCCATCAAAGTGTCGTCAGTCATGGCATCTCACCTGACCTCACACATCTCATCATTATGAAGTTGTTTAAATTAGAGTCATTTGCTTACTGAAAAATGTTACTGTTGTGTGCTAATATGTAGTAAGTCCTACTGTTGATGAAAGATGCAGAACACAGAGCTCCTGCCCTCTAGGAGACGACAGTCCCACAAGAGGGAGAGACTGGTGTACAATCAGCAAAACAAAGTCGCTGTGTGGGAAGTACGGCGAGAAAACCATCAACACCTCAGAGGAGAAAGTGCCTGTACAGCCATGATGGAAGCACCTATGTGCAAACTTCATTGTCAGCCCACATATATTGAAATGCTACAGTGACTATTATGATTCAGATAAACAATGAACAATTTAAATGTTCTATTACATTTGCACGGCAATAACCCCACCCACCACTCTTCCACAACGTCCCATATTGCCAAGCTAACATCGTATTTATATATAGTAAGTGTTCCCTTGAAAGCGGCACATAGACCTCTTTTTATGAAATCGGTGACTATAATTAGAGATGCTCTAATTCTTCAACTGCCATCTTTTCCTTGTTCTTTCTTTTTTGAGGGGTATTTATACTAGGTTCTCTCTCATTGTGAGAAACGTGAACATAAACCGCATTTCACTTTTGTGAAGACAGAATTTGTTCAAACTTTGCCTTTACTGTTTTTCCTTGGAAAGTTGTTTATTCTTTCCTAGCCTCTGTTTCTTCATCTGTAAGTGGAAATAATAGCTAACTCAAATGGCTATTCTAAGCACATACACATAAAATAAAAAATAATAACTCAAAATCCTACAACAGATTTTTGCAGTTAAATGATAATATCATATCTTCTTTTCTTCTTTGTGAACACATTATGAAGCACAAGTTGGTCTCAATTTGATAACTCTGACAAATGAGTATGTCACTATTCTATGCACCATGAGAAATTATAAAATATTTGAAGTGTCTTTATATTCAAAATATCTAAAATGGAATTAAGCGCTAAGACAAACATATAAAGTTATATAAAATTTGAAATTGACATGGAGTCATTATAAACATACATGTATATTTGACCATATGTATATTACAGATGTTGATATATGTTTATATGTGTGCAGATTAATATGCATGACCCACACATATATTTAAAAGCTGTGCGTGTGTCTGGGTGTGTGTGTGTCTGTGTGTGTATCTGTGCGTCTATGTAATTGTATTTTTATGAAATGAGTTACAGGTGTGAATGTAGTAAATGAGGTTAAATGACATGCCAATAAAAAGCTACAGAGTAGAATTTTTGGCTCATGTTCTGTATAATTAAAGTACATTTCTGAATTCATGTGAGGTTGACCACAGAAAGATATTAAAAGAAAATATAATATAATAAAAATATACATTCAGAGGGTTCAAATCTTCATGTTATTTAATTTTGGAAAGCTTTTATACTTGATCTACATTCTTCCACTCTCCTCTACAAATTTTTTATATTATTTTATTAAGAAAAATAAGAGAACACCAAATGAGGATTGATTCTGTGATCTTGGAGATGATGATTTTCCATCTTGAATTACCACACAACATTTAACCTTTCTTCTTTTGGTACTCAAGTCAATGTAAATGAGAACAGAATGACATATCTGCACACAGCTTTACATGCTCGGCCATCGAGGTGGCCCAGATCCAACAGAACCAGGCCTCCCGTCTGCCTTCACGTGAGGCTCATGCAAAATGGATCATGCCTGTGTCACCTCCAGTTCAAAAATTCCTCTGGTCCAGGGTGGCTCCCTGATGGTGGGCAGTGAGTGCTCCTGACAATGAGGCAGGAATGGCGCAATCCCACGTCAGAGCAGAGGACAAACAAATGAGCCTAAAGATGCCTTGTGTTCTCATGCCCTTTGGCACTTCCCTTCCTCTCTTAAAGACGGGCACTTTATTCTTAAGCGATCAGTCAATGATTTTGACCTTCAGGTATTTGCTAGACATGAGATGCACATCATGAAATGTGCATTTTCTTCCAAAGAAGTGATCAGTGTCTCTGTAACTGATGTATGTAACACACACAAACACACACACACACACACACACACACACAACAGCTTGAAAACAAAGTAAAATAAAATACAGTATATGCAGGAGGTGGGCTTGGGGGACCTCCTCCCTGGGATTCCCTGACAAGCTGCCTCTGGTGGGCAGACGGCTTTCAGCGGATGCCCACCGTCCCTCCTGGGGGCCGGGAACTGTGCTCGATAAAAACCAGCACACATACATTTTAATTTCTAAAATGTTTACTTCTACATGGTGAGGACTGCATATATTTAACTCTCCAGGTAACTTTTCCTCCGAAATTTAAACTGTAACTAGAAGATGAGATTATTTACATTAGACTATAGATGATTTGATGGCAGAATAATATAAAAGCAAACTCTGCTCTTAAATTGGTAAAAAAAAAAAAAAATTCTGTACATTTAGTGTGTTCCCACGAGACATACGTAACACAGAAAAAAATAAAGTTAAATGGCACAGTGGTTCCTATTGTTTTGTACAAATCAAAGGTCAAAGTTGAGGCTATCGGGAGAGCGAGCTATGATTCAAGGTAGGTTTTTAAGTGAGTTTGATACAGGCTTGTAAAGAAGCCAAAGGAGATGCTGCAATTTTAATGCTAAGTGCCTTTGCATTGGAAAAATGCCCAAGGGCCGTGTCTAGCACAGTCACTTACTAATGAGTGACAGGAGATCGATGGGGACAGAGTGCAGAGGCTTTGTCACCAGGGGCACTCAGCTCGTGTGTGATCAGCCTTAAGCAGCAGCACTACAGAAGTGGTGAGCGCCCCGCTGCCCAGCCCTCCCACTGCCACCTCCACGTGCAGTAGTGGCGGTGATGCCAGGGGCCAGGACGCCCTGGAGGCCACTCTGCCAGCTCCTGGGGGACAGGTATCTGAAGGGCCAGGAGATGCTTCCGCGCGAGTGGCTCACAGCCCTTCCTTAGCATGGAGAGGGGACACCAGGAGGGTACCGGCCTCCTTCGCCATGGATCCTGTGGCCTGGGGTAGATTTAAGGTTCACTTCCTCAAGCAGACACTTACCAAGGCCTTGTGTTGGTCCCTGCAAATCAATCACCTCTCTAGTGCGTGGTCCCTCCCCAGAAACAGCTGCCAGGGGAGCCTCTGGCAGGTGCTCTGTGGACATGGGGTGCTGGGAGTGCGAGCTGATAAAGCTTCTCCTGCACAGGAATAAAAAGGATAAGGAAGCAGTATGCCTGGGCTTGTCGATATATTTGCTTATATCAGGCACAATAACACAGAAAACGCAAATGGAAGGGGGGAGTGGTGTCTGGTTTTCTCTACTCAAAAGTCATATGAAAACATTTTGAGAGAGAGAGAGAGAGAGAGAGAGAGAGAGAGAAAGCCAATTATTTCAGAGGTCACTGTGGGAAGGTCACCTAAGGGGGTTGCACAGCACGCATGTGCAGTACAAGGTTCCAAGGCCCTTGTGGGGGCCGCTCCACTGTGCAAAGTGAACTCTGTGACCGCTCCCCACACTCAGGATTCTCTGTGTCAGAACTAAGATTAGCAACAGGAAGAGGCCACTTTTAACTGCTCAGCTAATGTTTATAACGCGGGTAGAGGACACAGACAAGTACAGACACTTACTAACTTGTTACAGTCACCAGGGAGTTCATACGGTCTTAGAATGGTCCGTTAAGTGCACGCAGTGCTTCCTCCCTAGTGATGCTGCAGAAAAAGCAAAATGGCAGGGACACTCCTCCAGCACTCGGGCTCCTGCTTCATGACAGCTTCCTGTTCCCGTCCCAGGACAGGGGGCCTTTGGTGTACATCAGGCTCAGGCCTCATACCCGGGAGCGAAGTCTGGGCTCACCTTACACTTGGGGGCCAAGTCAGGACCTGGCTGACATCTATGAGTCTGCCGACAACTTGATTTGGATATATTTCCCGTTTATTGATTTATTGTCGAAAGGTGTCCTCTGCTTACATCTGCCTCATCCTTAAAAGTAGCTTGCCCCAGATCCTCGTATTCCCTTATAAAGGGATTATAAAGGGACTATTCTTTGAACACAGTGATGGGCTGTCCCCTGCATCGGTTATTCAGTAAGCACTGACTATGTACGTCATGCGTGAACCAAAATTCCCAGTAGTTTAGTGGTCTCATTGCCTAGCATTTGAATCCAGATTCGAACTGACACCAGCAGCAATCACCACGTCTCCAAATTATACCTGTTTTCCAG
Organism: Rhinolophus ferrumequinum; assembly: GCF_004115265.2. Classification (NCBI taxonomy): domain Eukaryota; kingdom Metazoa; phylum Chordata; class Mammalia; order Chiroptera; family Rhinolophidae; genus Rhinolophus; species Rhinolophus ferrumequinum. Next base: position 58,205,668 of record NC_046302.1, read on the forward strand.
CTCAGTCCATGCCCTCTCCGTCACACCTTTTCAGATCTTTACGGCTGGAAATCGTCTCATCCTTCTATGGCCTTTTGCAGAATTTTCTGTAAACTCTTTTATGCCACTTGCATCTTTCAGCCTTCTTGTTATCCATGTTTATGGTTTATCCCTTTAGACAAAGACTATGTCTGGGTCACTGATTTGTTATCCAATGTCTTACATATAGTAGGTTCTCAATGAATCCCCAATAACTGATCTCAGAAGTGAGGCCTGCATTTTCCCTGAAGAACATTTTTAGTAGAAAGATGGTTGATAAACGTTAACTACTAGAAAATCTGTAGCATTCCTGAGTGAGACTAATATTCTGGATTAGAATTTCCTCTTCCTTTATCATGCACATGACATAGCAATATAAGAAATATCGTGTTATCAAGAAAATTAAAGTAGACTTCTGCTAAAATGGTGGACCGAGATGACAGAATGATTGGCTCCAAACACATAAAAATGCTGGGTGGAACAGAAATTTTTCTGAAACTTACACATTTGGGAGAAAGGGAAATCCGCAGTTCTGGGAATGAAGGGAGAAGTCGAGGACCAGGCACAGAGCAGAGAAGATGCTGAACCCACCCCAGGCTGTTGCTCCTGAGGCTCTGCGAGCCCCTCTGGCCTGGCGTGGTGAGTTCCACTGCTGCCCAGAACCTGCGACCGGGCCAGGCAGCAGGACGGAACAAGGACAACGTGCTAGCGGGTCTGGGAAGCCGGAAGGAAGCCTCTCAGCTGGTCAGAACCTCGAATGGAGGGGAAGTCAATCATCTGGGAGAACGTACACTCTCAGAGTGGGGTTTGGCTTTACCTGAACACAGAGGGAACTCGGAACCGAGACATGACCTTAAGTGCTGGGCCAGGAGCATCGAAACCCTTAGGGGCCCGGCACAAGCAGAAAAACAAACCAAAATCTGGAAGTAGACAGGATGAGATCGCAGAACACATAACCCTCTGGAAAGGTGAAAGTCATACTGAAAACTTCCGAAACACGTGAGGCGAGGAGCACTGAGAGGGCGTCAGCAGATCCCACTGCAAGGAGAACTGGGAGCTCCCAATATCCAGAAATAGCATGGCCTTGTGAACAAATATGAAACGGCATTGAGGTTGGTCATGCTTCTAGATTAAAAAACTAGAAACCGTAATAGAAAATAGGATGAAATGAAACCATAGACATATGCTCCGTCCCCACCCCCACCTGAGTGTGGGTGGCACTCAGAGACCAGCGTCATAGGAGCGTCCTGAGGAGGACGAAGTAACTTGGCGGTGGAGGAAATCTGATCAAGTCACCAAGGGTCCCTCACCACTAACAAGTGAGGCTGACATTACGCTCCCTTAATGTAGGGACAGAAATGGCACTTTCCTCCTCCAAACACATGACCCCCATCTGATCATCAGAACAACATCAGACAACTCCCAGTGAGGGTCGTCCTGCCAACTACCTGACCAGTCCTCCTCAAAACTGCCCCGGTCACCAACAAGGACAGGTGAGAAACTGACAGCCAAGAGGAGCCGAAGGAATCACGAATGTTCAGGGCAGTGTGGTGCCCTGAGGGGGTTCATGGGACAGGGAAAGAACAGCAGGAAACACTAGACAAATCCAAATAATGCATGGGGTTTAGTGGGTACGTTAGTAATGTCCCACATTGGTTTCTAGCTGTGACAAATGTCCTGGGCTAATGGAAGATGAAGCGGGAAAACAGGACTCGGCACTACCTTTCTAACTTTTCTGTCAATCTGAATCTATTCTAAAAAATAATGATTATAAAAAATAGGCAGCTCTGACAGCCATCGAATAGTCCTTCTGAAAAGATTGCCAGTAAAACAAATGTGATTGCTGAGAGAACACGTCTCAACAACACACTAGCTGCCAGAACAACTGAATGATGCATATGAAGCACTGAGGAAAAATAAAAATGCAAAACTCTATATCCTTCCACATAATCTTGTGAATTTGAGCAAAAAGAAGGTCATTTGCAGACAACCACAAAGAGACTCTGACATTTGCAGACACTCATTAGAATGGCTACTAGAAAAAAAAGACATAACTCAGGAGAGTAGAGTAAATTGACCTCAGAAGAAAGGAATGGGGTGCAGAAAGTAATGGTGAGTAAAGAAGTTAGAATACCTGAATGAGTACTGACTGTAAATAATAATAATGAATTCAGAAAGAGGTGGTTAAAAAAGGTATAACAAAATTAGTGGACAATAATAACTTAGGGAGAAAAAGAAAAGTTCGATAAGCAATAAGGCTTTTTACAACCCTTGGATTGTTTAGAAGCAACATGCAGATTTTGATTAAGCTTGACTTCATTAAGTCAAGAATGCTTGCAAAAATATGAAGAAAATCACTAAGGAAATACAGCGCTTAACTTGAGAATTAGTATAATGAGGTTGCTGAGAATATAGCTGCTCGATTAGCCTTTACAACCCATGCAACATTTAACCAAGTTACTTCATCACAGATACCTCACAGGGCTGTAGTAAACACTATCAAATTACAAAGTTCTTAGAACACAATAAGCTGTTATCAAACGTTAACTGTTATCACAACCCTCAAACCCGTACAAGAAAAAGGAGAGAGAAAGATGTGATAAATCCAAGAGGGCACAGGGAGAGTAAAGGAATCCGTGAAAGAGTCTGTTAAATGGAAAACATAAAATATGATGATGGAAGTTAGTCCAAACATGCATCAGTTTGATAATAAATGTAAATGGATTATATTCATACGTTAAAAGATTCTGATTTTCAGATTAGATAATAAACGAAATCCAGCTATAAGAGCTTTATAGAAACACCATTTAATATGACCCCAAAAGTATGACTGCAAAGGATGGAAAAAGAACCAAATTCAAGATGGTGTAGCACGATTGATATGAGGCAAAACTGACTGTAGGGCAAAAATTGTTATGAGGAATAAAGAGGGTACTACATAATAGTTGGATTAGCCAGGGTTCACCAAAGAAACAGGATACATAGAAGAGATTTATTTTAAGAAATTGACTCCCAAGATTATGGAGCTAGCAAGTTCAAAATCTTCAGTACTCATGTCCCAGTTTAGGTTCAAGGGCTGGTAAGAACTGCTGTCCCAGTTCAAAGGCAGTCAGGCAGGAGAATTCTCTCTTACTCAGAGGACGGTTGGCCTTTTGTTCTATTCAGGTCTTCAACTGATTGGATGAGGCCCACCCACATTGTGGAGGGCCATCTGTTTTACTTAGTGTGCTGATTTAAGTGTTTCCCTCATCTAAAAACGCCTTCAGAGAAATTCCTAGCATAATGATAATGGAATCTAGGGGTACTCTGTGCCTCAGTCAAGTTGAAAGAGAAAATTAATCATCACAATTATAAGAGAAGCAATAAACCAGGAAGATGAAAAAAATCCTAAATTTATGTTCTCTTAACAAAGGAACCGTAAAATCCATACAGAAAAAAATGAGAGCACTGCAGGAAAAATTAAGTGAAAAAAAGCAACTTGCAAACATTGTGGGAGATTATAGCACATCTTTTCAAGAAGCTGTTATATCAAATATTGGTGATAATTTGGTAGATTCATGTATCATTTTGAATATAATTGATCAAACAGAAATATATAGAGCGCTACACCCAGCATACAGAGAATACACATCTTTGTCATGTGTACCTAAAACCTAATTTTTAAAAATTGAGTGCATAATTTGCTAGAACAGAATTTTCCAATCAAAGGTCATACAGGCATATTATTTAGAGGACCCCCCCAACTCCCTGTAATTTTGGAAGTTTGTAAACACACAACCTAAAACAAAATAAAAACAATTGATTCACTATTTTGTTTTTATATCTGTGGAACACAACCAAACCCAGTAAATTCACGTTATCATATCTACATGGTTATATAGGTTTATGTTCAGTTTGTGGAATATTAGAGTCTTGCCTACAATTTTACCAATTTACACAGGTTGTAAGCTCTCAAAACGTAGGATTTTGACAACTGGCCCCTATGTAGGTAATACATTTTCATTCTCTATTGCTCTGCCATATTTGAGAATGATACTGAATCGTGTCTAACAAATATTAAATCTTATTTTCAAACAAGTTGGCTAAAATCAGTATTAACCACTCAACATACAACCACAAAGAACCTTTACAAAAACCAGAGACAGAGGAACTATTTGGATTGAAGCAGACAAAGGACACAGGACAACAAAATGACATGGGGGATACTGGATTGGAACTTGGACCAGAAAAAGGACATTAGTGAGAGAGCCAGCAAGATTTGAATAGAGTATATAGATCAGTTCAGAACATTACAGTAATGTTAATTATCCCAGTTTTGACAGTAAACTGTTGACATTAGGGGAAGTTGTGTGAAAAGTATATGGAAAATAAGTATATTTTTTTTTGCAACTTTTCTGTAAGTCTAAGTCCAAAATTATATCAAACTAAAAAGTTTTTAAGTTGCTCTGCAATTCAAACTTCTGTCTTCATAAGTCCTCCTAAATAAAACATTTTCTCCTCTAACATCAGGGAAAATTGACCAAACTCAAAATGGGGAGAGAGAGAACTGCTTACTCTAATATTTCTCCATTTATGGCTACAAAGCCACAAGGACACCGTAACTGAATTCAGCAAAGGAGAATCAAACAACTCTGAAAATTATGTGATATTTGAAGGAGTTATTGTGCCAGGTCTCTAGAAGGTTTATTTACTCTTTACCACAATAGACCGATAGTCTCCAAATCAATTTGAATAGCACACCATGAAAAATCATACACAGAGCCTAAATGCACAAAACAGATCAAAGCAAAGGTATTCTCACCACAGGTAGGGTGGGGTCTTGAGCTTCCTCCACAGAGCGTTCCCATGTGCTATTACCAACCCACACCCTAAACCCCTGAGGCATAGTTCTAGAACATTCCACAACAGCTTGAAAGATACTACCACAGAATATGAGCGATATGACTGACGCTGTATTAATGGTGAGTACAGTTGAACCCTAATAATGACATTAAATCTACTACTTAACTGCTTCTATTTAAGGGACCAAACTATTCTGTCTCATCTCTCCAAAGGAACCAATCCTAAAAGGACACCCTTGTGTGGGAAATGCAGAATGAGTCCCACCCATATCCGCATTTGCCGACTGTGTCTCCCAGGCATTAAATACTAACAATGCATGTGTGAGCCAGTGCATGTCTACTTCAGCTACATAAATTGAATACAGGAGTCATATTTTGTGGGATTTTTTATTATTAAAAAGGAGGGAGAGTCACGTAGCTCGGGATAACTACCACAGAGAAGAAAGGGCTCTGTAGAAATCATTCTCCCGCCTTTACATACTCTCAAATTATACGCCTCAAGAGGGCGCCTCCAGCAGCACTGTCACTCATGATAAAGCGATCAGTCTGAGATTTATTATGAGTTTTCTTTTCATGTATTCAATGGGAAACGTCCCACAGGTGTGTTTGTATTACAGAGATAGATGAAGATTAATTGTGTGCCCAGGCGCTGAAATGCATTGACATATTTTCTAAGATTTAAGTCCTGTTAATGCTTTACCAGAATGCTCAAGGACTAAAAGGAAAAGCAAAGCAACCATCATTTACCTTTAGGAAACAGAAATTCAACTTGCACCGTGAGGCCTACAATTTTGTTCCTGGATACCTGGAAGGTCAAAATGGAAGACCTTCGAGGTTGGACAAATGCCCCATGATTTCCTCATCTTCGCCTCCCCCACCCAATGTGGTATACTTCCACCTGAAGGCGTACTTCAGTGATGGCCTAAGACCCGAGAAAGAACAGCGCCTGCTGACATTCACATACTGGTGGCTCTGACCAGAAAGAAAGTGATGGGAAAATCCAGGGACCTTTTCTCTTACTGCATTTGCTTACTTCAGCCAGGACACCAGAGCTCCATCATATTCCCTTCAGACCTTCCCTTCGGACATGTCTACAGACGACGTTTGTAGGTGATGACATTATCTTACATTGTGTAAGACTTACTTCTGGTAGCTCTCAGACAGCTTCAGAGGGGACAAGTGAGCCCATTTCTGTTTTTGTTATTTTGGAGAAAAGTTTAGATGATGGCCTTGGAAAGTGATGGATATTAAGACTGTGTGCTGTGAGAAGGGTTCTGTGGATCTCCAACAGTTAGCACACCCGTGACCGACAGAAAGAAAACATTTTAAAGTTTTCTGTTGTGCAGTGTGAAATTAGCTATTCAGCCCAGGGGAATCCCAAAATTGGATGCCTGTTCCTGAAGGCTGCAAAAAAATCAGCCTCTGGAGAGCAGTACACACCTATTTTCACCGGTAAGAAACGACATGAAGGCCCCTCGTATTTCCTGCACAGTGACACTGGCTGCTCCCATCAGAAGGTCCTGTGACACCTGGAACACACAGCTGTCCTGAGGGCACCTGGACTTCTACATGCAGAGGCTCCAGATCTTGTCACATGGAATCCAAGTGACATTATCTCGTATTTGCCAGCTGACCTTCAGAAAGGAGGCAAGTGGCTTGAAAGTTTCAAGAACTTCAGCTTTGAGATGATACAAGTAGGCAGACAGATTAAACATAGGGAAATAGCAGCGGTGACTTTGCTCCTACTTCTATGTTAAGCTTCTTCTATCAAAAGGGAAAGATTTCATTTCCAGAACAATGGGAAGATACTAAAGAAGAGAAAATCTTTTTCCCTTGTCGTACTTCATTCCTGTCTGTTCAGGACGCTCATGTGAATGAGTACAGGATGACTGGTGCAACAGCAGACATTTTGCAACCATGAGGTACTAATGTAAGGAGAAAAACAAGCCTGGTAAGACCGGCAGAAAGGAAGGAAAGAACGCCTGTGGGTCCTTGTGAGGTCATAGAGCTGCTACCGCATTTTCTGAGATCTGATTACATAGTTTAACATGTTCATGACTTTAGCCATGGGACTCAAGTTTTCTGTCATTTGCAGCCAAATGCATTCTAACTGACAGAGTTTTATATTAACAAAATGATAGAAAGTGTGGCTTTAAAACACAGATGTTTGTAAATGCTTGGAAAGAAACAGATGACTATGTTTCTTTAATCTGTAATCTGTGGTTAAAAATGATGTAAATGTGTTACCCCTAAAAACAAACAAACAAACAAACAAAAAACAAGAACACTACAGCTGCAAACTTTAGAAACTGAGAAACAGATTTCATTCCTCTGAAATGCTTAAAAAAATCTTTCCCCCGAAAATGACTAAGAATGAGCACAAAAGACCCATCTTCTTATCAGCGTGCTAGTACAGCCGGCTGATAAAGGGAGAAAAGCCAGAGTTCACAAAATCTTGGCATAAAAGTTTGAAACCAAATGGGACAGGACATCACAATGAATGGGATGTCAGCACTTAATTAAGTCATGTTCACGATGCATTCCTCATACTTGGAATTAGGCATCTTTGTGAGAGAGGTTTCTTGTTTTTTAGTTATAACAGCCATTAAAATCAAGTCATAAAATAAACTGAGTTTATAAATGGACATGTGAATTGCTGTATGATAAAACTTAGACCAAATTTTTCAAAAATAAGTATTTATTGCTCTCACCATATTATATTAACAATGTTATGCTATTAGCATATATATTTCAAAATTACTTAAATACTATTTCTAAATTCATCTATTTTAAATTTCTTTCTTTGTGAGTGTTTTATAATATACATGATTTATAATTGATTTCTATATTGAATAAATCCTCAACAATTTTTACTGGAAAAGATCACATGCCAAACTGTAGCAATTACTGTATTTTGTTTATCAACGAGATGTATAGTTTTGACACTTGACTGCCTGTGCCCACCCCTGAGCCCTGGCCTGGCACAGATGCTGGTACACAGAATTGGATGTGTACCGAGATCCCTCCTGCGCTCTAACATCGGTGTTCCTGGGGATCTGCTAGTCTTTGACTCTTACTAGCATCACCTTAGGGACAAAAAAGAACCTTTAAGAATGCATTTTCCCCTTTCTCACTCATTGCCTTTAAAAGGAATGACTAAGGAACAACAGTAGTATTAGCAGCAAGAGTATTTACCAAAGCCTGGACGAGGCCAGGACAAATACTATTCCACCACCTTTAGCCAAATTCCAGTGTAAAAACTGAAAACCAGGCTTTGCAGGAGATAAAGAGAAAGCAAAACCTTCAACTTTTCAAAAACTAACGAATCCCAACTGATAAACGGAAAGACAGTTAGTAGAGGAAAGGAATCCATCCAGGGCCCCCCAAAGCCACCGGCAGATACGTGCCAGAGAGATACCTTTTGTAAAAGATGGAAAAATCACAAATGGAGTTGTGGGTTTTACTGGCAGGAGGAAAACAGAGGCCAGGTGTTTGGTGAGTCACAGAAGTCAGCCTCCAGCCAACACCAGCTCCAAGATCACTGTCCAGACAGCCCGTCGCATCCACCACGAGTGTCCAGTGCGGGGCCAGGGCTGGTGGATGCTAATGAACCAGGAGCATCCTCACCTCTCTTCTGCTTAAACGTCCTTCTTGATGGCAGCGGACTGTCAAAAGAGGCCCCATGGAAATGACTAGAAGTGCTCCTGGCGAACTCGTCCAATTTTCAGTTAACTCGATTATTACAAAGGAAGCGGGTCACTCTCTTCCTCAAATTGATCTTTCTACCAGGAAACCGGTTTAATTTTCTAATTGTTCTAAAATTACTGTAATTTTACAAAATGAACTATGATTTCCGTATAAAAGCTCTAAGACAGGCGCAGGAAAAAGTCAACTTGAAGTATTTACTGTTTTGTCACAGAGTACTTAAAAACCTATTTCGATTTATGCTTGTCGACTATCTTTTAGTCTATTAATATTAAGCAGCTGAGTTCTGTGTTCTGCAGGAAACAGCAGAAATCAAACTCCAAGTTCAAGTATAACTGGAACGTCTGGGTCCTTGGGCAAGCCACTTAACCTCTGGGTCTGTAAAAAGAACGGGTAATGCTGACCTACCTCACAGGGCTAGTGGAAAGATGAACTAATTAATAATCGTTGAGTACTTTGAGAGGATAAGGTGCTATGCAAATGCTAAGTAGTATTATTATAAATGTTTCAGTTAAAATTAGAGCTTGTAGGGATAATAATTTTTGATGTAAGAATATATTGAATATTGCAGAATGGGTCCTTTATTTTAATATCACTTAAATTATAAAGAGAAATATGTAACAGGCTATTTTGATGTTATTGTGAAATAGATATAACAATAAGTTGCTATTTTATTTAAGGGAGGACTAGCTAATAGAAACCTCTATAAAAGAAGAGAAAGAATATTTTTAAGGGTCTTTTCAAGTCCAGAAAGGCTTAGGGACAACTCCATTCTAAACCATATAATTTTATCTGGATTGGTCAAATTCTAGGCAAAAGAAATCTACCTTTTATTACAGACTTTTTAAAATGTAAGACTTGAAGCCATAAGACTCCTAAAAGAAAACATAGGGAAACATGCATCTTGATTCTGGCCTTTGCAATGATTTTTTTAGATACGTGTACGTCACCAAAAGTACAAGCAACATAAACATAAATCAACAGGTTGGACTACATTGAACCTAAAAGCTTCCACACAGCAAACAATACACAAAATCAAAAAGGAAACTGTGGAATGGAAGAAAATATTTGCAAATCATATATCTGATGAGAGAATAACATCCAAAATATATTAGAAACTCCTACAACTCAATAGCAGATAAAATAATAATCCAATTTAAAAATGGCCAAAACACTTGAATAGACACTTTTCAAAGGCCTACAGATGTCCAACAAATGCATGCAAAGATGCTCAACATCACTAATCAAGAGAGAAATGTAAGGCCAAACTTCAGTGAGCTAACTCGTCATACCTGTTAGAATGGCTATTATCAAAAAGACAAGAGATAATAAGTGTTGGTGAGAACGTGGAGAAAAGAGAACCCTTGTGCACAGTTATGTTCATTGGTGCAGCCATTAAGGAAAACAATATGGAAGTTCCTCGAAAAATTAAAAATGGAACCAGCATACGATCAGCAATTCCACGTCTGGGTATTTATCCAAAGTAAAAGAAATCACTGCCTTGAAGAGGTATCTTTACTCTCTGTTCATGCATTATTTACAATAGCCGAGACATGGGAGCAACTTATGTGTCCATTGATGGACGATGGGATAATGAAAATGTGTATATAACTTGGCTATGAGAAAAAAGGAAACTCTGCCATTTGCGACAACATGGATGGGACTTGAGGACACTATGTTAAGTGAAAAATGTCAGACAGAGAAAGACAAATGCTTTGTAATCTCACTTATAAATGGAATCTAAAAAAGTTGAATTCATAGAAACAGAGAGTAGAACGGTGGTTGCCAGGGGTTGGGTAAATGGGGAGGTGTGGGTCAAAGGATCAAAGATAAATAATTTCCAGGGATCTAAGGTACCGCACGGTGACAACAGTTTAGAATGCTCTGTTGTACACTTGAAAGTAACTATGAGAGCAGATCTCAAATATTCTCACCATAACAACAATAACTAAATGTTAACTGTGTGAGGTAAGGATGTGTTACCTAACTTTATTCTGGTAAACATTTTGCAATAGATATATGTAGCAAATCATCACATTACACACTTTTAACTTACACAATGTTGTATATCAATTATATCTCAATAAAGCTGGAAAAAAACTAATGAAAATAAAAAAGACTTCTTATATGATAACTATAACTTTTATTGCCTCTTAAATATGCTAAAGTTATTATATATATAATTTACTTATAAATCATACTATACTTCAAAAAATTTGTCAGAGCTTAAGTCTTAAAATGTAAAAATAATATTCAAAATTTTAAATATGGAAACATAGGAAAAGATAAATTTAACAACAGGAGGATTCTGTTTATTATTGCAGCAAACAAAACCTGTAGTAGCATTTGTCTGTTAATTTGTATTTTACAAATCACATTTCAAAAAACTTATTTAATTAAGCATCATATTCATCTATGAGCCTCTTAGCAACTAGAATGAAAAATAAATAGTTTATATAGTCTACATAAAAAAATAATAATAAAGCTTACAGATTTTCTTGGACTATTTCCTAAAAGAATAGGTTACTTAGGCCTTATGTTAATGACTTTGGGGAACATCTAGTTTTCATCTTTATTAGTATTTTCAAAATTGACAGAAATTGTCTTCATGAGGATGTTTGCCACATCATTTCTCTAGGTATGCTGAGCTTCTATGTCGAAATCCGAATTCAGTGTTGATAAGTCTTCAAGAACATAAGCTAATATGGTCCAGATCAAATTAACAGCATCCCTCAAACTATGCTCATCGTGTTGTATGCTAACGCTAAGAGTTAACAAAACTGTGTGTGTGTGTGTGTGTGTGTGTGTGTGAGTGTGAGTGTGAGTGTGTGTGTGCGTGTTCCAATCAATTAAGTAGAGGACTTTATAACCGGTGAACATTAAAATTCAGGCACTAAACATAGAGGTAAATTGCAGCTATTAAAAACATTTAAAAACCGTAGGAAAATAAAACTGCAGGTTTAATCCATCTTTATGTGGACTGTGAAGTACAGGAGAAAGGAAATTAAGGTTTTTGAGAAGTCACCATGTAGCAGCTGCTTGACACATATTTTCTCACTCAGTCATCACAACAATAGCCTGATGAAGAGATTGGAATCGTCTTTCCGATGAGGGCTGGGGGAGGCTAAACACCCAGTGTCGGAATGTGGACCCTTCATTGTAGGGCTGGTCGCATCCCATGATGCCACCCACACCTCGGGGTTCCTTTTGTTTTTGTTTAAAATAAAACCATAGTCATTAGATCCAGAGATCAATAGTGTGTCAAGTTTGGATCTCCGTCTGTTAACTTTATCCTTTCCCAACAAAACTAATAGTTCGACTTGGGATGTATCCTTATGTTACTGGTACCTGCTCCTTTTTCCTCACAGGGGAAAAAATTCCAGATATTCTCTTATGGCTTGTAACACTGTCTTCATGGACAAGCAAATAGTCTTAACTTCAATTACATTTACTACATCAGGAAGCAGAATATGCTTCATTCTGTCCTTTAGACATAACCTAATGACAGACCAATATTGAAAGTAAGCAGTTGCCTGAAGTCCATTTCAATTCACAGCATCCAATATGTCTGGTATAAAATAAAGTGTTCCTAGAAATATTAGAAGAAACACCATTATTTAATTACCATAAGGCCTTCCGGGACAGAAATAAAACATGATTTACGTGGATGAGCAAGGGGGGATGGGCGTGGGGTAAGGACTGAAAAGACATTATACAGATGAAACCTGAAATGCTCATAGAAAAGGAAGCAAAATGTGGACCAGCCAGCAAAATGATAGATGAAACGTTAAATAAAATAAAATCATGAAAAAGGAGAAATAAATTCTACAATGAAAGTTTGTATTATTGAGGGTGAAAAAAATAGTTGAATCACGTAGGGAAACAACACTTCAGAGATTAAACAATGTTTTTCAAACCCAAAAGGAAAAAAAGTTATGGAATCAACTTTTTAATTTTTATTTCTCATAAGATGACATATTCCTTTTAGAGAATCAGATTAGTTAAGCAGCTGCTTTGGTTGTAAAAGATAGAGTCTACAAATGGATTTTGACATTGGTGGCTAGAAACAAAATAACAGGCATATAACCAAATACATTCCATGAAAATAAGTTTTAAAAAAACTACATAAGAAATGTACATAATATCCTTAATAATAAGAAATCAAAAATTGCAAGGAAAATCAACTTGCTATTAAACATCAGTTGCTTTACTGTATAGTTTTGAGATTTATTCCTTGGAAATATAGATATCCAGTGGTTACGTAGGCAAAACCAATTACAAAAGAATATAGTTCAGTAGGTGATGCAATTCAACTTGTGAAGCAAATTTAGTAAATTCACTTTATAAAGTGTTTCAAAACACCACAAAGTAGTTCATGCTGTGGTTAAAATCACTACCTCTATCTGTGAAAATGGCAGTTTCTTTCCTTGGGATAACCCGAGTCTCAGCACCCACACTCTTTTAAGGGATTCTTAAATTCATTACTAAGTTTAGGTTTTGGATAAGCTAGCATCTTAGTTATATCCCCTGGTTAAAAAAAAAAAAAAAAAAAACAGAGAGAGAGAGAGAACCAAGATGGCAGAGTAGATAAACACTGTACCTGCTTCCTTCTGTGAACACATTAAAATTACAACTAAATTATAAAACCATCAACCTGGAAAACTACCTAAAGTATAGCTGAACAAAAGTCCTATAACGAAAAATATAAAGAAGCCACGCCGAGACTGGTAGGAGGGGCAGAAATGCGGAATGGGCTCCAAACCTCTCTGAGGCAGATGAAAATTGGGAGGGATATCTCAACAATGGAGGTTCCCTGCAGAGGAGTGAGGGACCCCAGCCCCACACCGACCGCCACAGCCTAGAGTACAGATGCCAGGAAGAGGAGCCCCCACAACACCTAGCTGTGAAAAACAGTGGGGTTTCCAACCATCCGGTGGGCATGACAGGGTATGTAGGAAGGTAGAAACCAGCAGGAGAAGGAGGAACTAGCACCATTTGGGAGGCCCCTCACAGCTGCTCCTACTTGGGCCAAGGCCCCTTGCATCTGCTCTCACTTGAAATACAAATACCTTGCTTGCTCAGGAAGATATTGAGCACAAGATTCATCGTTAGAAGGAAAAATGCTGGAGAAGGAGAGAAATCACCCCTCTTATCAGAATATACATCCTGCTGCTCAGGACCTTTTTTAATGAGCTTCTCAAATAAACCATGGGAGATTAACAGGTTCACGTTCATGCTCTGAGGAACAGTCTTGAGAACCAGAGGAAAGGGCAGGACACCTCAGCAGAGAGAGAGAAAGATAACAGAGAGGGAGGGGGGCAGACAACTCTACCATAGAAATAAAAACTCTCCCACAAACAACGTAAGAAGAGGTGCTTCCCTCTCTTGGGTCAGCCCACTCCATGTCTTCGAGTGTACTCGCTTTTACTAATGAATTTCTTGCTGATCTATGCTGCACAAACTCTGTCTCTTTACTGAATTCTCTCCTTCAAGAAGACAAAAAAGCCAAGGTACAACGTCATTCCCGGTAACAGGACAGAAGTCGGTGGGAAACACAGACGTCCTATTAACCGGCCAATACACACACTTGCTCGCTCGCAGGCACTCACCTTGGGCTCCAGCAATGGGGCAGTGACTCAGGGGGTGTCAGAGGCATACGGGGAGCAGACTGAGTGTGTGGCTTCAGGCGAGGGCTGGAGGACGGTGGGCATTTTCCCTGTGTGGAGTCCTCCTCTGCAGCAGGCAGATGGGCGCCATCTTTAATGTGTTGAGCCCGCCCTCACGGGCCAAATATGAATCTGATTGGCCTGGTGAGCTCTGCAGCCCCACCCTGCTAACTCACTGGGACCCCACCCCCAACATCAGAGATACGTTCTCCAAGAGCACCCAGCCCCACCTGCATTACACTCTTTCTTGGAAAACTATCAGAGTCTTGCCATCTGTGACAACATGGATGGACCTGGAGGGTGTTGTGCTGAGTGGAATGTCAGACAGAGAAAGACAGATGCAATGTGACTTAGCTTACATGTGGAATCTAAAGAATAAAATTAATAAACAAAACAGAAACAAACTCGTAGGTACAGAGAACATTTTGATGGTTTCCAGCTGGGAGGTGGGTTGGGAGTGGGTGAAAAAGGGGAAGGGATTAAGAAGTACAAATTGGTTGTTACACAGTGATCATGGGGATGCAGGGTATAACATAAGAAATATAGTCAATAATATTGTAATAACTATGTGTGGTGTCAGAGGGGTGATAGACGGGAGGGGTCTTGGGGGCAGGGTGAAAAAGACAAAGGGATTAAAAAGCACAAATTGGTAGTTACAAAATTGTCATTGGGATGTAAAGTAAAGCATAGGGAATATAGTCAACGATATGGTAATAACTATGTATTACTATACATAGGTGCCAGGTTGGTACTAGACAAGTCAGGGGATCACTTCTTGGGTTATATAAATGTCTAATCACTATGTTGTACACCTGAAATTAATATAAAATAATATTGAATGTCAAGTGTGATTGAAAATTTTAAAAAGGGGGGGAAGTTAAGGGGAATAAGGACCAAATTTCCAGGTATAAAACAAATAAGTCATGGGGGTGTAATGTTCAGCATAGAGAATACAGTCAATAATATTGTGATAGTGTGGTACAGTGTCAGTTGCTAGATTTATCATGGTGATCACTTCTTTAGGTATATAAATGTTGAGTAACTATGGTGTACTCCTGAAACTAATATAATATTTTATGTTAGCTATATTTTTAATACAAATCATCTAAAAATTAAGGCTTAGTTTATTTTAATTAATATAAACAATTTAAATTAAATAAATGTTAAATAATTTTAAATTTAATAAAGGCTCTCATAAATATTGAATAATAACTTTTAAAATATATATAAATAGAAAAAAAAACTGACAACATACCCACCGGAGGCTGCTAAGTTGTCTTCACGCCTTAGAATGACAGGAACTTATTTCTCACTCCCCTTCCGTGTCCACTGGGAGCCAGCTGGGGGCCTTGCTCTGCAGTCTCTACCCTGGGACCTGGATGATTGTATCACCGTTGGGAACATTCTGGACAGCGGCAGAGGAAAGAGACCCTATCCTGTTCAACAATGCAATAGCAACCATTGCAAATGACATGAGTCCCTCTGGTTTAATATTTGAGGAATGTTCCCAAGTGATGTTAAGTGAATAAAAGCAGAGTGAAAATTTGTACGTGAAGTCAGATTCCTGAGAAGTGGGCAGGAAGGTGATAAAACAACTTTGTGTTCACAATATTTATCCTTGGGTCCAGTGACAGCAGTCTATTTTTTCTTTATAGTCATTGGTATTTTCCAAATTTTCTATGATGAAGACATGTTCATTTTAGAATTGGAATAGAATGACGAATCATTTACAATTATAATGCTTAATGTTAGTGTGGATGCAGTGAGCCATGAAAGCTTGCCCTCTGTGGGTCGGGGTAGGAACTGGTAAAACCATTCCAGACAACAAAATACTGCAATAGCCTTAAAAAGCATTATGCCCGTTGAATCAGTGATTATATTTTACAAAGATAGCCAATGCATATAATAAAAAATGCTAATTATTAGAAAATGAATTTTTAAAATTAAGGAATCACAGAGAAAATATGACTAAATTTGATTACACAACAATATAAAACTTCATTATATCCATAAATGTCATATATAATATTTTAGGTTTGCCTTCACAAATAACAAGTGAGAAATCTTTTGAAATAAATACATTATAATATATTTTTATAAATATGTGTTCACATAGTTATACAAATATTTATATTTTATAAGCATATGTTTATGTATTAGTACAAATACATAAACATATAAATGATGTAATTTTTAGTTATATTTATTATGACAAAAATTCAAAAATAACCTCAATGTCCATAATAGTTATTCGTTACATAAGCTTTAACCATTGATACAATGGAGTATGCTTATGATGTTAACTGGGACACAAAACTTCCCAGAGAAGAAAATCCCAGTTATGTGAAAATATATGAAATGGAGAAAAGACTCCAGGAAATATAGGAATATTGTAAAGGTTCATATTATGGAAGATTTTTATTTATACCTTTATATTTTCATGTATTTCCAGTTTTTCCTCAAAGTGCACTTTTATAACAATGAAAATATATTTCATTTTTAAAAAGGCAGAAGAAAAATCGGTTAGAGTTGAAAGAGAATTATTAAATAATTTTAACATTGAAACTTAAGATTCCACTACAATCCTAAATGGCCGTCTTTTGACCATTAACTTTTCATTTTCACAGGAGTAATTTAACATTTTTTGTTGTCTCATTTCTTAACTGGTGAGGTATTAATGAACCGATTCATAAATGCATAGCTAAAAACAAAGCAATGAAGCTCGTTTCAGCACACATTTTGTGGTGAGAAGGAAAATTTGCCTTGCCAAGCTTGCAACATTTCCTTGCACTAAGGAAATTGTTTTGGGTGACTCATTTATACCAATGTGCCAGTTGGTTGTGGGTGATTCTTCTGAAAAGCTATTTGAATGAAGGAATGGCTTATGACATCAGCTCACTAAATTGCACTCCTGCACATAAACCGGTAGGAAGCAGATAAAGGTGGCACTCTTCAGGCCAGCTGAAGAGAGATGTGGAGAGATGAGTGACATGGGCTAATCAAACCCTTCCAGGAGATGGCTGAGACGAAAGGGACGACCCCACCTCCTCACAAAATCCAGCCACAGCTGAAATCATCCATCAGATGTTTAAGAGCTCGGTGAGGAAAGGAAGGAAGAGCAGACGCAACCACTGTCTGGACCAACTGCAGTATCGACAAACACCATTTTCACATGGTCATGGTTCCGGAATCAAGGGCAGAATCGCAGATGTTGATAGGTAGACCGGGTCACTTGAACATGCATCGCCTAAATCTGTACAGACAGGTAAGTCCGTTTGTATTGAATTATGAGATACATTGAAAATAACAACCGTGGATCTGATGACCTGATTTGTAGCCCTAGCTCTGTGATCAACCAAGACTTTGGACTGGTCACCAAATCCCTTTGCATTCCTCATCTATGAGGTGGGGACAACAGTGATCATCTCAAGATGTGGTTTTTGAAGCTCAGACTCAGAAAAAAAGAAAAGGAAAAAAAGCCCTGTGTGAACTGAAGAAGCCCCTTGTAAACTGTGAAGTCGTTTACAAAGAAAGCAGTATCATACTAATTTATTGAACACTGAACTTTGTTACCTACCAGTCGTCATACACTTGAGATACAAAATGATGGCTTCAAAGGACCAGCGATGCCTTGATTCATCACAAAACCACAGTAAGGAGACTGATGGCTTCACCTGAGGCTGTCCGACATAATCAACTTTCCCTGAGTCAGCCTGTCATCCATGAAGACAGCTGCCACCTGCAGGACCAGCCCCTGACCTTCTGCTCTGGGGACGTCCAGTTGATATTGGAAGGAGACGGTAATGCACACTTCCTAATGATTCTGCAGCCATCTCAGTCTTGATCCAGAGAATCTAATCTGAAATTAGTAGGCATCTAATTGCTTTTTAATTTAAACCAATTAGAGCGAAAGGCACCACCAAACACCATTTGTGAAGAAAGACCCACAATGAGTGAAGAAATGCAAGTGGGCATCTGTGAGTCGCAAACGTACTTCTGTGCATAACCAGTCCTAAAATGCCTGAAAACCAATGAGTCGGAAAGGAAAGTTATTACATCTGCCCACAGTAGTATGTGGCCATAATTGTAATAGTTTCATTTTAAAATATGAATCCTTTGAGTTGTTTTTTTGTTGTTGTTGTTGTTTTTTAGTAACTTACCTTATAACTTCCTCATAACCCTTATAGTTGCACTGAAACTCGGAATATAAAGCCATTCGCTGGGTCTTGAAATCAAGAGGATGGGCTGTGTACCTGATCAGCCATTATAGAAAACCAGAAATGATGCACTGTTTCTCCCACTCCCTCCTTCCCCATCCCTCCCTCCTTCCTTCTTTCTTCCCTTTTGCCTTCCTTTCTTTCTTGCATTTAATAAGTACTTACTACCTACATGCCATAATTATGGGAATATAAAAATAAAACAGAACTATCATGTTTCTAAATATAACACAAAACCATAGGAAAGGAGAAGCACCAAATTTGTTATGTGTTTTTCAGAAGCTTTCAGAAATGTTTTCCATGAAGTGTGTTAAAGAAAATATATAAGCGTGTAGGGAATAGTGGACTTCAGGGTTTTTTCTAACCTGGCAAAGAGAGTGGCTTACTTAATTCAGGGCAAGTATATATTTAAATTTTACCATTTGGAAAACATGTGCTTCCTAGATAATAGCAAACAAAATAAAAATTGATGTCTGAGTTTCGGGCTTGCTCTACAGGGTGTGGGAGTAGATATGCTTCAAAGAGTACAACATTCCATTCCATCTGTACATTTTAGCGTGGTAACTGTTTTAAATATGCATCCACACTGTGGGACTAGGGTTTGAAGGGGCTTCTTCTTCCATAAGTGGAAAGCTGTCTACCAGTAGGCTCCAAACACTGTGATAAACCCTCTGGGAGCTACAGGTGTGAGTGACCTGGGTCTCAACTTCAAGTGATGTTCTGGTGAGGGAGAGAAAGAGAAGTTGTGTTCTCACACGAAAGTGTGGCGGACTGATGAGAAATGTGAAGCAGCACAACAAACAGGGGTTCAGAGTGGAGTAAGGCAATCCTGGAAAAGAATCAAAATTGCTTACTGCCTTCTGGGATGAATGTGGAGAGATAAATTAGGATTCTACAGGAGTAGGGAGGAAAATCGAAAGAATCATGGCCTAAGGAAGAGCACAGCAGAGACAAGAGGTGATAGGCCTCCACGGTCTGCTCCCACACGTGCTGTTGGAATGAAGTTGGGAATGGGGACAGGGGAGGTCAGTTTGGCATTAGATTCACTGGGTTTAGGAGGACGGAGCCTCAGTGAAGAATAACAGAAGAGATTAAGGCTCATTCTGCCGGCCACAACTGGCCCTATCCATCTACTGATGATCAAGTGTGCTTGTCCTCTGGTCTAGATAATTGCAGACATCAGTGCCCTTAGCAATCATTCTTCTGGGGTGACTGGGGTGAGCAATACTTGACTTTGTGTGCACAGTCTGAGGTCATTCCTGCAAAGTCACATTTACTGGGGTGACAAGGCAAAACCACATTGTGAAGTACATCAGTATACCTTGGGTCCAGTCACCTGGGGAAGAAGTAATGTGTACCCCTCATTGAAACACGGATCCTCCATAACGTGTTTTGTTTGTTGCGTAACGCTCCGAGTATGACAGGATTTAATGATACCATATTGGACAGCCAGTCACTGAGAACAATGGTGGTTGTCAAAGTCTTTCTCATTTTTAATTTGTCCTGGCTCCTCTTCACGGGACCGCAAAGCTGTGTCCCCAGCCAGCCTCTGTCCTTAAGCCTACGCACCCCAGTTGTGGCGACTCGCCATGTGGTCCCTCTCTTCTGGAATCATGCATGCTGCACGTCTGTTTTCATGGTGAACAATGAAGAAATTGCAATTGTTTCCATCCACACTCAGCTTAATGAGGATTGCCTGGTAATAGCAGCAGTT
Organism: Rhinolophus ferrumequinum; assembly: GCF_004115265.2. Classification (NCBI taxonomy): domain Eukaryota; kingdom Metazoa; phylum Chordata; class Mammalia; order Chiroptera; family Rhinolophidae; genus Rhinolophus; species Rhinolophus ferrumequinum. The sequence goes on from NC_046302.1 coordinate 58,225,829, forward strand.
CCATGAAAATCTAAAACTTTTCAGTTACAGGAAAAGCTCCTACACATAGGTCATTATGTCCCAATTCAGAGACTTTCCAGAAGAATGAAACAATACGTACACAGTTGTATTTTTTGTTTTTCCTCCTGGATCATAGAGGACTAATGAAGAAAAAGGGGGAAATAATACGCTGGCTAGGTATGAAAAACTAACTGATTGTGATGGTAATAGACGATTACATCATGCATTACCATGGCAACTAAACTTATAAAATAACAATTATGTTAGCAAAAGTTATTTGAAATAGCTTCCTTGATAGTTGATATATAACCCCAGTGAAAAGATGAGACAGATAAATAGAAAGATTTGTTCTTTCAATTGAGGTTTGATTCACTATCTGTCTCTGTTCTTGATTTTTCCCCATTATACTCTGAACTTCTTTAAAGGAAAGAAATATCGTTTTGTCTCTTTGATGGAATAAAAGCAACGCTTAAACCTTTTCCTCTACCTTTTTTCTGTTTTGGAAGAGCTCTACCATTATTTACTCAAAAGGAAGCTGTACACACATACAGCGGGTACAACGCATGTCACAATAAGAAAAATACCGTGGGGAAGTATTTCCCAGAACCAAAAAATCAAATGAAAATAAAGCGTCAATGAAACCAGCTGCAAAGTTCACTTCCATTTTGGAGGCACGAAATGGAAGTGGTTTGAATCTATTCCTTGTGTGAGTTAGGTTTCATTTTTGTTCAAATCCACAGTATGAAAGAAACAAAATAGGCTAGATGTATCCGGTAGAAATGGAGTTTGTTTATTCAAATCTACCTTGTAAGTACCATGCTACAAAGTCCTTTTAATTTTTAAAAAGCTATTTAAAGTTCTACAGACTCAAATATTCCTAATAATTTAGTGACCTGATAGACTTACTTTACAGCCAATGTTTTTCTCTTCCTTTCTCTTTCTTTCTTTCTTTCTTTCTTTCTTTCTTTCTTTCTTTCTTTCTTTCTTTCTTTCTTTCTTTCTTTCTTTCTTTCTTTCTTTCTTTCTTTCTTTCTTTCTTTCTTTTCCTTTTTCTTTCTTTCTTTCTTTTCTTTCTTTTCTTTCTTCTTTCTTTTTATTTCTTTCTTTTCTTTCTTCCTTTCTCTTTTGTTCTTTCTCCTTTTTTTCCATTTCAAAAAATGTGGAAAACATTAGCTAAAATTGTGTTGGTCTGCACAATTTTATTCTGTTAAAGACAGGTTTTATGATACATTTAGCCCTTTAAATGACACTAATAGTCTCTGGAGACACGCGGGTTTTCCTCTAGTGCAACAATTAAGTCCATTTCAATGCTATTTGGATAAGTTGAAACAATTCAGTTACTGTATGTCTGCTCCTAGGTATGTACTGTAAGCCCAGAGGAGAGGACCAAAAGTTACCTAAATAATAAAGTTTTAGTCAATTTTAGACGTGTACCAAACTGTTCGCTTTTTCCATATTTCACTCCCTTATTTTTCTCTCACTTCTTATACAAAGGGAATAGTAATAAGACCTTCTGAGGTGTGTGCTAGTCAGAGGAGTGACTCGGTAATAGGCATTATTAATCACAGTTGGGTTCTTTTCTTCTCCCTCCCTGGAGTTTGAAATGTGTTTCCCACTAGAACCATAATTTGACTTATTTACCTTATTTTTCTAATCAAGTAACTTAGAATAAATATGTGTGCATAATGACACATACACATTCTGCTTTTCGGGTGAAAGCATATTTTGGTAGTTAGAAATCGGTTCAGACTATATATTTGTATGCTGCTCAATTATAATCAAATTATTACTGACTGAGAAATAAGGAAGTCAGAGGAAGTAATTTAGTGAATTCCACATCTACACATTTGGCTTAGCTCATACTTTTAAGTTTAATCGTTGGGAGAAAAGTCGAGGTCCAGGAATGCCTCCACTCCACAAAAGGTCCCCAGGTGATATTATTCACTTCTGTCAGACATCTGATCTGTTGAAATTACCTTATTAGAAAAATTGCTGGCAAAAAAGTTCTCTTATTTTTTTATTATTATTATTATTTTTTTTTTTAATATGGGCACATGTTCTTTTGTCATTCTATGGGAAAAGACATACAGATTCTGAATAAAGCTGGAAAAATGGTTTCAAGATTTTGGAGTCTTGAAAGCATTCTGCATGCATTTCCACCTCCCTGGTGTCTCATCTCTAACTCCAGAAGAATCAGCAAAAGGAAACAACTACCAAAACAAACACATGAACCACACAGGGGACACCTTTCAGAGCCTGGTTTTAACTGCTAATCAAGTTGAGATCATGATAAACGTAGTTTCACAGTTACTGCTGTTTTCACGATTTCCTCTTAATTTATTAATATAATAATACTCAGAAAACAGAGAATCTTGTCAGTGGCCATCAAGAGATCACAGATGAATAAGAAACATGGATTTTCTTCATTGTTTCTCCCCAGACAGTAAGGGTGCCAACGAGAAGTAAGTGTCTCTCCAGCCCAAGGCGCACCTCGTTCTTCAGAAGATCCGATTCTTATACCCACTTCCTCCTTCAGTAATCCAACAGCACATGGCATCTCAAACTCTTGCCTCATGGTTGTGCCAGTCTCCATGGTGACTGTGTCTTGTGCATCTTTTTGTCCTATCTCCCCAGGGAGATTATAACTTCCTTACATGGTAAAGCCACGAGTTGGCCCTTGTTGATGCTCCGTGAAACTTCTGTGATATTTTAAAATGCTGTGGGCTCATACCAGGTCCTCCAGGATTTGGGGTCAATAGTCACATTAAAGTTACTGTATATATACCATTGAGTATATATTAATGGTGGGGGCAGAGAAAGGACTAGAGAAACCGAGGTAGTAAATGTTTCACCATGGAAGCATAGAAAGGAAATGAGTTTTGCAAATCCAAAAGAAACACGGAGCAAATATGGATTTATTTTCTTTTTATATATTTTTGTTTTATTGGTGAATGGATGTTTTCTTCGGTGTGGGGATTACTCAAGTTGAAGATATAATATGTATCTTTGTGATAAAAATTTTAAAATGTGTATACTTAGTGCCAAACAAACAGCTATTTCTTCAGCAAGTTTTCTGGTTCAAAAGTGTAGAAAACACAATTTTATTGTCTTAAACAAGAGAGTTGTAAAGATAAATGAAGATGTCTTAAAGGGACTTTGCAGTAGTCATAGAAGGCAATAGATTTTTAAATGCAATGCATTTTTAAGTAATTAATTTTCGTAAAATGCTTTCAAATTGTCCGTGGGAATGCAATTTCTATGGTAAATGTAAGGTGGAATGTCTGGAGCTTGTACTAGAACTTCAATATTGAAAGGCTAAATGTACACTTTCTCTTTCTTTCTCTCTGTAATTGGACAAAGAGAAAGTTAGTGTAGTGCTCAGACTAATATATTAGAAGAGGAGGTAGGGATCAATACAATTTTCAAACTGAATAAGCTCTCACTGCTTTTATTTCTCTCGTCATTTACGAAACAAAATGCCTTCAATATTTCTGTCCACATTTTTAATACAACAAAGAATCTCTAAGCCGGATAATGTTATTAATATAATGATGATTGTTCCCTAAATTTCTCCTGGGTATTAAAATGTTAAAGTCTCATTATATATTGTTAATTTCTTATCATAACCAGGTTCTCATCCCAAATATCTTAAAATTAACAGAATTGTTATCAAATTCACAAAATATGTGAATATAAATAAGCCAGGAACCATGTAAAATGTTGAGAACTAAAAATAAATAAAACACAGTTTCTATGATTAAGGATCCATAGGGTTTGGTTAACACTGAGTTCAATTTATCTCTGATCTCTAACAAAGAAGACATTGAGCCAATTTGAAAAACTTTAGACTTACAGAAAACGAGAAGTTTTTACTGTTTGTAATTTTATCTTATTATTTATTATTTAGCTCAAAGTATAAGTGTCACCATAAAGCAGAATTAAAACAAATTCACGATTCGGGGGAACACTGTTAGACCAAAGTCCTCCTAACAGGAGAGATAAATGCGTCATATCAAGAATAATCTATTTTTTTCTCAATTCTTATAAACCATCGATAATATTTTCTCATTCTAGTCAGAAGAGCATAGACTTAGGAATAAACACAATCTGGATTCAAATCCCAACTACGTTTCTCATGAGCTCAGTGACTTCAGGTAAATCACTCTACCCATCTGAAGAACCGTTTTCTCTATGCTAAGAGTGGAGTCAGGTTCTCCAGATGACCAAAGAAACAGAGCTGATAAAGCCCTTATCACGTGAGGCACTCGTCCCGTGGTAACTGAAGTCCCTTACCTCATGTGTAGTCCCTCGTCTTCCAAATTATGAAAATGTGATCACTACCAATAAAAATGTGGCTGTGTATGAATATTTTAAATTTAAAATGGTAGCAGGATGAACCGAAACTTTATGCTTCTGGAGGAGCGGCTGGTGAAAGATGAGATCATCCTGAAGCTTTTATTTTCAAATCCCAACAATTGTAAGAAGTTCATGGATTTCTGTTTTCCGTTTATTTCAAATAAATAGTGTGAGTTTGTTTTTGAGGTATGTCACAAAAGGAACATGCTTGTTACAATCACAGCATGCAGACGTTCTGGGGCAGATTTTAAGACTCTAGAAACTGACATTTTAGATTCAAAGCCCAGCTCCCGCCTTTCCTAACTGTTACTTTGGAAGAATGACTTATTCTCTCTGAGTCTCAGCACACTCCCTTAAAAACAGGGTGTCCATCAGGTTATTATTATACTTTAATAAGATAATGCATGCTAAGTGCTTAGCACAGTACTTGGCACAGGATACATGGCTACAAACAGCAGCTATTACAATATTGATGATGAAAACTATGACGATGTGGCAAAGTAGACCTGGGGTCGAATGGTAAACACCTTACCTTTCTGTTAAATTATGGAAGCATTGCTCTTAAAGAATTTGGCTAGACCACAGCTTTAGGAGCTTAAGAGCGCAGGTTCCTAGCTCTATGTGGCATTGGAATGGATAAAAACGTTGAGAAAGTCCAAGACTGGAAATAGTTATTCCCACATCCAATGATGTTGATAATTACAACCTAAATGCCAAACCTGGTAAATATTTTAGCATCATTATTTGGATCTAGGCCACACTTAGAAGAAATTGGGTTAAGTGCTTGGTGCTCAATTCATAAAGAAGAGATGATATTCTAAATATCTTTTCAAGGCAAAAATAAGCTAAACAAAGTACTCTTGTAATTCAAAAGTAAGAAAGAAGAAGAGTTTAAAATATTCTCACATCTCTAGTTTATGTTTAAAATTTGGTTAGATGCAAGACAGCATCTCAGATTACACGTCTATGAATTTCATAGCCATTATCAGTTTCGGCATTTCGTGGAACTATTTAAAAACACAAGTACAGCCGAATGGATAAGACACTGTTCCAGTCACCTTCCCCAGGCACATAAGTACATAGAATAAAAACCTGTGCATAACTAGCATGCTATTTCTGTAGGTGATGCGACTATGACACGAGTCCCCAACCTCAGGCCTGACTTGGATGCCCTCACCACCACCTTCTATAGTTTCACTGGGCTTGAACAGTGGTGGAAATCTGTCCTATGCTCAGATGAAGGTTGTACTTGCTTCAAATTGCCAGCAAAGCAGCAAACAAACATGTAAAGATTGCAGTGAGAGAAGCTTCCCAGCTGCCCACCAGCCCCTGCCTCCTCACAGACCTGGGAGATGAGGAATCGTGACCAGGGTGCTGTCCATTTCATTCTGCTTTCTTGAGTAGGGCTAGAAGAAGATGACACACACCCCGGGAACTGGGGTGCTGATGTTTGAACGTTGTTCATCCAGACTGCTTTTGCAGTGAACAAAAAAGGACTGAGAACATCTTCTTCAGTGGTACCCACAAAAAGACAAACACCAGAGACAGGTTCAAATATGTCATGTCACAGAAAAATCGCCACCCAGTGGCTCTTACTGAAGCCAGCACCTGAGAAGTAGCTCTTCCGCAATGATCTTAGATGAGACTCCAGGCGACAGAGGTGTCACGAGAAAAACGTTTCATCAGAGCAGGGCAACACAGTTTGCAACTGATTCTTCGAAAGCATAACAAGTTGGGAAAGATGTAGGGTTATCCCCTTGCATTCCGACGTGCTCAATTGAGAGTGATGGAGAGGTGAGAGTAACAGAATTCGGCCTCATCGCTCTGTGCACAGCCTGGAAGAAGCACCATTATTGACACCCCATTGACGTCCGCGGCAATTATAAATATCACAGCACTTCACTTACAGGAGAACTCAAGGCACGGGGGCGGGGCCTGGGTGCCCACACAACGTCGTCAACATCATCCTTCATGGGTGTTCCTAGAAAAAAGGCTCAAATCCCTACTCTGGGTCAGGGACAGGCAAACGTTTTCCATGAAGGGCCACTCAGTAAACAGTTTAGGCTTTGTGGGCCCCACGGCCTCCATTGCGTCTAATGAACTCTGCGGGGATCGGACAGGACCAGCCTTCCACAATATATAAAGGAGTGGGCACGGCTGTGTGCCAATAAAACTTTATTTGTGGAAAGTGAAATTTGAACTTCATACACCTTGAAATATCATTCATCTTCCGATTTTTTTTAAAATCATGTAAAAATGCAAAACACTTCTTAGCTAAGGGGCCAACACAATCAGGTGGCAGCTGGACTGGGCCCCCAGTCCAGTTTGAGGATTCTTGATGGGGACCATTAAGAAAATGAAGAGACCAATCGCGAGTTCATGATGGATTAGGATTTGTGACAAACACTAAAATGATTAAATGTGTACAAATATCCAAATACTTTCTACAAATATGAAGGATGAAATATTTCCAATAGAAAACATGTTGTTTAAAAATCACAAGATATAAACAGGTGTGAACCTGGAAATGCAGCAGAAAGTGTTTTTTAAAATCCTCATACTGTTTGTTTAAAGGGAGAAAATTTCTACCATTTAAAATCTTAGTTAGAATAACACAATATTGATTTTGAAAGTTTTAGCTAACTGCTGGTGAAATGTAGAGCACGGCTTCTACTTTCCGAGTCACAGAGAAAATAAAAGAATAAAGAAAATGAAATCTATATGGCAAAAATCAGGAAACAAATAGTCATGAAAATAATTCTTTCAAAATGCAATATTAGAAGAGAGGACTAAGACCCCACATTCTCATTTATTGAATAAAAGGTGACCTATGCAGTCACAACTACAATTCATTTAGAAAACATAATACAACAGGAAACTAATAATAAAATTTTAAGGAAAAATTCTTCTTTTACCTTTAAAAATACTCTTGCAGATTACTCTTTGGTCACAGAGGAAATTAAAAGTGTAATAATAGAAAAAAATAAAACATGAATTTTACAGATTAACGTCTATGTAACTACGGCGGTACCCACAAGTGATTATTCCCTCGTCGGCATTCTGTATGGAAAGAAAACAAATGAAGTGTTCAAATCAGGTATTTACAAAACAATGTCAAACCTTCCCAATTTAAAAAAAAAAGCAGAAGGGAAAATATAAAGAAGAAAAACAAAACCAGTAAATCAGGAAAGCAAACTCTAGAGTGGAGGAATGGCTTCCTGAACCGGATATTTGGAGCAGTGGGGCCGGCGCGGCCCTGAAGGGCACCAGACGGGCGCTGTGGGGTGGGTGACGCGCGGTGCTGGCTGTGCGCTCTGGTCACCCACCGCACGGCAGGCCCTTTCATGAGCCCAGTGGGTAGCTCCTGGTGGGTGAGGAAAGACAGTGGCTTTCCTTCACCTGCAGAATCACCCTCGTGCATTCAGTTACTAAGTTCAGTTAGTCTAGCGAATGGCCGCCAAGTCCCTTTGGAGAAAGAGAGTGGAACTCGCTAGTGCTGTAACTAAGTACAAGACGCAAGACCGGTTCTCAGCGAGACCTGTTTTTCCTTCTTCAACTGATGGACTTTCGTCTGGAAACTGGGCAAGGGATCATGATTTCACCCCAAGTGACATAGGACCTCTGATGGCTGATTTTTATAAACTTTGATGACATATGTGAAGCAATCCCTTCATCCACTCTCTACAAACATCTCAGTCCACTGGCCACAGAATCTGTGGGTCCAGGCCCCCTGCTGACAGGGCTACCGTGAGTGTATTCATGATACCGCGAACCCTGGAGGTCTGGCTCCATGCCCAGGAGGGAATTCAGAGAGTGGGGGAGATTTGCAAATTCTCTCACACGAAGATTTTGATATTTTATTGTTCAATTAAACCGTCAACATTTGTCCTGAGGTTAACATACGTTGTTTTTCTCCCTTTCCTCAGAAAATTGTCCCACTAATCCATATTTTTCACGTCTATTTCAAATTAATTACTCTGAGGCATATTTTCATTCTTTTAGTCTCTTTTTAGTCTTTACTATCTTCTTCTAGAGATGTTATTTTCCCCCCAAAACATTGTACTGTTAAATTAATCATGAACTCCTTGGAGATAGGAGCTGTATTCACTTTTGGGTCCCCAGAGTTGCACAAAATGCCTATTACTTGGTGAGCACTACGTAAGTGTTTGTTGATTGAATGGATTAATTAATATATCCGCAATAACTTGCTTATGTGTACACTGCATTTGTAAGTAAATATATACCTTATTCTCCATGAAATATTGATGTTGACAGTCATCCATACTCTGTTACAAGCCAACGAAGACCTTTGATTTGAGTTCTATTCAGGTGATGCTGAACTGCGGTCAGCTAACATAGTTCACAATTTCAATTAAATTAATTGTAGCTACCAGTTTGGCCCCAGAATATGCTATTTTCCACAGCACTGGTGGAGAACAGGGTGCAGGAGGCTACATATTGAAATCTGTGGTCTTTGTGGACTCGTCAAGGTGAAATTGAGGACTGTAATGTGAGTCCTTCCATCTTAATCATCTATTTTCCTTAGGCCACTTGTCATCTGTTGGCCACAAAGAGAATTCTAAGTTTTCCATCCTTGTGTTGGCACATGACATACTGGATTGAATCCCATTCGAGGATGTTTCTTTCTAGGTTGAAATGAAGGAAAAGGTTGAATTCAAAGGTCACATGTTTTTCTTTATAAAGATCGCTAAATAGGATCATATGAACGTGCTGTGTGTCTGAGGTACAATGCAGAGAAATAGAAAGATGGATTTATTTCCTTTTCAAACTCGGTTCCCATTTGATTTAACTGAAATAATTGCCATTGACTATCTTCCCACAGGTCAACTTCATTCTCTCAGAAATGGATGACCACATGAAACGAACTCACAACAGTATTCAGGCTGAATTCAAGGGAGGCCAAATCAAAATGTACGATACCATCTATCTCCTGGCTCGAAGATCCTTTGTCCTGTTTTCTCTCCCTCGAAGCCATGCTACGTTAATTTATCGTTATTAGTGTCTGCCACTGAAGGCCACTTATCACCCAGTGGATGAGACAATATGCTGGTTAGCAGTCCCTGCAGAAGTAATGCAGGCCTCGAATGACAATGCCGTGCATTTCTTTGTACGAAAAACCCTGTGATGGCATCATGAATATTTAACGGGGGGTATCTGTTTGTGAATGTGTGTGTGTGTGTGTGTGTGTGTGTGTGTGCTCACCAGCCCGTGAGAGCCACAGTGAAATGATCCCTAACCAAAAGTGTGCGAGCAAACAACTAATGTAAGTTCCAAACACCGCGGGACACCGTGCCAGCACTTGGGGAGCTGATTAGCTGCTGAGCGGGAGACTCTGTGAAACTAAGAGACCTCGGCAACTTCACATACCAGGCGAGAAAAATAAAAATAGAAACGGAAAAACAGAGTCAAAATGGAACAACAGACAGACAAATATGAGCTGAAAACCGTTAGTGTCAATTACCTCCGTGCAGCTCATATATGACCAAACATAAAAATGGTTTAGGGATTGAGTTGCTGAAAAATTCAACAGATAGAGGGAACTGGGGCATATTACCATCCTTCTGGAAGGCTTAATTTGGGGTGTGGGGAAATACAGTTACAGGTTTCATATTTTTAGCCACTCAGATGAGCACCACTTTTTAGTGAGAAAGAAAATGACAACAAATGGATTCTGTGGGCGAGAGGACAATAGAACGACAAGATGATCTCTCTCTAAAATGAGTCCTTTCTATTTAAAAGCAGAAAAAAGCTGCTCTTATCAGATTAAAAGGACAGGGTAAATACTGTGTCAACAGAAAAAAATTAGTCGTTTCAAATAGGGCTACTAAAGGGAGGCTGACGTTTTTCAGGACATGCACTATAGCAGACCTGGAGAGAGCGTCAAGAGGTTTGCTGGGACACCAGCCGTGTCCCCACCTCACCACCACCACCCCCCCCACACACACACAGCCAGGAATAAGGGCCAGGAAACATGTGCCCGTTCAACAAAATATGAGGTGACAAACAAGAGTATAGACTGGGGAGTTCATAGCTGCTGAGCTAGGGAATTGGATGGTTGGTGAGGATTTCAAGGGACTGGACAGAGAGTCAAGAGATATACCCTGTAGTCTTGGTCCCCAAATGCCCTAGGGAAGTTGTCACTCATATCTTTTGGCCTTGAGATCTCCATCTTTAAAATGAAAGCATGGCACTTAATGACTGTAAGGACATTGTTGGTTTCAATATTTAAAGAAAATCAGGTGGCAGCAAAATCTGAGATACACATTTAGCAGAGATGTGTGTAGACTAAACCTATCTTTACTATGCTGAGTCTTCCAATCTATGAACAAGATTACCTCGCCATTTGTTTAATTCTTTGATTTCTTTCATCAGCATTTTCTAGTTTTCAGCATACATGCTCTACACATATTTTGTAATAGAGTATGTTGACATGAATATTTCACAGAGAATAAGGTATGTATTTACTTACAAATGCAGTACACACATGAGCTAGTTATTGTGGCTATATTAATTTCTTATTATTCACTAGTCGAGGTGATTCAGGAGTGCACCAAATAGATCCCCTGCCCTCAAGAAATTTACCATCTAGTTGGGGGCAGGGCAGACAGCAAGCATATTAGCAAAGACGTAAGCAGATCCAAGATAATATAATTGCATGATTAAAGTCATCTTTTCTTCCGAAAGACTCTTCTTAAAATCAAGACTGAAAGGATATTTTCTTAATATTAGGAACATAATTATATCAAACAAGTAGTCTATATACTTAATGGGGGGAAACTGAAGGCAACCCATTTAAAATCAGATCCTGGATGAGAATATCTGGTTATTTAACTGTTATTTAACAGTGTTACAAAAATTTATTGATGGTTTACCATGATAAAAAGGTGACATACAACTATAGGATTTGATAAAATAAAATTGTTATTTTATTATGTGAGGCAATATAAATACCTATTTATTGAGATAGTTAATTAATATTTACTCAATAAATAAAATCCAAGATATCAATAAAAAATTCAGACAAAAAGAAGGATTGATAGTTAATAAATGGGTTTGATAAGAGGGTAAATTATAAATATATAAAAATAAAATAAATCCTAAAAGAAAATACAATGGAAGCAAGATCTGTGTCACAATTTCAACCAGAATATATCATACCAAGGGATTAAAACATAAAATTGTTAATTTTTCAGTATATAAAAAAACTGAAATACATAAACTCTTTAATAAATGAAAACATACTGATCATTTTTCTCTATAGGGTGACTGAATATTTTTAAAATAATTCATTTCTCCACAAATTAAAATAATTACAATTCAAATTCTAAATTGCCTAGGGAATAATAAATGGGTGAAAATATAAGGGATATTTTGAAAAACAAGAGTATGTAGGAGGCATGCAGCTAATTTTGCCAAGCATTAATTCATAGACCTAAGGATAGTCATGCTTACTAGTGAAACAGAATGGAAGACCACAAACAGATCAATTTTTTATACATTATACATTAAATTAGTCATACATTACTTATAATTGAAAACATAGATTAATTATTAAGGGGAATAAAAGTAGTTTTGTACCTCCCCCAAATTATCTATAATGATAAACAAAAGAATGAATAAACAGTTCATTGTAAATGGATGCTAACTGGACTTATTGTGGTCATTTTGCAATATATACAAATATTGAATCATTATGTGTACACTGAAATGAATATAACGTCATATATCAATTATATCTCAATAAAACAACTAACATAGTCAATAAACTAGAAAAGAAAAATCACATGATCATATCGACAGATGTAGAAAAAAGCTTTTTTTTATGTTTTTTGTTGTTTTTTTAAATTTATTTATTTTTTAAATTTATTGGGGTGACAATTGTTAGTAAAATTACATAGATTTCAGGTGTGCAATTCTGTATCACATCATCTATAAATTACATTATGTGTTCACCATCCAGAGTCAGTTCTCCTTCCATCACCACATATTTGATCCCCCTTACCCTCATCTCCCACCCCCCAACCCCCTTACCCTCTGGTAACCACTAAATTACATTCCCCAGATTAATATTCAAACCCCGTGGCCATCTTGTGGTTACTGATTGTTTTCTAATCCCCTCACCTTCCTTTTTACCCCCACCCCCCCCGCCCATCTAGCAACCCTCAGTTTTTCCTCTTTGTCTCCAAAACTGTTTCTGATTAGTTCATTCACTTATTCTTTTCTTTAGATTCTGCATATAAGTGAGATCATATGGTACTTATCTTTCTCTGTCTGACTTATTTCATTTAACATAATATTCTCTAGGTCTATCCATGTTGTTGCAAATGGTAAGCTTTCTTTCTTCTTTATGGCTGTGTAGTACTCCATTGTATAAATGTACCACAGTTTCTTAATCCAGTCATGAAAAAAACTCTTTGAATTTGATAAAATCTGCCACCAACTCGTGATTTCAAAAAAAAAAAAAAAAAAAAAAACTTTAAGTAAACTAGGAATAATAGAAAGGAACCTTCTCAACTTGATAAAGATTATCTACAAAAAAGTAATAGCTAACATCATATTTAATGGTGAGAACCTTGAATCTTTTCCACTAAGATCAGGCATAAGGCAGGGATATCCCCTGTTAGTACTCCTTTAAAGTATTCTGGCTAATGCTGTAAGACAAAAAAAAAGAAAACCAAAGGTGTGCCTCTAAGGAAGGAAGAAAAAAAATTGTTTTTGTTTACAGATGACATGCTCATCTATGTAGAAAATCTGAAGGAACTGACAAAAACAAACTCTTGGAACTAATAAGCAATTATAGCAAGGTTTCAGGATACAAGATTAATATACAAAAGTTAATTGCTTTTCTATATACCAGCAATGAACAAGTGGAATTTGAATTTAAAAACACAACACCAATTACATAGCACCCCCAAAATGAAATACTTTAGTAAAAATTTAACAAAATATGTACAACAGCTGTATGAGGAAGACTGAAACTCTAATGAAAGGTGTCAAAGTAGAACTAAATAAATGGAGATATACCATGTTCATGGATAGGAAGTCTCAATTTTGTCAAGATGTCAGTACTTCTCAACTTGATCTATAGATTCAAATGCAGTCTCAGTCAAAACCCTAAGAAGTTCTTTGTGTCTGTGTGTGTGTTGATGTTGGCAAAGTGATTCTAAAATTTATATGGAGAGGCAAAAAACCCAGAATACCTAACACAATATTGAATGAGAAGAACAAAGTTGGTGGACTGACACTACCAACTTCAGGACTTACTATAAAGCTACAGTGATCAAGACAGTTTGGTATTAGCAAGAGAATAGACAACTAGATCAATGGAACAGACTAGAAAGCCCAGATATAGTCTCACAAAGGAGCAAAGGCAATACAGTGAAGATAGTCTCTTCAACAAATTCTGCTGGAACAACTGAATATCGACATGCAAAAACATGAATTTAGACACAGACCTTGCACCTTCACAAAAATTAACTTAGAATAGATCCTAGACCTAAATGGACTATCATTCAGTGCTGAAAAGAAATGAGTTCTCGAGCCATGAAAAAAGACATGGAGGAATATTAAATGTACATTACTAAGTGAAAGAAGCCAATCTGAAAAGGCTACATACTGTGATTACAACTATATGACATTCCAGAAAAGGCAAAACTATGTCAACAGTAAAGATCAGTGGTTGCCAGAACTGAACAAGAGAGAGATGAATAGGAAAAGTACAGAGGAATTTTAGGGCAGTGAAACTGTACTGTATGATACTGTAATGATGGATACATGTCATCGTACATGTGTCCAAATCCCTGGAATGTACACCACCAAGAGCAACCCTAAGGTAACCTATGGACTTTGGGTGATAATGAGGTGTCGATACAGGTTTATCAGTTATAACAAAGGTAATATGTGCATGTGTGGGGGAAAGAAACATATGGGGAATCTCTGTACTTCCCTGTGGTACAGAGCATTATCATAATGGATGATGATTTATGGCACACTTTAAAACACACCTTCTGTCAACCGTAGCTCACAACTGACTGACGGCACCGAACAAGTTGAAATTTGCCACACACTGTTACTAAGGTTCTAGGTGCCACTTCCTGTACTGAAGATTCCTGGCTTTCCGTTGGATGGCACTCAGCAGCAGCATTCACCGTGTTGTGTGATCACAATGGAAAGGCTACATGTCACACATCGCTTCTGATACAGCAATTTCTGTCAAATGAAAACATTACAGAGTGTCCTCATGAACCTTATTCACTGGATCTGGCTCCGTGTGACTTCTGGCTCTTCCCAAAGTCAAAATGATTCAGGACACTGAGGCAGCCATGACAGCACAACTAAAGACACTCACGAAAGAGGACTTCCAGAACTGCTTCAGAAAGTGGCAAGAATGATGGGATAATTGTGTTCAAAGCCGGGGGTAGGGGTGGGGGAATTTTGACATTCACCATATATTTTGATCATACCTCATACACTCCTGTTATTTTGATCTATTTTATTCATAAAAATGCTGTATTTTTAAAAATTTCCATTTTGTAAATATAGACCAAACAATATCTTGGTTCCTTTTAGCATCCCATATTTATTGCAAGTTTTTATTTTTAAAAAAGGAAAATAAAGGAACAGTCATTGATTCTCCTAAAGATACAAGTGTCTTCTGTGTTTTATTGTACAATTGTGAGGACAAAAGAAACAGAAATTACAGATCCAGGTAATTGTACTTTTTCAGACTAATGTTGCTGAG
Source organism: Rhinolophus ferrumequinum (assembly GCF_004115265.2). NCBI lineage: Eukaryota > Metazoa > Chordata > Mammalia > Chiroptera > Rhinolophidae > Rhinolophus > Rhinolophus ferrumequinum. Next base: position 58,240,947 of record NC_046302.1, read on the forward strand.
CTCCAGGCATTTTCTTCACATAGCCCCTTCTCTGTGGGCCGTATCCCTTCCTTCCTGTTTCTTCCTTCTGCATTCTATGCCCACAGGGAGTGACATGGCAGACGTTTGGCAGCCCTGTTTCTTATGAGCTACCCCACAGGTGCCTCTGGAGAACTTTCCATGGTGCCTGAAAGGTGACCAAAATAAGGAAACGGTAGGAGATGGGAGACAGTCATCCATCTGTCAGTTTTTACCTGACTTCATATCAAAATCAAATCCAGATTTTAGAAATAACTCTTAGTGGGCTCCACTGTCTACAACGCAGTTCCATTTCCTGGTTTTCCGGGAGTCTGAGCCCTTAGAGAAGGTGTGGGCCCGCTCTTTCCAGAAAGCCTGGCTGACCGCATGTCACCCCTGAGACTTACAGGTGCGGCCGGCATCCGCGAGCCAGACACCAGGAATAAGTCCTCCCGATGTGTCAGGAGAGGCACAACTACCGCACTGAGATCCGCAGGCCCGGGGGTTTTGACACATGACACAGTTTCGGGGAGCTGGTCACAATCTTAAGAGGCTTTATTTTCCCCCTGGCTCCTGCGACTCCCCTTTCCTTGACTGCAGGCTGGCCTAGAGTTGACATGACATGGGGCACGTGGGGGCTTAACTGTCAACTCAACAGTGCAGAAACATGCTCGCCAAAAAGGGAAATAAAATGGACTGTAAACTTTTAGCAGGATATGAAATGCTGGTTTCTGGGTGAAATTTTGGTGGCTAAGACACAGAGAAGAATGAAGTGTTCACAAGTCGGTTCACCCATTTAATCTGCTCCCCTACGTATCCTCCCTCCATCCCGACCACCACAACCGCTTCCCTTAATGACACACCTCTAGAGGGGCTGTCACTGGACATAATGGACTTGTGCATATGCCTTATCAGTCAGCTTCTTTCATGCTCCTGAAGGAGATCAGGAAATTCCATTAGGTCTCCTACCTGCTTCGCTCACCCGCGGGGCCGGCAGAGTTACCCCAAGGCAGCCCGTTCCTGTAACAGTCACCTGAACCAGCAGACAAGGCGCCCTGTCAATCTGACCCTCTCGTGCACGACAGGGCTTCCTGCAGAAAACAGAGTGCATGGTGGGAATGCTTCTTAGTGTTTCCAGTGAGGATGGAGAACTAGGAGGGGCACCAGGAGGGAGAAAAAATGGAAAAGAAGAAAGGGAGGCAAATTACTGGAATCTACCAGAGACAAGTACAAATCAATTATCCTAAAAAGCAGATGTAAAATGAAGCCGCACAAATATATAAGGCACTTACATTGTATTAAAATAATGCTGAAATTATAGAGCTGTCATCCAGACCTGCAAGGTGCCTCTCCCTGCGTGAGGTGGTTTTGTGCCTCTCGGGGAAGGATGCTGGGGGCTGACACGAGAGTCACTGCACAGACAGGCAGTGGTGGGGCTATCCTGGGGCCTGGGCTACAATCCGAGTGCAGTGCCCCCAGCGGTGGGGTGTGCTTCTGCTCCAGGGAACCGGCCTAGTGGAGCGAGCTGAACCACCACTGCCGGCAAAAACCAAATAACATACCAACCCACAAGCGGACCAGGGAGCAAGAGAAGGCTACACTGTGAGTGGCTATTTTCTTATGGCACTAGAAAGGTTGTTTCGAAAGGACCACAGTTTTCGTTCTCGGACAGTAAGGGCAAACGATAGACACTGAAAGGACTGAAGGATACAACACAGAGGTGCGGAAGTGCCCTGCTTAATTATCCCAAAGCAGGAGTCAAAAATCAGAGACAGCCTGCAGATGGTTTTTCTGCAGTTTTATTTTGCAAACCTCACGCTTATTAATCTTTAAAACAACAGTAGTAGATCATTGTGGAAGGAAGGTACTTTATATTCTTTTCATCGTTGAAAAAGAAAACATAACACTAGGACTCTTCCGATATGTAAATTTTAGTTTTTTAAAAAAAACATAATAATTAAAACAAATGACAATGATGTTTCTCTCAGTAAGAAACTGGCACATGCCATCCTCGTGTAGCCCAGGCAATCCCTGGGTTCGACTTGGGGAGTGACATACTAATTCCACAGCTGAGGAAAGCTCTGTCTACCCTGAGATGTTCCCCCTGCTTTGTGCTGCGAAGTGTCTCCTGCCGGCTGCCATGTTATTGTTCAATGAAGAGCTGGTTTATGGATAAAGGTGGCCCTGTCAGAAGTTCTGAATAGCTCGAAGCTAATTGCTGACCCTAACAGGCCCAATTAGCTGTTCCAGGCTCAGCGAGGCAGCCCCTGGGACCCATCCTTTCTCGCACACATACTGTGAAACTCTCCCGTCGTCAGTACCTTGGCTGTAGGCTTTGTAGTCACCATTCCACAGATCAAAGGTTTATTAGAAAGAATGACTGCCACAACAGCCCCAGCAGGCCCAGCACAGGCATCCCATACAGCTCTCCACACATCACAGAAAAACCCAAAGCGCTCACGCGGGAGCAATGACCCAATGTGGTATTTTTAGCGCAGATCTCAAATGATGCCTTGATGGCTGTGATTTGATAAAATAATTCCAAGCATTTAGTTCCAATAAACTCCCCAATAATCAACACTTACTGGCTGGATCCCTTAAAGCAGGTAGGTTCCTCCCGTGCCCAGACTTGCCCTCACCCTCACAAATACACATGCAGGGTATCTGCTCCCTTTCTCCTAAAATCTAAACATGTTCTTCTTGTTCTAGAAGTCATACATGATCACGGAAGAAAATATGGAAAACTGATGGAGAGAAAATGAAAGGGAAAGAAGAACTCCCATAATCTCCCTATGCAACGCTACGTCCCTGGAATTTTATCAAGTTACTTAAAATGGCTCACAAATATCATGAGTAGTGACAGGATAATGTTCTGTCAGGTGCTGTGGTTTAGTCCCCATTGTCCAACACTTTGGGCCACTTAAATAGTTTTCAGTGTTTTTGCTATCATGAGCATCGTACACAAAACTTTTTCCATATTTTTGGGTTATGGTCTTAGGATTTATTTCTAAAGTAAAATTATTCGGCCAAAGGATATTTGGTGAAAAGATATTGATCCATGTTGTCAAACTGTTATCCAACATTAAAACATTTGTTTTCCTCTGGCCAACATTGCTTGACAATGGGTTACCAGATATTCACCAGCACTGTGTTATCCTTTTTGGGGAAATATTTAGTAAATTTTATGTTAGATTATTATTATAATTGAACTTTTGCTATATGATTGTTAGGAGTTTCTGAAATTTTTTTTGTTTATGCCCTTCAATTATCTACTAGATTTCGAATGTGTTTTTTTTTTAAGTGACTGTGTGATTTCTTCATATAGCATAAATATTCCTCCTTCACTACTATTAAATATTCTAAGTTGTTTCATTCAATGTTGGATTCATTTAGTACATGCATATGTTTTTCACATTTTTATCTAGTCAAATCTATCAGTTTTCCTATTTATTCCATTGCTTTTTGGTTTAGAAAAGTTTTCCACATCAAGAGATCAGATACATATTAAGCCACAGTAAGACAAAAAAAAAACAAAACAAAACAAAAAAAACTCAAGTAAACAACCTAACTTTATACCTCAAGGAACTAGGAAAAAAAAAAAATAAGAAAAGAACAAACTGAGCCAAAAGTTAGCAGAGAGCAGGGAACGCTAAAGATCAGAACTGAAATAAATAACATAGAGGCTTGAAAAATAGTAGAAAAGATCAAGGGAATTAAGATTTCTGTTTTTAAAAAGATAAGCAAAATTCATAAAGCTTTAGCTAGACTAAGGAAAAAAGATAGAAGAAAAATTCAAAGTGAAAGAGGAGGCATTACAACTGATACACGGAAATACAGAAGACCCTGTGAGACTACTATGAACAATTACACACCAACAAATTGGAAAACCTAGAAGAAACAGATAAAATTCCAGAAACATATAACCTACCAAGACTGAATCATGAAAAAAAAAAAGCTCAACAGACCAATAATGAGTAAAAAAGATTGAATTAATAACGAAAAATTTCCCAACAAAGAAAAACCCAGAACCAGATGGTTTCACTGGCAAATTCCAGCAAGTATTTAAAGAAGATTTAATATCAATTCTTCTCAAAGTCTTCCAAAAAACTGGAGGAGGGAATACTCCCAAACTCACTTTATGAGGCCAGCCTTACCCTGATATGAAAGCCAGATAAGGATGCTACAAGAAAAGTAAACCAGACCAATATCCCCAATGAACATACACGCAAAAATTCTCAACAAATTTTAGCAAACCGAATTCCACACTAAAATGATACCACATCCTGATCAAATGGATTTATTTCTAGGATGCAAGGATGGTTCAACTTTTGTAAGCCCACATTGACAAAATAAAAGATAAAAATCTTTTGGTTATCTTAATAGATGCAGTAAAAGTATTTGACACGATACAGCATCCTTTTATGATTTAAAAACAAAAAAACAACAACAACAAAAACACTCAACAAATTGGGTATAAAAGGAACATACCTCAACATGATAAAGGTTATATATGACTGCTAGCATCATACTCAGTTGTGAAAAGCTGAAAGCATTTTCTCTAAGATCAGGAACAAGACAAGGATGTCCCTTCTCATGATTCTTATTGAACACAGTACTGGAAGTTCTAACCAGAGCAATCAGTCAAGAAGAAGAAGTAAAAGGCATCTGAATTGGAAAAGAAGAATTAATTTTTGTTGTTGTTCACAGGTGATATGATCTTATATAGAGAAAATCCTAAAGACTCTACCAAGAAAACTGTTAGAACTAATCAACAAATTCAGTAAAGTTGCAAAATACAAAATCAACATACAGAAATCAGTTGTGTTTCTATACACATATGACTACAGACTATCTGAAAAAGAAAAAAAGAAAATAATCTCACTCACAATAGCATTGAAAACAATATGATACTCAACAAATACATTTAACCAAGGAGGTGAAAAAGCTAGACATTAAAAGTTTGATGAAAGGAATTAAAGAAAATGCAAATAAATGGAAAGATTGGAAGAATTGTAAGAATTAATATTGTTAAAATTTTCATATTACCCAAAGCCATCCATAGATTCATTGTAATCCCTATCAAAATTCCAATGGCATTTTTTACAGAAATAGGACAAACAACTCTAAAATTTAGGCACTATTTGGTGCCAAATAGCCAAAACAATCCTGAGAAAGAAGAACAAAGCTGGAGGCATCATACTCCTGATTTCAAACTATGCTACAAAGCTATAGTAATCAAAACAGTATGGTGCTGGAGTAATAATAGATATACAAGGTCTGACAATTAAGTTCATGAACTTATTGCAACGATGTTGCCTAACCTTTTTTGAGGGATTATTCATTATGCATTTGTACCAATTGGACACACAGTTAACCAAGTTTACTGTTTGGAAGTGCTGAAAAGGCTGTGTGAAAAAATTAGACGGCCTGAACATTTCGCCAACAGTCCATGGCTCTTGCATCACAGCAATGCACCAGCTCACACAGCACTGTCTGTGAGGGAGTTTTTAGACAGCAAACAAATAACTGTATTGGAACACCCTCCCTTCTCACCTGATCTGGCCACCAGTGATTTCTTGCTTTGCCTGAAAATAAAGGAAATATTGAAAGGAAGACATTTTGATGACATTCAGGACATTAAGGGTAATACGACAACAACTCTGATGGCCATTCCAGAAAAAGAGTTCCAAAATTGCTTTGAAGGATGGACTAGGCACTGGTGTTGGTGCATATTAGGTTGGTGCAAAAGTAATTGTGGTTTAAAAGGTTAAAAATAATTGCAAAAACCAAAATTACTTTTGCGCCAACCTAATAGCTTCCCAAGGGGAGTACTTCGAAGGTGACTGTAGTGATACTCAGCAATGAGGTATGTAGCACTTTTTCTAGGATGAGTTTGTGAATCTAGTTGTTAGAATCCAGAGCCTAGAAATAAACCCCTGTATATATGGTCAACTAATATTTGACAGGGAGCCAAGAATACAGAATAGGGAAAGGACAGTCTCTTCAATAAATGGTATAAAGAAAACTGAATAATCACACTACTCACAAAAACTTGACACAAAATGAATTTAAGACTTAAAGATAAGATCCAAAACAATAAAATTCGTAGAAGAAAAAAATAGGGAAAAAGCTACTTGATGTTGGTCTTAGCAATGACTTTTTGGATATGACACCAAAAGCCCACGCAACAAAAGAAAAAATAAATAATGGGACTACATCAAACTAAAAAACTTCTGCACAACAAAAGAAACAATGAATAAAATGAAAAACCAATCTATACAATTGGAGAAAATATATGATAAGGGGTTAATATCCAAAATACATAAAGAACTCATACAATTCAATAACAAACAAAAAAAAACACACAAAAAAACAAAACAATCTAATTTAAAAATGGGCAGAGGAACTGAATAGATGTTTTTCCAAAGAAGACACACAAATAGCCAGTAGGTACATGAGATGATGTTCAGTATCACTAACCATCAGAGGAATGCAAATCAAAACCACAATGAGAAATCAACTCTCACTGATGAGAATGGCTATTCTCAAAAAGATGAGAGGTAAGTGCTGGGAGGATGTCAAGAAAAGGGAACATTTGTGCACTTTTCCTGGGAATGTAAATTGGGACAGCCATTAAGGAAAACAGTATGGAAGTTCCTTAAAAAAATTAACAATAGAATTACCATGTAATTTGGATACATATTCAAAGATAATTATATCACGCTCGTGAAGAAGTCCCTGCGCTCACTCTCATGTTCAGGGCAGCAATATTCACAATACCAGGATATGGAAACTACCTAAGGGTCCTGTCCCATGGATGAATGCACACACACACACTAGATTATTATTCAGCTATGAGACAGAGGGAATCCTGCCATTTGCAACAACATGGATGGACCTTGAAGGTATTATGCTGAGTGAAGTAAGTTGGACAAAGAAAGAAACACTGTATGCTCTGACACACTAAGTCAATATTTGACTAATTCAGGAGTCAATGATAGACAATCATCCCATATTAAAACAATATTTTTATATACCTTAGTAAAATGAGTGAAGCACTTTTATTTCCCCTTCTCCTTTGTTAATTTTAGCTGATTTCTAAATCTTATTCTCTTTCTACCTTTTTTTGAACAATATAGGTAATAACTTTCAATTAAAGAGTGGTAGAGGTAATCAATTTTAATTTAATTATTTTGGCATTTAAATATTTAATTATTTTGACATTCAAATGTGCTTAATTTACATGAATGCTTATTACAAGTCATTTTCATAGGTATTTTTTTAATATTTTTAGTTACTGCAATGTTTCTGAAGTGTTTCATTGAGCAATCCATATAGTGACACTACTTGCCTGGGTGAGGAATTACAGAATTTTTTCCTCCAATTTTTTTCATACCATCGTAGAAATTACTCTGTTTCTTAAGTTTCCATTATTTTTCTGCTGTTATTTGTCTTGTAAAACAGAAGGCTGATATTTATTATTTGTAGAAAAACTGGCTTTTTTTCTCCAGACTCTTGCACACTATTTTACTATGAAGATTAAAAATCCCACAAAGATTCTAACCACCTATGGCTATCATTTAATTAGGTTACCACTGGGGGTAAAATATGTTTTCTCAATATTCATTTGAGGTCTGCTTTTTTTAATAGGGAAGTTTTTTTTCCCTTATGGCTTTGATATAAACAATTGCTTCTATTTTTGCTTTTATGTTATGTCTCACACATGTGTATATCATAAGATATATCTGTTCTTGCCATCTTTTTATCCCATTTTCAGCATTCTCATAGAATCTTTTTGGTTTTGTGTTATTTCAGTATTTCCACATTCTAATACTGCCAAGTCGTTATTTGAGGCATCCTTGCGACTTCTGTAAACATCTATTTTATTTCTAGTATACCTTTGTTTGTCCTTTTCTGAACTGACTTTTTGAGGTAATTGTAGACCCTGCACAGTCTTAAACTACCCTATGATACCTTGTATACTTTGCCCATGCCCCCCGTGGTGACAGTTGGCACAGTATACAAACAGCATACAGACGCCGATGCCATCCGCTGGTCTGATGTCATTTCCCAGCTTTCCTTGTGCCCGTTTGCGCGTGTGACTGCAGGTCTGTGTCGCTCATATATCCGTCATCCCAGCCAAGACAAGAGAGTTCCAACACTACCGGGCTCCCTCGTGACCACATCCACCAAACTGCCTCCAGCCCTCACCTTCCCATTCCTAACCCTGGGCAACCTGGCCTCTGTTTCTTAACTTTTGTTATTGTGAAAATGTTACGAAAATAGAACTACACTGTATCTACCCTTCAGGGCTTGGGTTTTTTCCACTCATGCATCCCTGGGGATTCGCCCAGGCCATTGCGTGTATCGCAATGAGAAGGCGGTTCCTTCTCTTGCAGAGCGGTGCCTGATGGTCTTGTGAGCAGAAGGCTGGCTGTTCAACCACTCACGTGCTGAAAAACACCAGGTCGGGGCTAGAACGAATGAAGCTAGTGTGAGCGTCCCGGTACAGGTTTTGATGTGAGCATGTTTTCACTTCTGTGGGGCAACTGGCATAATGTACAATGTGATGAGATGGTCGCAAGGTCAGCTTTAATGGAAACTGCCAGACTGCATTTAGGAGTGGCGGCCTCACTTCGCACCCACACCAGCAATTTACAAGGGACCCTGTTGTTCTGCGTGTTCTCCCGCCTTCGAATTATCATCACCGGTTTCTCTTTTAGCCGTTTTGATGGGTATGTTCTGATACCCGTGTAATAATCTGTGGTTTTAATTTTCCTTCCCCTGATACATAATGATGCAGAACGTCTTTTCAGATGCTTATTTGCATCTGTATGTCCTATTCCGTGAAACGTCTCTTTATGTCCTTTGCCCATTTCCAGGGGGATTGTTTTCGTTTTCAGTTTAATATCTAATGGTCTTTGATGATTTATAGAAATATAATTGATTGTTGTACACTGCCCTTTTTATTTTGCAACCTTGCTAAATTCATGTATTACTTCTACTAGTGCTTTGGTAACTTCCCTATGGCTGCCCTCACGCACAATCACTTAACTAGTCTCTTTTGGAACTTAGCTCTCAGAAACTGAGGCTTACGTCCTCCAATTCGCTTCAAGTTCCACTGGCCTCCGTGACTTTCAGCAGCCATACTTTGGCACTCCAGAACCTTCCCAGGCACGTGCTGAGGCCAACCTGGGGGGCGGGGAACCGGGCGTGCAGGAAGTACGGTCCACCAGGATGTCCTTCCCTTCTCTTCAGGATCCGGCCCTGAAATTTCTAAGAGCCTTAGGATCCTCTGACGCCTTTGGACTGATGCTCCTTGTGTTTATGTTTTGTTTCATTTGTACTTTTGTGTGCGTTTTGGTTGTTTTCGGTGGGAAAAGCAGCCTGCCACGTAGCTCAAAGGAGGGATGCCATTTTCTTTTTATTTTGTTGGCTCAAAAGTGCTACTTCAAAGTTTTAACTTATCTCGCAATGTACTTTTTGATGAAGTTCATTTATTTTGAATGATATAAGGTACATAAAACGACTCATAAACAAAGTAAAATATTTACAGATGTTAGTATTATTATTTCAAAATCAAATGGTTTAGCTTTTCTAAGTACCTAGTAGCCAGGCACGGGTTTGCTACGGTCACTATCTGTGATACACATATGTAGTCGGCACTCCGTATGTGTGGGGTTTGCATCCGCACATTTGACTAACAACAAGCAGAAAAATTTTTTTTTTTTTTAAAGTCTGTTTTCTGACAGTTCCTAAGGCTCGTTATTTAGCCAGTGTTTTAGCTAAGGTGTTTTAACCATGTGACTCAGTGTCTCAAACAGAGGAGATTTTCTCTCTTTGCATTTGGAGTTTAGAGAAAAGGCAGGCAATCGCAGGGTGTGTGTGTGTGTGGGGGGGGTGTTTGTGAGTGTGTGGTGTGTGTGTGTGTGTGGTGGGATGGCTCTGCTCCCTGACTTCATCCAGACACCAGCTGTCCTGCCTGTTTGCTCACCTGACCACGAATGTGTTCCCCCCAGTGGAAAGAGGGAAAGAGAAAGTTAACACAAAATGCTTTCCAAGGATGTGACACTGCGTTTGCCCACATGACTTCTATCGGCATCCACTGACCACAACTTTGTCATGTGGCCTCACCCCCACTGGAGGGAGGCTGGAGCACACCTTTCCAGCTGGGCAAAAGGCACAGTCGTGGGTGATCGATTAAAGGAAGATGAGGAGAGCAGGAACTGGTGGACACTCACTCGCCTCTGTCCCAGACGCTGCCCTTTGGTAAGAACCTGCTGTGGCTGTGTCCTGGGAAACAGCCGCACTCTCCTTGTGTTGACTCCCAGGCACCACAGAGTCTACATAAATGCTTTCCTGACATGGACAGGAAAGCATGCGCTCTCCCAAATCCACGTGGCTTTTCAGTTTAATAACCCCTGTAACAAAGGAATTTTATTTAAGCTGACATCATCTGTTCTTCTTGAACTTCCTGTGGCTCCTTGCAATGAAATCTTCTTCTATGTACTTACAGACCCTTATAAAGTGCATTATGGCACGTGCTCAGGATGGAAATCAAGTTCACCAATCTTTGTTTAATAAATTCTGCCTTCCTCATTGCTCTTTTTGAAAACCAGAATATTAGAATATTTGCCTAGCCTCTTGATTCCAGCCTCTTTCCACTTTCCAGATGTCCTCAAGGCGGAACCGAACACAGTGCACCTCCTCCTTTTGTGCCGCCTTGATATCCAGCGATATACAAGTCAGAAGTCCAAAGTCTTCAGAGTTGCCAAGTGCTCTGTATCAATCCTTTCACCAGACTTGGTTTCTACTACCTTGAAGCAACATTCATTTTTACCCTTTTCAGTTTGAAAATTATTCTCCTTGACAGAGAAGACAGAGGCAACGTAGATACAGAGATCTTCTGCTTTTTCTATATTGGCTTCCAGCTACAAAACTATTTGTGCTTAAATCTTCTTCCTCTGAACTTACCTAAAATGCCTTTGCTATTTCCCAGCATTATTCAGACGGTCCCATCAAAGTCTCACCTAATTTTTTTCTAAGCGTTTACTAGGTTTCTTTTTCATGCGTCTCTTATTTGTTCTTATTATCGGATCATTTTCTATTGGAAATTATAAAGCATAATCCTTTAAAAGTGCAGATATTATTCCTCCAGGCTCAGGTTTAAATCCTTCCGATGGTTTCCCATGGCTCCTGGAATGAAGGCAGTATTTTCCTAAAATCAGCTGAAGGCCTCACCACGTCATCACATCCCACGTTTCCACTCCGTTTGCACATTACCTGGAATGGCCTTCTTCTAGCTTTCCCGCCCATCATTCCTCTGTCTACCAAAGGGCCTTTGCGCTCACTGTTCTTTCCAAGTGAAATGCTCTCCGCTCTCTCCTTACACTTGACCCCTCGTCTGCAGAAGCGCCTACAGTCCCTGTACTGCTTCTTCTCATCCTTCTCACAGTTGCTGGTTCACCTTTGTTCATGGGATTATTGGATTAATTTTGGTCTCTCTGGCCACACCATAAACTTCACAAGGGCACTCACATAGCAAATAGCACACTGTAAACACTAACTACATTTTTTAATAAGTAAATTGTCATAAACACATTTCTGAGAGCTTTCTAATATTTTGACACATAGAACTTCAAAGAACCTTTAGTAGTGTGCATTGAGAAACTCGTAGAAAAAAACCATAGAATGTCTCACACAAACTTAACTATTGAGTCACTTATTTTATGTGCAAACTATTTCAGAAAAATAATATTTCAAGGGACATATTCTGGAAAATGTAACTTTCTACTTTGTGAAAGCAGAGAAAAAAATTAATGGAATTATAAGAGATAAGTTTGATTCTCTGGAATATTCTACATGAACAATCATATTATCTAAAAGAAAGGATATTTTTCCTTCTCTTTCTGATGTGTATTATTATTTATGTTTCTTATGTTATTATAATGGCTAGAAGTTTCTAGAAAATATTTAATAGTAATAATAATAAAATTCCTTTTATTAATTTTTTGGGGCATTCTTCTAATGCTTGGTTTTTTAGGCAAATACATTGTGCATTGAGTACAATCAATTTTTTCATAGTTTAAAATAAGTATCCTTTGTCCCAGTATCTCTCTAGTCTTAGGTTACATAGAACATTTGTATTTTAATTTGCATTTGTTACATTTTACTAAACGTCTTTTGGACATTTGTCAAAGCAATTATGTGTTTTTCCACCTTTAACATAATAATTGTAGCCAACATTTGTTTATCATTGGCAGACTAAGTGCTAAATGCTTTATGTATATCACATTTAGTTTCTGAACAATACTGTCATTTGAATACACTTTTTCATGTTCCCCTTGTTTAAATAAATTTAGTATCTGCTGGGTGGTAAAGCCAGAATATGAAGAAGTTATGTCTGCGCTCTCAACAGACGTGGCTTCCATAGGAATGTGATAAATTACATTATTTATTTTCTGATATTAACTCTATCTCTATTCTTTGTGTGTTAAATTTGCTACTATTTCATTTAGGATTTTAATATTTAGCTGATATACTTTTTCCTATTTTTGTCTTTTCTTATTTTTTTATGATTAATAGGTTTGGTATCTGAATATAAGATCTTTATAAACTACTTTGTAAACATTCTCATCACATGGATGCTTTGTGGAAGTTTATCATTCATGGAATTTTCCTCTTCCTTAGGATAAAACAAACAAAAACAGCTTGGTAGGGAGTCCTTCACAGAATGTGTCAAGGTCTTCCATAATTATTTACCTGCTCATGCTCTCTCCCTTACCTGAGTTAGTTTTAGGAATTTATATTTTCCTAGTAAATTGTGAATTTTCCATGAGAATTTTTGTTCATTAGCAAAGTTTTATGTTGAACTCAATTTTTTCAACTTTTATAATTGCTAAAAACAGAAGAGTTGACAAAACAAAATAAACACATGCTCATCAACTCAATTCACAAATGAATATTTTGTATTTTTCTTAACTTAATATGTTTTTTCTCTGAATAATTTACAGACATCATGTGGTTTCATCAATAAATACTTTAGTATGTATCTCCTAAAAAAGGAGGATATATTTCAATATAGGAACAGTTCATACTTAATAAATTAGCAATAATCCCTAATATCATTTAAAATGGCTTATGTTCAAATTCTCTCTGACTATGTCTTATAAGCTTTTTAAAAATTGAATTATGTTCCAGCCTATGTTTTGTATTGCTTATAATTAAATATGTCTCTTTCTCTTTTTTGATCTAGACAGCTCCCCCAACTCATTCTTTATTTTCCTTCATGATATTTAGTTTTTGAAGAAATAAATCTTGTAGAATGCTCCACATTCTGGATTTATCCAAAGATGTTGTTTAACTTCTTTCTCTAGACTCTATATTCCCTACACAATGAAAATTAGACCTAAAAGTTTGTTTAGACTTGGATTCAGCATTTTGGGGGAGAATACCTCATAAGTGATAACTACATCTCACATTGCAACACACGAGGAAACAAATGATGGCAGGTTGTGCCCCATGAGGGACGCGAAGTTTAGTCATTGTCAGGGTTTTTTTTTTGTTTGTTTTTTTCATTTTGCAGTGAAAAATATAACCTCTGGAGTGAAATAATCTGTGGTGTCAATCTCATTGTGATCTTTGTCTGAATAAATTATTTCAATACAGTGGTCTTCGATAGACTATATTGCAGTATCTATAGTTTTGTGACTTCCTCAGTAGTTCATGTACAATTCCTTACGTTCTGGCATAAAGCCTGCCCAGTCTCACTTCCCTTCCCCAGACCTTGAATTGACTGTTTCTTTAAGGAACCCTGGTTTCTTTCGACAGAGAGTGGTGTTAGTAACCATAATCTGAGTCCAAGAGGTATTCCTTTCTACTGGAGTATCAATGCTCACACATCTCCTTAGTGTGAAGATATGGGGAATATACAGATTCACACATAGTAGACACATGGATACGTAGATAGGTACACAGACATACGTAGGTATCTTTACCGCACAGATCTGTTACTCATCAATGTGTTGGGTTTACTGTTTAATGTATGTAAACTAGTTTAATATTCACTCCCCCAACATTGCTACTAACAATAAAATTACTAAGTGAAGATTAAGACTAGTTGGCAGTTGCTTCGTTTTTAAGAATATTTTCCAATAAGTTTGTGCAGTAGAGTTCTTTGTTCAAAAGTCACTTGAACTAATTCGATTGAACAGGCAATTAGGTATATTTGTTGCTATTTCTTTTCTCTTTAACTTTGCTTTATTTCTCTTTTTAATGTATATTCTAAATAATTACATAATTCATAAGTCAAAATTAGATTAAAAGTTCCCATCTTCATCCCCACCTCATTTTTGCTCCTTTTTTTTGCACAAAATACCAGCAGAAGGTACTCACCATTTTGCCCTTTTCCTTTTCATTGCACATCTGCATCTCAACATGAATCCAGAGAAATTCCTCATCCCTTCTCAAGCTGGGTAACCCTCCATTGTGGGGTGAATCATCATGTATTGATTCAGCCTTCTAGTTCTAGACATTGGGCTTGTTTCTGAGATTTTTGCATTTACAAAATTATATAGCCCTGCATGTCAATTCATTCATATTCGTGGAGCTCTGACTTCAGGTTAGGTTCTTAAAGGTGGTTTTGCTGGGCCAAAGGGTAAAGGTATGTGTCCTTTTGTTAGATATTGACAAATTGTCTTTATGAAATGTCTGCTTGCCACAGTCTCATCTCCAGGATCTTCTCAAACTTTGGGTTATTTGCCCGTCAGACAGAAGACATGACTCTCCATACAGTTTTAATTTGTATTTGTCTCCTAATAGGTAAAGTCACCCATTTTTTTCACATGAAGATGAGAATTGAGGGTTTTGAGCTCTTTAAACATCATATTAATTATTGTTAATATTTAACACAGTGAATGCTTGTTTACATTTACTGACTTGTCTTCCACTTTCAGTTCTTTTAAATGTATTGAGATTTTATTTGTGACTTGATAACTTGACAGCTTGGGTGCATGTCCCATGGGCAGTGGAAAAGCACATTCCATCTTAAGGTGACAGAAGCTAATACACTGCTTCTCCCAGTGACAGGCTTTGATGGACAGAACATGACAGAGACAGTGCCATTTCTGAGTCTAGCTCAATAGCCCTGCAGCTGCCGTCCCACTGCTTGTGTTTGTCACAGCGGAGCCTGGGCCAGCTGCTGGCTGATGGGAGAGCTGGAGCCACTCGTCCCATCACCCCAGTCAACAGTCAGTCAACCACCAGGCGTGGCGGGAAACCCTCCCACCCCTTCCGGCCTCCACCTGATCCCTCATGGGCACATGGGAGCCAGCCCGAGCCCGTGGGGTACAGCCTGGACTCAGACTCACCCAACAGGGTGTCCTCAGCCACTAGGTGGTGGGTGGTTTGCGGTGCAGTGAGACATCTGATGCAGCACTGTCGACCCTCTGTCCTCTACAGCCCTGTCAGAGTGAAGCCCCTTAAGGTCCCATGAGGACTGGCAAGCCACAGAGGAAAATGAGACTCAAGGGAAGTGTCTTCTCTGTCGGTTCCGTGGCTTACACTCTTCCATCCTTTTTCCTTCCCAGTGGCTGGTGGTGTCCCTAATTTCCATTAACGTCCTTTGAGGCCCTTTCATTCTTCGGGAACTGATCTTAGAGGCTGCCCTGGTTATCCTTTTTTACCTGTCCCCATCCGCGTGACATCCAGCAGAAATCGTCACATTTCAATGTCTGCTTTCCTCCTTCCTCACAGCTTCCCCCACTGAGGACGGCCTCCCCCGACACCCTCATGCCTGTGCAATGACTAGGTCATTTCTGCAGTCACGAGGAGTTGAGACAACTGGTATTTTTCAAGTTACAGTACTTTTAAAAACAAAATAAATCCCTAATCCAACAACCCTCTATAACACTCTGCCACCGCATCTGGCTGGGCGCTGCTTCGAGGCACATACCCCACCAGCTGATTTCCTGGCAGAACTTGTGTAAAGAAAACTTGCAGAGTGTCTCAGTGCTCTGGCATTTTAGAACAGATTTTGTTTTGTTTTTGAGACTACATAGCTTTGTGGTTAAGAGCTTAGGATGTGTCTTTGAAGTCAGACTGCCTGGGTTTGAATTGCATTCTGCGGCTTCCTGGCAGTCTCAACTTCAGCAAGCTATTTAAATAATCTGTGCCTCAGTTTCCTCATCTGTGAAATGAGGAAGCTATTAGTACCTGTCTCCTGGGACTACGTGAGGCTCAAATCACTAATATTTACTTTGTGTGTAGCATATTGAAATTAATCTGTTAGCAATTATTTTTATGTTTGTAATAGTTAACTTTCATATTTGTAAATATTTAGCTTTGATATCCCATCAGCCATTTTTTCCCATGAGGAAGGGTCTTAATTTTTAAAGTTTAGATTCAATAATTCAAATATTTTGGAATCTCCCGCAGATATAGATAGATAGATAGATAGATAGATAGATAGATAGATAGATAGATAGATAGATATAGATATATAGATATCTCCCGAATATATTGAGTCTTGTTTCCTAGATGCCACATCAGTGTTATACCTTCCATCTATAATAAAATAGATTATCTTAACAGATACTGCAAGCTTCATAGATACCAGCAAAAAAAAGAAAAAGAAAAAAAAGCATGGGGAAGGGGTGAGGGATGGGGTGGGGATGAGAACTGAATTTTTCCCCCCTGCACACATCTGTACTTTCAAATATCTTCTGCTATAACAAAAAATGCACTTTCCTTTTTTTTTTCTTTGCTCATCTTTCAATTCCTCCTAGCCATTCAATATCCTGTTTTCCTAAGCTGTTGAAATGAGTTCCACCCCGCTCTAATACCCAAAGTCCTTAAGGTGCTACAGGAAATACTGCACATGAAATGCCTGGGCAGGCAGAATAGCTTTCCATAATGCTAATGCAGACAAATGGCATGTACAAAATTATATCTAGCTGCAATTTAATTAGATTAATTAGATCAATGTAATTAGTAGTGCTATGTTACCCTAGTTAGACTTAAGAGCTCTCCCCACCCTCTCTCTCTCTCTCTCTCTCTCTCTCTCTCTCTCTCTCTCTCTCACACACACACACACACACACACACACACACACACACCAGCTCAAAAATGGTTTACAACCCTAAAACGTTGTAATAGCACACGGAGTACTGACGCGGTAACACATCAATTTCACCATGAACACACCATTAAGAGTGGGAGTTTGTAGGACACTCAGGAGACCCATAAAATGCTACCCTACTAGGGGAAATTTTTGATAACGTAGACTGAAAAATATCCCTACTGTCGAAAAAAATGTTTATTTCACATTAATCCCAAGTTTAAGTCTGGTCATGATTACACAAAAGTGAATTTAACAAACAGGTTCTGGAGTTCACCTAATGAATAAAACAGACTTAGTGTGGCTTTAGTTAAAAACTCTACAAAAGTTAAGTGTCAAACACCCACTAAATCACAAATGTGACTGAATCGCCGGGCCATCCGTTGAACACCTTGCAGATGGCATGGCCATAAGCACCCCATAATATTTAGGTACCACAGTGAATTAAGTTCTCAAGCAACAAGAAGACACGTAACCCGTCTTATGGGTGTTCTGGGTCCAGGGAAGGAGCTACCGTGCCCCAGCCTCTACGATTTGCTCTTTGTAAACGATACTGTCACGTCTCCTTAATTATGGCAAAAAAAAGGCTTCTCTTTATGGTCATATCCAGGCGAGCCTGGTGGAGGAGAGAAGGGACGTTGACTAGAACAACAGAAGTTCACCAGTGCAGAGAACAGCTAATGTGTTCATCCTCAGCAGTGGGGTCGCATGGGTGTTCACGGGCCTACCGGCTACCGCTCACTTTGGCCTTGATGTGGAATCTATGATGGTTGAAAAATTACAAAATTGATAGAAACTATGGGAAAATAATCAAATCTTCAATTCAAAGGTATTGCTGATTTTAGAACAGTAATAATAATAATAATAATAATAATAATAATAATAATAATAAATTACAGGACTTAGAAGAAAAAAGAAAGCAAGGAAGAGGGAGAGAAACCTAAAGCCTTGCAGTTGATTTGTACAGGCTGACACTTAACTTAGTTGGAACCTGAACATGGCCCCTGCAGGGAGCTCGAAGAAGGAGGAGGAGCTCACACCCTGGCCTCGTCCCCTGCCAGACTCCTGATCCCCAGAGCCCTCAAGGCCACATCTCCTAGTTATCGGGGCCCAATTGGTACTTTGACAAATATTGACATCTATTTCAAGGAGAAAGCAAAGAACTCTGCTGTTCATCTGATTTTTGTTTTCATATTTCCGTTCTGAAGCATACATTAAGATATTCTGCTAAATGTTAGCTTCTGTAGCTTAATTACACTGAATAAACTGTGGTTGATAGTGTTTACATACTGCAAAGTACTTAACATCTTATATATAGTAGGAAAGATGTGTTTAAATATGTTGCGTGGCTTGTGCTTGTATATCTCAAAAATAGACTTGAATAATCATCAAGAATTGCCATCACCATCGTTTTGGAGTTGTAATTAAAATGTATCTTTTTATTATACTTTCAATTTTTGCTCTAGAAAATGTTGAATTGTAACTATGCTTTCGAGGTTAAATTAATGCACTCCTTCAAAAAGCAATTTGAGCCATCTTTTACCTATAAATATCATAATTTGGTGGTGGTGTATGTGGAAGAGATTTTGTATAAATATTTAAATGAGTGCATGGAAAATGTTAAACAGTTGTACTAAATTTAAGATTGGGATGGTACATATATTCCTTCAGAAATGGCGACAAATATATCAATGTGTATTTACCCATAGTTGGAAATCCTAAATTTGAGCTACCAGATTCTCTTCCCTTTCTATGCCCAGAAGTGACATTATGTCCCCGTGAAATTACATCCTTGAAAATCATTGTACTTCTTAGACGAACCACAAGATTTTGTTACTACAGAATGATATCTTGAAAGTGTTCATGAAGAGGTATGAGTGAGCTAGAACATCATTTCTAGTTACCAGCTGGAAAGAGCATAATAAATGTGGGATTTATTGATCGTTTTTTTCTTGAGAACCAAATAAACTGAAGTAAGAACAAGGGATTTTCTTGTTATATAAAGGTTAATGTTAGCAGAATTAGGGGTCTTTGGGTTGTGAGGGATAATAATCCCTTTGGTGCTAGAATGACCCAAAATGGGGATTAAGGAAGAATTTGGAGCTGGGAGGTGGTGATGGACACGGAAGGATTAGATCCAGTTGAATATCAGGTACACTTTCAACCTCACATGCCATCAAAATGGTCCTGTCCATCTCTGCCCGTCTGCTACTCTCTTTTCCTCCAAATGTTTTGACCTGTCTGACTCCCATGACTAAACACATAAATGCTGATACCTTCTAACTCTATTAAGTTTTAAAAACTCTTTCATCTTCCGGCATAAAAGAATAAAAATGACTAAATCCTCTTAACCCTCATTTGAAGTCCTGGAGAAGCAGGTCCCCAAACCTGAGCCAAACAAGCATTGCTGGAGATGCCAGGAAAGGGGATATAGGTTCCCAGCAGACCCCGAAGGCAAATACGAATAGGGAGGAATAGTGAACCCCCAAGTGGAGGCTTCCTTTCCTGGATGAAAGTGAGTGTGAGATAACACAGCTGGAGTCCCTATCCCTTGCTCTAAAAATAATCTGTACAAATCACTGTCACTAGCCATTGCCATTAGTGCATAATTATTTAGTAGACTCGATGCTCTTCAGGGTACTACTGAGTGATGGGTCATCTCAGACCTGCTGAAGCTTATAACAGTGCCTGAAACCAATATTAGAGGGAAGGAAGGAAGGAAGGAAGGAAGGAAGGAAGGAACAAGGGAGGGAGGGAGGGAGGGAAGAAGGAAGGGAAAAGGAAGGGAGGAAGGGAGAGAGAAAGGAAGGAAGGGGAAGGAAGGAAGGAAAGAAGGAAGGAAGGAAGGAAGGAAAAAAGGAAGAAAGGAAGGAAGGAGGGAAGGAAGGAAGGGGGGAGAGGATATCAGGACTTTCCAGAGAAACACAAACACAGTAGGACTTCTCAGTCTTCATAACTGTGTGAGCCATATATATATATATATATATATATATATATATATATATATATATATATATATACACTAATTAATATATGTAATTAATATAAGGAGTTGGCTTACACAGTTATGAAGACTGAGAAGTCCCAGAATCTGCCATCTGCAAGCTGGAAATTCAGGAAAGTGGGTGGAGTATGCCCCAGTCTGAGTCTGTAGATGTGGGAACAAGAGTGCACAGTCCAAGGGCAGAAGACCAATGTCGGAGCTCAACAGCCAGGCCAAGAATGAGTTCTCCCTTCCTCCACCTTTGGTTCTCATCAAACCATCATCAGACTGGACGGTGCCCACCCACACTGGGGAGGGCAATTTGCTTTGCAGAGTCCGCTGATTCAAATACTTATCTCATCTAGAAACATAGACACACCCAGAAATAGCATATAACAAAAAAGCTGGGCATCCTATGGCCCAGTCAAATTGACACATATAATTACCATCCCAGGGAGGAAATAAACTTCTGATCTGTATGTAAATATGCCTAGAAACAGTTAGAGCCAGAGATGTCCTTCATGTCCATTTCAGCCACCAAACAGTATGGTTTCTACCGTTAGAGCTTCTCCTATAGAGTGGTTAGACAGCAGAAAAACGTTGCACGTAAAATCATGGCTTCTGGAGCCAAACACAATAGGTTCAAAGCCCCCTCCCCTTTGCCACTGACTAGCCTGCACCCTTCTGCAAATTACTTAGCTTCCCTCTACCTTAGGTTTCCTTATCTGCAAAAAACAGAGGTTGACAGTAGGAACTCTCTCATAAGGTGGCGGTGACCTAGTCATTTGTAAAGCAACTAAAACAGTACTCCATGGAAGGAAAGCATTATATTCTTAATTCTTATTATTCTAGTTCAATATGTTCTATTAAATTTTAATTTCAATGAAACTGGGAGCAATTATTTACACAGATGTTGTTTTCACATGATTTTTGGAAAGCAGACTGGGATAGTCTGAAAGATAGCACCTAGATGGAACTTTGTTCCCATACCCATTGTTCTCCAAACTAGGGAATCAAGTTCAAATGAATGATATCATCAGAACACACAAAATAGTGGTTTAGACCCAATATTGGCCATTGGACATGTAATACACTACACTGGAAAGGAATGCATTGACGGACCAAGACTATAAGCTTAGTGTTGAAAACAGCTCTGGAAGCTCCTTAATCTCCCCATCCACAACTTCCTAGCCTATATATGCAGACTAATCATGGTCTCGAATTATCAGCAAAAGGATCAAATTGTTGTCGGAGAAATTAAGTTACCTTATGTGTATGATATAGTTACAGCATGGTGTCTGCTATATAATAGATAGCCAAAGAGTGTTATCTATAAATATCACATTCGGTTTGCTTTATCTTTAACACGACCCTTGCCTAGTGGAAGTAGAAGAGAGAAAAGGGGTTGTAGTTGACCGATTCCCAGAGAAGAAAACCACAATTCAGTCATTAATGCTCTCAGATCAAGGTTGACAAGAGGCCAAATGCCATCATTTGGGAAAAAGAGCAGAGACTCTTCTGAGTCCCGATAGAAAAGGACATCCGGTAAAGGTCAGGAAGGTCCCAGGTCTGGGACTGCCAATCAGATGACCTGAGGTTGAAATCCACATTCTATCTTGGTGTGAACACACAACCACGGGGTTGCCGAGTACCTCCCATGTGCCGGCCCTAAGGATCACACACGGTAATGCAGAAAACACCTCATGCTGTGCCTCTCGTTTTCCAATCACATAGGAAGTATTAGCACTCTTCGTATCGTGATCATTTGTATCATTATTATTCTTTAGCAGTAGCTCAGGAACCCACAGAAATGCATTTGCCTACTGTCCCCGACCCTTGCCCCTGGCATTGGGCTCTGCATTCTATTCCTTCTGCAGTATAATAAAGTCCGATTAAACAGGGCTCTAATAGAAACAATGAGACACACAAGTAATCCAGTATTGACTGGGAGTCTGTCCTATTTATCAGCATACTGCGTTGTCTAATCTCACATTCCCAGATAAAGATGAGTGTGTATCTGGAAACTGTTCTAGATACAAATGTGCACCATATACCAGAAATGACATCAACCACCAAATGAACGTGTGTGGGCTTGACACAAAAGCATAATTAACAATGTTTATAGCCTTAATTTCAGCATAACGATGTGAAATTAGAACATTATGATCTGAAGTTGGAAACCAAAAAAAAAAAAATTAGTGTATTTTTTTTATGATGGTATTTAAGATATCTAAGATTTTGAAAGCACATGCTACTGAATACCATTTCATAGAAATATATTTCATTTCATTTTGTATCTATCATTTTTAAATTGATTTTTAAGATATTGTTAAAAAGTGATGTTGAAGATGGTCTCCTTTTTTTTTTAAGGAAAGTTAAATGAATTTCAGATTTTCAAAGGCACATATTGAGGTTTGGAATTGAGAATGAGCCTGACATTGAAAAAGCACTCTCCATTTTAATTTATTCAAGCAGTATTGCTAAACCTTTAATAAACCACATAGGAATTAGTCTGGCCATTTCAATGACGGCAACAAATATCATTAACAAATGTGAAACTGCCAAACATCTCAAAAGTAAATGCATGGAAATTCAATTACAGGAAAAAGTGGGGCAGGGGAATAGCCACATTTCCGACTTTATTTGTGTTCTCAAGACCAGGCAACTAGAGACAGTGAAAAAATTGTTCTTTTTTGTTCACGATATTAAGTAGAAAAGAAAAATTATCAGAAGGCTTAAGGTTCTGATAATACAGAAGATTCTAGGCTCCTGAAAAATCTCACTAGGAATTGGCCGTGCAGAGAGAGTAGCTTTCAGGATGGGATACAATGGGATGAAGAATGATTTGGACACCGAGCTGGAGTCCCACAGAGACCTGCCCTCAGTGCTGGTGGCCAAGCCGGCGTGTTTGACTTATGGGAACTAATGTTTCCAGCCATGAAAACCCAGGCAGTTGGATATCCTTCATCACAAGTGTTTAAAGCTCCAGTTTACAATTACAGAATTTAAAAAGAAGCTTCTCAATACTGTTTCCTTGGGTGAAATTCTCACTTAAAATACCTACTGCTACAAAAAGGAGTACATTAGATAGTTTCCCACCACCATTGATGGGAACCTCAGACAGAGAACGGCCCCGAAGCCACGCCCACCCTGACTCTTGAGAATGACCCCTAGGAGCTGCGCACAGCTTCTGATGGAGACTCAATGCTGCTGCGTTTCAGAGGAGGCAGAGCCCGGAGCCAGTGAGGGCCCATTGTAAACTCTGCCCAGAGGACTTTTCTCCAGAAAACAAACACAAAGAAGCCCAATTTCAGGAGCACCTGCAGTTTGCCTTGCAATTTGTTAGTGACCCAATAATGTGACTGAGACTGGCTGGTGAGGGACTGTGGGTGTAACCAGTAATAACTCTACCAGCAGTGAGATTCTGAAAGGACGAGAACTAATTCCAAACTACTTTCCCAGGGAGTCAAAAACTGCTGGTTCCTGTTTGCTCTGCCCCATCCAGCAGGGCGAGGTTGGTAAGGCGGGAGGGGGCTGGTGAGAGGGTCTGAGGGGCCATGGCTGACTACCATACCAGGACGGCCCCCACTGTGCCATGTGCCAGCCCTCCTATGGCCAAATCTCCCACAGGAATTACCTTTCTGACCCATCCTGCTCTTTGTCCCTGCCCAGTCACAGGGCTGGCTGTGTCCCAGCCAATTAGGAGTCTGTGTTGGTTCTGGAAGTTGCTGGGGGACCTCACAGAGGCCAGAGGGAAGGGAGGTATTCACTCTGGACCCTTTTTCCTGTATGTAGGAGGAATTTTTGTCCTGAAATCGATGCAAGGGCCCTTACTGGTGGGACACTATGAATGGCATCTTGATAAGAGAGTCTGACATATCAAGTTCAAGAAAATCCTCATTGGATTACAATTCTTGCTGCTCTGTGAAATTAAAAAAATGTTGGGTAAATAATCCTTATTTCACCATATTTCAGTATTACACTCCTTTTAAAGTACTAAGGATGTTAAAATTCCTCCCTTCTCTCGTCTCAACGCTAATTCCCACATGAAATCCATTTGCTTTATTCAAAGACATCTGCCTTATTTGTATTCCTCTTTATTTTTCCTTATAAAATCTTCCATCAGCTCTGGATCATCTCGCCTTCCCCAGCATCCATTTACGGATTCTTTTCCTGAAAGTCTGCTGCGGACAACCCATTTTCCTGGAAGACACTGAGGTTCTGAATCTTTAGGGTGCTGACGAATTATGCAGAGATCACATAAAAATACACAGGTCTGGGCTCTCGGGTAGGGTCTGGAAATTCATATTTTTCCTAGTTGACATGCAATTTTCATGTGATGGTCCACAAACTGTGGAAGATGACTCCCGGGAGTGGTCATACTTATGAGGTGATCACAAAACACAGTGAATATTCAAATTTTAAAAAAATATTATAGTAAAAGACACATTGCCATTAATCCCCGTCAAAATACTCCCCCTTACTTTGGACACACTTATCCCATCATTCTTGTCACTTTCTGAAGCAATTCTGGAAGTCCTCTTTCTTGAAAGTCTTTAGTTGAGCTGTCATGGCTGCCTCAATGTCCTGAATCGATTCAAAACATTTACCTTTCACGGTCATTTTGACTTTGGGGAAGAGCCAGAAGTCGCATGGTGCCATATCAGGTGAATAAGGTGGATGAGGACTCACCGTAATGTTTTTATTTGTCAGTAATTGCTGTACCAGAAGCGATGTGTGACACGGAGCATTGTCATGATGGAGGATGAAGTAAAGACACAAAAGAGGACTTCCAGAACTGCTTCAGAAAGTGGCAAGAATGATGGGGTAAATGTGTCCAAAGCGAAGGGGAGTATTCTGAGGGGGATTAATGGTGATGTGTCTTTCACTATAATAATTTTTTTTTTTATTTAAACATTCACGGCATTTTTTGATCACACCTCGTAACCACCACGATCTGTTTTAAGCTGAATGTATAGTAGGCAACTCATTGAATGAACAGTCAATTCAACCTGAACACCAAGTAAGTGATTTCCTTTGAAATTTTGAGATATTCTTCTTCCACTCTCGATGATCAGTGAGACTTACATAAATGAGGCATCTATGACAAGGCATGACCTTGAAACGTTCCTTAAAGGCACTGGGTGAGTCACTTCCCATGTTGGCTCAGGGGCTCCTTTCTTAGACCATTGGCTGCCTGGGCACAAACACCGTACTGTGGAAAAATTTAATAGGGATAGAGATGCACGGAGCTAGACAAAATTTTATACACAAATGTAAGGTAGTAAGCCTCATTTCGTCCATACTGGCAACTTAAAATACATACATATATATATTACATACATATAATATATATACACACATATATATTTTATATTTTTATATATTATATATATTTTTGTATATTTTTATATATTTATTATATATATTATGTATGTATACGTATATATATTTAAATGTTTCTCAATTTACTCATCAATTTTTAGCACTGCTTTTTTTATAGACATGTGAAAGAAACACAACTTTTGAGAAAAGTAGGAGACTTTTGTTGTTATTTCATTCTATTTTAGACTATCTTCTCCCCAAATGAAAGTCAATAGATATAGGTAAAATGTCAGCAGAAAGATGAAATTCTATTTACGTATATGAAGTTTTCTCACAGAATGCTTCTCTCCTGGTTTTAGGGATCAGAGACTCACTATAATAGCTCATTCATGGTAAAAATAAATCGCCTGAACAGTGCTCTATTAAAACCCAGGCACCGGCAGAGCACCTGGAACTCACAGGCGGTACTCCCTTGCACCTTTCATACCCACCTCACGGCAGTGACATGCCCACTTCCTGCCCTGGCGCGGTCCATTCACGAGGCGGTTAGAATAACTGGCCAGCAGTTCTGCCCAAGCCCTCAGCATTCACAGGCAAAAGAATTTGGAATGGAGACAAAGCAGTCAGCTGAGTAGGTTCCTATCTCCCTACAGAGATTTTCATCTTCTCCAAAACTGTTGGGTTGGGTGATTTTTGTATTGCTGCAATTTCCAGAAAACATTACTTCATAAAGCACAGATTCCAGCTTTTGGTATCTTTTAACAAACTCAATAGGGGTAAAGATCAAGGATTTCCCCACTGGCAATTTGCAAGTGCAGCTCTAAGCTTTTTCTTTCAGAAGAGACCAGGGAAACGGCACAGTAAAATTCCTTCCAGAAGAAAACAATAGATAACTGTATTGAAGAGTGGGCTAATTTGAGCTTGTGAGAATTATTGAACTATTTTTCTAGGTGTTATTTTTGAAGTATTCTTCCTCTCCTCCCACCCATTTCATGCATATATTTATATGTATCTTTTTCTTTCTATCTTTTTGGTTATGTTTGTACCGCAGCTTCAAACACAGAGCCAAGTCTTGTGTATTTCCTGCTATGCAGCTATCCCAAGACCATAAGCCTGTTTTGGAAAAAAGAATTTTTTTTTTTTTTAAATTTGGAAAGCATCCTGTTCTGTAGTATTTCAAATTTAGAATTCCATTTAGTTGCAAAATGAAAACAAAGAGATAAAGCACAGTCTTGTGTGTTTCAAGTTCAGATGAATCTCAGCCACATTCCATAGATTATTTTGATTTAGTTTTAACAAAATACCACATTAAATCACTCTAATGAGCTGTTTCTGTTCCCCTCTCAGCACAAGGTCATTACATACAAGACAGCATCTTTCTGCACTGTCCTCACTATTTCATGTCATAGATGTCAAAAAAGACTTTGATGGTTTTTCCACAGTGGAGAATAGGACACAACTGCTCCTGGAGGAAAGGGGCTGTACCCTAGCAGGGAAGCGATTTGTCATGCTTCTCCAGGACCCGTTCCAGGTTCTTCATGCTCGTGTCTGGTCCCGGGAGGAAGGCTCACCAACTCTTCTCTCTTGCTTGCTCAGAAACAAGCTCCTGTCACAGATCGCTTCACAAGGACATCCCTTCCACATGTGTGCTTCCTGGCAATGGAGAGAAAACTCTGGAATTAGCATACACTCTTAAAATATGTGTCATTAAATGGACTGTGCTTTTTTTAGGATAACAGCTGTCTTTTTAATTAATGAGAGTTGCAAATGCATCACCCTCAGAAAATGTTGCACCATGCATTCTGTTCACCCAAGGCAGGCCAGGCACTTCCTCCCACTTGCAATGGGACACCGACAGCAAGGTGAAAGCGTTCAGGTATCTAAAAGAGACTGCTTGCAGCTCCAGTGTGATATGCTAATTATGGAGGAACAGCTCCCATTCCAGCTTCCAATTAGAGGCTGAACAACCTCGGCAGTCCTTTTGTAGTTGTTAGCATGTCTAATTATTTATCTCCTGGTGTAATTTCTGTGGAAGCTAGTATTCAGGTGAATGGTGTGATGGACGGGCTCCACTGAAAGCTAGATCGGTCAAAACAGCCCTGACGGTGATGCTCTCGGAACAGAGAGTCTGGGTTACTGGTCAGGAAAGTTTTCCAAAATGGAAGGGCAAGCCCCAGAAGAGGCCCCCTTGTGAAAGGATAACCACTGCTTCTGCTCAACAGCTGTTGAAGTCTCGGCATACCTCCAAGACCCATTCCTTAACAGAGATAGAATTAGGCACCACTCCCTCAAAAGTACCAGAAAAGAAGGTTTGCCTTCACTGAAGGGTGGCTTGAAGAGAAATTTGCCAGTTAGGTATCCCAACCAAACCTACCCAGAGGTGGAGTTGCTTCTGTAATTACCTATCAAAGTCAAGCTACATTCTCATCAAAGTCTAAAGACTTAATCGATGAATTACTGAAAATAAAGCTGGCAATGATTGACAGCAGTAAATAATTCTTACTGCTGGTTGGTACATATTTAAAGTCATATTGGTGTAGTTCTTACTATGTATATTATTTTTATTTTGCAGCTACTCTCTCTTAACCAAATCACATTTGTGTGCACTGGGGTGTTAGTGACTACCGGACATGTCTGCCATCTGTGATCAAATCTTAAAGGCATTCCTACCAAAGTCAAAGATAAGATGCTGCCCAACGAGCTGGCATGGGGAGAGGGCCCAGCACACAAGGTGTTGAGTAACTGAGTACAAATGGGTTTGCGGGTGGCGTTGTTTCAGAGTGATTTCCCATATCCATCTTAGGTTCCACAGAGACATTCTAAGTTAAGACCATCAAGCTCAACAGCAACCTCATAAAAAGTCAGAATCCCTTGTCTCTGTGCAGATGTGATCAGGCTTTGCTTTTATTGCCATCTGATCCTTATGACAAGTCTGAGAGATGAGCAGGAGAGTATCTCTCCGATGTTGGATGAGTGAATGTTGACACAGGCAATGGTGAAGGTTGAACAAAGCCTGTGGAGGTAGGAATAGTGAACAGATTAATCACAACAAGTGGGTGGAGGACTAAGGAACAGAAAGGGGCCAACACAGATCCTTGGGGGTCTCTTCAAGAACCTGGGGATCAGTCTTCTTGTGAGAATGAGCCTAACAAAAAAGATGCCATCAGTGAGATACACTACCTTCCTGTCTCACAAGAATTAACGGTACCCCATTACATACTTTGCTGGGTGGACGGAAAGAACCTTTGGCATGAACAGAAGTAGGTCTGACATGGAAGCACGGGGAAGGGTACACGGGCAAAGTGCTGTCGAACTCATCTAAGTACTCATCCTGGGAGCAGGTCCTGTGTCACCTGGACAAGCCGCCCACTCTGCTTCACAGGTGTGTCATATTATGAAGCTGGGCATTGGAATAACCATACCCGGTGCTCTTCGTCTGACTGACTGTCCCCCAGGCACTCTTCTGAGTGTTTGACTTCCCAAGAAGCTTGTCTACAGGGAGAGAATGTGTCGGTCAGGATGAAGCGAACATCTGGTCTACCTGACAGTTATATTACTCACTGTAAATTAATGAACTGGCACTCTGGTTTCCTATGTCAGTCTCCAGTGAGATGTGTTAACGTGAGTCAGCGTTCCTGAACTCTGGGACCCTGAAAAATCCAAGCTTGCACACAGGCGGGCCAGACCTGAGCCAGGCTGGAGGACCACTCTGTAGAGTCTCTCATGGTCTCAGTTAAATTAAAGTGTCATCCCCAAAGATTAACACTTAAACAATCATTTTTTCAATCAAAAGCTGACCCTAGAATTTTGAGGCAGTGTGATGTAATCCAGAGAAGTGGGTTAGCACCGGGCTGAGTTGAAACCTGACAGTAATCAGTGGTTGACACCAGGGACAAAACGACAGGGCAGGACCAAGTGGCCACTGAGACCTCTGGGGCCTTAACCTGCCATGTCAAGGCAGGAAATGGGCTGGAGCATTTTTAATAATGAGGGATAACCTGTAAGTATTGAGGGATTAAGAATTAATATAAGGGAAACCTCTTGAAAGAATTTTGAAATAGCTACAGAGCAATTCCCCAATTGACGTTTTCTTATATGACAATGGTGACAATAAGGTACTTGTCATAAAAACATCAAAGACCTCTGACTGCTTCTGCCAATGAAGCCACTGTGTACATATGAAGAACAGAGAGAAGAGAAATGGGAAAGCATAGCAGTACTATCTGGGGTCCTAGGTAGAGTCCCTTGCAGGTCAGTTGTGGTGTGCTACAAACCTTATCCCACAGTATGTGTGCAGGTATATACACATGTCTGCACAATGCCAATGACATGAAAAGAGCAGATTGGAAGTCCAGCCAGAGCAGAATTTCCTGGGTCTCTAACAGCATTTCGGGTGCATTTGCAGCAGGCCTGTTGGGATGTTGTAGTGCTGGGTGAACTCCCCAGGGGGCGCAATTCGAGAGCACCAGGATGCAAAAGGCAGCCCGTGGAACTGTGCCAGATGGTGGGCCTGGGGCCAGGACTGGCCAGAACAGCACCTTTCCCTGCACATCTCCTTGAATTGCAGAGTGAGACCCACAGGCATGGAAATAAAGGAAATGATGCAGCCCTCCATTCCTGTGGCTCCGTTTCCCATTTTCACATCCATTACCTTCCCCAGATTGAGTCATTCCTATTCTGACAAATCTCAGAAAAATCGCAAATGTGGTTCTCTCTGACTGTCGGGTGGATGGTTCACTGCACTCTTTAGTTTCCCGCAATCGGGTCACACGTTCTGAATTGCATACATTTTCTTCATTAGGAGTAAGTCCTGTGAGTGATGACCGCCCTTCTGTTTCAGGGGAGTGTGGACCATGAGGGTGCTGGCTGCATCCGGCATCCTTCAGACAGTTGTCTGTTTGGGAAAGCAGGAGTAAATCACATCTGCAGATAATAGCACAGTAGGGACAGTGCCCGGGGGAGGAAAAAAGAATAATACCTGAGCTATTTCATGTGCTATTTGCAGGAATAGAATATTTGGAAATTTCAAAGGCATTTGATAATTCTAAACAGCTCGTTAAATTACCCTGCTCACTCTGAACAAGAAAGACCTTCCAAATCTGCATTCAGATTGCTGAGGGGGGAGCATTAAGAACGAGTCCTGCACAGATTTTTGGCGAGCATCAGGGCACGTTTTTTTTCTGAAGACATTCCCCCTATTGCCTGCTGCTTGCTGCTTCATAACACTTGACAAATTCACAGTTCTTAAAAGCCCCCATAAACGTTGTGTAAATTGCTCCATTTTATCAGGGAGTTCTCAGAGCCTTGTCCCTGCTAGTCACCATGTTTTCATTCCCCATTCCTTGTTTATCTATATTTTTATGCATTTTCCAACATAAAAAGGCTGCCATTATCACTATCAGCGTTCTCATTATTATTATCATGATGTTAACCACAGCGAAGATGCACCATCTGCAAGCTGGAGATTCCCACAGTCTTAAGATTCTCCCTGCTCCTGGGAAACCAATAAAAATAAATAAATAAAGCCATGCAGAGAAAAACGGGAAGGCATCTTAAGCTGTTCTGCTGCTCCAGTAAAGGCGCACATGCCTGTGTCCACATCTCCTAAGAATGTCTAAGCTAAACAGAAGCTGGAGCAGGACTCCACCGGAGATACGAGACATTCTTCATAGAATTCCATTTAGGCAGAAGGAGTAATTGAAGGACATGTGGCTGGGAGAGAGCCTCAGCCTGGTGACTGGGGAGGCGTGATGGACGGCGGCAGAGAGGGAATCAGGAGGAAGGGTGGAGACAGGAAGTGAGTAAAATTGCACTGGAGACCTAAAATTATAGACCTGTTTGGAGTATGAATCCCCACAGCTGCGAGAAGGAGGCCAGCGATTGAAACTTGTTTGGAATACTTTCCTGGACAAGGCCTATTAAAAATGAGATAGTGTACTGTAAATACAGGGTCACGTGTTCAAGCATTTTGTCAGGACTCCAGCACCTGCCTTGCTCCCCATAGCACAATCGAGTGGATATTATACCAGGGCTGTAAGGAACAGCCGGCGCGTGTTTCCATCACTCCAAACGGCTACCTTTCGAAACACAAACATGTAAATGAAGCCTGTGCGCGGTGCTGCCCGCCCGGGCCTGACACAAAGCACGCGTGGCTGCCCCGTGGTGGGAGCTGCCGCTAACGGTGTGCAGGGACCCTCGGGTCCCCAGAGGCCCGCCCGGCCCAACAGCATCCACATTTAAAGAGAAAGAAACCAATTTTCCTGCAACAGCTGCTCGGCGATGTTTAATTTCTGCCCCGGAAGTCCACTTTTCAGAGCTTATCTAATCATGGCCTCAAGTGCCG
Source organism: Rhinolophus ferrumequinum (assembly GCF_004115265.2). Taxonomy (NCBI): domain Eukaryota; kingdom Metazoa; phylum Chordata; class Mammalia; order Chiroptera; family Rhinolophidae; genus Rhinolophus; species Rhinolophus ferrumequinum. Next base: position 58,272,711 of record NC_046302.1, read on the forward strand.
GTGAGGCAGTCACAGATAAATAATGTCCCTGTCCCCTCCAGTCGTGCAGCCAGTGCTCATGGTGGTCACTAAAATATTTCACGACACTTTCGAGAGCGCCTAGACTTTCAGGGGGTTCGTGAGGAGTGTCAGAAGATTTTCTTCCCCAAATGACACAGGGCCCTCAACTTGCAGCCAGCCCACTCATCTCGGTACCACCCGGGGAAATCTTGGAGCTGTTCTCTGAATTCCTCATTCATTTCCGGGATGGCCCCACCTGACGTTAGTGGCCGTAGCATTAAATCACAGCCTGGACGCTAACTCGCACCCCGAGAGGGAGCAAAACCAGTGAGACTGGGATGGAATAGCTTCCTGGGCTCAGGGGAAGGTGCACGGTGCGTGCCTAGAGCAGCCGACGGGGGGAGTTAATAAAACAGGTGACACCCGCCGGCTCAGGGGTTCCAGGCCAGCTCAGTGCACGAGTGACGGGAGGGGTCACTGGCATTTACTGGCAACTGAAACATACGCGTGGCGAACGGTATTTCCTCCTGCACCCCAAAACCGCCTTTCATTAACTCAAGAACGTCTGATGACTTGGAAGGAAACACAGGTGGAGCTGACAAAATCGAGGGCTGTTTCGTCCAATGCACCTATCATCTCCTCTCTTCAGGTAAACGTGAAGGGAGCTGACAGGAGGGATTGGAGGGAAGCTGGTTTTCACAAGAGTTGGAGGGGTGAGATGACACGTAAGGGACCTGGCCCCGCAGGTGAGAGGACTCCTGATGGTTCTATAAAATTGAATTTGGCAGAAGAAAATAGAAAGGTAATCTAGAAGGTGAGATCAAAGGCACTGCTTTCACACCTTACCTACTTTGCAGATTGCCTTAGCATTGACCTTGAGTCCAGTGTACACAGAACATGCACACATCCACACATGAGTGTAAGTGTGCGTATGTGTGTGATTTGCTTGTGGTGAGGCCTTAGTGTGTATAGCAGTGTCCCGGTAGTTGTTCCTCACCAAAACCCCAGCAACCCTTGCCCTCTGGCTGTCAGAGAGCTCTCACAACAGAGGTGGCATCAGGGCAGGACCCAAGCGGTGGTCACAAGGTGTCTTGCTGTCATTGGACCCAGCTCATATCCTGTGTAAGCCCTGCGGACACTCCACAGAGTTATTACCAAGTTGTAAATCCAGGATTTTAACATTTATAAAGCCCAGGGAACTGCTAAAACCCAAATGCGGTTTCAGAAAGTGACACTGATGAAACTGTTGGAAAGGCCTCGTTTCCTGATAAGTCATCTGAGCGTGGGGCGTTCCCACAGCCCCGAGGGGGCCACGCAGTTTCCTCTCAGTGGTCAGCGGTCAGGAGAAGACCAAGCATTTTTCGAAACTCAATTACCACCTGCAGTGGGTTGAACAATGGCCCCCAAAGAGAAATGTCCATGTCCCAACCCCCAGAATTTATTAAAGAAAATGGCCTTTATTTGAAAAGGAGTTATTCCCCAAATCCCTCCTCCATGAGCCCCTGGAAACCACTAATCTGCCTTATGTCTCTGTGGATTTACCTATTTTGGACATTTTGTATAAATGGAATCATATAAAATGTAACCTTTTCTATCCAGCTCCTTTCACTTGGAATCATTTTTTCAAGGCTCATCCATGTTGCAGCATGTGTCAGCAGTTCATTCCTTTCTAAGGCTGACTAATATTCCATTGCATGGAGAGAGATCGTTTTGTTCATCCATCATCATCTGTTGCTGAAGGCTGTTTGGGTTGTTTCCACTCTTTGGCAATTTGGAACAGCACTGCTATGAACGTGTGTGTGTTGATCTGTTTGAGTCCTTTTTCGATTCTTCAGGGTCTATACCTGAGAGTGGAATTGCTGGGTCATATGGAATTCTCGAGTTAACTTGTAGAGGGACTGCCAGGTGGATTTCCACAGTGGTTGTACCATTTTTCATTCCCATCAGCATTGTACAAGGATTCCAAATTCTGCACATCCCTGCCAACACTTGTTATTTTCTGTTTATTGTTATTATTATTGCCATCCTTGAGATTGTGAGGAGGTATTTCACTGTACTTCCACTTGCATTTCCTAGTGACTAATGACGTTTGGCATCTCTTTGTGTGCTTGCCGGCCATTTGTATTTCTTCTTTGGAGAAATAATATCCACAGCACGTTTGGGTGTATTTCTGTAGCTTGCCTTCTTCTGCCCCTTGTATGGTGGGTTCTTTCCTAAACCAACTTCCCCTTTCCCTACTTTTTCAGTTAGATTCAAATTTGACCTTCGAAACCTGAACATTCACCCAGTATTTGATCTCTCATTTTCAGATAATTGTTACACATTTACCCCAGAGATCCAAAAGTAGCATAAACTAAGAGGCCCTCTCAGCAATAACCTACCAACCTGTCATTCTGATTTTCCTATTTATCATAAAACTACCAAACCCTCTAGGACCCCAGAATTTAATGTGTGAGAATTGTCTCTGAACTTTGTAATCTTTGCTCCCTATAAAGAGTCAGGATTTGAATTTTCTGTCCTAATCTTGAGTTCATTCCATTCTCTCTCAACATTTCTTTTACAGACATCTTAACTCAAATTCTCACTATTATTGTTCTGAAAAATGGCAAAGCCTTCCTATTGGCTGTGTAGGTTGAGCTGATGGTGGCCTCAGGGAGGCTGGTCTCGCTTTCTGTCCACAGACCTTCGCCAAGTAAAGCTGCCATCATTCTCCACGAGGTGTGGTGTCCCCCTCACTCCACTGGGTCTGATGGGGAACACAGCGGTCAGCAGTGATGTTTTCAGAGCTAAATCCAAGGCAGCTTCCATTCCCACCACTTCAAGCACCCCAAGACTGCCGTTCAAAGGAGATGGTTCAGCTACTGGCAGATGAGATGCCATGCAGAGAACAGAGGCACCCCAACTTCAGAGGCACCCAGAACAGAAGCTGGGACCAACTTCACAAACAAAGGGAGGTATCTCATACCCTCTCGCCCAAGTCAACTCTTGAGAAGACTGCAGTCATAGGGATGATCCCAGCTGAGACCAACAGGAGAACCACAGAGACTGCTGACCCATAATGCTTTGAAAAATAATGAATGTTTGATTGGGTTTGTTTTAATCCACTAAGGACTTGAGGTGGTAACTGACATTGGCAACAGGTAAAGCATAATGTCCCGGGAAGATGGAAAGACACTGAGGTCTGCCACTTCCAGCCCCATGGAGAATGAACTTTGTCCAGGTCATCTGGTCACTCTGGATGTCAGTGAGCTGCAATGGTACATAGACGAGGTCTGACAATTAAGTTCGCAAACACCTTGCAATGATGTTGCTAATCTTTTTTGATATCAGAGGGATCATTCATTATAAATTTGTACCAACTGAACAAACAGTTAGCCAAGTTTACTATTTGGAAGTGCTAAAAAGGCTGCATGAAAAAGTTCAGACGACCTGAACTTTTTGCCAACAATTCATGGCTCTTGATCACGACAATGCACCAGGTCACAGGGCACTGTCTGTGAGGGAGTTTTTAGCCAGTCAACAAATAACTGTATTGGAACACCCTCCCTACTCACCTGATCTGGCCCCGAAGATAAAGGAAATATTTAAAGGAAGACACTTTGATGACATTCAGGACATCAAGGGTAACACAATGACAGCTCTGATGGCCATTCTAGAAAAAGAGTTCCAAAATTGCTTTGAAGGTAGACTAGGCACTGGCATCAGTGCATAGCTTCCCAAGGGGAGTACTTCAAAGGTGACTATAGTGATATTCAGCAGTGAGGTATGTAGCACTTTTTCTAGGATGAGTTTGCAAACTTAATTGTCAGAACTCATACATAACTAGGTGCTGTTCTGAACTAGACACCATTCTACACCTTTGGCTCTAATACCTGTAAATGGTGTCTTAAAGATACACAGACACAGCTCCTATGACAGTGACCAAGGACCTGCCTATTAAGCTAAGACTGTACAGTCGGTGGAATGTTTGACAGCACAGGGACAAATACGTACTAACCACACTGCTTAATCCATGTTTCAAGGGCAGAATTTGAAACCATGCTTTTGTCCCAGGCAGTCTCGTGTCACTGGACAGGTACGGCCATCAGGAAGTGCCAGAGCGCACAGCAGAATGCATATCCCGTCCTCCACGGGTTCAGCAGGCTCCCTCAGGCAAAGCCTATCTCATAGAAAGGACACATGTAGCTCTGAGGTGATGGAAATAAAAAGTGAAAACTTCTGAAACATGTTTTCCAAGGAATCATCCCTTTAACCTCCATGGTACAGGACCACTGCTCTTCATTCCTGGTGGAACACCACCGTTTGGGAAAACTCAGTGACCTCAATTTCAGAAGGTCCAAGGCAGTCAGAAGGGGGTCCTTACTGCTGGCAGGTCAGTAACTTGTACACACATACTCGCGCCTCTGTTCACATGCAGGATGTGACACTCCTGCACTCAAAGTATCAACAAGTAAAGACTGCAGGTGTAGCCCTGCCCAGCCTAAATTGAAAGGGCACAACCAGTCTTGGTAAAGAGTAAAGCACCGGTAGGCTGCGCATTCTCACAAGGGGCAGCATAGCATGTCTACACTCTCTTCTTCTAAGTAGCTTCCTTCCCCTCCTAGCCCACATTTTGTAGCATTGCTTCTTCAAGTCTCTACTTGGCACACAGTTTGTCATAACCAGTTTCCTATAGGGACGCCCGAGTCCTCGCTGTGGCCCCCCCAGTTGGTACTATAGACTGCATCTCTCCACCACCCAATCCTGCTCTGTGCCCAGATTTGGGCAAACTACCTTGAAGGTGATCATGCGATCGTGTTTTGAATGTTTTCTCATAGGATGAGAACACGGGAAACTGGGGCTGAAGGAGCCTGGTTGACGTGTGCACAGCATTTCTGCTTCTGTGTGTCAATTGGAAACGTCCTTCTCTCACCCCCTAATCTGCTGGCAAACAGGCAGACACATTGGTAATGAATTGTTTTTCAAAGTCAGAGTTCAAGGGGGTATTGAGAAGATTCTGTCTGAAAAGCTGGATGGAAAATGTTGACAAGCGTATTACACATGATGGCAAACTATGTGACCTGAGGTTTCACACAGAACTGGGTATCGGGGTGAGGTTTGGCCTGCAGTGTGTCTGGGCATTTGCACAGTGTCTACGCATTCTACCACAACTGCAATTCCACTTTACTTTGGTACCAAAAGCATTCACCCAGCGCCTCCCAAGTGCCAGGCATGGAAGCACAAAACCAGAGAATAAAAGGGTGAGTACGACACTGCCACTGTCTGGGGCACAGGGTGACAAACATGGTTCAGGACAACCTTTACATAGGACATCCGGTTAAGATTCACAACTGGACTTACAGCCAACCCAGAGACAGGCATCACAGGACATCCCTTCCTCCCAAATACCCACCCTCTGCAGCACTGGAACCCAGAAGGGGACAAGCAGGGGCTGCACCCACCAACTCATTCTTGTCACCCCTCTGCTGTTGGAGCAATGCCTACGGGGGATCCTTTCATCGAATTTGTCCCCAAAAGCACATAGGTCTGGGTCTTTAGACACAACGTTTGCTTGGTGAAAATGACTGAGCAGCACAAGAGAAGTGAAAATCTCAGAATAATTTGTTTTCTCTTTTTTCCCTCCTTCTTCCTCTCTCCTCCTTCCCTCCCTCCTTCCTCTCTGCCAGGCGAGCACACATGGCTGAAAGCCGCTGAATGCCATGAGTGACTGGCTAAATCCTCTCTGGCAGGGACCCCACCATGCGACCCACCAAATGAACCCTGCAGCTGAAAGAGAGTGGCTGGACAGAGCATTTGGTGGGATGCCGCATCCTTGCCAGGTCCCCAAACGTGCCATGTTGTCACTGAACAGCCAGAACTGTAGTCTAGGAGTTGTCGGGACCCTACTGAATTTAGCTGTATTGAATCCCCTTTTTCCAAGAAACAAAACAACTCATCCCGGTTCATTCCTGCAATTGAAGGCCGACTGAAGCCCCTGCAGGATCCCCATCTAATGGGTGATCCTGCCATCCAGACAGCAGCCAGGAAAGTCCTTTGACAGCATTTCAGGTCTGGTGTGGCAGTGGGGGCCGTCCTGCTGGAAAGAGGAACAGGCAGAGAACAAAGAACCAGAAGCCCACGGAATGAATTGTGCGAGGAAGTCGCTGGACCCATTTTGCTTTAAAGAATACATAACTTTTTATGTAGACATCTCCAACGAGTCTCAAAATAAAATGAAGTCTATCGGTGTTTGTGTCCGCTAAAAAATAGTACCAAGTTTTACTTTCTCCTCAGATTTTTCTATCCCATCGAATTACGAAAGGGTCTGATCGCAAACCCTGAAATGTGAACCAAAAGGGACTTCTTGATGTGCTGTGAGCGGCTGAATTTTGGCCCGTTCTTAAGCGTCGAGCAGGTTTCCCGAATGGCCTGCACAGCTCCAAGAGCAGGCGGCGGAGGGCTGCTGACCTGCAGGTGGGCGGGGGTCTGGCAGGGAAGTCAGTGGGGAGCCCGTCTTAGCTCCGGGTGCTGCCAGCATCCCTGCTGCCCGGCTGCCAAGCACGCCCGCGCCCTCCAGCCGGGCACCCGGGACCCGGCAGCTCTGAGAGCCGGGTACCCAGCGGTGGGCTGCCCGCGGCTGATAATGGTGAGTGATGGCGACAGCACGGCAGGAGCAGCTGCAGCCAAGGCCGATGGCTGTGTCGCCCATCAGGCTGCCATGCAGGAAACCCACGCTGACAGGAGACTGACGCCTTCCTTCCGACTCTGCAGCCAGCAGCTGGACCCCACCCAGAAATCAGGAGCCAAGCCGCCTGCGCACCGCCGCATCCGACTGCTGCACGCAGCCAAGTCCAAGTTCAGCCGCACAAATAGCGGGACAATCGGTGGAGGAATCCGGCAGGTTCTGGGCTGCGGGTGCGAGAGGCCTGAGCAAGCGAAAAACAGGGCCGGTTGCATAAAGCGTTCTTTCCTCCTCTGTCCCCAGCTTGCTATCATCCTCAGGATTGAATGAAGAAGAAGCTATTGATCTGTGAAACATAATCTAATTTCAAAAGAAAAACTCTAGAGACTCCGTATACATTCGCGGGCGGCCACGACAACCATGCGGTCAGCAGCGGCCGGCTGCTTTCCAGGACTTTAGCCATCTCCCCGACAATCTCAAAGCCTACAGACAGTAGTCCTCCCTCCCGGAGGGTCAGAGAAAGGACAGAGGGACACAGAGGAACGCAGGGGCTGGCAGCATGGGGTCCTCGTGAAGGGTCACCCCACAAGCAAAGCGGGCGGCCCCCTGGAGACCCCATCAGCCTCTGATCCTTTCCCTCAGCTGTGCTCAGGGCTTTGGGTGTGTGTGGAGGCGGGGCGCGGGGTGGGTGGAGCAGGGACCAGCAGTGTCACGCCCTGGTTTCATGCTGGCTGCTTCACTGATGTCGCTGGTGGGACCCTGCTAGCCATGCCTCCGCCTCTGGGTGAAACCACACAGCCCTCTGACTTGATAAAGGCACCACAATAAAAGCAGTATCAGCAAATGCACCACTGCCAAAACTCAACGGAGAAACACGTGGATGGTTGGCTTCCAGTGGGGAGCACTGAGTTGGGAACCGGCCCTGACAAGGGAGGGTTAAGAGTCTCCAAAGTGCGGGCGGGTCCAAGGAGCCTGATGCAGTTTGCACAACAGAGAAAAGAAGGTGTCAGAACACTGAGGGACAGAGCAGGACTCCTGAATGAGTCGCTGTGATTTCTGACACACGTAAAGGAGGACACACTGCCGTGCACTGTGCTCCTTGCTCCTCCACCCCCATGGTTTGCAGGTACACTTGAGGAAAGCTCTTGCAAGGCAGCTGAACATACTTGGAGTGTTAGATCAAGTTCGCTGGGAGGCCAGCGGGTGGAGAAAATGACCTTTAGAAGGTCCTTGCTGTGTTAGTCTAGAAGAAATGAAGAGAATTCCTTAAGTATTTGTTGAAGAGTGCAGACAAGTATCTCCTGAGATACAATTCACAAACTGAGCTGACAGCTTCATTTCCAAAGAGGCTTGACTTCATAAAGATGGTTGGAAATCTGGAAATGTAAAGGTTCCACTCAGCAGACCCATATCATGATCTCAAGGAACTAAAAACTAGGAAGACCCTGCATCCATGATGAAAATACCACCGTTTCCCAGAACGATGACAGGTGGCCTGGCACCTGGCACTGGCCCTGAGATCACACTCACGAGCAGGACGTCTTCAAGCAACTAAGTAGAATCATTGCTGCTTTATCACTCTTAAGCATGGGTGTAAGGATAGTTTATTTCCTGTCTAAATTCAAAATAAGGGATCGTTTAAACAAGACAACAACCAAAAAAACTCAGAGGGAAAGTAGGGAATCAATATGTTTTGTTATAGACGATGAAAGAGCTTTGCAAGCTGATCTGAGCACACACGAAAGAACAGAGGCCACAAAGAGAGCACAGGTGACCCGTGCAGACCATCTGCTGGTGTCACATCTGTAGTCTGCGGTCAGCCCATGAACGGATGGATGAATGTTCCTCCAGCAGACTGGATGACATTTTCCCCAGCAAATTCCTCTTATTCAAAGATTGTGTTCTGCCCCATTTTTGTCATACAGGTAATGCACATTTGCTGGTTTTAGAAATTGCAAACTAATTAGAATCATATTGCCATCATAACTCTGCTAACTATTATTGATGACCAGGTTACAAACGTTTTATAGTCAACTCAGTAATTCACATCAAGACCACTGGTATCCTTTTGGTCAGCTCATGGCTCGCATCTCGTAAAGTGGCTGACTAACCAGAAGAATAATGGATGCATCCATCACTGAGGTTACTCTTTTCCCATCAGCATTCTGTTGAGCTTGGCTTGCTAATAAGCCACCCAAGATGTTGGAGGGAAGAGAAGAAATTGTTCTTAAGGGACACAGAAAAAGAAAGGAGTCATAGTATTTTTCTTGGATTACATGAGTTTAATTAAATTAATAAACTGTAAAGTTGGTAAATCCACGAAGGGCTTTTTTTGTTTGTTTGTTTGTTTGTTTGTTTTTCCTTCATGGCCAGAGTGTCAATATTTCCATAGGGTCTTAACTCTCCAGTTTTCACCAACTTTCATGTATCTAACCATAAACATACTTTTAACCGAGGCACCAGAATCCAGTCCTACACCATCTTCTGTGGGTTCTACTTGCAGGTGACATCTCAGGTCTATCTAATCCTCCTCCTGTCTGACTACAGCCCTCGCCCATACCCTGATCGTCTCTGGCCTGGGTGACCACCCAGGTGCAACTTCCTCTGCCCTCTCTCCTGCCTTCCTCCAACGCACCCTACACACAGCAGCTGAAACAGCGTTACACAAGTTATAGACTTTGAATTCAGATGGGCAGGAAATATGAGCTGCTCAGTTTCTGTCTGAGTTCAGTTTCTTTTCTTCCATAGGTCCTATTCATCTGTCTCACCACTGTAGTGTCATTCTCCAAATAATAATGATGCATTGTCTGTCTTCCCCAACTGAATGAATGAAGAAGAATTTTTTCTGAAAACCTCACAAGTTAGTGAAGAATATACATAAACGCTCCTCCGAGGTAGACTATGTTAAGTGATATGATAGAGAGAACAACAAAAGCCTATGACATGTATTCAAGAAAGACGGAAAACTTAGACAAGAATGTGTCATCTAATTTGTCATGATTACTTAACTTCTAACTCTGCGTCAAGCTGCAGATTGAATAAGTATGAACTGAAGTCTCCACTCAGGTCAATGACAAAACCTTACAAGAACAGTGGGAGTGACAGACACGCTCGTGACAGCAATTCATTAACCAACCTTCTTTAGGCAAAATGCTTTAATCATCTATGTTTTTCAAAATATTAGAAAGTGCTTGTGGTAGTTTAGGGTGGTATCACAGAGGTTTATGTGGGTAACTCACCCACCCTGACAACAGCCCTGAGTGGAGCGTAATCACATTTCACTCCCACACAGGAAACAGGCTCAAGTAGGTCAACTAAAGTGTGCTGGTGCCAGAATTTGAACTCATACAATCTAACTCCAGTGATGTCTTCAACCATTGGGCTTTACAAAGTTCACTGTGAGATTGAAATTGGCCAGGATGCAAAAGAACTGAAACACAAGTTATGTGAGGTGAGAGCATAAAACCACCCATCCACCTCATGAGACATCCCTCCATCCTTTTCACCTTCCCACCCACTTCCAAAGATCTAAAACCCTGAGGCTTTCCTAGTTTTAAGTAAACTCCTATAATTAAAAAGTCATACCTACATCATAACTAGAAGACAGATAATTCCCAAACTTTAAATTGTTCCTAGGGTGAAAAACTACCCCCCAGTCCAATGTCCTGCATCCACTCCACGTTTTTGTGGAGAATGAAAGTCCAAGAAAAACTTCATGGGAGGGTAAAGAAGGGTGCTAGCTGTGGGCCAAAAATTGTCCCAAATCACCACAAGACAGAGAAAATCCACTGTGCATGCAAGATTAAAACAGGTCCTGAAAGATCTTACAAAAAGGGACCCATGTGTGTCTTTGAAAGACATTGTGTAAGTGGGAAGAAGAGCATACGAAGGAATAGTAACTTTAGCACACTTTGGATAGTGGATGTAGAAGGAAAAACAAACAAAATAGGAAAATGTATGGCCCTAGGAGAACACCTCCACTGATGAAAAGTCTCTTAAAGAAACAACCACAATGCAAAAGAGAACTACAGCACAACACTCCAAACTGAGCAAGCATTTTGGGGTGTGTCAGGCCAACTTGAATCAGAATGTCACCATTTGGCAGCTATCACAGTTGTGATCCAACCATTAATGATGTAAAACCTGCGGGTGAGAGTTTAGTGAGTAACGGGATAATCACACCGTCCCCACGCATCTCTCCCTAAGACACTTACTAATTACAAGAAGTAAAAACAGTATACCTTTGAAGTAATTTCGCCATAAAAAAATAGTCACTTCACAGTGAAGAAACTGCAGGACCCACATCAAGCAGCTAATCAAAGTCAACCTCACTGGAGATGGAGTGACTGACGTCTCGTGCCTCCTGATACACTACCAAAAACACATAATTTTTGTGAAAGTAAGAAAAAACTGCATAGTTGGAATCTAATCATGAGAAACATCAGACAATTCCAAATTGAGGTTCATTCTATAAATAACTGACTTATGTACATAAAAAGTATCAAGGTCTTTCTTTACAGACAAGGAAAAACTAACAGAACATTCCAGATTAAAAGAAGCTATGAGCCATGATACTGAATATAACTTTTGGTCCCAGATTTTTTTTTTCCTATAAAGGACATTATTAGAAAAATTGGTTGTTTGAGTGAGATGTGCAGATTAGCTAACAGTATACTAATTACAATGTTAAATTTCTTGATTTTTATATACGTACAATGGTTTTGTAAAATACTGTCTTTGCTTAGTCCTTGAGCACTGAAGTATTTAAGGGTAAAAGGGAATCATGCCTGCAATTTATTCTCAAGTGGTTCAGGGGAAAAAAAAAAAAACATAGATTTGTATATATAGAGAGACACAATGAAAAAGCAAACAGGACAAAATGGCAATCTTTGGGGAATCTGGGTGGAGGGTGTTCAGGTATTCTTTGAATAATTTACATAGCTTTTGTGCAAGTCTAAAATTATGTGAGGATAAAAAGTAAAAGATACACACACACACACACACACACACACACACACACACGAACTTCCATGATAAGAGACCAGTCCACTGATTTCCCATTAAAATAAAATCTATGAGATTATTTCCAAAGTATGCAAAAGCCACATTATAAAACATACCATTTTGATATAAAATGGCACATATTAAGAACTCATTTCATCACCATGGTATTTTGACCAGATACCAAGATCCTCGCTGTTCCATGTCTGCTCTTCCTCTGCATTTCCCCTTCTAAATGTCTTCAGTTTCCCTAACAAACAGTCATTTGATCTGTTAGTTTGTTTTACTATTTTCCATAATTATTTCCAATACCTGTAAAGCCAATTGAATGTTGACCAGTTTTTATTCAGATTAGTAATATCTCTTAATGAAGTGCCATCGGTAAACGTCCTGAATTTGTTGTTTTATCTTCTTCTATTGGATCATTAATTAAGAGATAAACCAAAGCTAGTCTGAATAGCAGCAAATGCAGGGGCAGGCCAGGGCACAAGATGGTTTATGATTGCCCCATGTTTACAGCCTCCTTGACTTTTGTTCTGATTATTTATGCAAAACGATTCATTCAAGTCAACATTGGATGTGATGTGTCTTCCATAAAAAGGTAATTGGTTCTTCCCTGAAGTATTGCAGGTAGAATCACACCAAATTCCTTAATATCTCTTAATTGTTTATAGTCTGACAAAAAAAAAAAAAAAACACACATTCTACTGGTACTTCATAATTTCATCACTGGCTCTTAAGTTAATCAAACACTTACCAAGTCTGTTTTTCTGGCAATGTGATTACAAATTGTATCTCTACCACCTCCAGTCCAACCATTTTATTCACAACACACATTCATAAAGTACTGTGCCCACTTACCACCTTCATGACATCGTGCTTGCTACAAGAACTGAAAAAAAAAGTCTCAGACGTCATTTCTACGCTCACAGAAACTTCTTTGGCTCCGAACAGTGTATCTATCTCTTTCACAGGATTTATCACATTCCTCTGGAAGACTTTCCCTTTGGATAGAGAGGTGCACTTGTTGTCGTCTATCTCTAGATAAAAGAGGCCTTCCCCTCAAGTTAATGCCTAATACTGGCATGATGCTTCGAAAAGTTAGTTGAAAATTAAATGAAATAAATGGCTTCCACTTGGGTAGCTGGAAAGTAAAAGATCTAAAAGGGCTGGGACAAACAGTTGGATGAGGAGACAGCAAAGATCCTAAGAGGGCATGAGTGTTGTGGCATAGGAGAGGCAGAAACACCCACAATCCCTCTGGCCGAGCCCGGTCCATCCACCCCTCCAACAGGATCCAGGCAGGGCTGGGGTGTCTGTACGGTGAGAAGGGTAAACCCTCCTCTAGTGGGGAGGAAATGAAGCCCAAGACTCACGACAATTAAGGTGTGGTCCAACGCTCAACATTTTTAGTATCGCCATTCTGGACTGGGGTGGGGTGGGCTGTGGAGGGGAGGGGTCATCTCGGGAGGGCCATGAGGCAGTGAAACACACAGCTTTTCCTTCTTTTTCCACATTTCCTCCCATCTACCGCTACCCCCTTAATTAAACAGAAGAGGCAGACAATGAAATGCAGCCTAAAGGAGATGATTGAGCCAGGCTCTACATTCTGTATTTTAAAGGAATGGTGGGGGTAATATGTATGGATGGTCTGCCAGAGAATGAGAAGGTCCAGGATACAAGACTTTCAGGGCCAACGCCAGAAAGGTCTGGGTGCACTGTGTGAGTTGCACCCCATAACTGTGAGGGAATTTCAAGAAGGGGGGCATCGCTGTAACCTGGGAGATTCAGGAGACTCTTTAGCTGAGGCAGAACACAAGCAGCACTGAGCCTTAAAGAATTATTTGTGTCAAAATTAGATTTGAGAGCTGTGTGTGTGTGTGTTGAGCCTTTCGGTGCAATGAGCCCTAAGCAGACATATATTAAGGCTTGAACTCAAAATTACCCTCTAGCCCCAGGTCATGGAGACCCAGCTGCTGGTCCCTGCACGATGGAGTCTCTTCAATTGTGGAAGACACGGGGGTGAGGGGCGCCCCTCTCACTCTATTTCCAGCCCTGAAAAGGTAAGGTGAGGAGTGAAGGGAGACTGAGAGCTGCTGTATTCAATTCCTTTTCCATCCCATGTGGGAAAAGGTAGTGTTGCCCAGAGTTACATGAATCCACAGCAAGGGCTCCCGGAAAACATTTCTCAAGAGCTTACTTCACTCATAGTTTCCTACCCTATGTTACCCTCAGTGAACTCTCATCTGGCCACTTGGGTCTCCACTCTATGACAAACTCTGAAATCAACACGCTCTGCTTATATCTGAGTAAAATTAGAATGAAATTTCACAGTCAATATACTTCCTTTTCCATTGAGACTTTCTAATACAACATTTGATTTTCAAAATAAGCAAATCACACATGGTGATTATGTCCCATGTTTCATGGGACTTTCTTAGGAACTATGGTTAAATATGAGTCCAATCTACAATAAACTTTAAATTTGTTCATTCAACAAATAATTAAGTATTCATGTGTAAGGTACTCTATTTGTAATTAGAAATACAGAAATGAGTAAGAGAATATAACTGAATTTAAATGTCTCCCACATTCTTATATTTTGGGGAAGAAAAATTCAATTAACATTGAATTTTCATTAGGTTAAATAGATCTGTTAGAGTATTCCAGTGTATATTCTAGTGTATATACAGTATGTCACAATCTTAAACTGACAGAGGGAAAAACGAGAAAGTGGAGGAAGGAAAATCTAAATAAAAACAACAACAAAATCAGAGAAGAGAAAAAAAACAGGAGGAGTAAAAATTTTAAATACAATAGTGGAAATAGATACAAATGTATCATAACTTAAAATCAACATAAATGAGCTAAATTCTAGGAAATGACTGTATATGCGAGATTAGATGAAAGAACTCCAACAATATTTTGTTTACATGAGATATACTTAACAGAGAATACTGAAAGGTAGAAATTAAAAGTATTTAAATATATGTACCAGGAAAATAGCAAAGTTGGGATAGTTTTATTAATATTAGACAAGATAGACCATAAGCACCCTCCAAAAGATAACTTCACTAGGTATCTGAATTCACTAGGTAGATTTAAATTTTTTCTCAATTTATATGCTTTTAATAACATTGCTTTAAAATTTATAAGACAAAGTCTGACAGCACGACAAATATAGTTTTATAGACCTACCATCATAGTGGCAGTTTTAATATATCTCTCTGAACATATCCATTGGGTGAACAATTTGAAGATACAGAATATCTGAACAGCACAGTCAACAAGTTTAATCTGATGAACATACGTCAAATATCATAGCCAACACCAGTAGACTTGATATTATTTTCAGTGATGCACTAAACATTTAGAGAACTTAACTATGTTTTCGTTTGGACTTGGAATACAAGGTAACTTTCTTAACTTTGAAAAAGAGTATATGAAAATCAATAGTAAGTACCATTGAAAATATTGAAAATCATAAGAAGAATTTCCTTTAAATCAAGAATAACACAAAGATGCCTGCTAATATGTCTTCTATTTAACATTGCTTTGGGAATCTTGGCCTGTACAATAAGTTTAACAAAAGAAATTAAAAGTATAGAAGGGAAACAGAAAACAATTATTGTCCTTAAATGGTATCATGCCCACATAGAATACCACCACAATCTACAGATCAGGTTTTTGAATTGGTAAGAGGATTTAGTAAAGCGGTTGACAAAAACATGTATATACATGGCAAAGCCCCAAGTGTGCTGATTAGAAAGAGATGTCATTACAATGTCGATGAAAATGTAAGAATTCTAGAAACAAATCAAACAAAAATTATTCAAGATTTGATGGGGAAAATAATAAAACTATTGAAAGGTATTAACAATTACTTAAATAAATAGACATACTATATTTATGAGTAGGAAAACTGAATACAGCCCACCATCACTTTTAATGTTTCTCGCATGCACAAATTTTAGTTACTAGTTTAATTAAATAACACCCATCCCCCAAAAAAGCAGTTCAAGTTTCCGTTTCCACAGTATATTTACTGTGAGGAACTGAACAGAGTATGAGCTTTGCTGCTAGCTTCTCAGTCCACAAATCACGACGTAAATAACAGACGCACCTCATAGCCAGTGGCCAACCATGTCCCTTCTTTCAGAGTGTGCTAGTGATTAGCCAAGGCACATTTGCTGTTGAGTTTGCTCACAGAGCAAGGCAAAGCTCCCAGCTGCGTTGCCTCCTTGGCTCCCAGTAATGACATTTACTCCCGCACATGTCATTTTACAAAAATGGATAACTGAAAGAGGAAATTGGCCAACAGAGATGAAAGCGGAGTATATTTGTTTCCCATTGCCACTGTAACAAATTACCACAAATTTAGTGGCTTAAAGCAACACGAGTTTATTCTCTTATAGTTCTGGAGGTCAGAAGTCTGGAATGAACCTTGTTGGGCAAGAATCAAGAGATGAGCCGAGCAGGAGCTTTCTGGAAGCTCCAAGGGAGAATCTATTCCAGGCCTCTGCCAACTTCCAGAGACTGCCTTGGTATTCCTTGCCGCATAGCCATATCAGCTCAGTCTCTGCCTCTGTCTTTACATCACCTTCTCTTTCTGATGTCCTGTCTCGTGTGATTCCAGGGGACCCACCTGGGGAATACAGAGTCATTGCCCCCATCTCAAGATCCTTAACTTAATTAAAACTGCAAGGCCTTTCTGCCACATAAGGTAATATTCACAAATCCTGGGAATTAGGACATGGATCTTGGGGGGAGCTACTATTCAGCCTACCATCCAGCAAAGAAACAAAGAGTGGTAACACTAGAAGTGAAATTAGAGGTCATAGCTGTCCATGGAGATGCTGGCACCGTCACTGTTTGAGAGACTCCAGACATGCGGCCAAAGGAACTTGTGGAAGCATCTTATCACCGTAAATGAGGAAAGAAGTTGTGACAAAAAGGATGACAATGTCTCAGAGGAAGTGAAAGAACCCTCAGAGATGTTTCACAATGAAAGCACAAAGACTAAAAGGCTGGACGCTGGTCCACACTTAGAAGGAAGTATGACAAGGCTTCAAGGCGTGGGAAGGATGCTGAATTTGAGAAGAAGGCAAACACTGTCCAAACTGTTCTTCCTTCGTTTTTTTAAAAAGAGATAAAACACTTCGATTCTCAATGTTTCTCATGTTTTAAGCTACAGTATACTAAATAAACATTCCTTTTTACTATTTTTCCACTTCCCATACATTTATAATTCTACAGGAAATGTTAATGTTTGACAGGAAATGTCACACATCGCAGAACCACCATAGTTCTTGTGACGGCTTTGCCTGGGTTTAGCTTGCACAGTCACTTTACATGCCCCACGGTCTTGCGAGCGAGGATGACGTGTCATGTCAAATGTCGACATGAAGTGGAAGGCCAGGGAGAGACTCGTCCAGCAGGGATCCGTCTTTGTACAAGGTACAGCAAACCAGAGGGCAGGATTTGGGCACAGGCCTTACTAGATCTCTTGAACAGAACAGACCACACATATATGGAAATCTGATCGTGCATGTCTACTAGAAAAAGAGGAACTGCTCCACATGGGAAAAGTAACTAGGCTTGAAAGGCAAACTAAACTTTCAGAAAAAAAAAGTATAAAAGCAATCATCATGATGAGAGTAGGAAATGATTTCTTCCTAAAGCCCAAAGGGAAACAATTGATATACTGGACTTAACTATAATTAAGAATTTCTATTCATCAAAAATCACAATGAGGAAAGTGAAAAGGAAAGCTAAAGATTGGAAGAAGCTCTGTGCCATACGTATAACTAAGAAAGTCTCGTTATGCAGAATAAAGAACTTTGATAAAACAAAAAGAATAACCACACAAAAGAAAATTGAATAAAAGGCACCAGCAGACAGTTCACAAAAAAAGGGAAACTGAATATATTACATTTCAATAAATATATGAAATTTTTAACCTTATCAGCAATCAAGAAAATGCACATTAATAACACATTATCCAGAGTGGCAAACACCGTAGGTTCTGCTAACAGTTGACAAGGAGTTCAAACAACGGGAACTCTCGTGTGCTGCTGATGACACTGTAAACACGTAAATGAACTTCAGGGAAAAATTGGTGTTACTTAGAAACTTCCATTACCCACCTATTCCAAGACCCAGCAATTACACTTACCCTAGTCACATACCCTAGAGAATGTCACCCAAATGTATCCCAGGGGACAGAGGGAATAAACAGAGCACACTGTAACATGAAGACAGGCACACACAGCCCAGTGTCCACGCAGAGGCTGAATAAGTAAAGGCTGAGGCATTCTCATAAGGCAAAAGGGAATGGTCACAGTGACAGGCGCCCGACAACTTAAAGTAGGCAGAGGACCAGTGACATGATCCGGATGACATTTTGTAAAGGTCATTCTAGGTACAGGGTAGAGACAGGCTTAGGGAGTGAGGCAGAAGGAGGCAGGAAGAGAAATCCCTGGAATTCAGGCAGGAAGGGAGGGAGGTGTGGTCTAGATATCTCTGGGGGAGGGGGGTAGAGTGAGCCACCTCCCGGAGGGGTCTTCAGAACACAGCCATGGAGGACTGGTGGGTGACTAATTGGACGAGTGTGAAAGGTGGGCTGGGAGAAGGGCAGACAAGTCTCAGAAGATACCAAGTTTCTAATGTGAGCTACAAGTAAAAGCTATGCAGGAAACGTAGGATGAGGAACTAAGTTTGGAAAGAAAGATGAAGAGCTGAATTTGAACATGTTGAATGACACACAGAGAATACTTTTGTGGATTGTTCTTTTGCTGATGTTTCTTAACTCAGGGATCAGAGTTCTTAGGTTGTCCTATGTGAGGAAAAAATGAATAAAACCCGGTCTTTATTTGCATAAGTACCTACAGTTCCTTGAGAATGAGGTTTACGGCAGCTAGGCGGAACTCTGAGTAACACTGAGTCTCCAAGAAGGATCAGCCCTCTGCTTGTCCGAGCCCCTGGGTCCGAGCCCAGCTGGGGAGTTCTGCCGGGGGTCCCTTCCCTTTGAAACACAGGGCTATGCTTTCCACAATTTAGAAACCTCGAAAGTTGCGCGTTGGGTTGTTTTTGTAACCCAACAGATGCAAGTACTGTCAGCCACCGCGTCCCTGGAGTGTGTTAATCCACTTAGAAAATGTGTAATTGATTTTCAGTGAGATGTGCAACAGAGACGCGCTGGTTTCAAACCACGGGGTTTTTCACTCATGATCACATGTGTCTCACGTTAACTAGTGAGTCAGATGGTTCTCTCAGTCCACATCTGATTTTCAGGCCACGTAAAGGTGAGTTTGAAGTTCAATTTTGATTGGTCTATCACATGGAATTATGGAATCTTTACCGCTGAACCATCTTTGTACCAGGAGGTCGGAGAGGGAGGGGATTCTAGCTTTGAGCTAAACTCACACATACTTCCTGGAGCCACTAAGTATGCTTTCATGCATAGATCTCTTCAAGACTGCAGAAAAAAAGAACACAAAGTTTTTCTCTGAATGCAGTGGTCTGACTTACATGTGAAAATTTCACTTACGCACAAGACAGATGCTGAATCTGGGATCCATTTGAGTGGACACTCTGCATGAATCCCCTTGAAGATGACACTGGCCTCCTTCCTTATGTCAAATCACTTCTCTGCTACCTTTAGACCCGAACAACTACAGTGGTCACCATCTCCCCACTCCCAACTCACTGCCTCTGCCGTGGTACGTACCATGTTTCCCCAAAAATAAAAACCAGCCGGACAATCAGCTCTAATGCATCTTTTGGAGCAAAAATTAATATAAGATCGGTCTTATTTTACTATAAGACCAGGTATAATATAATATTGTGTAATATAATATAATATAATACAATACAATACAATATAATACCAGGTCTTATATTAATTTTTGCTCCAAAAGACACATTAGCGCTGATTGTCTAGCCAGGTCTTATTTCTGGGGAAACACGGTAGACACGGCACAGCACTGTCTCGTACTTTTCTCATCGTTTACAATGCCCATGTTTGTAAGCCCTGGCTCCCCGATAGGACTGCAAACCATGGCGTGCAGCCTTAAGTCAAGTGAAGGACAGCTGCTTCCAAGGAAAGACCTTCAGATTAAAATGCCCTCCCAAACGCTCCGCAGCACAACGCACGTGGAAGCCACAGATGAATCTGCGCACAGGGTGGAATGGGTTGGGGATGATGAACTCAGCTCCTCGGTGAACAAACTTGTCCACAGCAAGAGCGCTACATAAGACCAATGCAGGCAGAATCAGAGTGACCTCCACGAGGAGAACGGTTCTGACAATGGCCCGTCACATGGCCTTTCACAGTCATCTTATGTTCCTAAAGCGCGGTATCCTCATCCATCAGGCGGAGGTGACAATGCCTGTGTCACAGGGCAGGTTCTACAAGCACTACATGAAATTTGTGACTATTTAGTACAGTGTCTGGCACAGAGGAAGCAGTCCCCAAATACTGTTCAAATCAGATGGTCCGACTCCATCCAGTGTCGCGCCTGCTGTCACCGTATTTGTTGTTACAACGTGTGTCTATCAACAGACTTGGTACTGTGGACAGATTCTTACTAGATTCTCACCAGAGCATAGGCCATTGGGAAGTTCAGCACCTTATTGTGTTGGGTCAACATATCAGAGCAAAACTTTAGACAGTAGGACACAGGAGTGGACAGACAGCCAGGGTCCTGCTTGCTGACAATTCCTTAGTTAAGGTCACATTAGCAAGTGCAGAGAAGGCTCTCAGTGTGGAACAAAAGATAGCTCCTCATTCGTTCACTTCCTCGTGTCTGAGAACGGAAGGAAGGCCTTTCTCAGACAGCGTCACCCAGTGTGGAGAGCATGCGGGTGGTGGCATCCATGCTTCCTGGAGGCGCAGGCCCTGGGAAAAGACATGAGGAGACACCAGGTGGTACTGAGTGAACCCACATCCCAGAGCGTGTAGACAAGAGGGGGCGTCTGAACCCCAGAGGGACATTTCCAAGACCACGAGTACTCTAGAGACTTATTTGGGAAATACGTCAACTAACAGCTTTACTGCAGAATCCTTTAGAGAGAGGGTGAGATGTGTCGTGAACCTGCAGGAAACAGGTGGAGGACACAGTGCGTCTCAGACTTACTGTGTGACACAGTCCTTTTCCATAGACCACCCATCACTCTCAAAGGACCAATGAGGAAAACACTGGTGTGCTGTGGAGTATTCTGGGTGCAGGGTGTTTAAACTACCGGGAACAAAACAGATCAAACAATAGTATACATGTGTGTGCATAGGTGTGTGTATGTGTATGTGTGTGTGTATGAGGGTATGAGTGTTGCATACATTGCACATGTGTGTGCATTTGTATGAGTATGTGCATATGTGTGTATGCATGTGTGTATGTGTGTACATGTATGTGTGTATGCATATGTGTATGTGTGTATGATTGTGCTTGCATGTGTACATGTGTGTATGTGTGTATGCATATGTGTGTATGTATGTGTTGGGGCAAATGCTTTTGCTTTTTGCCGTTACCAACTGTACGACAACGAACTTCATGCAGTTGCTAAAACACCTGAACAATCTGAAAATCCATGTTTTGGACAAAGCATCTGAATAAACGCTTTTATCTAATATATTCTTGACCGTTTCCCTGGAACCCAGCACAGTGTTTGACAGACGAGACCACCAACGAATGAGTTAGATTGAAAAGAGGTCTTTATGTACAAATGGCATAAAAACACCTAGGAAAGACACACAGAGACATAGGTTCCATCATTCTAGAGATTAGATAAATGGAAGCTGCTATTCAACAAACTGGCAGAATGATTTGCATGGACCAGTTACGTTTCCCATTGACAGACCTTGAAATGCTACTGACACTTTCATACCACTGTTGACATATGTGGATTTCCATAGCATTTTCTATTTCAAAAATTAAGAACACAGAACAGAAAAAAATAATCTGTTCTTGCTTCAGAACATCAGTCAGTTTTCTACTACTGTTAAAGAACAGATTTTATGCCTTACCTTCTCATTTTCCAAATCTGTCTCATGTATCAAATATTTAGTCGGGCTGGCAAGCACACAGACCACCCCCCTTTTTTTGGTTTCCTTCCTCTTCCTAACAGTTTTATGCTGCTTTTTAATTAAAAGAAAAGTTTAAGGTGTAATTCAATGTGTCAGGAAAAAATAAAAGGAGAAAGGATCCATGAGATGGAAAAAGAAAGTCACATATTTGCAGATTTTTAATGAAGAGGTTTTTAAAACATTTTCTTACAGACACAAAGTTAATGCTTCGGTAGGTGAGTTGTAAACGCTTCTTTTCGTCCCATAATTATACGTGAAATGTTCTTTAATGTGCAATAATAACGTTCACGCTGTGCTATTTTGCAGCTAATAATTATACACAACAGCGTGGGGCATGAGAGCTAACACAAAGTTTTCCTCCTTGACGTATTACCCACGTCTCCTCTCTTCCTGCTACCTGCCTTATTTACAGTGACTATGCTTTTTCATCCACTCTTTCTTCTAGGAATAGAAGCACTAGTTAGTTACTTTCTTAAGGAAAGAATGTGAGGCAAGACTGCTGACTGGCTAAAATCACTTTCATATAAAGTGAAGTCTATAATAGACCTTGCTTTTTAAAAAAAAAAAATAAATACACACTCGATGCAGCTAAGCCTAAAATGTGCTTGCTCGACTCCTCAGTGTTAAAAGGTCAGAAGTTTGCTGTACAATTGAACTCAGCATTACTGAAAAAGACTGAAAGTTGGCAGCAGAAGCAGAGGTCACCAAGGCGTGGATCAGACCTCTATTTTTTTGTGGACGGAGAAATAAATTTGTCATTGGGCGGCCACGTCTGTTTGGATGGACGTGCAATATTCCCCAGATATCGTGAGGTTGGCCAGCCATACGTCCGAGGCAGCTTCTCCATTAGCTTCCCAACCACTATGTTGTCTTGAAATTGCTGAATATGGGATGTGATTTCCTTCGAAAAAAAGAAAAGCCGTACCAGATAAACTAAGATTTGACTGGAGACATTTGAGGAGACTAACTGGCCTCAAATTCAGTGTTCTAAATAGTTTAAATGAATTAACTTCTGCATAAATTTGAAAAGTCATAAAGGGAATGTAATCCGGATATAGCAATGGATTCAGCAGAAACAAGCATTCCCGACTTTCAGGATACCTAATGATCATTTGGACAGCTGCCTGGACTTCTTCAGCTAACATTTAGCTCATTTCCAGCTGCTCTCAACATACCTCCTTCTTAATGGTTCACAATAAAGTGACCATATGGGTTAATACCAAGTCAATTCTTGATTTTCTCTTGCTATTATGAACTATGAAAAAGTATTACTTATCATAAACTTGTGGGATGTGCTCAGCCATACCCTGAACAGATTATTGGGAAAAGCATAAATTTAACTTTGTACTTAGGGCAATCAGGAGTGCCGCAGCGGCCAGCTCTGCTGCACAGCTCAGGACATGGGGTCATTGCAAAACTAAGTCATCTTCTATCCCACACACGAGAGGCTTAAACATGTACTTTGCCACAACGCAGAATCTAGAAGTTCTCCTTTCCTTATCGGAAGATATAACCAGGATGCTTC
Source organism: Rhinolophus ferrumequinum (assembly GCF_004115265.2). Classification (NCBI taxonomy): domain Eukaryota; kingdom Metazoa; phylum Chordata; class Mammalia; order Chiroptera; family Rhinolophidae; genus Rhinolophus; species Rhinolophus ferrumequinum. Next base: position 58,295,982 of record NC_046302.1, read on the forward strand.
TATAGGCTTATAGCACAATTGGAGTTTTTCACAACTTAAAATGATCGAATAATATAAAGTTAGAACTTGATGGGACCTCAGATATCACGTAGTCTCTCCCTTCATTTCACAATGAAGAACGCCATGGGTCAAATGGTTGACACAAGGCTAATCTTACGGAGACCTCTGTCGCCCATGAATTACCAAAACAGACACCGATGGCTGGGCAAGCGTTTCGTTCTCAGTTACTGCTCTCTGGGCCTGCTTAGGTGGATGTGCTTTATTGAGAAGCAAGACGTGGAGGACTGGATTCTTGGAACCAAAAGGACACAAAAAGGCAGCCTACGTCTGGAAGCGTCAACAAGCTAAAAAACAAGGCTCCTTGTTACCACAGGGGAACGCAGACGTTCTCCCCACTGGGCCTTCTCGTGGGTCACCTGCCAGAAGGACCAGACCTGTTCTCTCCACACGTCCTTCACTGCGGGAGGTGACATCCTGACTCTCCACTAGACATCCTCTACTGACACCACCAGTCAGGTGGGGACCAGAGCCTCGTGACAGCCTGACATGGGTGACGGTCTAGGCTCCCACTCGGTATTTGCCAAGGTTCTGGTGGATGGAGAGCCAGCTTTTCCCACCAGGTGTAGGTGGAGTAGAACAGTGATCATCTGACAGTTTGCGGTCCCACTAAGCTTCCCTTTCCTGGTCCTTTGGCTGGAGAGTGCAGGCATGTGTCTGCCCTCACGCTGGCATTTCTGGGTTTCTATCTTCTCCAGTCTCAGCTACCTGAGCCAGGAGAAACACAGGGGCTCACCGCTCTGCAGTTCCTGGACCCCAGGGGCCCCAGGGGCTCCGTTCTCCACATTTTAGAGTCTTCCCTTGATTGTTCTAAGTTCAGTGTCCAGAGTTTTAGCTGCACTTTGTGGGACAAATTGGAAAAAGTATATCCACTCCACTTTTCTGGACTTGGAGAGCTTCCAGTGAATGCCAAGAGATTTCACAGAGCTGACTGTTTGGGACTCACACCAAGTACTTCTCATCTGCGGAGCTCACACCACCGAGGGTCTCAAAACCTCACCAACCAAAAAGCTAAGAGCAGTAGCCAGTCCAGTTACCTGAGTTTTATCCTGAAGACTTTGTTCTCAAAATATGTCGCTTAAAATCTTTCTAAAATGTAAAGGTACCTTTGTAAGTTTTTAAATAAGTAAGTATAAATGAATCCTGTTGATTACTAAGGATTCTACACTGATCACATCATTGGTATCTGAACAATTCTATGCAGAAAAAATTTCAGATATAGGAGGCACGGAAATGTAATTTCAAAACATTCCTGAAAGTTTGGTATTGTTTTTATACAAACACATCATACTTATTTTCTTTCTTTTGATATATATTTTTCCTATAATTCAGATATAAAATTCTGTTAGTTCAGGACTTTGGTTTGTTTGATTTAAATTAATTGAAGTGTTAACCTTAGAACAATAATATGGGGATTTTTAATAATAAAAGATTCGATAATACAATTTATTCATTAAAAGTTAGTAGAGTTGAGGACTATGTATGCCTTATTTATTCTTGAACGAGATGACCAAAGGCTTTATAAATGATTAGCACTAAGTGGGTGCTAATCTCCTCGTGCCAATGGACAAAAGCAGTAGGTGGAGAATAGGAAAGGGAGGGTCCAAAATGTGGGAGGACATGTGTATGGAGACAACCAATAAAACCGCACAGTATAGAACCACAAACATTTTGAAAGTTATGTAAACAAGACAAGCCTGTGATGAAGAATCAGTTTCCAATTTCCCATCATACTATGATGGAAACTTTATGTGGAAATTTGTTTGGAGAAAGTGAAAGCGCTGCAGTCGAATCAGTCGCTGGCTGAGAGGTAGAGGACGAGGGGAAGGAAAGTCAGCCTCGCTGTCGTAAGGCCCACGTAAAGAAACTTGGGATTTTCATGGCCCAGGGAGTGATGGTAAATGGATATTCAGCCATCCGTTTGTGTGCCCTGCAATTGACACCGGATATTTCATAAGCAGATCACCTTCTTCTGGGTTAACAAAACAGACCGTATTTCACTCGATATTTTTTAAAACCTAAATACTAGATTCCAGAGTGATCCTAGAATGGGCTCGGTGCCATTATCGAAGCCCTGATGCTAAATGATTTGTTTTGAAGTCTCTGGAATGACAAAGGAATTCTGTGTGTTCTTTATTGATGCTTAACAGACCACCCCATGGCTTAAAATATAATAATTTATCATCTCTCACAGGTTTGTGTGCTGGCTGGGAGTGTCTCATGTAAGGTCTCTCAGGTCGTGCACAGATAGTGGCCTGGGAGGGGTCACCGGAGGCTTGGCTGGACAAGATGTCCAGGTGGCCTCTGTATTCACGTCTGGCCTCTCAGCTGGGGCAGGGGGGCCTGGAACAGCAGGGCCTGGCCCGGTAGGCAATGCTGTTAGTCAGCCACAGGTTACATAATCCAAAATGGAATTTGGAAGTGGACCCAAATGGAAACACCTCCAAGGTGGCCTGGAGCTCAGAAGAGACACTGAGGTCTAAACCCTGAATAGTGAGGTATCAAGCGACACACTGCGGGAGAACCTGGAGGGAGGCACATTCAAATCTGGACCCTTTGGAAGATGATATTTGCTCATAATCACTCACCCTTCCCCTCTCTTGGCTTGTTTCCCTGCCCCATTGACTTCAGGTTAGCTGCCATGACATGCTTTGAAGTATGGGGTGTGAGCAGATACGTGATCCAGGACTAACCAGAAGCCTTAAATTTGACGCATTCTCTGACTCTTGTTCTTGCACTCTGTCATGATAAAATAAGATAGAAGAGGTCCAGGACATCCATTCAGTCTGCTCCCTGCAGTCAGAGCAGACCCATAGCCACCCATAGCCTGGGGCCCAGCTACAGAGCACAGGCCTAGAGTCAGCTGCAACATGGTCAACAAACAGACCTTGCTGTTAGAAGTCACTAAGCTGCAGGGCTGCTTCTCATGCAGCGTCGCCCCAGCAAAACCTGACTGATGCATCTGCTTCAGCGCAAGTTTACTCTTCAAACTGTTCAAATAAAAGCCATCCTGAAAGTTGCATGTCTTTCCACATATGTAACAGTAACATGTTGATTATCGTATAGCCTACAAAGCTCAGATAGTCTCAAGTTTGAGGAAACAAGAGAGTTCCTCATTTAAGAACAGCTGTGTTAAACATACTGGCCAAAGTCTTCTCAAGGAATAATGATAAATGTAGCATTAATATTTCCAATTTGCCCTGCTGAAAGGTTAGTCTTCTAACACCCTTCCAGCCTCCCAATATCCTGCAGGGAAATTAAAGGAAGGTCAGACCTAGCAGGACTTGGACTGCATGAAATATCTTTAAAATATTTTTTTTTAATGTGACAGACAATACGCAGCTGAGCAGTTAAAACAATAATGCAATCATAGTATAATAAAGGAATGGAAAATGAAACTCTTACAAAAAGGTCTCGTGGCAAGAACTTTATGATTAAAGAAGTCATTTGATCCTATCCTCATGGCTTTGAGTAACCCCAGTTCAGGTTTTGAAACTAAAAACTCAAATTCAACCTCATTTGTACTGTCAAGATGAGTAAACGAAAGAACAGATGTGTCTGCAGAAAAAAGCGAACGTGAGCACTTGCTGACTTGGGTGGTAAAGAGTTCGGATGATCACGCAGAAAATAATTTTGTTAAACGTTAAAATAATTGTAAGAGAGTAAAATGGTGAAATTAGTGTTTAGTCTTATTTGATATCATTTCAAACTTACAGAATAGTTTCAGGAATAATACAAGGAACTCCTACGTACCCTATAGCCTGATTTATCAGTTCTTATATATAAAATTTTGTGCCAACTGAAAGTAAATTGAAGGTACTTTGCTTTTTTACCTTTAAATACTTTAGTATGGACTTCTTAAGAACAGACTTTTTTACATAAACACAATACAATTATCAACATTATTAAGTTTATTGTTGATAGAATACCATAATCTAATTACAGTCCACATTCAAATTTTGATAATCACTCCAGTTGTGTCTTTTATAGCAATTGCATTCCCTTTCCAGGGTGATTTGTTGCATTTTGTTGTCATAATGCTTTATTTAGTCTCCTTGAAACTGGAAGAGTTTCTCAGTCTTTCTGTGTCTTCCTTGACCTTGACGTTTTTGAAGCTTACAGGCTGGTTATCCTGTGTAAGGCCCCTCACTTTGGGTTTATCTGATATTTCGTCTGATGAAATTCAGATTATGCATTAGCAGGAAGCACACAGGAGAAATCTGTGTTCTTCTGAGCAGGTCACATCAGACACCACGATCTTGCTTTGTCTCAACATAAATGATGTCAGCTGGATCACTCGCTGTCTGCCAGGTTTCAGCACTAGAATGTTACTACTTCTTCCTTTGTAATTTATAAGCAATTGGTAAGGAACTACTTTGTAATTATGTGCAAATCCTATTTCTCATCCAACTTTCACCCTAGTGTTAGCATCCACTGACCATTTTCTGACTCCCTTATTCCTTCTACATGTATTTGATGCACTCCACCAGAAAGAAGAGATTTCCCTTCTCTCGCATTTGTGTGTGTGTATGTATGAAAGTATGATCATATATATGTATCAGAGCATATGTTTGTACATGTATATTAGTGTAGTCTTTCAGAGAATTTAAAATATAAATAAATAAAACTGTTTTCATAAGTGAAAGTGAATTAGAAATTAGGGAATGGGACTCAGATGTGTCACACGGGCCCAATCAGTTGGAAAGACAGACTAAAGAGAACATTCTGAGTAGCAGCCATTAAAAATAAATAATTAGACATTCCATGCTCATGGATTGGAAGAATCAACATAGTTAAAATGGCCATATTACCCAAAGCAATATACAGATTTAATGCAATCCCCATCAAAATCTCAATGGCATTTTTTAAAGAAATAGAACAAAAAATCATCAGATTTGTTTGGAACCACAAAAGACCCCGAATAGCCACAGCAATCCTAAGGGGGAAAAAAAAAAAAAACAATGCTGGGGGTATCACACTCCCTGACTTTAGCTCGTACTGCAGGGCAACAATAATCAAAACAGCATGGTATTGGCAGAAAAACAGACATGTAGACCAATGGAATAGAATTGAGAACCCAGAAATAAAACCACATAAATATGGACAGATAATTTTTGACAAAGAAGCAAAAAACATACAATGGAGAAAAGACAGCCTCTTCAATAAATGGTGCTGGGAGAATTGGAAAGCCATGTGCAAAAGAATGAAACTGGACACTGTCACCATGTACCACAATTAATTCAAAATGGATCAAAGACTTAAGCATAAGACCTGACACAATAAACTACATAGAAGAAAACATAGGTACTAAACTTATGGATCTTGGGTTCAAAGAGCATTTTATGAATTTGACTCCAAAGGCAAGGGAAGCAAAAGCTAAAAATCAATGAATGGGACTATATCAAATTTAAAAGCTTCTGCACAGCAAAAGAAACCATTGCAAAATACAGAGGCAACTAACTGAATGGGAGAAGATTTTTGCAAACAGTGCCTCCCGTAAAGGGCTAATATCCAAAAGATACAAGGAACTCATACAACTCAATAACAAGAAAAACAAACAATCCAATTGAAAAATGGGCAGAGGACCTGAATATTTGTATGTTCTCCAAAGAGGACATATAAATGGCAAATAGACATATGAAAAAATGCTCAACATCACTAATCATCAGAGAAATGCAAATAAAAACCACAATGTGATATCACCTCACCCCAGTCAGAATGGCTATCATCAACAAGACAAATAGTAGCAAGTGTTGGAGAGACTGTGGAGAAAAAGAAACCCTCATAGACTGTTGGTGGAAATGCAGATTGGTGCAGCCGTTATGGAAGGCAGTGTGGAGGTTCCTCAGAAAATCACGAATAGAATTATCATATGACCCAGCAATCCCTCTCCTGGGTATCTACCCAAAAATTCTGAAAACATTTATACATAAAGACACGTGTACTCCAATATTCATTGCGGCTTTATTTATGGTGGCCAAGGCATGGAAATAACTAAAATGTCCTTCGGTAGATGAATGGATAAAGAAGTTGTGGTATATATACACAATGGAATACTATTCAGTGGTAAGAAAAGATGAATAGAACCATTTGTGACAACATGGATGGATCTTGAGATTATAATGCTAAGCGAAATAAGTCAGACAGAAAAAGCAGAGAACCATATGATTTCACTGATATGTGGTATATAAACCAAAAACAAGAAAATAACAAGAAAAGCAAATGAAAAACAAAGACTCATAGACACAGACAATAGTTTAGTGGTTACCAGAGGGTAAGGGGGGTGGGGAGTGGGAGATGAGGGTAAGGGGGATCAAATATATGGTGATGGACGGAGAACTGACTCTGGGTGGTGAACACACAATGTGATTTATAGAGGAGGTAATACAGAATTGTACACCTGAAATCTATGTAACTTTAATAACAATTGTCATCCCCAATAACTTTAATTAAAAAATAATTTAAAAATGAAGAAATAAATAATTAAAATGGCAACGCAGTTTTACCCCTCAAGTTGAGACTGCCCCTAATTGCGCTAGAATTACAAACCTCCTAACAGAAAACTACCCCTGAAAACCAAAAAGACGTATGATGTTTCCATAATCGCTTTATCATGAACACAAAGACATAACGGAAGGAGTGACCCAAGCCAACGGTTTCATTAAAAGACTCAGAAATCAGTCTAGCTGAAGAGTGCATATGCCATTGTGACTAAGTATTCTAGTCAACGGGACATTTAGAAACACTCCTTGGTTTTAGCAGGTTTCCCCCAAGTGCTGCTTTGGTGTTGTGGAATCCAACACAATGTGGAGGGAGCCTTAAGTCTTCCTCAGTGGTCGCAGCGTGAGGTACTCAGCTTCCGTCACTCGGGCGACTGCTGTCCTGTGTTGTAGGTGGGGAACTTGGGAGACAACACCACAGAGTCAACTCGCTGCCAGGCTCTTGTCGTTCCAGTTCAAGGAGCAACACTACATGGCGTTACAGAAGCCTATCTGTGTGCTTTAAATGGCAGTGGCTATTGAATACGTTCTCTAAATAGTGGAAGAGGGCAGTGTTTTGTAAGATTTCTAATGTGATTCTGCATAACAAATAATCTCTTCTATTCCATTCTTAACTCATCAACTTGGAAGGCATAGGAAAAGGATCAGCCGCTCCCCCCACCCACGATTTGATGTCCTGACGTTTCATTTCTAGAAGCCCAGAATAAAATTTAAAAGATGCCAAAGAAGAGAAAAATCACTGGTGACATCACATTTTACCTAGCGTCCAACATTGTTTATCAGCATAATAAAATGTGCCAATACTAACCACCACTGTAAAATATGCACCAATAATAGAGATATAGGCATAATATGGTCAATGATGAGATAGGGGTTTGTGGCTCCTAGGGAAGGAAATGAGGGGACATCTCACAAAGGGCCAAGTCGGCTCTGGATAAAACTGAGAGCTTTTCTTCTTGGTTAGCATCAGATGAGAAAAGCATTGATTTGTTGTTGTTGTTGTTGTTGTTATAAAATAATTTTGTATGGCCAAGAAACAAAAATGAATGCTCAGGATATAGCTTTGGCTCCCACATTTTTTCCAGCTTCATTTTCTGTGCATCCTGTTGATGGTTAAAAACTAATGGTCCAGCTGAAAACACTGGACCCCTGGAATGGAGCCAAGCATGGGGCAGGCTAAGTGTTGGCTGGGTGTGGCATCAACAACACGTTCTGTCCCTTATTTCTTAAAGTGAAAAGCAAAGAAAAACAGTTCTTTGCTGTGATTTTGGGGATACCTGGATTGTTTGCATTTTCCTCAGCTAAATATTCAGCCTTATCTAAAGAGACACTGATTGAAAGGCTGCTTTTCAGCTACTGAGGACAGGACATAGGTCCCGACTATCGTTTCCATTCACAGTGGCAAGTTAGAGCCGCCGTGTAAGTTAGATAGAGGCTCTAAGTATCGCTCACTCGTGTGCCAGGATTTATGTCTGATATGAAGGTTTTTCCATGGTCTCTTTTGGAACTGGATCTGTAAATATTAATGTCACACATTCCTTCCTTCTTCACAATCTTTCCACTCAATTTGGAACTTTTGGGGGACTGTGGTCTCTTGTTTTCTTCTACATCACATATGCCGCACGTTCCTTTGGCATTTTATGTTTTGTTTGCTTTCCTGTAGTAGGTGAGTTAACCTGCACTTGAATCCATGGACCTTTAACTTCCTAAGTTTTCAGTTGGTTTTCCTTGTAAATGTCATTTTGGAATTCATTATTGTTTTCTTTTGTTTTTTATATCCCCTGATCCTGACATGGTGCAAAATGCCAGACAGACAGGTACGTTGATTAGTTTGATTGGTATCTTTGCACTTTGGCAGTTTCAGCGTCCGAATTTACAACCAGCAGAAAAGAGAGACAGCTGCTCCAAAGCCACAAGCAGCCTGGATAGAACGAACCACTTCCTGATGCACGTGTCTTAATCGCCTTCTCTTTTTACCTTCCAGAAATAACATGGCGTGTTTCACGATGGGACGGAATAGCAAGCAAGAATAATAGGTACTTTTACCTGAGCACTGAACACGTGTCAGGAGTCTGCTACACATCACACGCGTTTCCCGCTTCTCACCGTAACCCTAGGCAATAAGTACGCAGTGACCCCTCTCTGTTAGGTTGTGCCAGTGACACTGGGGCACAGGAGGTTGCATTGTCACAGGGCACTGAGCTTCGGGCTTTGCTAATTAAAGGAAGCTCCTGCCATCACAAGGATGCCACAATGCATCCTCAGAGTCAAAGCCTCAGTTCCGTATGGAGAAGCACCCAAGGTTTAAATATAGGTCTCTGGGAAGAGGAGTGGAAAAGCCATCTTGGCATAACTGCCCCCCAAGAGCAAACATGACACCCCTGAATCCTGGGAGAGGCGTTCTCAGACCTTACATAAGCTTAGTCCCCTCTCAGGAGGACAAAGGATCCCCTGGAAGAAATGAAAGTGGTCCCCCTTCCATAGGCTGTGCCTCCTTTTTTGTAGAAAAGATGTGAATTAGGCACCATGTTTGGGAGTTGAGCAGCAAGACATACTTCTGGCCCCTGCCTGTGGGCTGTCAGCGAGGGACGGAGGGTGGCGTGTGGCTCCGTGGTGTGGCACACAGCCTCTCCTGCCCTGGTTTATGTGTGACGTGGAGCCTGGAGAGCAGCACCGGCGGGCGTCCGAGCACGGAGCTGAGCTTGGCACGGAGCAGTCAGTGCCCTCCTTCCGAGACCGCCGTCCTCGCACCCGTGCAGCTGCGGCCAGTCTCAGCTCAGCATGGGAGGGCAGCGGGTCACCAAGGGTGCCATGCGGCAGGAAAAGGGACCCAGAACTCCATTTCTCTCTCAGATCAGGTGCTGAAAGCAGAGTCCCCACCTTTGGACTAATTCCCTGAGGATGTGGGTCTGTCTGCTAAGCCGCAGGTGGGGTCCTTGGGCAAGCCCTTGCCGGAAGAGCAGGTGACCCTGTCGGCACTCCATGTGTGTGCAAGGGCTCATAAAGGTGCACTTCACACCACGGAAGTCTGCAGAAACACTCCCGTGACTAAGAAACCCGCAGGGAACTGATGGACAAGAATCAGAGAAGTCTTCTTTAAGGGAACAGACACTACGAGGGACGGTCATGACGTGGTGGCAGAATGAGGAAGGTGTGTACAAATCCATTCGGCGTGCTCTTCTGTAAGGAAGTCCTTGTAAGAGGGAACAAGACTTATGCAAGGTGACGTGATGCAAATCACACAGTAACTCCGGTATTTTGACTTCTCCGCTCCCTAAGCAAGATGACTTCATTTTAAAACATTAAGAATAAAACACAGCGAACCTATTCATGACCCCTAACTCCATGACAATGACTGCTCCTTCCAAAAGCTAACCCCTTGCTCCAACACTGGAGAACTCTCAGAGCCCAGTGGCCCTGGAACTTCAGAAAAGACATGCGCTTCTTTTAACAGACTCAGAGCCCCTCAGGAGGAATCCGGAGGGAATTTCTGGGGTTATACTACCTTTGTTAGGACATGTCCATTTGAATTAGCAGAGGAACCTATGGGAGGTCATGTGTCACTTATTTCACCTTCCCAAAATTGGATGTCACTTCTGACACTATAGGAAACAGTCATATTGCAAATGGACCCTTTTCCAGGTGCCCATGGACTCGAAAGTCTTCCAACCTCTTTAAATTAACTGCCAAATTCTATGCCCACTATTTAAGTATAGGGTCTGCAGCAATAGAGAGTCTCATCAATGTTTCAGAGATTAGTAACAACAACAATAAAAAAAAGGTTCCCAGCCACTATCCAAAAGATTTGGACTTATAATGCTTGCCTCTATTTATTTACAAAAGGGATATAGTGTCTCACTTTTAAATTCCCACTGTTTATTCTATTACATTAATTTTTAAAAGATCAACAGCTAAAGGTGTGGAAAAGACAATTTTTAATATAAAAATTAAGGCTGTTCCTACGGCTACGAAGGAAGGTGTGAGTTAAAAAAAAAAAAGATTAGGAAATAATAACTAAAGCTGTATGCATCATCACTTCAGGTAAAAATATCTTATGAATAATGTAATCATTGTCTCTGGTTACTGGCGATGAAAAAGATAAGTGCACCCCGCCAGCGTGGGTGGTGGAGGGGCACTAACTAACGCTTTCCTTCCCTCTGCCTGGATACGGGCAGGAAATGAAGAGTCACGGGGTCCTCTAAGTGGAGGATTAGCCCCTACACAGGCCCTTAGGTCAATTTAAATTATTAAATTTATCTCAGTGAGCACAGGGGCCAAGGTGTCTTTGTGTTTCCTCTTTATCTTTCAGTCCTGTGAAAATAAAATGGGCTTAGTGAAAGGGGATCGGAGAGAACAAAAAAAATTTTTTAAATTAAGGAAAACCCAAAATTCCCACTTGGGCATTTAGACGGCAGATGACTGAGCCATAAGGAATCCGCCCACACTGTGCCAAGGGCATTTCTTGCAGAATAGCTTTACTGGCAGCTTTTTATTTTTATTGTGACATTGAAATGCCCAGGGTGCCATTGTTGCACAGTCAGTCCATAGGCAGGAGAACGATGATGTGCAGCCGAAGTGGGTGCCTCCTCCACTGTCAGGGCTTGGGGAATCCTCCCAGCCTTGTTATGGGGCTTGGCATGACCCTACCTAAGGCCTTTACTGTTCTATGTCGTGTGTCCCTCGGCTGGGTGCCATGGGATTTTGACTAGGATGGGTCCATATCCTAACATACTCCAAAAGCTGAGAAATTGTGATAGTTAATCTATCAGTGAGAGGACACCTCACCTCACGACCTGTCCCCAGCCAGCCTTCGTCTGTCCCTGGATGTGGCCTGGCAGTGAGACGCCTCCGTGCTGCCCCGACCTTCTAACCATGAACAAGCACGCATCACTGGGACCTCCTCTGCCCCCAGGCAGGGGCCACGGGTCCCAAAAGTATGGTGCTTTCCTTCTTCTACCTCTCACTTTGTTTCTTACCTTCTCTTTCCAAAGGGCTTTTGATGGCACCTGCTATGCCTCAGGCCTGTGAAGGGCACTTCATGTGCACCCCCGTTTGTCCCTACAGCCCCTGAGGGCTGGGACCATTAGCATCTTCTCATCTCGCAGGTGAGGGACCTGGGGCAGCTGAAGTTCGTCAGTGGGAAGGTCAGGAAACACGAGCTGATCCACGTCCAGGCCTCTGAGTTGGAGGGACCAGCTGAGGGTGCCAGCTGCTCCCACCTCTGTGTGCGCCCAGGTAAACACATGGCCCTGGGCCAACAGCCCGCCTGTCTTGAGCATGCCAGCCTTAGCATACAGCGTGAGAGGAAATATACCACCCTGCAGATCCACAACCGGCTTTCACTTCTGACACACCAGGCAGCTTGTATCAGAATCAGGAGTTACATGGCCTCTCAGAGCCCCGGGGAAGTTTAAAGAGAAAAATATATTAACTTGAAAAATTGTACTGATTTTCTGACATTAGGAAAGCATGGGAAAACGTGACTACAGCTACCATTTTTTGTCACCTTTGTCAAAACTGTCCAGCCTAAACGGCTCAGATCTGCAGATCCAACAGGACACTGAACGCCCTGTCAGATGCCTCAGTGTCCCCCCCAACCTGGCCAATACAAGTCTCTAACTCTCACCCAGCTCTGCTCATACCTCAGGGCACCACCATCTGCATAAACGACCAGCACTCACCCTGGGAACCTCCCTCCCCCTGTGCAGTGGCTTGGATAGTGTCCCCCAAAACCCATGTCCACCCAGAACTGCAGGATGTGAGCTTATTTGGAATAAGATCTTTGCAGATGTGATTAGTTAAGGACCACGTAAACGTCTTCAAAAGCGTCTCTCTGTGGGGTGCTTTCCAGGCACTGTGCCGAGGATGGGGCACCTGATGGTGGGTTCCTGACCCTGTGTGCTCCTACACGGCAGGGACCTCACCACTGTACGTCCGGTGCCTGGCACGGGGCCCAGAGGGCACATAGTTTTGAAATCCATAGTTGTGGAAAACTTAAGTCTCCTCTCCGTTCCATCCGTCTTCTACTGTAATACTCATCTCTGACAAAAGCAGCAGAAAGGGAAGTGTTTTCTACTTGTCTTTACAAAGCCAGAAACAGGAAGGAGGAGAGTCATGGGAGTGAGATCAGAGAAGCGTCCGGGAACATGTCATTGGGGCCCCTTGTGTTACGCTAAGAACCTTGGATTTTTAACATGAGTGGGAGGGCAGCAGCTGTGAAACAGGAATTAGTTCAGAAGCCATGGCAATAGCCCAGGTCAAATGAGCAGCAGCAGGTTATCAGGAGTGATTGGATTTCCATTCTTTCAGGGTATTTATAATAGCTGATTTAACAGCTTTGTCTAATGAGTCCAACACCTGGGCCCCCTCAGAGGTACTTCCCGTTGGCTGCATTTTTACCCCCTGTACATGAACCACAATTTCCTATTTCTCTGTCTCATACCATTTTGTTGACAATTGGGCATTTTAGATAATGGATGCAGCAACTCTGGAAATCTGATCCTATCCCCTCCCCAGGATTTGTTGTTGTCGCTCTTTGTTGAATTAATTCCCTGTCAATGGTGACTACTGAGTCACTGTTTGCTTGGCTTACTAGTCAGCTAATGCTCCTAAGAGATTTCCGGAAAAGCCTGAGCCAATAAGACTCCAGGATCCCTCCAACAGCTGCTGTGTGTGTAGGGCACACCTTCACAGCTCGGGCCATGTGCTGGTCTTCCTTCACCTTCAGTCCTGCTCCTGCAGCCTCTCAAGGTCAACCAGAGGTGAATGACTGGGGACATCTTCAGGTCTTTCCCAAATGTGTGCACATGGCCTTCTAAACCCCCAGGAATATGCCAAAGCTTTCCAAAACAACCTGTGGACATTTTATTCCTCAGATTTTTTTTTTTTTTTTTAATTTGGCTGGGCTCTTGTTTGCCCCAGCTGGCACTGCAACTTTAGGCAGGTGTGATGTTAAAAAATAATTGCAGCTAGTTCTTTCTGATGAATGCCTTGGATACAGGCTTTTTCCCACGGAGCCCTGAGCGAGGTCAAATGGGACGAGGCCCAGTGAGTCGGGGCTTTTCCAAGGAGCTCTGGGACAGATTGAATAGTGACAATGCTTTGGGGATGGGCCTTTCTGAAGACCTCCCAACCTACTCTGCGCTCTGCAGCTGTAATTGTTCATGGATACTACAAATTGAAGACTGATGGTTCTTGAGGCCACTGCAGAACTGAAGAGAGCGGTGAGAGTGGGCCAAGCTAAAACACCACAATCCAGATGTTCTTACCAAAGCTCAGTCATTTTTATTGAATAAGCACTTTTCAGATTGTTATAAGCCTTCGATTAATTTCCAGAGCTCTGAAAAAAATGATGCTGCGGATGATTTTGCCAGTATTTGCATTGCTTTCATGGAGGAGCAGATGCACGGACGTCCTCATGTTGCCATTTTGAAAACCTCACCTCTGAAAAGTGATTCGATTTTAAACATGTAATTGAAGTAAAATGATTCAAAATGAAGTCAAAATGATTTCCCATAGATTTGGATGTGGGGAATGAGAGAAAGAAAGGAGTTAGGATAATTTCAAGGTTCGGGTCCTAAGAAATTAGAAAATTGCAGTTGCTTTTCACTGTGATGGATAAACATGGGAGGAAAGCAGATTTTTGGAGGGAGATCAAGTGTTCAGTTTGGACACAGTGAATCCAAAGTGCACGTTAGGCATGTAAGTGGAAGGCCAAGTGGGCCATGGATGCACAAGACTGGAATAGAGATCGTAGTGGCGGTCACAGCAGGGAATGGAGTATCAGCCTGAACGAGGCCAGCGTGTCTGCACGGAGGTCCTACAGCCCAGTGCTGGGGCATTCCTACATCCAGGGCATGGGAAAGTGAGCAGCACCCAGCAAAGCGAGTCAGGAGTGAAGGAGAAAGAGAACCAAGAGGGAGGAGGAGAACCAAGAGGGAGTGACACCAAATTGGTACAAAAAGAAGGGAGTTACCCACCTGCTAAAGCTGCCAAGAGCTGGAGTGAGAGTAAGTGCAAACCTGATCACTGGTTAGCAATGTGGAGATTTCCAGTCATCTCAGAAAGAGCAAGTACAATGGAGCAGCGAGGACACATCTCCAAGTTGATTCAAGACATGCAGGAGAGGAAATGGAGCCAGCTTTACAAGGAGTTACTCTGCAGGGTGGCAGGTGACGTCGACATGGCATTGCTGTGTGGTTGAAGTGGCCCCTGGGCCGCTGTTTCTGACCCAGGTGTGATGGTCTCATTCAGGAAGGATCACGGACTCTGTGGACTTGATTTGCACTTAAACCTCAACCAGAAAGTGGCTCTTCCTGCACACCAAGCAGAACACAAGCTGGCCACATTGCTTGCCTTGACAGCCAGCATCTATGCCAGATAAAACTCTCCAGTGAGGGAGAGGGACAGGCAAAGAAGAGTGAGGAAGAAGGCTGCTGGGCAGAACTTTCTACACGGAAGGACAAAGCCTCTGCAGAAACCCATTGCTGCAGACTATGCACTAAAAGGGGAGGTGATCCTCAAGTGAGCCCTACGCTTAGGGACTTGGCGCCACCCAAAAATGTAATAAGGGCTCACCAGGAAGAGTATAACGACACCAGAGTAGGTTACCCAGTGTGGTCTGGCAAGAGGTACAGAAATGGGGCAGCAGCAAACGAGGGGACAAGAATTCGGGTTGGACCAGAAGAGCAGTGGCTCCCAACGATTCTTTCAAATCTCCCATAAAGGGTTTTGGAGCAGGGGGTGGGGGGCGGTTGGTGGATTTTGTTGGTCTGTTCTTTGTGTTTCTATATATTTATTGATTATTTTACTCATTTATTTGGGGGTTCTTGTTCCTTAGGGAAAAGGAACTGAAATTTATATCAGAGCTCATGGCTCATTCTTCAGCTGCCTGCATTTGTAATTAAGTTCATACATGATGACAGAAAGATAACCCACACTAAAGAGACGCAAGGACCCCTGCAAACACGGAGATCATGCTAAAAAACTCGGAAGTTGCAACACCCACCCCAAAGAATGGTGAGTGTGAATGCTAGTATAGGCTGACCTCTCGATTACAGTCAAATCCTGGCTCCCAAACTGTACAAGCCAGGAAAATGGTCACCCCAGGCCATTGTCACAGCTCTCTTCTTTCCTTCTGGATCTGGCGCAGGTTACACGCCCTCCCTGTAGTAACCTTCCCAAATACAAACTACTAAGCTTTTGCAATTTAGCATACCCAAAATGAGTTTGACAGAATGCGCTTCTAAGACTTTTTTTTTTTTACACCTCAGATATTCTTAAAGATGTTTTTATTTCTCTCATCTCAAAAATTAAATATCCAAACTTGTTGCCAAAGTTTCTGGTTGCCTTTCCTCCTCTCCAATAAACATACAGAATGGGAGCTTGTTGACACGTGAGTGCTCGATACAGCGATGCACGACCCCAGGTGGCTGGTCCCCAAACATACCTCGTTTACTACGCAGCCAAACCCAGTGGTTGCAGCAGTCACCTAGGCAAGCCTTCCCCTGGCATTTAGAATTCCCCTCCTACAATATATACAGTTAGTCTTAACAAATAAATGACTTGGACCCTGCATTATATATCACTCAAATCCACGAGGACACAAATTATGTATAATACATCGGCTGTGTAATTTATTTATTAAGCAAAACGTGAATTTTCCGTGCTTGTGTTTGGAGGCACAGTTTGTCACATGCGGCTAAATGATGTATTCTTATTAGTCCCACTCAATTACCAAGTCATCCCTCTGTGCCCAGTGTATTTGTTAATGATAGTGCCACAGCACTGCGTCTACAATACCTGTGATTTTAGTGATTCATAACCGCTCACTAAAACTGTGAAAATGATAAATTGACTGCTGTTGATTAAATGCCGCCAACAGTATGTTTCATATGTGTTTGTCGCAGTTAGGAGTTAAAGAAACAGCATTGCTCAAAATCATTTAAATATCTAATTAAGCCAAGGCCTTGCTGGCTATAAAGAACTCATTGGGATACAAGGATGAAAAATAAAGGAAAGCTCAGTGGGAGGACAGGGAGGAGACAGAACCCACCGTCACAGCCTTGTTGATTATAAGGAAATCGCCGTGCTAATAACTGGAAAGGGACAATGGCCCAATGTAACGGGGCACAGAAACTGGTGCCCTCTGCTCCCGGCACAGCTGTCTCATGTCCTTGGCTGGTCTCAGGGATCACTCTGGGACAACAGCGGGTTTCCATCACGTCTAAGGAAGCGCCTGGCGACAGCCTCTGGAACTGGAGCAGATTCCTAGAGGCTTGGGAGGAGGGAGGGGCTGGAGAGGACCAGCAGGGGAGGGGACATTCTCAAGCAGTTTCAAATGGCATCCCTTTGGCCCCCACGGCAACGAAAGGGTTTTTTAATGCTTCCACATGACAAATGGCAGAAGAAAGGAAAATACCATTTCAAACAAAGATTAATTATCTTTATGGCTTCAGCTAACTTCCTCTCCCCTTAGATGAATCCATGCCGAGGACTTCCAGCTGATGTTCAAAGCAGGGTGGGACAAGGGGCCTCCTGGGCCAGCCAGCGCTGGACTCCTCGTTCAGGAAAGGGCTGAAGTGAGCACACAGAAAATCACAACAGAAACGCAGTGAAGCTTGCTGATGGGATTAGGACAACCAGGAGGGCTTTATTCTCTTCTTTTGAAATTTTGAAATCAATTGACAAATGTAAGCAGAAAGCGTGATTTCTTTTTGAAATCAATCTTCCTAAATTAGACCCAGTCTCCAGAATGTTTGAAGCACAGAGTAAAACAAAAGGAAAAAAAAAAAAAAAAAAACAGTGGACCATGAGGAATTTTAGAATTCGCATATCTTTTTCTGTGCTGAAAACATTGTTTTGTTTCTCCTTTGATAAAGATAAAACATTGTGCAACATCCGGTGCTCACTTTGCCCTGAAGTGTGTTTTAACATCAAGGTGGAACATTGATTATTAGCAGCACGATCTATAATGGACCATGAAAGAAGAACCAAGTTTTTATCCTGTCGTCTGCAAAAGTCAGTTTCACTCTGGACACCCAGCAGAGAGCAATGCACTCACTAAAATCTTGGGCCTCAGAATGGCTCACGATAACAGTCACGACGTGAACTTTTAAAGGCACACAGAGGTCCTTGTCAAATTCTAGAACAAAACCCAACCCCTAACACATATATATATTAATTTAAACACACTTAGTTTGAAAGTCAGGATGATTTCCTTCATGTCAAAAATCCCTAGTGTATTTAATGACGTTTAAAATTTTTACACCCACATCTGAAAGCAATTCCACAGTGTCCTGATGACTAGGACCTGGAAAATCTGTTTGAACCCTTACTAGTCACTTGATCCTGAACTAAAACGCCTCACATAGCCGGTCACAGTCATTCGCTGGTTTGTAGGGGCTTTGTTCTGTCTCGTCTGCTTTTGACCTGTCCTGCAGTCACTAAGTGAGATCGTGGATGTGTCATCTGAGAAAAGAAACTCGTGGACGTGCAAGCTCAGAGAGAGATGGTAGGAGGGTGTCCAGATGTCGAAACTCTAAGTCCCACTAGAGAGGGGCAAGAAGAGCCTAAGGCCTCACATTTCTTCCTAATTAGCCACGTGCCTTTGGGTAGTAATTCACTCCCTGCATCTTAGATTCGAAATTTGAAAAATGACAAAACTGGGCTTGAAAACAGGCTCGGTTTCCATCCACACCTAAGGTTTAGGCTCCAGACCCTTCCCGGCTGCCACAGCAACGCCGGCCCACACACCAGCGTCCTCCGCGACACAGTTTCCTGGTGCTGTGCACGCCACCGGCACTCGGCTCGTCAGCGTGCATTGGCGCACCCCAACCGTCCATCGCTTCAGGAGCGCGGAACCCACCGTGTGAACCCTCCTCCCAGGGACACGTGAGTCATTCACACGGCCCCGGGGCTCAGTCTCCACTTCTGTGCAAGCGCTTCTCACACCCTTCGCAGGTTACAAACCACGCTCATTTTGCCCTCTCTGCAGCTGGTGGCCTTTGATTACCTATTCTTTCCCAGTCATCTTTTAAACAACACCCCCTGATATGTCCAGGGAATGTCATTATGACCAAGAAGAATACTGGCATGGCACGCTGAAGTCCTCACAAGGAAAGGACTATAGAAATACAAAGGGTCATGCTAGTTTTTCTAAGCCTCCATTAGACCAAGATTTAGCCATGTAGGCATTTTCTAGAAAGTTCTTCTCCTTCGTCGGCAATGTCACAGACCAGTCCTTCTCAGGGCTCCTGCTTTCTTTACCAGACTTGTAGGAAAACTTTTCAATATAAAGTAGATTAAGGAAAAAAAATAAATAAACTGAATTCTATTAAACAAAAACCCCAAAAGCACGAAGTAATGACATACAAGAAAGCTGTCGTTTTCCACAAATAAAGTTGTTAAATAGACCTCCTGTGAGACAATTTATACAGCGAAATGTAAATAGAAAATTTCTTAAAAGATTGTTCAGCTGTAAAGAGTAAACCTGTGAAAAAAATCCCTTCTCACACCAGACAATTACAAGGTGTCTGTTTTATCTACCAGCTGTGCAGATAAGCAAATAAAAAGATATCAAGCTCCTAGAATTGCAAGTTGATTTTATAATACTAATAATATTTTTTAAAGTTCTTTGGGAACAATCATTTTGTTGGCCCTGCAGTAAAGTCTTCTGGCGTAATTTATGATTTGTGAGATAAGTTTTTTTGTAGGGAAAAATGGTGATATCTGCAGATGGAGGAAGCCCTGCCTCCAACCCCCGCCCTTGCCCCCATCAAAATGCCCTTTCTTCACTTCCACAGTTTGAAATGAAGCAATTTGGGTTCGTTTGGTTTTTTTCTAATGCCTATGAGAAAGGGCAAATATCTCAGGAATCATTACTGGAGGTCATTTATACCTTAGAGTGATTTCGATTAAAACAATGCTTTGTCCCAAACAACCAGCTAAGACCTTTTAGCTGGAGGAAAAAAGAACTATTTGGAAAGTATCTGCGGCAGGAACGCTAGCTGAAGGCCAGGTAAGTTGGACCAGAGCTCATCCCACAGGACAGGGAGCTATAGGGTGGGCCCACTCAATCCAGAATATTCTATAGACAAGTTTCACTTCATACTTGTTAAGACATAGTATCACTGATTTTTATAGTTTTTTTAAAAATAGAAAAACATGGAGGTAGAAAATAATTACTCCCCCAAGACAAAGGTAATACCAGGTCCTGGTCTTGTGATGGAAGGCCAGGGTTTTTTATAATAACTAGAGAGACCCTACCCCCATATAACGGTATTTTATGATTGGCACACAGTGTCACTATCCAATTACCTTTCTACACTGTGTTTATGGCCATGTGCATGATACACAACATTTCACATTTTAAAACGCTGCATTAAAATTAAAACGAGACTGAATAGACCCAGCAAGGCAAACACTTGGAAACATCTGTTAATGACATCATTTGAGATAGGTGAAGGGTGGGGGGCGTGGGGTAGAGGTACTCCAGAAAGTCCATCCCTCTTATTTTTACTTAATTTCTGGGTAATGAATACACTACCACACATCATAAATGTAAGGCCAAAAAGAAAGCGGATTAAAAGTGGTGGATCCAAGCATCAGAACAATTATAAGTTCCAACCAATAGAGTAAAATGATTTTTCACTCTTTGTGAGATAATCTTAGAAGATATGGTGTTTCTAGGGCCCACAAAGGTCAACTATGTTCAGTGGGGTCAATGGGATTGAAAAATCAAAGGGAGATTGTGTAAGAAAATCTGAGTGACGTGATTACTGCAAATATAAGTTGTACTTCCTAGGATGATTGATAATACCCCATAGAACTGCAGGGTGAGGAATAACAGAAATAGCAAAACTATGATGAAAAGTAAAAGATAAAAATCCGCAAAGAAGAAGGAGAAAGAAGAGTAGAAAGGGAAAAGGAAAAGAAAGAGAAGAAAAGAGAAGCAGTTTTAAAAGTCTGTCTTGCAACTACCATCAGGGAAGATCGGACATTGTTTGGGGCAAGAAAAATGGGCAGAGAGCAGGGAAAGTCATGAAGTTTGGGGACAGGGATAAGAAGGCCCCCTTGGGTTGGGAACACGCGGGCAGGAAGTTCTGACATCTGACTGAAGTGCCCGGACGTACTTGGCTGAGGAATGTTTCAGAACAACTGCAGGGCCCTGCTCTGGCTCCAAGGCTGACACCACCTGTTCAGAGCAGAGACAAACTACTGGTGGGAGGTGAGCAAGGAGCGTTCCACGTCACTAGTCTGGGACAGGGGAGCATCTCGGAAGGGCATTCAGAATCTGAAGTGCCTTTATCGGGTTTAAACGGTGGGCCACAAGGTATTTGTAGGCTCCAAGGGAAACGGCGGAGCCCAGCTCTCTGGCCTCCTGGGCCTCGGAGAAGGCGTCCCAGCCCCCCGAGCGGGGAGCGTGCTTTGAGGGACGTGCTCCTCACCCCACTGAACAGCCCCCCCAGGGCCTGGATGCCAAGACGAGATCAGAGGATTAAAACCCAATTAGTGGATCAAAGGGTAGGAAGTGAGGATCCAGAAAGAAGGGCAATAACTCGGCCCTCCACGGGAAAGATCAGAATGGAAAGGTGGTAATGGCATGCAGCTGGCGACGAAGACTGCAAATAATTGAACGAAAAGAGAATGGTCAGGGTAATATTTTTGTCAGGAGAGAGGAGGCAAGTCATGAGCTAATAAAGAGTTGGAGTCTGATGAAAGGAGATGCATGGGATGGGAGAGGCTGGGATTCAGATGCTTCCTCCGTCAGCTTCTGACGAACGTCTTCCATGGAAACTGAAGGTCACAGAGAAGGAGAGGTTGGGAAATGGTGGTGACATCAGATAGGAATGAAGGAAGGACAGGAAGTGAAATGTGACAAGGCAGCCTCTTCTAGTAAGCCAGTGTAGCCCACCAGCTTGATGGGCAACACAAACAAAGATTTAGGTTCTTATTCCCTGGCTTTTCTGCATGTTGACTCTTGTCTGCTCCGAGTGGCCACTTGGGGGTCAGGTCCATCCCCACGTAGCATGCACGCTAATCCTTCCAAGGTCACCTCTGAAGGGACGGTGCCAGAACTGAAAGGCTCTGACCCTGCTACCTGAGCTACAGTGTGATCCTCCCATCTGTAGATGGGGGAAGAGGAAAGGTTACGAGCAAAGAGAACCACAAACGCTAATGCTCTGCTACCTCTTGATTTATTGGCTCCACTTCCTGTTACCTGGGAAACATGAGTGCCACCTAAGGCAGCACCAAACAGTCCTACAGAGACCATCAGGAAACAGTAGCATGTCTGGGTCCTTAGCTCCCGGCTAGGGTGTAATGGATTCATCTCTGACAATACTTGAGTTCCAGGTAGATTACTGAAAGGCTTTTCATCCCAATATCCCCACACAGCATCAATAAGACCTTTAATATCAGGAACAGGAAATAAAGTGGTGCCTCGTACTCTTCTTAGAGGAGTGGGGAAGAAGGAAGAGAGGGCGGGGGTCCCTGAGTAAAGGGAAGACACTGGCTGTCACTGTTCGGCGGGAGAGCAGGGTGCTGGCCGTTGTGGTCCAAAGCTCAGTGTGACAAAGGAGATTGAAAAGTTCAACGTCAGAAGAAGATGCTACTGAAAATGCTTAGGCCTCCCTCAGATCTTTGGAAGAACGGTGACCAGAGGTGTTGGTAATTCCTCATAGCGTCCATGTGGGTTCAAGTGAAGTGATAGACAGAAAAACGAGACATGCCACACAGCCAGGTATGGAGGATGATACTGACGGCTCCCGACCACCCCACAGAGGTCTCAGGAGAGACCCCTCCACACACACCCTGCACAGTTGTCGAAGGCGTGTACTGACCAAGTCCAAGTCTATGGCCCTTCGCAGGGATCCCGCACTCACCTCCCAGGGGCCGCTCTCCACACACATGTGTCCACAGCTCTGCAGGTGATTTCTGTGATCTCAGCGTTTGTCACACTGAGGTGCCATTACAAAACAAACCGACAGTCCGTGGGGCTGAAAAACACGGTAAATGGGCCAATAGGAAATGCCAGGCTTGTTAGTGCCAGACCAAGTGCCAAATGCCCATCAGGCACGAAGGTCAAGGGCAGGGCCCAGACTTAAAGGCACCCTGGAAGAGCCATTTGCTGGGGGCTCCCGAAGGTGACCTAAAAATCTAAGAAGTCTGTCCGTCACCCTGGCAACCTGATGATTCAGCCCCTGTACTGTCCAGCTGTGCTCAGCGGCAGAAACGCCATTGCACTGTGGGTAACAACACCGTGCACGCCCACACAACCATCCCAGTGGTACGGAAAGGTTACCACCGAGGACTAGTCTCCAAGAATCACCGCCTCTCAGAACGGCCGGGTGAAGCCTGCCGGAGGAGACGTGAGGCGAAGCCTCACTGATGGGCGCTGTATTCTTCCTCGTTGCTGGAGAAAAGAGCGGCGGAGTGAATGCTAACATTCAGGGCCCGTTCTCTGCGTGCACACAGTGTGCTAAGCCCTGGATGTGCACATCCAATGCCATGCTCAGAGTGAGCCTGCAGTGAGGGACAATCGTTATCACACTGGTGACACTGAGGTTCACTGACGTTTGGAAAGCTGTGCTCCAGTCACATGGCTAATGGGTGGCAGAGATGCGACACTGACCAAGGCCTGCCTGGCCCAGCGCCCACCCAGCTTTCCATCACTATTTATACTGACTCGCACTCAAACAATTGTTGGATTAAAACAAAGTCTACACAGTGGTCTGTGACAGTCTGGGCTTGTCCGAATGGCAAATCAGATCATGGTTTCGGATACTCTCCCCGCTCTGGCTGTGGGTAAGAAGTGTCAGAGAAGCAGGGTCACGGTGAGGTGTGCAGACAAGGCCAGACAGCAGGCGAGCGTGGCGTGGGCCTCTGAGCTGAGCGGGACAGACCTGTGGTCTGGCCAATGGCCGGCGAGGCGGCCTCATGCTCCGACCTTGGGGAACAATTCACTAGATGCTTCTCCCGCTGGACACCGGCCATCAGAGACTGAGGTAGGGCACTGGGCGTGAGGAGGGACGAGTGTCGGTAGGCCCGAAGAGCTCAGTACTTAAGGAAATGCTCTAATCGTCGGGCACATCAGTGCAATCCTGCGTCACAGGTGTTTACTCATTTTAACATTTATTAACATTCTTTCCTTCTTCCCATTTGAGAACTGGCCTCTTGGATGTATGACCTTGGGTCTTTGACTGAGAACAGAAACACAGCAGCTGTGGCAATAAATCGTTCACAAGCCTTCTCAGAAACGCGTCTGACCCAGAGTGAGTGAGCCTCGCCATGTCCCCAGACGTGACCTGTCACTGCAGGAAGGGAATACTCAGCTTCTCCCACAGTCACCAGTTGGCATTCTTGGGTAACACCAACCTACCAGACTCATTTATTAGGTTGGTGCAAAGGTAATAGCGGTTTTTGCAATGATTTTTAACCTTGTAAACCACAATTACTTTTGCACCAAACTAATACAAGACTACTGCTTACTTTCCCTGTGTTTCTAGAAATGGCTCATCGTAAATGGCACAGGGCACCTGACAGTGTGAGGAGAGAGGCCCTACCTGTGGGCCTGGGCCCCAGAGGGGGGAGGGGCGCCTGCAAGGGGTCTTCTCCCTGGATTCCTGGGCCCCTTTGAGCAGGACAGCAGGGATCTGTGTGGCCTTCACCACCACCACCACCCCGCAGCCCCTTTGTAGAAAGAGCTAGATGCCTTGCCTCCCTTATTTGTCCGTCTCACGCTGTTCTCTGCATTCTGAAAGAGACGGAAAAGAAAGGGCAAGGAAGAAGCGCCGGCAGCGCCACTCTCCCTCTGCGTGTGCGCCTGGCTGTCCGCATGGCCTGTCCTCCCAGTGTCCTTCCCCAGGCCCCGAGTCAGGCATCACTCATCTTGTCACATTGAACTCCAGATGCTCCCACCCCAGAGAATGCTCTGACTCGGGCCATTTTTCTTCATTCTCACTAACAATTTGGTAATGAAATATTGATTTTTAGTTAGATTCATATTGATGCTATTAGGTTTGCATTGATAAATCACGCTGGCCTCCTGTCTGGGCGGCTAGAGAGTGCTACAGGAGCCCTGGAGATTACAATCAACTCATTGATGTGTTAATTTGATGGATTTTTTTCCTTCTCTTAGAAGGAGTGGGAG
Source organism: Rhinolophus ferrumequinum (assembly GCF_004115265.2). Taxonomy (NCBI): domain Eukaryota; kingdom Metazoa; phylum Chordata; class Mammalia; order Chiroptera; family Rhinolophidae; genus Rhinolophus; species Rhinolophus ferrumequinum. The sequence continues at coordinate 58,320,690 of NC_046302.1, forward strand.
GGCAGAGGAAGATTTCTCAGTGCTGCCCTGTAAAGTTTTCACAGTGAAATCGGGGACAGGAATCGCAGGCTTTCTGGTCCACAGTAGCCTCCAAAGAATCCTCTGGCTTGTTTGGCCAGGACATTAAAAGCAGGAAGGGGTTGGGGCTGCAGGGGCAGGTGTGGGGGTGGAGGGGAGGGACTAAAAGGATATGACACACCTTGTAAACACTGTCCCCCGAGTCCCATGGGGAGGGAAAATCATTTCGGTTAAATCCTAATTAAGCCATTTAAAAGCATTTTCCATCCCCAGTGCAGTCTGCATTGGGAGACGGCCCCAGTCCAGTGGCTAGTGGCAGTGGGCTGTGGGCGCCTGCTGTAAACCGGAGAAGGGCGGAGAAGGGCTCTGCCGCCTCCTGGGGCGCGTTCCCTCCGTTCTTCCCCCTGCAAAGTGCCACTTAGCAAGCCAGTGTCCTCAGCATCTGCAGCCTATTTAAAACAGCCTCCAGATTTGATTTATGGTCCTGTGCAAATGTAATGCCTGTCATTAAGGGACAAGACTGGGCTGCACCAAAGGATCATATTGTGATTCCCTTCAGAGACCCAGGGGTGGGGGGTGGGGGTCAGTGCTGCCAGGGGCTCCGGAAAGAACGGGCTTTGAAAAGGCCTAGGTAGGAATTCATTTTGTTCTGTTCGGTTTGGGTTTTAAAGGAAAACTCTCTCACCTTCAGACCTGAAGGGCTTCACCTCCCTCTGCCAGCTTCCAGCCCTTCCCTCTTCTGGGCACAAAAGAGCAACCCCAGAAAAACCAAGTCTGTTGAATTAAACCTGCGCGAGCTGTGTGCGTGCTTGTATGTGAGAAGCAGATGGGAGGCCTGCTTTCTGGAACAGATACGCATGCACACGTGTGCACACACACGCACGTACCGAAGGGACAAGTATGCTAAATCTAGGGCAGCTTCTTTCATCTCAGAATTTTGAAGCCTCTAAAGAGTGGGCCGCGGTTGATGTGCAGCACCTCCAGACACAAGGTGCCTGAGAGAGAGCCCAGGGAGCCCACCCTGTCTCCCAGTCAGAACGTGTGTGCAGGGGGCCTGCTGTTGGAGCAGGGACACAGGCTCCCCCCGAGGGAGGGTCACTGTCCACTCCTTGGTCACCCTGTGGTGTCAGTGGGCCCTTCTGGAGGTTAAAACTTTATACACGTGCCATAAAGGTCTGTCCCTCTGTCTGTCTGTATAGCAGGAAGGAGGGAGGGGAGAGAGGTGTCTGGACTTGAGCAGTGCCCGGAGCCTCACCTGGCCTGTCGGGATATCTTGGGAGGGCGAGAAGTTTATAAAGCACAGATCCTTCGAGATCAGTGTAATAAATAATCACCAAGGTTTCTAACCATTGTCATCCACACATCTACGCTCTCGGAATCTGCATTTTAATCCTCTCCTTCTTTTTGAAGGTTCACCTTTCACTCTGGAAAGAACCAACTCCAGTCTCTGGGACAAATCTCTGGACCCTCCCCCTACAACCTCAGGATCCAGGCTTTGAGTCCAGCCCAGGTGTGAGCCCAGAGGAAGGAAAAGATGTCCTGTTGTAAAAGCATTTGGTCAATGACAAACTACCGGGAGAGTCAGAAGCTGTGCTATTGTCAGGGAAACCAGGACGCTGGGGAGCACCGTCCCTACGAGGACACACAGTCTGTGATACTAGACAAGCAGGCGTCATACAGGAGACCTGTCCCCAGAGGAGTAAGCAGAGCGTGTCTCCGGCAACGGGCAGCCAGGAAGAACGGGGCTGACGTACTCTATGAGGGACCTGACTGACCATCCAGGACTGTCCTGGGCCGTCAGCCTCAGTGACTTCCCATCACAGTCACTGTCCTTCCCAATCTCACAGTGTCCCCCTTGAACCTGTGAGTGACTCTGGTTACACCCAGTTCTCACCTTGACAAACAAAACCCATGCCTGACTCAAAGCCTACCTCACCCCTACAGGGCAGCCCCCAGCTGACCCCCAGCAGAGCGGTCACTGTGCTGTGTTCACTGCAGGATGTTGCACATCCAGCTGGAATGAAACGAGGAAGGCTCAACCAGCAGTTACATTCACACCATTGTCAGGGATCAAGTAGTTTGGAGACAATTCTCTAGTCGTGTGTAGAAGCCACCTCTATCCCATATTTTCTGTCAATGTTAACTATACACACACTAGATTACAGTTTGTTGGGAAGATGCCATACTGACATCAACAACTCTAATTCAAAGAGAGATCAAACCTGCATGTTTGGTTTGACACCTAAGTCCCCAACGAGGAAATGCATGGCCACCAGCGTTCTTCCCTTCCCTTCTCCGGGCCTCCTGTGGGAAGCGAGCTCACCTATCATTTCAGACTGCTAAGAATCGACCTTCTTGTGACCGTCTCCTTTTCCATCCCACACCCAAAACATCTCAATGTCCACATTACAATAATTTCGTCCTCGCTGTCTCCCCAAACATCAGCCTTTCCCACCCGTGTTTATACCACTGGTATATCACTCTTTCGTAAACGTGTCACGTCTGTCCCCTCAACAATACTCAACAGCTCCCCATTGCCTGCAATTTCACACCCCCACTCTCCACCTGGCTCTAACATCCTCCATGATTTGGTTCCAACTCCCAGCCAGACCTTTTATCCCACTCCATCCTCCCCACTCAGGAGCCATCATCCATGAGACCAGGTACCTTCCTGTAAAGCTTAGACACACGTCAGTGTCATGGATCACCCTCGTCCCAGTGTATGAATCTTGACTTTGCTATTTATCCCACCATGCAGTCTTGTATGAATTCATTAAGGAAACTAAGATGCAAAGACTACATCTGCAAAACGTGCATTCCTTGCTGTGTCACAAAAGCGTGGACACAAGACTGTATGTCAGACACCACAGAGGTGCCTGGAATGCGGGTATTCTAGAAGCCCTGGCCCCTCTGGATTCGGTCACCCTGACAGAAATACCCTTTTCCTCTCACGTTGACAAATGTCCCCAACGCTGTCCCTCCAAGAAGCCTTCTCCAGCCATTGCACTCAGCTTACAGAAGCCTCGGGCTTCTCTACATCCCTGATTCCGGAGTGAAGGCCGGGGACCTTCAGGGGAGAACATGGGAGCCTTGGTGACTGCAGGGGCCACTCCCGCACCGAACGTGTGATGCTAACCTCTGGCCATGGCAATGACTGTCACAAGGACTGACACTAAAGCATTGGGACCAAGGGCACCCAGTGCTCATGGACTTAATATGGTCCATCGTGCTTTATTTCCTCATTTAATCTGAGTTTTTATACAATTTTCAAAACTTGGGCGATTTTTCATAAATATGCACACCTGACTTCTTGTAAAACGTTTGCAGGATAGGATTTAGAAACACGTGCTCTGGAGGCAGACTGCCTGAGTCCGGTCCTGCTGGTGTCCCATCCTTACTGCAATTTCGGGAGAGTCCCTTAGCTTCCCGGTGCTTTCCGTGGGAACAGTGTGCAGTGCATACAAATGCGTACCTTACAGGGCTGCTCTCAGCATTGAATGAGTGAATGTACATCAAGTACAGAGGACTGTGCCGAGAACAGAGAAGTCACTCTAAGTGCTAACTGTCATTTTTCTGGAAAGTTGGACCCCTTGGAGCCACAGACTGCCTCCTTTGGTCTGATCGTGCCCACTCCTGTTAATTGGCCAGGGTTACTTATGGGCACGACTTGTCTGGCCATTGCAGGCCACAGAGTGTGCCACCTTAGATGTCACTAGTGAGGCTCCAGAGGGCTGAGCTGTCACTGTGGGTTGGGGGGGGGGGCGTCACACCAGGTGTCGGCAGCGATCCAGCATGTAGGGAAGAAGGGGAGATGGCTGGGGGTTAAGATCACTGGGGGAACAGTCAGCAATGCTGGGGTGTCAGCCAGAGAAGAGAGAGGCTGGTGAGCAGACACAGTCCCACTGAGGAAGAGGTGGCAGGGGGCAAAGGCCTGGGGAGGAAGACAGCCTCAGCCATGGGACGTCGCCCCAGGCAGGGAGGAGGAGCAGGAAGGCAGCAGACCCATTGGCAGGCAAGCCACACCAGAGGCCTGGGAATCTGGGTGGCAGACAGAGCAGCCGGAGAGAGAAGTGCCGGCACACAGCCGACCTGTGCCCCGAGGATCGACATGAGGCCACACTCAGCCTGAAGGGGCCTGTGAGTAAGTCATGGGCACGGCAGCTTGGTGCGCTGCCCATCATCACGGATCCCCTGCTTAGAGTCCCTGCTCCCAGGATAAGCTGGCCGAGATCACGGGCCAAAGGAGGCCCCCACCCACATATGGGCTGGGTGACCCGGCCGCGCATCGGGACGAAGGCATACAAAGATTTGGAAAAGCTTGTGTTTGTGGTAGACATGACACAGATTAATTCAGGCACCTAAGCAATTTCTCAAAAAGCCACAAACAAGTGCCCAGGTCAGGAACACCAACTCCTCTGCTACATAGGAACAATCCAGTCCGTGCATTTTTAAAAATCTAAGAATGAGCAGCAAAGAAAATACAAATTGCTATTCAAGTCTTAGGGCTAAATAATAGTCCCCGAAATCACTGACCCTACTTAGCGGAACCCAGAATTCTAAGTGGCAGAAAGTTGTAGAAATGGCAGATTACTTGGTTCTCAGCGGGGAGGCAGGTTTCATAGCCTCACTTACCGTTGGTTTTACCCAGACCACGTGAAGGTTTTAACTGGGAGAAGAAGGAGGAAGTGGGTCCAATAAAACTTTTTTTAATTGAAAGTCATTACCAATGGCTTTCTTCTAAGACAAGCAGGCCGCAGCGCTTGCATCTCACGCCTTTCTCCAATTGTGTGTTTTTGTAGCACTTGCTGTCAGGGCAGGTCGAGGAGGCTGACAATGGTGGGTTTGACTTCAAGGACCCACTTACAATTCCCTATCTGACAAAAATAACTTCTTTCAGGGGGAATTTGAGAATCTAAAAATTGGCAAGCCTTTTCTGTGGGAGACAAGCACAAAGCGAGGGCAGGATAGGTGGGCAACTTCTTAGGAGGGCCATAAAACTTAAGACACCCCTTTCGATGTTTCTGTCCCCACCTTGGTGCCATTCTTCAAGCAATCACAATAAAAGGGCTTTGTCACCGAGAACAAGGTATCTCCCTGCAGCCCCTTTCCTGTATTTAGCCCGGCGCACACCTGTCAGGATGTTGACACCGTTTCTAGTGAGGCTTTTTTCCTAATGCGTTCCCTCCCCTGGAGGGGACCCTCTCCTTGACATCTGTGACAGCCCCTTGGGGAAATCATTTTGTGAAACAGGGCCTTCAATGTGAAGATTTCTCTCTGATGCTGACCTCCCTTAATTGTCTGTGTCGTCAAACGTCTCAGTTGCCTTGGGGCCACAGTGGCATGTGAAGGCTCCCCGTCAGCATCCGGGGGCGGCAGGTTACTTCACAAGCTGTACACTTTCAACAAGTTCTTTGCCTCTCAGGAAGGAAGTTCAAGATGGCGGGAGCAGTTCCAAACGCCCACACATGTGGGTCCCAGCGGCCTCGGCAATGAGTTCTCTACCTCATTACTTTAATAGCAAAGGATGCATCCTATCCTCTAGAAAAAGCCCAAGACTTGAAATATGGAAGTCAATGTCAGCTCTGTAAGGTAACAAATCCAAGAGGAGGAAAGAAACTGAAGCCCAAAGGTCAAAGTCCTCTGCAAAGAATGTGACCCGTGGCCCTTGCCTCGTCCTCAGCAACTCCCACGCCCTCCTCCACACAGGCTCCAGACTGGGGCTTCTATTTGCAGGTCTGCCCACGTGACGCCATTTCACACACAGGCTGCTGTCTTTTATTCTGGTTTCCCGGCTCTCCTGCCGTCTGTTCCTCAGGAAATGAACCAGAGGTCACCTTGTCTCTCACTCCCCAGGGGGTGGGGCTGTCTCACTTGGGGCTCCCCATTGCATGGGAAGAGTTGTCTGTATCTGCCGTCTCCACCTCCTGTTCTCCCACCCTCTGTTCACATCACTCCTCTCAGGCTTCGTTTCACCACATCACTGATGCTTGTGACCATCACTAATGCCTGACTGTCGCCGGGGCCAGCGTCTAACTAGACCCCCACCCTCTTGGCCTGTGAGCAGCGGGGTGCATACGTGGCTACTCACACCTCATTAACAGTCATTCTTCACCTGGCTTCTAGTCCCCACACCATCCTGACGTCCCTTCTCATTGGCCCCTCCTCTGAAGTCTCCTGGAATTCCTAATGTTGAAATTCACGGAAACACTGGCTTTGGTCCTCTTACATGTACCCTACACGCTTGGCCATCTGTCCCCATCTCACACCTTTAAATGCTATTTAAGTGCGAGGGACTCCGAAATCTGTATCTCTAGCCCTGACATTTCTCCTCAATTCTAAACTAGTTTACCCTACTGCCCACTCGCCATAGCTACCTGAATGTCTAATCGATTTTGCACACTGCACCTGACCAAATGGAACCTGCTCCTTACAAAGTCTTTCCTATCTAAGGTGAAAGGAATCTAATATTTAAGTTGCTTAGGAAAAACAAATAATAACCTGCACATAATATTTGACTCCTCCCTTTCTTACCCCACCTTCAATCTATAAGCAAATCAGGTTGACTCCATCTTCAAAGGACATCCGGAAACTTCTTCCAAACTCCACTGTCAGCACCCTGGACTGTCCTTTGATCACCTCGCTCCTGCGTTAATGCAGTTGCCTCCTCGTGCCTTCCCGGCTTGGATCCTTGCCCCCCACAGTCGGCAACAGGATTTTGCTAATACTTAAGTCAACCATATCTCTATTCTGCTCAAAACTTCCCAGTGGCTCTGGCCTCACTCAGGAAAAACACCACGATGCTTCCAATGGCCAACAAGACCCTACTTGATGTGGACTCACATCCCTTCGGATCCCATCTTCCATTGCTCCGTCCTCGCTCACTGAACTCCATCCACACCAGGCTCCTTGGGGCTTCCAGTTACCAGGTACACACCCAACAGGGCCTTGGTACTGGCTATTCCATCTGCCTGGAATGCCCCCCAACGTTTCTCTGCCCCCAGCCAGGTGTTCTCGTGGTCCCCTCCTTTCTTCCATCACTTCTCTGTGCAAAGGTTACCATCTTAGTGTCTTCTGTGCCCCCTGTTAACAATGGCATTCCCCATCTGGCAACTCCTCACCCTGCTGTTTCTTTTCTCCAGAGGCTTAATGCTTTCTAACACATCCCATAACACACCTATTTCTGGCAGTTATTATCCATGGACTATCTCCCTCCACCAGAACTGAAGTGTCCCCATGCAACAAGGGTCTTTGTTCTTTTCATTCACAGATGTATCCTGAGCACCCAGAAGAGGCTTGACGCACAGTACATGGTTAACAGACACCTGTTGAAAGAATCAATACCTTCCCTGAGTTACATGTTGATCTGTCCTTCCACCTCAGTCCATCAGCCCTGTGAGGACACTGTGGGTCTCATAGTACCCTGTATCACTTGCCTGTACTATGTATGGTGCCAGGTTGAGGGCAGATAGGCACCAGTGTTTGAAAAGTGAGGAAACAAAGAAGCCAACGTGCACACACTCTCTCCAGCACTGACATCGTTCTCCTCTCCTCTCAGACAAGGAAACTGTCCTGTCTCCCACTCTCTTATCGTGAAACAACACCAGAAGTTATACATTCTTTTTTCCTATGGAATGAAATATTTTTAATAGGCTTTGTACACAACCATGCAGTTCTTATAAATACTGTGTGTGGGGGGGTGGGCGGGTCAGCAGGAAATAAAACCATACAGTACAGTGGAGCTCTACTGTACATCTTACTTTTTGATGGTTTGCAATGTGTTAGTGGCTAAACTGTATCACCCTCCAAAAAAAATCATATGTTGAAGTCCTAATCCCCAGAACTTCAGAATAGGACCTTGCTTGGAAATAAGCTCTTCAAAGAGGTAATTAAGTTAAAATGTGGTTATTAGGGTGGCCCTAATCCAATACTACTGGTGTCCTTACAAAAAAGGGGAGATTGGGACACAGACACACACGCAGAGGGCCATGTGAGGACACAAGGAGAAGGTGGCCGTCTGCAAGCCAAGGAGAGAGGCCTCGCGAGAAACCAAGCCCACACCTCCGTCTCAGACTCCCAGCCTCGAGAGTTGTAATAAAATAAATGTTGTTTGAGCAACCCAGTCGGCTGTACTTTGTTATGGCGGCCCCAGCAAACTCATCCACAGTGATATTCCCAATGCGTGAGATTTCAAAGTTAAACCACCAATACTTGATATTCCAGAAATCAGAGTTCTCTGTCACCTGTGGGGTGAAATCGTCATGAAGGTGACAAACTCATGCCGATAAAAGACATATGTTCATTTAAACTAAACTCAAAACACCAACCACAGCTGCTATTTCCAAACTATACCTGGTCAATTTCTTTAATAGTTCTACCATAAAACGACTTTATCAAAAATGACAATTTCTCACCATAATTAACGATTTATTAGACAACATTTTGCATTGTATACTGATGTCTGAAATTTATTTATTCATTTACTTGTTCTTTCCCTCATTATTTCTTTACATTGATAGAGAAGACAGGGACATTTCTTGAGTTAAATTCCTGACCTTTATATGACCCTTGCCAGCTATTCAAACACAAAGAGCCATAAAAAAATTATTATGAATCAATTTAACAGAAATCCAAAATTCTCTCTTTTTTTCTCAGCTACTGAAGAAATATCAGAAATGACATATATAAATTGGAAATCATTTCCCGCTTGCCATCATTTCTTAAATTGATGTGGCCAAGAATATTCCTTGTAATTGTTAAATTAATTTAGATATTCTTGATGTATTGTTCTTCATGTGAAAATCACTCATCTTTCTTCCTTGGCCATTTGCCTTTTTTTCTAAGAATAGAGAAAATACCACAGGACACACCAAAAAAATGTTTCTGTGCACACGTGGGCATCTGGCACATGACCACTTTGAGCACAATCTCACCACTCAGGTGTGGTTTTAGTGCAAAGATCACATCACACCCAAAGCACAACATTAAGATTTTTCTATTGGAGTCTTAAAGTACAGGAGAGAGATTGAATCTTCCTCAAAGGAAAATAAAGGTAAATAATTATGCCTTTGGGGGGTAGACCTTCATCAAAACTCCTTAAGAGCCCAATATCTGCAGCTTCCCAGACTAGCAGGCATGTAGGTGTGGGAAGCAATACTAACTAAATGTCAGGGCAACCTACAAATAGCTCAAAAACCTAGTAAATCACCTCCTGATTGGTTTTAGTTGAGAGTGTAGAATCATATTCATCTTGGCTTAAATGTTATAAGAAAACTAGAATAATCCAAAAGAAATCCAACACTACAGAGTTTTTCCTGTTTAAAAACTACAGTGTCAAAAGTCTGTTTTAAGCAATACAGCTTTTGCATTGCTCCAAGCCTCAACTAATGCTAATTGATTTCAGGTGATCTGTTGCCTTACTGTGTGTCATAAGGGAAGGCCAATTTTCATAATTCTGTATTCTGTTAAGATTATCTAAAGATCATTTATTATTTGTTAAAACAGCATATAGGTTTACATTTTTATGCAATTTGATTCTGACAGATTTTTATTTTTTGAACAAAGTGGAGTTTCTATTGAATGCTTCATGCAAATCGTAAGTAAACTTTGTTCCCTCTTCTGTATCACAAAGCATCTTTGCATGAGCTGTTAGTATCCTAGTGGTGTATTTTTATGGAGAACGTTGATTCATCAAGCCCCATATGGTCTTGCCTGCCGTTAACAAGTTAGCCAGGATGTCCACAACTTTTCTACCACTCCCACTGTCAGGTGTTTCGATTTCATCCCTATATGTGCATACGTGATACACAGGGTATAAATACTCTCCCTTAGGAGAAATTTGCTTCATTATATGGCAAAATCATTGTCTCTTTCAATCAGCATATTTGTGTCTTCAGGACTGCGTTTCTCAGTGATGATCTAGCAGCTGTTTTCTGGCTACCATATTGGGGTGCTGGACATGCCTACTTCCAGATAAGGGGTCTCAGGATTTAGGACAGAGGTCCCATTCATACACTAAGTACTGAGATAGAACCATACTCTCCAGCCATTTGATGTGGGCATGGCTCTCTCATGAAGGGAGAAACCTTGTGGGAAAGATTAGCGTTACCAAGTAGACCAAAGCAAGGAGCAATATTTTTCATCAAACCAGGTGCATTTTGATAGAGAGGCCTTGATAATAAATGGATGAAGCTTCATTGTGAAATAAAGATGGACAAGAATAATTTAACCAACAGGAGTTGCAAATCCTGGGAAAGCATCTTGAAGTTAAGGAACTGGGAGAGGAATGGGCGTCTAATCTCAACATCATTGGACATTTTCCTTAAGCATGGTTTTATATGATGGCTGCATAAAGTCACACCATCCAGACTGTGTAGTTCAAGGGGTCAGTGTTCACTTCAAAGAAGGAAGATGTTTATTTCTATTGTCTGGTTTTACATGTAAGGAGCTTAGAAGTCACCACTCCATCCTCACAACAAGTAAAAAGCTGAACAAACTGAAAAATCAACAACTTATCTTGGATGCGTAAGAGAGGGGAGGATACAGGGCAAACCACTACCCCTGAAACTGGAGAGACAAAAAGGGGGTAATGGCTTACCAGGAGCAGATACTCACAATAGAAACCACTGTACAAATCAGCTCTGGGGCAGGAAAACCTGTACTGGAATTGATGGAGACTCAGAGTATACAAGTCTGAGATTTAAAAACTTCAGGGGGACCCAGTCATAGGGGGACCTCCTCAATAATGAAATTTACCTCCAGGAGCCCAATGAGGTTCCCATAGTAAATATCAGAGAAAAATGCCCTAGTGCTCTCTGCAGGGGAAGGGGAAAGGAATCATTCAGAATCATACCAGAGCACTCCATTCTTTTTAACAAGGCCTTAACACAGGGGAACGAGTAGACCAGAGACTAACCTACTAGGATATTATTGGAGCCTAACCAACCTGGGGACAGGGAAACATCCAATTTCAGCTCTTTCTAGCCATCCTCTCCCACCTAAAGGGAGAGGGGAAAACTAAGAAACACTTGTTAAATTCGCAGACCAGAGGCACAGGCTCAGTAAAGCTTGAGACCCAATCACAGGACTATAGAACACTTCCCCTCTCCCACACCTGACCACCACATCACTAAAGGTCTAGTTATAGCAGTTCCTCTTACCCAGTACACAATGTTCAGTTACCAGGAAAAAACTACAAGGCACGCCAAAAGGCAAAAAATATGTATATTTTCGAAGAGACAGAACAAGCATCAGAGCAGACATAGCAAAGATGTTGGAATTATCAGATCGGGAATTTAAAATAAGTATGATTAATGTGCTGAGGGATCTAATGGATAAAATAGACTGTATGCAGAACAGATTGGGGATGTGAGCAGAGAGCTGGAAATCCTTAGGAAAAAAGAAATGCTTGGGATTGAAAGGAACCACTATAACAGAAGTAAAGAATGTTTTTGATGGGCTTATTTAATAGTCTGGACATGGCTGAGGAAAGAATCTCTGAGCTAGAGGATATTTTAATAGAATCCTCAAGCACCAAAAGCAAAGAGAACAAAAACTGGAAAAAAAGAAAAAGAAAAAAGAAATACAGTGTGCAATAATTGTGAGACAACTACAAAAGGTATAAGATCTATGTAATGGGAACACCAGAAGAAAAAGAAAGAGAGAAAGGAAGAGAAGAAATATTTCAAACAATAATGTCTGAGAATTTCCCCCCAAATTAATGTAAAATGCCAAACCACAGATCCAGGAAGCTCAGAGAACATAAAGTAGGATAAATGCCAAAAAAAAACTACGCCTCAGGATATCACTTTCAAGTTAAAAAAAAAAATCAAAGATAAAGAAAATATTCTGAAAGAAGACAGAAAAAAAAAACCTGTAAAAAAAAAATCTAAAGAGGAACAGATAAGAATTACATCCCACTTCTTCTCAGAAACCATGAAAGCAAATGAAATATTTAAAGTGTTCAGAGAAAAAAAAAACACAACCTAGAATTCTGTACCCTGAGAAACTATCATTGAAAAGAGAAGGAGAAATACTTTCTTAGACGAACAGAAATTGAGGGAATGTGTTGCCATTACACCCACCTTGTGAAGATGTTAAAATAAATTGAAAATAGAAAATTAGTAGAGAAAATCAACAAAATCAAAAGCTGGTCCTTTGAAAACATTGATAAAACTGATAAGCCCTAGCCAGTCTAACTATAAGAAAAAGGGGACAGAAATTATTAATATCAGAAAAGAAAGAGGTGACATCACTACAGATCCCATGGAAATTAAAAGCATAATAAAGAAATACTATGAACAACTGCATGGCCAAAGATTTGGTAACATAGATAAAATGGACCAATTCCTTGAAAGATACAATCTGCCAAAAACTCACACAAGAAGAAATGGATCTCCATCTGCATATGGTTATATCTATTAAAGAAATTAAATATATGATTAATAACTTCCCAAAATTGAAAGCACCAAGTCCAGATGGGTTCACTGGTGAATTCTACCAAACATATAAATAAGAAATTATTCCAATTCTCTATAATTTCTTTCAAACTATAGAAGTAAAGGGAATACTTCCTAACTCATTCTTTGAAGCCAGTATTCATCTAATACCAAAACAGATACAGACATTACAAGAAAAGGAAACTACAAACCAATATCTCTCATGAATATAGATATAAAAATCCTCAGAAAATATTAGCACCCTGAATCCAAAAAAAAGTATGAAAAGAATATACTATAAGCAAGAGGGATTTATCCCAGCTATGCAAAGCTGGTTCAACATTTGAAAAACAATTAATGTCATCTGTTACATCGACAGAGTAAAGAAGGAAAATCACATGATCATATCAATAGATGCAGAAAAAGCATCTGACAAAATCCAACACCGATTCATGATAAAAACTGTCAGTAATCTGGGAAGAGAAGGGAATTTTCTCAACTTGATAAAGACTCTTACAACAAAAAACCTTACAGCTAATATACTTCAATGATAAGAAACTTGAAGATTTGACACTAAGACCAGGTACAAGACAAGGATGTCCCCTCACCACTCCTTTCCACATCATATTAGAAGTCATTGCTAATGCAATAGGGTGAAAAGGGAAAATGAAATGTATACAGGTTGGAAAGGAAAACATAAAATTGCCTCTATTCACAGATGGTGTGATCGTCTCTGAAAAAATCTAAAAGAATCACCAAAAATCTAATAAGTGGAACTGGAAACTAACAACTGAACTAATAAATGAATATAGCAAGGTTTCAGGATACAAAGTTTATATACAAAAGTCAATGGCTTTCTCCATACCAATAATGAACAATGGATTTTAAAATTCAAAACAATACCATTTACATTAGCAACAACAAAAAAATAAATAAATACCTAGGTATAAATCTAACAAAATATGTGCAACATTTATATGAGAAAAACTACAAAACTCATGAACGAAATCAAAGAACTAAATAAGTGAAGCAATGTTCCATGTTTGTGGATAAGAAGACTAAATACTGTCAAGTCATCAATGCTTCCCAACTTGACCTATAGATTTAGTAAAATCCCAATCAAAATCTCAGCAAGTTATTTTATGGATATTAACAAATTGATTCTAAAGTTTGTGTTTAGAGGCAAAATACCCTGAAGAGCAAAAACAATATTGAAGGAGAAGAACAAAATCGGAGCACGAATGCTACCCAACTGCAAAATCCTATAAAGTTACAGTAATCAAGACAGTATTATATTTGTGAGAGAATAGATAAATAGATCAATGGAACAGAATACAGAGCTCATAGACCTCCGTGAATATGATCAACTGATCTTTAACAAAGGAGCAAAATCAATACAATGGAGCAAAGTATCTCATCATCAAATGGTATAGACCCAACTGGACATCCAGAGGCAAAAAAAAAAAAAAAAAAAAAAAATCTAAACATAGACTTTACATTCTTCACAAAAATGAACTCAAAATGGATCATAGATCTAAATGTAAAATGCACAACTATAAGAGTCCTAGAAGATAACATTGGAGAAAACCTAGAATGGATGAGGTGATGCTTTTATAGATGCAACATCACAGACATGATCATAAAAGAAGTAATTGAACCTGGACTTCATTAAAATGAAAAAGTCCATTAATATCAAGAGAATGAGAAGATAAGCCACAGATGGAGAAAATATTTGCAAAAGATACATCTGATAACGGACTGTCATCCAAAATAAATAATGAACTCTTAAAACTTAAAAATAAGAAACAAACAACCTGATTTAAAAAGGGCCAAAGGTCTTAACATACTCCTCACCAAAGAAAATATACAGATGTCAAATAAGCATATGAAAAAATGCTCCATCACAAGTCATCAGGAAAATGCAAATTAAATCAACAGTGAGACACCACTACCCACCTACTAGAATAGCCAAAACCTGGACACTGACACCACCCAGTGATGACGAGGACGTGTAGCCACAGGGACTCTTCTCTGCTGGCAGAGATGCAAAATTGTGCAGCCACCTTGGAGAATAGTTTGGCGGTTCTTTACAAAACTAAATATACTCTTACCATGTGACACAGAAAGAGCACCCCTTGGTATTTACCCAAAGGGGTTAATAATGTATGTCCACACAAAAAACCTGTACACAGATATTTAAAACAGCTTTATTCTTCATTATCAAAACTTGGAAGCAACCAAGATGTCCTTCAGTAGGTGATGGATACATAAACTGTGGTCCATTCAAACAATGGGATATTGTTCAGCTGAAAAGAAAGGAACTGTCAAACTCTGGGATGACATGGAGAAAACATAAATGCATATTAGTAAGTGAAAGAAGCCAATCTGAGAAACCTATATATTATGATTCCAACTATATGATATTCTGAAAAAGGTAAAACTATGGTGACAATAAAACAAAACAAAACAAATACCAGTGGTTGCCAGAGTGGGGCTTGAAAGGGGAGAAGAATAGGCCGAGATCAAGGGATTTTTAGGACCATTTGAAAATACGGTGTATGATACTAAATGATGGATATATGTCATACATTTGCCCAAACCTATTGAACGTACAATGACAAGAGTGAACCGTAAGGTAAACTATGGACTTTGGATAACAGCTGCTAATAACCCATGTTTATTCAGCCCTGACACTGTGCCTGCACCGGTCTAAAACACTTGGCACGTGTTATCTCACTAAAATCCTTGAAAGAATCGCATGGGTGACACTGTGGGTGTCCCCCCAGTATATAGACTATAGACTACTCTGCTCCTCTCTGAAAGGAGCAGAACAGATGCGACTTGCCCAAGCTCACACAACAAGGAAGTGATGGAGACATGATTTGAACTCAGACCATTTGAACCCATAGCCTGCATTCTAACCACTGCATTACGTCCAATCAGAAATCATCTCAGCAGGCGTGGCTGTAGGACAGAGCTAAGATCTAGAAGCCAACAGCCCTTTTTTCAATTATCTGACTCCAGTAAGGCGTTTTAGAAAAGGTTCTTCCATCTGGTATCGGAAGGGAGAAAAAGATTTTCTCCCTGATAAAACAATACATGGTATGTTCTACCTCACAAAATTCTTCGGTGACATAGATCAGCAAGTAGATTCAAAAGTAAGTAAGAATTCACATAAATGACATCTGAGACACTTGGTATTCTATACAATGCTATTCTTTTTTATTAAATACAAGTTTTGTTTTTATAAGAATCTTTTTATGAGACCTTCAGATGTGACATGGCGAGAAGCTTCCTTTTCTAAGTAACAATGATATGACCCATATGTTTCTGATACTGACAAAGGAATAAGAATGACACAATAAGTATGGGTGGGCCAATGAAAATGTCATCATAGAATTGGGACAGGTGGCATTTTATCACTTTACAGGACCATCTTGATTGGCACTGAGCTTTTATACCGAATACGTATTAATATGGTCTCATACAACCAGCCAGAGCTGCTCAACGTCTCCCAGAAGAGCTCACAAGCCTCCTTCAGTTACCCTGCCCTGGCCACTGGGTTAGAGTATCAGTGAGGAGAGCATGCCCTGGTCATACATAACCTTTTATGGAGTCAAATCCTCCAGTTCTGCCCTAAGCCTGCACCATGGGACTCCAAAGGCATTGACACTGATCCTTGCTGTCCGCTACCGTATCTATTGGCCACACGTGCTCACTGCCCACCAAGAATCCTCACTGGCCTTTCCTGAGCTCATCTTCACATCAGCCCTGCAGCAAGGACCCTGTTATCCCCATGTTACCGATCTATACATTCCCTGGTCCCACAGTTTCTCCTTCCATCTCAGGCTGCAGGGACGCTAGTACAGTACCAGCTTCTTACCGTTTAGTAGGCAACAGCGCCTTCAAACCTGGCCAGGTGACTTGCAAACTAGCGCTCTTTCTTGACCTTGTGTAGCCCGGCCCCAGGGCTCAGTTAGGGAGCAGACATCAGACCTCCTACAGTCTGAAGCTGGACGGGGGCCTTCAGCCATCTGCAGAGACACAACAGGGCTGGCTGTGGCCCTTTCTGAACCCACACCCTCCGAGACACCCTTCCTCGTTTGCCCCGCTCCCACCTGCCCATGGCTTAAGGAGGTGCCTCACACACTGTGACACAAACACATGACCCTTCCCGAGGGTCACAGAGGCGCACCGTAAAGAACAGTGGGGCCCAGCGTATGCTTTTATGTGACAGAGAGTTGCTGAGAGCGACAGCGTCCAGGACTCTGCAGCAGCCCGGAAGCCCCTCCAGACCTGAGGTCTGGCTCGTGTCACAGTCCAACGTGGGGGCTCACCTCCAGCCCCCTCTACCTCAGTCTGACATCTTACATACCTGGCCTCCACGATCACTGCAGAAAAGTGAATGGAGCTGGACGAAGGTGCTTAGAAAGTTCTTAAGTCTTATTTGCCTACCTGACCAAAATCAAAGGACACCAACCCTGAAATAAATGTTTTAAGGTGACTGTAGTGGAAAGAGTGAAAGGAATAGCCCTGGAAGGTGAGCAGGGGAAGTTCCACGGGGAGGCTATGCCCTGGTGTATGGGACAAAAGAGTCAGGGAGCTCCACATTCAACGTCTTGTGTCCAAAACAGGCTCCAGGACAGGACAATTCCAGCTACGCCACCCGCATGCCCTCCTCTTGCTCACCTCACCCCACATGCGCCCACACACACCTGTACACCATGGCATGTGTGCCCTTTGTTAGAGGGCATGTGAGCAGTGTTACAAGTCACAAGCCTTCCCTCCATCCATTAACGAGTATGCCTGATGGCACCTCAGCTTCCTATCTTATTTCTACTTCTGTAATCCAACCCCTAAAACAGACACAACTCACTAGAATGCAGTGTCTCCATTAAAAGCATCACCACTATATTTTCGTGCACATTTGCACCAACCAGTTTTTAAATGGAGTTTGGAATGACACGAGAGGGAGGAAACCATGGCTGGAGGCCAGTCAGAGGAAATGACTGTGGTGTTGCCCTCTCCCTGGCCAGGGGTGTGGTGGCCAGTGACCAAACTTGCATGTTGTTCTCCTTGCCTTACATTTACATGGTGCTTCCATTTCAAAGAGTTCCCGTCAAGTGCCCAGGGACTCATTGTCTTTCAAAACAGAACAGAGATGACCAACCAGACCAGAAGTGTAACCCCCTGAGCAGAGGAAAGAAAGTGGTGGGAGTCTGTGGTATGAGTCACCAGCATCTGTTTTCCTGAGGACAGGGGCAGCAGACACAGAGAGGAGCCCCTGAGCGTATGCATTTCATTTTCTTTGTCCCGTTTATGTCGGGAGTGAGAAGAGCGGGCATTTGAGGTCAGGGGACAATGGAGCCAGTGAACACTTGAGAGCCAGTTACATGCCAGCTTGCCCCAGCACTGCTGCAGATCAAGTGACTCTCCAAGGGACTGCCACGTGCCTCTGTTCTGTGACTTGGGCACCAGCACGGATATCATTCACTCAGCGAAGCTTTGCTGAAGGCTGAATATGGCCCTGGAACAGGCAGGAGGCCACACAAGACGCAGTGCCTGCTTTAAGAAGCCCCTCAGGGTCGTGTGGGAAGATCCCCATAAGAAAGGTAAGCAGTCAGAGGCCCCCACCCCAACCTTTCAGTGAAGATAAAGCACCTCAGAGCAAAATACTATTTGAAAAAGTGGTATCATAACGTTATATCCTTCGTAGTAATCCTTGAGTCTTACAAAATAAACATGTTTATTCATTTGACAAACATTCATTACTTGTCACATTCAATGTACTGGCGATCAAAGGATCCCCTTCCCGGAAAAACAAACAAACATGTAAAAACAACCAGAGAGCGGCGACAACAAACACTTCCTGTCTAGGTCACAGGAAGTCAGAACCCACTGGGATTCTGCACAGAGCCCTGCGGGACAACGCAGAGAGAGAGGCAGGGCATCCTTCCAGAGGGCAGGGCGACCTGCAGGCAAAAGCGGGGGGTGAGCAGGGGTTGCCCACCCGAGTCCAAACCACAGGGATGCCTATACTGTACACCGAGGGGTTTCTCCTAGGGCTGTGTGCGCAACCGTGCCAGCTGCTAATGCTGTTTATGTGGCTTGTGCCTGCTCCGGATCCTGAAGTCCCAGGAAACACGCGCCCAGTGGGGAGATGGGACAGCCACATGGACAGGCTGGGCCTGCATGGCTCTCTCACCCGTCCCGGCCTCAGTGCCCAGAGCAGAAATCCTTCCCCACCTGGCGGAGCAGTGGAGAAGCTGCAGGAAGAGGTCCTCCCTCCGTCTGGGCAGCTTCCCAGGAACCTGGTGAGTTAGCAGGTCCCCACAGCGGCTTCCCTTCCATGCTCTGCAGATTGTGCAAATGCCTTGTGTGCTCCCCTCCATGGGAACTATGCACTGCAGGGAACTTGGAAGCGTGACACCAGCTTAGCTGAGTGTAGTGCAGGGGATCCTGCCGACTTCGCCAAGTGTCATGCGGGGCGTCCGGCGGGGTCTCCGGTCCCACTCCCCACACAAGAACGCAGGACATGGTGAGGCCAAAAAGGAACACCCACGGAGCCATAGGTAGGGGAGTCACACCACTATAGTCTCACTGGCGGCTGGGCTGGAGACACAGGAACCAGGAGCAACACAATTCTCAACCCGCCGCTTGCAGGCTCAGCCACCATCTTCTTGCTAGCTCCCCCCTTCTCTCTTTTTTCTTCTCTGCTAGCCTCTTCTCCTAGCCTAGCCACGGCAGTTATATTCATGGCTAATGGCTCACTGGTTACAGCTGACGGCCAACTAGCCACAGCTGCTGGCCATTTGATCACAGTCGATGGCCATTTACTACCTGAGCCAGCACCTTTCTATGTGAGGCCGAGAGCCTGGAAACTGCTTTTTGGGGCTCTGTCCCCACACTCCACCCCTACAGGCTCTCGCCTCACAATCTACGCGACAAGCGTCTTCCGCGAGGGGCCCTGTGCGAGGAACCTGGAGGTGAATGCTATTTCCTGGACACAGCCAAGCTCTCTGGTCACAGTCAGGGTTTCTCAGGGCACCACCAGTACTCCTGGGCACAGCCAGACTTCCTGGACTTCTTAGGGTACCACTAGTCTCCCCGGGCACAGCCAGGGTTTCTCAGGGCACCACCAGTACTCCTGGGCACAGCCAGACTTCCTGGACTTCTTAGGGTACCACTAGTCTCCCCGGGCACAGCCAGGGTTTCTCAGGGCACCACCAGTACTCCTGGGCACAGCCAGACTTCCTGGACTTCTTAGGGTACCACTAGTCTCCCCGGGCACAGCCAGGGTTTCTCAGGGCACCACCAGTACTCCTGGGCACAGCCAGACTTCCTGGACTTCTTAGGGTACCACTAGTCTACCCGGGCACACGAGGGCCTCTCAGGGCACCGCCACTCTCTCTCTGGGCACAGCCCGGCTTCCTGGACACAGCCAGGGCCTCTCAGGGCACCGCCACTCTCTCTGGGCACAGCCCGGCTTCCTGGACACAGCCAGGGCCTCTCAGGGCACCGCCACTCTCTCTGGGCACAGCCCGGCTTCCTGGACACAGCCAGGGCCTCTCAGGGCACCGCCACTCTCTCTGGCCACTCTCTCTGGGCACAGCCCGGCTTCCTGGACACAGCCAGAGCCTCTCAGGGCACCGCCACTCTCTCTGGGCACAGCCCGGCTTCCTGGACACAGCCAGGGCCTCTCAGGGCACTGCCACTCTCTCTGGGCCTCTCAGGGTACCGTGCTGGAACAATAGCCACTCACAGTCAAGGTGCTTAATATTCTCAATGGCGGCCGGTCAAGACACAATAGCAAACATCTGCCAGTTCCACTACATGGTGGTATGTTCCCAAACAGTCAAGCGGTCCATTAAATTAGGAATGGAAGGCAATTTCCCATAGTCCATAGTCATTCACCAGGGCTGTCCTGGGGGTGAGGGACGACCTTGACCTCACCCTCAACTCCCAAAGGACTCAGCAAGCCTTTTCTCCTGGGACTACAAGTCCTGCATCCGGGCTGCCTCAGCAAGCACTTCCCAGCTCACAGGGCCGCAACAACCTTCGCTTTCTCCGGCCTCTGCTGGTTGGAGAACCCTGGATGTCTTCCCACCCCTCCACGAGGGTCCAGCTCTCCTGCAGCTGCTCCTCCTGGTCTTCCTGCAACTGAGTGTTCATAGGCACAAACTGCTCCACTGCCCTTCGGGGAGCTTTGGCCGGCACCGTACCCTGCTCGCTGCGCCATTTGTAGTGCAGGGGATCCTGCCGACTTCGCCAAGTGTCGTGCGGGGCGTCCGGCGGGGTCTCCGGTCCCGCCCCCCACACAAGAACGCAGGACATGGTGAGGCCAAAAAGGAACACCCACGGAGCCATAGGTAGGGGAGTCACACCACTATAGTCTCACTGGCGGCTGGGCTGGAGACACAGGAACCAGGAGCAACACAATTCTCAACCCGCCGCTTGCAGACTCAGCCACCATCTTCTTGCTAGCTCCCCCCTTCTTTCTTTTTTCTTCTCTGCTAGCCTCTTCTCCTAGCCTAGCCACGGCAGTTATATTCATGGCTAATGGCTCACTGGTTACAGCTGACGGCCAACTAGCCACAGCTGCTGGCCATTTGATCACAGTCGATGGCCATTTACTACCTGAGCCAGCACCTTTCTATGTGAGGCCGAGAGCCTGGAAACTGCTTTTTGGGGCTCTGTCCCCACACTGAGGTGTCCCAGCAGAGAGCCACCACACCTACCAAGGGGGCCCGATGTGCCAGGAAGAATGGGCCCACCTCCAGCCCCAAGCCCATCGCCAAGCCCCTGCCCAGGCGCGGTGCTGCCCGTCTCCAGCTCACACCCACGCACCGCACCGCCCGGCCATGCCACAGGACTCAGACCATTGTCTTCAGGCAGGGAGAGCGCCAGCCAGAAGAAAGTTATTCAGACGTAAGATTTTCTGATTTGTGTGCACATGCATTATACAAAAGCGACTATAAAATTGTCATGTCATTTAGGTCCATTAATTTCTGCAAAATTTTAATACCTCTGTGCCCTAAAATC
Organism: Rhinolophus ferrumequinum; assembly: GCF_004115265.2. NCBI lineage: Eukaryota > Metazoa > Chordata > Mammalia > Chiroptera > Rhinolophidae > Rhinolophus > Rhinolophus ferrumequinum. The sequence continues at coordinate 58,342,184 of NC_046302.1, forward strand.
AATTGCATAAACACTACTGCAGGTATCCAGGGGCTACTTATACAAACAGAATTAATTTACATTAAAATATTACCATTTCTGTTTTCAAAAAACAATCCTGGATACCTTTCACATAAAGGGCGTTAAGAATGTGAGCTTCTTATAGCCAGGACCCGGCTTTCCACACAGAGGTTCTCCAATCCGGCTGCATGCTAGAATCCTCCAAGAAGACTCATTAAAGCAGACTATTGCGAGGGGCTGGCTTCTACGATTTTAGAGCCTTGCAGGTGGTTCCAAGGCGCAGCCACTTTTGAGAACTAACGAGCTTCTCCAAATACCTCGTTTGAATTGAACTGAATTGAGTCGAGGCATCCGAACGTCTTGGGTAAACTGAAAATGCCAATTCAAGACACTTTGTTCTGGAGTTTTGTTGTTCTGTCCCCACTGTGAGCCCACAGGTACCAGCTCATGGATCAGCCAACCGGAAGCACAAAGCACAGAGATTTCACTGACAAAGCATAATAAGAATAAGGAGATTTGAATTAAGCCACATTTAAACACACACACATTTGGTATAGCGAAATAATCAGACGTGTGTTGCATATCCCCCTTCTCTCTCTGCCACTTAACCTTCCGGTTGTTTAAAAATCTGGCTCCCTGAAAAGATCAGCAAGAACGGTAATGGATTTGTAGGAAATCTCACAGGAGATGAACGGAGTCTGTTTCCTGCCTCCTTCACTTGGAACCCCTTACTCCTAAAACCAGCCAAATGTATGTGAGCACACCAACCTCATTCTGATTCAAGAACAAAAGCTATGCATCTCAAACCTTCGTTTCTTCAATAACTTCACTCAGTCAATAAGCATCACGTACAATTGATTCCTAATAAGGAAATGAGTAAATACTCCTTAATAGCTTGGGTAGGTATATAGACATGGAGAAAGTATGGTCCAATGAAATGGCTGCGTTGCCTCTCCCCAGCACATTTCCCACAGCACAGAATGATCCCTGGTTCAGAACCTAAGAGCCTGCATCTCACAGAGCTCAGGAACCACCGCTCTCTTCCTCCTCTCCCACAGCTCAAGTTCCCTCCAGATGCATGGGGACAGCCGCTATTCCCTAGCTCTGTGAACTTCTGCACAGCATTTAAACTAGGATCCAAATTCCTGTCTATAAAATGGGACTAAGACTAGTAACTTTGTCACAGAAGTGTGAGGATGAAATGAGGTAATCCATGTGAAACGCTGACACTCAGCATTAAGACGACCCCTGAAATTTTCTGCTTGCTCTATATTGTCTGTGCATTTTAAGTTGCACCAACATATTTCTTGAAAGTGAACACTATTTCACACCTTTTTCTTCTTTTTGTCATCCTCCCTGCTTCTACCAAGGAGGCACTCAATAAATCATTGCATTGAACCGGCACTGAATTTTTAAAGGACCCTAGAGATTATTGTTTTAAATAATATAGATCATTTTTTCCCCAAGAGACTCAAACACTGCCCTTTCAAATAGCTTAATTAGGCAGCCTAGTAATTTTTGTACACTTTAATGTAAAACATATTAATGGTACAGTATGAAAAGTACTAGCTCACATCACCTAGTTGCTTAATATTCAGTTAGACGTTTTGGTTTAATAAATAGTGAGAATAATAAAGAAAGCCGACAGCATTACAGTGACTCTTCTCTAATGACAGTCTTGATTACACAACCGGTGGCTTCTCAACGTTCAGATATGGAGGAAAGTAGATAAATCCTTGAAATCAAGATGTTAAAAAAAAGTAAATTGGGAAGAGGAGAGGGAAAGGAGAGAGAGCTTCTGGTGCGTACGGAAACACACAATGCCTACAAAATAAATTAAAGCTTCTTGTCAAGGGTTTCTTCTCCCCAGAGACGGATGTGCGTATAATAAAGATTTCAGAAGCATCCCCCCATATGGCTGGGTAAGCCTGCTCTGAATAGGCTACTTTAAATTCTACCAGGAATCGGCCAGAGTGATTTAAACTTTACATTCCTGTTGTAAACGGGCATTTCGTTTTCTGTGTAAGGTCCTATGATTTCCCCAGATTTACAGTTGCATCAAAAGACAACAGTCAAAATTTATTAGTGAGATTTCTGGGGTGAAGTTGAAAACGTTAAGAATGTGAAAAATGTTCAAGTGTCAGGCTGATGCCTTTGAATATAGTCATTCTTCTTGCAACATAAGCTTTCATCACACAAATTGGATATAATTGATCTAATAATTAGAGCATACAACGTGAATTACTGCAGACCTTCATTGATCACCGGGACCCCTATCTAGTGCTGCAATCCCACATGGAGCTTTGCCGAAACGGCTAGTGCTTTGTCTGAGGAATGAAGAGAAACTGTGAAAGGCATTGGGTTAATAAGAGTGACGAAAAGCCTTGGGTCTTGAGGTAAGAGTTAGAATGAGAATTAGGGAAAGAGCTGCAAAATCATTTGTTACTAAGAATTAGGAAAAATAAGTGCATTCATTTTGTGCAATGATTTTACTCAGAATCTAGTTACTTGGTGATATTTATGTTTTACACTTTTATTACTGTGTTAAAAAAAAGTTTTGTTGAAATTCCTGTAAATAAACCATTATGTTGTGGGTTTGAACTCCAACTCCTTTTCTAATAAAAATAAACTTTGTTCTGTGGGGATTTTATAGGGTTTTCTTAAAAGGGCAACTAATCAGATACAAAAGTAAAAATTAAAATATAACAGATTTCACTACTTCTTATTGAAGCAGATGTCCTCATCTGAGTCAGTGGAGCAAACATTTCCCACAAAAATCGATGTTTTCGCTCTTTCAATGCTCTTGGCCACACTACCTATTTGCTTTACTGGGCATTGGTTCAGTCAGAAGTTTTAATCTGCAGAATTACATGCCCCCCCCAAAAAAATCTAGAATCCATTTTGTCTAATAATGGGTAATCCAAAGGTATGCCCTGTACGAATTTAAGTATCAAGATCAATGAGTCCCAGAACGTCCTTTCTGCACATGGTACATGCTGACTTCATAGGCAGCTCTAAGAAGAACTGATCCCAAGTGTCCAATCTCCACATCAGAAAACAATGAATAAGTATGGGGAGCCTTTGTCAGAAGATAAGATCCAACATCGAAAGGCGGGAAAAAGCCACTTCCTCCCATGCTTTTCACCACCTGAAGATGCCATGCTCTGTTCTCTGATCTGTCATTTTGGAAATATGCCCACCTGTTCTCCTCTCACCAATGGTTCTTGTAAGCTTGGCATTCAGCGGCCCCTTACTTCCACTAACTTGTGGGGCTCAGCAGCCCTGTTTCACGACTCTAGCTTCGCTCTACTCTATCTGGAGGGCTTGTCCCCACAGCCAAGTACCCACAAGACTGTCTGGGAATATGAGCAGCTTGAAAGCTCATCCTCCTTTTTCAATTTGGTGAGGAATGAATTCTAGAGAAACTTTAAGCAAGTTTCCTTTAGTTGGCCAAAGACCATAACTTAATTCCAAATATCATATTTGATATCTTCCAACAGAAAGAACACACCAACTATTTGACAAACAGGAGAATTAAGTACAATTCAGGAAAGTCATAAGTCTCGATAACTAGGATCCCTGTTGCCTGAATGTGCTTTATTTCTGTAATTGCAAGAGGTGGGTGTGAGCTATTTGCAATACAATAATTATTTTGGAATTCACTGTGTGAATTCCAGATTGCATTTAAGGAAACGTCATTGTTTCTAAGTACTTGCATATTTAACACATCAAAATGGATGCACAGGAGTCAGGCTTAAAATCACCAGACTTTTGTTTATTGTTCCCTCAAAAACAATTACTGGATTATTGAATGATGATGGGATATACCACCTATCCCAGGTTTGCCATTTCTTCACTCTTTGATTTGGGAAAAGCCATTTAACTCTTGTGAACCTCACTTTTCTTGATTGTAAAACTGAGGAAATAATCCGGGGGGCGAGATTGTGGTGAGACTGCAGTGAGACAATGAATGCAAGCACCAGGCCTATAGCAGCATCAATAAATGGTAACTCTTGTTTCACCGGATGGTAAGGCACAACTCCTAAAGAAAATATGGTCTGCTCCCACGTTGGCCTAAGTGTGACTTCCTAGTAAATGTTACCAGGACTTCATCAGCCACCTTCCATTCTAAGCCCTGCCTCCTAGCAGCCTGAAATAAATCACTCATGCATACATCTAGACTGAGTTGACAGATAGCCTTTAAATTCAAACCAAAGAATCAAGTGCATAAGTTTACAAAACTATCCCTCTGTGGTCCTGGGTTTGCAAATATATGCCCTTGCAGAATGAATGGACAAATGCAAGCGTGTCTGTGGTAGCTTAAGTCATTAGTTCTATAGACTACTGGGTGCAAGTCAGCAGGGACAATGGGAAACACAGACAGAGAATGACTTTATCCCACACATCAGATTTACGGGAGAAAAGAAACAAAAACAGGATGGGGAAGTAATTTAATATTGTCCTCTGATCCTGTCATGCACATAGAAAGACGCAATATAAGCTACACCAGTTGGCTCAAGTGTTTCGGAAACTGCTGACATGGAACTGACATTTTTGAAGCCCAAGATTGCCTTTCCATCGGTCCGTGGGTGAACATAACAAAGTTACTGATGAGTAGAGCAGTGTGAATGGATCAAGGATTTCATCGACGTCCAGATGTAGAGTTGGAAAGGGCCTTCCACGCATGAGCCCAGTGCACCGCCATTGTTTCTCCTCTCAACTCCTCCATGAGGCCTCCTTTCAATAGAATAACCACTGCTGAGTTTATGGAACACTACTGGATGCCAGGAATTGTCCTAAGCAAGTTCCATGCATGGATTCCTTTCTTCTTCCCCAAATTCTTATATAATAGCTGTTCTTATCCCCATTTTATAAATGAGTTAACTGAGTCAGGAGGGGTGAATGCATCTGTGGGCACTAAGGTTTGGCAGGGCAATGCTGGGCCTGGACCACGCAGCCACGAATGACGCTCCATGAAGGAATTAGCCAACCAACTAGGGGAGACTTCCCTTCGAAATTCAGTGACGTTCAGGCTGTAAGTCAGAGGCTCCTCCAACAAATGGGTGTAAACTGACTTTTATCCTCTGAGCCACTTCCTTTCCTAGCCACGTACCCCCAGTTCTACCCATTGGTCCTGCTATAAATGGTCACCTGGCTCTTTGCCCCATAAGCTCATTTGTGAGCTGGTCGTGTCAATTTGAGATTCCTCATCTAAATGACGACTTTTACACATTGGTGTTTAGTGGGGGGTGACCTGTGGTGGCATACAGAACAGGTCACACGCTGGTGGAATTGTGCAATGGCCATCATCTTTGAAACACACCTGGAGGTTCCACAGAAGAGGACAGAGGTATTGAAACTGAGGAAGAAACTGAAGTGAAAAGAGATTTTAAGAAGGAATCTAAAGTGAAAACAGATTGAAAATATGAATTGTCTGCAGATGATGCATCCATGGTTCTGAGGACTAAAGACTACGACCTAAAGGGAATCTTTGCATGTGTCCTGCCCAGGGTCAAGCCCAAGGCTCTCCACTGGACACTGGTCACTGGGAGGTTAGACACAAGAGCAAAACTGAGAGGACTCAGCACTCGGCAGTTCATGCATGGCCAACCTCGCTAGGTTCATTCGGGATATTGCTTCGTGGCATGGAGCAGCTGGGGCCCCATGTAAACAGACGTGAGTCCCTGTCACAGCTCTTCACAGCTGCCTGGTCTCTGGCAGACATCTTAACCTTTCGGACCTTGAGTCCCTTGTCCGTTGTTACAGGGCTGCTGTGGTGCCTCCCGGCCATCCTCCCAGTTACCATCCACCAGCCCCACCAGGAAGAGACCAAGTGGGCAGCATTTCCATCATATAACCAGCCACTGGCACAGGGACCAGGTCACTCGACAATGGCAGCCAACTGAACAACATGGAGGCTCCGAGAACAAATGGCGCCCAGTCGGGAGGACTCCATAAATGATAATTTTTGCCATAATAAGAATAATGGGTTATAGTCAGAGTTCAAACCACTTACAGTGTATGTGTGGTTTAGTTTTCTATATTATGATAGCTGTCATATTTGGATTTAAATTTAAGGTGAAATTTCTTTCACACCACAGTCCGCTTACTTTTTTCAACAGATCCTGTAATCTAAACTAACATGCTTACACTTGTGTGTATGCACATGTGTGTATATGTGACCCGTGTGTGTGCATGTGCTATGTATGCCAAGGTCATTCGCAGGTAGAAGAGGTCACCTGCCCGTCCTGGCGACACCATACTTACTCAGAGCTTTCAGATCCATGCCAAGATCAGCCCTGACTCAGAGCGAAGATGCCAAGAAACACTCTTGCGTCTCAACTGAGGACACTGTTTGCTCTCTCTCCCAGCAAACATCGCAGGGTCTCAAAACAGGTTTCTTCCTAGTAGTTAATGTGGTTGTGACATAAGAATCTAATTTCATGTTTGTTAACTCAAAATCTTCCAAATTTATTGACATTTTCATTAGTTTTACATGATTAATATTTTCCCCAAGTTGGTATAACCAATAAGCCAGGTCCCAAAAGGCCTATGTGTGCACATACATACCCAATATATATTTCTATAAATTTACTTAACAAATGTGGATCAGGGTACTGCAAGGATTACTGAAGATTTGGAGAACCGAGAATTTGGTTGTAGAAATAAGACGTAATGTAAAGAAGGTCTTTTGATCCTGTCACTGCAAAACCGTTTATTCATTTAAAGAAAAGGCGAACAACCACAGCAGAGAGGACTCTGATCTACTTTACTTCTCTAGTTTCGTTAGTACATCTACCTGCTCTCAAGTCGGAAGCCAGAGGGTGGGTGTACTTGCTGCCACCGTGTCCTGTGAATCCTGTATGCACAGCACACAGCACTGTTACTGCAAGGAAAAGAACCGTTAACGAGAACTAGATGTTATAGCACACCTAGTCAGGATGCAGTTCAATTGCTCTCTCAGATTGCATAATGCTATGCTAAGCTTCTCCACTTGCAGGCTTACTGTGTGCCCAGTTTCCTCTCTCTCTAGTGTGTGTGTATATGTGTATACGAGGTCTGACCATTAAGTTCGCAAACGTGTTGCACTGATGATATTGCTAACCTTTTATGATATCAGAGGGATCATTCATTATGAATTTGTACCAACTGTACAAACAGTTTACCAAGTTTATTATTTGGAAGTGCTGAAAAGACTATGTGAAAAAGTTAGACGACCTGAACTTTTCACCAACAATTCATGGCTCTTGCATCACGACATTGCACCAGTTCACACGGCACGGTCTGTGAGGGAGTTTTTAGCCAGTAAACAAGTAACTGTATTGGAACACCCTCCCTACTCACCTGATCTGGCCCCCAATGACTTCTTTCTTTACCCAGAGATAAAGGAAATGTTGAGAGGGAGACATTTTGATGATATTCAGGACATGAAGGGTAATACGATGACAGCTCTGATGGCCATTCCAGAAAAAGAGTTCCAAAATGGCTTTGAAGGGTGGACTAGGCGCTGGCGTTGATGCATAGTTTCCCAAAGGGAGGACTTCGAAGGTGACCATAGTGATATTCAGCAATGAGGTATGTAGCACTTTTTCTAGAATGAGTTCATGAACTTAATTGTCCAACCTCGTATGTGTGTATGCATGTGTGCATGGGTAGATGTGTAGACATGTGTCTATATATTTATGTATAAGTGTGTATGTGTCTAAGTATGTATGCCCATTTATGTGTATATGTGTGCACATATGTATATGTGTATATAAGTATAGGTATGTATGTATATGTATGCACTGTGTGTACATGTACATGTGTGCACGTGTGTGTTGTGTGTGTGTGCATCGTATGTATGTGTGTACATATAGGTATGTGTGTATATTGTGTACTGTGCTTGTGTACGTATGTGTGCATGTGTGTGTACATGTGCATTGTGTGTATGTATGTATACATGTGCATGTGTGTACTGTGTATGTGTGTGCATGTATATCTGTGCATTGTGTATACGTGTGTACATGTATGCGTGTGTATGTAGGTACTGTGTGCATGTGTGCACACATGTACATCGTGTGTGTGTGCATGCACGTGGTATGTGCATACATATATCCTAACACCAATCCCGTGAGGTTGGCCATTCTCAGCCCCACTACTGTGACACTGAGGGGTCAGGTGACCATCCCGTCCTTAGTGAGCGATGACACCCTTTGCCGCCAGGCCTGTTTAAAGCCCAAGCCCATGTTCTAATTACAAAGGCAGTGGACTAACGTTTATCCGACTGAGGTCAAGTTCAGAGTGTAGAGCAGGGTCCACAGTCAGGGTAACAGGAATAATAAGCCGCAGAAAGGGTGCACAGCCACCGGGTAAGGAATGCCACAGCCTGGACAGAGAGAGACGGGGCCAGCACACCCCAGACCTGGCGTGTAGTCAGCCACGCCTCCACAGCACTCACACATCTCCGTGTATCTACTGTTACGTCTATGGAGCCATTTGTAATGTGGTCCCAATTATGGCTTTAGTCCGTTCCAACCAATGCTTCCATTCTTTTAACAAGTCTAAAAGCGGAATAACCTCTTTACAGAAAAAGGGAAGTATCTATGTGTATGTGTATGCACACACATGCAACACATATGGCAAACCAAGAGAATATTCCTAATATTTAAAGAGTTATTATAGAACAATCACAAAAATAGTAATACAAAATGTCATCAAAAGTTGTATGTAGACAGAGATTCTCTCACATCTATGCCAAACAAACTTTTTCCATTAAACTTCTGAAAAACTTAAGCCACATCATCACAGAAAGAAGATACATGACGCAATACGACTTTTCATTTAACAAGCTGAACTGACGTCAGTGCTCTTTCGTGTACTTCTATAGATTTCAAATTTCCTCCAGACCATTTGATTACTGCCGTCGTTGGGGAGAACTGCTGTGACATTAGGAAAGCTTCAGGTACAGGATAGACTTAAGCAAACTCTGAAGACGGACGTGACATCCCTGAAACCCTGTGTCCAGGTGAGAAATGAGTGGGTGAGCCGCGTGCCATACGAGGCCTCTGAGTACACAGGGAGCCGTGGGGGGTCCATGCTGGCCATCTCTTTAAAATTGCCAGAATTAAGTGAAAGTAGATGTGACATCTGTGCTGATGGTGTAGTCAGCATAATGTTTCTCTCTCTTGCCTCAAGGGGTTTAAGCTACAAGGTCCTCAAGCAACCAAGGTCAGAGCAGAGGTTACAAACCCCAAGAAGTGCTCTGGCCCACATCTCACGAACGCACTATTTCTTCCTGGCACCGTGCCACCAGCAGAGGCTGAAGCCGACAGAGGATTTCCTGCCTGCACCCAGAATTTCCAGGCTGTTTCGAGTAGAATTCAGATGTTGAGTAGAATTCAGAAAGAGAGAGAGAGCGAGAGAGAGACCTCTTTAAGCTGCTGCCCAAATTCTTTATCCGCCCACCCATCCCAAGTCGCAGAAACACATTGCTACTTTTTCAGATGGCAACTTCCACGTGCCAATGTCAAAGCTTTGAGCACATTGTCTGCAGAACTTAACCTTCTAGATAATGCTGTGTCTTAAAGTAGATAACTTGGCAAGTCTTTGGGATTCTCCAGACGCAGTGAATATTATAATAGCTAGCATGCTTCCTTTGGTGTGTGACTCACTACACCTTGCATACACTTATTTCCTGAAATGTTCAGCATGGTGAGCTTAGGGAACTTTGTGTGTTGTTAGGACAGAGGCTTCCCCAAGGTTAAATGCTTCTTAATTCAAACTGCTGGGAATGTAGAAATGCATCTAATATTGTATTTAAAGCTTCTAAAATATGACCTAATTAATTTATGACCACTAGTCCACTTCTGCATCCTTCTCAAACTCAAGAAGCGCAGTTGAATTTTTATTTTGCCCAGGATTTGAAACCACTGAGAAAGAAGGAACAAAAAGGTGAAAGAACAGAGTAAAGGAAAAGAGAGAGTGAACAGACAAGGAGGGAAGGAGAGACAGATGGAAGTGTTCCCCAAATTGAAGATGCGAGCTTCCCAGCACAAGCCCCCATTCTCACATGCTTGCTCTTCCAAACATGTTTGTCCATGCCTTGCTCTGTCCTCCTACATTCAATAAGATCATGCAAGAGACTCAAATGTAAACATAAGGACTGGAGTCTCTACTGCATTCAGGATCCTTTCCATAAAAACCTCTGAACAGAGTTTCAATTTATCAAATAAGATAACCTCTGAATCTCACCTTAGAATAAACTCTTACAAGTACTATTATGGGATCAAAGTGCATGATTTTTAAGGCTGTTATTTTATATTGGTATATTTCCCTCCAGAAACACTATGCCTCTCTATAGTCCTACTATTCTAGTTCACCTTTCCAATACTGATATTAACAGTCTTCTAACTTTGAGGCCTCAGGTCATTATATTTAGAGGCAACATTTATGTATTTTTTAAGAAAGTCATTATTCTTTTTCCAGATTTCAGTTTTATGTGGTTAAATTTAATCCAATGGAACTTCCAGGAGCATTAATTCCCAATATTATGATGAGTATCCATGTCAAAATAAGATTCATTAAAATTAAATGTGCTTAAGAAAGGGTCTAAAAATTAAATTGTTATTGGAACCACAGCCTACAAGAGTAGGCTAAGACCTACATGCAAAGTCTAAATCAGGTTACTGCTTTCTAAAGTAAGGTATTTAAAAGGACTCGGAGACTCCTAACATAGTAGTCAAAATGTCCAGGATACAATAAAAAAAAAAAGTCACCCATCATACCAAAAATTAGAAAATCATAAGTTGAATGAAAAAAGGCAATCAACTGATGCTAACACAAAGATGAATCAGACGTTAGAATTATCTGACAAGGACTTTTAAGCATTCATCATAGAAATGCTTGAATGAGCAATTACACTACATCTCGAAACAAATGAAAAAGAGAAATACCAGAAAAGAAATAGGAGTCATAAAAAAAGAACCAAATGGAAATAATAGAACTGAAAATACAATAACAAAAATTTTTAAATAGTACTGTGCACTTGTAGGATGGAGAAGACAGAGGATAGAATCAGTGAACAAAAGGACAGATCAATAAAACCTACCTCCTCTGAGCAACAGAAAGAAGATAGACTACAGAAAATGAACTGAGGCTCATAGACCTGGGGTCAATACCAAAAGATCAAATTCATATTATATCCTCTCAGACGGTGAGGAGAAAAATTGTGGAGCTGAAAAAGTATTTAAGGAAATAATGGATGAAAACTTCTCAAGTGTGGTAAATTCCCTAAACCTACAGATTCAAGAAAATGAATAAAACCTAAATAGAATAACCTCAAAGAAATTCACACCTAGTTACATCACAATGAAACTGCTGAAAACTAAGGACAAAGAAAAACTCCTGAAAGCAGCCAGAGATAAATGATGTATTACCAAGAAGGAAATATGAAGTCAAGTGACAACAGATTTCTCTGTAGAAATCATGGAGGCTGGAAGCAAGGGGCACAGCGTTTTTCAAGTGCTACAAAAAAAAAAAAAAAAAAAAAAAGAATTGTCAACTAGAACTATCCTTCAGAAATGAAGTAGAAATAAAAAATATTCTTCAATAAAAGGGGGGAAATAATTTCTGACTAGCAGATCAACCCTTAAAGCATGGCTAAAGTTAATCCTTCAAACAGGAAAGGAATTTGAAGCATCAGAAAGGAAAAAGAACAATGGAAGAGTAGAAGTATGAGAACACATAATAGACTACCCTTTTTCTTGTGAACTTTGTAAATAATATGTGATGATCGAAACAAAGACTACAACCCAATCCGACATTCAGGAAAGTTATATTTAAATGTAGAGAAGGTAAAGAGGCCTAAATGAAAGTAATGTGTCCACACTTTACTCACAGTAGTGAAATGTTGACACTACTAAACTGTGATAATTGACATATGTATAACAGCCAGAGCAAACACCAAGAAAACTATACAAAGAGACACACTCAAAACCACTATAAATAAATCAAGATGGAATCCTAAGTAATTCACAGGAAGGCAAGGAAATATGAACAGAGGAACAAAAACCAAAGGAAACAAACAGAAAACAAACAATAAAACGGCAGGCCTAATCTTTATCATATCAATAATTACTTTGTAAATGATCTAAATACACAAAATAAAAACCTGAGACTCACAGGATAGATAATTAAAAACAGGACCCAACTATATACTGCTTAAAAGAAATTCATTTCAAAATCAAGCACATAGATTGAATGTTAAAAGATGGAAAAAGATATATTATGCAAGCATTTATCCACATAGGGCAGGAGTTGCAATATTAATATTAGGTAAAGTGATTTCAGAACAAAGAAAATTATTAAAGACAAAGAAGGACATTACATAACGATAAAAAGATCCACCAGGAAGGTATACAATCCTAAATGTGTATGCACTGAACAACAGAGGCTCAAAATATATAAAGTGAAGCCTGATAGAACTGAGAGGAAAACTAAACAAATCCCCCATTATAGTTAAAAACTTCAACACCACATTCTATGCAAATGACAGAAGCACTAAAAAGAAAATCATCATGGATATAGTTTTAAGCAATGCAATTAACCAACAGAACACATGAGAACACACCATCCCATAACAGCAGAATATCCCTTTGTGTGTGTGAGAGGGGCAGGGGTGGGGGGTGGGGGGGGCTCAAGCAGCCATCGAACAGTTACCAAGAATAAGAAAAAAAATATCAATGTGCTAGCATCACAAAACAAACCTTAAAAATTAAAATAAAACAGTGTATGTTCTCTGACCATATGGAATTCATTTATTATTAAAAAAAAAAAAAAACTCTCAGAAAACTAAGAATACAAGGCTATTTCCTCAACTTGATAAAGAACAGTTCCCAAAAAAACCTTCACCTAACATTATACTTAACGATGAAAGACTCAGTGATATTTTCCTAAATTCTGGGACAAGGCAAGAATGTCCACTCTCACCATTCTTGTTCAGCATACTACGGGAAATTACAGCAACTGCAATAAGGCAAGAAAAAACAAATACGAAGCATACAGAATCAAAAGGAAGAAATAAAACTATCCCTATTGGCAGATGGCATTATTTTCTACATTATTTCTTTAGAATCCCAAAGAATTCATAAGACATCTCCTAGAGTTAAAGGGTGAGTTCAGCAACTTTACAGGAAGAAGGTCGACACAGAAAGCCAGTGACAGTTGGATATATTAACAACAAACTATGGAGATAAAAATTTAAAACACAATATCACTTGAATCAATGCAAAGAAAATGAAATATTTAATAGAAACTTAAAACATATACAGGATGCATATATTGAAAGTTATACAACACAGATGAAAGAAATCAAAGGAGACCTTAGCAAATAAAGCCCCCGTGTATTAGAAGACAAAACAAACGCCCTCCAAACTGGATTGCACATACTTTTTTGTCATAACATAAGGTCATCATCACCACCTCAGCCTCGTGACACTGCTATTATCATTCCTTGCTTTCTTGTCAGAATTCAGCTGCTAAACAATGAACTGCCTGAGGGCAGCGACTGAATATTTCACTCTGTTTTCCAAGGCCTAACCCAGCAACTGGCACATAGAAAGTATTCAGTCCACACTGGTTAGATCAATGAGTCAGGCAAGGGAGCTGTAAGATGGTCCAGGTGGGAATATCCTATAGGCGACATGGGTTTGTAGTTGTGGGTTGCAGAAGAGTCTTTGGGGCTGGAGACCCAGATTTAGGAGTCATCAGAGTCTGACGCTTAATAGGACTCTGACTGCAAAGGGACATCTGGGGAAAGAGAAAGAAAGAGGTAGTGGGGGGTGGAGGAGCAGAGGGGGATGGAGCAAAGGCAAACCCATGCAGAACGGCAATATATGGAGGACAGAGAATCAGCAAAGGCCTAATGAGTGAGAAGAGATGGGCAGGGGGTAGGAAAGCCAGGTCGGTGAGCACAAGGAGGCCCAAGGTGGCGCAGTGAAGTGAGAGTCCACAGGAGGGGTACACGAGTCTCCTCCCCACTCCCTCCCGGGTGTGTGCATACTTCTGGGCTCTTGGATGTCGGCCAACGTCTAGCCAGACTCCGTTCTGCTGTATTTCTGATTCCACACAATCACAGTTTCCTACAGCATTTCTACAGTCTGCTAACAAAGCATGTTCATTGTCCCAGCAGCAGAAAAGACTTCAGAATTCATCTTCTCCGTAATTCAGACCAAAGTCAGCCCATGACCTGCGCAGGCTGGCCGGCCACCCCATGGGCCACGAAGCCTCCATTGCCATCCGTCACCACTCTGGACGGCATCACAACCTCTCTTCCTTTGGCACAAAGTCTGCAATGCAAAGGACTGCCAGGATAGGGAGATGAACCAGTGAGATACTGAGACCCAAATATGTGCTTTGTTAGAAATGAAAATGGAAATGGGATTCCAGGGGAAAGGGACTTTGTCGCAACGTGGTCACATACTGCTTTCAAAATATGAAAAATAAATTCACCCTCAAGAAAAAGAAGAAAAATGGATGTGACAGATTCATTCTCTCCTTTCTTGAGGTTTCTCCTCTGAGTCTGGGCATCACGGACGGGTGAGAACGAGCGGGGTCAGGCCATCAGGAAGACAGCCGGCTCGCTCACTGCCACCGAGCGGGCCCTGTCCTCACCTCTGGTTGCTTTTTAACCCACCTGTGATTAAGTGGCTTGTCCCAGAAATGAAACCAAGTCAGCTTCCACCGCACGCAAATCATCTATGCACTCCGTGAGAACCGCTATCGTTCCCAATGTGCCCTCCAAATTTGAATTTGTCCGTGCCCTTGATTGTATTCCTAATCCAGAAGGGGAAAGCGCCCGTCAGTCGCTCATTAATTACAAAGTCTCGTTGTCACCTTTCCATGTAGAGCAGAATGGCACAGATTGGACAGCAGCGGGATTATAAAATGTGGTCAGAGATTGCACAGGTTCGCACGCCAGCTCCCTGATGTTACAGATGAGGTGGTTGTGATCGGAAGGGCCGGGAACTCACCCGAGGCCCCACAGCGAGGCCTGTCCCACCTGGGGCCGTTCTCACCAGGCCGCGCCACGCGTCAGATGAAACACACAGAAATACAAGCACCTCAACTTAGGTGGCGCCTACCAAATCAGGTAAGATTTTCCACATACCTAACCCTAAACCTGGATGTGGATAAACTGCCAGGGACTCAGTCGGTACTCAATAAACATTTGTGAAATGCTTCAGGAAATCCAGCCCCCTTTGATCTCATTGGAAGTCCCGATCAGACATGATTCTCGGGCATAAATGACATCTTGACAGCTTCCCGGCTGAGCATAATATAGTTGGTCAATTTGTTATAGAATTATCGTGACCGCTTCTGAACCAAATTTTGGAATACTAATTCTAACAAGGGCTTTTTTTTCTGATTTATGAACTAATTTATATAAATATTCATCGTTCCATTATACTGTTAGTGAATATCTTTACTGGAAAATCTTTAAATTACTTGAATTCGGAACTGTCTCAAAAAATCCAAAATTACTATATGGCAAGATCTACAGATCAATCCCAAATCAGTTTAACAACGGGAACTTAGTGATGTCTGAGTAATTCTCATCTCCAAAGGGACACCATTTGATAAACTGCACAGTCCCCAAATTTACCTGGTAACATGTAACTCACCAAGTGTGGACCAGTTTAGAGAGAGATCGTTGACCTAATATGATTATGAGAAGCCTACTGAAACCTGCTACTAGTGCCACGTTTCTCTTACACGCAGCAGGAACAAGTTCTTTCATAATGGCCAACACTGCTTCACATGTCCTTGTTAATCATTTGCAGTCCACGGATCCATTTTTGAGTGTTTCTTCTGTAAGCCACCCTACCACACAAAGGCTGTCACGTTTCATCATGGACAGCTCAGCCACCTTCTCAGCTGCTAAAACCAAGTGCCATGTTCAGATACTGATGCTGAGCGGGACACGTAACAGACAACACCACAACAAGTCAAGACTGTCTCAAGATGATCTCAACAGTTTCAAGATGTCTAAAGAAATGATGAAATCACAACATTCTCCTCCTTCTGAAATACACAAATCAGCCAATTATTGCTGTGATAAACTAGCTGTCTGCAAGGGTGTATATCAAAAAATGAATAAATAAAATCAGCTACTTGGGTATAGATATTAGACAAAGAGCGTGACTCATTGTGGGGTGAGGGGGTACAGACTGTTTCAAACCCACTGTCCAAAAGAAAATCAAGAGGAAGCATTTAGAAGAATTTGGTTTCACTCAGCTTTGCTACTAACTTGCTATTAACCGGCTGCGTGAGTCAGACAACCTGACAGAGTTTCTCTGCTGTAGGATGATAAACCCAGAAGCAAAATGAAATGATTTGGACTTCCCAGCTCCAATATTCCACAATTTCCTACATTCCAACTTTAATGTGCAACGTGAAAACACTTTTTAAAAGAGAGTTTGCTGAAGGTAGACTAATGACTCGCAAAAGACATGTTCTCCATAAATACTTTTGAATGAAGGACGCTTGTCGCTCAGAAGGGGACCCACTGACGAGGGCTCGCGGCTGTTCCAGAGCTGCCACATCATCGTCCTTCTGCATTCAGAGAAGATCCTGCGCATCTTTCTCTACAGGCTGACCTGACACGACATCAGCGAGCATTAACATATGTTCTCAATCTTTATCAGAAATGGATTAGCCAGAAACACCGTGGGGACTGTCTGCAGGATTTCTGTTTTTGCTGTTGAGCTACATACTTTTTCTGTTTCAAATTTTTTCTTCCTCCCTTCTTCTGCCCCCACTCCCCCTTTTTCTAATTTAACCAGAGAAAATGACATGTTAATTTCAGCTCCACCTCTGCTGGGTCATTCTCAGGTCAGCAGATTAGAGACATCACAGAAGAATGAAGACAGTACGTTCCAACTGCAGGGCAGTGTGACCCAGCCATCAATCACCCTGACTCCGTGTTTGAACAATGACAGTCATCTGTCAGAAAGCAGGAGGTGGTGCCTCATTAACACACTGCTCACCTGCCCTGAGCTACACCTCGCTTATAATAATATCGATCATTCACCTCCAAGGTGTTGCTTTTCTCTGCTCCATGAAATAACAGGCACTCTATTTCCTCCTTCTCTCCCCTCGGAGTTCACACGGCTAAGTTGCTTAGAGAGGGGGAGAAGGAGTTGTTGGTTAGGGCTGGGCAGGATGAAGCAGCCGGGAAAGGGAAGGATGCCATCAGGAGTGGAAAGAACACATCTCGATTCCCTTACAGTTGGACATCAGCTGCTGGGAGTGGTGCCATGCACAGGCAAACCGAGGATACAATGCGGTCGGGTCTGAGGGGTTGTCCTCCCGGTCTTCAGTGGACGGTTCTTCTGGACAGAGATATTCTGGTCCCGTAATAGGTTTTCACTTTGCTCTTGTAAACACTGATAACTTGGAAATAAAGTGACCAAAGAAATTGTGGTTTATAAGCATTGTATCTACAACTAAATAATCGCTCTTCTCCATCCGGTGTTCTGCCTCTAGTGCACAACGTTTAATTAACTCAGCCTAAGGAAAGTCTGAGACCCTGCCCACAAACAGAATGCTAAAGAAAAGTTCATTGCGAAACTATATTTAATTCCATTCCCAAAAGGAGACTGCCAAGCATGGTGGCAACGCATCCTTCACAGCCTGTGGGAGCCCAGGCCCAGTGTCCTTGATGGGCCAGAGATAGTCTTCCAAAGTTTCAGTGGTAAGCCCAGCCTTCAACCTGGGCCTCCATCCGGAACTATTTATACATTACAAAACTGGGTGACTCCTCCACTACAGGGACTGTAGGGAAATTAACCACGCATATATGTGTGTGGGCACACACACACACACACACACACACACACGATGGGCCTTTTTCAATTCTTGAAAAATGAAAATAATAGCATACCATGTTTTTCCAGGTTGGAAAAGTAGCCAAAGACCACTAAGGCTCAAAGGGAGCTTACATATGGAAAGGCAGAGGCTGGTGAGCGCGTCGTACAGCGAGGTGACAGCAGACACTTTCCGGCGGTGGTCACTTACAAGCACGGCGCTGACAGGCCTTGGGGACCAGGCCAGAGAAGCGTCAGCGCCGTGAAGCACTGAACAGTGGGCCAGAGGACAAGCGCAGGTACCCCCAGGGGAAGCGGGAGGCGAGGACAAATTAAAGCAGCAAAGGAAACGAGCTTGTCCTGGCAGCGACCAGAGATCATGCCTGTGAGGGGCTCGCCCACCTGACACCGAGCCGCAGCTCCTTCTCCATCTGCGCTCTGGTGAAGTTAGTGTCACTGCACACATGCTATCAGTGATAATGTCACATGCACAGGTGACATCGCTGTGCAGAAGTGGCTGGGCCCCTCTGAAGGGTTCTGTGTGAGGCCACATCTCTTTAGAATATCAGAGCGGTCTTTTCTACCAAAGGTACACAGGTACACAATCCCTTATCGGCAGTCACAAAATCCGAAAAGGTTTGAAAGCTGAAAATACTTTTGCGGTTTCTTTTTTGACACCATCTGACCTAAACTTCACTGACGTGAGATATTTATAGTTTCCCTTTATCCCACTTAGAGTGAATATTCCTACATTTGGCTGCAGCAACACTCATGTGTTTGACTCTGGACCGCTGCCTCCAACTCTCCTGTAAGTGTTATTTATTATACAACACATGCACCGTGTTGCCTCTTTAAAATCAAAAAGATTCAGAACTCTAAAACATGTCTGGTTCGATAGTCTTAGATCAAGTGTTCTGGAACTTACCTCTCTGCCTCTAATACAAAGGGTTCTGCAAATTTCTATCTAGACATCAGCCAACAGACATCCTGTCACTCCTGCAAAAGACAAAACAATGACAAAAGAAACAACACATGGCTTATTTTGTTATTTCTGGTAACCCTCATTTGAAATGGCCCATCAATTATTGCTTCCCCGACTTTCCCAGATAACAAGTGAAGGTCTTGGTAACTAGTTCTGCCAGAACACTGTGCTAAGGCAAACTCAAGAGGGAGCAAAAGGCCCACCCCTGAACAGGCAGCCATGGCTGACTCCCATGGAGGCCACCAGTAAGCTTGCAGGACCCCACAGGGGCAGACCCCCCCAGAGGAAAGGCAAGAAATAGGACTGACGCTCTCTTCACCCAATTTTCACGCCTCCCTCTCTGATTTGCAAAAGCCATTATCAAAGTTGCTCCAAGGTAAGAAAATAAAATATAGGCCTACCCAATTCTAATTCCCAGGAACTGAATCTATATCACAAAGGATTAAAATATTGATTTTGCAGGAGGCTACTGGAAGATAAGGGGTAGATTTTGACGCTGGAGCCTTGCATGTAAAAGAAACCAAATTTCACTTCTGGTGACTGTTGTCCTATTCACCGTTACAGTACTTCCACTGGCACTTGCCTGGGTCTCCTTTTGTTTCGCAGAAGTTATTTTCAAAACTGTTTTAAATCAACCACCTGGACGTCTGAGTAAGATTTTTCCCAATCACAGGGGAATCCTTTCTAAAACACAATCCAGACTCATCATGCAGCTCTTTATGTTTTCTTTATTTATTAAAGATATTGAAAATGCCCACACAACACACATTTCATTTTTTAATAAATCCCTCTCAGTGTCTATCTCTGTCTCTCTGTCTCCCTCTCCCCCACCCCCATTTCTACCCCCTTCTCTCTCTCTCTCTCTCTCTCCCCTTAATTGCTCAGCCTTTACAAACCCATGCCTGCAAAAGAAGCACCCGTCTATTGCTCTGTCAAATGTGCCTGGCTGGGAAAGCTATTGGGTTTATAGAAGAGACAAACATTTCAGGCGTGCCATTCTGGGGTAATGAAGCATGGCAACAAAATATACCTGTGCAACATTTGATAAAGATGAGCTGACATGCCAGTCCAAATAGGTTCTTTTGTGTGTCTGCACGTGTCTACCATCATTGCTTTCATCTTAAAACAGGGAGGTAGCAGTAACAGCAGCAGCTGGCAGCGACCATCAGGGAAGAGCCGCTTGCACAATTAAACGTCATTTACCTCTGGCCTTGATTTCACTCCCACTGCCCTTAATTTATTATATGTTTTCTCCCTTTCTATGCAGAAAAAAAAAAGAAGTGGCTCAATTTTTCTTTCTTTCTCTTGCTATCTAATTCCTTTTACAGGGGCACTGGAGAAGACAATAGGCAAAGCCCCTGGGTGTTTAGCATTGGGTCTTAAGTTAAAATGCTTCTCAGTGGGGTTTTTATGGCTCGTATTGTTGTTTGATTAATGTAAAGCAGAATTGGACCTTACAGTTACACATGGGTACATCAGCCAGAGAGCAAGCCTTCTGTACTTCCTCCTTGGGTTTACAGAAAACATCTTTTGTTGCTTAATCTTTAGACAGAGAGAGATGGAGGGAGAGAGAGAGAGAGAGGGAGAGAGAGAGAGAATAAAGAGAGAGAGACTGGAGCTAAGCAGTGAGACTGGAGGACGCAGACGATCCAGTGACCCAAATATGAGTTACAGAACCATTTCCGACTACTCATCTGAGTTGGATTTTCCGTGTTCCTCTGCCAGATTTCTGGGTCCAGTCACCTTCCCTTTGTCTCCTTTCTTTGGGACAGCCTTGGTGGCCGTCCCCAGGGCCTCGGGACAGGATGATGCTGAGACCACGTGAGGGGTCCAGCGTGCCTCCCGTGCCACCCTCTATAAGCTGGACTTCACAGAGCCCTCCCTATATAGGAGGCACTGCCTTTATGCTCTTTATAGAGAAGCACATCCTATTTATAAAAGCAGAGAGACTGAAAGGAGATAATAGCCACTCCGTGTTATAAAGCTTTTCTCTTGAAAGAGCTGGACAAAGTGCTGTGGGTTATTGGATTTCTTTCTTCCGATGGCAGTAACCGTTTTGGGGGTTACACATGATGAGAGCACTGAGTACTCTGTGGTCTGATGACCTCCCCAAGAACCAGACACACGCAGACCTTGCTTTTCTTCACTCATATAATTACCAAGCCTTCATTAAACCTCTACACAGACATGTAAACTCCAGCTAACCTCAAAGACAAATAGGAGGGATCTTCAATTTGCCTTCTTTAGAGTAAGACTTCTCTAAACTGTGCTTCCCATGAAGAATAATTTGGGGTAAGGATTTATTCCCCTCAGGCCTTGTGTGGTAATAACGTGTACTCAATAGAGACCTTGAGTAGATGTGTAGGGGGCAAACGTGGGATTTGGTAGAAAAGGACCTGGATTCGGGTATTTTTTCCCTGCCACTTGTTAATTGGGAGAAGTCTTAACAGCCTTCAGCTTCTGCTTCCTCTTGTATGCAGTTAGAAGGGGAAGATTCTAGACCTACGGTAGGAGGTGGAGAAAATCAAATGGACAATGTACGTAAAAGCACTCTGCAAACTGCAAAATTCTGTACCGTTTCATTTCCTTTTTAAAGCTTTAAAAGTATTTTATATGAATCAAAGCAAATTCCAGAAAGAATAAAGTCATGTTCAATCTCAAAAACTTAGTGATAAAAAAAAAAGCCAATGAATCCACAAATTGTAGTGCTTTTTACAGAGTCTAAATTTTATAAAATTTTCAGTTATGTAAGGCTTCTATCTGGTCAAAGCCATTGCATTTGCTTCATTATTTTCATTTGCAAAGTAATGGTGGAAATGTCCCTTGGGATTTAGGGCTATGGGCAGCTTACAGTGGAAATCATTCCGGGTGCTGACTATTGTTTTATTGGTAATGGGAAACACAATCCTGACAGGAGGATATATATTATGGGGAAATCACATAAACTTACCACAAAATCAGTCCCTTTCTTAACCACACAAAAATGGTGGAGTGAACGAAATTCCTAAGGTAAATTAAAATTTCTATTATTTCCTTTTGTTTCAAGTCAAATTTATCGAGCTATCATTTGACGGTTATCAATTTTGTTCAATACATGCAGTCACATCATTACCCCAGAATCAAGGTATACAGCGATTATATCCCCCTTCACATCCTTTAGAGCCAACCCCGCCCTGACCACACCGACCCCACCCAGCCCTACCAGCCACTGACCTGCAGCTGTACTTTTTCCAACATTTCACATAAATGGATTCCTAGAGCGTGTGGCCCTGTAAGTTTGGCTTCTTCCACTTAGAATAATGTAGGTCAGGATCATTCCTGAATTACGTGTATCAGTCGTTTCTTTTTATTTTTGAATAGTATTGTGCAGGTGTTCCAGTTTGTTTATGTACCAGGGGATGGAGAGAGGGGTGCAGGTTAGAGGTTCTTCTTAATTAAAGCGTTGATATTCTCTTTGAAACACAATGGGCAGACCCATCTTAGTGTGAGGGCTCCCCATGGATGCTCTCTCCGGCACCTCCTATTTCCTGGGTTCCTCTGTGGCCTGCTCACCACCTCTGTTCCTGGGATTGTCTACAACTGGGTTGGTTGAAAGTGTTCTCAGCCTTTGAGCTCTCAGCTCTGTCTCCACTTTTGCTGCTGTTTCCAGGGTTACTACTCTTAGCGTTTCTTTTCAGTTTCTTTATGCTTTCCATAGCACCTGTTTCTCTGACACATCAGCCCTTCTCAATTGGGCACCTGTGGTCCCAGAGGAGAGTCCACCTGGCTTCCCTTCCACTGTGTGTGGTATGAGACCAACTACTTGGGAAGTCAAAGGAAATGGGGTTACCATAAAGGAGAGTGGATTGGGGCCACACTCCTGCTCAGCAGCAGCACGTGGGGAGCAGCGCTGGGCCCGCCTGATGGGCAGCATAGAATTAAACAGAGGGGCGCAGTCACCTCATGCTCGGCAAGACTTGGCCCAGCTACTTCAGTGGGAGGGGGCTGGGTACAACTGGAAATGTTCAGAATGATTGACCAAAATGTTTCAGTAATCTCGAGACCCAGGGCCATTCATCTGAAAGTGGCTCTGAGTCTATTTGATTTCAATAGAAAGAAAAGACTCCTTTGGAAATGGATGGTGACAGCCAAGTTCAGAGGTAACGGACTGGCAGTGACAAGGCTGTACCTCTTAAAACAACAACGAGAAACCTTTCCTGGCTGTTTGGATAGTTTCACTCGATTGACTTTAGGGCCATCATAGGAGCTGCTGACACCCCCTTTCCCTGCCTGCCCTCCCGCCGTCTGAATGTGCACGGGTCACAGAGCCACTTCTGGGGAAGGTAAGTCTGGATGCAACAGACTGAGGGGCGTGGGGCACGGAGGGCAAGAACAGAGGGAGCCCCCCGGTGCCATTCTTCCTTCTCCCTCTTTATGAGCAACGGAAAGAAAACATCACATGAACAAAGGACAATGCGAGATGAAGAGAGCAAGGATGATGAGATAAAATGACACACGGACCCTAATGAGAAAGAAACGTGTGTGTGTGTGTGCGTGTGCACATGCGCACATGTGTTTTTAGCACCACCGCTTGGACTGTCATCAGGACAATGGGACAAGGTCATTGGAAAGCACTCCTTTGAATCACTCCTAAGCAGGCAGAAGAATTAGGACTGATTTATGAATGTATTTCCACAATTTACTTGAAAATTTGTAATGTCTGTGCAGCCTGGCAAGAAAAAAAAAGGTGAGGGTACTGTGAAGGAATGCTTCTGTTCCATTTTATTGTAAAATTATCCCATGCTACCTGCTCTAATCCCCTGAAAACAAATTAAATCCTCACTAAGCTGACTTTAAATCAATAGTTTCATTTAAGAATAGTGTGACTTAATAAAAATAAAAAACTAACTGGTCCAGCCAATTTAAGAGGGAAATAAATCATTGCCCAAGGAAAAATAGCAGATTTGACTTGTATATGGGCCCAGCTCTGTTGAACGGGGAGCGTCTACATCTAAATTAACTCTGGCCATGAATGAAGCTCATCGACCCCATTCAGGAACCTGCTTTACCATGTGCGCCCCAAGAGCAAGGATGTGGGTGACCCCCAAAGTGAGAAGCAGCATTTTGAGCTATATTTTGAACACAATAATCAGTACAAAACACAAGCTGACACCCTGTGGAATCCTTCAGCAGCCTAGGGACTGCATGTGTGGACTAAGAAACATGATTTGATGACAACACAAGCGGAGAGGCTCCTCGTGAAAGTGTGTTGGTGAAGGAAGTTTTCCCAAGAAGCCAAGACAAAGGTAAAATCGTTGTCGGGGATGAACATCCGTAATTCTAATTGATACACCAAATATTCTTAAGTCTCCTTAAAAAACAAAACAAAACAAAAACAATAAAAAAGCAAGGGTTGGGTAGACATTTACTCGTATTTATTTTTTTTGCAGTGTGTAAGAGATATGTTGCCATTTTCTAGAAAAAGAAAGTCACCTAGAAATCAAGACTAAAAATTTACTCAAGAGGTCTTTGCCAGTGGTTAGAGAGAAGACTCTGCAATACCATAATTCTAAACTAGTACTTTATCCCATTTAATGGAGTACTTGTTTATTAATCATATAAATTAGAAAAATGCTCAGGACCCGACGTGCGCCTACTGAATTTATTATTAGATGTTGCAGATACATAAACATTAAACCGAATGCCTCCAGACCATGACACATCAATATTATCAGTGTCACTATTACCTCCAGAATATTTTTAAATTTTCATAATTATAAATGTCAATACCAGTTACTTACTGATGTGCGTTGCCAATAGCGTGCTTTTATTTAACATGTTGACACTAATAAATAAGAAAGCTTATCCTTTCTAATGTAAGATTTAAACATCAACAACAAAAGCCATGCAAGATCACTTGTTCCTTCCCAGAGTCCTTTCTTGGGGACTAAATTTAATTTAACTTGCTGAATAGAAAAACAGTTGGCCAATATACTTTGAGAAGTCAGTTTTCTAAGGCAGCATAATTTGGTGGGGATGCGTCAGTTCAGGGGTTCAAGCCATGTGCCCATATTTATAGCCCTATTCCATCTCTCTAGTTATTGAACGTTTTGCCCTCAGTTTCATCATCCATAAAATGGGGGTGATGACACCTGCACAGTTTATACAGTCATTAAGAGGCCGTAACAGGCAGTGATACTCAAAGGGAAGGAATGACTGGGCCTCCTTTCAGAGCAAAGATGAGCACTGAAAACTCCAACACAGAAAACATTGTTTTTTTGTATGACATTTAAGTATATCTATTCAATGTGGGATGATAATCATATGATCATCCTATCGGTGACAACTCCTGGAAGGACTACTGCAAAATACAGTAACCTCCATACAAGAACCGTCATCAGAAAATGTGGTACCTGGTCCTCAGGTATGATTCTATCACACTTCCTCCGATGGGCTGAAAAATGGGTTTCAAAGCAGCCCAATCTCATTGTCCCCACTTTTTCTTACAGAAGCCCTCACTCTGTTCTGAGCCTATTATCACGGTCAGATAAGTCACAAATGTCTAATGAGATAGACAGTCACCCACCTTTTCTTGACAATCAAGCTGAGCTAACATCTGAAGTGATCTCAGCTCCAGGAGACCTTCAGCCTCATTTCCAAAAGGACAGCTTGATGCTTTCTGGGCCCTCCAGCCAACACACCTGAAGCCCAGCTCAGCAAGTCTCAAGGTAGAGGCATGAGAGAAGTGGCCCGGGGCTGCTCTGCCAGGGGCTGCAGGGTGTGGGCGTCTGAAGCAATCGAGACACACACAAGCTTGTCTCAGGTTTCCCAAGCTTCCCCACGACAAGAATGCCTGGGCTGCCTGCTGCACACTGGACCCCGGACCCCTAGGCCAGGTGTAGGACTCAGCAGTTTCCACAGGCCCCAGAGTTTCTTCTCATCAGGAAAATTTGGGAAATAATGACACACAGGCCTGACTCAAGGTCAGTGTGGTCACCTGGGCAGGAAGTAAGCAGGTCACCTGTGCCTCCTGGACAACACAGCACGATTTCAGCCCAGTTTGAGACAGAGGCAGAATGGTAGGTCACACAGAGGTTTGGCCTTTTGTGCCTGCATGCAAATCATTAAACACGACACAGAAGGAGCCACAGAGGCCAGGAATCCCGGATCGACCATGTGCTTCCAGCAAGTGTAGGCCCACCTGGTAAGGAGGGGAGGCTCCTGGTTGTTCTGTGGGCGGGAGCTTCTGGGGATCAAGCATTGGAAGAGATGCATCATGGGGTGAAGAAAAGAACCAAATACTTCCTTCCAAACATCCCTCCAAACACTCCCAGGTAATTTTTCTCCAACCAATAAGACATTCAGAGACAACAGGTCAGAAGCCTCGGGAGCCTGGGGAACCACATTCTGGGGAACCTTTGCCTATATGGTCAGCCCACATTTTATACATTTGTTTCACATCCAGAATTACACACTCCATTTGCAAAATAATTTGAAAGCCTCAGGATACATCACATAAAAAACCAAACAATGAAAATATTTTTATGAAACGCAAACAACAGCAGAAACCCATAAAAATAGCATATGTGAGTTCATATCCCCTTCAGGGCCCATAAAATGGCCCGTGAACCATGGAACCTAGACTGCTGGCTCCTCAGTGTCCAGTCGGCCCAGCCTGGCACCCTCTCCCAACGGGCACAACCTCAGGAGAGCAGAGGGCTTGGCATTTGGGCTCTGCCCAATCCAACCAGGCAGGACGGCCCTCATTTTACAACTCAGCAACTTTAAGAGACGCTAGTAGACCAAAGCATGCCGACCAAAATGCAGTCTACAAATCCCGACCCAAGAACTACCAGGGTAAGGGAAGGGGCTGTAAAAACACAAGTGGGACAGCTCTGAAAACAAGTCTCAGCCAGATCTGAAAAGTGACATCTGGCCCTGGATTTGGACTTGGCTGGGCATCATGAAAACACTGAGCTGCACTACACTTGACAGGCTGACTTTCAAATGAGGTTGTTAGCTGTGAAAATGCTGCTGTGACCCCAACCTGGATCCACAGGAGGAGTTGCATTCCAACCTGAGATCCAGAGAGCCACGAGGGGTTAGCAGCCGCCTCCCTGTCACCTTTATTTTTATGGAAATGTCATCACAATGGACATCTTCATGAAAATGGCTAATATCAGGACTAGGAAATGGAAGAAGACATGGCACAAGTGGCCTCAACCCAATCAACAAGTGGGTGATGGAGAGACACCAGCCTCTGCCTGGGTAGCTCTTCAGAGCAGTGCGCGTTTCCCCGCTTGACTGGACGCTGTGTGTCCCCATCCTACTGGGACTCCGGGAGGATACAACATGGCTTATAGAGCCATACTACGTTCTCAGGGCCAATCACAGCTTCTGGTGCCTAGTAGGTGTTCCCTGAACATCTGGCCCATGAATTAATGACTGTGTCATCTCATAACACCTGCTTCCTGCAGTAGAGAAAGTTTTTGAGGACAGAGACCTTATTGTACAGATTACCATTTTTGTCTTTTCATTCTGGCATGCAATGGACACCCACAAAAGTGCTGAATTTTTAAATACATGAAGAGTTCTGTGTCCTGTTGGCTCACGTATCTTTATGAAATTACTGTTATTTACATCCACGCACTGACTGCCTACCTTGCCCCAGGCACCAGGCCACACACATATGCTCTCAAAGCATTTACACAACAATGCAGTGTCACAGGGAGCTCCATTGGCCATCAAAGGCTATTATGAAAAAAAATTCAAAATAAACTAAACCATGAAAATACGTAAGGTAAAAGATTTGCCTGTGAGGATACAAAAAGCTTGCGTTTACTACACTACTTGGCCACTGTAGGTCAGCACTGTAGCATAAGCATGAATGTCCCTGGTCAGCATGCCTGTGTAAGCCCCCCCATTCAGAAGAGAGCGAGTGTGGGTGAGCATGGCGGGACACTGCTTCTTTTTCTGGGACAAAAACTACATCACACCCTAGAATCTGATGGTACCTAATTTCTGGAATTTGTTGAGCTTCTGAATGATATTTCCCACCAAAACTATGCAAGTATCTGTTTTGATGAGTGACAATAAGACAGGCACACAAGCTTCGTATGAAGACAGCATAGATGATAAAATTCCAAGAATTCATGGCTAATTCAAAAATAATATTAATGTTTCATTAGTATGCATAGTTTGTCTATTTTCAAAAATATTTTCAGGGAACTTACAATTGAAAAATATACATACACATGAAAAGTTTGGGGGGGAAAGCATTTAAGAGAAAAGTTAGGTAACAGAAAAATGTAACACGAGTAAATAATTGTAACAGCAGCCAGAAATTGGAGACTTACCATAACTGAGTTCTGAATTTTTGCCTCTGAGTTTCCTAGCAGTCAAGTCAAAAAGTGAAAACTATTATTTTCTAAGGATAATAGAATTGTGAGGAAAGGCAAATGTTTTTCCTAATGTAAAGTTCTACATTTCATGTATGAAACAGATACTTAATATAAAAGACACTGAATATTTGACAAGGGAGCCAAGAATATTCAATGGAGAAAAGAATATTTTCAGTAAATGGTGCTAAGATAATTGGATATTCACATGTAAAAGGATGAAATTGAACCCATATCTTACACCACTCACAAAAGTTAATTTAAAATAGGTTAAAAACTTAAGTGTAAGAACTGAAACCAGACTGAGATCCAAGATGGTGGAATAGATAAACACTGGACCTGCTTCCTTCCATCAACACATTAAAATTTCAACTAAATTATAGAACAATCATCCAAAAGAACCACCCAAAGTCTAGCTGAACAGAAGTTTTATAATGAAGGATATAAAGAAAAAGCTACATCAAGATTGCTAGGAGGAGTGGAGACACAAAACAGGCCCCACCCTTGCATGTTGTGGTTGAGACCTGGGAGAGATATCTCAGCTGCAGAGACTCCCCCAGAGGAGTGAGAGACCCCAGCCCATCACCAGCCTCCCCAGCCCAGAGTACCGGTGCCGGGAAGAGGAGTTCCCACATTGACTGTGAAAAACTGGGATTCTGACCATCTGGGTGGGACAGAAGGCTGCGGGAAACCCAGACATCCTCTTAAATGGCTGCGCACAGACGCTCTCGCTCACATGCATTCACCTTAGGCTCGAGCGGAGGAATGGTGACTCAGGAGATTTCAGAAGCATACGGGGAGCAGACTGAGGTGTGCAGCTGTGAAGGCTGGAGGACAGTGGCATTTCCGCTGTGTGGAAGTCCTCCTCCCATGAAGCCAGCAGCCGGCAGGCAGCCGCCATCTTTAATGTGTTGAGCCCACCCCCTCATGGCCAAATACGAATCTGATTGGCCTGGTGAGCTCTGCTGCTCCATCCTGCTGACTCACTGGGACCCCAACCCAACCAACATCCCCATCACTGGAGGCACTTTCTCCCAAGCAGCCAGTTCCGCCCACATTGCACTTTCTTGGAAAACTATCAGAGTCCCCAGGCCCCAGGCAGGTGGCAACTGACCTGGGTGTGCTCTGAGACTTTTGCTGAGTAGCTCCAGGCTCAGCACTAGCACCAAACCAGAATCAATATTAACTTGGTGACCATAATGTTTCCCACTCTAGTGACTCCCTGAGACCCTGCCTCACTTAACTTGCATACTGCTTGAGGCTTTATCAGTGGTTGAATCTTAAAGGAGCTGGCAGTTGGCAGCAGGCCTCAGGGTATCCTGGCCTTTTGCAGAGCTACTCCAGGCCTGGTGGCAGATGTCCTCGGTTCACCGCATGGCCTCTCCCACATGCCTCCAGGTTTAGCACAGGTAGCGAAAAACTGCAAGTCACTTTGGAGCTCCTACCAGGTAGTTTCCATTGGTCACAGGCAGTGGCTGACCTGGGCCTGCACCAGAGACCCTCCCAAGAGAACCTAGAACCAACATACTTGGAGGTTGGCTTCAGACCACAGCAGAGAACCACCCCCATTAGACCCACAAGTGGCACACATCAAGGGAGATCTCAACAGGCACAAGAGCCCACTGCGGTGAATTCCACCCACTCAGTAGGGTAAGCGCCCACACACAGCAGCCCATAAACTGGAAGTGGCTAAACCCCACAGCCAATCAGCCTGAGGAACAATCCTACCCACTGATGTGTCAATAGCAATCCAGGCTCGACTATAACAGGAGGACACACACAACCCACACAAGGGACACTGCTGGAGCAGACAACGCAGCTGACCAGGGAGACTGTGCCAGGGCCCCACAGGACACCTACTACATAAGGCCACCTGGCCAAGACTGGAAGAAATAGCAGAATCTACCTAATGCATAGAAACAAACACAAAGAGGCATCCAAAATGAGGAAACAAAGCAATACATCCCAAATGAAAGAACAGGAGAAAACTCCAGAAAAAGAACTAAATGAAATGGATGCAAGCAAGCTACCAGATACAGAGTTCAAAACACTGGTGATAAAGATGCTCAAGGAACTTAGTGGGAACTTTAACAAAGAGACAGCAAGCATAAAAAAGGACACAGAAGCCATAAATAAGAACCAGTCAGAAGTGAAGAATACAATAACTGAAAGGAAGAATGTACTGGAAGAAATCACCAGCCAACTAGATGAAGCAGAGGATCATATCAGCAATTTGGAAGACAAGGTAGCAGAAAACACCCAATCAGAAGAGTAAACAGAAAGAAGAATCCATAAAATGAGGATAGTTTAAGAGACTCAGGGACAACATCAAGCCTAACAACATTCACATCATAGAAGGAGAAGAGAGAAAGCAAGGGATTGAGAACCTATATAAAGAAATAATGACTGAAAACTTCCCGAACTTCATGAAGAAATAGACATACAAGTCCAGGAAGTGCAGAAAGTCCCAAACAAGTTGAACCCATAATTAAATGGCAATGTTTAAAGACAAAGAGAATCCTAAAAGCAGCAAGAGAAAGGCAACTGGTAACTTATAATGGAGCTGCCATAAGATTGTCAGCTGATTTCTCAACAAACTTTGCAGGTCAGAAGAAATTGGCACAAAATATTTAAAGTGATAGAAAAAACCAAGGACCTACAACCCAGATTACTCTACCCAGACAGGCTATCATTTAAAATTGAAGGACAGATAAAGAGTTTCCCAGATAAGAAAAAACTAAAGGAGTTCATCACCACCAAACCAGTATTACAAGGAATATTAGAGAGACTTCTTTAAGAATAAAATTTTAAAAGATCAAAAATATGAATAATAAAATGGCAATAGCTACATATCTATCAACAATTACTTTCAATTATTCCAATCAAAAAACAAAGGTGGGCTGAATGGATAAGAAAACATGACCCTTACAGATACTGCCTACAAGAGATTCACCTCAAATTTAAAGACACACAGAGACAGAAAGTAAAGGGATTAAAAAAAAGATATTGCATGAAAATGGAAATGAGAAAAAAAAAAAAAAGCTGGGGTAGCAGTACTTATACCGGACAAAATAGACTTTAAAACAAAGACTATGAGAAACAAAGGAGGAACAAGTAATCCCACTTCTGGATATTTATTCAAAGAAATCCAAAACACTACTTCGAGGTGATGTGTACATCCATATGTTCATTGCAGCACTGTTCACAATGGCCAAGATGTGGAGGCAGCCTGGGTGTCCATCGATGGATGAATGGATGAGGAGGAGGTGGTACGTATATACAATGGAACATTGCTCGGCCATGGAAGGGAGTGGGTTCTTGCCATCTGCAGCGGCATGGATGGACCTGGAGGGTATTGTGCTGAGTGGAGCATGTCAGACAGAGAAAGACAGATGCAATGTGATTTTGCTTAGATGTGGAATGTAAAAAACAAAATTAACAAACAAAACAGAAACAAACTCATAGGTACAGAAAACATTTTGATGGGAAGGGGTTTCGGGGAGTTGGTGAAAAAAAGGGGAGGGGATTAAGAAGTGCAAATTGGTTGTTACAATGTGCTTATGAGGCTGTAGGGTACAGCATAAGGAATATAGTCAGTAATATCTAATAACTATGTATGGTGTCAGATGGGTGCTAGATTTATAGAGGTGATAGATGGGTGGGGGTAGGGGACAGGGTGAAAACGGTGAAGGGATTAAGCAGTACAAATTGGTAGTTACAAAATAGTCATGGGGATGTAAAGTACAGCATAAGGAATATTGTCAATAGTATGATAATAACTATCCATCATGCCAGGTGGTACTAGACTAGTTGGGGGGATCACTTCTTAAATTATATAAATGTCTAACCACTAAGCTGTGCACCTGAAATTAATATAAAATAATATTGAATGTCACCTGTAATTGAAAATTTTAAAGGGGGAAGAGAAGGGGAATAAGAAGTCCACATTTCCAGGTATATAACAAATAAGTCATGGGGATGTAATGTACAGCATGGGGAATACAGGCAATAATGTTGTGATAAAGTGGGACGGTGTCAGATGGCTGCTGGATTTATCATGGTGATCACTTCTTTGGGTATATAAATGTTGAATAACTATGGTGTACACTTGAAACTAATATAATACTGTATGTTAGCTATATTTTTAATTAAATATTTTTAAAAAAACACTGAAACCATGAAACCCCTAAAAGAAAACATAGCAACAAAATTCCTTGACATGGTTCTTAGTAATGATTTTTTGGACACGACACCTAAATCACAAGCAACAAAATAAAAAAAATAAATAAACAAGTGGCACTATATCAAATTAAAAAGCTTCTGTACAACAAAAGAAACCACCAAAAATTGAAAAAACAATCCATGAAACGGGAAAATATATTTGTGAACTATATATCTGATAAGGCATTAATACTCAAAACATTTAAAGAACTCATAAATTCAATAACAAAACAAAAAACAAAAGAAGCAAATAACCAAATTTAAAACTGTACAAATTTCCTGAATAGACATTTCTCCAAAGAAGATACATGAGAGGCCAACAGGTACGTGAAAATGTGCGCAACATCACTAGTCATTAGGGAAATGCAAATTAAAACCACAGTGAGATATCCCCTCATGCCTGTGAGAATGGCTACCGTCAAAATGATAAGAGATAACAAATGCTGGAGAGAATGTGGAGAAAAGGGAACCCTTGTCGGTGGGATTTAACTTGGGTCAGCCACTATGGAAAGAAGTATGGAGGGTCCTCAAAAAATTAAAACTAAAATTATCATATAACCTAGCAATTCCATTCTTAGGGATATAGCCAAAGGAAACAAAATTCGTGTCTCAAAATGATATTTGCACTTCCATGTTCACAGTAGCGTTACTTATAATAGCCAAGACATGGAAACAACCTGGGTGTCCATCGATGGATAGATGGATAAAGTTGCCGTGCATATATGCAGTGGGACATTGTCTGTGGATGGACCTTGAAGGCATGCTGTGTGAAATATGTCAGGCAGAACAAGACAAATACTGTATGATCTCACTTATATGTTGAATCTAAAAACACAAACAAACTCATAGCAAAAGAGATCAGACTTGGGGTCACCAGAGATGGGGTGGGGGAGGGAGGATAAAAGGCAGGTGGTGAAAAGGACAAGCTTCTAGTTGGAAGATGAGTATTGGGCATGTCATGGACGGCACGCTGACTACAGTTAACACTGCTGCACGATCTGCAGGAAAGTTGTTAAGAGAGTAAATCCTACGAGTTCTCATTAGGAGGAGAATTTTGTTTTTCTTTTATTCTCTCATTTCTTTTCTTTTTATTGTATCTCTGTGAGAAGACGAATGTTAGCTAAACCTATTGTGGTAATCATTTCACAGTACATATAAATTAAACCATCACGCTGTATGTCTAAAATTATATAGTGATGTATGTCAATTATTTCCCCAAAACATATTGGGGAAAAGAATTATTCCTAATAAGTTTTCTTTAAGACATTGACTAAAATCATGAATACTCTCTAAACACAATCTTTAGAACATAGAAAAATGATGATTATTTGAACATCTCCTTTAAGATATAATCAAAAGCTTAAATTCATTTGTTTTTATAAATTTCAAAATTAATATGTTGTTACAAAAAGATCCTTACACTGCAAAAGTGAATAAAAAGTAATTCTTTTTTAAGACAGAATTTTAAATTTTAGCTCAGTAAAGACTCTCACTGAGTCTTTGCTTCTCAATGAGCCTAGAAAACTAGGAGGAGTGATATTGCCAAGCCCCTTAACCTTCCTCCCTCAGGTATCAAGCACCTACCCAGGTTCTGGATGAGTTCTCAGTAGCAGTCAGTCCAAGATGAGCCCAGAATAGCGCTGTCCAGCTGACCTCCCCACACGGATGGAGGCACTCTCTCACGTGCACTGTCCAACACAGCCACCGCCAGCCACCTGCCACCGGCAGTTTCCAAGCACTTGAAATGTGTCCAGAGCAACCAAAGAACTAAGACCACTGACTTGTTCACTTTAAAATGGTTATAATGGTAAATTTTAGGTTGTGTGTATTCTACCACAATAAAAAACAAACTCAGTGGCTATAACAAGCTGTAGAAGGTTTGCAGAAAGAGAATGAAACAGGAACACCAACTTGTGTCAGGGTTCGGCCAAATCTGGCTTGGTTTTGATGTGTTTACATATAAGATTTTCAAAAGGGGCTAGTGGTTCCTTTAGAATCAATTACTAGACTGATATAAACACAGGGTTTAGTTTTCTGTCTGTGAAAATGAGAAAGGTGCTTTAAAAAAGGTTGTAAACTTTGCCTTACAAGGTGGTCTACCCAAGAAGTAGTGACTTCCTGTCCCACCAGAGCAACCTCGGCACCCTTATCTGACTTTGTCACACCTTTGGTTATTCTCCTGAAAATAAAAGAAATAACAAAAGTAAAATGTGCTCATATATATGGATGTGTGTATCTGTGTGTATATGTGTATGCATACGCATGCATATGTGTGTACACATATATTATTAAACCTAAGTTAGAGTCCTGACCAAAGACCCAGCTCACCTTCCACATGGAAACACATGCAAATTAGGACAGACCCAGAGTTTAACAGGCACACAACTAAGCCTAAAAGATTTCAGATAACCAAACATCTTAGTGAAAAAACAAAGTCAGATCTGGAGCTTCATTTGGTATTGCTTTGATTCAGGTGGAAACACTTTTGCATTTGGCACACTTTCTGAAACGATGTCTTTTATGGTCAAGCCAACCAGCACACTGAGTCAATTTCCTGCCACCAGGAAGTCAAAAGAGCTTGACTTTTCAAGTTGCCATGATGCCGTCATACATCTTCCACTCACTCACACATCATACACCCAAACGTCATGTTCGACAATGGTGGGATAGTATTTTTTGAAATATTGTGCTATTTATTTTCTTCGGTAGTTCCTTTCTTTCCTTTGTGCTTATCCCACTTAAGCACTTACGCTGTTCTGTCTTTATTGCCTCAAGAGGGGGAATCAGCAACAGAGGGAGGAATCAGCAACAGAGGAAGAAAAGAATCTGAACGTCCTCTGCTCGTGTGGTCCAAGTATGTGTTCCCTCAGAAGAACAAATAAAGAAGCCAAGGTATTCATACATAAAAGCTTATGAGGAGAGATGGATACCTTCACCTGTAGTTCAGCCACCACGCCCTCCGACTAGACAAAAATGTACTGGCCTGTGGGGAAAAAGAAGAAAGACGGCCCGGAGAAGGTGGGAGTGCACTTGCTGGTAAGTGCCTGAGAGGCTGCAAAACCTGACCGTGTGTAAGGTGCAGGGTTCCCAACACCTGTGGCAGTGTGCCAGGCAGGGAAGACTCGGAGGTACATGTGCAGCATGAGCCTAGGTCAGCCAGCCCACGACAAGCCTAGAGATCTGTCCTCCAGTACACACAGAAGCGAGGAAGCAAGACTCCCTGGCCCCAAAAGTGCTGTGCCAATGGCAGCAGAGCCTCCAGGGAGCATGGCTGACAAGGAGACCACGTGAGTCTCCCCGTGGGATCAGTGTGAGCCCCAGATGGGACAGTGACCAGCTCAGCTGCTCCTCAGTGGGCAGGTGGCCCCAGAGAGAGGACCAAGAAGACCCGAGGCTTTCCTCAACGTCTCGGCGATGCTGGAGGAGCAGTGGTGGGACATCCCGAGGGGCTAACTGAGTCTTCTGAAGTTCCTGCCAGTCTCAGAGAAAGGGAGGCCTGACTTGGAAACTAAATCACGTCACTAAAAGTTAAAGACTTTTCTATTTTTCACACGAGAGTTTGGGTACTAAGAGTTGTACTTCCTATAAGTAACAGTTAATATCATTAAAGCTGATGGAGGCAACTCAGTGTCACCAGTGACTTTCACATTTTCATCTCTGGGCAGAACGATCCATGAATTAAAGTGTGCCTTGGCCAGCAAAGCCGATGCTCACAGACCAGAATGCTCTGTTCTGCACACTTTAACCTTCAAACCCACACCCACTTACTTGTTATTTGTGTATGTTGTGGTCACCTGACTGGAGCCGGAAGTGCAGATGCAGAGGGCAGGGGTCACAGCTGCATCCGAACACCAGCTGCCCCCAGAGTCCTGTTTCAATCCTCTTTGGTGTGCATTTTCCCCTCACAAATGGTTTTATTAATAGTTACCTCTAGGACTTAACTGGAATTAAACAATGTCACCAAGAGACCTCTGGGGAAGGATAGCTTCCCAAAAATCTCCTTTCTAAGCCAAGAATTCTTGGAGCCAAAAAGGGCAGCTCTTTCTCTCTTCCAAACGAACCGCTCGAATCCAGCTGGGAAGCAGGGCTTCCTTGGGATGTGCTCACAGGTGATGGATGGCCAGGCCACCTCCGAGGTAGGGATTGCGAGTTCTAAGCAAATGTGATCTCTTCATCTATACACTGAAAATCTCTTGCCTTCCCTTTTAATGGCACAGGACATACCCCCAGAGCACTGGGGAGAAGGAAGAGATCATGGACAATCACTGCTGAAAACCAGCTTAGAGCAGCTGGTCCTCACCAGCGCATTCTTCAGAAAATTATTCAGATAAATCACAAAGCCAGACATCTGGATTGATTTTGTTGGTTGTTGTATTTTTCTTTTCATATTCATTTTTATCCTTCAAGTAATCACTGCCTGTTCATTTCCTCTTACAATAATAATAATCTGCATTGAATTGATAGGAAACGACGATCTATTCCCTCCTGGTTAGCCCATCACTTACCAGAGAGCCGGCCTTCTGGCTCGTCCCAGGCGCTTCCCCTCTTCCCACTCTCCGTGATAGCCGACTCATCCACGTAGCCAGCCTCTCAAACTTGGATCCAGTAGTAACTCATTTGCCTCCTCCAGCCCCACCTGAAGTCATTCTGTCCTGCTTTCAACTCCCAGCTCACTCTTCTCAATCGCAGCGTTTATCGTATCAGTCTATTGCCTGCCATATGGAAATCAAGCTTTCGGCACAACAGACCTCTTACGTCCACTCATAAACTCTCTGCCCCAGCCAGGCTGGTCAACGTGCTCTCTCCCACAGAGTCATGGAGCAAACACCGGGGAGGCTGGCCAGGGCCTCTCGCTTGGCTCTCCCAGGACACCTGAGGCAAGCGGCTATTCTCCATGGACCTCAGTTTCATCCAAGACCTCTTTCCATTCCAAAGCCATAAGTCTCACCACCATGCCTCTGCTTATTCCCTGTCCAAATGTTTACTGCCAGTTTCTCTTCCTCAGTTTACTCATCTATAAAATGGGGTTCACAATAGCACCCACCTTAAAAAATGATGAGGCTTAAACAGAACTATTCCTTTCAATCAGTTAGAAGAGTGCCTGGCTCATAATAGGATATCAGTATGTGAAAGCTTGATCGTTGCTATTGTTATCTCATTCTTACTTCCTTCAAACACCAGCCCACATCCACCACCTCCAGGAAGTCTTCCATGACAACTGTCATCTATGGTCATCTGTCCTTTCTAGGAACTTACAGTATTAATTGCATCTTCCTTTCACTTGGGACACAATCATATATACTCTTCAGATACTATTTCTGGAATTCTTATGTTGTCTAACTTGTGATGCAATTCCTCTAGCCAGATCACAGAGGGCACCCATGCTGTACTTTTGTAAGCAGTACGGTACCTTCCACCATGCTTTGTCTGTTGCTAAACAGCTGGGGTTACAGACACTGGAAACTCCCAAAGGATGCTGAGCATCCCACTCTGCCTGGAAAGGGCCATGTCGCTGAGCTGTGAGTTAGCTGGCTTCAGGGACCAAGAAATTCCCTTCAGAGAAAGTAGGAACGTCACTGACATATCCACTTCCCAGGGGGCCATCTCAGTCACATGGATTGGTGAGTAGGCAGACCCCCCTTGGCTGCTGTCCCACTTACAATGCTGAGAAAGCCTGGAAACTTGCAGGACCTTCAGGATTGGGGTTGTCCCTTAAATTCTGCATCATACTGTATCATTTGCCAATAACAACCCATCTGAACGTATAAAGTGGCTGAAAGTGAAAAAGGAGGGAAAGAAAGACCAGTGCACGAGAGTGGAGGTGGTTCATGGAGCTTAATGCCACTCAAACACACAGTGCTCAATGTGTCACAACGGAAACATCAATCGTAAAGCAATTACATCAGTCTCAGAAGACACCGCTGCCAGGAAGAACGCCGCCCCCCAGCAGCCCATCAGCTGGGCTGGTCCTACTTATCTCAGAAGATCAAATGCACAGGAACACATGAACCATGCACAGTGCTTCTCATGACTGGTGCCTCTTGCGAAGATTGACAAGATTGAAGCCCAACGTTCTTTGTCAATAAAAATTGAACAAGAACAGGCAGCTCCTGCTTATCTTAACCTCGATTCCATTTTAGCAGAAACAGCTTCATGGAAAAATACCTGACACTAATATTTTCCATAAGCAGCCAGAGCCATTTGTAAAGTTGTAGCACAAAATGGAAGGAGCCATTGGCCTCCTGGGACATCCCTGAAGTGAACACCTTTAAGACAATCCATCCATGTTGGAGCATACAGGTGAGCTCCAGAGTTCTAGCAAGAGAAAGGCTGCTTTGTGAGTGTCTTCATTTGGGTAGATTTTCCGGCAGATCTTTCTAGATTGTTGTGTCTTCACCCTATAGTAATCTTAGGAAGTTGGAGGCCTTAATAGTTTAAAATAGAAATAAATTCTCATCCTAGCGAGGGTACAGTCACAATAGGTGGTCAGTTTTAGTAATAACCCATTGTACTTGGGATAAAAAGATGACTCTGCTTTTCCACTGTGGTGATGGATTTTCCGAAGCCCTGTCAGGGATGTTAGGCACGGCCGGAGGAATGAGTCGCCAGAGACCAAGATCGGTCTATTAGAATTTGTTTGGCATGTTTGAGCTGCGGGAGGTCAGGCTAGAGCAGAGGGAAAAGAGCATAACCTCTCCCAGCAAAGAGGGGTGTGGAGTTTTACAGGAGGGGGTAAACAAGGCTGTTCCCCCTTCAATGACAAAGGGTTTCAGGGCAAGACCAGGCCCTCGAGCTCCACGCCCGGCCCAGGTCGCTGTCCTGACTGCCCAGGCCCAGCTGACCACAGGCCCCGAGGAGAGAAAGCAAGACAGGATCAGGACAAGATGGCTTCTAAGATGAGGTTTCTGCTCCTGGCCTAAACATGGCTTAACAAGGGAAAACAGTATAAATTTGTGGTGTAGCTTTCTGGGGCGAAGGCCTTTGGCCATAGAGCAAAAGTAATTTTATGCTAAAACAACTCATGTGAAATCTTCTTAACCACCAAAGCTAACCAGGACCTTTCAAAAGAGCCAACAGATATTGGAAGAGAGAATGTTCTCGGTGGTCCTGGAAGATTCAGTCTCTGACAGTAAGAGCCATGACCTGCAAAGAAGCCCCTAAATCAGGATTTCTCCGCCCCTCCTACTGGACATTTTGAGCTGGTAATTCTTTGTTGTGGGGGCTGTCCTGTGCACGGTGGGAGGCGTCTAGCCACGGGGTAGGATAGCGCCCCCTAGTGGTAACACCAAGTATGTGATTGTCCAGTGGCCTCTAGGGGGCAAGCTGTGCCACCAGCTGGCTACCTCTGCCCTATATCAACAGGAAGGTCTCCGTGACACCAGATGTCGGCCAATGCCTGTCACCTGACTAAATGAACCACCACACGTTACCACAATCACCTTTAGCGGTGGGTAAAGGGAATGGAAAGGATATCCCCTTATGTTCTTCCAAGAAATTTTCCAATAGGAAAACTTCCAAGTGAACTGGGTAATCCCAATGGTTCCAGGATTCCTCATGTTTCATGCATGGGACGTGGACCAATGGTGCTTAGATCCCACCTTATGAAAAACTGTTTCATCCTCCCCGGGGAACAAATCCTCTGGCTTTCTAAGGACTACCCAGACAGGTTGCTTAATGATCATTGGGACATTGTGGCACCGAGTTTTAAAATGAAACACACATAAATATGCTGAGCCTAAGGGTTATTTCTCTCTGGTCTTGATGGCCCCTCTCATCTTAAAATAATTTACAGGAATTCTGCAATGATAGTAGGTCCAGGGTTGTTTTCCTTGCATCACTTTACAGAGATACTTATCAAAGCCCCAAACAAGACCCATAAATCGCTGGCGTCCCTGGTAGGCTCGTGTAGTTCTGAGTCCCACGTGGTCTATCAAAGGGTCACTTGGTGAGAGGCCAAGC
This sequence comes from Rhinolophus ferrumequinum, assembly GCF_004115265.2. Classification (NCBI taxonomy): domain Eukaryota; kingdom Metazoa; phylum Chordata; class Mammalia; order Chiroptera; family Rhinolophidae; genus Rhinolophus; species Rhinolophus ferrumequinum. The sequence continues at coordinate 58,382,569 of NC_046302.1, forward strand.
CGCCAGACGTCTTCCTTCATTGCTTTTTTAATTTCCTCTCTTCCTTCTTTTATTCTCAGAGATACTACATCTTTAAATAAAAGGCAATGCACAACTTTACAGGAAATTTCATTTTAAGTAAAATGTTCTTGAATTTAAAAAAGAAGAAGAAAGAAGAAAAGGGAGGGGGAGGAGGAGAAAAAGAAAAGCTTTTTCTTGATAACTTGCCTGGAGCTCTTGGCTGTGGGCGTTGGCCTGCTTCCCACACCGTTCCTTTCCACACAATTGGTTATGTTCAGACAACCGGTCAATGGCAGCAAAGCCACACAAAAAAGGGACCAGTCTCACTGACTATTTTTCTGAGGGCTTGCTATGCACAGGAGATGGGGTACGTCTGCCTTTGCTCTGGATCTTTCTGCGTTTGATGGCTGGCTTCTTTCATCAGCGATGTGTTCTCCCTGAGCCAGCTTTGTGCATGGGGCTCGCTTCTGCAGGTGGCCAATTTCACATCTCCGTGATGTCCCCTTTCCTCTTCAGTAGGGTCTCCTCCCAGCACACTTCATAATCAAACACATGGTGGTTTGGGGATTGCCCCAGGCCCCTGAAGACCCACTTCTTTCACCACTAACACTTGAAGTCCCATCTGTAGGAATCAAAATGTTCTGCCTGACAGATGATGAAGTCTACATCTTGTCTCCTTTCTTTGATGTCTGAAAAATTGTGCATCTCATGGCTTGATATGAAAGCAACCTGAAAAAGAGGTTTTTTTCCCCTCATTTTGACAAACGTTGCTGGAACAGTAACTCTCCTGGTCCCTCTCAAGTCTGTGTTCTTTGATGCTGTGAACTGGATAGATGGATGAACTCATGAATGGCTGCAATGCTGTTTAGAAAGAGAAAATGTTATCTTAAAACACAAATTGATCATCTATGTGTGCTTCGAGTTTGCTTTCCGTCAAGTGCAGTCTCCCTAACGACAAGTACTTGCAGGAAGCTCTTTATCCTATCTTGCGATGTTATGTAACTCCATCACTCTAATTTTTTCCCCAAGGTGGGCTGTGGGTGATAGAGTGCCCCACTCACAGTCTGGATAAGGCTGACAATGTACAATCGCCCCTAAGGCGTGTCTTTAGTGTGTCGAGTTAACTGCATACGCAGGATGGGTCTCACACAAGAGCAGAGGACAATCATGGCTTTGTCATGACATGACTGGGTTGAGAAAGAAATTTATGTGCCAAAACAATGTAGACATGTCCCCACCTTCTTGCTAGAACACCATCAATAGTGTACACACTTTTGGTGGAGAAAATGTGCTGATGTAAGCTTGAATCGAAGCTCACAAAAGTAATTGTGAAGTCACTGGGCGATTGAAGGAATGAAAAGATGTGCCACAGTCTGGATGACAGGAGGGAAAGCAGAGGGCACCTCACCAAAACTCTACTTGTCTACCCTTACTCATTACCAGTGATCAATTCAGTACTAAAGTAACTTCTTGCTCTAGACAGATCTTACCCCTGGGATGAAACGAGTATGAACTCTGCATCTAAAGTTACTCACTTACTCTCAGGAAGAAAAACATGCAATGGAGGGCGATGTCAGTTCTTTACTGAAGGGTGGTCTGGGGGCCGTCCAAAATCACAAACACAACAAAAGGCCCCTTGATTTAGAGGGTGGTCATTTCATCAGACCTTTTTCTCTCCTTTTGAAGAAAAAACAACACACGCACAAAGGAAGCAGGGAATAAAGGAAATTGAGGGACAATGAGGAAAAAGGAATGAAAGAAAGCAGGACATTATATAGTGAGTGATAAAGTGTTGACCCACCAGGAAAAGATGACAATTCTAAATGTCTATGTGTCAAATAACAGAACTGCAAAAAGGTGAAGCAAAAACTGATAGAATTGAAAGTAGAAACAGACAAATCCAAAATTACAGTTGGAGAGTTCATTACTCCACTCTCAACCATTGATAGAAAAAGTAGACAGAAAATTATCAAGGCTATCGATGAACGCAGCAACATCATCAACGAGTAAGTCTAATTAATATTTATACGCATAGAACACTCCACCTAACAACAGCAAAATACACACTCTTCTCAAGTGCCCATTACTAAGACGGACCATACTCCGAGCCATAAAAGAAACCTTGCAAAATTTAAAAGAATTAAAATCAACAGTGTATGTTCTCTGACCACACTCAAACTAGAAACTAGAATCAAATTAAAAATCAATAACAAAACAATAACAAAAGTCTCCAAACATTTGGATATTAATGATAAAACTTCTAAATAATCCACAGGGCAAAAGAGAAAATTTATGTATATTAAATTACTAATATCAGTAATGGAATAGGGGATATCACTACAGACCCTATAGACATCAAAAGAATAAGAAAATACCAGAGGCAACCCTAGAACATAATTTGACAGCTCAGATGATATGACCAGTTCCTCAAAAAATACAAACTGCCACAGCTCATCTAATATAAAATAGATTTTTGAGTATCCAAATAACTATTAAAGTAATGAATTTCTTACCTGAAAACTCTTGGAAAAGACATCTCTAGGCCCAGATAATTTCACTAGAGACATCTACTAAAACTTAAAGAAAAATTAACACCAATACTACACAGTTTTTCTTTCCAGTAAATATAAGAGAGAACACTTCTGAATTCATTTTATGAAGTCAAAATTGCCTTGATACCCAAAACAAAGACAGTACAAGAAAGGAAACTATAGACCAGTATCCCTCATGAATATAGACATAAAAATCCTTAACAAAATATTAGCGACAAAGAACTCAGAGATTATATTATTTATTATTATATGCTATTACTATAAATAGAATTCAGCTGAGGTTTGATAAACAAGTGAGGTTTATTCCAGGAATACAAGACTGGTTCAATATTTGAACAGCTCCTTAAAAACACCCAGCTCTGTCCTTTCAACACCCTCCATCCTTCCTCTGGAACATTCTTCCCCACCTTGTTTCCACATGGCTAGCTAGCTCCTGCTCTTCCTTTAGGTCTCAGTTAAAACACCACATCCTTGCCCACCCTAAGTAATATTTCCTGTAACACACTCTCCCTCAGTCTTTCGTTAGTTTCTGTCATGGAACTTGTTATGTCTTAAAGTTATTTACATTGCTTTGCTGCTTACTTAAGTTTCTCTCTATCTGGAGCAGCATCAACCAAGAGAACTACCTATCTGGTCTCTAGAAATGCTCTAGAACTCTGCTGACCAATGTGGTCGCCAAAAGCCACATGGGCCATTCAGCTCTTTAAATGGCGCTAGTGCCACTGAGAAACTAAGTGTTTAGTTGTATTTAATTTGCATTATTTTACACTTAAATCACCACATGTAGCTAGTGGCTCTTGTGTTCTGCTACTCTATAAACTCGGCTTTGACCCAGCAAATATAGTGTCCATTCTACTGACACCTGTGTACCTAAGAACTAGCACAGGGAAATGTACAAAGTTGTTGTTCAAACATTTTAAGTGAATGAAGATGGAACCTCACTTTATTTCCATGTTGTAATTATAATTAGGTTGAGCATGTTTTCATATATTCATTGACCACTGTTTATACTTTTTGCCATGGGCTATCCATGTTCTTACTTAGCACTTGACTTTTTAAGGCACTTTTACATATTAGGAAATTAATATGTAAATATTTGATTCTCAAACATGTTGCAAATATTTTCTGAACATCTTTTTATTGTGGCCTTTGCCATATGGAAGTTTTAAATTTACGTGTAATCAGTTTTATTAATCTATTCCTTTACACAGTTTCTGAGCATAAACTCTTTGTACATGCTTTATGTTCATTCTTATTCTAGTGTCTTTCATAGGAAAGAAAACCCCAACCAGGTTAGTATTTCTACCTGCATCATGTTTTTGGAAGAGTAATAAATTTCCACAAAGCAAATAGCAAGTAAAAACCACTAGAAGAGGTGGCCAAAAATGAATTTGAGAAGGCCCTGAGAGTTGTAAAAAAAGAAGAGTTTCATATTCACAGAATTAACACTTTATTTGGGAGTTGATTGGTTTCATTTCTAAAGAGGGAAATACCTCTTAAGAAAGCCTGTACCCCAGTGCAGGTGCCCGGAGCGCTGGCCAAAGTGGGCTCCTGGTGGGCAGGAGGCTGGCGTTGGAACCCTGCCACACAACAGCTGGAAGCACAGCTCTTCAGGGTTGAAATAAAAGCCTACTGCCACGCCTGCCTTGCTGGGCGACCGAGTCGCTTGACCTCAGAGCCCTGTTTCTTTCTTCAAGCAAAGGTGACTCTCCCGATCACCTTCTCCCCTAGGCCTATGCCCCCCGCCCCCCAACAGCATGGTCATGAAGCCCAGTAAGAGCCCCCATCTACACCGCCAGGCAGGTGGGAAGTGTAGTCACCCTGTGGGCCAGCACCCCGGCCCCCGCTCCCTGCAGGAGAAGCAGAGGTCTGCGGGTGGAGGGCACACTTGCTTAGGCAACGTCAAACGCGTCTCCCATCTTACCCACCACACTCCACACCACTGCGTTTCTCACAGGAGTTGAATAAGTTCTCCTATTGTTGTGACACCCGACAGACTCTGCCTATGTTACACCCAAAATGTGAGCGAGTCATTGTTGACTGGAGCAAATAGCTGTCAACTTTAGACTGACATTTTCTACTTCTGTTAAATCTCAGGAAAAAAGGATAAAACACCCTCTTCTGTGAAATTATGAAAACAAATAAGGAAATATTTGATAAGTGTTTTTACAGATTTGAACAGAACCTAAAGCTTTAGCTTTCAGTTTCAAAAAAAAAGAAAAAAAAAGAGGAAGAACAAATAGAACAGGGCTGACGTATCAGATTGATGGCTCACCCACTGGGTTTTCTCTTCACACAGGTACACACAGGACTCCATATACACACGCAGTTTTGAATTGAGCTTCCACCACATCAGAATGAAAAGAAAAAAAACCACTACATCTTGTTACCAATAAAGTGAATTAGGACAATGTTTCTGGTGCCAAAATCTCTCCTTCCAGTAAGCATAATAAGAAGGGCTATAAGCGTTTTTACCATTTCTTTGAACACGTGCAAGTGCGTACCTGGTGAATATCTTCCATAGGAAACTCGACCCCTTTCCCTAATGACACATTTTCTTAATGGCTGTGCTGTTCCTGAGTTCATTTTATCGCACGGTAACTTGTTACATCCGACACGAGTTAATATTGCACTCAAAAATATTGAAAGGCATTTATTTCTCCAGCACATCACCGCTCCCCCCTCTGCAGAGGGAAGGGAGACGACAACACCAACAAGAAGGAAACCCATTGGACCCACTTCTCCTGGAAGCACATTTACAACTCACCTCAGAGAAGAAGATGAGTTCCGGCCGGATGCTAGAATAAGTGCCTTTCACAGCATGGACAAGACACGTCTCTCCCCACCAAGAAAACAGACCTTCACAGGTGAACAGGGAAGTGAGGGACACTCCCAGTGCTGGACGAGAAGATCAATGTTTCGGGCCCTCCCAGGGCGTGACAAGAGGTAGCCAGGGGGCCACTGACTCACCACCCCTCCCAAGCAACCAATCCTGAGCAAAGATTTTGCACTTATCCTGACAGTCGGGAACCAGCCCCACAAACACTTTCACTTCTTTTGCATTGATAAGTTTGTTCTGCATTAATGATCTGGCTGTGTGGCCTATCCAAATTCACCAATGATGGATCCATTCACTTAAATGTTTTCAGTGGATGTCTGGCCTTCGGGAAGTCCCACAAAGCAGAGGAAAGTGGTGGGAGGCCTTCTTAGGGTCCCCTGGACCGATGCTCAGCCTGTCCAGATCTGCACATGGAAAAGCCCGTGCCCAGAGCAGGGACTTCTCAAGGTCACATAGTCGTCTCTGTCAAAGACAGCACTGAAACAAGGTCTCCTGCAGCAGGAGATGCTTGTTCCATCAGAGCACATGGCAATTCTCCTTAGATGGAAAACAAATAGTTAGAAGTTCCTGGGACGGTCTTATTTCTGGAAAGTGAAGACTTGACATTTTCTAAGATTGCTGGTCAACTCCAAACAAGCCGTATTAAACGATGAAGTAGAACAGGGACTGTGAAAAAATCCAAAGGCAGGGGAATTTCCTTTAAGCAAATTGCTGTAGATTTCAAAGCACTTAGAATTACTATTTTCCTTTCATATCCTTGGCTCCTTCTTGGATTCTGGCTCCTGTTTGAATGTTAGTTTTACTGGAGTGTTTCATTGAGGCCAAATTAACATCCAGACTGGAATTAATGCTCACCTTTGTTCTGCAGCCTCAGAGTCCCAGATGTCACTTAGGTGTTGAACACATTTTAACACTCAAGAACATTTCACACCACAAAAACACATCAATTTACCAAGAGGTAAGAACCTCAGACTCTCAAACCCGAACTGCTAGAAAGGGATCCCCCAGCCCTCCCCTCCTCCTCCCATCTCACCCCCTCCTGGGGTATTTCTTATGTGTGGCATTGTCCGGAGACAGGACTGCAGTCTCTCCTCCAACTCTAATCCCTCCAGCAGTGTAACCTTCTTTCTGTTCAGCCCCCAAGCAGGAAGAGGGCGATAAATCTTGTTCCCTGTGGGTTGTCACATCTCTGGGTGTGCTGGGGCTTTCCACCCGAGGTCTCTGGGCACTGGGGTGCCAAGACTCCACAGGCTGAATACAGGGTTCCATTCGTCTTGGCAGAGGCACGGACTTTCCGCAGACAAATTAACATTGTTTCATCTCTTTTTGACACCATAATGTCTTTTCCATACACCTGTTCTGACATTTTCATGAAATCGTTGCATCCCAATCAACTGAGGGAATTAGCACGGTTCCACCAAACATTCTGGAAAGCATGGCTTAGTTTTCATATCTAAATATCTCATCCCCATCTGCCTCTTTGGAGAGAGAAATTTGAGATCTAACACCCTGCAAATTTAAAAGTCTAAAACATGCATAATTTATTTTACAATCTCTATTTGCAATGCATACCATGCCATAGTCATATTTGGGGAAATGGGTAACTTTTAAAGCACATCAAATCCAAGAGTTTCACAGAAAATGAATGTTCCTATGTTTTGGCATGTTAAAATGAAGAAATACTTCTGGATTGACATTCCTGAAATTTCAGATAATGGTAATTATTACTGTTGGGATTAATGCTGATGATAATATTCTTTGTTTTTGAAATGTTTTCACACACCTCCTCCCATCTATGGCACAGTAAACTCCAACACAATTATTTCATTATTGGCTTAAATTTACAGGCAGAAAACTGACGCTGTTTAAGGCACCAAATGTAATTAACGGGGCTGTGGGGGAATGCAACTTCAGCCTTCTGACTTCCAAACCATCGTATCATACAGCACACTGGGACAAACCCGTTCTTAGTGGCTTTGCACGCTACTGCTCCTAACTGCTGCTAAAATGAATTTCTAAATCCTTGAGTTTTTGCTTAACTTTTTAATCAGTGTCATTTTGTGAACCAAGAAACGGCCCACCCAGACCTCCTCGTGTGGGCTATGGGCAGCTAATTGAACATTTTGAAATGCCCAGGCTTGAGAGGTTTGGGTCAAATAGCGTCCCTATGGAATTGGATGGTGTGGAAGGATTTTAAGTGAAGTCTCCTACTGTAGTGCCCCTGGGGGTGTGGGGCAGGAAACTTTTATGGCTTGCTGATAAAGAAAAGCATAAAGGAAACATAATGGAAATTCTTCTCATCCATGTAAAATGGCAGAAATGGTTCTTCAGTTTGCCAATGCAAAAACACACTTTTAACAAATTTGAAACTCGTGTTCCCCTCTTTAAAATGCCTAATTACCTTCCACTTTGTCCTCATCCCCCTCGAACACTTCTACTCATCCTACAGGACCTCAGCCAAACACCGTTTTTTTCCTATTAACTCTTCCAGATAAAACTAATAATTACTAACCTTTTACACGTCCATTTTCACCCAATTAAACCATTGTACTTAACTCATTCACTGATTTCTGTGTTCGTGTCAATTTCCCATCCTCTCCACTCTCAAAATTGATTCCATAAAATATTTCAGGGCAGGGGCTACGTGTTGGACTTTTCAAATCTCCAATGATTAGCTCACAGAAAACTTGTTAACTGAACAAATTTCATAGCAGCCTTCCAGAAAACATTACCCCACCCCCTCCAAATGGTCTCCCCAGTTACATAGGATGCAGGTGGGAAATGATTAAATCAACATATACCCAAATCAATTCAACACATATTGATTCCTACATAGTTTAGCAATGCCTGTGATGCACAGACCTGCCACTTCTTGCATCACTGGTAATGTGATCGTGTTTATGCAATTTAGAAAATATGTAAAGATATCCACCTATTTTGAAAACAAATTCATACGGGAGCATGTGCAGTTTAAATATAAGAAATCCTGTAAAGAATCCAGGAGCGAGAGGGGAAGTCAGGCTTCAAGGATCATTCCAACTTCAGCTTCTTCTCCACTATCCGGAGGGTGAGGTATTAACACACACGAGGAGAACGTGCGTGGGGAATGTCACTCCATCGCACATGTAACTCCATTCGGGCCCATTCGCTCTGCTGAGCCGTTACTCCCTCACAGCTCTGGTCATCTGATGGCTGCAAACTTGGCAGAATTAAGGATCTCTCTGTGGTGATCGTCTATGGTTTAGCTTTCACAACGTTTGCCATAAAAAGGAAAGAGCTGAAGACAGAATGATTTTTTCCCCCTTTATGCATTGGACTCTTTTGAATTGTTTTTGAATTTACAAATGGAGCATTTAAGCCACTCAGTCTCAAGGATCTTTCTACCTAATTCCAGTGAGATTATTTGTGTGGGCGATGGGTTTGGGGTTTTGGAAAGCCCCTAGCGACCTCCTGCGTAACCTTCATTTTCATGGACATGTGGCTGAGAACGTCTATCTTTAGCTGATGTCACACCAGCCCTAGTGACCCTCCCGTATAGAGTCGCCACTTAAAACCCCATCTGACCCAGTCCCCCAGGGTCCTGGCCTGGATGGGACTCTCCCACTCTCGGTTCCACTGGTACTACTCCATTCTGATGTCACGGGAAGGGGCGTGGGATCTCTAATGTACACACAGCTGAGCAGAGTGACCCGGCATTGACAGCTCTGCATGGCTCCAATCACCACCAAAGCCTCTGTTCAAACTGGGTTCCCTTTTGTTAGAAACCTGAGGGTCAGTCTTTCCAGAAGCAAACCTGCTAGAGAGTAAAAGGCCCAGCCTCGTCTCCAATCCCCACCTTGGCTTTGAGCAGGCTGTGAGCGCTTTGGCATGGTCCCACGCCCAGGACAAGTCACAGAGCCAGTGTCCAAGGGCTGAGAGCAGCAGTGGACGAATAGCAGGCCACCATGGGAGCTGAGACTGCCACCCGGTATGCAGTCCGCCAGAGAGCAGGGTCCTCAGGCCTCCCGCCTCCACTCGGGCTCCCTTTTTAATGGGTCTGAGCGATAATTCAGGTTTGTATGTTCCAAAGAGTTGGCAAAGGATGACGCTTGGCTTTGCAACAGTGCGAGCTCCTCTGTGCACATGCCCATAAAATGTTACATGAGAAATACATGTGTAGAGAAAGATGAACTTAGAAGCTGAAAACTAAATGTCACAGCCTGACCTTCCCAATGCATTCTGGAACAAGCTGTTTCATTTAGGAGTGTCAGCTCTTCTCACATACCCCTCAATGACAGGCAAACCAAACCCACTCCTCTCTCCATTGCACAGGGCTGGGTTTCATTAGGCAACATTCAGTGGATAAGTAAGTAAATAAAGAAATAACATGGGCTGCGTTGCGGTTGGTTGCAACCACCATCATTCTGCCAGTTTGTAACAGGAAGTATGTGCGTCGCTCTGGTCTGGCTTGACAGTGGACCGACTTCCCTTCAGACATTCCGGAGAGAATGCTCATATTCTCTCTGGCTGCTGTGTATCCAAACTCATCAGTCTATCTCTCGGGAATTCCAAGCACCAAAAAGGCTCGATGGAAGGTAGATATGCTCGTATTGGTTTAGTGTGAACTTGCCTATGCTCTGTTCCTCGTAAACAGAGGTGACACTTATTTCTTAGCATTCCTCCCAGACCGCAGCTTCCTCGCGGGTACCCGATGCTGAGACCCGACATGTGCAAAGCAGATACCCCTCCGCTGTGCTGGCTGCTTCATGAGTCAAGAGCTGTATGGTGCTCAGGCCTCCTGAAGATTAAATGACAAAGCTGCTTCCAACAATGCTGCCCACAGCTATGGTTCTTCCTCCCTGAAAGCTCACAACACAGGGCACTGCACTAGAATGAGTCCTGGATAACGGGCATTGGTCTGTTTTCAGATTCTTTGCTGATCAGCCAAGAGCTTAGCTGTGTAGGGAAGTAGGAAAAGCGAGGGAGTGGGGGAGGGGCAGACTGGGAACCATCGCACACCCTACATGTGGCCAGATTTGCAGGGCGATATCCTGGAACTGTTCGAGGTAAACATGGTCGAAATCGCCTGCTTTGGGAAGCTAAGTGCTCAGGGTTCTGTAAGCTAAAGCATACTGCTGAAATTTGATCGGAAACTTTGGGATGTGAAGACTGAAAGTGCCTAGGAGGAGGCAGGCAGTGTTTAATCTTCTGTAGATGACAACTCAAGATAGACTGATAGAGATACTTGCTTCCCGATAAAACAGTCAATATTGCAGATGGTAGATACTGGCAGGAAACAGGCACGGGAAATGGGCCGGGAGGGGCCAAGGCATTTCTATGTCATCATCCTGTTCTCAGCTCCTTGCTAAGTGAGGTGAGACCTGTAATTTACTGTATTATGTTATCATACTACAAACCCCAAAACAACCAAATCTTTCCAAGGAGACCATTCTAACATGTCCACGTGCGTTGCTCAGCCATGTCATTTGTCCACTACGGACGGCACGTGTTAATCTACCCTAAAAATGAAAGTGGTATTTGAAAGAAATCTCTCTCAGTCAAGAGAAGCCCAATTTTCAGGCAGAGAATTTTCTAGTTAGTCTGTCCTTACAATTCTTGATTTTTTTTTAATGCAGAGGCAGGAACACACACGCAAGCACCCACAAAAGAACAAGAGAAATCACTGCTTTTGGCCAAAGGAAGAGCATCCACACATCTGCAGCGAATAAAAAGAGATAAGAGTGAGCCTGGAGTTATTTCACTGGGAGCAAGCGTGTGTCTGTTTGTGTGTGTCTGTGCACACTCATCAGAATGCGGCCGGAACACCTACACATACGTGCCAGCTGCTGGCAGGACATCTGCTGCTGTACTTACTTGGAGGGAATTTGGGGAGATCTCTGAACAAGGTTGTCTTTACAGATTTTATTTATTCAATAATTCACTAGGCTTTTCTTCTGGAAAAATTTCCAACTGTAACAGAAAGAAAGCCAAGAGAGAAAAATGTTTATGGCAAGAAGGGATTCTGAAATATCTTTGCTATGGGTTCTTTATTAGGTAAAACTATGTCGCACCACTATTCCTATTGGAAACTATTCATTTAATTTCCCTCTTTTGTAGATATTTTGTTTTCCCCTAAATGTCAGTGCTTGCTGGGAAAATATATATACATATTGCTTGTTCCTTCTGGAGCTTCTTGCCGGCTGCCTCCACCTGCTGGAAAGAAGCAGGCAGTTTTGTTAAGGGCGGCAGCACTGTGTGTACTCAGGAATGTCTGTTTTCACACAGACCATATAAATACATGCAATAGGGGCTCACTTATGAACATCACGTGTAAATTAAATATTATGTATCAATGTACTGCAAAATTGTGTAATCGAGGTACTTTAAATATAGTTGGGGTTGAAAATAACTTCGTTTTATGGAAAACAGAGTTTATGTTGCTGCAAGTCATCCAAAATATTTATCAAAATAAAGTCAATCAAAGGTGAAGTGTACATTGTGGCATTATGTTTCTGAACGCTAACAAATATTTTCATTTCCCAAGCTACAGTATATCGTTTTTATCAGCGACCGGAAAGGAAACTGCACGGTAGTCTACGTGGAATGTGTTTTACACAAAACACTCTGATAGATATCCATGCACTGTGGCACATGTATAAATTCTAAGAATTCACATAATTTACCTGATAGGTCAGGAGCCATTACAGTCTGCTGTGTAAATTCATATTTTGGCACTCTTTAAAAAGTGGATTATTATTGACCCAATAGACCATAACAGTTCCAAAGAAGCCATTACTGTCTGTTGTGTAAATCCTTCATGGTGTGTGTTTTATTGACCCTTTGAAGCCATCAGGGTCTGTCTTGTCAGTCCAGGTGCCATGTATGTGCACCAATGCATGTGCTAAAAATGCGTCGGAAACTGAAGCTGTAGTCAAATTATCTTTGCAATTATCCAATAAGCCATAGCATAAAATCGGATATTTCCACTGCCATTTCCAGAATTCCTTTCTCCTGTATTTATAAAGAGGGTGAAAATTTGAAATGTGGGTAACAACGGGGTCATTCGATTTCAAAATTGAAAGAAAAAAAAAGCACGGAGAAAACTGAAGACAATTTTTGCTTTGCATGAAACGACATCTCAGTGTCTGCATGGATTTAGCAGCTTTAGAAGGTTCACAGAGAAACAGTGCGATTTCTCCACTTTGCACTTTTTGGAACCCAAACGACATTTCTGTTTATTATCTACATGCTTATTTTGTGTCTCTCCACCTACCTATATCTTCTTACATTAAAAATAATAATAATAACGGACACTGGAAATCTGGCCAGGAAAACTCTTAGTTAGCAGCACTGTCAGTACAAATAAAATGAGATATTTTGAGGCTGTAAGCTATAAGGTCAGGGCTTCGACGTCCTGGGCTAGTTAGTGACAGGTCTGGGTTAAGCCACCCTCATCCACCCACGGCGTAGACCAGCGAGTTGGAGGTGATGATCAAGCTGTTTGTGGTTCTCCTTCTTGATATTGTCGAAACTATTCAAATCGTGGATTCCCCATCTTCGGAGACAGAACATATTCTAGAAATCAAGCTATGGACAACATGTACCGGCTGCTGTCACCCACAGGGGACTGAGGCTCAATGTCATTAGGTATACATCCCTACTTTCTGCCTTAGAGCAAATGGTTGGTATATTTTTGAAGCTAGGGAGAAAATGCTTATGGAATGATAGTTTCCAAACACACAGTCAGCAACACATATCTGCTAAAGAGACCAGCATCCTTCAAGTTATAGAAGAAAAAAAGAATAGGAAATGTGAAATTAAATGCTGTAAAACTTGACTCTACCCTAAGAAAGAGGAAGCACATCCATTTTATGCTTTGTTATTCCGAGCTCTAATTGTTGTAATTGATGGCTTTAAATCCTGAAATTCAATGGTAAAGTGACAAATGAAGGACAGAGCACAAGCAACCTCAATGACTTGGCGTTTTAGTTCCACGTGGAGTCAGACAAATGGATGGAGCATGAAGAACTGCAAATTTGCTAGGCGTCTCCAGTGTGATTCTCTCGGGAAAATCCCGTTTATTTTCCTGTTGCAAATACCTGCTAACCACTGCATTGCACCTCGTATGTGCTCTAGAAGAAGGAGCAGAGCACGGCTTCTGCACACTGTAGAGGGAATCCTGAGGAACTCTTCTCACAGCCCCGGCATCATGAATCTCAACTGGTCGTCTGCCTTCCTCCGGGGAGAATTCATCTGAACTCACCCATAAGCACTGGCTTAGTACCCTGAGGGCCTCCAGTGGCTACAACCAGAAGATAGCCATGTCACACGGGTGATCCAGGTGGGACGCCACTACAGAGAAGTCGAACGTATATGACTGTGCATCCCATAAGCGAATCCCAACCCCTTCCTAGCCCCCAGCAGACCTGTCTACAGCCTGCAGCTCAGGCAGGAGAGGGTTAACCCACAGCAGCTGCCTGGCAGGAACCAGCGGACACAGATATGCTGGGAACCTGGCTTCCTCTGCTACATTAATCCTCAGAAAGATCAGGGGCCCAGGACTGAGGACAGCCAGCCTTACTGCATCTCTGACCCATTTATTCAACACACACACACACACACACACACACACACACAGCTCATTTTGCCTCATGACCTCTTCACCTCTTGCCCTGATTTAAATAGGATGTTCTATTTCCAAACACAGTGTTTTCCAACAGGGCTATTTTTGTAATACAGTATGCCAAGTCGCTGCCTTTTTAAAACAATATTTGTGCGTACACACACACCGAGCACAGGGCCTCCCACTCTGATGCCAAGGGGAAGCCATGGCAGAAGCTGCTCTGCAATGGAAAATACTGTGTGGTTTTGGACGTCTGGCTGGCGGAGGCCGGGCTGAGGTCATGCAGGGGCCGGCCTGGTGATGGGATTCCTGGGGCTGCCGGCTGGCACCGTCCCCTCACCGCAGGGCCTCTCCCAGCGCAGCACTGAGGCGTGTGAGGGGTTCGCGTTCCCCAGGGTAAATATTTACTCCCTATTTACCAGCAGAAAATAAAATCTCCCTTTCTTTTACTTGGAAAGAGGCGGGTGAAAACTGGAAATTAATTATTAGAAGTAAAATGGAACTCCAGGAGAATTAACCTTTTTAAAGAAAAACACCCTTTCCTTTCCTTGTTTTTTATTTGAATTCTGGTCTGGCCCGCATACAAGAAAATTGGCACCCTCTGGCCCCCAGGAGCATGTGGGTGTTTGGCTGGGTTAAGGATGCCAGTTCTTTCCGCCAGCTGAGAAGCGTTACAGATCCCCAAGGAAAGCCGAACGTCCGAGTGGCGGGCTCTGGGATCCAGGGCTTCTGAGGAGCTCTGTGCCCAGGGTGTCTGCGGCAGATGCCGGCCCTCACCACGTGACACATGTGTTTGCGCCATCAGCACATGTATTTCTAGGGCTGCACTAATTACAGCGGCAACAATACACATAATAGAAAGTGTGGCCCCAGCCTTGCTCGGGCGGACGCCTGCTAGGGAGCGTGGGGGCTCCTTCAGGATTTCTGACTGCGGACACATCCATCCAGACACTCCTTCGGTTTTCATGTCAGACGTCAGAGGCAGCAGCATTCCTGATGAGTTCTGGTCAGGTCCAACTTGGTTCTCTCATTCTTACTAGTCGTCCGATTTTAGGCCCAAAGGGTGAATCTGATGACCAGACAACTGGAAGTTTGCAGGAAGAAAAGTATTGGGGGCGGGGGTGGAGGGGAGGTCAGCCCCTCTCTGCAGCAGGAAAGGGAGCCCTCCAAAGGCATTTCTTAGGAAAAGCCTGTGTTTGAGTGGAGCAGCCTGGTGGGGGCAGAAATGTGCCCGCCGGCGCCCACACGCTCACTGCCCACTTAGCCTGCAGTGCCAGGCTGCCAAGCCAGAAAGGGTCCAGGACAGCCAGATGGAACCGTGGTCCACAGGGGCCGAGGCTGGCATGTCCTTCGTCTCAGGGGCCTGTGGCTTCTGGCAGATGCTGAGAAGGTGTTTTGTGGATGACGCTGGGAAGAGCTAGGACTTTTGTTTAAAAGGAGTCTAAAAAGAGGAAAACACTGGAGATCTTAGAAAAAGAATTGTGATTTTCTTCTCTTGTGTCCATGTCGGTGAGTGTGTTTCAGGCTGCTGAGGCAGAGAGAGCGAGCACACACACTCACATGGTCACGCACATTCTCCTTGCTACCCTCTGGATGCCTGTCTGGGAGGACAGCCACACGCAGAGGGGCCTGAGCTCTCTCATCAGAGAGGAGCGCCCAGTCGGAAGGAGGACAGAGCTCTCTGAGCAGGATGGAGGCCTCCACACAGCTGCGACCTTGCAGGCTGACGCGAGGGCACGCCCGCTCAGCAAGAAAGAACACCAGGCCTCCTTCTGAGAGTCTGGGCCTTTTGCAGGGGCAAGGGGTGGGGGCGGCACAGGCAGCAGGAGAAAGTGGGAATGGCACTCCACAGGGGCCCCTACCTGCCTGCTCAGATCCCAGAACTCTACTGTTGCGGTTAACCCTGACCCCACAATGGACACAGCAAGGACGCAGGAAGCCAGGCCCTTATCAGGCAGCTGGGCCTGGGAAGAGGGAGTCTGATGCGCACAGACAGGATACACGGGGGGACCTGAGCCCTGGCCCCTAATTCTCTGTCCTCTTGCGGTTCCTTCTGTTAGACAGGGAATATCAAGGACCATGTCCTAAGCATCCACGTTTTAAGTTCATTGACTGCCTTCTGGCGGGATTTATGCCTGTTTGTCCCTGCGGTTGCTTCTGGAGGCCAGCTCTGCAGGAAGGGGCCCTGCTGGCCACGTCCATTTGGGGGTGCTGGTGGAGGAAAAAGCCTTCCAATAACTGTCATCTTGTCCAGTGAGGATGAAGGGGGCTGGGGCCCCTTCCCGAGGAGAACCCCACCCCTGCCAGGGACAGAACTATAAACAGCTTGCCCCGTGCAAGGCAAAGGCTGACCCATTCTGAGCCTACTGAAGTTTAAGAGAGAGGGAGGGAGGGAGTGGAGGAGAGAGAGAGGGAGAGGGGGAGGGAGAGGGGGAGGGGTGGAGAGAGAGAGAGAGAGAGAGAGAGAGAGAGGGAGAGAAGAAGAGAGAGAGAGAGACCTCAGAGGTTCCCAGGGGTGGGGGCAGGGCTGTGGCCCCCACCCGCGCCCAGGACACAGCCTGTGAGCCAGCACCTGTGGGCGATGACTTAGTGTTTCTCCAGGACAGGCAACATCATTTACAACCCCTTATGTAATGACACAGGGGTTACAAACTGAAAAATGTCTCCTAAGGCGTTGTAAGGAACCGGTCCTAGCCCCGGCAGTGCGCTGGGGAGGAGATCACTCCACTGGTCCGTGGGCCTTGACTTTCACAAGGTACTAACAATAGGCCCTGCTTCTAAGCACCAGAGTGGGGTAGAGACAGGCAGGAGAAAGGCGGAATTGGAGGGGGGTGCTCAGACCACCCGACCAGGTCTTTGGCCAGGACAGAAGTCGGCCAGACCTCCGGGGCAAATTCCAGCTATTCCGCCACCGTTTTATCCCACACGTTCAAAGCAGTTTAATCATCGACTTTACCGTGCTTCCTTAAATGAAGATTTCAAAACCCTTGTCCTCCTGTCCTGGCCCTTGTAAAGAAACCAGCAGTCACAAGGCACAATTATGTCTCCGCTCCTATTCTGAGTGCCTTCTCCCCACTTTTAACCCAAATCTCTAACCTATTTTAAACATGCCATTTCCCCCCACATTAGGAGAGGGGAACCTTTTTTCTCTTTCTGCCTTTTCCCCTCAGTAGATGAACTTTCAATGCAGGAGCAGCTCCCCCTGGCCGACCCCCTGCCGGCAGTAATTGTCTCCCAGAGAATAGGAGAATGAAGCTCCTTTGTGGAGGGGAAGACAGAAGACAGACATGATTATGATTTTGAATCTGAAGCTCCCCTCTTTTCTTTCTTTCCTTTTATTTTTTTCCCCTGGATCTAACAGCTGTTTCCCATCACAACTGGTGTTTGAAAGACATCGCAAAAATGAGTGTATCGGTATCACAATTAGTTTCGCAGGCAACTAATAACTTACTTGCCATCCATGCCTGATTTCATCGGGACGGCGGGATTTATGCCTGTTTGTCCCTGCGGTTGCTTCTAGAGGCCAGCTCCGCAGGAAGGGGCCCTGCTGGCCACGTCCCTTTGGGGTTGCTGGTGGAGGAAAAAGCCTTCCAATAACTGTCATCTTGTCCAGTGAGGATGAAGGGGGCTGGGGCCCCTTCCCGAGGAGAACCCCACCCCTGCCTGAGACTCTAGAGACACCACAGCCCAGAGTCCAGGCCTCCTCCTAACCGGCTCCCCTCCTCACACTTTAAGGTCAAAGAAACTTCCAAGGTTCACATTAGTTCAGACATGAAAGGCGCCGCGCTTTGGTGGGGAGGCTGCTGTCAATGGTGCCAAATTATGCGTGTCTGGTTTTCCTGATGTGATGTACACTGCTCACCAGGGGCTAAGCAGAGACCAGCCACTCATTTTTCTTCGGCCCTGAGCTAGTCTGCAGGGAGTCCCAGGGCTGAGAGGCCGCTTCGTCCTTTGCTCACTCAGCAACTTTGCTCTTTGCGGGTTTTTTTTTTTTAATGAAAAATTTTCATGCAAAATAGCGGCATGGTCCTTGGACTCAGAAGTGAGTGGATCAGCTCATGAACAGACTGAGAGCAGGGACCCAGTGGAAGCAGAAACATTTAAAATCTGAGCTGAAAGGCAAGTGGGGGTCTCCCAGTTCAGGTGCAACAGCTGGGCTCCGGTGACAGAGGAAAACAAGGCAAGGGGGCGTGTCTCGCTTTGGAATTCTGGAATGCACTTTCAACTGTACATGAGGATAGCCTAGCAGTCAGGGCGGCTCCCTCTGTGGCAAACATACAGGAGACTGCAAAGGAGAGGAAAGTCCCATGCACCAGGCTAAAAGCCACGCCCACCATTCTGTTTGTAAAGGACCAGGACGGGGCTCAGGAGCCTCAGGAAACCAGTGAAACACCCTAGGCATGAAGCAGCAAAGCCACGGCCAGGACTGCATCCTCTCCAGGCCCTCAGCCTCCTGCATCTGCCTTGGCAAAGTTGGCGGCAGAGAAGTGAAAACTTCAAGGCAGAGAATGACAGGGGGCAGCCTGGAAGAGGTGGGCACAGGCACCCTGGGATGGTCAGCTCCCCTCCCTGTCCCCACGGGGGCCCTTCCTCAGTGTTCCACACCTAGGGAGCAGATGTCCTGGGCAGGACTCAGAGTGGCGTGCACAGCACTGTGAGCCCAACAAGGGCCAGAGCAAGCAGCACTTCCCAGAGGCCTGGAGACAAGCAGACTGTGGTCCCCAGAAACATCACCTCCACACCCGCTCAGATGAGGCCCAACTGCACCAGGGTGGAACCCAACATGACCCCCTGTACCCCAATGTGTCCGAAATACCGTCTCACCAAACCCAAGGAAGCCGCCTGCAAGTTTGCAGATGAGAAAGAAAAGGAAACCTCCTCAAAACAGGCGCTCAGGTGCTGACTGTGGACAGCTGTGAGCTTTGTATGGAGGCCACGTGGGCCCACAGCACTCTGCACACGGGAGCTTGGCAGCCAAATGTGCCTGGCAAGTAAAACCCGACGTACCAGCCGTCGTCAAAATCTGTTTGCAATTACTGAAAAAAGGGGGGAAAGTAACCTGAAAGATGTATTCTCGTGGTGCTAAACGGTGCTCTTAGGTTTTATACCTGCATCTTGGAAGAACTGGAGCAGAGACAGGCACACACTGCAATTCCCATTTGTTCTGTGTTTTGGTCTGTTTCGCATTTCCTTCCATGGAGAGAGTCAGCGGTGGGAGCGCCATTTGCTGCCTTGTTTGTTAGGGGCTCACTGAGCACCCCGGTTTATACAATGCTCACCCCACGAAAATTTTCTAAAGACTAAAAAACAACAAGCCTGCCTCCCAATGCCAAAGGTGATGGAAGTGAGAGGTGGCCAGACTTCTTACATTCGTCGGCATATTTTCTTTCTACACGTGCAAAAGACAGGCCGAGTTTGGGGTGTCAGAGAAGCATCATTGGACTTCCTGGCTGCTGACTGAAGTCAAAGAGGAGAAAATGAAAGAGAAAAGTGACAGTCTATCCATCTCACTCGGCATGTTTATATGTTCTTTAACCAAAAAAAAAAAAAAACCTGTTTACGGAATGGAGTGTCAGGAACAGTGTGTGAGAGAGCACTTATCTGGGAGGCTTTGATCTCCCTGTGAAGCACCATTAGGGGGCTGAAAGGACGATAAGTTACAGTGGGCAGTGGGCGCAGGGGCTTTTCCAAGAAAAAGGACATTCCCGCACTACCTCCCGGTTGCATTTAAAGCAAACATCCCGTGAAATCCCCGGAACAAGCTGGAGGTAGGGCACTGATGGAGAAATCCCACCAGCAAGGCCCACAGCACCCCGGACTTATGAAGATGGCACCCCTCGCTGGGCCGAGCGTCCGTGCACAGATGGAGAGCAGCCCTGCCGCAGAAGGAGCCTGCCCACCCTCCAGCCCTCCATCTCCAGCTATGAGAACATGTCATGACTGTTCTTCATATGAGACTGAGAAATTAGAGCCTGGGAAATTTCCAATTATTTTCTGTTTCATATAAGTCTGACCAAAGACAGACGGGAGAAAGGGAGGGGGGCAGGAGAGAGGGAGGAAACACCGTCATATTATTAGCATTTCCACATACAGTTTATTCTTTTCCCTTTTTTCTTTTTCTTTCTTTCTTTTTTTTTTTTTTTGCCTGTAAAGAAAGAAACAAAACTATACCTAGAAAGGACATTTTTGATTGTACTATGTGTGCTCAGGCTGGGAAGGTTCGAGGAAGAACAATGAAGGAGAGACTGCTCCGCGCGCAGGGGTGGAGGCCAGTGCCACTGACCTGGGCTCACAGCCGAGACTGAAGAGCCTCCCAGGAGGTTTCTTCATAAAACAATGCAGCGACCCTCAGCTGCATGAATAGGGTTACCCCTAAAGGGGACTTGGGAGGACCCAGAGTTCACTTGTATCTGAGTTCCTCGAAAGTTACCGATTCCTGTGCCTCGTAAGACAAGCTGAATGGTGATCTTTGGGAAAATGGCTCCATTGTGAAATGTCTTCCACTGGGTCCTTGCTCACAATCTACCTCACTGAGCATCAGAATTTCTCAGGAAACGTCCAACCTCCCTCCCTGCAGAAGGCCCGGCACACTGGGCAAGGCCCAAGTTTCATTAGGAGTTCCATGTCTACTAGAAGTGTGTTTACTAAGCACCTCCCATAGGTCAACCTGTGGTAAGCACGGAGAACTAGAGAAGGATAAGGCATAGAACCCGTCTGGAAAACGAAGCCAAAGAACATTCTAGAAAGAGACACCAAGCAGCCCTCATGAACCATTAGTGGAAGAAATACTAGATAATAAACTGCCCAGTGTGGCACTTATGAGTTCGGGGCCATGTTATCTATACAGGGCTGTCGGTTCCAGCAGAGGATCGTGAACCTAATTTGCATGGAAATCACTACACATAACCCAGGCTGGACAGAAACCCCAGTGTCGTAGAGAAGCTGAATTCCTTACAGACTTCATCCCGCTGATCTCGGGAAGAGGGTGAGGCTGGAGAAGGGGCAGTGATACAATGAACCACATCCCCCTGGGACACTAGCCACTTCCTGGTTGTACTGTAGGTGCTTTGGGGACACTTCAAGGTCACAGGAGCACCCTGGTTCTGTGAAATGCTGGATTACAGAATGACTCATCAGTGGCCTGCAGGCCACACTGCCCATGCTGAGGATGGGGTCCTGTCAGGACAATGCAGGAGGCATGACCCATGCCCGCCACTCCCTGGTCAGACGTTTTCAGGATATTTGATAACTCGATTCCATAGACGCCAAAGCAAGTCCCATGTGCATTATTATAGATTCAGTATTTTATTCTACTCTTACTGCATAGTCACTAGTGGATAGTTCCTCCATCAAAGTACGCATACATCAGACCTAAAAACATCTATTAGGGTTTGAAAACATTCAACAACTTTCATGGAAAATGAATCCCAATCAATTTCTAATTGGCCTTGAACCATCATAATGGGCCATGTAGGGGCTGTGTGTTCCACCGAACAAGTGTCACTTCAGAGTGCATTAAAATCTTCAGAAAAGAGAAAAACCTAATTAGGTAAAATATTATTTTATAGCCATGATAGTTTGGTAAATGTTAGTAAGAATACACTGCTCAAACATTTAATTCACAAAATATATAGACTTTGGAAATTTAATAGGATTTTGATGGACAGCATTTTACACAGCAAGGTGCCCACCCCATGTAGCCCCCTCCCCATTTTGAAAGGACATTACTCTGTACCCTGACACTGCACCTGATGTCCTGCCCGCTGGCCATATAAACCTGCAGACCCAGACACCCCCTTTCCTGAAGAGATATACAGGTAAGTGTGTGGCCATTTTTTTCAAAAGTTTATCTGCTCTGTCAAGGTGATCCTTTTAAAAGATGGACTTGAAAGTGTGGCTTGGTTGTAAGTGTGACAGAAGATGCTGCCACTCAGGGGACCCTGATGCATGGTGGGGAAGGAAATACCGAGAAGACATATCTTCAGCCCCCACGCCTCCATCAGGAGCGCAGGCTCACCTGTGCCCAGAGGCGGCCAGCTGGGGGCACACAGGTGTCTTGTACCCAGAGCCCGCAGAACGCACAGCTGTTGAACCGCAGTATGCTTTTGCACTTCCTGGATACACTGGGCTTGAGCAACTGTGCTCCACGGGGGACATAAATAAAAATGCCTGCTATTACTGGAGCCGGAATCCCCGCAGGGTGGGCCGTGGCGGGCGGCAGGAAGGAGGCCCGAGAAAGTGGAGGAAGGCACAGGAAGCTGCGATGTGCCAAGATCTCCAAAGGAAGGAAGGTCCCTTCGGCACTCAGAAGTCTTACCAGGGAGTTGTCTTGCTTAATGGAATCTAGTCTATGTGTAGTGATGGCACCAAATTTGTGACCCTTTGATGAAACAAATCATCCAGCCCTCGTAAACAAACACATTTGAAGCTCCCTGGGGGAAGACAACGCTGCCTGGATTTTATTAACAAAAATACGTAAGATGCCAGAACTTACTCCTGTAACCAACAACCTATACACGCACCTGTAGGAATTTGGCGCGACCTGGTGTGGTCACTGTTCGCTAATTGCCATTCCTATCGTGCATCTTTACGTGTCTGTCGGGGTTCCCAGGTATCAAGGAATTCCTAAATGATACTGTGATTTACATGGGTTCAGACAGGAAAGGGGGCCCCTCTGCACCCCGAGTCCTCACCTTCAATAAAGATACTCTAGGACTGTACATAAAAATGAAAGGTAACCTGGCGGATCCTATGAGCAGGAACGTTTTGCCCACACCTCTGGCCACCGAGCAGTGCTAGTGACATCTTGTGGCTGGAGCAGGCGACAGCCCCTCCTACATCTTCACCATGAAAGCACCAGCTGTCACAAGCATCAAGCCTTGTTGCTCCTCAGACATCAGCAGAGAGACTTGGGGCCTTGGTAACCGCTGCCAGGACCGTCTAATGCACCCACTGGAACCTTCTGTCTCCCCACTCCGCCGGGCATCACCATTCTTACATCTGCCAGCTTCTCTACCACCAAAGCCCCTGAAGTGGGGGAATGATTTTTTTTTGCTGTGAAACGAAAGTTATATCTTTTGGTTAAATTCATACAAAAAGATTCTTTTTCAGTGTAACTGTAGGCAACGTTTGTGAACGCTAAACCCTGTAATGAGAATACGACAGGCAACGTGAGGGGCAAATGCCTGCTTACAAAGAGTGTCCTCAGAGCTGCGAGGAAGCTGGGTTTTCCCCAGGCGCAGAGTGACACGGGGACAGCCAGATACTAAGGTATGAAAGACCCCAGTGGCTGTACAATCATCTTTCCCTCTCACATGTGTTGCCAGCACTTATATTTTATTCCAATTATTTTAAGAGATGTTTTTTGAAGCAATGAGTTCTGGGCCTGGATAATTTTTGAGTCATTGAGGCTCAGAAAATTGTAATATTACTTAATCAAAGCAAATGGTATGGTGTATTTCTTCTAAAAAAAACCACATTTCACATTTGGACCCACCAAGATACTGAATACAAATGAATTTACTTTACTTTGAGTACACACGATCTTTCAAATCTGATCTACTAAACATATTGCGTTTGTGCTCATTATTTCCAAAGATAATTATTATAGTGCATCATTTTGACTGTACCGATTTCACCATTCTAGGCATTTTCATACCTATTGTGTAATTTACCTTCTTTCTTTTACTATCCTTCAAGGTAGGAAATGAAGATATTACCATACTCATTATTTTCGATGATGTAAATGGAGAAAGGAAGAATTTATCTCCAAAGTTATACAATTAGTGGCATATGAAGAACTAGTAGACAAATCTCCCCCCTTCCTGCTGGGGCTGGCACACCTTCCTAACTCAAGTTCTCTTTCTCAACAACCTGGGGGGAACCCAGTTTGCACTCCTTGGCCGGAGCAGATACTCTGGGTGCAGACATGCATGAGTTGGTGCTTCTCAAAAGAAGGACTCACAGAGCTCCGAGAGGAGGGCGTCAGTCCTACCTGAAGTCCCACGTATGGTGGTCCAGACTTCACACTGTACAACGGGGGAGGGGTGTCAACATTGGTCTGTGCTGATGTGGTGCAGTACACAACTGGCACACCCGTCAACCGCAGCTTCTGTGTGTGTGTGTTTGGCCGGGGAGAAAGGCATGGTGGGGCTGGGTCAGGCTGAGAGCCCCCTCTTCCTGTACTGGCACCTTCATGGTTGGCCCAAGGTGCTGGCTCCCAGAGGATACAAGAAAATTTGACAGCTGATACCTTCAGGGAACTCTTTCCACTTCAAGTTTCAAAAGACAATGAGAAACAAAAAGGTTTCTCAAAAAGGATTAAGAAGAAGAAAACATTCAGGTAATGGCCTGGAGTCTGGGAAGTGTACAATGTGAAAGTCTCGTGTGTTAAGCACTGTCTGCTCCCCTGGGTGTTACATAGGCAGGACATGTGCCAGAGTCACCCATAGTAGCAAGTCAGTGTTTATACACTTATTATTGGACATCCTACAGGCTAAAAAAGTTGAGTATTTAGGTGAAGGTTCTGCTCGTAGCCAATAATTTTATTGTCACAGCACCCAAATAAATTCTAACCCATATCCACAAAAAAAATCCCAAAAGTTTTCCAATATATTGATGATTTATCCGTGTAATCGATTCCCACAGCGATTGTCCTGTGGTGTCAGCACCCAATTGACACTTTTCTCAGGAACCCAGAGACCTGGGAGGTTTGCAGCTACATTTTAGGACTGTCATCAGACTGGTTTTAGCTTTGACCTAAGTTGCTTAATATATTTACAACCGACCCTGACGTTTGTTGGTGTTTTGATTTCTTCTACTCCCTAGATGTAAGTTTACTAACAATCTAGAACTACGCCCTGGATAAAGGGGCATTGAGAAGTTCACGGCTGACTCTTTCCCAGGAGGAACTCTCGATGGTATCTATTATGCACGCAGACAACTTCCCAGGTATCAAACTACAAGTCTGGGGTAACTACACAGAGAGAACCCCTCCTGCAAACAATCAGAATATGCATTTTCCTAATTAGAAGGATTCCATTCAAATGGTAGCTGAGTGATTTACTGACAGATAACGAATCAAACATTACAAAGAAAAAGTTTTTAGTGAATAATTTAAATCTCTTTGCTCTGTTATCAGTTCCAATAAAGATGGCAACCCAAGAAAAATGACATTTAATTCTCATGCACCCAAATTCTCACTTTTACTCAATGTATTGGTATCATGTATTAAGAAACTCTATTCTATGCAGAAATACTGACCAGAATTGAAACGATACAGTCATTGCTCTTAAAAACTTAAAATCAGGAGGAAGACAATAAACACATGGACATTTTAACGAGGACTGACAGTGAAAAGTGGGCATGACCACAAAGCATAGCAACAGAACACATCACTATGACTAAATATGGAAACTGTAGCACTTCAGAGAATAGGAGCCCCCCAGCAGCACCACCAAACCCAACCCCCAGCTCATTGAAAGACACTGATGCTTCTCCCAGGGTTAGGGCAGGAAGAGAGGGGAGGACTGAAAAAGAGAAGTTAAGAAAACCTAACCAAGCTCCTTATTTGCACATTTTAAATAAAGGACTAATCTATTTTCTTCCTCCAAAGCAAGGTAAATGTGAAAAGAAATGCTCTGTAAGTTGGATGCCGACGCCCTGTCTCTCTGTTGCTTCATTTCATAAAGCACAGCTAACCGAATGATAGATGGTGAAGTCACTTGGGCAGTAGCCAGTGGCTCTCTCCTTCTGTTCTCAGACCTGCATCCAAATTTGAGCCTGTGAAATGGCTTGGGTGATCTTAATTTGACAGTTGTCAACATTTCAAAATCATTGCCAAGTTCAACCCAATGGAAGTCTTTGATCAGGCCTGGCTCTCTGTGTGTGTGTGTGTGCGTATGTGTGTGTGCCTGTGCCGTGTGTAGCAGAGAGTTGCCAATCTGAGGCCGTATAATACACCTGTGCACCCTTCCACAGTCATGTCTCATTAGCATCTCTCTACATGATGAGTTCCATGGGAGGGGGAAAGAAATGGCACTTCAACTTCAATAAGTTTGGTCCAAGAAGGAGAAAAATTTGCAGGTGAAAATTTTTGGATAGTGGATTAAATTAATTAAGCATTAAAATCTGAAAATAAGAAAATAAGAAAATAAAATTACACAGAATATAAACTTTTACATAAAAAAGAAAGACGATATAATCAGGGACAAAACAGTTCATAGTAAGCATTACTTAGTGCATATGTTTTTCAGCACATACAGCTAAGTCTCAGCTAAATTTGAGGACAATTTCACTGATTCAACATCAGTAGAGAAGTGATAACAAAAAGCAATGAAAGTAATCATGAAAACAAGAAGTCTTTTCTGAGATTTTCCATGTAGAGGATACCTTATTTGACAGTGAAATTATTGGCACAGCAAATGTGGAATTACCATGGGGAAGTTATTGAAATGAAAACGCAAAAATATCTAACTCCTTCAATGTAGGGAGCACAGCTCTGAGTTTAGGATCTTTTTCTTTATTCTACAATGCACACTTCTCACACATAACTAAGGTCATTTCTATTAGGGCCAAACATCATGAAAGTATGAATAGAAGAAAAAGGATGTATTTTTGAGAATTTGTTTCCTTTGTTTCTGGTTTCAATATGTTGGAATGACTATTTCCCCAAAATTAAAGCCTTCCATGAAAGTGTAGATGTGTAAGTACAAAGCCTTGTTTGCTAACAGTGGGCAAGAAGAGCATGCTGTGAGTAAATAACCAATGTTTGTGGAACAAATAAATGGGTGGTCAATGGGCATAAACAAATCCACAAAGTGAGAAAAATACTGTTTGTAAAAGCTGAGACATAATTTATGGTTAATACCGTATTTCCAAAAAGTGCCACCATCTAAATTGGGTTGAGTTCTTAAGTCATGAAAACACTGTCGATTGACTTTAATATCCTACAATCAGCTCATTGGAATAGTAACTAAGCAAAAATCTATGAACAGTTCCTGATCTTGTGAACTAATCACAGTCAGAGCCTTGAAGAGCTCAGTTTCCCTGGTCACACACTCTTGTCACGTAGATGTGTTGAAGACACTGGGGTCCATCTGTGAAGACAGCTCAGCATTTCCCCCACTGCCTTTTACACATGGCCTCAAGTAGGTACTTGGGGTGTCCAGATGTTTTTTAGAAACACTCCATGATGGCTGTGCAACCCCATTTTGTGCTTCCATTACAAAACCCAAATCAGGTTTGGGGGAGGAAAGAGAAGTCCGCGAATGGTTTCAACAGTTTAGAGAAGCACAGATGTCTCTTGACATTTCCTATTGCTGATGAGTGTTCATTTGAGGGCCTGCAATGATGACAGGCTTTCAAGATGCCCATCAACAACAAGAAAGGATTGTCCCCAAACAGCTAAAGCACTTTGGGTGGCATGGAGACTACTGTCCCTATGCTAGAATTCCGACGTTAGGAGAAAGAATCTCAGACCTTATGTTACTAACCCTACAAATTTGTATTCCAATATTTTTGTTGTTGTTTCTAATGAAACCCTTTATTTTGAGATAATTGTAGATTTTCATGCAGTTGCAAGAAATAATACTGAGATCCCGTGTGCCCTAACCCAGTTTCCCACAATAGGAACATTGTATAAAGTGACAGTACAATAGCACAAGTAGGATATTGACACTGATTCATCAAGTCACAGAACATATCCATGCCCACCAGGACAGTCATGATGCCTTTTTATCACCACACCCACATCCATCCAGCTCCCTCTCCCACCTCTGTCCCTGGTAATACTGAATCTGATCTCCAATTATGTAATTTTATCATATCAAAAATGTTACATATTTGTTGGAGGGGAGAGATCCAAGATAGCAGATTATATAAACACTGTGCCTGCTTCCTTCCGTGAACCCATTAAAATCACAACTAAATTATAGAACAATCAACCTGGAGAACCAGCTGAAGTCTAGCAGGACAGAAGTTTTATAACTGCTGCCAGGAAGAGGAGCCCCCACAACACCTGGCTGTGAAAAATAGTGGGGATTCCAACCATACCGGTAGGACAGAAGGCTGCGTGAAACCCAGACGTCCTCTTAAACAGCCGGCGCACAGATTCACTCGCTTGTAGGCACTCACCTTGGGCTCCAGCGGAGGGACAGTGACTCGGGGGGTGTCAGAGGTATGCAGAGAGGCAAATGGAGGTGTGTGGCTTCAGGCGAGGGCTAGAGGACAGCCAGCATTTTTGCTGTGTGGAGTCCTCCCGTGGAGCTAGCAGCTGGCAGGCGGGTGCCATCTTTAATGCTTTCAGCCCTCCTCCTCACAGCCAAATCTGAATCTGATTGGTCTGGTGAGCTCTGCTGCTCTATCCTGCAGACTCAGCTGGGACCTCACCACATCCAACTTACGCACAGCTGGAGGCACTTTCTCCATGAGCAACCAACCCCACCTGCATTACACTCTTTCTTAAAAAACTATTGGAGTCCATGGACTCCAGGAGAGGAGCAAATAGCCTTGGTGTGCTCTGAGACTTTTGCTGAGTAGCTCCAGGCTCAGCACTGGCACCAAACCAGGATTTACATTAACCTGGTGACCACAACTCTTCCCACTCTAGTGACTCCCTGAGACCCTGCCTCACCCAACTCATGTACCACAGGAGGCTATATCAGTGGCTGAAACTTAAGGGAGCTGGCAGGTGGCATCAGGCCTCAGGAAGTCCTGGATTTTTACAGAGCTACCCCAGGCCTAGAAGTTTTATAACTAAAGATATAAAGAAGAAGCCACATCGAGACTGGTAGAAGGCGTGGGGATGCGAAATGGGCCAGCCCCAAACCTCAGTGTGGCGGTTGAGAGTCAGGAGTGATATCTCTGCTTCAGAAGTTCCCCTTGGAGAAATGAGGGACTCCAGCCCCACTCCAGGCTCCCCAGCCCAGAGTACTGGTACAGATAGATGGATGATGATGATTGATAGATAGATAGATAGATAGATAGATAGATAGATAGATAGATAGATAGATAGATAGATAGATAGATAGAAAATCTTCCTAAAGAGAAAAGACAATAAACTGTTGCCAAATATGTTAATTATTTATTTTCAAAATGTAATATAAAATGAGATCATATGAGGACTTTATGTGACTGGAGCTGGATAAACAGGTCCCAAATCTGTAGGGCAGGCAGTCAGGAAGGCATTGCAGGTGTACACCTATCTGCTCTTTGGAGTTTGACTCACGGAATAACTGAGGCTTCTTTTACCTGAGTTCCACCTATTAAGCCAGACCTGCCAGGATAATGCCTTTACTTAAAGTCAACTGATGAGGAACTTCCATTGCATCTGCAAACCCCTTCGCAGCTGACCTAGATTAGGGTTTGATTGAATAAATGGACAAAGACGTGTACATGCTACAAAACAGTGGCTGCTACCTCCTGTCTGTCTCACTTAGTCGAGTTTAGTTGGCACAGCAAAAACTAGCACAGTGGGTGAAGGGACAGGCACATAAAAAAGAAACTATTTGTCCTAAAACCTTACTCTCACATGCTTTTCACTCATTTCTTTCCTCAGAGACATAACAAGGATCAGGCCAACCTATTCTCATTCAAGAAATTCTTCAAAAGCTATCGCTCAACCCACTCCAAGGTATGTACCTAAAAGAACTGAAAATAGACTCAAACAAGTCCACGTTGGCACATGTTCACCACAGCCAAAAGGTGCAAACAGCTCAAATACATATTGACAGACGGGCAGATAAACACAGTGTGGTCCATCCACACAATGGAATATTATTCAGCCATAAAAAGGAAGGAAGGAGTGACACATGCTACAATGTGGATGAACCTTGGAAACTATGCAAAATGAAAAAAGTCGGAGAAAAAAAACTACATATTATATGATTCCATTTATATGAAATATCCAGAACAGGCAAAGCCATAGAGATAAAACATGGATTAGTGGTTCCAGGCATGGGTGTGGGCAGAAAGAGAGAGATACTGCTTAAGGAGTACAGGGTTTCCTGCTGATGACACTGTGTCGGGACTACATAGAGGTGGTGGCCGTATGACATTGTGAGTGAACTAAACGCCACTGAATTTTACACTTTAAAACAGTTAGTTTTATGTTGTGTGAATTTGACCTCTATTAAAAAAATAGTTATCACTTGATAGAAATGTGTTCAGAGGAAGAAATTTTTCCCCCGTCCTCCGCCTATAGGTCTGGCCCACAAAGGCCAGACCTGCTGCCAATGACCCACTCCAGGTCAAAGAGGCAGTTAGCTAGGACACGGTGGGAATATCACCTCAAATATCATTTCAACATCTTTTTAAAGATGAAAACTGCTTCTCTCTGTTAGGTGTGGTGAGTTAATTGTGAGGTTTACATTCTTTCTGGGAATGGACATACTTTAAAATAAACATCCCCATATTTTCTGGCCTAGTCAGCTTTCTGCTCACTACCCCACGGTACCCAAAGGCAAGGAGAATAAAGCCCCCCTGTCAGAGACCCTGGACTGCCTCAGCACACCAAGAAAGGGAGGAAAGCACAGTGAGCCTACAAGACAGGAGCCCATATAGGATTTCTCAGCGGGCCTCTTTCCCTGGGCGAATCCTTGATCTCCTCTCCATTGGGAAGAGTGGGCAATGAGCAGGTGACTGCAGCAGTGCAATGGCAGGCTCTGAAATAGACATCAGACGGGGCCGAGGACGGGGAAGTGAGCCGGGGCCACTGCAGGGCAAGGAGCGGACCTCAGAGCAGCGACCAGTGCACCCCGCCCATCCCACCATGCTCCCAGGACCTTTGGAAGGCGCTGGAGAGTCCAAGGTACAGCCAAACACAGACACCATTGTTTGCTGCTGAGCCCAGGACGCGTTTTGTCCTCAGACTGGTGTAAACTGGAAAACACAGACTCCACATTGAATGTATTGCTTTTGCACAAGAATTAGCCAGTGTGCCCCATCATAGCCCTGCCTGGAGCCTGGGGTCACTGGAAGAAGCCAAAAGGCTGATGAGGTTCATTATCAAAAGCAAACATTAGCGGAGATTTTGGGGTTTGTCCCGCAGATGGGACAGAGGAAGTGAAGTGGCCGTAGGTGCCGAGAATGGCTGACTCAGCATTTGTCTCCAGATCTACAGCTTCTTTCGGGGCGGTCAGTATAAAGCCACACTGAACAGAACGAGATATATGTTCCCAGAATTGGTCAGCCCATGGGTTTGGGATCTCCTCCCCGTCTTTCCACATAGGCCTGTAGTATAACTCCTAGACCAACCTTTCCAGGTAGAACAGAAGATGTGGTGTTTCCAAAAGATCCTTGGAGAAGGGCGTTCTGTAATTTTCCTTGACAGCTCGTTCCCAATCTTATCAACACTCTACATTCCACAGCTGTTTTCCTGTTTCTCCTTTGTTAACTAACGGTTTTTGCTTGTTGGTTTCACTTCTTAAAATATTTTTTATGATGAGCAATTTTTGCAACTATCCCAGCCAATTCACAAAGTAACGAGGTTATCTCAGGTCTCAAAACTACTTACCCAATGGTCACTCATAAAGAGTTTTCATGCCAATAGTTTGTGGTCCTTTGAAGTAGGTAGGGTGAAACTATTTTCTTAATCTGAGAGAGGAACTTTAGGAAATCTGTGTCGTATTAATAAAGGGGAGATTTCCTTTTTCTACAAATAACTGTTTGTGTACACATCTTTCAAATAGCAGACCCAGATATGTAAATAACTGCACCTGGGAGAGGTTATTTACAGAAAAACATCTGTTCTATCTGGGGTCATGATACAGAAGGAAAAGTTAATTCACTTCCTAGTGTTTATAATAGAAAAAAATGTCATTTCCAAAGCCTTTTATATGCTGGGTGCTTTATTTGCCGTTTTTAATTCACACAACAACCCTGCAAATTAGTCAATTTTGATCCCATTTTACTGAGAAACTGAGGCTGAGAACCTGCTTAAGGTCATACAAACCATAATCCTTTCTTCGCCTAACCCTGGACCTAGGTGGCACCCTACCCTTTGATTGACAGGCAAATGCACCAATTAGCCCCAGGGAGGATCACACATTAATAATAGTGTGGATTACTGTATCTGAATATGAAATTTTGAACATTATTTCTGATATGAGACTTCTCCTTCCACTTAGTTACCTTGACCTTTCCTAGAAAAGGTGTGTGTGTGTGTGTGTGTGTGTGTGTGTGTCTTAATTTTTATAATTGCTCAAAGTGAATGTTTGTTTAAGACGAGAAAAACCAAGCAAGCTAAGCTGCTGTCAGGTTTAATTCCACATATCTTTGTTTAGATTCCCAAACTGACTCTTATTAGAAGCACTTAAAGGTGCTCCCCCAAAATACATTTCCTGGGCATCATCTCCAGACATTTTAATTCAGTGACAAACAATGTAGACGTATAGGAATGCAAAGCAAAAGTCCTACTTAACCTCCACCCACACCCACCATTTTCCACTAAAATTAGAACTAGATAGTGCCATTACCCCATTACTGAATATTGTTTTTTTTAGTCAATGTAGTGAAATAGAGAAAAAGGAGATACAGAGAAAAAAGACAAACTCATAGTTTCCTTACTAGTAAATACAAATGATAAATCAAAATAGTTGCTGACTTGGTCCTACTACATGATAATACAAACGTTAATAATACCAGCCAAACAAAAGCAGGAAGTGTGAAAAAAAGAGGAAGAAGATTCACTTTTTAATACAACAGAAACTACAAATTCCTAGGAATAGCACTAATAAAATAAGTATAATACCTATATTGAAGAAAATATAAGCTTTACTGATAGACATAAAAGAAAATATAAATTAATGGAAAATCACTTTTATGAGGTGGCTTAATTTTGAAATATGCTACTTTCCCCAAGTGAATTAATGAATTTTATAAAATCCCAATTGATATTCTAAAGAGAATTTAAATAAAATCTGGTTAGCTGATTCCAAATTATATCTAACAGAG
Source organism: Rhinolophus ferrumequinum (assembly GCF_004115265.2). Taxonomy (NCBI): domain Eukaryota; kingdom Metazoa; phylum Chordata; class Mammalia; order Chiroptera; family Rhinolophidae; genus Rhinolophus; species Rhinolophus ferrumequinum. The sequence continues at coordinate 58,415,513 of NC_046302.1, forward strand.
GAAATTCAACTTCACAAGACAACTATTGGATTTAAAGTAACCAAATATAAATAATGCCCAAATACTTAGCTAATTTATATATGCATAAGGAAAACTTCAGGAAAATCAGTGGAAAACAGGAATTAAGAAGGGAGATTTTAGCTGGTGCCTATATCCGAGAAGACAAGTTTGGAGTTTGAGTCTAGCCAGGCTAGTTGACTACTAGAATGCTCTTCAAAGGAATATAATAAAATGCAAAGTCTCTGCAATGTAATACACTCTCAAATGCACAACTGAAAATAGTAGACAAGGAAGAAAAAAAAAACATAAAAATGTGACCACAGTCAAGCAAAAAAGCAGTCAATAAAAACCAGCTCCAAGATGACCTAGATGTTTGAATTAGCAGAAAACAATGTTAAATCAGATAGTACAGATATGTTCATAATGTTGAAGGAAAAATGGTCATAATGAATGGGTAAAAATGGGAAACACAGCAGAAAAAACTATTAAAACAACCAAATGGAAATTATGGAACAAAAAAAACTGAAATTAAAATTGACTGAAATGATTAAAGAGAAGAAAGGTTCAATAAACTTAAAATGATTGATTCAATAATGCAATCTGAATAACAGAGAAAAAGAAAAAAAGAGAGCGAGAATCTCAAAGACCTGAGGAAGAATTTCAAGTGGTCTAACATACATGTAATTGTAGTCCCAGAAAGAAAGAGCAAAAAAAAAATTTAAGAAATAATGGGTGAAATTTTCCCAATTTAGTGAAAAATATCAACATAATGATCCAAGACTCTCTATTCCTTATTGGTCCTATTTCTCTGAAGAACACCAATAGGACTAAATGTAAATATAAGAAGAAATTAGAAAACATTTTCAACTGAATAATAACAAAAAATTATATACCACATATCAAAATTGTTAGATGAATTTAAAGCAGTGCTTAGAGGAAAATTTATAGATGTAAATGTTTTCCTTAGGAAAGAAGAATGGTTTAAAAATAAATGGCCTGTTTTCACCTTAAGAAGCTATAAAAGGAAGAGCAAATTAAACATAAAATAGCTAGGATTCAATTGTGCTGTGAATCAAAAACTGCTCTAAAAATAGTACTAATAGGAAAAACTCACTTTTGTGTTTCTTCTTTACTTTCAGTCTACTACCATACTCACAAGACTTCTGACAGCAACTGTGGGGGTTTTTTCTCCCACAACAAGCAGTTCTGTGACACCAGCTGGGTGTCCTATAATTCCACTCAATTCTGATACTCTCTACCTGAAAGAGTGTCAGATCCCACAACTGAAGGGCTCAGTCCCAGGAGACAGCCCTCACTTCAGACGCCAAACCGAAGCCCAGGTTGTGCTCCTGACCAGTGGACTGTAAATTGGAGTTCCCACAACCCCGTCCTCAGGTTCAGTTAATTTGCTAGAGCAGCTCACAGACCAGGAAAGCAGTTTACTTACTGATTATTAGTTAATATAAAAGAATATGGTAAAAGATGCAGATCAAAACCAGAAGGAAGTGACACGTGGGGCGAGGCAAATGGGGAGGGCCTCGAGTTTCCATGCTGTCTCCAGATACTGCCCTGGGTTCACCCACCTGGACGCGCTACACCCCATACTTCTGAGTTTTTTATGGAGCGTCATCGTGTAGACACGATGGGTCGTTAACTCCACTTCCAATCCCTCTCCCCTTTCTGGAGAATGGATGGTAGAACGGACTGACAATTGCAAGCCGCTAATCATGACTTGGTCTTTCCAGGGACCAGCCCCAAGCCCCACCCAGGAGTCTCCCAGGAGCCCACCCACAGGCGCCTTGTTAGAGCAAAGGCACCGCTAACACCAAGGAGATTCCAAAGGATGTAGGAGCTGTGTCAGCAACTGGCTGAAGGGCAAACATGAGGACAAAAGCTGCTGCTACTGCTTAGTCACGGGGGTTTAGGAGCTCTTGCCAGCAAACGGGCCAGAAATCTATATGTATATATTGTTTTCTATTATCTCACAATTATCAGAACTTCTTATCAAGAAAATCCCGGACCCAGATTGTTTCACCAGTGAATTCTATCTAACATTTGAGAAAGAATTTACACCAAGCTCTTTCAGAAATAGAGAAGACATCATTTCCCAAAGCATTTAATGAGGCCAAGATAATTATCGTAAGGAAACTGAAGAAGACAGTCTAAGAAAAGAAATTACTGATCAATATCTCTCTCGAACGTGAACACAAAAATGGTTAGCATAATACGCGTGAATTAAATCCAGAAATATGTAGAAAGTAGAGATAGGCAATGCTCATGAATTAGAACACTCAGTACTGCTAAGCTACCCATTTCCCACAGATTGATGTATAGATTCAGTTCATTCCTAAGCATAATCCCAGCTTTTTAACAGAAATTTATAAACCGATCCTAAAATGTGCAGAGAAATGCAAAGCACCTAGAACACTCATAAAAAATCTTGGGGGAAAAAAAAACAGAACAAACCTGATTCTCACACCACAAACCTGACTTCAAATATGATTATAAAGTTACAGCAATCAAGGTATTGGCATAAAGAGAGAAACAATGTTACATTAAAAATATATCGATGCCAAAAATAGACCCACTCTTCTGAGATCAAATAATTTTGAAAAAAGACATCAGGACAATTAATGGAGAAAATACAAGTCTTTTTTTTTTTTAATGGTTCTGCAAAAGTTGGATATACACAAGGAAAAAAATAAAGACCATCAACCTCTACTTTACATGATACTCAAAAATTAATCTGTGCAGCACATACTTAGTCATAAAAACTAATACTATAAAGCTTCTAGAAGAAAATAAGGAAAAATAGCCTCAAGGTCTGGAGAAAGGGAAAGAAGTTTTACATAGGGCAGTAACACTGCGCATAAGTCCTGGTCAGCTGTCCTGAGATTGCGATATACTGATTTTGTAGCAGGTTTATCATCCGAGTTTGCCTGAAGATAAAACCTCAGGTTGGAACAAACACTGTACTGTGCAGAGTCCACAGAAAGTGTATCCATATGCAGGTGGGAAATTTGACTGTAATTAATTTCTCAAAACAGACAGTCTCAAATTGAAATTTTTCACAGTCTCACATACGTAAGTTTGGAATGTTATGTCTTATGATGTTCTACCAATAAGTGCTAGTAAGTTTTAAAAATTTGAACAAATAAAACACAAAGATTAATTCACCATGATAGACTGAGTTTACATCAAAGTGTAAACATTTTCTTAGCCTGATTTCAGCAATTTCTCTTCACCCAAAGTATCAAAAATCAGTGATCCGGCTCCATGTGAATCGGAAGTTCCTTGCTCGCCCACTTCAGGGTGTGTAGTCTGGTGCCAGCCAGGCTGGAGCCCCACATAAGTGCTCCCTGAACCCCAGGACAGTTCAAGACAGGGAGAGCTGAGCTCACACCGTAGACAGAATATCCACTTCTCACCGAGGACACAGGCTGCGAATGTCGGAAGCCATCGTGGCCATTGGACTTCCATCCAAATGTGTAACAGAGAAGTCCTGTCACTGAAATATGGAGGCAACAACAGAAAGGTGCTTCTGTTTCTCCTGATCTGACCAAAGGAAACACTGTTCCTCTCATTCCCAACCAATACTGAAGCCAACGGGTCCGAAAAGGGAAAAGAAGGTTTGGGCTTGGGGTTTGAAAAGAAGTAAAGCTTAGTAAAATAGTTAAACGGCGAAGTCTGATTCTGTGTAAACTGAGATGATAATAGAGTTTATGATCTTTGTCTTTGTTTTGATATTTACTTTCTGTCCAACTCAACCAGCTGGCACTTTTCAGAGGTCTCAGAATCAAAAAGCAAAATTCAAATAAATGGAGGGGGAAAACAGTTGATCTTTATTTATGTATTTTAGGATCTAGTTGCTAAAAAAAATAGGCAGAGAGAAAACCCACCCAAATTTGCTTTGAAAGGTGGGAGTACCAGAAGGCAGGCCACAGACATGGCAATGTCACTCCATGCTCAGAGCAAAAAAGGAATCTGAGTAAGTAAGCTGAAGGCCACATAAGGCTAAGTAGCAAAAAAATCAGATGGTCAGTCCCACAGGAAGAAAAGTGCTCTTCAATCTTGCAGTTGTTGTGCATATTTTATTTGCACGGTCACGTGTGTTCCTCCAGAACCTTGTCACTTTGAGTGTTTCAGGACACAGATGGAAGGCCCAGCTCGGGTCACAGACAAGTGGGAATGAATGGGTTTTAGAATAAGACACGTGCCCTAGAATGGGGTGGGGGTTGAGGAAATATCCAAAAGGCAGGGTTGAAGACCTCAGAAGTCGTCACAGTCGGCTAAGAACCCAGAGGTGTCCCAATAGGAAGACAGCAGCAGAGGAGAACCTGGGAGCGTGTGAGCCACAGTAACAGCACGTCCGGTCCCGGGGCACATATGGCTCCTTCCAGCCTATGCCTGAAGCCACCAATGCTTCATTGAAGTGTCACAGCTGCCCTCCCTGGCCAGAAGAACATCAAGAACTGCCCCCTCTTGCCACCAGAGACGTCACCACTTGGGTGCTGCAAAGCCACATCCCCTTGAGTTGGGTCTATTCAAATAGAACCCAAGTTGGCTTTGAGTTCCAGTTCCTTCCAAGACTCTGTCTCACATCCAGCACGTTAGCCTTCTGGATGGGTGTGCTGCTGGCCTCACCACCCTGCTTGCTCACATGCGGGCGCACACACACACACACACACACACACACACACTCACACAGCCCAGGCTCTTGGCACGCTGGCTGGATCTTCAGGGCACATTTCTCCAAAGGCATGTGCAGCCCCCAGGAAGGTGGCTCAGCTGCAGAGAATGTTTCAGCCCTGAGCCCAAGCCCCAAGGTGGGGCCCAGGGCAGAACCAGGCAGGTTATGACCTGCTGTACAATGACCAGCATTGCATCCGTTCCCTCCACAGGCTGGTAAACAGTCCTGGTCCCCCAGACGTAGAAGCCACAAAGAGAGTTGGCTGAGCGAGGGGAAATATGACAGACGTGCTGAGCATGGTTGGGAAGGTCAGAAGGAGACTCGTCTAGAGAAGCAGGCCAGTATCACGTTATCAGTGACGTTCTTGCCTTGTGTGTCCGCACTTTTTCTGGAGCTATTTCCTCTTTAGGGTGAGGGGGTGACCCCACGTGGCAGCAGATGTGGGCGGAGAAGGGCCGGGAGTTGAAAGGCTGGGTGGGGGTAGGCAGGGGGGCAGGATGGGGTGCTCACAGGACAGGCGAAGGGCAGCAGACGAGGGCAGCACCTGGGATGTAGGAGGACAGGGCCCCACTGTCCGCCGCTTCTGCCCACTGTCCCGCTCGGCCGGCCTTTCCTGTCCCTCCCTAAGGCCTTAGGTCTGTTTTAAATCCTAAAGGCTTCATGTTGCCTCCACCTCCAATATGTCCCCCTTCAAACAGATTCCCAGGTCCTGTCCTGGGGGAAGTTCTCAGGCAAAGAAACCACATATGCCGTTTTGCTAAACATGGGAAAGAAAGCCGTTTAGGTTCAATCAGTAACACTTGATCAAGGCCAAGGGCAGCTCAAAGGAACACGGGGTGTGTTCGCTAACGGTGCCACTGAATCCCAGCTCCAGAGAGAGGGCGAAGCTGAGGGAACTCCAGAGGCACAGCCGGGCAGGGACACGGCCAGCAGGGAGAGAAGGAAAACACAGCCAGACACACACCTGAGACCTTCAAATAGCACAAACCCTGCCCTGTACAAGAGTCTTAAAACCAAATTTGAAACCGAATTCAGAGAGACATAACTGGTACTGGTCTGATTCAAATTTTGCAAAGAAAAATCCTGGCCAAACACCACGAGATGTTTCCTCAGAAACTTGGGGACACAAGCACAGGCCACAGGAGTGTCACAGCCTTAAGTCAGCGAGACCAAAGCAAGTGCCAGTCAAATGTTTTGTGCAACAAAAGGCACTAAAATGGACCATTTCCTAACACAAGTTGAGATTACCATGACTTCAAAAATATATAAGGCAAGACACTTTCATGTTGTGGAAACAGGAAAGGGTGGTCTCCATTATTATTTAAGGGAGGTATTTGCTTTTTGATCCAACTGAAATCGGGGGAAACAACAGAACTTTCTGTCATGGAAAAGCAGCCCCAAAGAAAATGTAGTTTCTTGGCAGGGAGTCTAAGCTGCTGAAACATCCCGTCCCCTGGAAGAGACACAAATCTGACAGGCTAAAGGTCATGGACTCTGACTGAGCAAGAGAGGTTTTATCAGCATTCCAAGGGATTCCATACACACCCTCCAACGGAATGGAATGGATTCTTTAGGAAATGAAACACTCATTTTAACAACTTTGCACGTGTTGCATTTCTTTCTCTTTTGCTTGAAGCTCATTGGGAAACCCACAAACGAAAAAGAAAAAAAAATGTTTTCTGCGATAAATTCTCTTACTCTTCTATCTTCCCGAGTGGAAGCCAACATCAGGCAAGACTTTCATCTGTTTAGGTGTAAATAACACTGATGTGTAGGGAGCTCCCCCTTTCCCATTCATTACTGTCACAGATTTGAAAAGAAAAAAGCAGAGGTCATTTATTAGAGGTTATTTTTCATGCAAAACACCCCATGTTAGCCGTCACTCAAAAAGAGTTAGTCTACGCCCTCACTCATATATTAACAGGGCTTCAGGTCATAACCTTTTATGGCATTTGGAATTCCAGAACCTCTGATTAGTGCAATATTTACATATCCTTCTGTAAAAATGTTCCTCCATAGAATGCATGAAGGTTGTAAATTTGTTTGGCCTTTAGTCTAGACTATGCATGAACTCTGAATTCAAAGCAGGGTGCATTAAACTATATTACTTTGTCTTGTGGTAGTGTTCCATTAATGGGACGCCAGTTAACCCTTTCAAGATGGGATGAAAAGGCTGTCAAACCAGGAACATCCATCAAGGGAGATCTTTTCAATAACATTAATAGTTGCCACTTACCTGAACCAGCTTGACCAACTGATCCCATTTATATGATTCTGTATAAGAAATACTCACGTCCGTAACCACCTCGATGTAGTGACTTGTAGGACTTGAAATGTGAAAATTTACTGGCAGCGTGAAGAATATCATTGAATTATTGCGTCATCACCTTATAGGAAGGGATCACCAGTCATGGACCTTGTGACACCCCTTCTATGGATATGTCTTCTTTTTCCATCGCAGGATCAATATCTGCTTTCTTTCTTTAATTTGCCAAATCCCGTTGTTCCATTTCCTGAGATGTCTGTATTGAGTCTTCACTGGGCTTGTTGCTTCAGCCGGTGGGCAGACTGTCCAAGACGGTCATACTTCGGTATAAAACAGTGGCCCAACAGATCTATCAACTCAATGCCAGTTTGCAGAGTGATTTCTTTCTCAAAACCAAGAAATGACTCCTGTAAGCTAAAGTGGAGGTCCGTCTAAATGACAGGCTGCTGCTTTCTCATTGGAATCCCCTGCCCCAGTGCATCCCAGCAGGATACTGCACGTTTTCAGAAACAGAGCTCACAAATGTCCCCGAATCTGAGACTTGAGCTGCACTGTGGTTTCTAAAAGACAGATGTGTTATTGTTATCTCCTTCCAAAATGGTCTCTCTCCTAGGAAACTGCACTTTTGTACGCTTAGTGTTGGCTTCCGATTTCAAAAGGGATTCTTTCACATTTCCTAATTCCCATCTGAAACTTTTGAGCGTCGTTTAAAATATGTTTACGGGGGGAGGGTGGCACAGGGGAGGAGTGCAGTGAAGAAACAGCTGTAAGCTACCCACTCTGCCCCAAATCATGAAAGTGGGAATCCATCTCCCAGACGTAAAAATGGCGGGGCCGGTGCTCACACCGTGGCAAGAAGCAGGAAAGAGGTTAGAAAATCGATGTGGGCGTGGCCTGTGGATGTTTACAACTCCATCTAATCTACACCTCCTTCCAAACACAGGAGTATGGCCCTGCTTACTGTTCTTGCTCTTTCTTCTTCAGATCTGTCTTCACAACCTGGTCTTCTTTCATCTGATGGTCCTTCTGATTCCCCGTTTTCCAACCCTGTTCCTTTCTTTTCTCAAAAACTTTCTCCATCTTTTTGACTGATGGTCCACTTAGAACTTTGTAAAGAAAACTACATGTGTCTTATATATCTATGTTTTCAGTGCACCTACCTGTGACAGCAAATAATGACATATTATACTTCCAGCCATCAAAACAGAAAGAATATCATCTGCATCTCTACATTTTATTAGTTAAAAGAATATTTTAAAAAGTAGTCCTTTCAACCTAGTATCTGGAAAAATATGCTACTTTTTATTTTAGCTTGGTATGAGAAACAACTATGGTTGAAATGTAAATTTTCTTGGAAAGGGATTTTCACTTTAGCATAAGAAGCATTTAGACTTTTTTTTTGACTTCTGCATATTTGTTGTAGTAAGAAAGCTGGTTTGCAAAGTAAAATTAGCAGCTCTCAGTTATTAAGCCCTTACTGTATGCTAACATTGGTGCTACCTAAGTTGTGCCCACATATTACTTAATACTCAATGTTATTACCTCTCTAGGACTGGGGGTTTCATTTTCAGGTGGGGACCCTGAGGTTCAAAGAGGGAAAATAACTTGTCTAAAATCATGGCTAGGTTGGGGATGGCAAGAAAGTGTTTGAACGTGGGTCTGACCCCAAGCCAGCACTCTTGACCATGAGGTCATCGAAAATGTGAATTTCCTCTCTCTCCATTAGTTTCCATGCCCTGCATCTCAGGTGTGATGGATGGGACAGAAGGTGGCAATCGCCTCATCGTACATCATTTGTTCTGAAAAAGATCTGATGCTCAAGTGTTCAATGCTGCTCCAGGCATGAAGGGGACAATAAACAGTCCCCTTCTAAAAGAGAAAAACTACAGTGACCACACTGGTTCTTTTTGCTTTCGGAAGCAGACTGGCCACATCCAGCTTTGTTACTTGTTCTGTACTCTTCTCGGCCTGTTAAAATGCAGGTACAAACATGTGTTCCCAAAGCAGATGCAAATGGCTTGAGGATTACCCACCCCGAGTACCACTGTGGGAGTCACAGAGTCTGCTGAAGCCAAAAATGTCCATGCAAAGAAGAATCATCTGACCAAAGAGCAAACCAAGCCCCTACGAACGAGAGCAGGTTGCACTGCCTCCTACAGATCTCACCACACACGGTCGCAGCCACTGAGTCCTCTACCAGCCGGCTCGGAACAGCTCGCACCTCCAGCAAAATGCCCAGGCCTTGAGCATATTGGCTGAGCGGGCAGGAGAACAGTGGACGTCCACAAAGGGCAGCGTTATTCCACGAAAACCGCAGGACTGACGTGCGTTAGTACTGTAGGGCCGCCCCTGTGTTAGGGGCTAAAAGCTCCACTTGTAAGCCCAACGTCCTGCTGTCTGTGCACATGGCAGCCTACAGTGATGTCATTGTACTTCCTCATTCATTAAAGTGAAATTCTAACATTATGATTAAAAGAAAGCAAGCATCCCTGTCATTGCTATAGCAGGGCTTCCGTGGGTCACTAAATTCTATGTGAATGAGAGGGTGCAGAGCGAAGAGAGGGACACAGGTTTGTGCGGAGCTCCAGGCCAGGCCATCGGCAGGTGCGGGACATGACGCCGGGCACATGGGTGAAAGGCGTGGGGTCACCACGTGTGCCTCGTTGCAGCACCAACTAGGAGCTGAGCGTGGGGATGAGGCGTTCCCAGGTCTATGCAGGCGCCTTGTAGACGCTTCTGCTTAGAGGCCATCTCCCTTTCCTGGTGACAGCAGAGAGGAGGGGCATCCTGGACCCCACCCGGATGGTGGCCCTCATCCACGAGTGTCACTGCGTGTCCTGCTCAGATGAAGAATGGCTCGTTCTGTGCACAGAAGGATGGGAGAAGCTGCCTGGGTGCCCATGTCAGAAGGGACAGGGCCTTACTTACCTCACACACCAGTTAGGACGTGGGCAGGACCAACTGTCCAGAATGGATGCAGCTCCGTGACAGAGCTTCGTCTCCGACCCATCCTTCCAGGCAGAAGTAAAGCCAATGAGTTCTGCGAACATGTGTTCCCTTTTCCATGGGAAGATGGCCTGACTGATCCTCGACAGTTTCAGGAACAGGTACAAAAGCATCAGCTGCAGGAGGCACAGCCATACACACCACGTAACTCATCATGGTGATTAAGCAGCAGCTCCCTGTTGCTTCTGGCTGAGTGTTCTGCAAGAAGTCTTGTGTGTACAGACGTAAATTTTACACCAACATTTTGTTTCCCATTCAAAATATTCCCCATCAAATCCAGGCCCCAAGTCCTATGGAAAAATGCCTACACGAGAACTACCCTGCCATGCAGACATGTGCCAAGCCAATTTTAAAAATTAAGTGCAAATAAACATTGTTTTATGTATGTGGTGGTGAGTTAAGCAGCAAAAGGCAGCCTCCATCTCATTTCCTACACCCTCCGATATTTGCTAAGCAAATGTAACCACTGCGATAACAAACAAGGACATTATTGTACCCAAATGCGCCCTTTTTCTCAACATTTATCTTCTTCCCCCTTCTCTAAAAAACACTCAGACCCAGAAAGAAAATCACCACAGCATTGAAGTTCAAAACTATTCTATAAATACAGGCTGTTCTATGAATTCTTTTCTGTCCCTCTTTCTTTGGCTTTTTGTGCATAGAAGATATAAAGTAGACCTTTGAGAATTCCATGAAATAACTCTGCTTTATGCTTGGATAGCCCATAAAATACACAATGAGAGTCATGAATATAACTTTTATACCCAAACTGAATTCCTAGCCCAGGCCGCGGCTGTGTCTTTGGCGAGTGGCCTGGACCAGTTACGTTGAGCTGCAAGGGGCTGCTGCAGACTCCTGGACGGCCAGGACACTCTGCTGCCTTCTGTGGTCACAAACAGCTACTCAGCTAACAGGCAGACTTCTCATAAGCAGATGTTGTGGGTCACAGAGCATTTGGGAAGAAAATGGGTAGCAGACCTCCCCATGAGAAGACCGGTCAGTTGTATGGGCCGTGCTGATGGATGTGGGGTACAGGTGTGAGAGGTCAGAAATGCACAAGCTGTGACTGGTAAAGTGCACGCAGGTGCGATCTGTGATAGGAGACCACACCCAGCACTGAGAAAAACAGGCACGGAAAAGAGCTTTTATACCTACCACCTGAGCCAGGGTCCTTGTTGCAAACGTCACACTGAGTTGTAAGTGGTCTGTGATGAGATCGTGAACTGAAAAGCAGCAGCACAGGCTTAGAAAGTCAGATGTAACAACAAATCCATGAACTGATCTGGACCCCATCCCCTCACTTCACCATGGAAAGCAGCAAGGCCTGATCGCAAGCTTCCCAATGCCTGTTTCTCTCACCACAGTGTAGTACCCGAGTTGTGTCCTGATTAAAAACACAAAGGCCTTTACAACATTACACAGAAAACAAAATAAAAAAGTGGAAAATTTTTGAGGACAGAAAAATAATAGGCCATCAACAGGTGCCCGTGTGTGTATGTGAAATACATGAATATGCATAGAAGCGCTATGTGGATATGATGATATTCATGTGTACCGCGATGTCTATATGGACCTGCATACCTGCTGGAGCAGAACTGGTGCCCTCCCATACCTGGTGCACTCCCATACCTGGTGCACTCCCCCGCAAAGATGTCCGCACTCTAATTTCTGGAACTTACATGGCAAAATGGCCTGTTCAGACGTGATGAGTTAAGGATTTTAAGGTGAGAAGACTCTCCCAGGCTATCTTAGTGAGCCCAGTGTCATCACAAGGGTCCTTATACGGGAGGAGGCGAGAGGGTCTAAAATGTGATAACAGAAGCAGAGGCCGCAGACAGGCTGGGAGGTGCCACACGGCAGGCTCTGCAGATGGAGGGAGGGCCGCTGGCCAACTATGCGGGCACCGCCAGGAGCTAGAAAGGCCAGGACACAGATCGTCCCCTGAGCCTTTGGAAGAAACACAGGGCAGCCAACACCTAGACTTCAACCTGTAAGGTCCGTTCCAGAAATATAATACATTTGTGTTGTGTTAAGCCACCGAATGGTAATGTGCTATAGCAGCAACACAAAAAAGTATGTATACAGGTAGATTTTCATTAAAACACATATGTAGTCCCTGTTGTTTTCTAAATCTATACCTTCTTTTATGTTTCCTTCCTTTATATGAGGTAAATCCATTTAGCTACTCCTTTACCCAAATAAACCATTGTAATTACACCACATAGAAGAGGCCTAAATGTTATCATCGCTAATTGTGCTTTACAGGTCATCTCAGTTAATTAGACCCCATTTTAACTTTCTCTTTGGGCTCAGGCTGACCTGGGGTGGGATCCCAGCTACACCCCTGCCTCCTGACTCAGGCAGACGGCTCACACCACTACACGAGACTTCTTCACCAATGTAACAGGCATCGGCGTGCCGAGCCCATGAAATTGCGTGACGGTTAAATGAGGTTATGCTCGGGGAGGCCTTCTCATAAGGTGGGCCCAGTGTTACGAGCGCGGCTGCACTGTACCTGAATTCACACACCTTGCCAGCATGACCCTCTCCACCCCTTACCTACCCCCACCTTCACAGCGCTGCAAAGGCCCAGTGTCACCTCCCTGTGACATCTTCCTTACCTCTACTGTGTCTTGGCCACGGGCCATTCAGATTAGTAGTTAGGACAAGCTGCGTGTGGCCATGTGCCCCCAATCCTAAATTTGCTACTGACTGAGTCAGGCTTCCATTTGGCGACAGCAACAAAAGACTCTTGTTAATAATGAAGGAGAAACCACGGGGCCCTCTCCCAGCACTCTTCTCTGCTTCTCCGTTTCTTGGCCATAAAAATTCTCAGAGAACTGTAAGCTTCTAATAAAAAATTCAGAAACACACTTAAGAACGTGCCATTCAGGTTACATGGATACGTTCAAGATGTGAGCAGAGGAGAATGCTCAACATAAAAATTACGAAACTATGGGGACAGAGCCAGGAGTGCAGTTTCCAGGCTCTCGGCCTCACGTGGAAAGGTGCTGGCTCAGGTAGTAAATGGCCATCAACTGTGATTGCATGGCCGTCAGCTGTGGCTAGTTGGCTGTCAGCTGTAACCAGTGAGCCATTGGCCACTAATATAACTGCTGTGGCTACGCTAGCAAAGAATGGGGGCTAGTGAGAAGGTGGTGGCTGAGCTGGCAAGCACGCATTCTAGTTAGGATGGCGGGTTGCGGACAGTGTGGATCCAGCCTCCAATGAGACTATAGTGCCGCCAGCGAGGATATAGTGGTATGACTCCCCCATCTATGGCTCTGTGGGTGTTCCTTTTTGGCCTCACCATTTCCTGCGTTCTTATGTGGGGAGCGGGACCAGAGACCCCGCAGGCCGCCCCTCACGACAGAAACACAGACCCTCTTCTTCTGTATGGAGACCTCACACTCCCTGTGCCAAGTGAGCAAATCGGGTCAAATAATACAGTACCTACAGTAAGCGTAGCCAGTCCTTCATGGAGGGACCTCTTCCCTGAGAGGCTAAATGGTACATGGTATGAACGACGCAGAGGCTGACACAGCTGGGCTTACAAACGGGGGCGAAAGTCTGACGTGGTGAACTAGCTTGTGCTGTATAACTAACTCATCATGAAGAAACTGATGTGTACATTACAGCAAGGAGAAAGCCTGGCTGGCTGAAACTGCGCAGTGTTTACAACTTTATTATCTAATAGTCCTCAATTCACAACCAATCTCAGCAATTTTTAAAAGACATTCTCTCCTGTTTCTTAGTAAAATTAAAAAGGCAACTTTGTACAGCTCCGTTTTCTTACAAATATAATGAGTAAGCACACCACGACATTTTTAAACACTCACAGGAAAATATTTTTGCTATTTCAGTGTTCCAGGGGGAGGTAGAGAGAAGCAGTCATTTGTGTTAAGCTATATTAAGATGCTTTTTAAAAAATAACTTCCAGTTTGACAGGTTACTCTGCCTTTAAAATAAAATATTCAGAGAGTTCATGAAAACCCACGGAGAAAAACTGAAACCTTCCAAGAGGAATATATCTCAGCCTCCTCCAAGCTACGCAATTTAATTCAAGCCTTTTTCTAATGGTCTCCATTGATTGCAAAGTAGTCTTGGGCACAGGCTCTGTAATTACGGGGCCATCCACACTGATCCCAGGCTGACTACCACCCAAGATCTTAAATCTCCGTAATCCACTTGAAACGTTATTAAATATTAGGGACTCGTGTGATTTGTTTTGTCATCACTCTCCTCATAACTCCTCTGCCACTCACTGCCAGGAGACGGTAAACACAGCCCGCTGCTTTAATCTCAATTTACTACACTAAAAATGCAAAATTAAAGAAAAATGAGCAAAGTTTAATATTGTCAGGGAGTGTGATTGATAACCTTGTGTCACAGTTATGGGGTTTAATATTATCAACTGAGTTTTATGTTACTCTCTTCTAATAGTGACATATTTAACATTTTAAGACTGGATATAATAATTTTATGGGGTAAAATGGATATTATTAGGTGATGATACTGTAGTACTTTGTCACATTCTTGTATATTAAATACAAAAAAACTACAATAAACATGAGAGGAAATTCTGCCTTCCACTGAGTGAAGACGATCGTTCTTGGTTCTCTTTCGTGCTCAGTGTCACCCAGGCCCCAGCTCAGGAATCTGAATCGTGCCACTTCCATGGCATCAGATAAAAGCCGATAATTCTATCTCAGCTCCATAAATCGTGTTACATCATTTGTTTCTGGCTATCGTGGCTGTGTTTTCAGTTCTGTTCTCAGGCACCACGCCCCCAAAACCTCATTGCTGGCTCAGAATGCAGGGTCAAGGTGAACTGCTGTCGGAGCTTTGAAGAAGAGCCCCAATGTGGCCGGGTTAGGAGGAGCTCCTGGACACCAGGCTTAAGCCGTGGATGCTGGGCTTCCAGAAGCATCTATTCAACCATGCCACTTAAGCCTTTGAAATTTATCGAGAGAGGCAGACTAAACCAGTAGAACATCTACAATGGGGCAACAGTTTCTTTAGGGACAAAGATTTCACATACTTTACACAGCAGGTAGGCGTAAGACCTGCTCAGGTGACACACGCAAAGGACAGAAATAGAAAGGCTGAGAATCTGGCTTTGCACCCCATTTTTGAGATTGGGGGGAACCCTAGCCCTTCAGACCAAACACTGAATATGCTCATGAATGGGGAGGGTGGGCACGGAGACTAATGGCAACTGATACAAATAACCACGTGTGGTCTTTCCTCAGTTCTTCTGCGTGCTGGGTATTGAGTTCACATTGCAAAGATATTTGCACTCATCCTCACAATAATTTTAAAGGATGTGCTACTATGATTCCTTTACAGAGCAATGTTCAGCCCCCAGGCTCACCTCCCTTTCTCAACACAGGCACTTCTGACTCACTGCCCCTGGGGTGGGAGCATCGTGACATCAAAACTTTTATTCTGTTTGATGAGCGAGGATCAGGCAAGAACCAGTCAATCCATCCCTCCCCTCCTTACTGGTTTTGAGCAATAAGTTACTTGCAGAGAGGAAGAGAAAATGAAGAAGGCAAGAATCCCAAAATAAAAACAGAAAATC
The DNA here is from genome assembly GCF_004115265.2 of Rhinolophus ferrumequinum. NCBI lineage: Eukaryota > Metazoa > Chordata > Mammalia > Chiroptera > Rhinolophidae > Rhinolophus > Rhinolophus ferrumequinum. Next base: position 58,431,059 of record NC_046302.1, read on the forward strand.
AACCTGTTTCTTCCTACCCTGACTTCCCACCAGCTTCATCGGTGGCCCAAGCATGAGGGGTCGCCAGGCACATGATCGAAGAAGTAAACTGAGCTGTATCCTCTAAGGGTGGGGTCCACAGTTACGTGGATGACGGCACTGAGAAAGCTGCCCATCACCTCCTCGGGGAGGGCGGGACTGTGTAAGATGAGGACACAGATGGAGACTCACGGAGGTGTCGCAACACCAGCTCCCCGTTGGTGACTCTCCACGGAGCCCCTGTTTGTACACAGAGGACTTCGCCCACCCCTGGATTTACAACCATCAGTTTTCTGAACACAGTGAAAGCGAAAAGCAAAAAGATACTTCTGTTTTCAAATGCCGAAAACACAATTACATCCTAAACATCTTGTGTTGTCTTTCCTCCCTGCTTTCTTTTGTTCGTACACGTATACACTCTATACCTGTGTCGTATTGATATAGATACAGATTTAGATATGAGTACGTAAAGGTGTAGATACTGATACAGATTAGATTACATAGATAGATGTGGTATATCTGTTATGTTTCACAACTTAAATAGCTGTAGTCACCGCGGCAATCCTAGTAGAAATATTTCAGACAATAAGAACACCCAATTTGGGTCTGCTGGTTCACCCTTAGGTTTTCCCAGACCACCTGGAAGGTAAACCAGGCCCAGTACCAACCCATGGCAGCTGTGCTCCAAAAGTGTCTGTCATAGAAGCAGGCCCTCCCTGAGATTGGCAAGCATGTCAGTCTGTTCTGATAGTCATGCACAAAACAGAAGTGCATCCACGGTCAAGGCTACGTGGAAAAGCTCTGATCAGAACATGCACACACTGACCCCCATTGGTGGTCCAAAAGACAGATGCTGAATGTAATTCATTACTTCAGTAACTCAGGTTCCTGTGCCTGACAAGAAATCCGGGCTGCCTCCCAGGACCCACACCCAGGGCCTCGTGAAGATGCCCAGTGGAGTTAAAAGATGGCAATGTGGCCACCTCAGCTCTTTTTCCCTGTCACAGTCGACCTTCATGAGGTGCCTTGTCAGTCAAAGTTGTTCCCATAATCCTCCAAGATAGATGTCTTTTGCCATTTAGGCTGGGATAAGAGCTGTGGGCTTCTGGGTAGGCAGGCATTCGTGAGGATGGGGGAGGAAGGGCGTTGTACTCAGCGGGGCCAAGCGCTCACAGTTTCACCCAGGGTCCCACAAGTCTCAGCTCGGCGATAGCTTCTCAGTCAGGACACCTTCCTAGAGAGATTAGCAGACTCTGGTGACACCCCTGTCCTACTGCCCACACATCACAATGTGCCCTAATCGAGGCCTGTGTGTCTGCCTGGACTCTGGGCTCCCTGAGTCAGAAACACATCTTTCTTATCTTTGTGTATTCAGTCTCTAAAGAAGGGGTGAGCATACCTTTCCACCACCTCCAGGCACCCGACAGCCTGTCCCCACTGTGATGCCAGGCATATGGCACGTGGCAGGTGCTCGGAGAACATGCAGGTAAGACAGATGGCTAAGTGGACATGGTTCCTGGTGGCTGTGCTCATTCACAATGGCCGCGTTGTCTGAGATGGGACCTGTTACCACCCACACATCCCCACCACGGGAGAAGTCTCCAGGCATCTCAGTGATAGAGTCTGATGTACCCAGAGCATTAGAAGAGCTAAGTCCACAGAGAAAACAGTGAGACTCGGAGCCAGCCGGATCCGAGTTCAAATTACTTCCTAAGTGGGTAACATTTGATAAGTTACCTTCTCTGAGCCTCGGAGCAGGGACAGCATTACCGCCAAGTCTCCAAAGGGCACACAATAAAACCGTCCTGAACAGGTTATTGGTGGATAGAAATACGATGTGTACATGAAGAACAGAGCACAATGTTTTAGACTAAAATAACTCATACAAATGCCACCAAAAGCAAGGATGAGGGGAAGAGGAGAGCATGGAAAGCCAGCTTCAAATTCGGAGAGAAAATAGTTCAGCAGACACTTAGTGATTCAGCGGCACTATTATTAATTTTATGACATAAATGTTATTATTTATAAATGTTATGTGAGTGAGACAGTTTACCAAACACAGACAATGACACCGTCTCTACTTTTGCTCAACAATCGCAAAGACATGAAGCAATGGTCTGACAATGGTTTCAGAGCACATGAAGTATCCGTGCCCCTGTCACCTCTGCATATTATTTACATTTGCAGAGTAAGTGATCACATACGCCCTCCAAACGTCCTGGAGAAACGTTAGAAAAGGAGAGGAGGAGACGTGTTGTCAGCTTATCTTTATCCCATAAATTAAAAAAAAAAAAAGTTTTCTTCAAGATTCCAACCAAAGCTAGAATGGCACCAGACATATTAAGAAATACAAACAAGAATTACTGTTCTGAAAGAAATTGCGGGAACTACTAGTAAGTCTACACCTTGAATCTAAAGCCAAGTCTGGGCTGAGACATGGGACAGGCGGAACTTCTGAGCTGGTTCCACTGCGGCCCCTGCAAGAGAGGCCATCCCAGACTCATGCCAGGCAGAGACAGCATCAGAGCTCGATGGCGAAAGGAGCACTTTCTCATTTGATCCCATCATCCTTTTTGTGGACTTTCCGTGTCTAAACTCTGCGAGGGGGTGCTCTGTGCATTGTTGCTTGTGAGAGATAGAGACAGGGGGTTTATCGTGACTCCCGCCCCTATCGAAACTAAAGACACATCCATCTCATAAGTGACGGCATTTATAAGGAGCACGTGGGTTGAATTTCAAATTGTCAAAAATTGTAAAGCAGCCCTTTTGTAAGTCATAGTACCACCAAGCTAATTGCAGGCCCTATTTTATATTATGACATGTTCATGGCACAACACGATGGTGGCACATGGGCTTGTCAAAACAAATAAACCTTTTTAATTTTTTTAAATGAAATCTGTTCCAGAAAGAGCTAAACAAATTCCCGGGTAGAAGCACATGTCTGCAACACCACCCAGCATTTAATACCTGGAGAAAAATAGTGGACACTTTCAGGAATTGACTGAAAAGTAATTGAGCACAAAAGAGAGGCTGCATTGTGATGGAAGGGTCAGCAAGAGGGCATCCAAGACAGCACCTCCTGTGTGACCCAGATCTCCCTGGGGAGTTACCGCCGCCCTCAACACAATTCGCCACTCGGATGCCAAGTGACTGACTGCCCAGTCTCAGAAGAGACTGTCGATGTGTGACAAAGAGACAGGGAAAAGAGATCATTCTCAGGCTATTGGGCTGGACTTATTCAAGGTCACTAAAATGCACAGATTGGCTGAGCATCCAAATTGTTATCTTCTTGTTTTCAACCAGAGACGAGACAATTGGCCCAAAACAAGAAGGGCAAGTGGACGGTAAGTGAGGTAGTCAATAAAAACAAAATTTGAAAGAAGGGGCCTGCTTTAAAAGAAAATGAATGAAAATGTTAGGGACTACATTTAGCATGGGTGAAGGCAAGTGGGGTGGCCAAGCTCTGCCACAGCAGAGATTAACTTACAGAGTCCTTCTCAGGGTCATTTGACGAGGTGCAGCAGTTTCATATCCAAGTACAGATGAAGGAAAGGATAGTCTAGGGCAAAGGACGCGTATCAGAGCTTTGTTCATATTATTTTTTTATAGAAAGAAACCTATAGGCCCATCCACATGGGAGTGGTTAAGTAAATAATACATCCACAAACAAATGGCTTTGCAACCACTAAAAATGCTATTGTAGATGAAAATTAATTAGCATGGAAGATGTTCCCATAACAGATTAGATAAACAGTATAAAACAGTATTTAACATATAATCTCATTTGAGAGAATATAATACCTCCTGCTATATTAGCTAGCTGTGTCATACGTAAAAACTCTTTGGAGCCATAATCACCAAAATGCTAATAGCGGTTATCTCTTCATTATGGGATTTCGGACTGTTTCTTTTCTTTGTGCTTTCTTATCTTTTTTAATGTTTAAAAAAAATTAACATGCTTAGTCTAGTATTAAAGGGAAGCCATTTGGAATAAAAATAAATAAATGAAAAGGAGAAAATAGCTGACACTTTTACAAACGAACAAATAAAAAAAGAAGAAGAAGAAAAACAAAAGAAACCCTGGCGCACACAGCAGAGCAAGCCGGATGTGCAAAGGCAGCTACTGCTGCCATGGCTGCTTCCTCTTCGCCTCTGTGATCAGCCCTTTCATTTGTTTCCAAAGGGCAAGCACCAGCACTGGTCACAGCCTGCCCCCCGTCTCCCAAAGAATGTACTAGAAAAGCCTGCCTACCAGCGGTGGGGGTGGGCGGGTCGCGTGCCGTGGGAGGCACATGCCAAGGGCTGAGCATCTCGCCATCAGCTAGACACACAGCACACGGAGCACTCCACCCATTGATTTTTTTCCCCACCAATTCATTTAAGAGACTGGTGTGACGCGCTCTAACACGAGGCCAGCCTGCCTGGACCATGGCCATTCATTAGCCGGGCTGCATTCACACCACGACATGCTTTTACAATAAACATGGATGTGAGACTCCAAAGGCCACACACGGATCTATAATTAGACCGTCGCTGGCGGGACCACGGAGATGTTTGGTAAGTGATGCCAGATGCTCTGCCCACCGAGGGGCACCAAGTGACTGGCCTGGTGCTGGGGAGGAGCTCGGAGATGGGCCCCCTCCCGAATATGAGAGACACCCCTGCCCCAGAATCCCGCAGGTGAGGGAAAGCAGAGGCCTGGGCCATGCTGGCCTGGTGACAGCCGCCCTACTCGGAGCACTCAGCTGAGCTTCCCTCATCACTTTGATGTCTCATCAATAGTACAGCCATTTTGATGACACGTCCCCATGTGAAAAGTATTTCTTTCATTAACCTCTTTTCTCTGGTGAAGTCAAGTCAATTGAAAGCAGGCTGGGTGTAATTTGCTTCTCTGTACCAGATTACTAGAAATGCCCACTTTTTCTTTTCTCAGATCACTTGCATGGTTTTGGTGTTGCTGCCAAGACAAACCTATCAAAACACTATTTTCCAAAAGCAAGAGGGTTTGTGCGAATGTAAGGATGACACAGGTTTGCTTCCCGGTGAAGCCCTCCCAGAGCCAGCCCTACCCCCTACAGACCCGCCAGCGGCACTTCTCACCTTAAACTCTGCACGTGTGGCCGGACGACGTCTTTCCTCGTGTCGCTGTCTGCGCGATCTGAGAGTGTTCTTCTGTGCTTTGGCTGAGGACAACGTCCCTGAAATAATTAGACTAATGCCAGAGAGATTTCCTACTACAAGCCTGGCACTAAATCACTTTAATGGGGGGGGAAACCCAGCAACTTATGACGATACATGTACATTGTTTCCATACAAAGAACACAGGGCTGTCACCATGGCTCTGCCGACACGATTACTTTTTGGTTATTTGAGACCGTGTTTAGGTGACTGCCTCACAAGGACACGCTGTCTCAAAAGAGTCACACCCGTCACCCAGTAGTGTTCAGTCACCACAGAGCTCGGTTTGCCTCCCTACAGGGGAAGGGCACCTACAGAGCATTTTCATACGGAGACGGGTGGACAAGCACACGTAACGTGCCCATGTCCTGGGGAGGTGTGCAATGTGTCACCCCCACTCACTGAGTCTCATGTCCCTAGGACACCAGCAGAGCCTGCCGGTCCATCCTGGAACCCCAGGGAAACGGGCTGTCCGCGGTTCAAACATACGTGATGGTAAACAGGACAGAGCAGTAATCTAGAGGAAGAGAGTGTGGGAATCTGCCAGCCCTAGCTCTGGGTCAGCAAAGCACACCCTGCCCGTGTGTCGTTTCCCAAACCATAAAACAGATAAAAGTATTCCCCTGACACACCTCCCAATGGCCTTGCAACCATCCCTGTGAGAGCATGGTGAAGAGAGAGGAACGCCATCAAATGCTCAGTGCATTTGCTCCATTCCAGTGTGTCCACAGTGATGCCCATGTGCCATGACATTAGAAGACAGAAAGCCCTAGAGACCTTTGTTATTAATATCTGGACTGTCCACCTTAATCCACTGGCCTCCTCTGGAAGCTCCAGCTTCCTGCCCAGTGTAGGAAGGGGCGTTGACAGACATCTGCATTGTTAAGCCAGTGCCATGGGTCCTCCCACAGGGGCAGGGCTCTGGGTGCGAGGAGCGGAAGAGATCAAGGCGTGTGTTCCTTCCCATATTCTTCTCTTTCCTTCTCCACTGAAGAGCAGTAAGGTGACATGTAGGGGATGGAGAGGGGAGCTTGCAGGCACAGAAAATCTGTTTGGAAGTTTCCCTTTGGATCAGCCAGCAAAGGACCAGGACCAGGGTGTTCGGTCCTCAAACCGTTTGCCACTGGGCCAATTGTTGCCATCTCTCTCAGCATTTCTAAGCTACACATTTGACTTCCATGTCTTCTACATCTTCATCAGAAGCACTCAGATGAATACTGAGGAACACGGGCCAGCGGCAGCCCTACGCAAATTATCACTGTCCACTCAGACCCACTCGATTTCCGCTCAAGCCTAACTCTCCATCTTCCTCCACGCACCTGCTCCTTCTCCAGTGGCACCCCTACTCAGGAAATGACTCTTTGGGTGACTCCTCGCAGGGAACTAGAGTCAGCCGTCCACTTCCCACAGCGCGATCCCCATTCCATCCAGTCCACTACAAAATCTTGCCACTTGTGCCTCCGCAATATATATTGATTTTATTAGCTCCTTCTTCACCACCACTCTTTTAGGCCAAGCCAACATCTTCTCTTTCCCATAATTTAAGAGTCATCCCCTTTCAATTCACCCTTCATTCAACAGCCATGATGAAATTCTAAAAAATACCATTCAGATCATGTCATAATCTCCTTTAAAAAAAATCAGTGTTTCATGTTTTCACTGAGCATTAGAACCTGAAGTCCTGGCCCTAACACCACCCATAAGTCCTGCATTCCTGGCTACTACCCATTGTGACTCTACCTCACCGTCCTCTACCTGTACTTGCCGCCTTTCACTTCCTTATTTAGCCAACTTCCTCCTTCTGGAGCTCTCTTCTTTACCCCCACTCTGGGCAAATTCCTACTCAGGCTCCAGGGCTCAGCTTTAACACTACTTCAGGAAGAGTTCCCTGACCCCCTTCCTCCAAATCTAAAACAGGATCCCCATTTGTAAAATGTCAATTTGTTATTATAAATGTATTTGCATAAGTATTCATTAAATATCATTTGTTCATTGAATGAACAAATAAATAACTCACCAAGAGGGCTTCTCGTTTGTACTAATGTTCAACTCATTGTTTTCATTTTTCTGCAAGAATAGCTGGTCAAATATCTCCTGCAGTCCAGATACACAGTTTCTCTCCCAATTTTTTCACTGACTAATTCTTTTAAAGCTTTCAAAAGAGGACATACGATTAGACTCACAGCGGTTGTTTCAATCATTTTTATTTGTTCAATAGACATTTCCAGAATGCCAGTTGTATGTCAGCACTGGGCTAAGAGGTGAAGACATGAAGGGGCCACGACACTGTCCCTAGCGGTGGCTTTCTCTTCCAGGGACTCTCAGACTACCCCTTAATAATGTCTTCCAGAAGACCCCTCAAGCCAACAGGTGTGTGCCTTGTGAATCTGCCGTCTGACTACTTTGGAAAACTAGAGACTTGTGTGTTTCTTGGCACTCTGCAACGTCTCCTGATGACCTTGATCCAGCAGAGGACATTTACATCGATCTCAAATACCTTGGAGCACTACTGCCATTTCTTTCTTCCTCTCCCCCTTCCTTCCCTCCCTCCCTCGCCGCCTTCCTCCTCCCCTCCTTCATCAAAGTGCCTGTCATATTATAAGGTATTAGCTACACACGCGACCCTGCCCTCGAGAGGGGTTTTCCAACATATCAGCTCATGGTTATAAAATCTAAAGTTCATCTAAAAATAATAAACAGCTTTATCAATGTCAGACATTTTGTATTAGAGTCACTTATCTATTTGCCTTGCAATTATTTTAATAAGAAAATATTTCAGTGACATTATAAGCTCATCACAGTACTCCTGCAATAAGTTGACTATGTTTTCTCCTCTGTGATCATACATGGTAACAGATGCTTCTTAGTCGTTTCCTAAGGTGGTATATGATAAAAAAAGAAAACAGTCTGGAAATCCCCAATGACAACATTCTTCCAAGAGACCAATTAAAAATTACATAACTGATTTAAGTGGCTTCTAAATGCTTCCTATCAACAGTGCGGGTTTAAATTCTAGTTCTCCAAACTAACATTTCAGATGGGGCTCTTTAATTTCATTAATTACAAACCCAGCAGATGTCCAGAAAGGGCCTAACTTCAATGGGCGCCACTGAGATGCAAAAGCCACTGAGTGGTAGACACTCTATGATAGGTACGCTCTGCCATCTGACTGTGTCTCCAGCACAGAAGCCCCGGCCACCCCACCCCCGTCCGCAAAGACGGGCCTCTCTAAAAGCCCCAGGGCCTCATCCATCCCACGTCGGCCTTGACCTCACTGACTGCAGCGTCCAATGGTCTCCGCACTGACTGCTCTGTGTTTGAACCTTTTATGGCTACATCTCCTTTATTCCTGTAGGAGTGCTATCACCTATTGATACTTCAACCTCTTTGTTATTTTTATGTTTTCCTTAGGGAGCTCACATATTTTCTGGCTTTAGCCATGACTGACTAATCACACACAAATCTTTATTTTCAATCTTACCTCCTCCCTAAATATGAGGTCTATGTTTCCAGCTATTTTCTTTTCTTTTAGGACACTGTCATTTACATATGAGAATAATGGTAACAATGAGGATGATAATGGTGGTGGTGGTGATGGTGGTGGTGGTGATGGTGGTGGTAATGCTGGTGATGGTGGTGATGGTGGTGGTGGTGGTGGTGATGCTGGTGGTGGTGGTGATGGCGGAGATGAGAATGAGGATGGTGATGATGGTGATGTTGATATCATCAGGACCTCACCCTCTTCCTGGGCAGAATCCCTGCCTCTGGAGAAGATGGTCATTCAGGAGATAATGTAGAGACAGAGAAAGGACAAAGCTACTCTAGGAACCCTGCAGATCCCTAAAAGATAAAGACACCCTGGTGAGGGAGACAAACAACAACAAATAAATATACACATACATATGCATATATACATATACATATATGACACATAGTGGTGAGTACTATGAAGAAAAACAGAGCAGATAAGTGAACAATAGAGAATGAGACATGATTCCATTTTAGATAAGACAGTGTAGGGAGACGTCTCTGAGAAGGGGAATTGAGATGACAGCTGAATGAAGTGAGAAAATAAGCCAAACAAAGACTGAAGAAAAGAAGGTCCAAAAGCACAAATGTCTTATCAAGGATAATATTTTATCCACCACTACATGTAGCCCACTTCCTGGGACATAGATGGTGTTGCATATTTGTTGACCAGAATATGGAAAAACAAAGACTTTATATTGGGCTTCAGCAATATTTCCAAATGACCAAAAATATTAGATATGAGTGTTTCCCCAAAGTAGAACTATTTCTATCATTAGTGAAATTAATTGTATTTGTAGAAGAACTCAGTTTCAAGCTTTTTTCTAGAAAAATACTTACATTTGAAAATCAAGGGAGGCCTAATCACTGAATTACCTACATTTGATTCATTCACCAAGAGCTGTTTTGTGGAATCTTCCCATTATTTTATTGTTTAATGAGGTGAAGAAAACCCACAATGGTCTGGAGTCATTCATGACAGACTGATTCAGAGGATGGGGCTGTGTCCTGCCCCCCAGATTTGCCATCATGTGCCCTGGAAGGTCAAATGTCCTTCCCACCTTGCCTTAGCCAACTCCCCAGGGACTTACAAGCCCCTCACCTGGTCTGCATCGCCCCATCCCAGGTCCTTAGCAGGAGCTGAGTGGACTGGGCCAGCGGGGGGGGGCTGAGTTAATCGTGTCCCGGACCCTTGGCTGGGCAGGAAGAGCAGAACAGGTGGGGCCTGAAAACTCCCACCTGGTCCCTGCCCTTCTTGCCATCGGTCTTATTCTCAACAGTCAGGGCTCGCCTTTCCACCTTTAAGACAATTCATTAACTCACACATTCTCCAGGAAACATTCCACAGGTGAGTACGACAGGATGACCCCCAGGACCTCGGGACAAACGTGTCACCTGCTCCCTCTCCTCCTTGGCCCTGTCAAGCCAGAACCAACTCTGCAGTCAAGGCTGTGTGCCCGGCTCCCTGCAGGTTTTCGTTCACATCCAGGGACGGTGAGGCCCAAGTGCTGCCTCACCCTGGACCTGGTTGGTGCAGCTTCTGCCTCCATTTCCCCTCCAGTTGTCCCCAGGCCATTATCTTAGCATGGCTACCCTCTCCTCCGATCTCTGCCCCTTGCTCCTGAGCCTCCTCTCAGGGAGATATTCACCACTATGGACTGGATTGTGAGCCCCAAATCTATAGCTTGAAGCTGAAATCCCGGGTGTGACTGTGTTTGGGGGTGGGGGCCCCAAGCCCCAGCCCACAAGTCGTCCCCTTGAGATGAGGCCTCCTTGGCTGTGCACACACAATAGCTTCCCCTCCAGCCCAGGGCCCTTCTCTCCCTCCCCAGGACGTGTGCCCGTGGCTGTCAGATGTTCATCCTTCTGGCCTGGGGAAAACGTCACCCAGAGGACTGGACTGCAATGTAAAGCTCCCTTCTATGCGACTCCGGGCCTTTGTTCACTATGCTTTTCTCACGCTGAGATGTGTGTGTGTGTGTGTGTGTGTGTGTGTGTGTGTGTGTTCATCTGAGCGCTCTGTGTATCCCCAGGGGAACATAACACACTTGAGAGATGTCTGATGTGCCAGGCGTCCCATGTGCCTGGACCCTAGGGGGACGCACAGCTGCTGTTCACGTGGGGGGGGGGGGGGGAATGCCACCGCTGCTCCCCTGCCAAGGGTACGTCTTCACCTTGGTAGCCCCTCGGGAGACAGCAAGCCCACTACGCTGCATGCAGTAGGTGCTCAGCACATGTTTGCTGAAAAAGTAAGGAAAGGATCTGAAATCCAGTTACTTTATGTTCATGCACGACCACTATCTGCCATCTAGTGGTGGGAAGCAGCAACTTCAGGATGAAAAGCTTCTGGAGAAGAAGCCAGGGACAAAGCTGGCGGGAGCCCAGTCCGTGGCTGGTTTCAGTCACCTCCACTGTCACTTCCTAGAGCGGGAGTTCTGAGAATTCTGCTCTGTATCCAAACCATGCACATAATCGGAGGACGAATGTCAAAGGAAAGAAACCCTGGCGTAAAACACAAACATGAGCTTGTGTGGGACTGCACGGGGCAGGGGGCTTCCTGGTCACATCTCTCCTTCAGGGGGACAATCCTAGCACAGATCCATGTGCTTCTGACTTTATCAGGGGCCAGACACATACAGAAGCTTTAACTGAAGAATACAGGCTGACTGTGCTTGTGTTTCCTATTTCCTTGGTGAAGTGAAAGATAATTTGGGGGAAGTTATCATTAATTGAGAAGAGTGAAGAATTTATTGCTGAGGGAAAAGACAAAGAAAGAATGCACTAGAAATGGCCTATGGTACAGAATCTGAAAGCCAAATATAATACTTACTATATATACACAGTATAAAAATACAGTAAAACTGCAGGCCATCACCAAGTACTTGTGAGACGTGGGAGGGTCACGGGACCCTTCTCACCTGTTTTCATCTGTATAAACAAGAATTTTAGAGGGCATGGTCTCTGAAGGAGTTTTCAACCTTCAAGGTGTGTAACTGTCTGATTTTAAAATTCACTGAAGGCAAATTCCTAACCAAGCCTTACTGCAGATTCATGGCAGGTAAGCGGCTTTCACATATTTCCTTGACTAGCTGTTTGGTTTCTTTCTATAGGGGTTCACCCGAAACGGAAGGACAGTGACCCTGGACAAAATGTGACCTGATGCACTCATATGTTGGCCTGTGCCAAGGTTACATGGAAACCTAACAGACGCTTTGAGAAGGTAAGGAGGAACCGAGGGTTCCAGGGAACACCGGGTATTTGAGACGGGGCCAGGCAGTGTCGTAAACAGCACCGAGAAATGCTTCTGTGATGACCCACCAGCCTGCGTGTTTTAATAAGCCCCAGGCATCTACCTGACCTCAGACCACTGTGATTTTTCAGGAAATTAGCAGGAAGCAGTGGGATTTCTGAAGCTGCCCACCATCTCACCCACACGCCCACGTCCACACTCCCCACGCCCATAATCATTCACATATATCGCGGTGTTGGAACCACAGAGCAGGGTTGTCTCCACAAGGTCCCTGAGGGGCCCATTCCAGACGTGACTACAAACCTCAGAGGCTTCCCAGAGCCCCTGGAAACCACTCATCCACCTTCCCACCCTCAGGCAGCCTGTGCCACACTTGCTGCTCCTCTCGCCCATATCTGTCCTCTGCCCCCCTCCACCCCTGCCACGCAGAGGTGAAGCCAGCAAGCGTCTACTCCAGACACTGCAGCTACGAGCAGAAAGACCCCTGAACCCCTCTGTGTCCTCCCAGCTGTTCCTGCCCAAGATAAAATGCAAAAGCTTTATTATTTTTTAGAGTATATCTCCATTTCAGAACGACTGGGACACATTTGAAGCAACTTCGACAACTTGGGAGCCAAGCAAGTGCTCGAGAACTCACTATAGAAATCAGGTACCATTTCCCTCAACGACCGTTAGAGCTGACGACAGAACGCATTCCAGCAGGCAAACCCAAAAGCAAGCCAGCGGACCTGCCATGCAGGTCGGCACCGGACATTGTCCGCTTGTGTGACGGGTTCCTATCTGCTCTTCTGTGCTAAGTGTCACATAAAGCTAAGACCCGGGGCATTTCACTAAGAGTGTCCTCAGATGCTTTCGTAGTCTACCCAAAGCCTTTACCCTTGTGGATATGAGGAGGGATCCGACTGTTTGTGTGTCAAAAAACTTACCAAACGGGAAACTGAGTCACATTTTAGTGCATCAGATAAGTAACAGAAACTTCTTGATTCATAAATACAGTACTATGAAAATGCAAAAGCTGCTTCATGGAGACCATGCGGCTCAATGACAATATTATGTGGGCTCAAAAAACAGTGTAACTCAAATCAATTTCCTGGAAGTAATTTCAGCTTACATTTATGTATCATGTGAAAGTTTACAAAATGCAGCCCATAATACCATTTGCCGCAATAACACTGGGAGGGAGATGGGGTCCAGACGGCCATCCCCCTCGTATGGTGTGGACACTGAGGCCTGCACTAACTGCCGCGTGTCCGTTTAGGAAACAGACACTGGGTCCTTACTAGGGACCTGGCCTTAAAGGGACCCGACTTTCAAGCAGCCCATGGACACAAAAGGCAGTGTCTCTGCCGTCACAGCTCAGAGCTCCGTGGGAGAAGCAGGGGACTGACTGTCCGATGCGGTGCTAAGTGTCATGATGGGGGTAGCCAGCCTGCTGTGGGCCCAGACGAGAGGCACATGCCCTCACTGGGGAGGGGACAGGATTGAGGGCAGGTGGGGCAGCAAAGGCTTCCTGGGGAGGGTCTCTCTGACTGGAGTCTTGTTGGAAATAAGGTAACTAAGAGCAAGCCACCTTCAAGAAACACGAAGTGTTTGGTGTTGCATGGCACAGAAAGTATTCCAGAAAATTCCAGTGGTGACCATACAGGGAGAGTGAACTGGACGGGACACAGTCCAAGGCAGGAAGCCATGGTGGTCATCCCCAGGGCTCACAGAAGACAGACACTGAGGCTGGAGCAAGGGGTGGAAGGAGAGGCTGACCTGACCCTCTGAGCGGACAGGTATGTGACTGAGAGGGACAAGTCAGCACGAGCCACTTTTAGCCCTGGTGACTCAGTGCCATTAGTGAGGAGGATTCTCCAGGGTGAGACTTGAGGGAAGACGTGCTGTGTCTGACATTCTCTGTCAGAGCTGGGGCCAAGCTGAGTGTGGTGAAGGACCCACTGTGGATGGAGACGACCTGGGCTCCAGCCTTGGGTGGACAGAGGGAGAGTGCCATGTAAAGGAGAATGGAACAGGAGAGGAAGGCCGGAAGAGCAGGTGACAGCCAGCCAGGTGAGGAGGGAGGCTGCAGAAGAAATTCCACGGGAAGGTCAAGGAATGTAAGGAACGCGATAGTCCAGGGATAGTTTTCAAAACATGCAACCCTTGGAGAAGCGCACTGAAGTAGTTCTGGATGAAATGTCATGATGGCTGGGAATTACGTAAAACATTCAAATCAAAGCCACCATAATAACCAAGTAAAAGGCAGCAACATATCTTGGCAAATGTAATTGTTGAATCTGGATGATAGAAGAATATATGGGTCTGTGTGTGTCTGTGTGTGTGTGTGTGTGTGTGTGTGTGTGTGTGTGTGTGTGTGATTTTCAATAGAGAAAAGTTAGAATGCAGAATAAAAGGAAAAATAATTATTCAACTATAAGGCCCTTGTCCGCCTTCGCAGGAGACATTTCCATAAAGTGGGAGGTGGTCTTCAAATCTAGAACCGGAGAGATAAAGTGATCACGGACCACTTTTTTAGGAAGACTGACTTGAAAAGACAGGACCGGGTGGGGATCAGAGGACCTAAGAAAGTTTTTACTTGGTGGTTTCCTTGGGAAGACAATGTCTCGAGAGTGAAAGGAAGAACCAACAGAGAAGGAAAGATGGGATCTGGGAGAAACCAGCTAACAGATGCACGCATTCTGTTTGACACACCTGGAACTCACACCCACGTCTTCAGAAATTGTTACTGTCCCCGTGTATTGTTAATTCTTAACTTACAAAAGGTCAGTGGAACTTTGATCCCTCTGAGACAAGAGCTCAGAAATGCAAGAAGTCTTGCTCTGATGCAGCGTTGCTCCTGCGTCCATCCCTTGAACAGGAGTGACAGTGTCTGCACCTCTCACCTCGCAGGGTGGCAGCCGTCACCCAGGGGACAACGGCTGTCCAAGTGCTTCAGAAGCAATAACATGTCACATACACAGTGTCATCACTACTGACCTGCATGCACTGCATAGCGGGAGAACAAGAATGGGGGTGCAAGTCGAGCCATCAACCATTGTGGTGTGTCCCCAAGTGATTGGCTGTGTCGCTTTGGGTAAGTTGCCCGTCTCTGATCTTCTATTTTTGTCACCTGTAAAATGAGTTAATAATGCCTTGTTGGAAGCGTGCTGTGAGACGTGGATGACATAACTGGATGACAACATCTACCCCAGTCCCTGGCACACAGGCAGCCCTTTCAAACATTAGCTTTCTGGTGCAGTTCTGAATTACCTCTCCAGACCGAAAGGTCACCACCTGCACCTAGACGGAGACACTTCACTGTCCGAGCCGTCAGTGTGACCAGGTCCTCTCTGGCCTTGTCTTTCTTAACTGAAGGCTCTCACCTGTTCACGCTTCTCCTTGCTCACTGACTGTCCCCTCCAGCTTGTCCCTAGTTCTTTGAACTTGAATGATGACAGGTACACGCCGGGGCCCAGGAACAGTGCACGACAACTCCATTCAGTGGAGCTATCCTGTCGGTGTGGGTTTTGTCACAGTATCTTGCCTGCTGATACACTGTTGTTAATCTCTTTGCCTGAAGCCTCACTTTGAGTTAATGTCATCAAGGACTAATTGACAATGATCTCGGTCCCTTTCCTCTGTCAGATTTGACAACTCACAATATGTTCTGAATGCACTGTGGGGAGTTTCCCAAAGTACATTTCCTTAGGCTTTTCCTCGCTCAAGTTCACATGTCACTTTTCTCTCTCATATCAAGATATTCTTCTAGATTATCCAAGTCAAGTAAGGTTTGATTTCAGGTGCAAATTGTTTTAATTGTAAGTCATTACCTCAATCGTTTTATGAAATGAAATTGTCTCCAAAGCTTCAGTGGCATCTGGTCTCGGTGACATGTGGGTATTTGGGTGATTTCATTAGATCCCTGACCTCTGACCCCAAGTGGACTCCATGCATCCTCCAGCCACTTCCCTACAGCCTGTGTCCACTGGATTCGAACCTGCTTTGGTGTCTGCTTCCTCCCCCACTGTGAGAGGACCAAGGCAGGGTCCATTTGTCCATTTTCTCTCCCGGTACCTAGAGCTGTACTTAGTGGTAGCAGGCATCCAGAACTGGTTGAATTTATGTTAAATCCTCTGTGTGACTTCTAGTTTCTGAGGAGCTTGGAATCTTTGGATGGGCCGAGGCCAGCATGTCCATGGGATTGCGATTCGCTTGTCTGTGCAAGGACCCCGATAATGACTTCCTCAGAAAGAAACACCAGGCTTCTGCGCAACCTCCCTGGGGTCCGGGAGCTTGTGAGTGCAAGGGGCGGAGTGTGCCACTGTCACAGGGCCAGGTCCTCGGGAGTCCTGGGTAAAGCCCAATGCAGCGGGCACCTCGCTCCCCTGGCCATGGCTCTGCAATGCAAACCCCCCCCCACACACACACACACACACACCTGTCGACTTGCTGTTTCTCACGGTAGACCGCAGAGACCACACAGCTGCCCGCCGGTCGTGTGTGGGGCCTCCCTTCCCTAAGAGACCCCCCTTTCCATCCCTGTTACCCTGTCCTGGACACGTTCGTTTGTCTTCACCACTCTTTAATGTGATTCCAGAACAAACAGAACATGACAGGGGACTGGTGAGGCACATGGTCAAGTGGGAATGAGGTTTTTTGTGTGACCTGAATACTTCTATTGACAAATCTGGGTACAGAAAAAGTGAGATTCTTCTTGTCCTTTAAAAGTTGGAACTGGTGGCAACCAAGCTAAGGGAGTATACTGATGCCCTCCTCTTCGCACACCTCCATTCCCATGGCAGGGCTTGGAGCAGGACTCAACGGAGCATCTTCTTCCACTGAGAAAAGGGGCAAAGAAGAGAGGCTTCTCATCGCAATCTTCATTTCTCTCTCTTTTCCTCTTCCCGTCAAGGACAGTGACTGGAGAGGTGTGCGACTGTCATATGCTCCCAGGTTCCTGCAGGCTCCCCCCAGCCTGGAGCCCCACTACGGCCTGTGCACCAGCTGGCAGTGAGGAAAGGAGACAGTCCAAGGACTTGTCACACAGGCAAAGGCCAGAGCATTCCACATTTTCTTTGAATAACTTGGCTAATCTCTTAAACAGTAACTTACCTTTTAGAAGGCTGAGAACATGAATTGCAGATTAGAAATGCACCACAGCTGTTTTCAAACAGCATGGTAGTGAGGGAAAATGAGGTGCTGTCGTGATGAAGTGCAGTACCCCCAGGTCCCAGGCAGGCTGTGTGCACGTGGCCATGCCCAGCTCCTGTGTCACACACGGTAAGTGACAAAGGAGACACAGCGAATGTTCAATCGCCATCTTCCACATAATTCCCGCTGGCCCAGGACAACCTCTGGTGCATGGGGGCACACCGTGTACTCACTATTTGGTGACCAGTGGGTGGACAGAGAAGAAAGCTGCTTTCCTGGAGGAAGAAGCATGGTCACTTGCAGGACCCCTGAGGACTGGGGAAGGTGTGTACCTGAGGTTTGAACACGTGGTGATCACAGGCCCACGTCACCTGGGAGGAAGTACCACCCACCTCAGCTGACACACAGAGCTTTGGGCTGGGATTGTTTTTGTCACAGCACAAGCACTACCAGCTTTTCGGTGAAATCCACTACCTGTTAGAAGTCAGCATCGCCACTTCTTCATTACAATCAGTCATGCAGGAGGAGGGGGTCTCACCCACTGCGTCTCAAACCTCTCCTCCGACGAGGTCTGTTCTGCAGGCTACAGAGCTGCAGGCTCTCATCCCGGAGGCTGGAGGGGAGGAGCTCCAGGCACCGCCAGCTGGTTAGCACCCTGTGGACCACACACTGCCCCAGCGACTCACTGTGCATCCACCCTACCCAGCACAATCTGAA
Organism: Rhinolophus ferrumequinum; assembly: GCF_004115265.2. Lineage (NCBI taxonomy): Eukaryota > Metazoa > Chordata > Mammalia > Chiroptera > Rhinolophidae > Rhinolophus > Rhinolophus ferrumequinum. Next base: position 58,448,883 of record NC_046302.1, read on the forward strand.
AGCCACGTTCAAGTACCCACCTCGTCCCTTCTTTTTCCTGCCCATTGAGACAGAATTATACTGTTTAACTTTAAATGAATTTTATCTATTTAAATTAAAATTCTGTTAGTGCAGCTGAGGGCCCCAAGTCCCGGGTTTGCTATCTAATCAGAGCCCAGCCCCAGCCGCACTGCATCCAGGCTCTGATACAAGAATGTCCTCTGCTTTGCGTCCATTCCCGTATGTGCTGTGTGGTTTATGTTGCAAGTACAAGAGCAGTGTGTGTATTTGGTGTGAAAGTATTGTGTGGGGAGAAAAATGAGAAATACATAGTCACCCTTCAAAAAAAGAAAACCAGTGTGCGTATATCCTGGAGTCCACAAAAGATTTGGGGGTGGGCGGGGAAAAACCACTCTGGCCATCCTGGCATCTTTTGAGATGAACTATCTTGTGAATCATCCTAAAAACTCTTCCACTTAAATAAAGAAAGAGCACTATGACTTCGGTTTGTGTTCTGCCAACAAGAATAAAAAACCACAGATCAAAACAGGCTGTGAAAGGATTTCAGCCACCTCCCAAAGTAGGGGAAAAAGGTCTTACAAAGCTCGAGAACGCCAAGATGTTTTTATTGATTTAAAATTCCAATAGAATGAATATGTTTTATCTAAATAGTTTATCACACAACTGAAACATTGAATTATTTTTTTCAGAAATAGAGTTAAATACATCAATCTAGTTACAAATTCTAATATAAAGAGTACAAAATATAATGTTATAAATTGTATTTAAAAAAGAAATACAAATTCTATGGTCTTTTGCATTTTACTGCCTCAAAGTATAATCAGCAAAATTCATGAAGAATGAACACTCCCCCTGCGTCACTGCACAGGCGGCCACGGTGTGCACACAGCGCGGAAAGCCCTAGCCTGTCGTTGTTTCTCTGTCTTCGCTCAGTAAGTAGAATGTTCTACGACGAGAACTCAGGAAAGCTAAAAGCAGTATAGCAACACATGCACTTCAGACATGGAGACGATCCCAGAGAGGAAAGGGACAGCTGTACAAATGTGGTCCTCCTTTGTGTACATTTCTGAAAACTCTCGGGGTTTGGGAGTGGTAATTCGTCTTGTTTTCATGAAGGAATGTGGGTGAAGAGAAGGTGGCCATGAAAATCCGGGAGGTGCACTGTCTTCCTGGCACAGACTAAGAATAGCTGTCATTTTCTGTGACACAGAAGACACTCGTCCCCTGAGCTGCACTTTCTCTCCGTGGAAAGAATGTGCAGCTGCCCAGACCAGCACCATAAAGAGGCGAATCCTAGCACCTGCTGCATCCACGACCCACCTTAAGGAGTGCGGAGTCCCTAGCCTACCAGTGCATGTGCCTTTACAGAGATGTTTCTAGAACGTCACAGAACCTGGGGCAGAGTGGCCAAACATAAGCACGGCTCTTGTGTGACATACTTGGCAAAATCACCCTTCCTTTAGCTTACCAAGTGGCCATATGGAATTCCCAGTGCAATTTTTATGAAAACCTTCTTTTCAGGAAACCAGTGTCTTCCTTGGTTTAAAAAATAAATAACTATTGGGGGAACCTCTTCAAGCATTCCATACTTTTCAAAACAAAAAAGGCAAAATCCTCTTGGCTTGAAAATCGGTATTTTTTTTTGACCAAGGTGGAATTTATGCATCTAAGATTGCCATAAGACCTCCCAGGCAGAAAGTGACAGCTCAGTGGACGATTTCCCAGAGAAGATGCCGAACAGCTGATGTGTCAGAGAATTTAAATGTTCATTCTTCGAATTAAGGAATATGAGTGAATAACCTGAAAGATTTCTACAAGCTCATTATTTGTGCATTACTTGAATTCAGTGATGAGTAGGAGACGTGAGCGGAGTGGAGAGGGTGAGGACAGCAGCCCCCCAGCAGGAGCGTAAGCCAGAGCAAGGTGGGGGCGGGGGAGATACACGGAGAAGCTGCAGTGGAGACAACCAAACCCTTTATTGTCTAAGTTACATTAGACGCCAACACTGTAAAAATCCCGTGAAGAATCAAGGAAACAGCAGATTGCGAGAGGTAGTGGAAAGTCTGTAACAGTCAGAAGGTGACTTACAGGAGAGTTCATGCGGAAATCACCATTCAGAAAAAGCAAATCAAAACATATTGGCTAAATAAATAAGGAAACACAAATCATTAAATACTATGGTCAAACGGACATAAACGCGTTAACAAACCAATACAATACTGATGATCGGGGGAAGAAAGGAACCACAGTCAGGCCCAAAAAAGCCCTGTCTTGGAGGGGGGGCATTCTTGGAGGGTCCCCTCCCGTCTGTTTAATTAAGCAAAAACTTGCTTTCTGAACTCTATGTAGCTCACGATCATTTAGATGGGCTGGGTCGCACACTCTGCAGCGGGGCTCCAGGAATGCAGCCCCTCTCCACCAGGCTCCCTGGAGAGGAGTCTCGGGAAGACCTCCCAGCTCTGCGTGCCGCTTCCGAAGCAGAAGAATGGACACGACGCCTCCGTGTCACTTTGGGTACAGAATTTCTTTTAATAACTAAAACACAGAGAAACAGACGGGACTTAATCACTAGCCCCTGTGCGTTCCTAAACGGTCACCGTTCACTTTCAGCCAAGAAACTAAAAGCTAGGAAATGCAGAAATTATCATTTGGGGAAGAAACTATCGAAATGAGCAAACATCAGTCAACAGAAAGGCATTCGGATTTCTAAGGTGGACAGAGGAATGTATCTGCAGCTTTGCTCAAAAGCCCTTTACAGAACAGTCAGTTACAGTCGCTCAACAGTGTCTGTAAGGACATTCCTACTTATGCCAATACGACAGGTCACTCTGGTACATACCTGGTGTAAGAATATCAAGAAAAAACAAGTAAAAAAATTAGAGATATACACACACATATATATATGTGTATATATGTATGTGTGTATATATGCACATATATGTATATATAAGCTAGCCAGTTACTTTGCATTGTTTGCAAGTGTTGCAAAGTAACTTGAACCGTCAAGTAATTTAATCTCAGTAACAAGGAGAATCCAGAACCAAACATTAACTAATATCAACAACAACAATAATATAATAACTCAACAAATCATTAGAACAAGAAAACCACACTTTAGGGTGTGTGTGTGTGTTTGTGTGTGCGTGTGTGTGTGTGTGTGTGTGTTTAAATACATCTTTGTATCAGAAGCCCATTTTCTACAAAACCTGCGCTAATCCATTACTGCATTAAGTAAACTGTTGCTCTCACCAGTATTAAAGGTTAGGATAATTTCTGTACATGTAAAATTATTGCTTTTTTGAAAAATATATTTAGCATGCTCCTTTTAATCCATTTCCTGCCTTTACAAAATTTCACAATTAAAAAAAACCTAGTAAAGCTCTTGCAAAAAATTTCACAGAACATTTTCATTCAAGGCAGCAGTAACTTTTGATAATGCATAAAATCATATGTGCAAAAATCTGAAACTCTCAGAAAGGTTACCATCACACATAGTGTCACGGTGCTAGGAAAAGGAAATATTTATATCTGTGGGGTACACTTTTCACTGCGTACAATGCAAGGCTCACGGTCCTTCATCACGGTCTTAACCCCCCACAAAAGCTTGCATTTGTGTGACTGAGGAAGAGGTATATATAGCCACCCACACCCAGGGGCCTGGGGACCTCCACGCTCTGGGAACAAGGTGTTCATCCTGTGGAGGGCACCAGGCCCACGGAGGAAACATACCTGCTTGCTGGGTGGTGCAGGGAGAGAGGGTAGGAGGGAGGGCAGAAGGTTCCAGAGCCCCAGCACCCTGGTGACCTGGGGCCCCCAAACCCGCCCAGGGGTTTTGCTGCCGTGACTGACAAGGGGCCAGACTGGGAGGGTGCAGTAGCCAGGTAACGTGTTAAGACGGGCAGTCTTCCTTTGTGAGCAGTTTGCAGAATGTAGCCCTGTTACAAAAGGTCCTGAGAATAATCAGAGAAGCCTGCTTTTCTTAGTGTTCTACTAGCGCTCTTCCCGAAGCACAGCATAAGCACTCCCACAGCCGAGCTGCCTCTGCCGATCCACTAGGCACACATGGCACCAAGGACGGATGGTGCACCTGGGGAACGCAGCAGGCTCCCGAGGGGACAGGGACGCCATCGAACCATGGACTAGTTAGGATCTGTCACCAGCCCTACCGCGCCAAGCCTGGTTTGCACAGCACCTGAGCCACCTTCTTCCTGTCTTCCATTCACTCACACACCCACTGCGACAGGAGGGGCCAGAGTAGAAGACTCGCAGGCTGGGCGCCACCACATGTGTCCCCACAGCCCCCGGCAGTCCCGCGGCCGGGGCAGCTTCCGTCACCGTGCTGAGCGGTGCACTCTGTCCAGTACACGCAAGAATCTTTTCCAGTGTCTCGAACTTGTCTTCAACAACACAGATGCCCGGGACTCCTGCTGTGCCTGCCAACACCACTGTTTATTAGAAGGAAATACAGGACTCTGGGTGACGAGCACATAAATGCATACAGAGTATCTACATGAAATTCTAGAGCATAGCATCTTCATTTACTTCTAAACGTTCGACAAGGAGAGGCCTCGCCCGTCACGCTCGCTCCACGCCAGCACAGCAGCTCCGGGACTGGACGCGTTGGGTCAGGAGTGCTCCAGCTGGTTCACAGGGCGGTCAGGGTCACTGCTGGGACCTCCAGGAGGGGCTGCTCGTGGCTGTCACAGGGCACCGGGGTGTGCTGGAAACGAGTGTCTAGGTTCCCTTTCTGAGAGGCACTGTCTGGATGGTGTCTGTGTTAGCATGGTCTCTCCCCTGGAGGAGAAAAGGAGACAACAGAAAAGCTCATTTCTGCCATTTGGTTTCCATGTGCATTTTTCCTATTAATTTGCTCAACACCCAAGAACACAAACAATAACCTTCACAGAGCAACCTAGTCGGGTCGGCAAAGACGCCTGACTTTAGCTGTAACTGACTGTACACAAGCATGGGCCTTTCTCATATGACTTCCGGCCTCACTGAGGCAGCTTTTACACAACCACCTCCCATCATTCAGAGGACGATCAGACTCCTCTCACGGTTTCCCTTCTAAGAACGGCAAATAATCCTGTCTGAACCAGCTCTGGAGAAAAGGCTCAAGAGATGGCAAGGCAGGCTTGGGGCGGAATCCAGAAAGCAAAACTGTAGTGCCAAGTGGGTTTGCAGGTGGATGACAGTGCCAAAACAAGGCTGAATTTGGGGGCCAAACCAAGAAAAGCACAGGTCTCACACAGTCCGTCAGAACCTGAGCGCACGTTCTCCAGTTTCCATAACTAATCACCATGTTAGGGGAATAGAAGGGGCATTCTGAAGTCAAGCGAGCTGCAGGATGACAATGAGAATAAATGTGAGCCCGCAGCTTTTAGAGAGCGCTTACAAAGGGCACTTGAAACGTCGTTGTTTGAACAATGGAGTTTACAGTCTGAGGACAAAACAACAGGCGAGATTAATCTTACTGAACGGCGTTAACCTTCAGCAGAAGTCTTGATGAAGTGAGACCGACCACTCAAAATTAACATGCACACATAAAACAGAGCCTCCATGGAAAATTCTAGCTGGTTTCCAGCCATGCCTCTAGAAGCCCGTTATGGGGGGCCAGGGGTCTCTGGTTGACAGAACGAATTATGTGCTTTGCATTCATTACTAGTTTCAGAACATTCCTATTTGAAACTAGCCCTGCCTTCATGACAGCTACCAGACCTACTGGTGGACAGACATCCAGTGAACCTCAGAACAACCATCAACAAAACTCTCTGGGGGCTGGGGCTCGGCACAGTGGTATAGACAGCAGTTTATCTGAAATGTAGGAGGCAGTAACTGCATGAGAAATGTGAGAAAACTTCGTTAAGCAGGTAGTAAACTTCTGCAGTAAACTGAGAAAGGGGTTTTCCATTTTTGCACAGTGACATCACGCCATGGAGAATGATCAGGAATAGGGCTCTCTCAGAACTGGTTCTAGATACGATCAAGGAAGGGAAAAGTCTTTGAGTTTACATGAGCTATTGTTAGTTGTTAGGTGGCTGGCCTTGGACGTCTGTAGGACGCAAGTGTCCGTACCAAGCAGGCTGCCCGGTGCTTTCACGAAGTGTGCAGAAAATGAGCATGAGCATGTGTTGCTGTGTGTGTAGATTCCGTATACACAACACGATTACACCCCCAGGTATTCACCTGGGCTTCTCTTCCTTTGGACCAGGAAACATACTTGCACTTGGCAGAGTAAAAATGACCATGAGAGAGGTAACGGGAACATGGCTCTCTCCACAGAGGACTGACGATCTAAACTGCAGGACGCAGAAACTTTTAGACACATCTATTTTAGAAGGACTAGAAAATCTGGATAACCTGAATAACACGGGTGTTCAATTTAGTCCGTGAATCTAGACACGTAGGTGCCTACTTTCTCCTTACAACTGAAGGGTTGTGTTCAAACAGCATCCCATTTTTGAAGAGGGTCATTTTCACTTGCTCCATGGTGACCAGCATTCATTACTGGGCACAGGATGTGTAAGAAAGGAAGGAGGCTGATCTGAGAAACCAGGAGGGGAAAGTGCAGCTATGGAACAAAGGAGTCATAGAAACACGTAAATTAACTGGAGACATGATATTTGGAACATACACACACGTTGTTGTTTTCCTCATACAAAGTAAGAGTCATCAGAAAATGAGAAGCTTTTAGAAAATCTGGCTTCTCTTTTTTGCAGCTGTGTGAATAGTGGGCTTTTCAGTAATGCGGAAGAAATATTATCTTTCTCTAAGGCATTTTAATGTTGTGAGGATGGATATCGACTTCTGGAGCATCACGAGGTCTGCTCTTCCCTCTTCTGTCTTTATAAGGAAGGAAATCTGTCTGTGCTCATGTGTGGGGGTCGATGGCACATACACAAGAGAAACCTGCCCCCGGGGACACACAGGGACCCCGTAGCCTTCAGAGGGCGGTCAGTCCCTGGAGCAGGGCTTGCATCAGGCACACGTGGGATGATGTCACTGCGTCGTGATGCCACACATCACACCTACTGAGCACGGCCTTCACCCGAGTAGCCACAGCAACCGGGGCTCAGGTTAACGTGGCTCATTCTGGATAAGTCACTGTAATCATGAATTTCGGTAGCACGTTATACTTAGAGAAAAATGGGAAATGCACTGTAAGACGTTGGCTTAATAAGACAAATGAGCTGAATTTTGAAATCTGCTCTGTGATGCTGAGAACGTAGAAAGTTTTGAAAAGAGATTGTGTGTACGTCCAAATACACCAACCTACGTGATTCCCCATCATTGGCATTATAACTCACATTGCTAAAAACGAGACAAATTAGGTTGCCATAGGTTTTCTCATTTCCTGCTATTTTGATTAATGGAATTATTTCTCCAGCTTAACTGTTTTAAAACAACATTTAGAATAATAAGAAATAAACTATTAATCATAGTCTTTAAATTTTTGCGAGGAATCTATAAACAAATCAAAACTCTAGTTTTCCTATTTTAGCAAAAGTCGGTCTGGTCTTTTAAATCCTAAAACCAGGAGGTTTGGGGAAAGAGAAGGTTAATTTTTCTTGCTTTTAAACTTTAATTTCCTTTTTTTCAATTGAAGTTTGTTGGGGTGACAATGGTTAGTAAAGTTACATAGGTTTCAAGTGTACAATTCTGTAATATATCATCTAATTTCTAATGTTTAACAACCATATAATGGAAAAAACAATTTCTAAGTGACAATGACAACACGCATGAACTCCTCCTGGCGTTCAGACCTCTGCTTGGAATCTGAGCTTCCCTATGACCAGACTCACCTTCCTACTCTGTTTCCCCAAAAATAAGACCTAGCCGGCCAATCAGCTCTAATGCGTCTTTTGGAGCAAAAATTAATATAAGACGCGGTCTTATATTATATTATAGTAAAATAAGACTGGGTCTTACATTAATTTTTGCTCCAAAAGACACATTAGAGCTGATGGTCTGGCTAGGTCCTATTTTCGGGGAAACACGGTCGCACACAAACGAGAGCCTTTATTCCCTAGAGCTGGAAGCACTATCCCCACAGCTGTGGATGCTTCAGTCGGAAAGACAGCCCCAACCCTTTCAGCATAAATGCGAAAGAATGAGCCGCCAAGAGCACAGCGAGTGTGACCATGAGCCGCCCTTTGGAAACGCTGTGTTTAATCCACTAACTTTCTCTCCATTCCCCTTCCTCACTGCCTATCAGAGACACGTGCGTTGAAGAAATGACTGCTTCTGGGATCTCCTACATTAAGTGCATGTTTGTAACACAGAAAAGGCTTGACCGGCGTCTGTAAAGAGATTGCTACCAATAACACATCAAAAGGAAATTACTCTGTTCCTCCTCAAAGCTCACGTTCCTCCTGACCTACCTGACTTAAAGCAATGTCTGCATGTGGACCTTGGCCTGATGCCCGCGGAACGGACTCACTGACATACAGGGCGTATTATGATGCTAGAATGATCCAACACAGAACATTAAAATATTAACATGGCAAAGCAGGGCAGGTATACACGGAAAGGTGATGTCTGTCCAGCAATGTGGGGTCTCCTGAGCGGAGAGCAGCACAGCAGGAAACCTCGGCTAAGCTGATCACACTTCCCAAACACATCGTTCTCCGTATCCTGTCTTTAAGGAACAACCAGCCAACAGTCAGAAAAACAAGCCAAGCCCAAACCACAGTGCAAGCACACTGCCGGGTTCCGACAGAGCTGGAAGACACCCACTTCAGAAAAGAGCCGTGAAGGTTAGCTCCCTAGCACAACCTGCTAGCCAGCTATCGGGGACGGGTGGGTGGACACAGGCGTAAATGTGTCCATGTGCACCTTTACACGCGTGTACACCACACAACTGCTCACCCTGTGCCTGAGCTTCCACTGGCTATTAAGGACGATGGTTCACTTTTAGAGAAAATGACAACAGCTAACTTACTGCGTGCCAGGCATGGCCCACTTTCCATTTTAATTTTCACAGCAAGAACACAGGAAGTGCTGCTGCTGTGACTATTTTATAGATGCGACTCAAGCGAAGTTAACAAGCCTAAGGCAGAGAGTCCAAGTCAGCGCCGTCCACTCAGTGACGCAGTCTCACAACCACGTGTGTTATCTCGGTCTCGGAACAGCACCAGCTGAGCTTGAGAGAACGTAAATGTCAGTCGGTAGCTACGAAATACAGGTCTTTTCCTCCAGGATCATTCTTCTCCACTTCAAACCCTTATATAACCTGCCTGTTGCACATTAACCTGCCCACTTGGATCCCCAAGAGGCATGTTGAACGTGATGGGGAAGTGGTTTTGTCCTCCCCCGGCCACGTTCCGGGCTCGGGGAATGGGGCCTCCTGGGAGCCGTCGACTGGAGCCGGAACCTGGGGTTGACTGACGCCTTCCCTTTCTTCACATCCCACATCCGTCCCCATGTTCTGCCACGTGGCCAACATCTCCACACCGTCTGCTCCTCCCCAGCCCCACCATAACGTGGGCCACCTCTGTTGTCACTGGGTCCCCAAGCACCTCCGAAGCTGTGCTCAGCCAACTCCAGCGGCATCCATTTCAACAGAGTCCAACCTGATGCTGCTTCTGGATACGACACCGAAGGTGTCATCCCTGGCTCAGGGCGCTCCACTGCGCTGGGGAGGAAACTCCCCCGTCCTCGCAAAGGTGTCGGGGCCTGGGTGTCCCCCAGGCTCGTGCCCCTGTTCCCCGCCCACCTGCTCCAGCTCTCCCTCCTCTTTATATGGTTCCTGCAACAAAACATGCCCTTCCAGTTCCAGACGGGCTCCCTGCCCCCCAGCACAGCCTTCCAGACACCCCAGGGCCTTGTCCTCCACTGTTTTCTTGTCTAAACCACCCACCGGCCTTAAAAACCATAAAAGCAGGAAAAATATTGACTGTTGTCTCCCCAGTACCTTGACTGTCACCCCAATGTTATAGAGCCTGGCACACTGTAGGTGCTCAGTTAACGAGTGTAAAACTGAATTCCCAAACATAGTTTCACTTACATAACTCAGCATCTGGTATGTCTACCTGTCAAAGCCCATCACCTTTAGGTGTCACAGTGAATAACTTCTGCACGAATACACAGGACACTGAACTGCGTGATTAAAAAATAAAAACCCGTGAGCCATGCTTCCAAAGCCCACAGGAAAAGAATCCGATTTAAATTCTCATTAGGGAGTGTTGGTACAGCCCACTCAACGTGGAGAAGAACCTGACTGATGAGTATAGGGAGTCCTGTTCTAGACTCAAGTGACATAAATAGCTACAGAATCGTTCCAGGAACCCACAGTGTACCCCAAATCTAACAGAGCAGCCGTGACGTTTGTCAGCATGGAGAACTACGGGATAAGAACGGACATCAAGATGTAAACCCCTGCCTGTTGTTGCGGTGTTGTTCAGTCATCCGGGCAGACACATTCCGCACGAATACTTCAATTCCAAAGGATGTTAAGGAGAACGGACTTTCCTTAGAGAACGGAAGATGCACTGATTAACCAACACAAGCCACTTTAAATGTAAAGGAGGACAAAAAGTACTATCAGAGGCCATGGTCTCGAATACAGACTTAAACAAACTGGCCGCCCTGATGTAAGAGGCATATAAGCCCAGCTCAGTCTTCCGGTCACGGCCTGAACAACCGTAGTGGTGACACCGAGGGCTTTGCACCGAGAGTAACAGTTACTCAGCCGCCGTACGCTGGAAACCAAGAGGTTAGCTGGTAGTGAGTACAAAGCCTCAGAACTCCAGTTTACATGGAACAAGGCAACAATACAAATACACCTTTGTCTACCACCATCAAGGGTAACACTGTTACGAATCCCCAGCGTGACTACAGGCAACCCAGAAAAAACTGCAAACACAGCCTCAGTGGCTTGCTTTGTTGATGTACTTCTCCCTCCGACAGAAGCATTTTAAAGAGGCTGAGGCAGAATTAATATGCAGCAAATAAACTGATGTGTGTTCCCGGAGAAATCTCACTGAGTTATTCATAGATGTGCCTGGCGCTCCTGCCCCTGTCAAACACTCATCAAAAAGCCACGTCTTAGGTGGATTTAATGGGTCGCCTGTGCACGCAGGAACCCTCTGGATTGACTCCAGTTGTAATCTCAATATGTAATTCTCCAATTATGGCATGACCTTGCTGTGACTACATCCCACAAACACATCAGTGGCTCTTGTCACAGGAGGGTTTGATTTCTGTTAAAAAGGAGAGTGCTACCTAATTCCAGCGGAGGTCACACATGTTCGGAAATCTTTTAATTCAGCATTCAGTGAGCTGTTATTTACTTCATGAAATGTCACAGCATCATGAAATAACTGCATTACATTCTAAAAGTATGGGTTTTGTTAAGAGAGAGAAGTCACTAGAAACGGTAACAAACGGCAGGCATTTTGTCGATGATATATGAGGAAAGGCTTTTACCAACAAATGGGAATTGTAAAACTGCAATAAAAAACAAAGAGGAAATCCCTGATCGGGGACTCTCCACCCTAGGGCCAGTTCCCTCATTAATTCGAGGTAGGCCCTCGGTAAAGCCATGTCACATCTCTTACCATTCTCTTCTGGTGAAAGAGACTGGAAGGAAGCTTGAGGTACCTCTGACGTCCCAATAACCGTCACCATCATCGACAAGCATGCACCCACCGATAGTCATGTCGGCTAGCGCAGGGCACGCTACCTCAGTGACCACCTGACACGGGCGTGGATGTTTACCCTGGTGGCAAAGAAACTCCTCTTCATTTACAAAGGGAAACAGCTGCAGTTACAGAATGTTCTAAGGCAACCGGCGAGAAGGCAAGAACATTGTACCAAAAATGCTTGTGGGAGAAGGAGAAGTTGGCGTGGCATTCTGCAGGAGGGACAGAAAGGAAGGAGGCTGCAAAGCATGGCTCTCGGCGCACCTACGATGGTGTGTGCTTCCTGCTCTAGAACAGTGCGCTGAATGCCAGGCCCTCATATCCAAGAGCCCTGCCGTGCAGCCTGGACACTGAACAGTCACGTACAAAGGCCACTCGTCCACGGTGATTACTACGCACTGCGTGTGCACAAACGGGTGCTTTTATGCATCGTGGCCGTGCAGCCTGGACACTGAACAGTCACGTACAAAGGCCACTCGTCCACGGTGATTACTACGCACTGCGTGTGTACAAACGGGTGCTTTTATGCATCGTGGCCATGCAGCCTGGACACTGAACAGTCACGTACAAAGGCCACTCGTCCACGGTGATTACTACGCACTGCGTGTGCACAAACGGGTGCTTTTATGCATCGTGGCCGTGCAGCCTGGACACTGAACAGTCACGTACAAAGGCCACTCGTCCACGGTGATTACTACGCACTGCGTGTGCACAAACGGGTGCTTTTATGCATCGTGGCCATGCAGCCTGGACACTGAACAGTCACGTACAAAGGCCACTCGTCCACGGTGATTACTACGCACTGCGTGTGCACAAACGGGTGCTTTTATGCATCGTGGCCATGCAGCCTGGACACTGAACAGTCACGTACAAAGGCCACTCGTCCACGGCGATTACTACGCACTGCGTGTGCACACACGGGTGCTTTTATGCATCGTGGCCATGCAGCCTGGACACTGAACAGTCACGTACAAAGGCCACTCGTCCACGGTGATTACTACGCACTGCGTGTGCACAAACGGGTGCTTTTATGCATCGTGGCCATGCAGCCTGGACACTGAACAGTCACGTACAAAGGCCACTCGTCCACGGTGATTACTACGCACTGCGTGTGCACAAACGGGTGCTTTTATGCATCGTGGCCATGCAGCCTGGACACTGAACAGTCACGTACAAAGGCCACTCGTCCACGGTGATTACTACGCACTGCGTGTGTACAAACGGGTGCTTTTATGCATCGTGGCCATGCGCCTGGAAGCGGCGTGCCAAGGACCCAGCCGTGAAACATCAAACTCCGCGAACATTTCTTAGGGAGCAATACAAACTCTGGGCTGAAGAAAGGGGATGAGGCATAATTTCTTCTCAAGGAAACTGAGATGCAAAAACACCTCGGGTGAAAAGCAGGACTAGTGTGTTAAGGCACCACCAGTCTCTACCACTTCCCTTGCCCCCAGCAGGACCGAAAACAGCTACAAGTCCTGGGTCAGGTGACCTGCCGTGTCTCTCGGTCACCTACAGCTGTCCCAAAGGCCGGGCTCTAACACAGCCCGTGAAGGTATCTGCAGACGTGGGGGAAGCACCTTCATACGAACCCAAAACCTCCAACCAGCCGGAAGACCTACTTGTTTGGGGGTGTCTGTGGAGGAGGCGTGGACGTCCGCACCTCGGAGACCGTTGGACTCAAACACCACTGTGGGAACAAGGGGAGCGTTAGCAACCGACGTGCGTGTCCTCCGATGCCCCGCTTCACGGGCCGTTACAGATAAAGCACTTGCACGAAAAAGATGCCAGCGTCAGCCTGTGGCTGGTAAATACCAATTTACCGGCACACTTACTGGAAGGCGCTGTGACAGAGCTGCCTGGGGCCACTGCCCTTTTTAATTCCAACTTCCTGCTGAAGAAAGCTGTCACTGACAACAGTAATTATCAGTGTGTGTATAAAGGGCCCGTCCTCCCGCATTCCTTGCCATTTGGCCCCTGTCATTTTGCATCAGACTGGCTTATGCATGACCCTTCCCACTTGGAGAAGGAGCCCTCCAGCCTCTGTTCTGCCTGGGTCCATGCAGGTCACAGGCTCAGCTCTCAGCCTGATACGGTCTCAGGCAGCATGTTACAAAGAGGCCAGCGACTGCGCATCCATCACTGACCGGTCCGAGGGGTCTGGGTGGACAGCAGGGCCAGTGGGGGAAACCGAGCCGCGCGTCTGCCTGAATGGGCTGTGATGCCGGTATGTGCAGCTGGCAGCACAGCTCATTAGCATATTCACTTCTGAGCAGTCTACTCTAATTAAAACGGAACATTTGCAAACAGGCTTATCTCAAATCAAACTACGTGGCACTGGATGCAAAGAGAAAACCATTTCAGGGGCTGGATGAACAGTCTGGCGTCTAATCACAGAAGGGGGTGCGTCACCCCTCAGCTCATAGGGCCTGAGGTCTCAGTATGTCAGCGACTGTGGAGAATGAAACCACCCGCAGAAGAGGCCCCACACCCCGTGCCCCTGGGTACCCGGACAGTCAGAGGACCAGGGACCAAGGGCAGGCAGTACCTGAGTGTGCCCGCATGTGGGCCCGGAGGTGGCTGGGCTGGTGGAAGCACTTCCCACACTCCATGCAGACGAAGTCTCCTTGGCGGGCCTGTGTCCGGAGTGTCCCTGGGTGGTGGTGGCCGTCGGGTGCAGGTGGGGGAAGGAGGAGAGAGGAAAGCATCATTAGCCTGTGTGATGTGTCGTGATGGGCGGCACCTTCAGGCCGTAGGTGACAACTGCCAGCCTTCCTCCAGGCTCTGCTGACAGCCCAGGCACAGGCAGGGCCGCCAGCGAGCATAAATTATAAGGAATTAAAACCGGCTCCCACAACGGCCCACCCCAGCGGTTGTCAGGTGTGCGGGGCTCTGAGCAGCTGGATGCTCGCCCAGCCATCGCGGGCTCTGTCAGCGGCACGTCAGGCACATCGGAAGGACACAGGGCCCAGACCAGGGGCGGGGACGTGGAACCAGCAGGGCTGCGCCTCTGTCACTCACCACGATGCTGGGCCAGAAGCTAGGGGGCTGAGCCATCAACACCCCGCCCACCAGGCCCCTGGCTGTGCGGCCCATGCTGTCCCCGGGGAACCCAAGGGGACAGCTGGGAATGAGGCCCAGCTTCCCACACTGGCCTCACGTTCCCTTCTGACCCTAACTGACGCTCAGCCTTTGTTGGAACAGGGCCGCAGCGCACGCCGACTGGTCTGCCTGCCTTCTCTGTGTCTGGGAGTCTCTCTGAAGAAAAGGCTGCTTTTTCATGGAATGGTAGCCCCACAGACACTTCCCTGAGCCTGACTTCCACAGGTTGGCTCAATGGTAACGCCGCTCACTGGGAAAACAGGGAACAAAAATACGAACTAGAAAACGGCACCGCGGCAGCAACACGATGCTCACTGGGCTGCCTGCCATCCCTGAACCGAAAGTCTGACACTGGAATGCAAAGGGCAGCGAGAGGATGACAGAGGGTCTCAGTCACATTAACTGAAACCGAAGCAAGATGCTGCTCCTTGTCCTCATTCAGAGGCCTCAACAGGCAAAACCAGTATCACACATTCTTACATTACAGACCATGTTCATGGAGATCAAGCAAAGAAAGGCACGAACCACAGGGCAGAGCGCGTCAGAACCGTCACGTGACAAATCATGCCCGTGAGCCTCAGAGAAACTTACGAAGTTGCCCACAAGGTTCTCGATTTCCCACGGCCTCGTTCAGGTACAAAAAGACTAGGACACATTTTAACCGCTCCTCGCCCCCCGTCATGCGTGGGACACCGCTTACTAATGGTGACAGAGTGCCCCATTCACTGCAAAGCATGAAAACCAGGGCTCAGCCAGTAGCTTCAGGGACCGGCCTGTGTGCCTCCTCCTTGGAAGTTTTAACGGAGCAAGTTGGGGGAGGAAAAGCGTAGGAGAGCTGCGCCTACCCATCCCTGCATCCTGGGCCCAAGTGGGGCTGGAGGTTGCTGCGGGTGCCACACGCCCAGTCGGAGCTCTAAGTACACATCTGGTGTGCATGTCTCCACTGTCGGCTCTGTTGAGAGCTAACTAACATGTCTTTCAAGAGCACCATTCCTTCCTCGTATTTTGGTCTAGGAACATCTGAACTTCAAAGCAATTTGTTCCCCACTCCTTTTCATTGTCAGCACACGCCAGCGGGACACCTATGGGGCATTGAGAACCCTGTGCTTGTCTGGGCTTTCCGAACAACAGCCTGACTGCATCTCAACGTAGAGCCTCCCTGTGGATATGCAGAACACCAGTTAGCGATGGTGGCAGATGACACGGCACTGTGCCTAACACACACAATATTCAAAAACTACGTCACTATAATACTTTTCCTAAGTCATGCCTATCCAAGCTAGCAGCAGAAAAAACACAGCACTTTCACTCACCCAGTCTTATTTCCTTGCATTAAGTATACACCAATGCGTATGCACACACACAAGTGCACACACGCACACATGCACACACACAGTTTTCCCATGCATTTTACCATGCCATTTTCTCTTTACTTTTTAAAGAAAGGACCCGTGCCCTTTATGGTCAATAATATTATGCCAAAGCTACTCCAAAATTCTGAGTTAATTAAAAAGGTTGCAAACTTCATTTGAATTGAAGACTACCTGGTGAGCAAACAGCTCTGACACTCTGACCTAGAAACTCAAGGTGTATGTAGAAAGTGGACTCAAAAGTGAGGAAGAGGCCAGGCCAACCTTCCAGAGGCACATCAGACTCTTCTTTGAAAAGATCCTACAAAGAGTCTGAAAAGACTCAAACAAAAGAAGTACAAATCTTTCATCACCGTCGTACTGTGTCCTGGGTATAAGTAATTCTTTGAGTCCCAGTAAGAAAGAACTGATATATTATTCTATCTAGCAGTATCCTATCCTATTACCTTTAATTTTTTATTCTAAAATTCATATTATCACATAATATAGGCTGACTACAAAGTCTGCAAACACAGATGATTTATTATTTTATTACTGCTCTACCAACAAACCATTTATATCATATGCAAATGTTTGCAGACTTGGTAGCCACACTGTCACAGGGTTACAGAAAATGTAGCGCTTTTCAAAGGGTTAATCGGTGAGCCCCTAAGTGAAGCGACAGAGGTCACTTCCACGTGAATCTTTCCTCTTCTGGCAGCGTTTCCAGATTTATTTCTACACAAACATCATTCAGTCAAAACGCATGTCGGGGAAAGGTCCCTGAGAATTGTCTTAACTTCTGAAAAACCTGATGTCTCAGAGGCATCGGCTGACAGCAAAGTCCTCTGTTTGAAAGGAAAACATCCACAGATGACAACACAGAGCCTCACTTCAAGCTCCTATGATGCTATAGACACAATATGTAGCCCTTCCTTTGGGAGAGTCTCTTCCGGTATTTCTGTTCCCAACTGCAAGGTGGTGCAAGGTGGTGCTATAGCAACACGCTGGCTCAGTGACCTGCATGAGAAGGGGTGACCTTCACTCCGCAGATGACACCCCACTACGAGAGAGAGCGAACGCGGCAGACAAAATAAGATCCAAGAAGTGCTGACAGACTCGTAGGGTAAAGTCCAAGAGATTATTTTGAATAGCAGTGAATTAAGTAAGATTCTAGATTCGTGATGCAAAACTCGAGTGTCCAGGTGCTCAGCAAGAACAGGCGCCCAGCAACCCACGGGAAACAAAAACCTCAGTCACAAGACGGTGCAGATCCGTGGCTGCACACGCTTCCTAAAATGCAGTCACAGAACTCTCTCCATGACAAGAAACAAATCCTCCGATCACCTCTCAAACACACAGTCAGACCACATCAAGGCTGCCTCACTTCCCTCCAGATACAACACTTTAAAAGCGTCATAAACCCTCAAAGGAGAAAAGAACCAGTGACGGCCCTGGAGGCCAGGTAGAGATCCATACAGGCAGGAGAGCTTCAGCAGGAGGGCAGCCAGGAAAGGCTCAAGGGACTGTCCTGTGGGAGAACTCGGCTGGTTCTGAATGGCCCCCAAGTTGGCACCAGCAGCCACACGCAAGTCCAGCGGAGGGAACGGCCTCTGGGGAGCGGGTCTCCCCTCATTGAGCCTCGGATCAAACAGTATGGCCTCTGCACAGGCTCGCCAATGCGAGCTTTAATCAAGCTGCCCTCAGTCCCTCCCTAAACGTGGAGACTGTGATCCTGAAACTGCACAGTGGTATAGAGCAGCCAAAAAGTTTAAAGCATTTCCCCCAAGAAATCCTCATCAGTGAACGGAAATACCACAAATGGGGTTAGACCTCACCATATTTCAGTGTGTACACTAGAACCGGAAATATCCAAGAGCACAAATGCTTTATGGACAACTGAGCACTATTCCCTTTTAAAAATAAATATTTAACCTCTCCTTTTAAAAAAAGCCTTAGAACCATTCATTTTTAAAAAAATTTAAAGACAAGGAAAACATCTCAGGCTACTTTGTATTTCAATCTCCATCATGTGAAATTCTCAAAACCTTAGCCTCAAACTGTCTTCTATTTTTTGGGGGGAACTAAAACACAAAAACACGGGCCACAGGGAAGACCAAAGAGCCTTTAAAAGAGGGGGTGATGTCCCCTAGGTGTGAACTAGCAGGTTTAGGTCTGTGTAGTCCGTGCACGTTATAAGGATGTAACCAGCTAAACTCCAGTTTACTGGGTGGGAGCCATTAAAACACAGGTGCAAAATGTCTAGTTCACTCGCTGGAAGGGTGGAATCACAGGGAAGGACTGCACAGACAGGTGACAGTCACCAGGGGCACAGGTGCCGACTGACACTCACCTGTCCTCTCGTGTCTAAAACGTCCTGGCTTTAGAGCTCAAGAAAACCCATTTCTAAAGAACTGAGGCTGGCATCAGATCCAAAAGGCCAACCACTAGACTCTATTCCATTTCCTAGCAAATAATCTGCATGATTAGAAAATATGGCTGCAACTGTAGAACTGCAATCTGAAAAAGTGAGAACACTGGGCTGCATAGTAGCCGCGTTTCACCAGCTACCGAGGGCCGTCTGCCCACATACAGCCCCTGCACAGGACACCTGCGCAGAGAGAAGGGACGAGAACATTAAAGGGGACACACCGGTGCTCACTGCGTCACACGACCACCACGGCATGACGCCCCTCACAGCCTCTGGGCGTCCAGGCTCTCGGCTTCTTTCTGGAAAATTCACAGGAAGTGCTGGCTCTGAGCACGTGCCACAGGACTCAGTGCCCCTCAGCAGAGGGGCAGAGGTCAGCCTCAAGCAAGGACAGCACCGTCTCGGAGCCCGGGACACTGGCGTTTTCTCCTAGTCAAAAACCACCCTCGTTTTCCCCTCTAACGCTGACCCAGAGGCACCGTGTGTCACGCCCAGGTGGCCCAGGCACCTGTGGATCTGGGCAAGTGCCCAAGTCACAGGAAAATACCAGGAACTTAGTAAGAGACCGGCGCTGTGTGCCCGGACACCACACATGGTAGACTTTAGGTGCTCTCTGCTGACACGACATCCCCTGAACCCTGAACCTGTCCCGCAAAGTGCTTCCAGCTTCCTGGACTCTGAGGGACTGGACTCAAAGGTCACTGTGAACGGTGAGCTGCTTGAAGAAGGCACAGGTGCGTGCTGTCCAATTCTGTCCAAAGCCGGTTAGGACCGCTCACGCAGTGAAGGCAGACTACGCGCCGTGGGGCTTTCGTTTGTACGGGGTTTTAACGGGAAACACTCAGATTTCCCAGTGTGCTGGATGTTAAGTGACAGCGACCGTCAACTTACGGTCAAGGGCGTGGTCAGTGGAGGTGTGGAAACTGCTGGCAATGCCTCATTATTACTATTAGTTATCAATACTGCGGTAGTGGCAGGAAAGGAAGACTATGATTTAAGGTATATTTTTTCCAGAATCTTAGCACAAGTCAATTCCCCAAACTTTATATGGTACATTCATAGTCTGCAAAGCTTTGCTTACTAAGGGTGGCATACTGGTATTTTTTAAACTATATTTGTATGTATAAAAAAGAAAAACAGTAATCACTTCGAATGAACATGCCTTGTCTTTTTGAGAGACTAGGGACAATAAGCATGTACAGATCCTGTTTAAAATGACCAAGAAAATGAAGTGCCATCAAAGCTGCTGCTCCCGTCAGATGTCAGTGTGCCAGGGATGGAGCTGCATTCGTACAGGAGCGTCACCAGGGGAGCAGCCCTGAGGCCACAGGGCCAGGTGCCCGAGGACAGCAGGTGGAACTTGCCAGCAGCAGAATTAGGGGGAAACCGAGCTGGGGCGGGCAGGGTGACACCGACCGCTCTGGTCTGCCCTGGGACCACAGGTGAGGCACGGACCTCCTGAGGACAGGCTCCTGAGGGAGGGAGCCCAGTGAGGACGGCGGTGCCACGGTGCCCATGGCACCCACGCGGGCGGGCAGGCGGCCCGCACGGCTTACCTCTATGCTCCAGTGCAGGGCCGTTGGCACCCCAGCTCTGGTAGAGAGTAGCAAGGTCCTTGGGAATGTACGTCTTAAAGATACTGAGTACGTCCAGAGGCTTCTCGGGGCCCTCAGGTGTGGGTTCCTGCTTGACGGCCTGCAGGACAGATGGGGACTGCAGGGCAGCGTTCCCTCTGGAGCCCTGGCCGGCCTTGGTGGGGGGCTCTCGGGGAGGTAGAGCGGGGCCCCCGTCGCCTTTCACATGAGGCTGACCCTGAGGCTGAGGGCTGAATTTGGCTTTCAGTGGTTCCGGGGCACTGTGCTTATTTGGGGGGCCAAGGCTGGCCCCCGCCGGGGGCATGATATACTTGTCCCCCAGCCTGCTGGGGACTGGGGGCTGGGAGCCCGCTCGGGCGATGACCGTGGGCGTGGGGGTGGCACTTCTGCTGGACCCGCTGCCACCCGCTGTGGGTCCCGGTCTGCAGCCGGCCTCCTGCTTGGGCCTCGGCGGGGGCAGCTGGGCCAGGGCTCCCGGCTGCTCCGGGCCCTGGCTGTGTTTGGTCTGCCGAGGCCCCTCAGAACCGGCTGCCCAGAGCACACAGGGGCCCCCAGGATGGCCCTCCCTGCTCTTAGGTGTGCCAGTGGCCTTGGTCGTCCCACCCAGGGGCGAGGAAGTGCCTTTGAGCCCCGGTGCCCCTCCCGGCACCTGGGTGCGCGTGAACCGAGCGATAGGCAGAGGCTGGCACTCTTTGCCCCCGAGGGCGGGTGGGGGGCCCGTGCGTCCACTCCGGACAAGGAAAACCAAGTTGTTTCTGATGCTTTTATAGCCATTGGGCGGGATCCACGGTGGGGCCACAGAGCTGCAGCTGACCCGGTGCCAGATGCGCTCGTGCATCCACAAGACCTCAGGGTAGTAGGTCTCATGGCTGCAGTAAGGACACGGGTGGACGGCCAGTGCCGCCTGCAACGAGGACGCCAGCTCCCGGTGGCCGCGGTCATCCCGGGTCGACCGCTCACTGAGGTCCAGCGGGGTCAGTTCTGGGGCCGGCGCCCTTTTCCCCCCCCCAGAACGCTCCCTGTTGTGCAGGTCACATGGCTTCTCCTTCCGGGATGACAACTGTAGATCTGCTCTTTCCGGAAACGTCTGATCCGAATGCAAGGGGAAGTCTGCCGTGTCCCTGGGGCCGGGGACCTCCTGCCTGGGGTGGAACGCTGGCATCTTCAAATCCATAGAAAATCTGGGCTGCTCCGGCCTCTTGCAGCTCTGTCTGCCGCCGTCTCCGAGTAGGGACACACAGGCCGTGGTGTCTGCCCTGGGCCCAGCGCTGTCTTTTCCTGATGGGTTATTTCCAAGGGTGTGACTTTGGTCTCCATTGGAGAGCTCAGTCGGGGCTATGTCTTCGGAAAAGCAGCAGCGGTGTGGCTTTCCCCCTGGAGGATCAAATGTAAAACGTGAAGTTACCATTTCTCATCAGAACAGAACAGGGAACAGAACCCGGCACCGTGGCACGCACGCGGAGAGACATGTCCGCCTCTGAACTCACAGCGACTCTGAGGGGTCTGCTGGCGACAAAGCTCTGTGAAGAGCTGGTCAAACTGAAGGGTAACTGTGGTATTTTGGGTGGGGCTTCTTTTTCCAATGGATGAAAATGACTCGAGTGACTGCAGGGAGAATGAATCGGCTGCGTGTCTAGTTCCCTGCAGCTGCACAATCCCTAGTGAACAGAGGGTGACGGGTTCTCCCTAACACCAGGAAAGACTTCTTTGCAACAGCAGAAGGCTTCCCCTGACTTCAGAGAACCTCCTAAATTCAGGCACACCTGGGGCCCCTCTGGAGTTCCACAATCACCCCTGACCACGTTAAGGTCAGGAGGCGCAGAGAAGCTGACACGTGGTCCGCGGTCACACAAGGCAGGGCCAGAAACAGCTTACTGCGCCCAAGGGACCCCCGGCTGCCTCAGAAACCACCACCGATCAACTTGGCCTGATCCCCAAAGGGCCCCTATGACTCACTCTCAAAAGGTCCAACATTCAAGTCCAAAACCTGGACACCAAAAGTTTCCCTCGGAGGCGTTAGAGGAAAGGGGTGAATCAAGCCAGTCATCCCCACCCTTCCAGGCAGGATGCCCGAGAGAAACAGGGTACCTCTGAAGGGTCCTGCCGGAGGGCTTGTGCGAGAGAGATGGCCTGGGCACACAGAGTGCCTGCCCCCGGAGGGCTCGGGCTGAGGAGGGCCTCGTCTCTTCCCAGATGGATGCCACGTGCTGGTAAGACCACTGCCCGCCCGTGGGCTGTGCCCCTGACCTTCTCAGCCAAGGTTGTAAAGCCTCTGCAAAGTCAGACTAGACACAGCCAAGGGGGTTCAACAGGACCTAAGAAAAATTCCTGAGTTTGCACTGAGAGCCTTGAGTTATTTAAACCTAGAAGTCAAAATTCAGAAGGTGTACAAATGTCTCTGGGTCTCTTAAACCTTCCTCATCGATACACCCTGGAAAGAGGGCTGTCTTGTCCCGGCTGTGCCACTGAGGGATGAACAGAACGTGACGTGTTCTCTTGTGAGAAGGCCCAATACTGCTGGCTTTGAAATAAGATTTCTTTGGGAGATTTTAACATTCCCATGGAATGTCGGTATCTGTGTACCCAGAATGCTCTTTAAATACTTTCCAAATCTATTTTTCGCACTAAGACTCGGGAATCCCCGTCTATTCTGACGGGACCCTCAGGAACCCGCCAATCACACGAGGGAGTGCAGACAGAGGCTCGTTTCCAATTAGCAGGCAGGTAGTGAGCCTGGGCCCACTACCAAGCAGGGCCAGTATGCAGTGGTCAGCAGAATGGTGAGAAGATAAGGCAGGGGAGAAATACACTTTCCGACTCCTGCCGGCTCCAAAGCTAACATTGACGTGCAGTCAGGTCCACTCATCTGTCTCCAGCGGTGGCTGGTCTCCCTCAGAAGGCCCCGCTAGGGAACAGGCGTGTCACCTGCGACTGGAGGGGAATGACTTGGACGTTGATTAATTCAGTCTGACGCTCGCTATGTGAAATTCACTTTTAAATTTTCATAGAGAGCAGCATCCGGGGCTAGGGGACTGGTGTTTCCTGTACTAAAGGAATGTGGATTTGGGAAAACACAAGCCAAAGGCTGTTAGTGGAGCAGGGCCTGTGCAACCTGACACTGCACGTCCGTGGGGTTTGCGAAGCATCTGCCAAAGCCCCAAAGCGCCGCGTGCTCCCAAGGACTTTCAGACACCACAGCAGAAGAGCCAGTGCCTCTGACTAGACGCGGAGTAAGAAACTGAAAGCAAATGACATCACACCAAGTTATCCAGTCATCGTGGGCCGGGGGCAGGGCTGTTATCTGAGGAAACTGGGAAAAGACCGTGCTGTTTTCCAGTGTCCTTCTCACTCGGGGAGGACAGTTAACAAGGGGGCAGGCACATGGATAATTTCGACCAAATGAGGGTAACAGGAGGGCAGCTGAGGTGCTTCTTCAAACCAGGCAGCCTGCGGTCATGACCCCTGGAGCTTTCTAAGGGCTTCAACTTCAAAAGCAGACTCTAGCTCAACAGAGAAGCACCGGCGCCTGCCCTCTGCTCCCCGCACCGCCGCTGAGCGGCCCCTGGAATAAACCTGCTAAGTAAGGGGACCGCACAGCACTGCCACCTACCACTGTGACACTGTTGCAGGCCCAGCCAGGTCAGGCAGGCCAAGATGACTTCCAACCCCTGCACCCCCACCCCACTCCCCAGTGGCCCCGGAGGGTGCAGGACTCCGTTGTCTGGTCTGCTTCTCTGGTGCCACTTCCGATTCTATTCACGAGGGCACTGCATGTGCAGGGTGGACCTTCCCAAAGAATGAAGGTCCACTACCTCCACCATCACAAAACGGGCCTGGCCCCACACTGTCCCCACGACCAGCAGCCCTCACTTCACCAGGGACCCCAGCCACCAGCCACTATTCCGCCAGTTCTCACGAGTCACCATGCTCAGTGAACACACGGCCCCCTTAGAAGCAACGTGCACAAAACACTTACACGAGGAAAAAGAGCTAAGAGTTTCAAGCATGGCGTTACATGCTTTAGGTAGATAAATGAACATGATCGTGACCAGGAGGCTAAGAGCGGCACGGAGGTGAGGACACAGGCTCAGACAGCAGCACGTCGCGGCAGGTACACGGAGCGCAGCTCTGCCGTCCGCCACCCCTGGGTGCTGTAGCAGGCGGAGCGCCTGTGGGACCCCACTGTCCCCAGGAAGCATGCAGGGCGTTTGTGTGATGCCACACACAAGTGCATCACATGTGCAACACACCAGAGGAAACGCTGCCACACACATGTGCACACATGTGTACACATGCACACACGTGTGCAGTCATCTTCCCATGGCCTGCTCTCTCCTCAGCCCAGCTGGTCACACCCATCACCCACAGACACTTTCCATTCCTCCATTTCTTTCTAAATAGTACCTTCCCAGATGTGGTTTTAAAACTCCAGCACTGAACGGACCCACATCCCAAGTCTGGGATTGCCGGGCTCACCTTGCACACACTCACACGCACACACACACACACACACACACACACACACACACACACCACGACCTCTGGAACATGAGTGCAGCGACCAAGGGCCCTTCAGAGAAAAAAAACACTCCCCTTTCATTTTTTCTTTTATTATTTTTTATTGTGGTAAAACGAACATAACAAAAAACGTGTTAGCCATTGTCAGTGCTCCCTCCGCTTGCATGGCTGCTCTGGGCTTCGCTGTGCAGGCTGGATTTCATCTTTATACCCATTTGGAAAGGAGTATATTCTTAGTGCATATTAGGGCCCCTTCTCTTTTCCCCGCTCATGGAAAACACACACGCGGAAAGCAGGCCTGTGCACTGTGGTCCCCATGAGAGATCCACCAGTGCCCAGGAAACGACAGCCGGGAGCCAGCACACCTGGTCCTGTCCCAGCTCGACTAGGGGTCCGGCACAGAGCTCGGGCACTGGGCTCTCCTCCTCGGTGGCTCACAGGAAGGGAGGTGGCATTTGCAGAGGGCCGAGGACTCCCTGAGAGACGCGTGTCCTCCCCTCCGTGCTCTCAGCTTCCGTTTCTGCAAAACGGGCCCTCGGATGGTTAACTCTCTGCCTGCAACGCTGCTTCTCACATCCCCTGAACGAGGCCCCTTTAGTGTCTGGCTTCCCTTCCTAAGTGTCTCCCTATTTCTGCCCCCTTCATTCTGCTTCATAAAGGTCATGGCGGTATTTACTTGCATGAGTAAAGGATACAATGTATTAATCCCATAAATGTACAGGATTCTCCTGTCACCCAGACTCTCCGGGTTGCTGGGAGCACTGGGACGTCCTGTCCAGAGATCAGGCTCTACCAAGGGTTGGTGACACACAGGGCACGGGGTGACACCAGGGCAGCATTGCTGTGGTAACACTGGATTCTGCATGATTGCTGGAGCTGTGGACCCTTTTGCCATCAAGTCAGTAATGCCACACTTTGAGTTCTTAGAAAGAGGGGGCTCTCCCCGACTCAGTGGGGACTGAGAAGTGAATCAGACAGGAAACTGCAAACACTGCATTCACACTGACATCACCGATAGAAGTTCAGGAGGACAAGATAAATGGGGGTGTGGAGGGGGGCTCCATCTTAAAGGTTAAGAGAAGGCAAACGTTCAAAGCTATTAAAATTATACAGGGAAGAAAGCGTGCGAGTGAGAGTCAGTGAGAGTCTTTAAAAAGCAAAGTCAGGGCGGCTGCCTGAGTTCTACGGCGACGCGGGAGCAGTTTCCTCCTCTGACCCCAACAACGGGGAGAGAGAGCATCACGGTGAAGTGGCCCTTTGGGATTTCTCCACTCGTGTTCACTGAAATTTCCTTTCTGACGGATAAACTAAGAGAGCCCAACACTTTAATATTTTTCAGTGTTAGTCTACAACCAACACTTTCCCCCACATGTGATACTTTACTTATGTAGTTAAGCATCTTAAATATTTTATTACACAATTCTGGCAACCACAACTCAGTTGCACAAAATACCCAGATTCTCCCCACACCCTCTTTCCACAGGACAGAGGAGGAGGAGACGGGGAGGATGAATGGACCCTGGGACTCAGATTCTCAAGGGACCCACCTCCCCGGCTACCTGCTGGACCCACTGCCCCACCCCTCCCAGCCTGCTCCCCAGGGAACCCATTTGGCCTGCGGTCCTGATTCTAGACCTTGGACCTGGGTGAGAACAGCTAGGGACCCAGAGGAGACACACAAGACCCGCCAGCATCCCTTCACCTCAGCCCAGCAAGCGCAGATCAAATGCATTTGTAAATAAATGTCCTTTTCTTCCAGGCCGACTAGGGACTACAGAATATGGAGGGACGCGGCTCGTGTGCACGCCTCACCCAAGGGCAGTGTGGCACACCTGTGCACTGGCTCTTACATACCTCACCTCACTTGGCACCGCCGAACATGCATGCCACTGAAATCACACCGAACGGCAAAGCAAGCGGTGTGTAGAAATGTTAACACCGATATAACATATTTTTCAACTGACCAGAGAAAGCCTGTCTTGGCATTCTGGTTTATAAAATAGGAATAGTTTCAAAATATTTATCCCAGGTTTAGGGCAAAAAAAACAAGGGCACCATGAAAGCTTCTCATTGTACAACATGGTTTTTCCTTCATTGACAAGCTTAGTACACTGGTCAGTCAGGGGACATCCTGACCATCTCGGGGACAAGTGGGAACATGGCTGGGCTTAGAACACGGAGGAGAACTGGGGGCCAGGACCCCAGGGACGAGCGTCCTGTGGGTGCTACAGGCTGTCCTCCCACAGCCCCATCCCCAGTTTTCACTGTGACCTAGAGGAAGAAACGGGACTGGACGAGCTTAGAAGACCCAGGACTGACACTCAGCTAAAAGGGAAGGCCAAAATCTTCACCGAAAGATTCCAACATGGAACAACACTCAAAACCAACAAGATAAGGAAACACCGGAACGGGACGGTCTGGTTTTAGAGCTGTGCTATGAAAAAGACCACAAGCACAGTGGCAGTTGCCTTCTCTAGGGTTTTACGTCAAGCGACATCACCCTTAGCCACTGCCAGGGCCCAAGGGCACAGACCAGAGCACAGACAGCTATGGAGCCCAGCCTAGGCTCTGAGACACACATTAGGGAGACACAAGGTGAGTGGCTGCATGTCCAGCACAGGCCTACGGGCGGACATTTCTGGAAACCAAGTCATACGAAGAGTGACTGCAGGACCTTGGACTGTTCCTCCTAAAACAGGGCTGGTGGTTGGACTGCTGCAAACCTTGACATTCACTCAGTACAGAGTGAACGAACGAACGAACGAGTGAATGAGTGAACTAGTTCATAGAGGGTAGCATTCTGGCGCACACTAGAATCATCTAGTTAGAACACGAACCATCACTATTAAGAAATTCCCTAGGTCGGTGCCTGGACCATGAGCCAGACTTTGGGGGAAAGGCCCACGCTTCCATCTTCTTCTAAGAAACCTCTGGGCGACTCTAATGGTGGCCAAGCTCAGGAGTGTCGGGGTCACTGCAGGACGAGTCATTGGGAGTCACTGAGAATGGGTTTTCGGAGGCCGATGCGAAGGCAGGGCTGCCGGAGAACCCGCGAGCCCTCTCACTGAGAGGTGCCGGGAAACTGAAGCCAGCCCCAGGGACCAGGGCCCGCCCGTGCACGTGGCTGCCTGGGTCCTCTGCAGTCCTTCCGCTCCGAGGTTCTCGGAGCTGTGCACAGAGGGACCGCCCAGCTGCTACCAGCAGCCAGCCCAAGTGCCCACTGTCCCCAGTTCCTCCCGCTGTCATCAGCGCCAGAGGCTCTTTCCTGTCGGAGTCACTGTGCCTTACTGGATACTGCAGGCATGTTGGAGTGATGGAAGGGGGACACTTTTGTTAAAGAAATGCTTTGTCATTGCTTAACTTATAACTTTAAAAACAGCAACTTATTATTCCACTCTGCAGAGCGCTTCTGCAGCCATCACCCACCTCTCCTGGCGTGTGCAGGGGGGCTGGCCTCCGGTCTGTCAAACATTAAAGAAGGAAAGAAACTTTTCCTAATGCAACACACCAAGCCCAAAACCATGACTCCTGCTCTTACTGTGGGTCTTCCCCCGGTGACCAAACACCCTCAGGAGGTCCTTTATCTAAACCTGTGGTCACCACAAGCAACTCTGTGGCCGGTGTACACAGGATGTTTAGTACAGGTTGACTTCTCGCTGTCAGCAGATTTTTGACCAGTCTCCCCAGTTCCTCACCTGAGACAGCTCAGTTGTGAACACAGGTGATGGATTCTGATATGAACACAAGCAACTCTTATTATTATCAGCTACAAATGTCTATAGTGGAGTCAGAGGAAACGGAGGTTGGTTTTTTGGTGCCGTGGTGGGAACGACACAGGTGTTGGTCCTCACCTTTAATGAGGACTCGACCTCACTCACTAACCCAGCCTGAGCCATGCTGCGCCCTCTGCACGCGTGACCAGCCTCCTGCACCTCATCCAGGAGGCAAATGCTATAATCTCCATTTTACAGAGAAGGAAACCAAGGCAGAAAGCAGGCTACCCAAGGCCTCGGGCTGGGAGGTGGTGGGCCCGACCCCACACGTCTGTGGTAGCCCACCCCTCGCTGTCCACAGCCTTACACACACCTGCTGCATCCACCGCTGGGAGGCCCAGGGCCCCAAGGAGGGGCCTTGCGGACGGAGGGAAAAGGCTGGCGGGGTTCACGGGGTAGCGTCTTGGAACTGAAGATTCTTCTACTAACACGTGTAACCATGAGAATCACATGTTCTGGATAATTCCTTAGGGAGTCACTTTCAGGAGGCTGAAATTAGGGCACTTGTCCCCAACCATAACTCATATCGGAATCACCTGGGAAATCTTTACACCTGTAGGCGCCTAGGCCACCTCCAGACCTACAGGGCTGCGTTAAAGAACATACACTGAGGGAGATGGCCGTGGGTGGCCCGATGGTCAGGGGAGGCCGGACATGAAGGTGTCAGCGTGTCCACTCTGGCCTCAGCCCCGTGCCCCCGGGGAGCCACACTTGAGTGAGCCTGTAGGCCATGATCCAGCAGACAGACCAGGAGGGCACAGGATTGGGCTGCAGCCCAGTGTGGCCGAACAGAAAACGCCAAAGGAGTGACCGTGTAAACAGTGTCCCACAGCTCAGCCCCGGCTCTCAGCTCTCAGATGTACGCACCTGAACTGCCACCAAAAAGAATTCTGTTCCAACGCAGAAAGTCAGCTGAGGACTCAGACATGACAGCTCTCTACAGAGACCCAGCAACAAGAGTGACGTTAACCCTTTGTTCTCTGTCCCCATGAACATGAGGTTGGACAGAAAAGGAAAGAGGGAGGGACGTACACGATAAAGAACTCTAGTTTCCAGATGAGATGAAAACGGTGGGACAAGTGGGCCGTGTCACCACAATGATCGCAGGTTCCGAATCACTCAGCAACACACAAGGCTCTGCAGTGGGCAAACAGGGCTGTTCACCCAGGATGTGGCGTGCACAGGTTATAAAGATGCTCCAGGTAACAGAAGTAACACTCACCGGGGAGGAAGTGAAGCAGAGCTGAAGGAAACCTCGGAGCAGGTGACAAGGTAGAGGAGGAGACCACTGATCGGTGCACGACCATTGCCAACCGCCAGGCTTCCCGTCACACTGAACTATGGGTCATGAGCGGGGACGAGAACCACGCTGCAGGTGCACAGATTTCAAGCTTCACCCCTCCCTTTTAAAGTCTTCTGCTCTCACTAAACCTGTGAACAAGCATCTGCTCAAACGAGGCATGGCAGGAATACTTTACAAATTTTGGAACAATGTCACTGGAAAATCCTGCATGACACGTTCTTAAGATGTAATGGAACAAATGCCAACGTGACACCCGCTCTGGGACGTCCGCTCTGCTCAGGCGTGCGCACGAACAGCACCCTGGCTTCCGGCCCACCACGGGCCTCTGGGTTGGCTGTCCCCTGACACACTGCCCCCAGACGTCAGAGCTCCGCCACGCAGGAAGGAGCCACCCCTGCCACCCCTGCGAAAGTAGCACGCCGCACGCACGCCCCTGGCCTTGGCTCCTGCACGTCCCTTCCTTGGCGTGTGTACATGTCATTGTCCCCCTCTCCCCAATGGATCTGAGCTCCAAGAAGGCAAACCATATTTCAGTCACTGCTTAGCGCCAGCACTGGCACATTGGGCATGTGGCAGAAGGGACACCATCATGTGCTGACGAAAGGGGTGGAATAAGTCACTTCCTGTCCAAGACGGCTGTGTGAGGCGACGGTGTGCACGCCAGCGGCGTGAAAGGACCAGCACAGTAGGAGTTAATTCAGCGAGAACTCCCAAGAGCCTGCAGCAGCCAAGAGTCAAAGGCGGGCACGCGGCCCCAGGGGCGTAAGGGGCGAACCACTAAGCCAGTGACCAGTCTGGTCGTGGGTCCCTTTGAGTGGGTCCTAGGAACACAGCACGTCTAGTGCAAGGCAGCTTCCCGAGGTGGGGTGGACATCAGGAACCCAGGCTCCCCGGCGGCCTGTTCGCTCTCTGCGGGATGCCGTCCTGCGTTCCTCACACCTGACAGTGCCAAGGTGACCCACCTTGGGAATTCTTTGCTCCACAAGTGAAATCGGACACCTGCTTGGGATTCATGAAAAAAGGTCTGGCTGGGACAATGCCTTCTGTCTGGTTTTTGCAAAAAAATTAAGACTGCCTATTACTAAGGCCTTCTGTCTGCGGCCAAGTTCCCACAGATCCGAGAACTGAACTCTGATTTGTGTCACGGCCACAGTGTAACTCAGGCTGTCTTTGCCGAGAACTCCCAGTGTCATCAGCTGGGCCATGAAACGGCAAGCTGATAACCAATGAAATCAGGACTTGCTCCGTGAAGGCAAACTACGGAACTCACCGCCACCCCACTCTCGTGTCCCCGTAGACCGTGTCTACAAAAAAGATAAACGAGATTTTGTAACGGTTGTTTCAATGTGGAGTGAATCTGGAAAAGAAAAGCACTATTTAATCTTTCGTTTCCCGGTTCAGAAAGGGGCACGCCGACACGAGCACGTGTACGGTGATGTGTGAGACGGGAATGCGCTCAGACCCACAGGGGTCTGTCGGTCTGTATCGCAGTGTCTCGGGGGATGTGGGATGGGCCGCTCTTTTCACACGTGGCCCTGTTGAGAAGATGCTGGACAATCAGGTGCCATGAAGCCCTGGTTGCTGTTTCCTATAACTGAACCAGATTTGGGTTGAGTGCACTTAAGGCAAAGCAGTAAATCTCACGTGTGCAGCAAGTTTCCAGAACTTTCCAGACTGGACCCCAGATGACTTCGGGTCATACAATTCTAAAAGAGGAGCTTCTCTCCAAAATAGGATGCATAAGCACGTGACTGCCCTGCCACCTCCTGGGCCCGGATGTCTGAGACAGGGGACCTCACCGCCCCCACCGGTGTGCTGGGCAAGGCTGCCGCTGACGCAGGAAGACACATTTTGCCCCAAGGCCCTCCCGAGCAGAAGGCCAACCGGGCACAGCCTGAGGGGAGCTTCCATTAGCACCCCCACCCCCTCACTTCAAATCCTGACATAGTATTTCTAGTGATGACCTCAAATGACAGCCAGTCTGGGGCTGGCAGCAGACCTCACGTTCAGGTGCATGGTTCTCCAGCCCCACCAGCTGTAGCTGTGAGATGGCCAGCATGTCCCTCCCAACTGTCCCCTTTATTAAAAAGATCCACCAAACTCCGTCTATACAAGTGTTTGGGGGGAGTGGGTATAAAGTAGCCCAAAGCCAAATTATACTAGCGGACTGCTACAATGTCCCCCCTCCAACGACTGCAGGAATTCCCGTAACAGGAACTACTCTATTAAAAAGATCTTTGAGATTTCAGCAGTTAATTCTATTGCTTGTGAATTTCTAGTCACTTTTGTAACAAATATTACAGCCAGCACAGTCTTGATGTGACAGCAAGAACACGGCAGTTTTTAAATATGTTTCTTAGAAGATCCTTCCTTTATCTTTTTTTTCCCACCTGTTTTAAAAAAGAATGACTGGGAAACCAAAAAGGATGCAGGGCAGAATAAAGGTCCGATGTTTTTGAGAGAAATGAGAACAACAGACATGATTTAGTTGAAATTTGGGAGTTACTAAGATAATTGAAATGCAAGAAATTAAGACAGAGAAGCAGGCCAGGTGTCTGGGAAAGTCCCTGGAAAGACACTTCAGCTGAAGAATCTCAGAAACGAAACGAAACGACTGAGATGTGGGGAAGAGCTATCGTCCACTCACAATGAGATGCAGGAGCATTATTATCAGAAGATGTTTGGGATATGAAGTAGAAAATACTTAAGAAAAAGTTTGGGCTACAATACCCACAGGGCTTTTCACTTAACAAACCAGATTTAAGCTTTCTGTGAAAGAAAAGAAATGCTGAAAAACACTGCCACGGGCTGGTTTAATCTGGAAGCTCTCCTTCTGGAAATATAAAGGAAGAACAGCCAAAGACAGACTTAGCATCCGTGTGCTTATGCAGAGGCCACCAGGAGCCTGTGCCCCAGGGACCTACTTCAGGGGCTGGTGACAGAGGAGGCTTCCAACAAACAAGAAGGTCCTGGGATTCCCAGGACCAGAAGCACCACAGCTACTGAGGTGCAGGTAAGGACAGGGCTCGCTCCTCTCCTCACAAAAGGGCAGCTTCGTTTTCCACAGGGACTAATAAGGCAGTGCCTCTAATAGCCCAGTATCTGTCAAGGACGGTTCAGGCCTACGGTCAGAAAAGTTTCTTTTGAAGAAGTGCTTTAAAGCTCTTTCACTTATTATGCATGCAATGTGAGCTACAAAAATAGTAAGAAGAAAGTCTTAAGTGAAAAGGAAACTGTCTTTTAAAGCTCTCTGACTTACATAATGATATGGGGGGGGCAAAAAATGTACACATTTTAAGAGATGTTTTCTATGTATTACTTTTCAAAGTTGAATTGTATTACAGTAGCAATGTGTAGTATGACATTCACACAAAAGATGGTGTTAATCAAATGAATGCCAGCATCAGTCATTGCATTACGACGTTAATACACTTTTTTTCCTTTCTTAAAATGTGTATTCATTTCTTTTGTCACCCTCTATATATAATACTATAGGGAATACATACACTGTGAACTATAAAAATTATAAAAATAAAAAAGTCTAAATGATAAGGAAACAATGTGTGACAACTGAATAGTCATATTTTAACATTTTTATAAATAAACATATATTTTATTCCCTAAGGTTTTCTGTAGGATTGAATACAGTTTACAAGTTTTCATTTTAAATAATTAATGTATTAATATAACTTGCAAAACTGTAACTTATTTACATTAATACAAAAATGTATCAGTATCTTAGCACCTTGGAAGCCATGCTTTGATTTCTCAAGAAAAACAGGTCGAAATTAAATACAGCATTTCTGACTAACCAAAGTAACCACATTACACAAGAAAATCTAATGCTTAGAATCTTGGAAAGAATTTTCTCAAAAGCTTTCGTAGCCGGTGAGTACAAAATCAACTTTTTAAAGGTTAATCAAATATCTCCAGGTCCACCCACAGCTGTCAGTTACTAAACAGTAGTCTGTCCCACCATAAAACAAAATCACATTCCAGAAACCTAGGGTTTACTAACTGCTTCCTCATTGACTAGACCATAAAAACACGTCACTAGGGTTGCTGTGGTTGTTTTGTTTTAATCTAATTCATGCTGAAGTGAAAGAATTCAAGTCTATTTTCAATGTCACTGGACATTTCGTACGCTTTCCTTGTCCTCCAACATCTAATAGCAAACTATGACTTGTCTGTTTGAAAAAAAAAAAGAAATGCAAGGAAACGTAAAAAGAAAAATGGTTAAACAAAACTTCACAGACATGCTCTTCATGAACATTTCCATTTCGCACAGGTAAAAAGAAAGTAAATGAAACCTTACAAGGAGAATCCAAGTAAGTGTTGCAAAGAGCGACTTAGAGAGTTGACGAGGTCGCCAAGGAGGCGTGCAGTATGGAAGAGGGCTGGGAGCTGAGCAGAAATGCTCTGTCCATCCCGCTCCGCTCGTCCTGCTTCCTTCCAGAGAGGAGGCCAGGATGAAGCGTTAGGAACAGGGCTCTTCACCGAAGCCGCCCGGGGTTTCTTCTTCCACACGATGTGTCTGAAGAGATCAGGAGCAGAGTGAGGCTTTGGGAGACAAGGAGCCCCGAACCCCCAGCAAAGCCATGATTTCTACCAGCACGCCTGTGGTTTCAAAGTTTTTCAATTCTGTGTATTTACAAGGAAATTATAAGGATCCGTTTTTTAAAAAATCAAGAGAATGGACTGGTGTCGTCTCCAGATTGAAAAGCAGGCACGTGTCTGACTGGCTGAACAAAGGCCCTTTCGTAGCCTGGGCCTGTGCGGGCTGGCGGGGCGGCGCGGGGCGGTGCAGCAGCTGCTCCAGGCGCGGGCGGGACGGCCCTGCCCGCACGTCACCGCCAGGTGGCGCCTGCCCCCAATGTATGACCGACCGGGGCCTGGCGCTCCGTGTGTGGTCCGGATGGCACACGTGGGATGAAGAGGCATCTCCTTCTAAACAACAGGTATGCGTTAGCGTAGGGTGACCAGCGCGAACGTGCTTTAGAAATTCACCCGCACGGCGCGCGCGTTCCTGCTCCCGAGGCCCTGCGCACGGCGTGGAAGCACCTCCTCTAAGGCTCTCGGAGCCCCTTCCAGGCTGGTTTGTGCGTCCGCCCGCTCGGTGTCTTCAGAGGATTAAAACGCAGAGCGCTTTCAACGAAGGGCGCACGGAAGTATGTGGCAAAAGTAAATTCGTAGGAAATCACACATCTATATGCATCACACGTGGGGGGTTATATCACAGCCAGCCTTCTAGTACCTTCAAAGGTCGGATTTGGGGTTTTTTTGAAAATTTATTCAATGATCTAGCGATTGACTTAAAATATTTTAGTAGTTTAGTAACTGACTTGAAAATGTTTTACAGTTTTTTGTGTTTGTTGTTTGTTTTGTTTTGTTTTGTTTTTACCTTGGCTTCATAGCAGTTCCTTTCAAAGTTAAAACAGGATGTCCTAAGGTGTGTGAACACCGGATCCAGTCTAAGAAGTCGGGCCCTTGTCTCTGTCACCTGGAGACTCGAGTCTAGAGGTCTGAGTTCCAGTCCCAGGGCCACGCTGATGCGATGTCTGTACGGAAAATCCCCTCATCCCCTCCAGCCCAGCTCGGGGTAACAGCCCTTCACTCAACAAGTGAGGTCTGGACCCAGCCGGGTCCCGGCGCTCCCGTCTGCACAGGCACACACGTTACCGACTTCGGGTTGGAAAACCAGGAAAAAGAACCTAAGGTTGTGTGCGAGGAAGCAGGGCATCAAGTGGAAACTGCCCTACCACCGGCTCTTCCCTCTGGTTTGCAGAGAGGGGGGCGCCCCAAAGCACGCCCCACGGCAGGGGCGCGGCCTTCCGCGTACTTTCACAAGCAGACCACTCTAGGCCAAAATTAAAACCATGCTCATCCTCCGAGTACTGTCATGTATCTTCTAGACGACAGACTGCACGTTCTGGGGACAGCTCTTCCTGAGCACTGGCAGGATTTGCTGCCTACATACGTACGCTCAAAGGCAAAGCTTTATCATCGCCAACTAACTACAGGAAATAAACCTCCCACCTGGCCTCACCAAGCAGCCCCTCCCCGAGGGCCCGGCGGATCTACGTGGATGGCCCCGACCTAACACTGAGTTAGTGTGGGTGACAAAGCCAGAGCACAGAGAGGTGGCCAAGGGGATTGAAGACCGAGTCAGCAACAGCTTGTCTGGCTGGTGATCTCGTCCACACTGGAAGGCTGGGCACAGTGGTCTTACAGCCTTTTATCATTATAAACATGTGAGTGAGTATAAAATATGTATATTTTCTCTCTCTCCCACATGAAGAGTTCAAATTATTATATAAATATTAAATCTCAAACGTTCCACTCCACCAGAGACACTCAGTGGAAAGAAATGCTTTGTATTTTACTTAATAATGCAGCAGCTCTTCCCCAATCCCATCACTAAATGGTTTCTGTAGGAGGAAATCTGTAATCTCAGGCAGGCTTCCTAAACCATATTATAAGCTGAAACAACAGGGCGGTAATTATAGTGTTCTTCGTTAAGTGCAAAAAATTAAATTAAATTAAAAAGCATATATGTATACATAGCTCCTCTGTGAACTTCTTCATTCCTTAGGTTTGGTTTTCTCTCCTTTTTATATAAAGACGAAATAAACATATTCCCCCTTTATTGTGTGTATTTAGTTTTGCTCTGAATTTATAGCGTATCTTCAATTCATCCAGTTTTTAAAAAGTCAAGACAGAAAGATTACAAGCCCCGGGGAAACAATGTCGCTCAGAAAATCTCTGGAAAGCTCCAGTTACTAACGTTTATTTTCTCAATCATTTAGTCATATTTCTATTTTGAGAAGGAGTTGCAAAATCTTACTTCTGTGATTGTTTTCCAGAAGCACTTGGCTAAGTAGGAGCCCTGAATCTATGAATTTAGAAAAAAATTAAAGCCAAGTGAAGGGTTTTCCATCAACTTCTATTCGCTGAACTGAAAAGAAGTGCCCTCAGCCCTGTCCATCTGCCTCCCACAGGCCGGCATCCCTTCCCAGGCGGTCTAAGGCGGCTGTGCAGCTGCAGACCATGCCAGCCTGCCCAAACGCCTGGGTCCACTGCAGGGAGGGGAGGCGTCTGGGGCAGAAGTGAGGGGTGCACAGGCCAGGGAACAGCTGGTCCCTGGTGTTCATCCAGCCACCAACACTCTGCACCCTTTCTCCCTGTTTAAGAACGTGAGTGGCTCTGGAGAGTAATACAGAAAACCAGCACTTTTTGAGTCCCAACAGTGTGTAGACAGTTTCTCGACAGCGATAATAACATGTGCCTGTGTGCGCACGTGTATCTATATGTGTGTATGTGTGCATGTGTGGGAGGTAATGGGTGGCCATCCCAGAGGGTACAGCCCTCTGAGGACATATTCTGAGGGCACAAGTCACGTCTCCGCCCCATGTCTACTTGCTAAAGATGTCATGGTGGTAGGTGCTTATTAACTCATTTAAATAAAACCTTAGGTGTCACTGCAATTCCTCATGTGAATTCAGCAATAAGCAAAGCACACAGAGCTTGTCCCTGAGAGCGAGGCGGGTGCCAATCAAATAACCAAGAGCAAACTGTCCATGGTGACAAAGGCAGCTGGCCCGGCCAGGTACCTGGGGCCCGGGAGGTTCTTCCTCAGCTCTGCCCACTCTACAAAGCCCCTGTCCAGGGTATTTCATGTTCTCAGAAACCTATGTGACCTGCGCTCTCCCTCTGTACCAGGTGAGGGGAGTTGCCTTCAGGGACAGAACGGTCCTCCAGAGAATACTGTGCATTCGCTTCTGCAAGGAGCAGGATCTGTGATCACAAAAGGGGAAGTGATCTGAAAAACTACAACTGAGCTGAATGTCTAAATTCTGCTACCAAAGCCACTTTTTAACGACAGCATCCACTTAACACATTTGACATCTTACACTATTTCTTTCCTCTGACCTAAAAACTACCTTTCTCAGGCCATTGCGTTTCTATCACCCTGAATCTATCACCTCCATTTCTCTCAAAATGCTGCCAGCTTACAATTTTATAGAGAACTAAAAAAGACCCTGATCCAGGTGGCAGATTGCAGCCATAGGGGTGGAGCCATAAACCACATTTAAAAATACATTGTGTTCATGTACGTTAATTACCCACAAAGCCACTGGGGTATTCTATCACTGCCCTGGAAAGCACCAGGCCAAAGCTACACCCTCTGCACCCACTGGCGGCATTTCATCCCACCCACTCTGTCTGCGTCTGCCTGTCTGTCCTGATCCTTCCTACACACACACACACACACACACACACACACGTGTGTGTGTGCACACAAATAGCCACACAGGCACTCGCATGTCACATGTATGTGCACACACAGTCACATGGGTGCTGCCTCATGTGCAGTCACACATGAAGTCACATGTGTGCACATATGCACTGCACCCACTGTCTTGCACATACTGTCACGCACGCACACACAGTCACATACACGCACACACACAGTGTCCCTCGAGAGAACCAGTGTTTGGGTTGGGAGGCCCTCAGGGGTCACCACTGTCCAGCCAGATAATTACACACATGACCCTGAGTCCTGAGAACTCGCTCACTTTCCCACAGCCAGACAATGACAAAGTCCAGAATTTAAAACCCAGTGAATACATTATTCTTTAAGAGGAGGAAATGTGTATGCATGTGTGTGTGGTGTTGAGGCTATTTTTAAAAGCTGAGAGCACCCATCCATACCCTTAAAAACTTAGTGACAAATCTTCGGTGCCAGCATGAGCTAAGCAGCAGAGACACAAGGTCCCATCTTGTCTTGTATTCACAGACTTCTGCTGACTTTATGATGGCATAACTCACACACCAAAGCTATAACATGTAGCTGCAAAAAATGAAATGGTTATTATTTTTAGAAACTGGGAAAAATTGTATTAGTCACGCGCAATTGTCACGATGTCTTCAAAACCACAATTCTTCTGCCGAGGACCCAGAGGGATGATGAGCTGGTCTCTGCCCAGCAACAACGGCTCTGCCTCAGCCCTGTGCTGGCACGCCGCCCCCAGTGAGCTCGCGCGCTGAGCGTCCCAGAACTCACAGGGTGCAGCAGCCCGGGCAGGAATCACGACAGGTCCACTCTGCCAGGAGTCAGGACGCAAGGCAAGGACCACGACTTTCCTCGCTGGCCCAATGGCTTTCGCAAAGCCCCCAACACGCAGGTACTGACTGGTAACACAGGTTACTGAAAAGCAGCTAAGCAAATGCAGTGAGCAAAGTAAGGACCCACTGAGGCAAAGTGCCCCTTCTCCACGTCTGCAGAGCCGGGAGGGCACTGGGGACACTTCATGAGGGACCCCAACTCAAGCACCCCCACTCACCCCACTCCAGCCCCCACTACCCAGTGCTTTTGATCCCCAGTGTGTGTGTGTGTGTGTGTGTGTGTGTATGCGCGTGTGCATGTGGGGGCTGCATGTGTGTGCATGTGTGTGCATGTGTGTGTGCAGCAGCCCCCAGTCGAGTGTAGAGCCTATCAAGCTATGGGAGACAGTGCACACGTCCTCACAGGGCCTCCTGCCCCTTGCAGACACTACAAGACCAAGGCTCAGGCATGGATCAACAGATATTAACTTTCCTTGAAAGCACCTGAGGAACTAGCTTCCTTGGCCAAGGTGATGACACACCCCATCAGGTAATAGGGGACACAGTTCCCAAGGAACAGGGTCTGCCAAGGCGCCACAGATCAACAGACACCACGGTGCCAGACCCCCTATTTGTCTTTGAGACGCTCACACACATTCCGACAGCGTCAGCAGCGCTGTTTAAATGTCAAGGGCAGGGACCAAATGGCTAATTTCACCGTTTTACCATTCAAGGAGTATGCATGGTACCTAATCAACGTGAAATTAAGGATTTGGGTAGAAAGTAAAAAAAAATGCTCAAAAAAGACTATAAAATGTCAAGTAATCTACAGTAAGACCTCCATGGTGTCAATAGTTCTTGGGGACTGTGACTTTAAGCAAAAGGACATATAATTAAACCAATTTTCACGTAGGTTAATTGATATAAACAAGAGCTAGGGTGCTATGGCATATTTTGGGTCATAAAAGCATCCCCACACTCCTAAGGAAAGATCCCAAACACTTCTAACATTAAACACTGAAATAAATGTGAGCTATACATACAGACATTTAAGGAAGATGAACAAAAACAAGGAAGGTCATTTTCTAACCCACTTCTCCAGCTCAGGGCACCAGGCCAGACCCACCCTGGACACCTGCCCACCACCGCAGGGCCACTCACACACACCCTCACTGGCTCACGGGGACAACGTGGACAGGCCACTCACCTCACCTCACATCTTTGGGACACGGGAGGAACCCGGAGCACCCGGAGAAAACCCTCGCAGACCTGGGGACAACGTGCACACTCCACATACACAGTGACCCCAGCTGAACATCGACTTTTTTCTCATCAATGTTATAATGCACCAACATTAAATGAAACGACGTCATCCAAGGACCTGCGATACAATCCCACTAAAGAGAGACCAACTCCACACCTGAATTAATGATGGTGGTAGAAGCCACACGTGTACGTGCACCTGGGAGCTGGTTGCTGGAAGACTTAACGCGACCTGGCTCTTCCCTCCCGCCCACCTTCAGGATGGAAGACCCACTGAGCACAGAGGTCACGAGCAGAGATGGGAGTTGGCCTGCGACGGGGCCCCTCGGGGACCCTGACCCGGGGCTCCGCCCCTCCTCATACCCTGGGGGAAATGACATCATCATCTAGCGAAGCTGTGAGACGGCTAACGGAGACGCTGGTCGGCAGCGCACCTGGTACCTGGTACCTGTCAGACACTCAGAAGCGCAAACCTCCGAGGCGGAACTTCACAGGCAGGAAGCTGGCTGGAATCTGGCAAACCTAGGGTATGTGACCACCTCCCTCTGCGGCCCCCCACTTACTCTGCCTGTTACTACACACCAGGGTGGGTCTGCACGAGGATCCTGCACCCAGGGAACAGCTGGCAAAGCCTGAAGACGGTCTGGGTTGTTACTGGGGTTGAGGGCTACCAGCATCTAGAGGTAGAGACCAGAGACACTGCAAAATGACTCACCACGCACTGGGCAGCCCAGTGCAAAGTGAGCAGTCCACGCGTCAGCAGCACAGGGGAGAGGCCCTGGCTGGGCACAGGCCCCACCGGGCCCCCACGGTGCCATCTCCAGGACAGGAAGCCCAGGAAAAGGCTCAAGGGTGCAGCACTGTGGGCGTGGCGATGGGGAAGGGCAGGGACGTGGACGCCTCCGCGAGCCACAGGCTCACTCACTACCCAACAGGGCGGGACGACGCCAGACAGAGAAGGAAGGTGTCGGTGGGGGTGGCCGGGACAGCTCTGACACCCCCTTGGCTCCTCATCCCCTTCGATTTCCCAGACACGCGAGTCTCCTGTGTTCCGACAGTGTTTCTACTCTCAGTTAATTTAAAACCCACAGTGAAACCTTCATCAGTTACACAGATAACCAGTCATCAATCCTGTCATGTTTTTACGAAACGTCCCCATCTCAGTCTGTGACCCAATTAAAACGCATGTGATGGCTACACGTGTCCTTTTAAGTGCGGCGGCATTCACACTGGACAATGGCCTCTCACTGCCCCATATTTCAGCTGGGGTCCAAAGGCAGCTCCCTCGACAGGAGCCCACCTGCAATCCCATCGGGCAACAGGCACATGGAGGCCGGGCGTGTCCCATCTGACTGGTGGGGACCCATCTGGGTGAACGACTTCCACTCCAGCCGGGTATTAGCTCACTCTGACTACGGTTTCCAGGCGGGAATTCCCGCCCATTCTCAGGAATTCTTTTCACTTTTCTGTTCCCGAATCTCGAGATATAAACTGTTTCCTATTCTCCACGATGAATCGTTTCCACAAAGTGACAGCAGATACTACCAACCACCTGGGTTGAAGGAGCCGATTTTCCCGATATCCCGACCAAATTTTCTCGGGATTCGGGAACGGAAAAAAGCAAAAAGTATTCCCAAGAATGGGCGGGAATTCCCACCCGGAAACCCCAGAGATAAATAGGAAAAATGCCTAAGAGATACATTGTGAGTAGTACGTTTATTTCCCACTGTGAGTATTACTGGGTTCAAGGAGCTGATTTTCCCGATTTCCCAAGCAACTTTTCTTGGGATTCAGGAACGGGAACGTGAAAAATATTCCTGAGAACAGGCGGGAATTCCCACCTGGAAACCCTAACTCTGCCATATTAAATAATCCGCATGTCACTTC
Source organism: Rhinolophus ferrumequinum (assembly GCF_004115265.2). Classification (NCBI taxonomy): domain Eukaryota; kingdom Metazoa; phylum Chordata; class Mammalia; order Chiroptera; family Rhinolophidae; genus Rhinolophus; species Rhinolophus ferrumequinum. Next base: position 58,490,851 of record NC_046302.1, read on the forward strand.
TGGCACTAACAGGAGGCAGCCCCAGCAGAGGCCTGCTGAAGCCTGCCGAGCAGGCCATCTCCTGTCAGAGTGCCAGCATCCCAGACCCCGGGTCTCGTCTAGTTCAACCGAGGGGCGCTCCTCCCTCACTTCTCTGCTGGCCGCTCCTCTGGGGTGGGCGTCCCCGCAGGCACTGCAGCCATCCGTTCTCCGATGGCAGTACCGAGCCAGTGTCCTTGTAGGCTGACACAGTGATTCAACCACCAGGTAACTCCTACCTAGGTCTGCGCTCTGAAGCCTCGAAGAACCCAAAAGCCTGAAAATAGCCTTCACACCTTCCCTTCCCCACGGAACCTTCCCATTTGCTCATCTGTCTCTCCCCATCAGGGGTTCTAGGCTTTCACCAAAACCTTCCCACAGACCCAGGCGATGTACAACTTCCCAGTCATCAATAACATGATTCCCATTTCCCCTGCGGCAGCAGCGGGTCCCACCAACCCCCCGGGAACAGGTCTGCCTGCTGACAGACAGAGGCACAGAGCAGCCCGGCCACCTCCCTGCCCCCGACCCCGCCTGGCACAGCGTCAGAGGTGTGGGCATGGGAAGTCCGCTGTCTCCTTTACAAGTGAGGATGGACAGGTCCGTTCCTGTGGGCCCGAATCCCTTCTGTAAAAGGGGGCTGTGCCTACTTGGAGAGCAGCAGCCGAGCCATGGGTCACCACTGAGTGTCGCCACAGGCAGGCGGCCACTCCCTTAATTCCTGCAGAATTTTGATGGTAAAATAAAACACAGATTCAGAAAATATGTAAAGCCAAAGCAAAGTTTAATAAATTCTCTAAGGGGGGCACTTATAATCACACCCAGGTCAAGAAGGAGACGTTGCCAGCCCCCCGGGAGCCCCACCACTTGGCCACGGAGCGCCCTCCACCCTGTCCCTCCCAGGGGGACGTTTCTGCAGCGGTCGCTTTTATGTGGTCCAGCATCCCTGGAACCACAGCCTAGCCTCGTCCAGCTTTACTGATGTGTGTCTTCAGTCCCTTTAGCACACCGGGAGCCCCCACCCCGTCTCCCTAACATTTTATTTCTAGGAGATCACAGGCCCTTATCCCCTCTGCTATCCATAACTACACATGGCTGACCGCACCTCCTGCTTCCGCTGGTTCTCCCGTCCTCTGCGTTTCTGACAAGTTGGCCATGTCACCATTTCTAGGAAGAAACACCTTTTCCCTCTAATTCATCGGGTGAGAAGAGAGGAAGCATCACATTAAACCTGAGATAAGCCCACTGCGTTTTGGGATGTGAGCAGGGACTTGGAACTTAGGGGGACGAAGCCACAACTTTCTCCAATGACGCCAAGTGCTCTACCATCCCCCTGTCCCACAGGGTCAGCACACAGCCCGAGCAATCTCAGGGTGCCCTGTGTCCTGGAAAAGCACCCATGTCAACCTCCCTCCCAGCACCCCTGAGATGAACACCTGACAGCACAGCAGCCACGGTTTCCTTCCTGAATATCTTCCAAAACATGAAAATTAACCGACTTCCCCAAAACACCACATATTTCGGACAAGAAAACTTCCCAACAGTTAAGCAAGCGGGGCCTTGCTTAAACTACATCTTTCTTAACCCCAGGAGTTCTAGGCTGGAACCCTTCCCTTAGGACCGGGGCAGGTGAGTCCGTGTACAGGACAACGTCCCATGACATGTGGAGAATGGCTGCAAAGTCGTGAGATGAGGCGAAATGGTAACCGCTACACACACGTCGCAGCGTGTCCATCCACCAAAAGGACGAGGAAGTAGAAGGAAAGTGTTGGTAATGGCAAGAGAGTCACAAAGTGCAAAACCCAAAAGCACCAAACACGACAAGTTGTAAGACAGTACCCTGGCTGTGGAGAAGGCGCGTTCTGGGCCCGGAGACCCAACACCGAGTCCTGATCCAGGATCTGGGAAGGCTGACCAGGGACTCGCGTCCCCTCAGCGCTGAGGGCGGAGGTGGCGGCTCTCTGGTCACACCAGGCGTGCTCTGCCTCCGGGAGAGGCTGCAACAGCCTCAACACCGGCACCGTCCCTCCAGCAAAGCTTTTTAAAAAGGGTGTAAAACACCACTTTTAACATCAGATGCCTAAACGAGGAAACTAGCAAGAGCACGTAGTCATCTTTACCTTAAAATGGAAACGTCGCAACGCCCAAGAGAGGCAAACCCAGGAGTTTCTGGAGGCAGATTGGGGACAGAGGCACTGCTGCAGCGGGCTGTCCGCGGCTCTTCTGGAGCAAAGGACACCGACGGTTCACTGTTCCCTGATTACGCCCCATTCCTGGGTGTGGGGCAGAGGCAGCAAAAGTCACACACCCCCCATTCCTGCTCCGGTGCTTCCAATTTTCTCAAATTGCTACAATATGTAAGCAGCTTAGAGAACTATCACATAGCTTACGGGTGTTTCTGTAACTTTTATTTAAAAATAATTAAATGCTGAAACAAAGATTTCTTTTTTTTTTTAGAAACTCTGATGCCATCAAAACTACATTATGTTTTGCCCTTCCTCTGCACAAATTCACTCTGAAACTGTATTTCTAACAGAATATTAAAGTCTTGCATGCACATACGGACACATGTATTCCTAAGTGCTTAAAGAAGCTCGATCATTCATTATTGTTATTTACAATCCTTCTGTGAAAAACCTTTTTTTTAATTATTTATTTCATTTATCCTGAAACAAGTCATTTTTCCTTTTTCTTGAATAGCATACTAGCATGTACCTAAGATTTAACTAAAATAACAATCTTACTTGAAGTTGGCATACTAGCTGTGTTTTCCTCCAGAGAATGTTTTGAAAGTTGGCATCCCTAAAAGTTAATGTCAGGTTTGATGGGTCAGGTGACAGCCAGGCAGGTATGCTGCCCCAGAATGCACCAGCAGATGGTGGAACAGGGTGGTGTCGACAGCATCCTGGAGCCGCTGGCTCCTAACGGACTCCCTGTGAGCAAGCCACAGCCCGCCACTGCCACCCACTGGCACTGTCCACTGAAGGCCACTTTCCAGGTGTGCGTGCGTTTCCTTCACCCAAACAGGGTCCCCACTTTGTTAGCACTGCAGGAGGTGCTTACGGGACTTATCTTCTTGCCAAAATGGCTGACTTAGAACAATTATGTGAAAGGGGAAGTACACCAGTCAATTCGAATTTGGATCTTAAATGATGGTCTTAAATTTCTTAAAATGGCAAGTCATAAGAAGGACCATATAAAAGTGTATCTTCCATTCATGTTCCCACTAAACATTTGATACACACACAGAGTCTGGCTCCTAATCTACTTTTCAATTGAAGTGATATATCTACATATACAGAAGGTGCAAAATAATGTATACACATTTTAAGAAAGGAAAAATCTATTAAAATTGTAATAATATACACCGATAACAAAAGATGAATACAAGTCACGTTTGACTTCAGCAATGACAAGAGGTGCTCAAAGTGGTTCCCATCAGCGTCCAGGCACTTCTGATGACGGTGAACTACTGCTTGAGCAACGCTGACCCGTGTCCACTTGTCTACATGTTTTTGGTGCCCCCGGTATACGTATACATCCATAAACATTCATGTGATCACACTAACACATGCTCACACACCACATACACACTCACAGACACACACACTCACATGTACATACACACACACTCTCACACACTCTCACCCACCACAAGCTCACACACATACACTGACCCACCCACAGCCTCTCTCTCTCCCTCCCTCCCTCCCTTCCTCCCTCCCTCTCTCTCAAATGCCCCACCACAGTGGACCAACTGTGTTAGATCAGTTCGGAGCTACCAGAGTGGAACTCTCATAGAGCAAAGCTAATAAAGAATTTGAAGGCCTGACTCCCTGAAACGCAGGTAGACGAGCCAACTTATGCTCGTGGTGATCACTTAACTCTGAGGCCGTAACAGCAAAGCACTCCCGCGTGGGCACCGGGCTAAGCTCACTTGCTATCAATCTTCCCTTCTCTGCACCATCGCCCTCAGACTACCAGTCAGTATGCTTCATGGCCAAGGGAAAAGCCAAGGTCAGGGGGAGGCAGTGAAGAGGCCCATCCGTCAGTCTGTCTGGTTCCGTGGGGCTGGTCCCCCAGCTCCAAGCTCCGGCGGTTTGTGAAGCAGGCTGGCCTCAGCAGGGGGCGGGCTCTCCAGAAACAGTCCTGCGAAAGGAACAGAGTCTGGTGGGGCCTTGGAGCCAACTGACCTCCACCGCCCAGGAAAGAATGCTTCTGTCGAGCTCACTGGAAATTACATTCCTCTCATTTCAGCTGCACAGAGAAACGGGCTGGAGGAGCTCCAGAACTATAAGTTCCATGTCCTGAAGACAGAGTTCACTTCAGAGTCTCTGACTCCAGCTCAAAGTCTCCACACTCAGCTCCCACATGGTACAAACGAAGCCTCAACACTTTAACAAAGCCCTTCTTAGAAAATTAGCCTCCATCCCACCAAAAAAAGGTACAGCTTTAAATAGTCGCTCAGTTCCTCCAACCAATTAGTTCAGTTTGCAATTGAGTCGACATGCTGGCGGCAGCCTTCTCCAAAGACTGGAAATTAAATTCACTAACTTATACGAACAGGTGGGTTGTTTCTAACAATATGTGCTTCCATAAGAAATGTACAATTATTTTGAATAAAAGGTCAACTTCCAGCACCACACACTGAATTATTAAATCTTACTGAAAAGGAGGGAAAGACTCAGGAAAAGACAGATGTTAACCAGGAATGAGAGCTAGCATACAGCACGATGTTTTATGAAAGGAATAAAAGTTTTGTTGCTGGAAAGCACACTTCTGTCCTCCTGGAGGAGGCCCATTCCACAGAAAGAATGGTCTCTTCTCTGTCACACTGTGGAAAATAACTGCGTGGGCTACTCTCTTTTTAAGGCAAAGCCGGTGGTGTCCCTACACTCATTATCATGTCAGGACGTGCCCGTGGGCACAGCCAAGGCAGCAAGTTGTACGTGCTCCAGACAAGGTCAAAAGCCACGAATTTTCCCGTTAATGAGCACAGGCAAGATCCGTTAAGTTATCCAAACTCACTGGCTCTTTGGTTTTTAATCAAATGTTTAATCCGCTTTCCAATCATAAAACTTAATCCAAACCCAAAGGCCAGATTAGAACGCTGCAGTGTGGATCCTTCTGTGGGTCTCAAGAAACTAACCACTCAGACTTCAGCTAAAATGTCTCTGACTAGTCAGTGTAAGGCCGTCTTTAATAAGTAATAACCACACACCTGAACCTGTACAGTAACTGAGACCACGGTTTAAAGTGTCATATGAAGGAAACTCTGAGTCTTCATCATGGTGGGGAGCACACTGTTCCCTCCTTCTTACATGCTGCCTCCTTCCGGGTTGATTCTAAATAAAAGAACACATACTCCATTTCTCCACTCTCCTTCCTCCAAGTTAAGGGGGCAGCAGCTTTCATCTCAAATTACAGCTGTTGTTAATAATCAAACCAAGAAGAGAGGAGAGGAAGACAGGAATATTGAGTCATTCCATGCTTGGCAAACGTATCCCAAAAGGCCTCCATAAATAACTTGGAGAACTCAGGGTCAGCACGGCCTGGGATGCTGAGAAGTAAACAGATTTTCACAATGCTTCTCAGCCTGCAACCATTTGATGGCCGCTGTAAAGTTCGAGATGAAACCTGGCAGGCGCTGTCTGGAGCTGCCTTTGAACTGGCTGCTTCCACTCTGACAACTACTGATGGTCCATCTGGTCCCTGGTCCCGACTTCAAAGTGCAGGCTCCCCGTCCCGGCCAGGGCACAGATCTGGGAGCACATCTCAGCCTTAAATGTTTCCCTCTGCACACCTCCCAGCTCTTTGCACGTTTTATTAACCCATAGAAACATGGACACCAAAGCCGTAAGGACGACTCCAGGAACCCTGAGGAACTTCCAAAAGCTGAAAACTCTTCTGCCTTCACCCAGTTTCAAAACATTCACGCTGTTTTGTCTTGACCAAGGATATTTGCAAGCAATGCATCAATTTCACAAACACACACTCTGTTAAAATATTTAAATAGGTGCATAATCCAAGGACATAAGGCCAAGAAGTAGTAAAAGTGGAAACGATTTTCTTCTCCCTTTTGTTTGATATAACTAATTGTATTAACTTGGAAGCTTTTGATTAGAGAAAATACTGCACTGAAGATTTTATTATTCCTAAAAGAAAAGAAAAAAAAAACCACAGTTCCTTTTATGGAATACTGCTGTTGGTTGAGGTTCTGTATAAATTTTAGAAATTCCTAAATCTGTATTTACATCATCTCAGCCTCTGAAGAGAATGTTTAAATACGCCAAAGAAAAAGAGCACTCACCTATTAAACACGAAGTCCCACAATTTTGCTAGTTATCACTCAACTGTAGACTTTTAAAATCAAAGTGTAAGCAGTTTGTTGGTAGAATAAACGTCAGTAAAATACAGTCTTTTTAAATTTCTCTTTCCCGGTGCTTTTGGAGTCCTCAGTACATTGTATCACTGCCAGGGACAATATCGTTCACTAACAATAACTCACCAAGATCACTGCCTGAAATAAACAAGCCTAAGATATGGGGGAAAAACAGGATACAGAGAACTGTTTCTTGAGTTAGCCCTACATGTAAGGAAGGCAGGTGGAAACAAAATCCTCCAGCAACAACTTCATTGTTTCACGTCACTGCTGTCCATTTCCCTGCGGAGAGCTGTGTCAGTGCTGAGCAAGAGGGAATGAACAATCACTTCGGCTAGATACAGGATTTCGTCGTGAAGCCAGAGCTGAACAAATGAGGACAGACCCAGTCTGCCAGTAGTGGAAGATGAAAGTGCCTTCCTCTTTGAGATAACTACAGAAATGACACGCGGAAAGGAAGTGGGGGCTGCAGAGAGAGGGCCCGATGGGACACCCCCTCCAGTGCAGTGACGTCATTCCCAGGTGAGAAATGAGAGACGCAGAGTGTGCGTGCGGTGAGCAGGCCTGCAGCTGCCGGCCAGGCTCAGCATGGATGCCACTGGTCTAAGAGAAGACACTACGTCACAGCCATGCCTGCGTGGGCAGGCTCAGTCTCTCAGTGCCAGAAACGAGTTACTTCTCCACTTTCTGAGCCCTTGAGGGCATCAACCATCCAGAATTGTACATTAGGCTGTACACAGAAGCTCCCAATATATTACATTTAAGAAATGGTCTGGGAGCCAGCCCGGTGGCTCAGGCGGTTGGAGCTCCATGCTCCTAACTCCGAAGGCTGCCTGTTAGATTCCCACATGGGCCAGTGGGCTCTCAACCACAAGGTTGCCAGCTCAATTCCTCAAGTTCCACAAGGGATGGTGGGCAGCACCCCCTGCAACTAAGATTGAACACGGCACCTTGAGCTGAGCTGCCGCTGAGCTCCCGGATGGCTCAGTTGGTTGGAGTGCGTCCTCTCAACCACAAGGTTGCCGGTTTCAACTCCCACAAGGGAGGGTGAGCTGTGCCCCCTGCAACTAGCAACGGCAACTGGACCTGGAGCTGAGCTGCGCCCTCCACAACTAAGACTGAAAGGACAACAACTTGAAGCTGAACCCTCCACAACTAAGATTGAAAGAACCACAACTTGAAGCTGAATGGCACCCTCCACAACTAAGATTGAAAGAACCACAACTTGACTTGGAAAAAAAAGGCCTGGAAGTACACACTGTTCCCCAATAAAAGTCCTGTTCCCCTTCCCCAATAAAATCTTTAAAAGAAATGGTCTGCAGCACTATTATTTTCCAGATGTGTGCAGGTATCTGCATGTACACACAGATAAGATAAAAAAGTGTTAAATGTAGATGAATGTGGACCAAAGGTAAAAATAGAAAGGTGAGCCAAAACATCAACCATAATTATCTCTGAGTAGTGATATCTCTGAATAATTATCAACTATAATTATCTCTGCATTTTCTATGATTACATTGTACAAAATGTAACAATAATATCTGTCAGAATACGCACAACAGAAATACGAATCATCTCATGGCCTTCAATCATTTTATATCTGTTTCTCACCCAGGTGCTGGGAAGTTCTGCTGTGTGTGAGACCCCAGTGGACGGCTGAGGTCCCCTGGGGGATGGTGTCGGCAGGGCAACCAGCCAAGTATGGGGTTCTGACATCACCCACAGCTCTCCAGCTCTGTGATGCGTTTGCTTAAGATTTCTTGAATACCTGCATTTCTGCAGTTTTTCACTCTTAGTGGTACTTATTAGTGCTCCTATTTCCTTAAAATCTGTGGTGGGCACGAGGTGTCAGTGAGCCTGCTGGAAATGCGTTAGGGGCAGCCCCCATCTCCAACCACAAATGCTCGGTTCTCGAATCAGTGACATTCTGGAAGTGCCCCGCACCTACCGCCCCGCTCCTCTCACCACCCAGCCCGCTCCTCTCCAGGGCACCTCCCCAAGTACTGAGATTCACAGAGGTGATCCGCAAGCCTGTTAAAACTAGCAAAATACTAGACACAAGAGAAGATCCACCCAGCTGAAGTTGATGTCATAAACTGTCTTCATTTTAAGGGTAAGTACAGTATTTGGGGAACTATTTGTATGTCTGGTGGCGAGGGTTATGTTATTTCATGGAAAAGAGTGGATATATTTTTTTAAATTTCTAAATCTGAGAGAGGATCAAAAGAACTTGGAATCAAAAGAACTTGGGCACAAAATCAATTCCTATAGCTAAAAAAGGCGTACACTCATGAGCCTGTATTCCACCTTCAAATGTAGTTGGCACTAGACAGGGGGAGGTGACACCTCCTGAATGTGTTAGATTCTAATAACAAAATACTAATAAGCTGGCTGTTCAAAAATAAAAACACATTTTTAATCAGAAAACTTTACACATGGCAGTTCAGTTCCGCGTCAGCCACAAACGGGTCCCTCACCTGCAGCAGCGAGAAAGTTACCGAACTCACAGACCGTGGCACTCTGATAACCGACAAAAAAAAAAAAAAAATGGGTTTGTTTCACAAATCTTGAATTTTGGTGATTCCCACAGGAGATAAATAGAAGAAAGAGGCAGGAGACGCTCGGTGACAATTCTGAAGCTGACCTCAGCACCGAGCATGGACCTTTCTGAGTTCAGGGCCTCCTAACGCTGTCTCCTTCTCATGGATCACCGTGTTTCGGAAACATTATTCTTATATATTACCCCTGCTCAAGAGATTTTTAAAAAGTGAAGACAAATTAGAATGCTGTGTGCTTCCGAAAAAGGAGCTGGGGACAGAGCTTGAGGTTAAGTTCAGGGCATCATAAACAGTCCAAGACGAAGAAGGGAGACAAGTGTGTCCCGACCAGGACAGGTGTGGCCCACCTGCTGCCCTGACCACCCCGGGGCAGATGACCTGGCCCCAGGCCCGCTTGTGCAGGGGCAGAAACTTCAGTGAGGGAACACCGATTTCCTGGGTCGGCTTGGGTGATGAACACAAATGAAACTGACATGTCCCATGTCAGGGCTTCCTGGTCTAGGGGACAGGTGACACGTCCCGGGCCGTCAGGCTTCACCCTGTCTCAGAGCTGGACAGAATCAGTCTGTGGCCTGCTGAGGTCTGTTTTTGAGAGCTCAGGTCCCTCTGTTTTTGAGAGCCCAGGTCCCTCCCCCACCCTGAGAAGAATCTGCTGGGCCACTCAGGGGTCAGTGTGAAGGTACATGGGCACACAAGGTCCATGCTCTCTAAATGGCCAGCGTCTTCTTCAAAGCACCCAAGCCAGACAGAGCAGGACCCACAGGGGAACAACGTACTGAAAAAAACTTAGTGAAATCTTCACAAGCGTCCTTTTTCATTATAAGTATTGCCTACATTTTGGCAACACTTCCTGTCATCATGGGTTTTTCTGCCTCATGCATAAATCAAATTGTGTAACCATTTAAGGCAAGGGGGGGTTTTGTAATCTTAAAAGTTAATGCACTAGACTATCAATGATTATTATTGAAATTTCAGATGACGCTATGGCTACCTGTGTACTGTCAAATCAATCCCAGGGAAATTACGTCGAGTTATCACACAGCCATGTGCCACAGATGACGTTTCAGGCAGAGATGGACCCCACAGATGACAGGGGTCCCACAGATTTAATGGAGCTGAAAAGTCCCACTATAGCACAAGGCATTGCTCGTGTGTGTGGTGCTGCTGGTCGGGTAAATGTGGCACGCCCAAAGATGTGCAGGACATCACACTTGCTAACGATCGACGACATGTTACTGGTTTACGTGTTAACTGTCCTACACTTTTTATCATTATTTTAGAGTGCCCTCTTCCCACTTATTAACACGAGTTTGCTGTGAAACAGGATGCGGTGTGCGCTGACAGCAGCCTCATACATCGCGTGTTCACCTGTCTGTTGACTGTATCATTTCTGTCGTGCTGAGTGAATCTCGTGTTGCTCTGTGCAGTAACGAGCTGCCCATCCAGCCCAGGTGAGACACAGGCTGGACCACCGAGGTGTGAGTGCACTCGGCGATGTCCGCACGATGCGGAAATCGCCTAGGGACACGTTTCTCAGAGGTGTCCTGTCGTCACGGTGTGTGACTGTGTATACTAATAACGCCACACAGCCTTTGGTGACACTGGTTAGAACGCGGTAGGACACTGCTGCTCGCTGGAGACGTGGAGGATAGGCCCTAAATGAGGCAAACGCTGTTGAGCTCTGTCCTGGCCACACGACCACGACCGGTGTCTGTCCCCCAGCAGAACTGCTGCTCCATGTCTCGGGCCTCAGCTCCCTGCACTGTGGGTGAGGGTGAGGCCACCCTGTCCACCTGTTCAGGTCTGGGACCCTGACTAAATAAATCCCACGGGGGAGCGAGCACGTGCAGGCCCGTACCTGAGAATGTGTGATTGAGGAGCTCAGTCTGGAGGCCACACGGGATTCAGAAACGCAGGTCAATGTGATGATTCAAACAGGTACAGTCTCGAATTAAATGAACTAATTATTAGGCAGTTCTAAGATTATGAGAGAGTGGGACTCCACACTTACGGGGAGGTGGACAGCTGGGGATACTCAGATGACACCGATTAAACAGGAAGAGGCTGTAGGGCAGACACACCTTAGCACAGACCAGAGACACAGAGGGACGGGCCAGGGGTGGGAGGGATGGCCAGGACGGCCCTGGGAGACAGGAGGGGAAGAACATGTGTTTCCAGTCCCACCAAGGAAAAGACGAGCTAAAACAGCTCCGTAAAGGCAAGACAGAATCTCAGATGATAAAATATGACAAACTAGAATAAATAAGAAAAACCATGTAAAGTAATTCTCCTCTGTACAAATCTAAGAAAAGCAAAGATAATTCGTTTTTGTAATTGGTTTATGTTGAGTGATATCAACTGAAAGAAGACAAGATGTCCTGTCAAAATCCACGAGTTCTACAACTCTCAATACTTCGTCTCTGTGCCATGTAGAGTCTGCGAGGAAACCCTGTGCTGTGCACACCTGCAGGCTTTGGATGGAAAACTCAGACGCCAGGATTCTGTTCAACAGCAAGCAGTACAGTCTGGTGAAGATGATGCAACTCCAAATTCCACTGTGGAGGTCCCAGGGGTTCTTCCCAGAGACATCCCCAGGAGGAAACCTGCAAGCTTCCTTACAGGCTAGAGAAGGGAAGGTGCACCGACCGAACGCTGGGGTTCCTTAAGCTGGTCGGGGACAGAAATGTGGCACAAAGGCGTCCCTGCACATTTCCACCGATACTTGCTGGGAACTGACAGGAACCGGCCTCAAAGGCCCTTGGAGCCACAAAACTTAACAAGACGGATATTGGCAGGAGGTGACGCTCACCTCTGAATGCATTCAGGTAAAGTTAGGACCCTCAGTTGAGTCACGAAGGTCTAACCTCAAAGTAACACTAGGTTCCAGAACCTTCTATTTCAATTTTGGACCAGACTTCTAAAACGAACTTGAGACCTCTTTGTATATTAGGTCTGAGGAACGGAGGAGCCCACTGTCTTCATGACTTTTTCATTTGTGCAGTGAAACCTATGACTAATACCAGGGTTGCCAAAAAAATACATACACGTTTTATGTGATGTTACCTATGTATTGTTTTTCGAAGTTGAAGTGACTTAGGGTAGCAACGTGCAGTATGACATTCGCTCAAAAGATGGCGTTAATCAAATGAATACCAGCAGGACAGGCAGGACAGCAAAGAAAATGGTGGAAGCACGGCGGTCGTTTGAGAAGCGGCAGACCTTTTGAAGTGGTATTTGAAATTTGAGAAGGTTGTGGAAGTACAATGACAATGAAGGTGCGGGTAGGCAACAGAACCTCACCTAACACCCCTTGACTTCTACCTATGGGGACCTTAAAGGATGTGGTGTACCATAGAAAACCGGCTACACTGGCGGTACTTCGGGAAGAAACTGAAACGGCATGCGCAGCGATACACGTGGACACTTTGGTCAACACGCTCAAGCAGTAGTTCACCGTCATCAGAAGTGTCTGGACGCTGATGGGAACCACTTTGAGCACCTCTTGTCATTGCAGAAGTCAAACGTGACTTGTATTCATCTTTTGTTATCGGTATATATTGAGTATTACAATTTTAATAGTTTTTTCCTTTCTAAAAATGTGTCTACATTTTTTTGGCACCCTCTGTATGTCAGAAATTCTTCAACAGTTCAAACACAGGACAAGGATTCTCAAGGGGATGGTGATTTGCCGTGGATTTCTCACACATATTTGCTCAGCATGTTTTTAAACCAAAACTAAATAAGAATAGACCAGACACAGACAAAATCAATTTAGAACCAGGAGAAACATGTCCACTAGACCACATCACGGCAGGGCACATTTCCTTACACTGCCTTGGGGTAGGGGGTCGTAAGTGCTGCACCATTTATTTACTATGATTTGTGAAAGCCTCGGCCTACAGGTCAGGTCCCAAAACATGTCTCCATATCTGGGCAGCCTATATCTCAAGTAGGAGCTAACCAAAGAATTCCTGGGTCTTTTTTAAATTTTGAGTTAAGGAAAGAGGCCCAGACAAGTGACAAAATGGCAGTGGTTAGGCTGAAGAAATTCATTCACACCGTAACTCTTACCAGGCTCCGTGGGTCATCTGCCAATGTCCCATAGATCAGTGGGAAGGCCTGGTCTGTAGGCTACACTGGGGACACGGGCACCCCACGTGGAAAAGCATCAACGTAAGGGAGACCCACACTCAGAACGTCACCTACCAAACTGCAGACAGACAGAACTTCCTGCTGTGGTGACGGACGTGTGAGTCAGGGAGCGAGCCCCACAACAGTTCTCTCCCGGACCTACTTCAGATTCTGAAAGGAAACTGCACACATCAGGTCCCTTCATGTTGTACAGTGTACTCAAACATGTCACACCGTCCTGATGACCTATGTACAACTGCGCTAGAAAATGCTAAGTTATTTTTTTATTAGTGCAAACAGACTAAAGGTAATTTTTGTTTCTTTTGATTTCCTTTTTCACAAGCACTGTTCTGGCCCTTAAAACAGCCTGTACCTAGGTTTAAAGTTTTAGCAAATAAACTAGAAAAAGAGCCATTCTCCTCTTTTCTTCTCCCCTTTTCTTCTTCAGCTAAGTATTCTTCTAATACTCACGGGTTGTGAGCTACCCAGCATCTCCTGTCCAGGAGTAAACAAACGCAGCTAAACAGGGTTTACTCAGCCACTATTAGGCCAGGAAACAAGACCAGACATTTCTCAAGTGCATAAAATGACATAACCTGCCAGGAGAGACCTACCTGCAGAGACACTCACCAGAGAAAATATAGGACATCGGGTAATGTGAATTTCAGATATGGGACAAATCATTGTTTAGCAAAGTATGCTCCAATATTACATGGGGCATTCTTATACTAAAAAAAAAAAAAAAAATTCATTGCTTATCTGAAATATTTAACAAGCATCCTGTATTTTTATTTACTAAATCTGGCAACTCTACCTTGTTCTCCCCTGAAACAAACACATTATTTGAATGAATTACTTCAAATAAAGCACTGCGTGAGTCAGAAACACCGTCCAAAATATGTGTACAGGGCTGATGTAGACACACACACATTATGGATCGAGAGGAAGGTTCTTGTCTTCTCTGTGCAGAATGGTCAATGCACTGAGAAGACTGGACTGGACTGAGGGAAAATGGAGGGAAGCTCGGAGCAGACGCCAGCACCACCCCCAAAAGACCTGCAGCACAGTGTGCTCTGACCAGCTGGTACTGAGGTAGCCTCTCGGGGTCCCTGGCCCCTAAGGGTCCCTTCTGCACCCCATTTCTCACCCAAACCCTGGCTTGAGGCCCTGCTGCTGGGGTGGGCTTTGAGAAAGGGGGGGAGGGTGTCAGGACTGTGCAAGAGCCAGAGAGAGAAGAGGCAGAATTCTGGGAGGCCCAGAGCAGTCTCCAGCCCCTCCACCTAGGTCCTCCCACCTGCCTTCTCCCCCAACCTGAGTGCTGCAACAGAATAACACTAACAGCAGAGTCACATCTCAGTGCCAACACTTACTCTCGGTGCAATCTTGAGAAAGCACCCTCGAACCTCTAAACCCTACTGCCATCTGGATGTTGAGACTAATCGCCACACCACACTGGGCTACGAAGGAGGTTTACCCAGCCTCAGACGCCCGGGCAAAGGGGCGGGCATGTGGACATCTCTGGGTGACACAGCTGATATTTCAAGCCAGTGGAAAAAGCCTGATGATTAAAGAAATCATGGTGGGAAAACGGGAGAGCAATTTGGAAAAAAGAATACACTGGAAGTTCCTCATGGATGAACACAGTGTGGGATGAAGTAAATGTACTGAAGCAAATGAGATTTGTTCAATGACAATATTTTAACAGTGGGGTACAGAATGTCCTCCTAAGTTGTGTATAAAACCCAAAAACCATAAAGAAAGAAAATGATTCTGACTTCCTAGAAGTTCTTCAGTAAAAGACTTCATAAAGTAAAAAGTCAAATCGAAAACTAGGAGAAAGTATTCAAAGCAAACAATGAAAGATTCATATCCACAATATATAAAGAGTTCCTATAAATTAATAAGAAATGGATAAACACCATGTTATACAAATATGCAAAGTGCGTATTTGTATATTTGTATATTGTGTATACAATATACACTGTATTGTATTGTGTATACAATTGCATATTTGTATGTTGTGTAATCACACAAGAAATACAAATAGCCAGCAAACATGAAAACAGGCTGACTCACAGAAGCCAGAAAAATGGAGATTAAAGCAACAAAAATATAACATTTTTCTTTTTCAGAGGCAACTGTAGACAGGCCGTGACAACCAGACTCACTGACGAGTGGGGCAATGTCCACAGGTGGATAAGGGAATCATTATAACTTCTCTGGCGATATTCACAGAACGACACAGCATTGAAACCCCCACACCAGCAATTTCACGTACCGGAACTGCTCGTGCAGTACTCTATAAGAGTTCTCGACAATCTAAGTCATCAGCACATGTACTGCAGCACGATTCGTAATGCAATCGTGGAAACAATTTGACTATCCATCACTAGACAGACAAGTCATGATCACGCTCCCCTTTCAAGCAGCTCAAGAATGAAGTGGAGATACCACTATGGACATGGGAGATTTCCAAGACACATCGTCAGGTGGAAAACTTGGAACAAGACAAATAGAATGATCTTATTAGGTATCAAACAAACAAACAAAAAATCTACATATGCATATATACTTACATACATAAAGACATTTTAAAGACTGGAAGATACAAAATAAAAGTATTTTGAGCAGCTGAGGCAGGTGAGGGGAAGGCAAGCAAAGACGATGTTTCTTATTTGTGCAATGGGATGGATGGATGGATGGATGGATGGATGGATGGATGATGGATGGATGGATGGATGGATGGATGGATGATGGATGGATGGATGGATGGATGGATGATGGATGGATGGATGGATGGATGGATGATGGATGGATGGATGGATGGATGGATGGATGATGGATGGATGGATGGATGATGGATGGATGGATGGATGGATGGATGATGGATGGATGGATGGATGGATGGATGGATGATGGATGGATGGATGGATGGATGGATGATGGATGGATGGATGGATGGATGGATGGATGGATGATGGATGGATGGATGGATGATGGATGGATAGATAGCTAGAGAGACGACAGGAAGAAAATGAATCTGGATTGTTCTCAATGTGTTTGTGAAAGGACCTGAAGATTTTCTAAAGAATGAACACAACTCTAAAATCAGTGGCATGATAACGTGGTCAGGTCCAGGAAACGTCCCTGCTTCTTCTCCTCCACCTGCCGTCCTGCCCCATGAAGGACACGCAGCCTTAGGACAAAGGAAAAGGTACAGCACTGTCAGCAAGGGCAGTGAGCAAGCAGGGCTGGACCACACACAGGCCTGTCGCCCCCTCCTCCCCTCACCTCCTGGGGGCAGGAGAGCCTAGAGGTGATGAGCAGACCTCAGGCCAGAAGACCTGGTCCAGGGTCCCTAACCTTGCCCTGAAAGACCCTCCTTCCCCACCAAGGGCATCGGAAGGAGCTGAGAGGCGACAAATTCACGCTGCAACAGGGCAGGCAGGCTAGGGTTGCCCAGGAGGAGACAGACCTACGCGAATGACAGCAGCAGGCTGAAGGCGAAGGCTCCTGGAACGCCTGTGTCCAATCGCCTTCATCTGCGATGCTGTCTCTGGCCTGGGGACAGAGAAGAGATGACAAGCTCAGGTATCCTCTGAGACTGGCCATCGTGATGCATCCTGCATGCTATGTGTCTGGTGTTCTGAGATGCCTTGCTTCCTTACTGCCCGTCTGGCAGGAGGAGGCAGAAAATGGGGAGAGGAGACGATGACCGATGGCCTAGTGTGTGGGCGTGGCCACTGCTGGACCAGCAGGCGGCAGGAAAGAAACGACCAGGTCCCTATGGCCACTCCAGAGGAGCCCCGCTGGTGGCTCACAGGCGTGGCGCGGCTCTGAAAACTTCTACAGACATTTACAGCATCCCCTGTCCCCCTAAAATCAGATCTTTAAATTCAAAGAGAAAGATCTCTAACTCAAGAAACAAAAAAATCATGAAATTCTGACCCGAAATTGACAAGGAATTTGGATATTTAAAAAGCATCTAAGAATCTGTTGGTCAAGTGCTGTCAGCTTTCCAGGCAGCCCTTCCTAAGCGATTTATGTCTCCCTAACCAACTTCCGAGCATGATGCCCTTCCATCACTGGGGCTTCCAGACAATCCCAGGAATTGGATTCTAAAGTGTGTGTAGACTGTCTCCATGGAAACGCCGGACCCTCTTCTCCTCCTTGGTATATAGCACAACCTGTCTGGAACGTTCGTGTTCAGAGTTTCCAAAATTTCCCAAGTCAGGACTCCGTAATTCCCTTCGTCACCCCTGAAATTCAGAAACTTTGTAAGTCATCTTTGGTGACACATTATAAACTGCATGTTGAGGCTATTGTTGTTGATACTTCTCTATTAGTCAAGGAGGTTTTCAAGGGTTTGTGCCTTGATTTCAACTTCCATCGCTCTGCCCTACCAAATTTTATCGTTTTGGGGGGAAAAGTACCTGGAACATTTCTTGAAAATAAAAATTGCCAATCCACCCCACTGCTTTCAATCTGCGTCTAACACCAAAATAATCTACATAAATCATCTCATGAATCACGCACTAATCAATGTTTTAAAAAACTACTAACATTTTAGATGAATTTTAAATCAAAGGAACTATGGTAACTAGAGGCCTGACCATCACTGCAATACCAACAGTCCAGGCCGATAGTGAACTCTTCTGATAAAGCTTATATTGGGTTATAATTCTGAAGGAAGCCACCATTCTCCTCAGCGGGTTTCAGACACTAGATTCAGGCACGCACAACATTTTCTAGAGGATAGCCAAGTCATCAGAGGGTACCACTGAATTATCATTTTAAATGTATATTTCAATGACCAATTAGGTTATTAGATAAAAACAGTAATCATAGTAATCTTAGAATACAGTTTATTCACCATGCTGAAAGTAATTATATTGCAGTTAGAAGAAAAACCATGAGTAATACTCAGATCTGGCACATTTTTACGAGAACATATTAGGCATCTAGCAGTTAGCCCAAATGTCTTACTAATCTGTGAAAATTCTCTCAAATTAATGGCTGCCTGTATAAATAAACCAGGAGATGAGGCGTCCTTTAAATGGACATGACTACACTGATAGTGCACGCAGAATCAGGTACAATTCCAGCCATGAAAGCATGACCTTCTAACATGCAATGCAGAAAATACCCCTAGCTTTTTTAACTCTCGTAAAAAATTTAATATGCAAAGGCTTATGCAAATTGTGTATGCCAATACAGTCTCATAGGAGTAGTTTACAGAGTTTTCACGAAAAATGGGTCTCAGATTATGTCTGAAAACACAGGACATTAACAAAAAACAACAAAAACCCTAAACTTATACAAATGAAAAATTAAAGACACGTGCCAGAGACACATACACAACAAAATCACTTAGCAAATCAAACCTAACTGCTCGAAAAGAGTCTAAACTTACTAAATAATTCAGTGTACCCATCGGGAACATTGAGACCAAAGTTAATGCAAAAGAACAGCAGCCCACTGACTGGCCTAACTCCTGAAAGTGGGGCAGTGCCAGCGCTGGGAGCTGCTGCTCCCAACCTCTAGAGCCATGACCTTGCACCCCTACTGCCAGCAGGCTCAGCTGGCCGGGACAGGACGGCCTGCATTTCCCAGCAGCATGAGAAGCCAGGGCTGGGGCCACAGGTCACATGGGCCAGTGGCTTTGGAGGGTCTCTGCAGCTTCTCCTCACTGCACAGGAAGGACAGCCCCAGGAAAGGACATCCGCTGGGGGCTCTGTCTAGGCCCTCCAGACGCTGTCCCAGCACCCCTCACAGTTCCCACAACACTCCTCGCCCACTTGCAGGAACCGGCCCTGGTGCACGAAAGCGGTACCGGTGAGTGCCCAGCACCACCTGGGTCGGGGGTGAGTGACGCTCCTCTCCCATGTTCCCTGGGCCCTGTGCTCAGCAGGGTTCAGGTGGGCGCCAAGTCCAGAGCCCCCCTATTTCTGCTCCTTGTCTGGACTGATGGCTCAGGAAGAGGCCCCAGGTCATGGCACCAACGAGGACGTTTAGGGTCAGAAGCCGTGAGAAAAGTGCCTTGCCAGAAGCCCCATCCCAAATCTGATAACTCACCAAAAGTTGTTTAAAAAGTACCAACCTCCTGCCTATCCCAAAAGGCAGGATACTATTTCACCTTCAGGAGGCACTTTCAACTTCAAAACTTTGTATGTGCACAAGGCGTTCCCATTAAGCACAATGAGTGCAGCCACTGCTATTGTTACCATTCAGCGCTAGTGTTCCTAACCAGCCTCATTGATACTGTTACTAACCAGTCTCATCGCTACTATTACTAACCAGTCATTGCTACTGTTACAGATGATGTGGCCTCTAGAGAGTCAATAGAAACAATTCCTGTGCAAAGAAACCCCCTCCTGGAGGTAACGCTTCTCCGGGAAGCACACTGCAAACTTTAGAGGTGAACCTAATTCTTCCAACTGGGGCTGCCAGCCATTATTCGTGCCATGAATACCACACAGTGCCAGATGAGTAAGGCATGACCCCTGTCCTCAATGAGATTACAATTCCATGAGAGACAAGAAATGTCCTGATGACATATGACACTAGACGGACACCCTGAAACTGCCACAGACACACATATGCCAGGCACAGAGAGGGTCACTGCCTGAAAGGCACATATCAGGCTCCAGGGTGACAAACCAGAGAGGAAGGGACCAGCCAAGATGGCAGGGAGGGATTCCTAGTGTCCAGCATGTATGGCATTGAAATAAGACGTTCAAGCCACAGGGAGGGTGAATGGGGAGTTCTGCCCAGGACATTTGGGGGCAATGAAGGTGCAACAGGAGAGATGGGAGGTGGGTGAGGGTCACAGCTGTGAACCCAGAAGGCTGCGTAGGGAGCTAGAGCTCTTCCTCTTGCCATGGGAGCCTTAAAGAGTGGAGCAGAACAGCAAGCTGACAGCATTAGCGCTTCAGCAAATAAATACCTGGCAAGAGTGTGAAGAAGGGGA
The DNA here is from genome assembly GCF_004115265.2 of Rhinolophus ferrumequinum. Taxonomy (NCBI): domain Eukaryota; kingdom Metazoa; phylum Chordata; class Mammalia; order Chiroptera; family Rhinolophidae; genus Rhinolophus; species Rhinolophus ferrumequinum. Next base: position 58,510,910 of record NC_046302.1, read on the forward strand.
CACAGTAAGATGTGCCACACCCCAGAGACAGGAGCAAGGTGTAAATACTGCTGCAGTGACCTGTTTCTGGGACAGCTCTGAGACAAGGCACCATCTTCGGGGTGATGCACGACCAGGAGGCACCCCAGCTCACCAGCTGTGAACCCTGCTGGGGGTTGCCCTCTCCAAGGCTGACCTGCAAAGCCCCGCCCCCACCTGCAAGCCATAGTTCAGAAGCAGGATCAGGGCGACTCACTCTAGACACTTCTTCACTGGGTGCAACCCACCCCTTCATGTATAAGGCCACATCTCACAGGACGGGGGTGAAAGACCCAAATTCAGCTAAAAAAGAGTCCATACATTTCACAGAAGGAGTGACAAGTTCAAGTCTCAACTGGAGAAGACCAAGAACTCCTCATGACAAAACAGCAAAGGTGGCATTTAAACCCTAGGGAAGAAGCCGAAAATCACAGCCCTCAACTCCCACACCGCAGGCTGGGAAAACCAAATCTAGTAGGGCAAGGACTGAGAGAAAGGAATTTAGGATGTAAACAAAGGTGGGAATGGTTGGAACGTTGTTACATCAAGTAAGACTCTGTAAACACAGCACCTGCATTTTTATTGGACTGGAAGAAAATCATGAACCTTTAGAGATGCCCCCTCAGCGTGTGCCACGAGCAGCCTCCTGGGGCAGGACGAGACCAGCACCCACCACACAGAAAACTAGTTTCTGCGGAGTGCAGCTTGGCTGCCCCCGGCTCATCCTGCCCACGGAGACGGCCTGAATGCAGACTGGGGAGCTGGGTCCTGGGCAGGGTCTGAGACATCCAAGACCACGTGCTGCTACCCCTCGAGTGGCAAACGAGGGCAGGAACCCCTTCCTCGGCTGGGAACTGGGCCCTGTGGGCCCCGGTTGCAGTTCTAACTCTGTGCGTACAGGATGCCCAGGATCCACCAGGCACACACAGGAACGTTAATGACAACGCTTTTCCTGGGCATCGCAGCCCCCACACTGTAACCATGGAAACTGGACACTGATGGGGCTGAAGAACTTACTAGAGACACACTGCTCCTCAGTACAAAAAAAAAAAAAAAAGAATTACCATGTAGGCACCCAAGCTCACATGCCTTCCACCAGCCATGCCGTGCTTTGGGAATAAACACACTGGTCAGCTTTGGGCAAATTACAAGAGCTCCCTGTGCCTCAGTGTCTTCGCTGGTAAAATGGGGGACAGACATGTCTCAGTTTCCTCCCAGCTCTAAAATTCTATGATTCTATCTTGTGCCAAAAAATAAAAATAAAAAGTGAGAGAAAAAATCAAGTGTTTGAATTTTGCTAGCAAACCAAACTGTTTGCATGGTGTTTGTTTGACGATACTGAGATCATAGATCTGCTATGTGTCTCTCGGTGACAGGAAGAAAATCCCAAAGCAACATCTCTCGTGTCTGATGTCTTTCACAGCATAGTAAATTCATTCTGAAAGGTCAGGGACATGGCATTCTGTTCAAGCAAAGATTAGTATGCACCCACGCACAGATGACCAACGCCTGGGGAATCAGAATATAGGAAGACACATATGAGATGTGGTTCTCATCGTAGCTCGATCTTCATCCGCTAATTCAGAGCGTCCGGGTACCACAGCGCCACACAGACCATCATCTCTGCGCCTGCGTGAGGACCGGTGCTGGCTGAGAGCTGCTGGTTGCTAAGATGCTGGCTAAACCACAGAATCCTCCACTCGAATGTCAAGTACATCTGAGTGTTTTTCTTAAGGAACTTCACCGCATTTTGCTAATGAATTCGAATTCAATATTAAGTTTTCGACTCCTCCTTCACCTGCTCCTGACTAGATCAATTCCTCAGTATTCTGGACAGTGTGAAACCATTCAGTGTTGTCACCACTGTTAGCATTTTGTGGCCATGCTTCTGTAATCTGGAATACACCTGCCCCCTGTCCATTTCCGTCTCTGTCATCTAGAGTCTCCTCGTCACCAGGCCCCACGTGGCTGGCTCTCTGGCTGCTGAGTAACTTGTTTAGCGCTCAAAGCCTCGAGGGGCTGGGATGGGCCTGCGGTTGGCCAGAGCATCGCGCACGTCACGGCCTGGCTCTGACACCACTGTCTTCCTAGTGGCCCACCAATCTGTTTGTGGACACTTACTAGATATTGTGCAAAATGACCCTCAGGCTGCCGGGGCACTGGGGAAAGCGGGTGGGTGCTGGGCCGAGGGAGACTGAGTGACCTGGTTTTACTTGACCAATTCCACAGCCCCAAACCACCTGGACCCCTCAGAAGCACCACTTCCCTCCCACAGCCCTTCTAGGACTGGTTTTCCGTCGGGAACCATTCCCGGAGACGCCTGCCTCCCACTCCCACTTAGACTGCCATTTGATCTCCCGTCTACACCTGGGACTTCCCTCGGTCTCCCTTGATTCATTCTCTCCTCCTCGGTCCACACCCTTCTTCGTAGCGTCATTTTTGGCCTCTTGGTGGGACCAGTGATGAAGTCCTGTGTTCAGACAAAAGTCCCTCCCCATTGCGGAGTCTCGGTCGGAGGCCAGAACACAGTGGGCCGTGAGGCGGGTCCTCGGGTTGCCTGCACTGGACCCTCCCAGCTCCAGGGGATGGGAACAGAAGGAGAGAGCATTCCATGAGCACGCGTCTGCTCCGGCCCGGTAGTCAGCTCTCAGAAGAAGTAACCACAAAAGCTTCCCGCCCCGGCAGGCCCGGCCTCCCCACCCAGGGCATCCCACATTCCTCATTCCCACTTGTTAGCTAGATGCACCCAAAATCCTGTGACAGTGGGGGACATACAGAAACACTGCCCCTCCCCCGTGCTGCGAGTCAATGCTCTGTTACAAAGAAAGCAGATGGTTGCTTATCCTCCGCTGGCTGCATGACCGCAGTCTGGCCCTCCCCGCTGGCCATCCACACACAGGGACGAGTGGCCAGTCTTTCAGCTCACAATTTATAGCCAAAAGACTGGATCTCCTTCCCATCAGGAGGAAAGACCGTGAGCTCTAAGATGTGTGAGAGTGTCAGCCTGGAGAGGCAGCCAGCAGAGACGCAGGAAAATGGAGACTTGTGGTAGCAAATCTATTTCTTCCTTTACTTATCTGTTGTCCCTTTGGCCGCATTTTCTATTTTTGAAAACTGTCTCCTTAATTCCTCAAACTCCATGTGATGCTGTGCTGTGCTGCTTGTCCTAAGCCCTTTATCTTACCAGGTTGAGCCACGCAGTTTGCCATCTTGTTTGGTCAAAAACAAATACTTACAATTTTGCATGACGTCATCTAAATCTTGGGGTTTTACTATTAAGAGACAGTGACTCTTCAGAGATAAATAGAGAGGGTAGGCGCAACTGATTGTGGATTCCATGTTCTAGAAGAGGTTAAGCTGGGGTAGTCACATAAGTTTTAGCCGAAACGATACCCAGATTAAGAGCAGGGACAGGCTCCTTGTATTTTGCATTGAGGCAGGTGCAAACACCTGTGATGGCCCCCAGCACCAGGCAAGGCTATCAGGAGGTGCTTCTCATGACGGCACCAACTCTAACAGCCCTGGTGCCTGGGCAGACCCTTCCAGACATGCTCAGTGGCCTCCCATCACCCCTAATTCATCGGAATTCTTTCTGAGCAGAACACGACTTAGGTTTGTTTATTTGTGAAGCAACTGTCACTTGTCCTCAGTGATAACTTCTAAGCGCCCTGAGTCTGCTTTGTGTTTGGAAATGTTATAAACGTCAATGATATGCCCTTTCAATACACCTCTTCCCTAATGAAAAGAATTAATTTTTGTGAACTCCAAAAGTGTACTTTCCAGCCGTGCCAGGTCACTTTCTTGAGGGAGGATTAAAGTCTAGCTCAGTAACACATTTCAAATTATTGACTTTTATTCACATCTTTGTTCTACTATTTTACCTTAGTGACGAGGGCTGCCGGCACCCAGTCTTACGAGGAAACAAACATCTGTGACAATCAGAGTTCTCCAAAGGAATCAACGGTAACATTCCACAGACAACGAACCTTTCATGAAATAAAGACGTTTCTTTCGATTAATCTGATAATGCAAATTATCTCCAGATGCAGAAGTAGCACTCACGTCCACTCCTGAATGTCCAAAACTCTCTGGGTAAGATTATGATGCAATGCGGATTTACTGGAAGGATCACAAAGATTTGAATTCTAATGTCAACTTTGCTGCCACAGGAGCTGACTCATTGTTAGGGGGAAGACAGTGATCTTTTGTCCCCCAATTTCTCCATATTTGTCCTAATGATTTTAAGCAGTCACCCCACCAAAGTTCTATGAGAACTTAAAGTCATTTAAAACGTCTAAAGATCTAAGTAATCTTTTAGTAACAGGAAAAGAGAGCATTTTCCAAAGTTGCACGCATATTTTTAAGAAAAGAAAGGCACAGATCCTAAGACAGAACCCAAAACACTGGTCTGTTTTTCTGAAGTAGCTGCTTCAGAAACCTTAGCCAAACCCTCTAATGAGAGTATTTCGTGAGTATTAAATCCATATAACACGTGTCTCTCCTTGCGGTGCATCCATGAACCAGCAATGTAATGCTCTACTAGACCCTTAACGGCTGCTATGATTGAAAACTTTGTATTTTTAGGAGAAAAGATACTGTCCTCTGGGGCTAAAAAAAGTGACGCGAGCAGACCTACAATGTTCTTCAACGGTTTCGGCCACAGTAGTGCCATGAATTTCTTTTTCTAGTTTCTCAATAAGCTACAATATTCTGGTGAATCTATTGGTGACACATTAAACTCAACTACCATATGTAATGTTGTTACAGAATCAACTGAGGCATTAAATGTCTCAAAAAATAAGTTAGATATAGAGAAAAAATATATATACTCTCATTAAGTAAATGATAAATCTCTAAAATTAGTGAACCTGAGAAGAACAAAGTCTAATTATAGTGAGAATAGTTTGATCTTTCCAACATCTTGACTTTAACAGCACTACTGAATTAGCTCCATTGATTGCCACCACAATCAACAGGGACCAGGCCCAAGAATTTTTGCAAGTATTAAAAATATCTGTCTTAAAGTAAAAAAACAAACAAATAAATAAGATTTAGAGCTACCCTAATATTTTATGCAACGTGCCCCAAACAGGAGTCATCGTATTACTGGAAAAGACCAAGAAAAATCTCTAGTTGTGAAGTTTTTAAAAGAGTGAAACCAAGAATTAAAATGCCACCCTGGGGTCACAACTGGCTTCACCAGGTTTTACATGATAAACTGTCGGAAGAATCCAGAAAAGCTCCAGGAACAAGCCTGGTGTTTTCAGAGAACAATGTAGCCTCCTGCTGCTCCTCACGGTTAATGACTAAGCAATGAAATGGGAAATGCGGGCCCAAGCATAATGTGTGATTGTGTCCCTACACACGTGCGTACACATTTAGAAAGAGAAATAGTCCCGCTGAAGCCACTGGGCTTCCACCACCCCTGACCTCTCAGGTAAAAGCAACAGCCATTAATAGGTTTTCAAAGAGTGAGGAGACATTCCTGGTTGTGTGCAGAAAGTTACAAGTTCTGTAACTTGCAAGGATCACCCAAAACAAAAAACAATGAAAAGTATCAAAATGTTTACAACTGATAAAAAGTAGGAAAATGATGACAACAAAGTTTGCCAAGCATCTTTAAATGTTTACATAGCTGCTGCTTGGAAAGTAAGCTGTGCCAATTAGCTGTTCTAAACCCACAGGGTTTACTAGAATCCAGGGAGATTAATTATAAGCGCAGACGGATTCGAAGGTACTCTTTCACTGGCTGCCTGGTGCGGGGCGGAGCGGGCAGAGGAAGTGTACGTGTGTGTGCCTGTGCCTTATGCGCCAGTTCCCTTGTGTGTGCACGCGTGTGCACACTGTGTGGTGAGAGAGAGGCCTGGGACTGCCCTAGGACTGGTGGGAGGTCTGCCACCTGTTCTTAACTCAAATGACTAGTGTCCCAGAGAGACCACCAACTCAGTGGATTAAAGGTGCTCATTTATGCAAACATGTATGGGCAGTGAACAAAAAGGAGCCTGAAGTGGAGTTGACAGGCATCTGTGTCTGCGCCCGCCAGCCCGAGCTCAGGGCCACCTGAGTGCAGGCCTGCCTGAGCCCAGCCTACCTGGACACGGGGTACCTGAGACAGGGCTACTTGGGCACAGGAATATTTGGTGCAGGACAATAAGCCACCCGGCTGGGGGGCTGCTGGGCCTGGGCCACCTGGGTACAGGGTTATCTGAGCCCTGACTATCTGGGCACTGGTTACCTGGGAGCCAGGTCTATCTGAGCACCTGGATCACCTGAGCCACCTGCATGCAGGGCTACTGGGCCTGGACCTCTTCCATTCAGACATACCTTGGGAAGGGATACCCAAGCACAGGGCTACCTAGGTGCAAAACACTGAGCCAAGCCTACCTGGTCCTGAGCCACCTAGCTGCAGGCATTTGGGGCTGGGCCACCTGGGCATGGGGCCACCAGGGCATGGGATATCTGGGCAAGGGCCACCTGAGTGCAGAGCCACCTGAGCCCAGACTACCTGGGCATGGGTTCCCTGGGCGCCAGGACTACCTGGGCCTGAGTCACCTGGGCTTGACCAACCACCTTAGCCCTGGCTGCTCGGGCGCATGCGCTCACCTGGTGCAGGGTCAGCTGCGCCCTCCTCTCCACTGTCTTCGGCGGCCTCCTCTGCCAGTCCGGAGCCAGGGGAGTCGGCGGCGGCGCAGGCCGAGCCGGGGCTGCTGGGCTGCGAGGCTGAGTCTCCCTCACTGAGCGAACCGCAACGGGCGCGGGGCGCACGGTCTGCGGGGCTGTCCCTGTCGCGGCGCGCGCGGCGGTGCACACGGGAGTGCAGCACCATCTGGTGGTAGGTGCGGAAGATCTTGCCGCACTCGAAGCACTCGGAAGACTTGCCCTGGCCGGCGGGGGCGGCGGCGCGGCGGCTGGGGCGCGCGGTGGGCCGGGGCTCCGGGGGCCCGGGCGCGGAGTCCCCAGGGGCACCTGCCCTCTTGCGTGGGGGGCCCTGCGTGCCAGGCTCCAGCTCGCGCTTGCGCTTCTCCTGGCTTACCAGGATGTACTCGCGCCGCTCCTTGTCAAAGGCCACGTCCCCAGCTAGCGCCTCGTCCCACGCCCCGTACTTGAGGTACTCAGCCGGCTCCGCCACCTTGCCCCTGGTGGCCAGCTGCCAGGCCTGGTAACTGTTGACCGGGTCCAGCTCGGCCACTCGCTGGCCGGCCTGTCCCAGGGCGGGCGCCGCGGTCCCGGCCGGACACAGGTTCAGGCACTGGAGGAAGAGCTCCTGGGAGTCCACGGGGCCGAGCGGAGCGCCCTCGCTGGCTGGGACCCACGTCCGGCCCGCCTCCACCCGGCGGTGCACGGCGTTGTGGGCGTTCAAGCTGTCCAGGTTTGTAAACAGGTTCCCGCACTTGGTGCAGACTTCGTAGAGGGCCAGGCCGGCGACGATGGCCTCCTCCTGCACCACGTTGTTGATGGTGGCGATGGGATCCAGCTCGCTCTTGGGCCTGTTCTTGCTCCCCGCCTTGGGGCCGTGTGCCTTCATATGGTTTTTCAGGAACCACGGCTCTTTGAACCTTCGGCCGCAGATGTGGCAGCCATGGTCGAAGGAGCCCCTGTGCTTCTTCATGTGCGCCTTCAGGAACCAGGTCTGGCTGAAGGCCTGGCCGCACACCTCGCACGGGAACTCGCCGGGGGGCAGCTCGGGCTTGCCGTTCTCCACGCAGGCCTCGCCTCTGGGCACCTGCGCCGTGATGTGGTCCTTCTCCACGTGGCTCAGCAGGGACTCCTCCCTGAGTGTCACGTAAGAGCACAGCCGGCACTTGAAGGGCTTGTGCGCCTGCTGCACGTGCTGCTCCAGGTCCTTCTTGCGCTCAAACCTGCTCCTGCAGAAGGAACACTGCGCCGCGGCCCTGCCGTCCTCCGTGGCGCCCGCAGAGCCTTCCGCCTCCTTCTTGCTGCTCCTCAGCAGGATCTTGCTGTTATCCCCCTGCGTGGCGCCGTTCAGGATCCTGTTGCAGGCCGACGTGCTTTTCGTGGGGCTGGTGCAGCCACCCAGGCCCTCAGACACACGCATCTCGCCAGCCTCAGGCTCGTGGCCCTGGATTAAAGTCCCCGTGCGGTGACTGCGAATGTGGATCTTCAGGTTGCCCTTCTGGGAAGCCCTGTGGTCGCAGTAGGGGCACTTGTAGGGCTTCTCCCCCGTGTGCTTGCGCATGTGCTGGGACAGGGAGCTCTGGAAGGGAAAGCTTTTGCCACAGATGCAGCAGCTGTGGCTCACGGCCTTGTCCCCGTCCATCTCCGGGCTCCTGCTGGCCCTGGTGGGGCTGGGACCCCTTCTCAGCTCCATCTCGGCCTCTTGGTTGCGATCCATCTTGGGGACAGGGGCTCGCCCAGCCCCAGCGGGCACGGCTTTTTGTCAGGCAGGCCTGCGGGACCAGGTCTTATCTCTCCATGTTCAGAGGAGCCTTCTGCCGCCCAGCTGCAGAGATGCGCCTGCCACGACGTCCTGCATGTCCTACCTGGACAGCATGGCGGATGGCCGCAAGCACCTGGAACAGAAAAGACACAGAGAGCTTAGGAACAAGGCTCCCCACGGGAAAAGGACACAGTGACATCCACAGACGGTGAGCAACACACCTCTTCTTAAAAATATCAACCTAGTCCAAATTAAAGGGACACCAACAAAAGTCCTAAGAGACATACAAGGAGCTGCTTTCCTTTCAAAGATCAAAAATTAAGCAATTAACTATTGGTAATAACCATGTGCTAACTCACTACAATAAAACACTGGAAATGATTTTGCACTAAAGTAACTTTTATCAAAAAGATACAGTCTTTAATGAAAGACGGGTCAGACTTCCTACATGTGTGAGAAACAGCTACAGGACGAGGAGAGCATGGGAATGAGGCGCAGAGAAATGGAGGAGACAGGGACGGGGGGCAGAGAACAATGGGGGGACAGGGCGCCTGCGGGTGGTAAGTGAGCTGCCAGGCAGTCCCATTGTGAAGACACTTAGTAAGGTGTGCAGATGGTGGGAAGTGAGGCTTCAGTTAAGAACACAGATCATGTAGTAAAAGAGAGGCAAGGGAGTGCAGGACGGGAACCCTCAGCTCCTTCACGATCTGTGCCCCGAACCAGCCGCTGACGCTGGCTGCCCCACTGACGCCACTTCCAGGAGTGTGACCACGAGACCATTTCCACAGCAGCATTCAGTCTTCGCCGCCTCTTAGAGAGCCCAAATTCCTAGGCACACCTTACAATGCCCTTCCTGTCCTGGTCCTGTCTCTTTTCTCCTGCTCTCCCCCCAAAGGCACCCTAAATTCTAGCCAGAGGGCTGAGTCCTGGGTGCAGAATCCCCTGATGACCCCGGGAAGTCAGGCGGCCTCCCCACTTCTCCACAGGTCAGATTCCCACAGTGCCTTCCTCCCCAGGGAGGCTGGTCCTGCCTCTCCCTGGTGACAGCAGGTGTCACACTGCTTCATCACCGTCACTTTCATGCCCGTCTGCCCTCCAGAGAATGAAGGGCAGGCGCTGGTTTGAGCCGCTCCTCCAGGCACCTGGGCGTTTCCAGCAGCCTGAGCACAGGTCTCCGCTGAGTGGACAAGGGGTGCCCAGTGCTGTACCTGGCACCCAGCGGGTAAGCCTCTGTGCTGCGGGAAAGCCAGCCAAATGCCTGTAAACCACCACGTGAGCCCCAAATGGTACACACTGAAAAGCCACTGTGTGCATTCCAAACAGGAATTTCCATCTGACTTGCGAGAAGTGGAACATAAATGAAACAGTGAGCCCACAAGAAGGGATGGGAGACCGGGTGCCTTTCAGGACGGTGTTCTGACGGGAGGCGGGAGGGCGGGAGGGTGGGGGGCACGAGCCCACACAGCAACCCAGGTTGGGGAGCTTCGTCCTTCTCCTCTCCGGGCAGAAGTAAGAGTCACCACGGGCAGGCTCTCCAGACTTGCACCCAAAGGCACCCAGAAGGGCAGATTTTCTTTCAAAAAGCTCCACGTGGACAGGAAGCCATGTTTTTAGAGTCCCAACGTCATACACACTAAGAACTCAGATTGAAAAGCTGACAAAATGTGAGGAAGCTCTGTGTTTCTGGTTTTGAACCAGTGTGTTGATGCCCATTTTCTGTTCAAATATGAGAGGTTCTCTCCCAGAAGAACCTGGCCAGCGACTCCCTGCTTACTCTGGGTGGTCCCACCTGCCATGCTTCCACCGGAGCAGACACCGAAAAGAATACTGGCCACAGAAAGGAGGAGCAACAGGTGCATCCCCCAAACACCCCCAAGGCGCTGAGTTCTGAGCGCCTCACACTGTCCTTCCTCCACTTTGCCGAGGGTGGAGACGCTGTCCAGCACAGGCCTTGTGAAAACCCAGCATCCCTCCAGCTCCCTCCAAACGCCTCCTCCACAGGCCCGCAGAAAGGTGAAATCTGAGTTAGAATTATGCATTCTGAAACACCTTTCGAGAAAGCCCCCTGTGAGCATGCTTCCCAGGCATGTAAAGAAGCAATGCAGTCTGACCAGCAAACTCTGGCGAGTTGTAAAGGCCAGAAGCCGAGCTGCACAGGCAGGTGTCCTGTACCTGTCAGACTAGCAGATGTACATAGGGTCCTCCTGATGGGACCGGGAGCCCCAAAATCAATGACTCAAACAACATGAATGAATAACCCCCGCAAAAAAAAAAAAAAAGGAAGTTAACGAGAACACGTCTTAATGACATTTTAAGCTAATTTAAATTATTTTTCCAAGCAGTTTTAGTCTTAGCACAAGTTTGTGGGTGGCTGTATATTATTTAGGATGATTTTATAAGGCAAATGGTTTGCACACATCCGCTTCGATCCCAGGGCTTATTTCATCCCCTCAAAAGCTGAATGTGATGTAATATATAAAAGCATGAATAAAACATACTATTTATATTTAATTTAGTGACCTAATCTGGGTATAAAAATCTCAGGAGTTTAAAGAACCATACAGAAATAAGTTTACAGAGGGGAAAAAAACAACTGAAACACTGGAAACTGTTGGCACTGAAATAATTTTGGACTCCACTGGACCACTAAAGGTCCATAAAGGATATGAAAAGCCACCACATTCTCCAATTCAAGGGGCTCTTTCCAAGCCACGTGGCAGCTCTGGGCTGGGCACATGGAGACCCATCTCCATGACATCCAGGTAAGGCAGGTCCTGGGGTCTCGGCCAGTGCTGAGAGGTACAGAGTGGACCCTGGGAGCCCTGGCCCTCCATTAACCAGCTGCCTGGCTTTCAGGGGGCATGCTTCACCCCCTAAGCACAGCTCCTCCTCCATGAGGTCCTGAAAGTCAAGACATGACATGAAGCAGCCATGTGTCCCCCCAGCCCCTCCTCTGATCGCCACTCAAATCCCCTGAAACAGTGCAGTGAACAGTGCGTGAGTAATACCACACCGGCCTTACAGTGCACGCCCGCCACACGCGCCTGACACTACACGCCCGCCACACGCGCCTCACACTGCATGCCCACCACACCCGCCTGACACTGCACGCCCACCACACGTGCCTGACAGTGCACGCTTGCCACACCTGCCACACCTGCAACGAATACCAGACAGCGTGCTGCCCTCCAGGCCATCGCAGCGGGTCACAGGTGATCACAGCCCCGGCCACCTCCAGCATCCAGGCCGCTAGGAGTACAACAAGATTTAGTATGACGGCACCGCTCTCCTTCTCTCCGTAGGGGCCTCAGAATCTCCTGCATGTCTGCAAAGGCTTCCTGCGGCCAGTTTGCTTGCTGAGAAATCCATTTAAGTTTTCGATTCCCCAGCACCCTGACCCCCAGCCAAAGCCTGGACACGTTTCCTGAAGAAGCCCAAAGACTACAGAATATAGTTTCTATTTCTTCTGAGGCTCCCTCTGAAACTAGCTTCAAAGCTATGCCTGAAGCCAACAGGGTCCCCATTACAGGAGTCCAAGTAAGGGCATGACGGCACCCCCGTGACCCCAAACAGCTCATCTCCTTGGGCTCCCACTTCTCTGCCCAACCACCACCATCTTTCAAAATGACCCCTCTGTAAATCCCTGTGCCAACTGTATGGGGTGCATTTTTAAAGAACTGAAAGATATTTGGAAGGGAGAAATGTAGAAATGGAAAAAAATGCTGTAACGGTAGTGACTATTTCAGCCCAAAACACCATCTTCTTGAGGAAATCATAACATCAACAAAACTCCCTCTCAGCGGCTCCGTCCCGATGCCCACAGTACACTAATGAAGTTTCTTGCAAACCTTTAAAGAAACAGTCAAAAACGTAATTCCTTCTGTGCAACTAGCTCTCCTTCGGGGCCAAATCAACAGACCTTTGTGATCATTCTTTTTGGCTGCCAGAAAAATGGCTATTTAAGACAAAGTCATCACTTCTTTTCCCAAAAAGAACAAGAATGCTGTCATCAGAACTTCCAAGTTAAAAACGCGCCCCGGGAAGCTGTCCCAGTAAGAGGGGTAATGGGGACGCTGTCGGCCTCCTGGCACCACCAGCTTTGCTCCCTTTTTCAAAAGCCCACTGGCCTCTGAGAGGGAGGGTCTCAGAGGGTTTCTCCCCATTTACTTGTGCCCCTGGTGGGGAGTGGTGCACCTCTGGACGTCCCCCTGTGGAAGTGTGACACTGCTCGGTTCCAGCCTGATGCATGTCACTACCACGCTGCCTCTACTTTACTCTTGCAGACAAACGTGCTTTGGTGTTCCGACTCTCCCTGAAAAACACCACCCTAAAGATGACGAGCCTCATAAATGTGTAAACAAATGCTAGCTTTTTACCCAGAGGGAATAAAAAGCCTTCCAGCAACACAAATACTGGGGAGTGGGGGAATGACGTATGACAAACGCCACCCCCAGGTATACGTGCACATGAAGTACAGCCCCACTGGAATGCATACGCATGTTCTGCCTGTAATGAATCATAGTTTTGTTATTGTGTTACAAACTTTTTCCAAGGCTGTCATTGGGACCTTGCCAGACAAGACTGTAATTTAATTGTTTAGGCATAAAAATGGCTTGCTGATTAGGGTTTTAAAATAGATTTCCAATGAATGTCTCAGTGTGTGTGTGTGTGTGTTTCCGTAGAGATGCAATGAACAGTTTGAAGCTACCTTTTTAAAATGCCTTATGTAATTTTCAGTACATTTTATTTTAAAAATGGTTAGTCACATTTATAAAAAATAGGAAACAGTAAAATGTATATTAAAGAAAATAAAAAATGTGTATTTACAACAAAACTGCATCATAATGGATGTGGGAAGGGGTTTAAGAGGGCAAAATATAACAGTTATGAAAATAAAATTGTAGCTAAACTTTCAAAACTAACCCAGTGAACACGTAAAGGAAGTACGAGGTCTGACTACATACACAAGGTCACTGCCACACCTCAGACACCCTTCACCTGCAAAACGCGACGAAATGAAGAGCCTCTCAGAGGCTGCTTACACTCACTGAGTTTGGGGTGAATTTAATCTGTGGGCACATGTCTCATCGAATAAATCGCTTCTGAATGTGAGGACCCTTGGAACTGTGTGTTCGATGTAACGCAGTCCAGAGAAGTCACTTCCTGAAGCGTACCAGATGACCCACTGAACTGAGGACCAGTGCCCACCACCTGCACTAGGGACTCCTGTGCGCAAACCTCTGAAGCCAAGCTCCGGACACAGCCTGCAGGAACGGCCCTTCACCACAGCTGAGAGACCTAGAAAGACATAAGTGCGAACCTCCTACCAGCACAGCTCGTCTGGGCTCGGACCCCACGGGGCTGCGGGACAGGGTCACACTTAAGAAGGGGCTCATCACAAGCCCTGCGGGCCCACTGTGCGCCGGGCCACATCTGGGAGTCTAAAGTTTAAGGGTGACGAAGAAACAGGCTTAGCTTCCAGGAACCCAGAAGTCAGAAAGAGAAACACCGCGTAAACACACAGTTGGAAAACAGCGCCCTGGCCATCTCCAGCAGGGCAGGTGGAAGTATCTGAAGTGCAGGGAGGGAAGTGATGGCTGCACTGGCCAGACACAGCTAGGTCTTCCAAGGGGAGTCCAGGCTGGTCTGGGATGAGCACAAAGGGTGCAGGTGACTCCCTGGTCCCGAGAACACACCCACAAACACGATGGTCTGCCTGAGCTCCGTCCTCTGCCTCCCGCCAGCACCCAACCATAGCTGTGTCCCATTGGCTGCGTTTTTGTCAAGCCAAAAATCAGTTCCAGAATGCAGACTTGGCTGGTCTCTCTGAGACGTCACAGGTTTCCATGCCCTTCGGATGAGACCCAAGTCCTCCCGCCTCCCCGTGTAGGGGCCGCACCCCTGCACCCGAGTCCATGACCAAGCGCCCTGCCTACACCCCAGGACTCGGTATGGCCCCGGCCCTATCCCAGCACGTGTTGGACACGTTACTGTTACTGTTTCTTTAATCCGTCACCCACCTGTGTGTCAGATGCATACATTATGAGGGCAGGCTCACAGAATATCTCGCTCTCTCCCCCGAGTGCCAGGCGAGTACAGTGCCAGCTGTAAAGTGGGCGGGCACCACAGCGCTGGGAGACGTAGCCTAGACCTGGAGCTTCAAAGTCAGACGACCAGAAGTCAAACTCTGCTGTGCCACTCACTTGGATCAGCTGTGTGACTCTGGGCAAGTGTCTTAGCCCATCTGTTCATCTTTAAAATGTAAATGATGGTAATATGACTTATGGTATTTTGTGAGATTTAAACTAATGCACACAAGGTATGATGTGTAGCATACAACACGTGGTCCGCACATGTCAGGCCCCATAATTAATTAATGACTGTAGAATGAATGAATGAGATGGCAGTGCAGTGCCCAAAGAGACTTGGTCACTGGCAATGACAATATTTGGTTTGATCAATTCAAAAGGACACACTACCAAATGCTTAGGTGGCTAAATTTGAAATTGCTCCACAGTAACCCCCGTGGAGTCACTGGGCCCAGGTGACCGTACTGTCACAGGCTGTTTAACACAATTACCAAGTCCCCTGTCACCACAAACACGGCCCAGGGGCAGCTCCAGGCCCTCCTAGGAAGACGCTCAGCCAGGACTTGGGACTGGACATGACCTGACCACGGCTGGGACCTGCCTTAGGTTGCTAGCATGAGCGAACCTTCTTACTTCAGAGGGGGTTTACAAAAAAGAGCAAGAAGGCAGATACACGTACATCAAAATGCTAACAACTGCAGGATCTAGATGGTGGGTGTGTGCGTGTTTGTCAGCTACTTTATTTTTTATGCATTTTGGAAGTTTTTCACAGAACAAGTTAAAAGGAATGACTCCTACTTGTGACCTCAGGAAAACAACTGAAAGCAGAGCGGCTCTGGGGGAGCCTGTGGACGCCCACCGACCTCCCTCCCCCGCCCAGACCCCAGGAAGCTCAGAGGGCTCTAAGGAATGCAGTGGGGAAATTACCTTTTGCTAATCCTAGGATTTGAAATTCAATGAAAAACCGTCTGAACAATATGAAACTGTTCAAATGAAAAGCAGTGTTTATTTTAAGTGACTGCTAGCTGACATGGGAGGCTTGGGTGGCAGCAGGCAGTGAGCGCGGTGCCACTACCAGCCTGCGCTTACCTGGGTGTTCAAGAGGATGGCTCCATGGCTTCCCGAGGCACCCCCAGGAATGCCGCTGAGTGCTCTCTTACATGCTTCAAACAGTCACTTTCTGACCAGTCAAATCTGGCGTTATCGGGGGAGGGAGGATAAAATATCCTATATTTTTAAACAGTAAGCGTGTCTCTTGTTCTACGGCAAATCTTGCCACCGTCTGCTGTGAATTAAACCAACACAAAGCAAAAGCCAGCCAGTTTTGTACTGATTTCCCCCACACTATCAAAGTCAATTCTATCAAACACTTACCCTGAAAAAAGAGTCAGAAGGTGAATTTTCAAATGACCTCCAACATTTAGAGTAATCTTCATAAAAGAGCAATGCCATATGTTTCTTGAAAGTGACCCAACCCTGACTGGTAGACTCAAGTGAGGATGGGGTGCGGGGGCTGCCGGAAAACTGGGGGCACTTCCTGCAGGGAGACATGTTTCTCACGTCAGGGAAGCTGAACCGGAAGCTGGCGTTGTTTGTAAAGGCTCTCTAGTGGGGTATTTTTCATTCCTGGTCCATTGATCAACCGTATCGTGATACTGAGAAATAGTTTTGCTTTCCTGGATGCCATGCTTTCCTGGACACTTATCCTTCTCTCTCCCTCTCGTCACCTTCGGGGAGACAACGGGCTCCCAAAAGGCAGAATTAGTGGGTCCGCGTCCAGCATGCAGAGCACCGGAGACCGGAGAACTTGGGAAATGTGGGAACTGAGAGGTAAGTGAGATGCCCTTACAAAGAAACGCTCTCCCAGCAGACAGGAGGCTCGGGACACTGACGGGAGTGCAAAGGACAAATCCCAGCGTCACAAAGAAGTCTCCAGCTCCGCCTGCGGTGCGCTTCTCAAGGGCACTTTCTGGGCAGCCCGTGTGCGGTGGCCACAGGGCACGCCCACTGGGTGCTGGGCTGCACTATACTCGGCGTTTGTTCTCCTGCAGACAATGAAGCGGGCTTTACTGGTTACACTGTAGCGTATGAGCCCTGAGTTAAAATACATCATGAACACCCTGCCAGGGCTGATGAACTGCGCAGACAAAAAGCTCATTCTCTGAACAAATAGGGAGAAATTCCAGAACAACAATAAGGAGTTCCTCTCCCCACACACCAATCTGCCTGAGATGAACAATTCCAGGCTTATCGTCCCCAGACTAGGGTCCGAGTGTCTCCATAAAGTGACCCATTCACAGCGGGGAGAGTAAGGACCACTGACGACAAGGCCTTGAGGCCGCTCGCTGGGACCAATGAATAATCCATTATGCGCCAACTACATTTCCACTCTAACAAGAAGTGAAAACAACGGCAACCAGAATCGGCTGCATTGACAAGAACCGCCCCCCCCAACTTCCCCACGAGGGGAAAAAAGACACAAACCCACTATCCCAGGGCCTAGGAACGCACAACTGCCGACAACAGGGCTCTTTTCCCAGCACCCAAAGAACCATGTGCGCCCATATTTCTGCCCCAAAACACTCATTTTAAAGGTGAGTCTCACCCTCGCTTTGTTCAGAACACGAGGTAATGTGAACAAACCATCAATAGGATGGTGACAAAATTCCATTTTCTTACATAAAGATCTCCTTTAAATTATTTAGCACCTCCAAATAAAGCAAAACACGTGCCACCATGTTGGCCCCAAATGTAACCATGCCACAGACTGTGCATAACAAGGTGGGATTATGCAAACTCCCTCATCATTTAAGCAAGACTCATGTTGGTTCTGTACCTCAGACCACAGCTTTAGAATCGGCGCTCCATTTACAGCTGAAGCGCTTGGGTGACCTGAATGCTGTTCTGCAAGTAGGTTGCCTTTTATAAAGTTGTTTACCACAAGCTGTCAAAAACCCAAAGAAATTCCTGCTCAGAAGAAGAGAGAGGGGTGCCACCTCCACCTCCAGATGCAAGGTACAAACAGAAGACGGTTTCCTGACAGTGAGGATCGTACACCATCATGTTTCCAAAAGAAAACAGAAACTAACATTAATACACAAGCTGCCCAAATGTCCTTTTACTAAACCACAAAGATTGGGAGTCAAATCTGACCTTGTGGAGAAACAGTCGAGCAGATGAGTACAATTCCCAGTCACATTCAGAAAGTCCAGGAATAAACGGGGAGGATGTGGCATGTTGCTCCCGCAGTCATAATAACAGATCCTGAAAAACCCAGAGTGGAGTCCATCTGACAATAAAGGAAGGCATTTCTTTTCTATCAAAAGAAAATGAGTGCCCCTTGTTTTCTATTTTGGTCTCCAAAATGAATGCATTAGGGTGATCTGTTTTCCACTATTTCCCAAGTCTTACATTAAGTAGTGACTTTGTCAACTTATTTGTCCTTGAAAACGTAAGCCTCACCAAACTGCAAAAGAGAAAAACAAAAGGAACAGGCTCTGGGAGCTCACTCTGTGATTTCCTGCAGATAAACGTACTGCTGGAGCCCCTGGCCTGCTGCTGGGAGCAGCCCCAATGTGATTGCTGTAAGCGGTCCTGTCACCATTTCCATCAAGAGCCCGATTTTCCAGGAGCTTAAAACTGCATACCCCCAAACTGGGCGGCTCCAATGACGTCTGTCGTCACTGAGGGACTTCTCAGCTTTCAGAAAACTAGACAGAAAAAATCACTCGCTACACATTACATGCACCAGAAAAACAGTGAGTTTTCAGTTTGACTCTTTTTACATCCTGTACCACGATGATCAAAGCCCCCATTTCGAGTAATTCAGAAACACTTGAAAGCTTGGGGAACACCAGAGAAAATGGAGACGTCTATATTTCTATTTTTAAACCAAACATGGAAGATCAGAAGGCCTCAGATAAACTACAGGGGGGAAAAAATCCCCCTGAAAAGGGGCATATAGGTTGTTAGTGAGCCTGAACTCTAAAGTGTAGAAACTATCACCGATCCAGTATAATGTAAATATCTTTAATTTAAAAAAAATTATCAGCAGTGAAAACAAACAATCGTACAAAAAGTCACTCTATTTTCTTACTATGAAACACTTCCTGGACTACTGCACATAATTTCTGAAATTCCCATTAGTTGATTACAAAATACATTTTAACTGAAATTTGTTTCTACAAATAAGCTGTATTTTATTCCACATTAACCAATAGCCAAAGGCAGTATTCGCCCCCCAATACCCACACTGACCTATTTTTCAGCCTCTTACCTAAAACCAACATTTCTCTCCCAGTATAAGAAAACAGACTGCAATTAATACCTGTCTACCATTATCTCTTTCTTCTGTGCTTTTTGTGAAAGAGCCCAGAAGTCCCCACCATCAAATGAAAGACAGAATTGTGCCCAAGGACACAAAGAGAGAGAACTACGTGCAGTCAGCCATAGGCATCCTGTTAAACATTACCTTCCCAGGTATCCTGCTCAGCCCAGAAGCCGGCCCCCGAAATCCCTTCATTAAGAAATAGCACATAGGGGGAAAATAAGCATGTCAAAATCCCTCTGACTGAATTCTAACCAAGCGCTTATGAACATTTTCTGTGAAGGTAGCCGAAATTGAATATATTTTCATAGACTAGCTGAAAGGCATAACATGCAAGAAATTATTTAAGATTCTGTTGCCACTGTGCAAACACCAATCAGTACATTAAAAGGATCAAAGTTACAAAAGGACAAGTCCACCCAAGTGCTTTACTAGGTGACACGCGTGCACGGTAACCAATATCAGTTTTCCAGACGCACGACAGCCAGTAAGTGCTGGAGCACGACCCGGGTGTCACTGACATCCAGCACCTTTGAAAGCAGCTGGAGACTTCAGCCTCCGAAGGACAGAGGTCTATCAGAGCATGTTTACAAAGAGCAATTCGTGACAAGACCATGATGTCACATGGCCCCAGGACTTACCCTGCACTGCCCGTCTGAAAACACACTTTCAAGCACACTTAGTGACAGACACATCACTGCAAGTCCTGGGGTTTGAAGATAAAAGACCATGTATACTGTTCTCAAAAGGAACAGAAAAAGACGAACACACAAAATTCCACTTCAATTCCCCATAATAATGTCTTTGTGTTTGCTATTCAGCCACGAAAGTTAAGAAAACGCAACAGCTGAAGCCATCATACGCCACCTTGCAGAAATGAGGACGGGGAATTTTTTCTGAAGCAAAAGCATTTTACCCAGCAAGAGCTTTGGGGGAATGTAAATATAAAATACTACGAGGCACGTTTTTTAATTTCAGAGCTCCTAGTCCCACCCCCAGGTCCCTGGAGAGGACACATATGGAACTTGAAGTCGAGTGTCTCTGCCGGCTGCCGGGGCGATCCGGGAAGAGAGCGTGTGCTTTCGCAAGCTCACCACCGTCCTGTGGCGAGCAGTGACAGTGGCAGTCTCCCCAGTTGCTGGTGCCACTTTCCAAGGGCCTGAACACCATGACACAGATCCAGTGGCTACATCTGGGTCATCTGTTAGTTCCGGCTCGGTCCATACTGAAAATGCGAGCCAGAACAGCGGCATGTGCACTGGTTCCTTCTGTCACCACTGGCTGCCGGCCCCCACCTCCAAGCACACAGCACACATCACACTGTACCCGCTTTCTCAGGTCTTCTCAGGGCGTGCTGTGAGCACATGTGCCAGGCACTGCTGGGCAAAAGACCGCGGCTCTGAGGGGCCCCGCACAGCTGGTGGAGCGCAGAGCCAGCAGGCCCACGGCCTGGGAAGCCTGCTCCTGGGTTCTCAGGGACCGTGGCGGCCAGTCAGGGGCATTTGTCACTCAGATGTCAGAGTTCACAAAAACCAGCCACACAAACGCCTATTTGGTGAAAGGGACAGTTACTAGTAAACCGACTGCAGCACACGTGACACACAGGTCAGCCAAGTCCATCGCACAGAGACACCATGTTACTCCTCGGCTGCGATGCGCTAGACAGGTTTGTCAGGAGCACAGACCTCTGTGTAGGCATGCCACCAAATTAACCAGGTGCTGGGGACAAACGCAGTGGCTCTGATGTGTGTGCTTCCCACTCAGTTACCTGAAGGAGCCGCTACTCCCGTCTTAAGGGATACAGCTGGTGACAGAGGCCGTCTTACCCCTCACGTCCCGGACGCCAGAGCAGCGCGTCACTCGCTCACGGCAAGCTACAGTCCCGCACTTACAGATGAAAGCAGGTCCCATCCACCTGAGATGCCAGGAAGCCACTCCTTCCTCAGAGATGGGCTCTGTCACTCTGCCCGCCAGTGGGACTCCTGGTCCCTCAGCTGCTCTCAGCTTCGGCCACCAAACTGCTGCTTGTCTGAACCCTGGGGTCAGGAGCAGTGCGACCTCTTTAGGGAAACCTGGAGTATGGCTGAGAAATGCAGATGGGGAACAGCCCATCTGGGGCCTTGCTTGACTGAACACCCCAAACCCCACCTCTTTTATCCATCAACAATGAAGAGCAAGCTGATCACCCCCAAAATCAACCTGAAGGTGCCCAGTGCCAAGTCACATGAACTGGGGTGTCCTTTAGGCAAAGATCAGCCCCAGGTAGCTCCCTGGCCACCACCGCTGCCACCAGGAGCTGACCTGGTGACCTCGGGACTCCCGGCAGGTAAGCCAGGTGTAAGGTAACTTCAGGTGACTGCACATGGTGTGGTTCCCCTGGAACGTGTGACAGGCACACTGTCCCTGGGACACACGGCCAAACCCTGACCCTCAGAACCAAGGACAGAGGCTAAGTTGTGCCTTCTGTATTCACACATTTCCTTCGACCCACAGGCACAATTCACTGATCACCTGGGGTGGGGGAGGTGACACTGTTGGGTTGTCAGTTGTATGTGTAAAACCCTGTCACCAAGCTGGTCACACACACATCCACACCCCTTTCCGTTTCCTAGTTTATATTTACTCCGGGTTTTGTTTTCCACTTTTCCAGAGTGTGTCTTTCTGCACTAAACTTGACCGTTTGCAGGGCGCTGGGGTGCCAGCTAAGTCACACTTGGCATGGCCCGCTGATTGTGCAACAGGAAAGCCACAGAAAGTGAAAACGCCACCGCGGTGCTTCAGACTTGTCACTCCACTGAGCTAGGCTGACTGGGCGCCGAGAAGGGTTAGAAGCCCCACCATATGACAGCACACACAGCAAACAAAAGGACATCTGTCTGAAGCATTTACAGGTAAGCACACATCATTCCACGGGGACACACAAAGAAGAAAGATCTGCCTAAGTTCCTTGCATGTTAGATCCTCCGTTCTGGAAAGTTCTCAGGAGCTACAGGATTTGTAAACGATTTTACACTTCTTCTTCTTGAACTGAACCTGCCTGCACTTTAGATGCACACCCTACTTGCTTGCTGAGGTGAAGGCAGTCTTCTGGAACTAGTTCTTAAGTCTCTTAAGGGAAACGACACTGAGGAAAAAGGCCGAAATAAGCGACCGGAAACGTTTCAGGATCAGAACCAAGGGTAAAACCATGCTGTCGGGAGTGATGTGTAGACTCCCCACGCTGACTGGGGCTGAGTGTGCACAGCGGCTCGGGAAAAATCAACTTTCCTTTTTGAACACAAGCAGGGTCCTTTCATGGGAACGTGTTGATCCCTTCCTGCCATCAACCAGCTGGGCAATTCCTTTCAGTGCCGCTCTGAAAAGACAGCCTCTCTGGGAAGCAAATGGGAAGTCCCACTTGACTTCTGAGGAGAGAAGCTTCTCACTCCCCTTCACGTCCCAGGACTTCCCAGCTGTGGGATTGAAATGACATCCACGCATCTCACCCGGCACATTCTGTCCCCGCAGCACCCCGTGGGCTCACGTGGCCAAGAACTGCATGTGGCCCCGATCCGCGCGCAGATGGCACACACGGAAAAGCCGCCGTGGCGGGAAAAGCTTTCCAAAAGAGAGCCTGAGTCACGCCAAGCTGCAAAGGCCACGTCTCACCAGCGTGTGTGCTGGCACACGTCCCGTGTCCCAGCACACGCCCACCCCCCCACACACAAGGGCTTGGTGGGACACAGGAGCAGCCACGGCCCACAGGGACCGAGCGTGCACATGCATTCTTCTGACCCAAAACTCACTCAGAAACACACCACACGTGGAGTGCCTACACCAGTGCTGTAAAACACGCACCCACAGCCCCACGAATGCCAGCTTCCTAATGGTGCTGTTCCCCGGGTCACTGGTACGCCGGGCCCTGCAGACAGCATCCCTGCCATGTCCCACGTCCTAGGACAGCACCTGCCGGAGGTCAGCTCCTCCAGGGCGCAGCCGTCACCCTGACTGGGAGCCTTCTCGGAGCTCCTCGCTGAACCCAGACAGCGCTCACCACTGGCTGCCATCCCTTATCTCTGAGGACAGCTGTCCGGCCTCCCAGGTACAGGGTCACTCGCCACCACCCATGCACACATGTCGTCCACTGAACAGCTAGGGAAGGGCCAGCAGGTCAAGCTAGGGTCTGCCTGGAAAGGCAGCCTGCCTGCGCACCACTCGGGACCCTCCTGTTTGTCCACACAATCCTGGGGCCACTCCACACACAAAGCCTGTTGCCGCCTTCTGCAGCCTTCTGGCCTGCTGCCCGGACGATGACGACGACACCTGGCTGGGGGCCGGGCCTCCTGTGGCAACAGAACATCGAGCAGGGCTGGACGCTCGCTGCACAGAACACCGGACACTTTTCTTGGCGGGAAGGGGCTCTGTCACAACCAGGGGAGACCCGACGACTGCCGAGTAGCCTTGCCGAGTCTAAGATTAGGATGGTGGTGACCTGCCTGCACACCCTGCCAGCAACAACTTGCAGAGACTCCAGCAGAGGGAGCAGACAGACTGCGGAGGGGTGCCACCAGTCCCCAAAAGTGCCATCACGTCTGAATCATGAGATCCTCGTCTTTTCAGCGCCATCAACACAAGACAAGGAACAAGTCCACTGACAACTGTATGATGCGTTTCTGTGCAGGGCCACCCTGGCCGTTCACATGTCCATCCAAGGCAGCAGGTAGCAAAGCTCACCCAAAGGCTGAATGACATTGAACTTCCACTCAGACATCACCAAACGTGCTTCGACTTCCCACTGAAAGGACCGCACTCTAATCACAAAACAACACCGGGGCCATGAGCATGCTCAGAACGCTGGCTGTCAGCCGAGTATGGGGACCACGGCCTCTGAGAGCCCAAGTCCACATTCATGAAACGACAGGCAAGGTTCCGGGCAGCTGGCAGGTCAGCCACTGGCCAGGAACAAAGACGGGGGCAAAATTCGATGGACCCTGTTTTTCTCTCTTTTTTAATGAGCCCAGTAGCTCCTGAAACACAAGTGGACAGTTTTACTGGTACTCCTGAGGGCAAGAGTTTCGAGACTAACACAACCCATGTCTATTGTGTCTGCACACGTCCCAAGAAAGAAATCACCGAAAAAGTGCTCCATGAAGGTTAGGGCTACACTTCCAAGCCACAGGACCCACGTGACGTACTGTCTCCCTGCTCACGAGTGGTGATTCATTCCTTTGTTTTTCTGAAAGTAATAGAGGGGCAGGAACTGATTTTTACAACCTACTGAACTTGACTCGTCAGTGACAGTTTACGACAGCCATCAGACCAGGAAGAGGCGCTGTTTCCAGGGGAACACGGGTCACCACCAACAGGACAGTCGTGACAGTGTCCTCAGTGAACGGCGGTGTGCTTTCCCACCTCTCCAGGCCGCGGCACACTGAGAACAGGACCATCTGCCTGGCATATGGCGGGATGAGTGGGCGAGGCCTCCGGCAGCCTCCACACCACACGAGAGGTGGCCAGCATCTCACACACCTGGGCCACACCCCGTGTGAGAAGTCCTGGGAGCCCCTATTCAACGTGGCCTTCAAAGGAAATTAGAGGAGTCAACTGCCACCTTCACTTTCTGCAACTGTCAGAAATTTGTTCACGGAACATTTTGCAATCTTATATTCCAAATGGAAAAGAAGAAAATGAACAAGTCTTTGGACCAGTGCATGGTCTATGGCGGGCACGCAGCAGACCTCTTCAGGTCCCCAACCCACGATGCAGGAGAGGTGTACACGCTCACAATGGACGCACAGGGAAACCATTGCCAATCACGTCCCCACTCAGGTGTGGGTTCCAGTGTGTGCATCCCGTGGCCCACACGGCCTAGGTCTGACCACTCAGACATCTGCTGAGTGCCCCTCCCCCCTGGCCAGGGCTGGCTCCCAAGCGCGGGCCTCCTCCGTGCATGGTGACACCAAGGAAAACTCTGCTCCCTCCTCCTCTGACACTAGAATCAGAGAATGTCCCCAAATCCAGACATGAAACATGTAAGCTCTCTCTTTGACGCTATTTTGCATCAGAATATCTTTGAGATTACTATCAAATCTAGTATTTTCTCTGGGCTTCTAAACTCATCTTCAGAGTGTTTTGTCACAGAGCTTTCCAGGCTTCCCAGGTGAGCCCGCCCTGTCCACACTCCAGGCTCGGCTGACCACTGCCCATCCCAAGCCAGGTGCCGCTGGGGTCCCACAGGACAGCATTTCAGTTTCTCTAACTCACAGACTCCTTCTGCAAATTCAAATCAAACCATTTCAGGACTTGAATAAAATGAGAATCCACACAATCCGGGAGGAGAAGGAAGACACTGCATCAGGGTACCTCTCCTTATAAGGAGCGACAAGCCCACACACTTGAGCTTGGAGAATATCTGCTGAGGTAGAAACAGGGACAGTGCGCAGGAGCCCATTCTCCGCCTGTCACCGGGTGTGCAGACACAGACGAGTGCCCCCACTCTGTAAAGATCCATCCACAAACACCGAAACCTTCCTTCTGCCAACACCGATGGACACTCCCCACCTGCAAGCAAAAATGAACATCCAGAGGCTGCTAAACGATTGACCCGGGTCACCCATGGCTCCTGCAGCAGGGAGGGCAGCTGTCCTCACCTCCGAAGCACTCTGTCCCCAGTCACCACCCCAGGAGGAGCAAGCTGAGCAAAAGCAAGTTGGTTTTACTTGTATGTGAACTAACATCCTTCCTTCAATGCTTTGCAGACAGTAAAAATGAAAGTATCGTCTCTCCCTCATGAGCACCAAGCTCCGAGATCTGCTGACACAGCCGTCTCTCTGGGAAAATTCCTGGACAGTTTTGCTGCAATTCACTCTATGATCCTGTGTCCTAACAAAAACGGGGGGACACAGAGGCTTCTCAGCTCAGCCTTCTTACAAACTCCATGCCATGCCAGGAAAGCGACCCTACGCCAAGGTCAAAAGAAAACCTGTTGTTTTGAGCTCCGTGCTCACAATCCAGGGCAGCAATATTCAACAAGAAGGCGTTCTACCTGAAGCAAACGACTTTCCTGTGAACGTGTGAGTAACAAGACCCTCAAAGCGCCCCCTTCAAGCCTTGTCTCAGGACAGGAACTGTCTGCGTCGGAAATGAGCACGAGTCCGTATTAAAGTACATTTTTAAGACAAGTTTGCTAATGGCATTTCTTTAAGAAGAGAGTAAACGGATGCAAATGCACAGGGTCTTCCTGGGGCCATGCAGATGTTTTCGGAATAAATCAAAGCCCCCAGAGGGCAGCCGGACAACACACTGGGGGGTTAGCAGTGGGTTAGTGCCTCCATGCGGCTTCTCACCCCACCTGTGAGTCACAGCCAAAGGAACGGGAGCCCTAGACAGGAACAGCACAGACTCAGCTGTGGGGACAACCCACGCAGGTTACTCACTGCACCAGCTCCAATCTGGACTGGCCATTGGCACAGGGTATGGACAGACGGCAACGGAGACCTGCGCTGGCACTTCTCTACCCTGAGAACATGTCACGCCTGGCCACCAGGAATGCCATGCCCACCCCACAGGTGGCTTTCCCTTCTGGACCACAACCTGTGGAGCAGCACCCACACACCTCCTTCTGCATCCTCTGAATTTACAAAGCAGACTGTGGGGTCAGGGCTCACACCTGACCAGCCGGCTACACTGCCAATGAAACAAGCATCTCAGTCATTCTTGGTCCCTAGTTTTCCAGGGTCGCAGCCTGTGCTTCTCTTCTCACCCAACTGGAAAGGCACTCTGCACAGATTTCACAGCAAGCTTTAAGGGGACACTTGCAAACATCTTCTAAAGTCTAAGATACAATATTTATGTGGCCTGCGCCATAAGCACTGTGTAAAAGGTTTATCTTCTCAATCCTAAATTACACAGTTTTGTTGGGTTTTTTTAAATGAAAAGAGACAAGTGGGACACCACCGAAGTAAGGTCTCATGGGATGATTCCCTCTCTTCCCACGATTATGCATCGTGCCGTATCTCCAGGCTCAGGAGCCGAGCTCTTAGTTCCCATGAAATAACTGTGTCTACAGCATTCGTGGAGCCCCTGGCTGTCTCACGCTGGCAGTTGGGGATCCGGAAGGGTTTCTGGGAAGGGTCACTGTGATCAGAGGTGCTGAGCTCCAACATTTACGTGGAGTGAGGGGGATACCAGCCTTTCCTGTACCCTTTGCCTGCTCATTTAACTTATGAAGAGTTTGAGAAGTTTCCTTTTATTATTTCCATTTTTAAAAGTCATTTAGTCAATGTATCTTCAAGGACGTGAGGCATCTCATCCTTTTATCACAGCCTGGGGCAGAGCCAGGTGTGAGACAATGTAAAGTCTGAGCCTCCTTGGGGATGCAGAGGACCTGCCTTGCAATGGCGGGATGTGACCCCAGTTCTACATCACATGTGGCGCCTCCGGGAGATGCCCCCGCGGGCCCCACGGCTCTCTGGGTGCCCAGCGTCCTCCACTACACACCAGAGATGGACACACAAAAGGGCCATTTACACAAACTGTCTGTTGGACAAATTGTTTCAATGCTTCAATGTCTGGGTTTTTTCAGCTAAGCACTAACCTTTTTCTGACTTAGTTTTTCCTTGATTGAGATTAGTTACGTGTCTCCAGAGACAACATCGTCCCTCTGGACACCTCAGGCGGAAGGGGCGGAACAGGGAAGAGGAAACATAAAAGATTTCATTCCGTGGCAGCCATTCTTTAGTCACGGAAATTCAGAGGAGAAAGAGGCCTTTTAAAAACCTCTATTCCCCATTCCCCTTGGGCCAAGGAAGTGGGTCTATGTCTGAGAATCTGAGAAAGGCTCTGGTTCTGGCATTTTTCCGGGTGGTGCCTGGGAGGAAAGCTCTAGAAGCCACCGTGCAGTAAGAGCGGATGGGACCTCAGAAGAGCACCTTGGAGGAACACACTTCAACGCCTTTGCTTCTGTTAAGCAATAAAAGACGCAGGAAGCAGAGCTGGAAGGACCCAGAACTGTGAGTGACCTGAAGAGACTAACCCGATTCGAGGCTGAGCTGCCCAGCCGCGGGCGCTCCTCCTGCAGCTGGAGCGCAGGCCAACGCAGCACAGGAGCCGCACAAAGCGAAAGCACACGAGGTGCCCGAAGAGGGGAGCGGACCCAGAGCCCCCCATTTTGCCCACACTCTCCTCTGCTCAGCAGCCCCCCATAGTTCAAACGTTCAAAGAGCAAACAGCACATAACTTGAAATTAAAAACTGACCCACATGTCACACCCATGTGTTTTCAGACCATCACCTCCTTCTCTGCGACTTCTCACGTTCTGTGACTGTGGAAGCCTTGTTGGAAATTAGGGAGGTCCCCTGGGAGCGAACGTTAATTCAAGCTCCTGTGATATATTTTAGTGATGACATGAATTACTCTTATTATCAGGGTCCTGCTAAAAACCGGCTCCATGCCATCGGACACACACACATCGCGTCTGCCTCTACCCACCAGCCTGATGCCCTTGGAGTCAGGGGTCCGTGCCCTCCCCACCTTCATAGCAGTGCCCACACTTCCCTGGGCATCCAGGCCGGGCCGGCACAGGCAACACCAAGACTGAGGTTTGCAGTCAGGTTCCAGGGACAGCAGTGTCACCAGGGCTGGGCCAGGGTCCCTGGGGAGCTCTGCTAGATGTGGGGATCTCCTGTCAAATGACATCACACAACTAAGTGAGGCCATCTGCTAGTTCCACAAAGAGGCCTGACCACCCTGGCCTGGAACGTTCCAGTCGCAGTGGACTGGGCGTCCGGGTCCCAGAAACCCTTGGTGCGGCCACATGGAGCTGTGGCTGTTGGAGGGGAACTCCTTCCAGCCCACCCAGGACCAGCACCGTCACACCTGGGAGGAGTCGGGCAAAGGGTTCAGTGGGCAGAGGCGACATCCCACACCGGTTTAGAGAACAGGGACGCCCAGGAAAGTGCCCTGTGAGGGGGTGTCCGGGGCAGGGGGCACCCACAGCTCAGCTTGGTCACCTTTCTGGGGGGAGGAGGGGGCCGGAGTGGCAGGTCACTCCTTCCTTCTGCGTTCAGAGGGCTGTGGGTTTGCTCAGCGTAATAACCTGTGTAGCACAGCACAGCCTCCCTGGGTAGCGACATAACAAGTACCAAGTCATCGATGAGGAGCCGTGACCCGAGCTTCTGGCCTCTACTTGCTGCTTTCTCACTCCCAGTCCCACACTTCTGCTTAGAGAACGAGAAAACCTTGAGGAATTCTGAACCCCAGTGCGTGCCCACCTGCAAACAGATCCCTTGGTGCCCACAGACACCGGCCTCCCCGAGCAGGAGGAAGTCCCTGGCACACACACAACAGGACAATGAGAGTCACTGGAGCTCAGCCGACGGATCAGAACGTGAGAAACAAGGAACGCTTGCCTCCCACTTTCACAGCAATGCGTTTATTTATCTGAAGTTAGAGATACCAAGGTGAAGACTGGCGATTTCCACTTGGTGAGGTGCAGCCGACCCAAGGTCACAGGCTAAGAAACAGGCCCACACGAGTTGTTTGCGCAGCACATCCTCTCACTCCAGGGGCATCGACACAATCACAGACACATATTCATACGTCTCTCCAGCCATGAAAGACCCTGAGTCATAAACGTGAGAAATGGATAAAAAGATGAAGTGGAAGAGGACTTTCCAGTCTGGGAGTGTGGCCACGTCACCAACTCCCCACATGGGTCTTAAAGACATTTAAAGTTCCTTCTTCAATAGTTGGGGGGGTTAATGAAGTTACAGTGTCTCCACATGTGTAGCTCTGTCTGCCTGAATATAAATATATAACTGATGTCATCAAATCAGGGTGTGCTCACTTTCCCCTGCCTGGGAAGACAAGCTTCTTCCTTCTTCCAGAAAAACACACAATTAGTAACCGTGGTGCAGAGCTGCTTTGGGCTGGTCACCAGCCCCAAATTACATCCAAACTCATTATTATTAGGGACCTGCTGTCTGGTTTTTTTATATATTACTAAGAAAGACACACTCATTAAACTTTTATATTTAGAGAGTGTTTAAAAATAAGTTGTAGTAGAGGTCTATGAATGTACGTGTTGAACAGAGTGGACAGTTACAAGGAAGCACTCATGATTTTAGGTTACATATTTTCCCTTCCACATTGAAATAACCAAAAACCTAGTAATAGTTTCCACTACTGCATTTAGGGTAAAAGCGCTTTCTTTCAATGCAAGAAGAAATTAAACAAAATTACTGGGTTGGGCCAAGGGAGGAGATCCACTTTTTAGATAAAAGGGATTATGGTAACTTCAGTCTCCTGACTAGAAACTTTAATATTTTTTAAAATAAAATTTCATGTTGGGCTGAAACAGAGATTTCACTTTCTATTTTTATCTTCTGCCATTTCAAAGCCCAGGAATCTGAACTTAGGTTAAGTGACAGGCTTCTCAGGGCATCCGACAGAGTCGTCTTATGTTCCTCTCAACGGCTAATACCCATTAATTACAAAACCCAGGGGAGGCACTGAACCGTACACTTACAAAATCATGAAAAAGGCAAATTGTACGTTATATATATTACCCCAATGAAAAATAAACAAATGTGTTTTAAATGCTCAAAATCGTTTCAAACCCTTGAATATTATACTCCCTGAAAAGCCCTATGACGATGTAGAAGTGAAATCTATGTACAAGCATCACTGGGTAAATAACCTATTGTGAAAAACATGGGAAATACATTAATCTTGAAACAGTGTTACCCCAAACGAGGCTTACACTTCCAGGTGTCCGAGGTCATCACCAGAATCCATAAACTGTTTCTGACGAATTTTTTCTAGATGAGGCAGCCAAGTTTCCCGGCCCACATTTGGAGCAGCCTGTTGTTAAACTGTATGTCCTCTGCCGTGAATCTTTGGGGCCAAAAATCTTAAAGAAAAGTGGGCCCTTCCACACCCCCAACTTTTGACTTGACTCTGGAACAAATCAAAAGTCTGAACAACACAATTCTAATCCGTAGCTGTGAAGAGCTCCAGAAAGGGGGCACTTCTGTCCAACACAAAAGTGCGGTAACAGAGCCCCTCGCCCGGCCCCCCTTACACGGGAGGCTTGAGACGGTCCCACTTATCTTAGATGCAGCAAGTAACTGACACTGGTGTGGGCTCCAAGGAGCCCTTTCATGAACCAGCTCTGGAATGTCCCACTTCTTCCTGGCTGGAAATACCACACGAATCCTAGTCGGTGCTCCCAGGTTTATTCCAAGAACTTTAACCCATCTCATTTTTTATTACAAACATTTTACAACCTCTCTCAGCCAAAAACACTGAAGTTGTGACTTAATTCACATTAAGGACGTCTCCTCTATGATTTTCTAGAAAGCCCTCATTCTGCAAGGCTTACCCTGCCCTTGAAAATATTTCCATAATGTTCAAGAAACCTGGTTTTTAAAATTCTTTCTATATTCCTTTCTCTTTCTCACTGGTGTTCTTTCCTTAGAAGTGTTTTTGTAAGCTGATTAATTAAAGTCACTTTTCAGACACTTTATTCTACTCACATCAAAGGTAATAATTTACATTATTCCTCACCAGTCTGTTCGCCAGAAGAATAAAGAAAAAATAGTATTACTATTAAAAATGTTGAAAGAATCGTCCTATCAATGTGCAGCACGTATCGTCAGTTCACAGGTTATTATGTTGAGCAAACCCACAGCCCTCTGAACGCAGAAGGAAGGAGTGACCTGCCACTCCGGCCCCCTCCTCCCCCCAGAAAGGTGACCAGGCTGAGCTGTGGGTGCCCCCTGCCCCGGACACCCCCTCACAGGGCACTTTCCTGGGCGTCCCTGTTCTCTAAACCGGTGTGGGATATCGTCTCTGCCCACTGAACCCTTTGCCCGACTCCTCCCAGGTGTGACGGTGCTGGTCCTGGGTGGGCTGGAAGGAGTTCCCCTCCAACAGCCACAGCTCCATGTGGCCACACCAAGGGTTTCTGGGACCCGGACGCCCAGTCCACTGCGACTGGAACGTTCCAGGCCAGGGTGGTCAGGCCTCTTTGTGGAACTAGCAGATGGCCTCACTTAGTTGTGTGATGTCATTTGACAGGAGATCCCCACATCTAGCAGAGCTCCCCAGAGACCCTGGCCCAGCCCTGGTGACACTGCTGTCCCTGGAACCTGACTGCAAACCTCAGTCTCGGTGCCGTCTGTGCCGGGCCAGCCTGGAAGCCCAGGGCCACATGTCCCACCTCCCTGCACTCACCATGTCTACACTGCATCAGCTCTTGGCCGTCAGCCTCTCTTCCCCCCCAATGCCCACCAGGGAAGGCCCCCTGTCCCTGCAGCCCCTCCAAGGGACCCGACTTCATCCTGGACCCCCGTCCAGCTCTCACCATGTACAGTATATCAGCGAGTCTCCATGATCCTACCTTCTGATGTGACCTGGCCTCCGGTCCCTCTTCTACTGTCTCACGGCCACTTATCCAGCCTCCAGCACCAGGCTTCCCGTGGACTGCCCAGGCCACCTTCCCTAACAGCCGCTTCTCCAGCCCCCAGCTGGTGAGCCCCCCACAGCAGACCACTGAGGGGTCCCCCAGAAAGCTACCCTCACTCCTCATGACGCTCTACAGACGTGACAATTTGTTCCCAATGACGTCTTAGACATCAGCCCGCGGCCGCTCCTCACCGCCTGCCTCCCCTCACAGGCTTCCAAACACACGCAGGCACACACGCACATACACATTCACACACACACACACACACACACTCACACGTGCATACACACATGCACGTGAGCACATATGCACACATGCGCTTGTGTGTGAACACATACAACCACACACACACACTGGCACGTGCTCCAGCACCCTAGGCTAGGCTCCCGCCATACTAGGCTTCCTCTGCTGGCAGGCTGGGACCATTTCACTTCGCTTGGAAGCTCATCCAGCACGGTCCCTGCTCAGGGAAACAACTGTCCACCGGGCTCCTCACCAGCCTGGCCTTTCCTAGTTGGAAAGGTGATGCTGTCACACAAAAGAGGATGCGAAGAACTCAGAAGCAGAACAATCAAAGTGAAAAAATCTGGTAATGATCACCAAACCCAGTAAGCAAAGACATATACACAGAATCAAGTCTAAATATAACCGTGATCTACACAGAAAATAAACACGTTATCACATTTCTTGAAATTAAATATGTATAACATAAAAATAATAAAATAACAATAATAGACTAAAACAACTTCAAAAAAGGAATTACAGTGGCGATGTGGGGAGAAGGGGAGATTGAGGAAAGACAAAGAAGGAAACTGAAGCGCTTTTGTTACTTCATGTTTCCCAACGAGGAAGCCAAGTTATATGGTTACTGAAGCTGATAAATTGAGAAACCCAGCTTAAACAAAAGTTATAAATACAACCACTGGTAGAACTGAAAACATTAGACTTTCTACATACCTTTTGATTTCAAAAATTAAAGGAGAGAAAATAATTCACAGACTAATAAACAGAAAACAAAGGGGAAAAGAAAGAAAGCATAAAACAAGATAAAAGTTTTTTAAAAAAAAATAGGAAAGAAGACAAAAATCAATCTGTTTTAGCTAAAATATATATGGAATAAATTTATTTATTAAAAATTACTCCATGACAGGGTAAAAAACTAAATCCAATTGTGTGCTTTCTATAAAAGATACCTAAAACTGAGGAACTCAAAAAAAGTAGACAAAATATACAAGAAAAAATGCAAATAAAAGCAATAGTGAAAATAAAAATATCATTAAACTGCACAAAAGTCTTAGCAGAATTATTAAGGGTAAAAAAGAGAAATTACAGAGGATTATTCTAAATCCCTGACAGATAACACAGGATAAAACATATAAAGCGAACACCCCAGTGAATACATGGAAAGATCAACAGAGAGGAAATGGGTCTGGGAGAAATGACCAATGTCTCTGAAACCTGGTAGATGAAAGAGGCAAAAACAATAGCAGAGGATTTGAATTAGAAAGTAAGGCTTACCTGACAGGTAAGCATCAAACCCCAAACCTGCCACTTTGCTAAACTGGCAACAGAACATGAGGTGACTTCATACGAACCACAAAGTTCCAGACATTAGAAATAACACAGACCTCAGGTGCTCCATATGATCCCACTGTGACACCAAAAATTAACAAGTAAAACCAGCACTAACAAAAGTTGAGCCATTTTGAAATTTTTAAACTCTCCATAACAACTCCTGGGCAAGAGAAAATCAAAGTGCAAGTGTCAAACCTCTCCTGAAATTTCTGTGTGCCAAAATGCATTGGATACAAAGAAAGATGAGAGTGTAACCAGCTACTGTGAACACCAAGAAAGAAAATATACAAATGAAACATTCAATTCAAAAAGTAACAAAAAAGAATCAAAATCCTTAAATTTCAATCTCACAAAGTAACAGATCAGAAAAAAAGTAAAACATAAATAAAACCAATAACCAGTTCTTTGATCACCCCATGAGACAAATGATTAGCTCACCTAATTAAAAAAAAAAAAAAGAGGTGGGGTTAGGGGCAATTAGGTTTACTGATCACCAAACAAAGGAAAATGAAAAAGAATACAATGCTTTTCAAAACTCTAGGTTGATAAATTTGATAATATGGATGAAAGAAATGATTGATTTTCTAGTAAAATATAAATATGCAAAATTTACTCAGGAATCAACAGAAAAAGTAACTAGACCAATAATAACAAGCATAAGAAATCGAAAGGACTGTTACACACAGTTCCACCCATGCAAATGCCAGAAGGTCAGTTAAATTCACACACCTTTTGAGAAAGGCTATCTGAGATAGGCTATTTGAATGTTTCTGGAGCAAAAAGAACTCACATACGGGGTAAGACAGAAAAAAGATAAAAAGACAGTGGCAACACAAAACACAAGGCCATTCTAATAAACAGAAAGCTCTTACAAAGCAACAAATTAAGGAAAACTCAGTGGAAAAATTAACCAAGTAAATGAACAAGTGATTCACATGAAAAATAAAATGACCGCAAACATAAAGAATGGATGGACATCACTTAAAATGTTTTAAATACAATGAGGTATTTTTCCTATCCAGTTGGCCAAGATATAAAAAAGACTGATCATATCAAGTGTTGACAAAGAGAAAGCCACTGCTCACATGACTGCTGCTGGGAGAGTGGAAGGAGATTTTGACATCTTTGCTGGGAAATTTGGCAATATCAATCAACACGCCCCTTCATTCCAAAAATCCAATGAATCCTCAAAAACTAAGCCCGCGAGAGCACAACCCTGCACCAGAGCTGGTCACTGCACAGGCAGACAGAGCTGCCAGCGAGGAAATGTCCACCAAGGGGGCACGATAAACACAGGGTCGCTCCCACTGGCTGCTCACAGCCAAAACCGCTCTGTGGGTGGGAGCTGGGCCACGCTGGGACCTGGGCGTCTGGAGCTCACTGAGGGTGTGTGCAAGGAACTGCCCCCTACAAGTCCCGTAAGAGTAAGCCGTGATGTTATGACACATGAGCGTCGAATATTTTAAATTAAACTTTATGCATATTTTTATCTTTTAAAGCTTATATATAACATTGAAAACCTTACTGCATGCATTAAGCTAATGTATTAAAACGCCTAATCCAGTGATTGGCATGTAGGAGGCCCTCAATAAATAGCTTGCAAAAATAAAATTACATCCGTGTTGTGAAATACCTAACACATTCTTTTGTCTCAACATGCAATTTCCTCTTTAGATTGGAAATATCTGGACGGCAAAGATGAGGAAGGCTTTGTAGCTGTGAACTACACATTTTGTACAATTATCGGGAAAAAAATCATTCAGTTGGGGCCAGAACGCTACCCTAAGTATTTGGCTGTAACTAAGTTACTCAGGTAGAGACGTGGCTGAAAATAAAATGATGTGTTACCTGCGTGACTTCCACCCTCCCTCCCGCCCCCCGCCAGCCCCCTTTATGGTACCAAAGGGACAGTGCTGTGTCTTCAGACCCTTTTGTGAACTTCCACGTAACTTATTTTTGAAAAACCTCTATTATGTGTCTTAAAAGCGAAGCACTCGTGCCTGTCTTTATCCCCTCACACAAGAGAGTGTTAAGGCATCGGGTAGCAGTTGTCAACATTTAATTCTGGTTTAATAATTGAAATGTGTAGCTTCATAGATTTCTCTGGAATAATGACATTCAGATGGAATCACTGCCAGCACAGGGAATTCCACAGAAGAAACAAAGTCAGCACGGTGGGGGTCTGGGAAGGGAACCAGGCTTGTTCCTAGCTACTAAGTTCTTCTCATTTAAAAACAGCACCAGCCCATATTCTTAGCTCCAACTTCAGACATCTTAAAGCAAACTAAACAAGGTGACTTTCGAATGAAGATGAAAGAAGTTCTGGCCTGATTAAATGTGAGTCTCCAATTCTAGGTCTGTTCCCCACTAACCTCCAAAACCAATCACAATTTGTCTAAGAAAGGTTGTTTTAATCAGAACACTGTAATTTATTGTGATCCTGAAGTGCCATCTGACTAGCAGATCCTAAGGCAATCGAACACCTATAAATTTCACATGACTGGTAGAAACCGCCTAAGCTCTTGAATGCCCCAGATGGATGGCCAACAGGGGGTGACCAGTGACGGAAGCTTAAATTATTTTCAAGGGCTCACTTATGAAATCTAACTCATCGAGAGGCATGTGGGTTTGCAAAACTCTCCAAAGAATTTTAGGTCCACACACTAACAAATGGTGATCCTTACACTAAAGGTTCACGTTTCTCCTTTAAGTAGAAATGTCCCTTAGCCTAAGTTTGCACACGTCCAAAGCACGGTTTTGCTGAGCCAGTGAAACAGAAAACAATAAACAGTACTTTTTATCAGAGCCGAATAATGTAGACTTGGACTTTGTTACTCCACCTGAACGCTGGTCGTGCTTATTAAAAAATAAAAATCTGATTAAGTTTTCTGAACATTGATACTGCAATTCCATACACAAGACAGTAAACAGGAATCTAGTCTGTTTCAACACCATTTCACTATCAACAGCAGCATTTCAGTGACGGATAGGGCAAGAAATGGAACTTGATCCTCAGTCAGAATAATGAACTACTTGCTGACCTGAACATCTGGATTTCCCGGCAGGGAGAATAGGTAAGACACACAGCTGTCACAAAAAAATGGACTAGCCCCAGAATGAGGAAGCAATATCTGTGTCTCTATGTCTCACCTTGAAAATGTGACAAAACTGAACCACCAAAGAGAACAGCAGGCTTGAGACACCTGGGGAGAAGGCCTAGCTTAGCTCTGGGTCCTAACAACCAAATATGCCACCACCACGTGATTCTCCTCCAGTTTTACACTGGGAGCCCCCTGCCCCCTTCCCTCCCACCTGCCTTCCGGACCACCTCAAACACTCTCCAGCATCACAAAATGGCCCATCGTAGGTCCCGAGGCAGGAGCCCCTCCCGTCGTCATGCCCCAAAGTCACCACTACTGGAGGCTGGCTTCCACCCAAAGGTTGTGTTTCATCTCTGACAACTGCAGTGCCAGAATCAACGGGCCTGACCTTGGATCTCGCTGTCATTCCTAGTGGCTTGGGAACAATACACGCATCATACTCAAAAACTACTGTTGACGTGAACAAAAATTCATTCCACTGCATTCAACCGTCATCTCCTCAAAAGCACCTTAAAGGAGATTCCTCCGCTTTGACAAAGTTACTTACTCTCTCCCTTCTGAGAAACAGCTTCTCTGAAGCATCAGTACCCAATGTGAAAAATGTGAAAAATCTACATTTTTATTATTCTTAATACTATTACCTTTAAATGACCTACTTAAAAAGGACTGAATACACTTGTTCCAGACGCACTCTGAGGAGGACAAGTTTTCCCGTCCTTCCACGTAGCCTCCTACACAACTGCTCTGACACAGAGCTGGATGCGTAGCAGCTGCTGATCCAACCACCATACTTCAAATCTCCAGGACCAGGGATGGGGTGAGATGGCAGCAGGTTCCTCCATGAAGAATGTGGGACGGAGCCCTGTGAAACCATAGCTCAGTAGTATTCTGTCCCCCTCACTGCCCCCAACCCCCGAGAAAGGGTTTTGTGCATATGCTGCCACCGCACAGATTTACAGAACAGTAAATTCTGTAATTTGAATTTTGTGTGAGGCTCACACTCCAGGCTCACTCTCCAGGTCCACCAGAAGCCCAGGTCGGTGACCAGCGTCTGCACTCTGTAAGTGTGCTTGTGGTCCTGCCACACTAACCAACTGAAACGAGGCAAATAATGATGAAGCAGGCTTAAGACTTAATAGGCATTATAAGTAACATCTACCTATTCAATTAGACCACTCTTTTCATCTCTTCTAAAATAAACAGATGATCTTTGTCATGTGCAAAGAGAGAAGCAAATCCCTCCCACACTCTACCTGCTGGATGTAAAACTACCACGAGATGAGACAGAGAATGGACTCAGAGAAGGGACTGACTTCCCTTCTGTTTTCTGAAATTCTCAGGTTTTCTGTTTTCTGAAATCCGCAGTTCAGTCTGCTCTAGTTAGTTGCACAGCCTTCCGGCTCCCCTCTTCCAAAGCTGCCAGGACCTGCATGTGGTCCCACACTGGCCCGGGAAGCCCGGGTCTCACCCCATTTCACAGATGAAGGAGCTGCGTCTGTAACTGGCCTGAAGTCACCACTACTGGAGGCTGCGTCTCATCACCTGCAAGCTCCTTTCTACACGGCTGCAGGCCAGAATGAACGACTCTGACCTTGGATGCTAGATCAGACGCGGGGTCTGGCTGCGGGGAAACACCTAGACAGGATGGCTCTTTGTTAAGAGCACGTTGGGTCAACCTACCCAGGACACACAGAGGGACAGACACACTGCAGGGTCAGGCCTCCCCCGCCTGCCCAGTGCCCCAACACTGCCACCACTGGCTCCTGGCACGGATCCCAGAGTGGTAAAAGGGAACCTTTTTCCCTTTAAGTGCTAGGATTCAACTGCACTATCTCCAAAGTAACATATCTTCCCTCAGTGTCCTTGTTCAAAAATAGCTGAACTTGCACAGTGGGGATTTCTGACTCACCCTCAGCACGTGGCCACAACTGGTGGCGGGGGCTTCCCAAACTTACATGGGATCTCATGGCATCCCCGTCCCACAGCTGCACCATCCTCTGTGGGGGCCAAACGGGGCACGTCCAAACTGGGATGAGGTGGAGATGGAAACTACACACGGAATTTCACAGACTGTGTTTAAAAAAGGAACAAAAATATCTCAGTAATAATTGTTATGTCATTTACCTGTTCAACTAACAACTGGATATACTGGATTAAATAAAACATATTATTAACATTAATTTTACCCATTTATTTAGCCTTTCTGCATGTGGTTACTAGAAAATCTAAAGTGACAGACACATTGTATTTCTGTCAGGCGGCAGGGTCCCAGCGAGCCTGGTCAGCACGCAGCAGCCCCTGGGCCGCACACGGCCTGCCTGACACCGGTGTGTGTGGGCGGCTTGTGAGCTAAGAATGGTTCTTACATTCTTAAGTGGTTGGGGGAAAAAATCAAAATAATATTTTGTGACAAGTGAAATTATATGAAATTCAGGTTTCAGAGTCCATAAATCACATTCATTCGCTGACATGTGGTCTGGGGCTGCCTCCCTGCTACAAGGCACAGTTGGGTGGTTGCGACAGAGAAGGGATGGCCCGCAAGGCCCAAAATATTTAATATTTTGGCCCCTTAAAAAAGCCAGGCCCCTTAAAGAGAAAGTCTGTGAGTCCTGCCCTAGCGTGTTGGGAAGGCAGCAGGTTTCTGAAGCTTGGGCCCCGGTGGATCCTCCCTAACATGATCTGGGGAACAACAGAGAAGGAGCGCGGGTGCAGCAAGGTGGGGCCAAGACCCACCAGGTGGCTGGAGTGCTAGAGGTTGCCCTGCTTCAAACCCTCAGACCACGCTCTCAAAACCTCTGCTCATCTTCAGAGCAGACACAGCCAGATACTAATCGGGTCCCCAGCTCAGGGGACCCTCCACACTGGCTCCCAGCTTCTCTTAGGTGACTCATTTGTAACCCTGGCACCTAGAAAGGGGAAGAGGAAGGGGGCGGGAGGGGGACACTGGCCTCCCATACCCTGATACAGCTCCACATGGCTCAGACCAAGACTGAAACTCTCCACTTTTGAACAAGTGTGAGGAAGGCCACAAACTCAGAGCAACTGCTCAAAGAACGGTCCCCTCAGCTAACCCAGCTACGGCACAGTGACCGGGTCACTTAATCATGTGGGTCCCTGTGCCCTCGTGGGGGACAGGGGCTAACATGATGCCCTACCCCCTAACTGGTACAATACGCATAAACAGGGCACATAAAGAACTACGGGCAAAGGAAAAGAGCTTTAGAGAGGATGGTCAAGCCATTTATTTGGGAGGGCTGGTTCTTCAGGCATTCCCCCTGTTTGGTTCAAGTCTATATACAGAGGGTGCCAAAAAACAATGTGTACACATTTTAAGAAAGGAAGTAACTGTACTTAAGTTGTAATACTCGATATAGACCGACAACAAACTACAAATACAAGTCATGTGTATACGTGTGTTTGGTAACCTGCCCCCAGTGAGTCATTAGTAATAAAAATTAAACTTTAATATAATGGGAAACTGTAATGCCCAAAAACTTGGGTCATATTGTCATGGTGATTCAAAACCCAGTTCTCAGTGTGTCGTATTTCGTTCTTAGGCCCTTGGCTCTTTCTATCAGAGCAGCTACCTTTCCAAAGCCACTGTGGCATCAGCCTTAAGAAAACTGTCGAAGGCAGCCTGAAAAACAGTATAAAATTCAACAGACATTTCCTTATGGCCGGCCACGTGTTAAAAAAGGCTGTTCTTTCACAGGAGACCGGTGAGTTTCGCCCTTTCATCATTAAACATATAAATGGCCACACTTCATTCACCCTGTTTGAGTGGCCAAAAAGATCAGATTCTAAATTCTGGTTCAAGGACACCCACTGGAGGGGACATATTATCTGGATACGTAATATCCCCCCACCCCGGCTGTGACCTGTTACTCCACTTTCCTGTTCTTGATTTTCACGTATGTTCACGATGAATTTAATATGTGCCTCCAAGTGCATCCCACACCCTGTATGGGACGAGATGGGTGCACACAGCACATCATCACCAACCACATGCAAATAATGAGATTTCGATCATCAGAAACTCAAACAAGCCAGCGAAAATTCTCACTCAGGGGCGTGAGTGCGATGATGAGCACAGTGTCACACTGATTACATAAATCTTTGTAATTCTTACTTGACAATGGTCATAACAGATTTAGAGAAATTTCTAGAAAGGTCACAAACTACCTCGGATATAGTTTCAGGTAAATAATGAAAAAGTACTCAGTACTATCCTCTTTAGAAAAGGACAACAAATCCTAAATTTGGGGGGGAACTTACTGATTTTTCTTCTTCAGGCTAAACCTAGAATGTCAGCTATGTTTGTTCACATAGAGAATGCAACAGGAGGCAGGTTTTCTAAGTGCCTTGCACACAGTGAAGAAAAATTCACTGTACTGGCCGCTCCCAGTGTCCCTGGTGCAGGCTGAGGGGAGGAGACTCCATGTGCTGGCCTGTCTGTAGGGTCCCCATGGCACCCAGAAGCAGACAAGACGCTGACCAGCCAGTCCAGGAGTGACTTTGTGCAGACATGTGTCGAACTGCCTTCTGAGAAGAAAACGGGAAACGCACGATTAGCTGTGTTCATCTTGCTCCTCTCTCCACCTTCTCTTTTTCACTGTTGCCATCTTGTCCACCTGCACCAAGAGTGTGGTTAGTGCTCTGGCTCACTGCTCCCTCTCAAGCCGGGACCTCTCTGGGCCCCAGTGGTCCCGGCTCCATCCCAATGGGAAGCGACCCTTGCAGACATCCGGGTCCCCCCAACTCTGGTGCTCCATCTGTTGCTGCAGCTGAGAACAGCATGTCTGTGTGTATCTGGGGACCGTCCCACACTTCATTTGTCTTCTCTGATCCCCCTCCCTGCCACTTTTGGGTAGCTTTGTTCTTTTAGGACCTTCCCATGCTAGTCATTGACTTTCTATATTTACTTCCATAAAAAATGATTTTGTCAAGGTGTTACCATGGGCTTCCCAAGAAACCCTGTGTCACGGCCCTGTGCTGAGTGGGGAGTCTGTGCAAACAACTGCTGGCTCTTTGGTGAGCTGGGTTTCCCGACTTCCCCCACGTCTGAGCTCTGCCGGCTGCAGCAGCCTTTGAATGGCGTGACCCGTCAGTTCTCACACTGACACATGCACCCATTGAGAGGTGCAAAAACTGAGTCAACCTTTTTTCTTTTCTCTGGAGCAAGAGCATCAGAAAGTGAAACTGAGGTGGGGACAGCACATTGTCTCCTATCCTAAATAAGCAGTCACTCGCTGGGTCTACACTGCAGCCTGACCCGCTCATAACAAGCGTCCTGAAGGCAGGCCGCTCCCCCTTCTCATTTTGTGCAGCAGCCTGCCGTCTCAGGAAGAAGACAACCTGGGAGCCAGGAACCTGGCTTTGGCTCCATGCATCATTATAGCCAACTCACTAAATCCTTCTGCGTTTCAACGCCTGTAACATGTCAGGATTCACCCAAAAATCACATCTCCGTTTCCTGCCAGTTATAACATATAGATTCACTCTCGATATTAATCTTCTGAAACATCCAAAGAGACACAACTGAAATTCACAAAGAAAAGTACATCATCTTCAGAGTACATGTTGTCCTTCATATGGTCATTGCCCAAAATCGATTTAATCCCGCAAACCAATCTAAAATCCATACTCAGAGCACGGAGTGGTCAACTCACTCAGTCCAGGAAGGCCAAATGGAATAACCACTACCTTGTTTGCACCTACATGGGGCCTCTGAGCCCAAAAGATCTGATGCACTTTCCAGAAAGGTCCACCACCTCCACGAACAATGGAAGACCAACCTGAAGGACTGCCTGAAATGCTGCCAGGGCAGCTGCCCCCTGCACGTTCGTAGCCGACCAACCAACCTGGACTGTAAATCATCTCCCGCATGCAGATAAAATACCAAATTCTAACTGCAGGAAATTCTTTGTGTAACCAAATCCTACAGATACTTAAAAATGTGTAGCTATTAGGAAAATTAACCTTCCCTTCAAAAGTTCAGATTCTAAGCAGACCATAATCTTTCATCAACCTAGAAAATAACTGATAAGCCAATCTTCCTGTAAAACCATTAACAGATTCTGCTTTTCTGTCACCAGGGTAATTTACTGAGGCCAATTTTAATCCTACCACTAAACCACTAATCCCGTGACTCTACAGAATTGTCCCCAAGTTTGCGTTGCTATGGCAAGTACTTTCACATTCGCAATTCACTTACTCAGTCATATTTTTTAAGTTGGCTTGATGAATGAGATCAGCTTCCTTGCCTCTTATGTGAAATAGTGAAAAGCCATTTTTGAAACAAGGAAGCCACTTGTGCACCGGAGCTGTGCCATACAGGTCACAATCATACTAAAC
Source organism: Rhinolophus ferrumequinum (assembly GCF_004115265.2). Lineage (NCBI taxonomy): Eukaryota > Metazoa > Chordata > Mammalia > Chiroptera > Rhinolophidae > Rhinolophus > Rhinolophus ferrumequinum. Next base: position 58,554,219 of record NC_046302.1, read on the forward strand.
GATCCTTGGTATTATTCAAAGGGACAAATTATCATCATTACACTAATGGTTACGCTAAAGACATGAAAAGCTTCAGTAGGATGAATCTAAATCGGGTGGGAAACGATTATCTATGCGAATGGGGGTATTCTCTCAAATTGGCATAAAAGTGTCCTCTGTGTCACTGATAATGTCAATATAAATTATGCGTCACCAACAGCAGCATTCATTCACATTAGGAAATTTCCTGAGTGACACCCAAGCCCCAGCTTTCTGTGCACAAAGGCCCTTCTCGGGGGGGCCACATATGAATGAACAGAAATGTGTTTCCTTCTTGCCTTCCAACAGGAAAAACACTGTGATTAAAGCTACTGGAACAAAGTCAACCAGAGACAGGTATCCAGAGACACACTGGCTTGCGTGGCAACACCACAGCCACACAGGATGTTAAAAATGGAGACGGAATCCTCTGCGATGCTCCGTATTAATATATTTCTGAGATAAGGCTTAAGAAGCCACCCTTGTGAATTAAATACGAGTCAATCCAAAAATGCAAACCTGTACAACATTGTGTAAACAAAATAAATCCGGAAGTGAAAACATGACAGATCCGCCTCTAAATAATTCCAGAACTGCATCACACAAGTTTAATTAAACTATGAAATAGGATCTGTTCACTGATTCATCCATCCATTAGAAACAAACACAAAAAGCTAAGTCTTTCAGGGGAGAAAAGCCATTTTTTAGCTCTAGTTAAAATCACTGGAATCGTCAGGGAGGTAAACAGTGTAGGGCCGCCCTCACCAGCCCAGCCCTCAGCCCCATCACGACCAGCAGAAAGTGGAATTACTCACGTTGGGCTCTGTGCTTTCCTGAATTAACACTGTCAGTCAACACTTAATGTCAGGTTATTTCCACAAAAATTAGTTCAGGAACAACAAAAGTGACTCTTGCTCACTACCCTGAAACATCAACTGAACAAGCTGCGAAAGCCAGGAACAGCCTCTCTGCAGGACTTGTGCTGCACCCTTCACTGTACTAAATTCCAGAGAACATTCTGGAATGCTTAAATAAATCAAGGCTTAAGGCAGCACCGAGCCAGCTCGAGCAATATAGGTTAAATAGTGCCATATGGAAAGACAGACACATGTTGCCCTTTCTGAAACAAAGGGGGAAATTCTTAAACAAATACCCTTTACTTCCACATGGGAAGAGCTGAAGACACAGGGTTTTTCAAGTGTTACTAAATATTGCTAAAAAATATTTCTGAATTCTCAGACATTAAGAAAAAACTAGAGTTTTAACAGAGAACCTCGGTTTTTTAAGAGTCTCCCTTTAACTGTGTCCTGAAAGCTAATACCACGTTAGCCCATCTACGCTCACCATCCCTAAGTGAGCAAGAAAATAACAGACCAGCTGTGTGATGGCTGAGCTGACATCAGCAATTCCCTGGGGTTCTAGAAACAGTGAGAGACAAGTCTACCTGCTTCTGAAGGAATAAAACACCAGATTAATTCTGTCTTGAAAATAAAATATACTGATATCTATCCTATTTTCACCACGACGCGGAGGAGCTGTCTGAACTTCAAAACAACATATAATACCTAGCTCTTAAAGTGAATTTAACAGCTTAAGTTCCTGACCAAACCACACACACACACACACACACACACACACACACACACACACACTCCAGAAAAAGAAAATCTATTAGAATGAATACATATTTGAAGTAAAGAGTAAAATGTGTCTAAATCTGACATAGTTACCTTTGAAACATTTTTTTTTTCTATTCTCCTGTGTGGTGTTTTACTTATTACATACATTTACATGTTTGCCTTCTAAAAATAGTTGCATTTCTAATTATTCCTGCTTTGTAATTTTCAGTACCATTTGAAGTGAAGCCTAAATGCAAGATCTTTTTTGGAAAACTACTTTTAAGGAATGTTGAGAGCCACAAAATTACACTTCTTTACAATCTGAATGTATGCCGCTGGAAAACATTTCATTCTGGACATAAATATGACAGCCAGCACTAGCTTTGGACAGAAAAGCTTCAGCTGCTCAAATCACGTGCAGCCAGATTCAAGGGACAAAGAATACACAAACGGACGGTTACAACTGCTAATTTTTCCATTTGGCTCAAATATGTTTCATAGACCTTAGCAGATAGTGCAAATCTCAAATACCAAGAAATGCATTTATCGTACCCATATTCGTATACATCCTTCCTGAACAATTTAAGTCATACCCCTAAAATAGTCCTTGTGGAAGAAAACTAATTTTAAATAAAGATACTTTTGAAAGAACTGGATGAGACATTTTAAATTCATAGTGAAAGTTTTTCTTTATTTTTCCCATAAGGTTAGTTTAATAAATTCTTCATCAATAAACATTTGATGTGATTCTTTTCTTAGAATGGGTTTGTGACCATTTGCCAATATTCCTGAAAACTGTAAAATATTCATAGCTAGAGTCCAGTAATAAAGAGGATTTCCCCCATAAATCACTCCCCACCTCTGGTAGAGAGTGGGGGGAGGGTGATCTCAACTCTCTCAGGGCAGAGGTCACCCCTCCATCAGAGAGAAATGTCCTACCTCCCAAACCCCAAACTCACTTGTTCCTGGAACCAGAAAGGACTGAGGCCAAGGCTTGAATCTATCAAATGTTGTCACTATTGTGGCCCCAAAATACATTTAAATCCTTAACAGGCTGCTGCCAACATACTGTTGGCCATGGGTGGACCGGCTGGAGGTGACAGCCCCAGAGGGAGGTCAGGAGGGACAGGAGGTGCACAGTTGCAGGAGTTAGCACATGCCACCAGTTAGAATGGCCACGCCAACACAGGAGTCGAATAACTGCTAGTCCCCAGACTCACAGGGAGGCTGAACAGAGCCCATTGACACCTATCTACAGTCCACATTTACATCTGCCTCCTAGAAGCTCCATCCTGCTCTCTGTCTCCGTGATACTCCTGGAGGAGTCTTCCAACCACCACCCAGTCAGACTTCAGAACCCATCACGTCCTGACACAGCAATTCACTTGAAAAATGCAAATCCACATGAGATGTTTCCACCCACAGGATAAGGGTCTGGGAGTCAAAAGATGTGAACGCAATTAATTCTTCCCGTTTAGACATTAATAATTCTGGAAGTGATGGTCCAAGGCAGCCCTGGCTGCTGGAGGTGCTGGGTGCTGACTGGCTGCTGGCTGGGCACTGCTGGGTACTGGTGTGGCAGAGGAACACACTGAGGGGCCAGCCCAGCTGGCGAGGCTCCCTCCGAGCTGTCCGCGGGCCCAGTGTGCACACCTCTGCACTATTCAGGAAGATGCCAGTTGGGTGAACTCTCCCCAGGCCTCCAGTGGGGGAGGGGGAGGGCAGCCAAGAGATGCATTTTGGAAAGAACTGATTCAGCTCCATCCAAGTGTTAAAATGTATGAACATTTACAGCATGTAAGATATCTGCTTTTGAAGAAGGAATGCCACTTCTACATTCAAATATTTATAAAGCAGACAATCTAATCAAATAAATTGAACTTTTTCCCTGCTTTCTTCTATTAGTTCTGTGACTTCTGCTGAAATCTATGCCTATCATTGAGTGTATGTGTCTCTAGCTAAAGTGGCCCTCAAACACCAACGAAAAAGTCGTTTCCTTCACATGTAATAGAGATGCTTTACTCACTTAGAAATCTAGTTACATTATAAGCAAAATGCCAGTTTTTGCTATATAATTAATACATGCCCTTTCCTCCAATGTGGAAAATGGAATGAAAACGAAAATGATGTACCATCTTGAACATTTAAACCAAGCACACTATAACAGGAGAGCACACACGTTTGGACAAGCTCCTTCCTGCTGAACGCAACCAGCTTGTATTTCGGTTTCCTATTTCTATGGCATTAAGGTATAATGCAGCTGAAACTCTAAACACAACCTTCAGTCAGACTTACGGCCACTCCCACAAAAATTCTTTTAAAAAGATTCCTTCTGGTAAATTGCGAACAAGAGCCATGCATATCCTGGAAAATGAATAAACAAAAACCCACAACAGCCCAATAAACTGAGTACTGGTGTTTCAAGAACAATCCGTGACTAAAGTTTACTTAAATCCCCAGGTCACATTATCATTTTCCCCTGTTGGGTCAGGCTGAAATCCATCTGTTAGAGCATACCCCATTTTGAAGTGTGCTTTAAAGAAGCCTCCTTTTTCACATCATTGCTGTGAAATCTCAACATCCAATGCTCCAATAGCTCCATGTAGGACCAAGTAAGGTAATGAAGATAAAGTTTAATTTATGGAAGTGAAGACAACGTGCTTTTAACATTGACCTGTTTCTAAAAACATCTCATTCTATTCACTCCATGTGGGTTTCTGGGACAACATCTTGTCCACTAAGAAATGTGGGCCTTCAGACTGACTAATCTCTAACTTAGTCAGGCAACTTTAAAGGTTGTTTACAAACAACAATGGGATTAAGGCTAGTCCTGCTAGGTATTCTCAGGTTCTGGGGACTAGTGTCAGTTACACATCCCAAAGTCAAAATTCTTGATCTAGTATGTTTCAATATACTAAGCCTTTTGGGAAGATGACTCTGACAAACCAAAGCATTCCGAAATTAAAATAAGCAACACTCCTGTCCTTCCATCGGTGAATACGGTACCTACCAAATATGCACTCCGCTGTTTGGTTTCATTTTAGAGAGGCCTTCTCACTCCCTTTGGTTAGCTTTATTACACATTCCCCCGGGATTTTTTTTTTTTTTTTTTTGGTACAGTGTTACTGTGCTCTGAAAGTTTCAGTATATTTACATAAGCACGTTTAAGAAAACCAAGTCCCACTAATGAACTAAGAAAAATATTAGACATGCTATGTTCATATCTGAGCACATCAAAACTCCAATTCCATTACCAAAGACTGGGCCTCGCTCAGAGCTGTTTGTCTCAGGCCCACTGACGGTGGTGTGGCCGTCTCACTGGTGAAACTAAAGATGTGCTCTGCTGTAACCCAACCCTCAGACCCAGGCACCCCCCACCCCCACCCGGCTCTGCTCAACTCACTCCAATTTTACCAAGAGGGGAAAACTATTCAAGTGCAGCAGTGGCATGTGGTATATTTAATACTAGGCGGTTTGTGTAAATACAAATAACACAGCTACTGTTTCGAGGCCATAATCAAAAAATGCAAGAGAAAATGTAGGCGGAACCAACAAATGATAAAATGAGCCTTTTACAAGCGGCAAGAGAAAGTAACCTATCAAATAGCACGCATGCTTAGTTCCTTAAAGCAGCACTTACATTCCTCACCAAAATACTCAGATCACATTAACAGGGCTGCTTGAAAAATAATCTGGAGAAGATCCTGGAGGGGGAAGAGCCACCCAACCCTGCGTCTACCCCGGTCAATTCTTTAATGGTGTTTATCATGCAGCTATAGGGTGGAGGTACATCAATTTTTAAATCATGTCTAATCAGGATTGGAGGCTTAAGGGCAGGTTCACGGAGGGAACGCATGTTTAATGAAGACCACCACCTAAAGTTCCTTTTGTGACTTGCTGTGAGGTGAGCGCGGTGCGCGGCCCAGAGTCCCGCAGCCTTGCCCTTTGTTACGCAGTGGACCCCGCTGGCAGGCCCGGCCCACGCCCACCAGCACCTCTGGGCTTCCAACACGGCCCCCCAGTCCACGCGAGCTCCTCCCCGCCAAGACCGGTTCAGGGCACCCGGCAGGACACACCCACGCGCACCAGCCCCTCGCGGGCGCAAGGGCCAATACCCTCCGTCAGTACTCTCCACCCAAATCCGCGCGGGGCCCCCGGCCCGGGACCGAACCAGGTGTGAGCACTTATGTAATCGTCCTGGGGGCCACGCCTTTCCCACCACCCCACCTCCGCCAGAACAAAGTGAAGTTTAAAATAGAAACCGATTACCTGGCCTCCGCCGCGCCTCGGCCCCCCGCGCGCGGTCCGTGCCACGGCGGGGACCCCCGCCCCCGACGGACCCCGCCCGGGCCAGGCCCCCACTCCCCGGCTGCCCACCCCCAAGACCGCTCCCTCCCCGGCTGGTCCCCCCCTTGGCCCCCACGGACCCCCGCCTTTGTTACGATGAGAAGTTGGGCCGTGGGTCCCCGTCTCTTTCACTTCTTGGGTTACAGTGCGGGCGTGTGACGTCCGCTCCACATGACGGGGGCGGGGGGCGGGGGCGCGGGCCGGGCCCTCCCCCACTTCTCCACCCTGGCCGCCCCGCCCACGGCCCGCCCCCAGGAAGCCCAGCAACAAGCGGCCGCGGCCCCCGCCCCCGGGGCGGGCAGGTAAATCCCCCCGCCCCCGCCCCGCCCCCGCGACGCCCCAGGCCCCGCACAGCACTGCAAGAAAATACAGAAATAGGAATGATTTAATCCAATGACACCTCCCCAGAGCCGCTCAATCCTCAATCTGCGATCTCAGTGAGGGTAGGGGGGAGGCACAAACGGGTCCAGCTCGGGCCTGGGGGGCGGAAATGGCCCAAGTGGGAGGCGCGGGGCGGGACACCGCCTCATAACCGAGTTAGGTTCCTGCTGAGGAAGGACGAAGGTCGGCTGAGGTCGCCCATGGGCCCTCGGGCTGACCTCGGTCCGGCCCGGCAGCCCGGCACACCGGACTTGGACTCGGCCGGGGCGTGGATCCTCCCGGGGTCCCCCATCATGGGTCTCCAGGGAGGGAGGGTGCACACCGGGGTCCTTAACCCGTCTCCTGCAGCATCACCATCCATCCCCGAGTGAGGCAGCACGGCAACTCCAACAGTGACACAGAGACACTACATGGCCAGGTCTGCTCCACAGCTTCCACATACATCACTACCAATATTCCCAGGGAAGCTGCTGCCATATCAAGCCAGTACCCAACGTGGGGCGGCCGGTGACGCTCTCCGCCCGAGAATGCGCCCATTGTGCGGGAAACGCAGCCCCCGCTCCGCAATCCTAGACTGGGAGGGCCACAGAACTTTTACTGACCATGACCAGGTCACATTCTAGAATTTGCCATCGACTAAGTATCAACTTCCAGAGAGAAAATAAAATTTGAAGCTGGAAGGCACATGCTGCCCTTCACTTTTGTATGGAGTTAACACCAGGTTCAACAATCCTGTTCTCTGTATGCTTTGCGCCTGGCGAGTGGCCTCCATGACCCGGACCCCAAGCGCGCTGGGGTGCGCCTGCCGCGTGGAACTGAGTCGGAAAGAATCGATTCCCCAATTGCTGAGAAGCATAATCACATCAGCCTTTTTCCCCTTCTGCAGGTTTCGACTTGAATCCGAAAGTGCCTTATGCCCATTCTTTACAGGAGGACACGCGGAGGAGGCAGGGTCTCCATTGGACTGCTGCATGCCTGTCTAGCTGCACAGACTCAGATAAAAGCGTGTCCACGTCTACAGTACACAGCTGTGCAATTCAGGAGCCTGCGGGTGCGCGGGGCTGGTGGGACTCAGTGTGCAGACACATGGGCGCATGCACGCGCGCGCGCGCGCGCACACTCACACACACTCACACCCCAAATTACCTCCGGGATGGAGAAAGCCGCTACGGATTGGCCGGCAGAGCCGTCACTCTCACTCAGGGGGCAGGGAAACTTCGCAAGGCTGTTTCCTTCCCCCCACCCCCCACCCCCACCGTTTAATTTAATGGTAAAACAACAGCAGAGCTCTGAAAGTTAGCCATCTGCCCGGAGTTTGCCTTCTTTAACGAGGGGGCCGTCAGACAATATCATGTAAATATATTTTGTACTTCCACAATGGATGAAAAGGGAAATTAGCAATCCTGGGAGAGGGCGGAGAGAGAGCTCCGAGTAAGAAGAGGGGGTCATCTGGGAGGGGTGGACGCAGGGTGAAGAGTTGTTCTCAACACCCAAAAGGGACTTTAGCCTTTCATTGATTTCGAAATTAAAAAAATGTTTTTCACAGATCAGGTTATAACAAACGCCGGTACTAATTTATGAACTCATTATTTTAATTTTATTATTTAAGCATGCGCCAGCAATCGTGTTTCCTTAAGAAAGAAGTGACCTATTTTTGGCTGGAGATAAACGATCATGTTAACAGATGTTAATCTTGTAATCTGTTTTTCCTGTAAGCACTTTACATACCCGGGTTTCAAGACCTTAAAAATCATCTTTTCCAAAAAGACCTGACGTCACAATTCGCTCCCTGAAAAATGACTGTCTCCCGTTTTTTTCCTCTGCAACGATTTCAAAGACATTAAATCTTTTTCACTTTATAAACGCTGATTTGTTCTGCCTCAACTCCCACAGGCTTTTATTTGCATTTCAAATTCCACAGGTTACACCAGTCGCCTTTTCAAAAACTGTAAACCAACAACGAAAGCAGCAAATGGCTCTTTGTGCATCTGGATTAAATACGGCGCAGAATGAATATATTTTACAAGGGGGCTGAGCAAGTTGATCTGTGCACACCCCGGGACCAAGTAATTCTTTATCAATAAGCCCAGCGGAATGAGTAAGCTACAGACACACAACCCAGAAGCTCCTGGTCTGATCCGGTCTGCTGCAGGGAGCGTACTAACGCTGAGAATAAATGGGGCTGACTTACAGACCCGTATTTTCGGGTAAAAGGCTGGATCTGTCTGGTCCCTAACGGCAAGGTCCACTGGGTCCCTAGCCCACTAGGGATGATTGTCATCGCACACCAACCTTCCTTCATAAACCGCTGTTTTAAATACCCGACTCGGCTGGCTTTTAGCAAACTTATCCATACAAAGTTTCTCTAAAACTTGACGAGGCGGTTTGATCTAAATACCGATCGTAACTATTCAGTATGTTAGTTCTCCCTGGAAATGGCAGACGAGGCGCTTTTCCACCCCCACCCCCCCAAACATATACATACCCCACAGCATTCTTCTTTTCTTGCGTATACCCGGGTATATATCGTGATCAATACCTCCCCCACCTTCACCATCACCCCAGCCCCGCCTCAGCCAGGCTGGGTGCCCCTCCGAGGAGGCCCTGCCACCGGGACCCCTCGCCCCACCCCTCTCAGAGTCTTTGCGGGAACCCGCGCCCCCCACCCTCACCCCCGCCCTAACTTCCCTTCCAAGCTTCCACTACTTTAATGTTAGGGTCACTTATAAGCTTCCAGCTGATGGGCAGGCAGCCAGGGGAGCGGGGAAGACAAACCTCCCCCCCCCCGCCCCAAGGCGCAAACACGTCCCCGAGGCAGCAGCACCCGGGGCCCACAGCATCGAGCCCATCAGCCAAACCCTTAATGATTGAAGCGGCCCCTCCGGCCCCACAGCCCCATCACCCACCTTCATTAGCCGGAGCGTTTTACTTTAAAGTAAGGCAATTTGCTCTTTGTCTCTTAATGGATGGAGAGCGCATCCAAGCTCCCCTCCTCCCGCGTCGCCTTTGACGAAGTGTACAAAGCCAGAGCCTCTTCCGCGCTCCCACCCCGGCCCCCACCCCGCCCCTCCACTGCGGTAAAAACCACCTCCCTGCGCTCGCCTCCTCGCCCGAAGTTGCATCTTCCCTCTCCTGGAATTGCGGAGCCCAGCCACTACCAGCAGGGAAAGCCCAGCCGCCCTCCCCGAGCCCGGGAGCCCCTCCCCGGCGCCCCCCACCCGCGGCGCACACCGCGGTCCCCGGCGCGTCCAGGCCCGGGCCCCGCGCCCCCCGCCCCCCGCGGGCCCGCGGCGCCCCCCACCGCGGCCCCTACCTTGGCGGGGAGGCGGCGGCCCGGGGAGGAGGACGCGCACGCCCCGCGCCTCTGAAGGTGAAGCCGAGCGCCGGAGGCGCGGAGCCGAGCGCTGCACTAGACCGACCGCGCCAGCTGCGCCCGGGAGCGGGGGACGCGCGAGGGCGCGCGGGGCCCGCCACGAGCCCGGCCCCCTCCCCGCGCCGCCCGCGCGCGCCCCGGACGCGCCCGCCCTGCCGGAACCCCGTCGCCCGCGGGGCTCTGGGGGCTGCGCGGCTGGGGGAGGGGGCCGGGCCCCCGCGGCCGGGCGCAGGCCCGAGGCTTCCCCCAGCCCGGGAATGGTCTGCCCTGTAGGAAACGCACACGCTCCACTATTGTCTCATCAGCACAAAGTTCTGCCACACTGCGGGGAAAGTCTGGAGGCTCGCGATGACTCAGACGCAGCTCATTCTTCCCCAAATAGCACTGAATCACGATCCCAGCGGCTAGTTGTTGCCCCTTCCTCTCCAGGACTCCTTCGCCGCACGCGCGTTACGGGGAGCTGTTTACCCGCACTCACGGATTCACACACGCACGCATCCATACGTGCAGACGTGTTGGGGATGCATTCTCAGCAGACTCAGGCACCTGAGCACGGAGCCTGGAATCCACAGTGGGGCTCCTTCCGGTGGTCCCGGTGCGGGTGCAGTACAAACGGCCTGGGCTGTGCGTTTACTCAACTTCCTGGCGAATGTGTTTAGGGGTGCTCAATAGATTACGTCCTGAATTAGGATCAAAGGGTTCTGGAAAGACTTCAGAACACGGATTCTGCTGTATGGCAATTTAAACATGACTGTTGTTTTATTTTTATCCTTGAAAAGTTCAACTCCTAATTTTCAATTTTTCAAACTCCACTTCTCACCCCAACTACTCTCCGTGGGCCGTACTTAGTTGCAATGACTTAAGTCTGGGAACCGAAAAATCCCAATTTGGCTCCCCAAAGCATTAATGGTACGCGGGGGGTCGGGAGTGGATAGAGGGAAAGGAGCAGGGCGGAGCGTTGGGGGGAGGGCGAGGGGAGCGCCCCTGCTTGGGCGACGGCGTAGACCCGGAGCTGTGGCCTGCGGAGGGGTAACGCCATGCTCTCCCACCGCTCCTGGCCATATTGTTCTCTCTCCTCGTGATAACTCCGCAGTGGAGATGGACTCTGTCCAAGACACCGACATCGCTCTGCTCCACAAGCCGCGCTGCAGTCCAGGCGTCACCTTCCGCGGTGATATTTCTCGGGGCCAAACCTTCGCTACCACTCACTGCAGCTGCAGCTCCGGGTCTCTCCAACTTAGGACATTTACAACAGAAACTACTACCGACTGCTAAGGGAGGAGCTTGTGCCTGCAAAGCCGGACTCTCAGACACAGGGGCCATTCTGCAGGCGTGTGATGTGTGTGTCTCCGTGGACGGAGAGGGCAGAAGGCCTGAGAACCTTTGCGAGAAGGATCCGAACCCTAACGTGTACACTGGTGGTCAGTGATCCGCACTGACCTGGAGAGCAGGCGGGGTCAGTTGTTGGTTCCAGCACGAACGCCTAAGTGGGATGTGTTCTTGAACAATCAGATTTGACTGATTCATAGAAAAGTGTGCAACTGCCCACAGTTCATTACAATACACAGTGCAAATGCACACATAGAAGCATCCTCCAATTCAACTAATTACAAGGATATGAATGGCATATATAGACATAGATATACTGTCACATATACTGTATGTATCACCCACAAAAATTAAAATTTACATACTTGAAATTGTAATGATTTTTGCAGTATTTTCAAGTGGATTTAAGTTGATGGTAAAATCTACTACATTCATCTGCGTTTGGGGGTCTATTAAAAACTACAGTATTTCACTAATAACTTCCACGTGTTAAAAATCGACAAGTTAGATCAAGGAACGGTGAGCAAAACTTCCAAAGTCCTCTACATAAAACTGTGATTTCCGTGACTTACCTCTTTCCTCCATTCTGCGTTATCAGCCACATGTGACTTCACTTGGTGCTATGCCTGTTCTACCGTAATATTGTACTTTTAAGAGATTTCCTGTCGTCCACGTTTCTCTACAATGCATGCAGTATCTGAGAATGTAATTGGAGAGATGGCAAGAGTTATGTTCTGGAAAACGCACTTTGAGGGCCAGCGTGGTTTTGCTACTGGAGGGAGGCCTTTCCTGACGGCAAGGTGTGCTGAATGTTATTGGCACACAAAGTCACTAGTAGTGGTCCATCTGTCTATGCACCATTAGCAGCTTGTTCCGGGGGAAAATTGGTATAAATACAAAATATGTAATGAGAGTTCCCATACTATTTCTGTGACATATTTAACATTGCCAAAATTTCAACTGTTTAATATCTTCAAACATTTCAAGTAGCAATTAAAGTTTAAGGGCACTGTTTCTTTACCAATTACAAATTCCTGAAACTCCCCAGAGTTACAAATTCCTGAAACTCCTCTAAACATTATTTTGAAATATTTAGGTAAACTATAATATTTGGGTGGAGAAAAATCAGCGATGGTAATGGATTAAAGGCTGAATACATAGGTGGCTATGATTTTAGAGCACAATGATTCTGGCTCATGAAATAGATGTAGGAGAAAACACTTATTTTCCCTTGTTATTGTCTGATGAATTCTTTGTTCAGCATTTAGGACTCTGCGTCTTCAAGCTAAGGAAACGGGCATTATAGTGAAAAGATGTTCACTGGCTTGTCTGTCTAACTTAGGCGGTGGCACGATGGGTGGACATTTAGATAAGAAAACCTCTTGAAGAGTTCCATTAAAGAATAGCTAAGATAAAAAAACAAACAAAAAGAACACACTCCCCCCCACACCTGGCAAAAAAAAAAAGGCCTGTTCTGTCTGAAAGCTGGAAGTGAAACTCTCAAAACTATAGTATGAAATCCAAGGCAAACTATAACATATTTATTAAATATGCATGCTCAAAAATTTAAGTGCACTACTTATTAGTAAATATTTAATGGTAATTCTATCTCTGAATTTATTAGGATTTTCTAGATTCTGACTGAGAAAGGAGGATAACGTTATGCACCAAAGTCTAGGAGTAACCTTTAGCTCTTCAAACTAACTTAAATTTACAGATTTCAGAGTGGATTAGGGATACATTTGATCTCAATGGTGAACACGTTTTTCCAGGTAAAGAATCTTTGAAGAATAAGTACAGCTGCCTTTCTGTTGTCGGGAGTAGGTAACCATTTCATGTAGAAATGGAAATTGGCTATTTATTTCATCACCAATGTTTTTAAAAATATTACCCCAATCCTAACTTGCTGTTCTTTCCTAGAATCTTTCCTTTTCACAGGCCTTGGTTACTCAGAGAATACGCTGTACTGAGATTATGAAGCAGCCTGAGTGTATGAGTATGGAATTTAACACATGTAACCCCCTGCGAGGACTGCAAAATTGAGATTATATTTTGAATGTTCTTCTACTAAATGGTTTCAGACTGCTTGAATCTGAAGTTAACTAACAGGGTATTTTTAATCTCGGTGTAGGGAACAATCTCAGTCCTGTTTCTTAAATTTTAATTCTATTGAAGGTGATGAATATGCTAGTAGTGAAATCGTTAATATGCATTTCCTATACACACACACACACACACACACACACACACACACACACACACCTCTAATGGGATCTACACCCACATTCTCCCGTGTTTACACTAGGATAAGTTCTCACCCAGCAGCTTTCTCCTGTGCGGGGTAATTTAGGGTCAAGTTGGCTGAGCTTTACGCTTCATTAGTCATGGTGGAGACCTGCCCGTTGTTTGAAAGACTTTTATGAGGATTTCTTCTTCTGTGTATGGTGTCCAAGTCTGAAAATGGCTTCAACAGGTAGTCAGACCTGAATTTTTGCAGTTTAATAATCACCAAAGCATCTCTTTGAGATCCTGTGCAAAATATACCCGTGTGTGTGATACAGAGAATGCCTTACTCATTTTCCTCATGGCTAAAAACAGAACTTTCTCAGGAAACCAGCATTATTAACAATTTGTCCTTGTTTTCTCCACAGAGAAAACATCCACGATGACCCATAATACTATCCTTATGACAACATAGATTTTCTTGTGCTGTTGCTTGTGCATATATTTTGGTTAACAGCAAAGATGTACAGAGTTAGTGCAGAATTGCAACTGAAGAAAAAGTGTTGCAGAAAATACACTAACAGTTCACGGAGTTGCAATTGCATTTTCTCACTATTTGAGTTTTAGGTAACTAATACATCAGCCTTTCACAGCAGGTAGAGGACCCTCAAATCTGTTCTTAATTTCAAACAGAGTAAAAAGACTTTTAGCAACAGCTGGCTGCAGAATAGCTCATACCGAATTCCACAGAGGTGTTCATAATGCTTGGAAGAGTTAAAGGAAGGAGAATTCATTTAAGGAAAGACAAATTCAACAAGGAGTCCTATTTGAAAGATTTTCCATGGCAGGGAAGAGGGGAACTTGCTTTTCTTATTACCTTTTCTTATAATCCTATATAGTATGCTAATTACTTAACCCATAGGTTGTGACCTATGAACACCCCACGTTCTTACAAACAGCAAAACCATTGACTCCTTGTGCCCCCAAATCGCATTCTGTTTTACCACGCATAACTGATTGATGACAAGTACATGTTGATGCTGACTTTTGTAAGAGAACTGAAAATAGAATACGGGAACCAGCGATCTGCCGTTCCCTGTGGGGAGCTGGACGCACTGGTAATGCAACTGAGTAGGGAAGAAAGTCTCTGAGACCGTTGCTTCAGGTTGCACTTGACACATCATATAATACAGTGGGAAGGAAAGCAGAATTTGGCATTTAGGAGGTCCATGGTATGGTAACAGAACAATAAGGAAAGACGTGTCAGGATATGGGTGAGTGGGTGTCATAATTAGGGAGTCAAGACACTTTGTTAATGAGGGAGGGTGGGTGCATTTTTCTGGTATTTCTTCATTGCTAGGTACTTTTTATTGCAGTATAATATACATAATATAAAATGTACCATGTGAAGTGTACAGCTCAGTGGTGTTAAGTATATTCACAATGTTGCACAACCATCACCACCACCCATCTCCCAGCTCCGTCTTTGGTGAAACTGAAACTCGTACCTATTAAACAACTCCCATTCTCCTTCCCTCAGCTCCAGGCAACCACCCTCCTCCTTCTGTCTCTACCAATCTGAACGCCCTCGGGACCTCATAGAACTGGGATCACACAGTGTTTGTCCTGTAGTGTCTGTGTATTTCACTCAGCATAATGTTTTCCAAGTCCATCCCTGCCCCAGTGGGTAGCTAGGCTCAACTGGCCTTGAAGTTATAGATAAGGAGGCAATAACATCACCAAATAAATTGATTAAGGAACTGACTATAATCTCAAAAAAAACAATCCTCAAGACTTTTTCTTCTTTTACCTAAAACGACCTCATTATCTGGATGCCTCTGCTTGTCTTTGCCTCCTTCTAAGCCTCGGAAGAAATGTGAAAGAAAGCCCATCTTCTCCCCAAATGGAGACCAGTGCAACTGTACCTGCAGGGAGAAAACCAGAAGCCGATTAAAAATCAGAAAATTAAAAATTGAAATCAACCAAAAGGCATGGAGAAGTGGATGGACGAGTCTCCTGAGATGGGTTAAGTAATGCAGCTGTGCACTAAGGTAACCCCAAGCTTCTGGCCCCAAGGAAAAACTCTGGTTACCAGAATTTATCTTCCTGGGGCCTGAACCAGGACAAAAATGGAATTTTTGAGAAAGACAAATAGTTTGATCTCTTATTGAGTCACTAAAATGTACACCTCTGTTGGTGTGGTTTTTCATTACAGCATCACGGTAATCGTGATAAGTAGGAAATAATATTAGGTTGCTAAAACGTTTTATAGAATGAAAAAATGTTGAAATATTTCACATAGGCAGTCATCATTTAAAGCACGTGACGACAAAAGATTAACAGAATTGTAAAATCCTAATCGTTCCTATCTGTGCCTCATTCATTCATTTCACACTTATGGCTCCAAACCAGGCACTAGATTAAATGCTGATTTTAAAAGTAATGCTTCTTACATGCTTACAGCGTGGGAAGCCTTTATGTTGTTTTCTTCTCGCCATAACCTCACGAACAGGGGACCACTGTCACCCCACGTTACAGATGCAGGATCTGAATCTGTGTTTTCTCAGAACAGTTTTCAGAACTTGTCACGGACTCTTGTATCCAGTTCTCATTGTGTTTCTTGTTGGTTTGAGCTTGTTAAGTTACATCACATCCTCTGACTCACACCATTTGTGTCACCTAGGTTGGCATTTGTCACTTACCGCAAAGCACTGTTAGTCTTCTGTCCCCATGATGTGTGTTACGTATTTGTGCAGGAACACCTCCTAACTGTAGTTAGAGAATCTCTGTGAAAAGCTTTATTTTTAAACTTGTTTTTAAAGGATTTGGACTCCTTTTAAAAATATACATAAAATACAAAAGGATATCACAAGCAGTGGGAGGAATTAGTCAGGAACAACAAGAGCAGGAAAATAATGAAATCAGGGTCACGATAAGCTCACCTGGTTTAAAAGAAGCACATGAGGATGCATGTCTACCAGTGCTGTGTTGTTAGAGGTGCCAGATTTTCTCCGAGCATCCTAACACCCAAAGCAAAGAGGGAAACGCTATTCTTTACAAGATTTGCACTATCCGTAAAATAAGAAGTGTGTTCTTCCACAGAAAAACATATGCCGTAGTACTGGTATTTAAGTAAAATTTCTCCTACAATTTCTCAAAAAGAAGAGATTATGGAATGTAATGGACTATATTCCAAACAATATTTTTTACAAACAAAAATATTCAGACAGTATTCCTCACTGGAGTTTGGAGACAAAAACAATCAATCTACAAGTTAGGAAGAATTTACATTAATTACCTTATCTGCAGAGTGGGAATCAATCGCATGTGCTCACATGTTGAAATTTTTGATAGAACTTTCAATCACCTACAGCACAAAAAAGATTTTGAAAGTTCAACTCCACTCTGGAAGAACCTATGCAGTATCTTCTCCACGGAATCATGTCTTTCCCCTCCGCCATTATACAGTATTGAGCTGTGCAGCCCCCACCCCCAGCAAAACAACCGGGAGTTTAATGATACAAACACCCCACTCATTTCACTGCCACTCGGGTCTTAATTAACCACACAGAGTAAACACTGGACATCTGTATAAGGAGACTGGGAAAAGCTGGTTATCTAACGCACTGAGAAAAAATAGGGAAACCAAGTGAACAACAAATTTTGCCCTGTGAACATTGCACCGAACAATTATCTCCAAACTGGGCTGGAGTTTCGTCTGGCTCATCTGTGTCTGCATCTGGATGGAGTTGCAAAAGCCACACAACTGCTTCTCTCTTTTGTGTGTGGAGATACCTGTTGTCTAACTCAAAGATAACATGTAGAGAATGCTGTAGGTAAGAAAGCAGAAACAATGAATTATGGGTGATTATTTACAAGTCCAAAAAAAACCCCAAAACAACGAGTCCATTAATTGTAAAATACCAAATAATTGAGGGACCACAGCACAGACAGTCGTATGTGTCTGTGTGTCCCCTTACCAGCTGTGATCAGAACAGGTGACCATGGCACTCCTGAAATAGGAGTGGTGGCTTTGTCCTATGGAATTATCATAACTACATATACTAATGCTTTCCCACATATTTTATTTTACTTCTGCTCACAACACAAAGTGAAGTGGCTCACAATTATTAACTCCATTGAAAAATTTAAAACCTGTAGCAAAGTTCCTATGTTTCCTGAGGGGTGTAGTCAATGAGAAGCAGAATCGTTTTGAATTTATGCAATGTTTTGAGAAATTCTGCGTCTCAGAGTATTGTTCTTAAAATCTGTTTGCCTCACGTACTACAAGAAGTTTTCCTCTGGTTGTGTGAGTTTCACACTGGTCTATTATGACATTGTAAGACAACTGGCCGC
Organism: Rhinolophus ferrumequinum; assembly: GCF_004115265.2. Taxonomy (NCBI): domain Eukaryota; kingdom Metazoa; phylum Chordata; class Mammalia; order Chiroptera; family Rhinolophidae; genus Rhinolophus; species Rhinolophus ferrumequinum. Next base: position 58,571,865 of record NC_046302.1, read on the forward strand.
CACCAAAGCATTTTAAACAGGAGAACGACATGATCAGATAAGTTTTTAGAATCCTCTGTTCAGTGAGGAGAAAGGTTGGTAACAGAAATCCAGAGATGAGATACCAGTGAACCTTCATGCCAAAGCCTGGAGGCCTCTCCCGGCTGGGCCCAGGGCGAACTCTGAAGGAGACGTCAGAGCCAAGAGAGGCAGGTGGCAGCGCTGCCTGGGGGCAGGGGGATGCTCACCCCAAGAAGAAAGACGTGGCTAAGGGTGTCAGGCAGCCCGGTGCATCCGACGGGTCCACAACAGCCCACTGAGGGATCTCAGGAGAGACGCTTCAGAGGAAAAGCAGGGCAGCAGTGGGGAAAGGACGATAGCAGGACCAGCCTGCACTTCAGCCCCACTGCGAAGGTCTCTGGGTCAAGGCAGAGGTCTTCCTCTCACTGTTGTTTGTCTGAAGGTGGGAGAGACGTGAGCATGTTCAGCGTGGATGTGAAGGTGTCAGAAGAAATGAAGACAGAAGATTCTGGGCAGTGCAGCCAGACCTCTGGGCCAACACCTGAGCTCGTTCTGCTCCTGGCTGGTTGGGCCTCTTGTCCGGTCACAGTGGACAAATACGGGGATGCCCAGAGTGCTAGTTCATCCACGTTTGGGGACCACTAGCCCATGAGAGAGCTGTGAGGGGGTCAATCTACTGGGCCTCTCTTGAAAGAACTCTGGAAGTCAAGTTCGTCCCCTTTGCTCTGTTTTGCGGACCTGTCCCAGGTCCCAAGACCCACTAGGTGTTGGTTCTAGACGTTAGATCTTGCTTTATGTTTGCTGCCTCACTTATGAAAGTCCCCTCGGAATGAAGAAGTGGAACTTGATGTTTTCCTCCCACCAACTTTTGACCAACCTCAGGGCCTGGAATTCTTTGCCTGAACCTCAGACTAAAGGAAATTGAACTAAAACAAGTTTAAAAAGAACAAGGGATAGAAGAAACAGAGGTGAGGAAAGAGACCAGGAAAACGTATTGCTACATTTTAATAAGTGTTGCTTGTAAACAATTTTAATAATTATCTGGAATAATTATCACCCAAAATCTCAAGACCAAGAGAGATAGAAAAAACATGGCAAGATTTTTGTTTGCGTTGCGTGGAAGATAGAGAAGCTTATTACTGCTGCATATTGACAGAAAGAAAGTTTCAATATTTGTGTTCAAAATTGTTGAGTAACAACTAGAAAAGAAATCAGAAGAAGGAACATTTGTTACAAACTAACAAAAAACATGGAGAAAGCAATAAATAACAATACACAATTCTAAAGGAGTTAAAACATATTAGGAATGAAAATAAATGAGAAGTGGGCTCTAAGATTGGGTTTAAATCTGGCTATATGTTAATCACAAAACACAACCTTAAAACAAAACAAGGTTAAATGTATGTTAGGCAAATGTTAATAAAATAAATTAAATTTAATAATAGAAAAAACAGGCAAAATAGAATTCATGATGAGAAGACTTAAAAGGGATATTTCAAACTGATCAATGTTACAGGAAGATTAAAGGTGTGGACACTGATACACCTTAGACGAAACCTTCCAAACATACAAAGCAAGCACCAATAAATACCAAGACAAGGACAAATCATCATTTGTATTAGGGAACCTACACCTCTAATGGATCTCTTATTTACTTGTTAAGTAAACAAGACTAGTTGGGAATAACACCATGAATGAGGCTGAGCTAATAAAAAAACTAATGAAGAGAGAATATAGCCTCTCTGCAAACAGGTAGGAAACAGTTATTGTAAAAAAAAAAAAAAAACAAAACAAAACTACAAGGAACTACTGATAAATTCCAAAGTGCAGAACTCATAAAGGCGGTAGGCAGCAGACGCAGCTCTGGGCTTTCAGCAGCTCAGAAATCTCCCGCCCGCCATACATACACACACACACACACACACACACACACACACACACACACACACACACACGGAAGAAGTGCCCTAAGACTCAGGAGAACTGGACACAGGGCTGGTGGTGCTACTCTCAGTGCGCGTATGTGCAGGCAAGAGCAGAAACTGCACTGACTTTGTAGAAACTACCATCCAGACCCCTTAGCCCCACTCATCTAAATCTGCAGTCCCAACGTCCCTCTGGGCACCAGGTGACTGGCTCTGCTTGCACAATACGCAGAGGACTCCTTGGTACAGCAGAGGACAACCTGGAGATTACTTGGTGGGCTTAAGCCAAGACTGGCGCTGCTTTTTTGTTTTGTTTTGTTTTGTCTTTATATCTTTGATATCTTTGCCTGTGTTGAGTGGGGGTTGTCGGTTGTTTTTACATGTGAAGGTATTTGGTTTTTTCTTTGTTGTTGTTGTTGTTGTGCTTGGTGATTTGCTTTGTTCTGAAATTGCCCTACCAGGGCCCAGTTTAAGAGGCACAAGATTCAACACACCCAGAGGCCAACTCCAGACCAAACCAGAGTACTACCGGGTTTGACCTACAAGTGACACACCCAGAGGGAATTCTCTACAGGCACAAGAGCCCATAGAGGCCAAACCACATTTAAGTGGTCAACCCTCACGCAGCAGAACACCCTGCAGTGGGCAGAGCCAAGTCTCACAACTAGTCAGCCTAGGAGTCAATCCCACCTACTCACAAGCAAAAAGCAATTAAAGATCAGCTTTAACAGGACAATATACACAACACAAGAGTCACCTTTGGAGCACATGCAGAGGAGAAGAAGGAAGTGGTGAAAGTCAGCTATAAAGGACACATACTACATAAGATAACCCAGCAAAAGTTAAGAACCCTAGGGGATCTACCTAATACATCGAAGCAAACACAGAGAGTCAGCCAGAATGGGGAAACAAAGAAACATGTCCCAAATAAAAGAGCAGAAGAAACCTCCACAATTGGAACCAAAAGAAACAGAGGTAACCAGCTTATCAGAGACAGAGTTCAGAACACTGATGATAAGAATGTTTAAGGAGCTTACAGACAACATAAAGGATAGAGAAATCATAATGAAGCAGAGGATCGAATCTGCAACTTAGAAAACAAGTTAGCAGAGATCACCCAAACGGAACAACAAAAGAAAAAATAATAAAAAACAATGAAGATGGTTTAAGAGACCTCTGGGATAACAACAAGTGCAACAACATTCGCATCATAGGAATACCAGAAGGTGAGGAGAGGAAGCAAGGGATTGAGAACATATTTGAAGTAATAATGTCCGAAAACTTCCCTAACCTGATGAAGGAAACCAACATACAAGCCCAGGAAGTGCAGAGAGTTCCAACCAAGATAAACCCAAACAGGCCCACACCAAGACACATTATAGTTAAAATGACAAAGGTTAAAGACAAAGAGAGAATTCTAAAAGCAGCAAGAGAAAGACAGAAGGTTACGTACATGGGAACTCCTATAAGACTATCAAATGACTTTTCTACAGAAACATTGCAGGCCAGGAGGGAATGGCAGGAGATACTCACAGTGATGGAAAACAAAGGCCTACAATCTAGATTGCTTTATCCAGCAAGGCTATCATTTGAAATTGAAGGAGAAATAAAAAGCTTCCCAGAAAAGAATAAGCTAAAGGAATTTATTACCACCAAGCCAGCATTGCGGGAAATATTAAAAGGGCTTCTGTAAACAGAAGAAAGATGAAAACAATCTAACTACAAATTTAAAAATGGCAATAACTATGTACCTATCAATAATCACTTTAAATGTAAAAGGATTAACTGCTCCAATCAAAAGACACAGAGTGTCTGAGTGGATAAGAAAGCAAGACTCTTGTATATGCTGCTTACAAGAGACTCACCTCAGATCAAAAGACACACACCGGCTGAAAGTGAAGGGTTGGAGTAAGATATTTCATGCAAATGGAAATGAGAAAAAAGCTGGAGTTGCAATACTTATATCTGACAAAATAGACTTTAAAATGAAGAACATATTAAAAGACAAAGATGGGCTCTACATAATAATAACGGGATCGATCCGACAAGAGGACATAACCCTAGTAAACATCTATGCACCCAACATAGGAGCACCTAAATATATAAAACAGATATTGACTGACATAAAGACAGAGATCAACAGTAACACTGTCAGAGTAGGGGACTTCAACACACCTCTGACAACAAGGGTCAGATCTTCCAGATAGAAAATCAATATGGAAACAACGGCCTTAAATGACACATTGGATCACTTGGATTTAATTGATATTTTCAGAGCATTTCACTCCAAAGCTGCAGAATACACGTTCTTTTCAAGCGCAAATGAAACATTTTCCAAGATAGACCATATGTTAGGCCACAAAACAAGTCTTGATAAATTTAAGAAAATTGAAATCATACCAATTGTCTTCTCTGACCACAGTGCTATGAAATTAGAAATGAACCACAGGAAAAAACTGGAAGACACACCAATTCATGGAGGCTGAATAACATGTTACTAAATAATGAATAGGTCAACCATGAGATCAAGGAAGAAACCAAAAGATATCTCGAGACAAACAAAAATGAAAACATAATGACCCAAAATCTATGGGATTCAGCGAAAGCAGTCCTAAGAGGGAAATTCATAGCCTTGCAGGCCTACCTAAAGAAACAAGAAAAATCACTAATCAACAGTTTATCTTCACACTTAAGGGATCTGGAAAAAGAACAGCAAAATAAGCCCAAAGGGTGTACAAGGAAAGAAATAATAAAGATCAGAGTGGAAAAAAATGAAATAGAAACCAGAAAAACAATACAAAAGATCAATGAATCCAAGAGTTGTTTTTTAGAGAAGATAAACAAAATCAACAAACCTTTAGCCAGACTCATCAAAAAAAAGAGAGAGAGGACCCAAATTAATAAAATCAGAAATGAAAAAGGAGAAGTGACAAGAGACACCACAGAAATACAAAAAATTTTAAGAAATTACTATGAGCAACTATATGCCAACAAATTTGACAACCTGGAAGAAATGGACAATTTTCTAGTAGCATACAACCTTCCAAGGCTAACTCAAGAAGAAACAGAAAACCTGAATGGACTGATTACCACCAGTGAAATTGAATCAGTAATCAACAATCTCCCAACAAACAAAAGCTCTGGACCAAATGGCTTTACAGGTAAATTTTACAAAACATTCAAAAAAGAATTATCACCTATTTTCCTCAAGCTCTTCCAAAATACCAGAAGGAGGGAAGCCTCCCAAACACTTTTTACGAGGCCACTATCACCCTAATCCAAAAATCAGACAAAGACACTACAAAAAAAGAAAACTACAGGCCGATATCTCTAATAAACATAGATGCAAAATCCTCAACAAAATATTACTAAATAGAATTCAGCAATACGTTAAAAAGATCATACAACATGATCAACTGGGATTCATTCCTGGTATGCAAGGGTGGTTCAATATCCTCAAATCAATTAATGTGATACACCACATTAACAAAATGAAAAATAAAAATCATATGATCATATCAATAGATGCAGAAAAAGCATTTGACAAACTCCAGCAGCCATTTATGATAAAAACCCTTAAGAAAGTGGGAATAGAGGGATCATATCTCAACATAATAAAGGCCTATATGATAAACCCACAGCTAACATCATACTCAATGGGGAAAAGATAAAACCATTCCCCCTTAGAATCAGGAACAAGGCAAGGTTGCCCACTTTTTCCACTTCTATTCAACATAGTGCTGGAAATTCTAGCCAGAGCAATCAGACAAGAAAAAGAAATAAAAGGCATCCAAATTGTTAAGGAGGAAGTAAAACTGTCATTATATGCAGATGACATGATACTATATAGAGAGAATCCTAAAGACTCCACCAAGAAACTATTAGAGCTGATAAATTAATTTAGTAAAATAGCACGATACCAAATTAATATTCAGAAATCAGTTGCATTTGTATATACCAATAATAAAACATCAGAAGGAGAAATTAAGAAAACAGTCCCATTTACAATTGCTTCAAAGTCTATAAAATACCTGGGAATAAATTTAACCAAAGAAGTAAAAGATCTGTACTCAGAAAATTATAAGACACTGACGAAAAAAATTAAAGAAGATACAAATAGTTGGAAACACATACCATGTTCATGGATAGGAAGAATTAATATAGTTAGAATGTCCATACTGCCTAAGGCAATATACATATTCAACGCAATTCCTATCAAAGTACCAAGGACATTTTTCACAGAAATAGAACATATAATCCTAAAATTTATATGGAACCATAAAAGACCCCAGATAGCCTCGGCAATCTTGAGAAATAAGAACAAAGTGGGAGGTATACGATACCTGACATTAAATTATACTACAAGTCTACAGTAATCAAAACAGCATGGTATTCGCATAAAAACAGACACATAGATCAATGGAACAGAATAGAGAGCCCAGAAATAAATCCATGCCTATATGGTCATTTAATCTACGGTAATGAAAGCAAGAACTTATGGTGGGTAAAGACAGTCTATTCAATAAATGGGGATCCCAGACAGACACATGCAAAAAAAATGAAGCTGGATCACCTCCTTACACCATATACAAAAATAACTTCAAAATGGCTTAAAGACAAATGTAAGATCTGAAACCATAAAATTCCTAGAAGAAAATATAGGAAGAAATTTTACAGACATTACCCGGAGAAAGATTTTTACCAATATATCCCCTCAGGCAAAGGAAGTAAAAGGAAAAATAAACATGTGAGATTACATCAAACTAAAAAGTTTTTTCACAGCAAAGGAAACCATCAATAAAACAAAAAGGGATTCTACTGAATGGGAAAAGATATTTGCCAATGATATAACTGATAGGGATTAATATCCAAAATTTATTAAAAAACTCACTCAACTCAACTCCAGAAAAACAAACAACCTAATTAAAAAATGGGCAGAGGACATGAAGAGACATTTGTCTAAAAAGGACATACAGATGGCAAACAGACACATGAAAAAATGCTCAACCTCACTTACTATCAGAGAAATGCAAGTAAAAACCACAATGAGGTACTACCTCACCCCAGTCAAAATGGCTATCATCAATAAATCAACAAATAACAAGTGCTGGTGAGGATGTGGAGAAAAAGGAACCCTTGTGCACTGTTGGTGGGATTGCAGATTGGTGCAGCCACTATGGAAAACAGTATGGAGGTATCTCAAAAATCTGAAAATGGAACTACCGTATGATCCAGCAATTCCACTCCTAGGTATCTATCAGGAGAAATCCAAAACTCTAACTCAAAAAAATATATGCATCGGTATGTTTATTACAGCACTATAAACAATAGCCAAGACATGGAACCAACCGAAATGCCCATCGGTAGACGACTGGATTAAGAAACTGTGATACATTTATACAATGGAGTATTACGCAGCCATAAAGAAGAAAGAAATCTTACCATTTGCAACAACATGGATGAACCTAGAGAACATTATGTTAAATGAAATAAGTCAGACAGAGAAAGACAAATACCATATGATCTCACTTATATGTGGAATCTAAAGAAAAGAATAAATGAGTGAACTAATCAGAAACAGTCTCAGAGACATAGAGGAAAAACTGAGGGTTACTAGATGGGAGGGGGGTGGGAATAAGGGGGAAAGTGGGGCATTAGAAAGCACAGTCGGTAACCACACGATGGCCACGGGGTCACGAAAGTTAATCTGGGGAATGTAATCAATAATGTTGTAAAGATTTTGTAGGGTATCCGATGGACACTTGTCTCGTTAGGGAGACCACCTCAGGGAAGATGTAGATGCCTGATCACTGCACTGTGCACCTGAAGCTGAAGCTGAACAATAATGAATGTCAACTACAAGTTTATATATATACATATATATATATATAACATACATATATATGCATATATATATGTATGTATATAGTTACAAGAAGCGGAGTACAGCTTTAGGAATAGAGACTGTGGAAATGTAATGGCTGTGTGCGATGTCAGAGGGATAGTGGATGGCGGGAAGGGGGTTGACACAGTGTGAGGGATATAAATGATAAATGTCTAACTATTAAAAAAAATCTAAAATGGTAACAAGGAAAAAAAAAGAAACCACTCTCTTTGCTCATCCACAAGAAACAACTCCGCATCTTAAAAAAAAAAAAATAATAATAAAGGTGTTATTCTGAACCACAGTGTAAACAACTAGAAATGAACAATACTGTACAAAGATAGCCAACCACATACTGGAAAAACAGAAATAAAAAAATGGAAAAAAAAGATTGAACTCTTTTATATAACTACAAATTTAAAGATTCTAAGAGAAAAGCCAATCAGAAATTACTAACCATTTAGATAAGAAAGAAATGAGAGCTCTACATATCAAACATGTCAGCGTGAGATGAACCCTTGAGTGAAGGAATGTTAAATAGGAAAGCATTTATTATCAAACACATGAACTAAGCTTTCAGCTGAGGAAGTTATCAAAAGAAACAATGAAATGAAGTAAAACCAACCCAAAGGAAGAAGAAGAAAGAAATTTGCAACAGTCAAATGCAATTTAATGAAATAGATTTAAAAAATAGTAATCAATAATTGAATTGAACACTAAAACTGAAAAAAATTACTCATCAGATAAGCTTTGCCAAGACTAATCAAGAGACAAAAAGAGAATACACATAATTAACCATTAAGAACAAATGCTGTGAAAATACTTTTGAATTATAAAAGACTAATGTGTGTATCAATAAATCTAACAACCCTAAAGAAATGAATTTTTCCAAAAATTTTTAAGGAATCAAAATTAACTTAATAAGTAGTGACCTTAAATAGACAAATAATACAAAAAAAGAAGAAGAAAGAGAAAATAAACATCTTTAATTTAAAAAGGCATCATATTAAATGGTTTTATGGAATTTGTTCATTTACAAATATTTTTTTCTAATTAGAGAAGTAATACATTTTAAATAAAATATTCAAACATATGTAGGAAGTATAATATATACAGTAAAAAGAGTATCTTACCATCCCCTCCTTTATCTAAATCCCAATGCCTGGGAGTATCTCTACTATCCATAGACCTCTTACTACAAATAGGCAGATATAAGTATATATATGATAAGAAATATACATATTTAATATATGTAAAATAAGAAATATATATATATATATAAAACAAAGAAATAAACATCTATAGACAATATTTCAACAACCTGGGGAAACACTTTCCACCACAGCCTGTGGGGAAAAGCCTTCAAATGAAACAAGAGAACGGGGTACTTCTGCCACAGCCTCACCAGCACTGACGAAATGGCCAGTTCTGCTTTCAGTGTGACTGAATCATAATGAAAACTGGGGCTTGAAGCGTAAACTTTCCAGGCCCAAATCAGCCTAATCATTTAAAACCTACATGAATACCAAAGAACAAACCCCTTTTTCTGTAGGAAGAATTGTTAGCCGTGTTGAGCTCAGGGTCAGGGTCCCCCACTTCCTGCTGAGAGGCATTAGGCAGTTCTCTGACCCAAGCATCTTCCGTGATGCTCAAAGCTCAAATGGTGACAAGTGCTCATTTAATCCTTTAGGTGTTCCCGTTTCCCCAAAGTAATTCACTGAAGTGAAAATCCTTTTCATGTCGGTCCGAATCTTGGTTGGTCATTATCACTTTATGAGGCTGTGCGCAAAGAGCTGGAAAGAAGGAGACAGTTTTCTGGAAGGATGCAATGTGGAAAAGAAAGATATCGAAAACGGAAAGTCAGAATAAACCCAAGATCTCCCTATTTCAACTGCAAGAATCGTCGGTCTGCCTGTGGGAGGCCGTGGATGGCACACTCATGGTTCTGGAAAAGCTAAGATTAAGACCAATTGAGAGACCAGTTCACTAGTGTGAGGTTTTTCACATTGTTTTTACAACACCCTGATTTACTGCAAGGGGTATACACAGCGTGTGACAACTGTGACTTCAGGTCCACATTCTCTTCCTTCAATGTTTTTTACTAGAGTCATCTAAAAGTCACCCTAAAAATGGCAGGGTCTTTTCAACAAATGAGGGTGGGATCATTGGGTATTCATGTTCAAAAGAATGAGGTTGGATTCCTTCTTCATAACACACCTCAAAATTAACTCAAAATGGATTATAGACCTAAATGTAAATCCTAAAACTATAAAACTCTTAGAAGAAATCATCATGAACTTGGTGTAAGTAAAGACTTCTCAGATATGACACCAAAAGCACAAAACAGATAAATATGACCCAATCTAAATGAAAAACTTTTGTGCTTCAAAGAACATTATCAAGAAAGTGAAAAAACTCAAAGAACAGGAGAAAATATTTGCAAACCATGTATCGTATCTGATAAGGGACCTGTATCTGGTGTATATAAAGAACTCTTACAACTTAATAATTTTAAAACAAACAACTCATTTTAAACATGGGGGAAGGATCTGACTAGACATTTCTCTAAAGAAGATAGGCAAATGGCCAACAAACACATGGAAAGCTGCTCAACATCATTAGACATTAGGGAAATGCAAATCAAAACCACCGTAACAGGCCACGCCATATCCACTAAGATGGTGAGAATCAAAAGAGCTATCAACAGGCATTGGCGAGAAGGTGGGGAAATCCTTATGCGCAGCCAGTGGGGATGTAAAATGTGGCAGCCACTTTGGGAAACAGGCAGGCAGCTCCTCAAGAGATTAAACATAGAGTTGCCATGTGACCCAGAAATTCCGCTACAACATAAACACCCAAGAAAAAGGAAAACATACACCCATACAAAGTCTTACACCTGGATGTTCATAGCAGCATTATTCATAATATCCGAAAGGTGGAAACAATCAGATGTCTACCCACTGATGACCAGACACACAAAATGTGGTCCATGCACTCAGTGGTGTAAAGGAATGAAGTACTCAGACGTGCTCCAACGTGGTGAGCCTCTGAAAACAGCATGCTGGGTAAGGAAGCCAGGCTGAAGAGCTACATGTGGTATGATTCTGTTTACACGAAGTGGCCAGAGCGGCAAATCCACAGAGACAGAAAGGAGATAGTGGCTGCCAGGGGTTGGGGGTCTGGAGGAAATGGGGAGTGAGTGCTAATGGCTAAGGGGTGATGACAAGGTTTTGGTCCTAAATAGAGACGGTAGTTGCATCAATGCTAAAAGCCATTGAAGAGCACAGTTCGTATGGTATTATATCCAATAAAGGTGTTATAAACAAGGGCAGGATCATGATCAGTGGTCTTCCTCTGTTATGAACAAACGGTCATTTAATGGCCTGAAAGGCAATGAACCTTCCTACCTAGGTATTACATTATATTGCTAGTCGTTTTTTTCCCTCAAGTCTGCTCAAGTCCCCAGGTCTTCTGGTCACTTAGAGAGGGCCAATGTCACAGGCATGAAGACTGACAGCACCACACCTGGAGGAGAGCAATGGAAGGAATGGCTTCTTGCCCTGAGTTTGCCATGACTAACTGTGTGACCTTTGGCAAGTATCTTAACTTCCCTGAGCTTTAGATAGCTCATCTGAAAAATGAGAGGCCAGAACGAGATAAACCCTCCTACGTTAGAAATCTGACTCAGATTTAAGATGGCATATGTAAGTATAAACATAATTATGCAAACAAAACATATTGTATTTATTTATTTTTAAAAATAGGTAACAAAATGTGAATCTTTGGCTGTCTTGTGTGATGGGTGATTAGTGTTTTATTTTTACCCTCGTATGTTTCTTAATTCTTCCATTACACAAGCATACTTAAATTTATACTTGAAAAAAACATTTTTTTAAGAAGTTTTGTATTGCATAGGTGAAAATGTGATAACTTAATTGAAATACAAGTCTGTTAAGTCTATAAATACAGATGCAACACATTTGTCATTTTTCCAGAGCCAGAATAGCCCCCAAGTGAGTCTTTCTTTTTTCCATTTACTTGTACTTGGTGTATTTTAGACTTAAGGTTTTAGAAATCGACACATTTTCGTAAATTGAGGTGTGTGAAAGAATTCTACTTTAGAGTACAACACAAGTCAATTTTGAATGGAGAGATTTGAAATCCCTTGGTATTTTTAAAGTTGGAATTCTTCTATACAGAATTAAGTTCTATTTAAACGTGTTCTTGGTTTTCAAATTGAATGTAGGCCTTGGCACATAGTTCTGATCCTCATAATGTATGTGCATTGTATACATAACACAGCTCTCACAGACTCCAAGGGGGAGGGGGCCTCCAGCGCATCTGTCCCAAAAGGCAGTAGTCAGAAAAAGAGCAATCCGACAGCTTCATATGCAACACTCACTCACTTCACTGATGGCAAGATGAGAGCCCTGGTAACGTATTTATAAGATACGTGCTGAATGTTCCTACAAAGGAAGCGCTAAGACGGTGAAGACCTCCTTTCAGGTTTGGATTTCCAAACCAGGAAACCACAGTCCACAGGAGGGAGAGAGCACTTTAATTCAGGGGAAAAGGTTTTCTTTAACTGAATTATTTGTAATGTGTACACTTGTAATGTCATTTTCTCTCTGAGCTCAAGACACAAGTTGTGTATTTTAAGAAGTGGATGAAAATGTAGTTGAAAATATAAAAATTATCCAATATGGCAAGCGGATTTTGGGGGGACATCAAACATCCCCACATACCCCTCTGTGTGTTTTGCGTATTATGACTGGGAAACTAATGGAGAGTTCATAGCGGACCTCAGAACACTGTGCAAGCCTTGGGGCCACAAGTGGCTTTTCCCCTGGGACACAAGCAGCCCCCTCACAACACGAAGAGGCTGGGAATAAATGGGGTCCCTTGCCTGGTCCCTGCAGTTATGGCAGGGGGCACCCCGAAGACGTCAGTCTTTGCTAATTATTTCTGCACCTCAGAACACGGAGAGGCGGGATTAAGAAATGAAGAGTTGCCCCTGTGAAATGCCCTGTGCCTGGCTTCTCATCGTCTTTGTTATTTAAATATCCTGTTGGGTAACTATAAAGACAGGAAGTGAGTTGTACAAAACCTTACAGCGACAGCAGTACCAAGTTTCAGATAAGCAGATGCGCGGAGCCTTTGGGGAGCTGATATGGATTTAGTCTTCTGAAAAAGCAAAAAACGACTACATTTTCTGTGGGAAAAACACTTTCAATATTTCAAAAGGAGCTTTGACAGTGCTGCATAAATAGTCTCCAGTTAATAATTGCTGCTCGGGCCTGTAACAGCAGACTTTAATTATTTAGCTCTGTGCTGTATTTGTGTTTCTTCCAAAACACTGAAATCTTGTCTTCAACGGTGAGAGAGAGAGGAGGAATATTGGAGCAGCACGAAATACACTGCTCATTGTTTGGGCCAGCTCTGCAGGGTTTTCACGCTGATCAGAATCTCTGGGCCCGCCCTCCACCTCGGGCTTTCCTGCCAAAAGGCCGCTGGCGTGGGAGCGGTTCCTCTGTGCTCAGTACCCTGCACTCAGAGACTCAGGGAGAAAAACGCCTTCCTCTTTTAAAGTTACAGCCACGATAGCCCCCAGCTGTGTCTTTTTTTTTTTTTTCTGTTTACATATACTTGGTTGTATTTGGGACTTAAGATTTTAGAAATCTACACATTTCCTAAACTGAGGAGTGTAAAAGCATTCTGGATTAGAGTACAAAACAAGTCAGTAACACATCCAGAATTTCGCTTCTCAACTCTTGTGTGCTAATAAGATAAACTAGATGAAATGCAGTCTAGTGACACACAAGATTCAAACTGATACTCTCAGCTTACAAGACTGTAAGGCAGCTCTTCTAATCTTCCCGGGTGAGACCTTGAACTGGAGAACAGGAAGTGGAGAGGATTTGAAGGAGCACCATTAGGAGGAGTTTCCATTAGTTTCTGAGCTGCTCTGACAGAGAAGAAGAAATGAGCCCTCCCAACCCTCCCCCACGGGGCCAAGGACCGAAGTTCCATTTTCAGCCGCTAAAAGGAGCCGCAGCCCATTACACACCAGGCTTTCCCTCGGCCGCTCAGCCTGATAAATAACTGTGTCCCCTACTTTCACACAGTGAAGGTAACTGAAGCTTAAAAAAACAACGTACACATTTTCTTTCAAGTTTCTCTTGGAAAAATCACAACATTCTGATGAAATTTAAAAGACTGTAAAACCCAGTGTTTGGGGGGATTTGCTGCATTTTGCTACCCTGTTTTCAGGTGGATAGTTTGCATTTAGCACATAATCAGTTTGTTCACAACTTGATTGAAGACCTGCTGCATTTTAAAAGTCCTTTTAAGAATTGAGAAAGCGATGCGAAGGTATTACTTTAACACAAAATCAACAACAACCTAATTTCTTCTCACTGGTTCCGCTTTGTTTTCCATTCACTTTTTTATTGTTGTTACAGTGTCAGAAGTTTGTTATTTTGATTTTGAAAGCCGTGTGCACATTTACGAGCAAACCATTTCAAACAGCTTATTGGTATAAAACTTAAACTTAATACGCTTAAGGAGGGCATTGTCTGGCATTTGGGTCCCAGGTCGCCCACTGCTTTCAAGTGGCATTAGCAGGTCCCGGCTTTAAAAGCTTAATGAACGGGCACATAATGCTCACTAGGCAGTCTTGATAGAAACTACAATTTGGTCCAAAAAACAGCTTTTTCATTTATTTGATTTGCTGATTTCTCAGAATTAGGTCAACTGTTGCTGGTCATATTGATTTATGCTAGAAGCACTCGAAAACATCATCTGGCTAGCTATGTTACAAGCATCTTAGCTGGATCTCTGTTCCTGGGTTTTCTCAAACATTGGAAAAAAACAAAAATTAAAAAAACAAATTAATGGTCATTTGGCCACTTGCCTTCCCTTGATTTCACTTCAGTAACACAAAACTAGACACACTTTGCAACACTAAAGCACATATGTGTAGATATTATATTGGATTTTAATAACATTCTCTTGGTTGTGATTGTACTTTGGTTACAATTCGTTGTAGGATTCTTAGTCTTAATCTGATAAATGGACTCATCAGGTCTTACTTAGTGGTCCTTTGGTTTGATGCAGAAACTATTGTCATGTTCACCCATGGGCTTTGCAACACAACAGTCGAGTTTATCCCTAGATCTGTCGACCCCCAGGAAGTAATAGCCCCTGATACTTGTGGAGTTAAAATATAGGATTAATGATAAGCTTTTAGTGTGCAAATTAAATATTCAGTAGGAGTACTGGGCCCTTTTACCCACCTTCTTTAACCCAAATTCTCTGTTGAAATATGAAGTGCAGGTTGCCTCCACCTCACCTGGCTTGGGTCACATTAGAAGGACGCTCCTCCCTGGAGTTTTGAAGTAAAATAGGAAACTGCAAGGAAGACTATTAAGAGAAATAGCATATTTGTAGTCCTACAGAAATCCCACCAAGAATTCAGAGGAGTTAACGATAACTTTCAAGTAGCAAGGCCCACATCTCAGCCTAAATAATACAGAGGCTGACACCCAGCCGAGCAGTCCTGACCCCTACCCTGGCTGCTGGGCCCAGCCACCCACAGTGGGGGCAGACGGGAAACCAATGGATGGTTTCCGTGTCCTACAAAGAAAAGACCATCTCCAGCTTGTTCTGACTACAACCCGAAAAGATGCTTTTCCTTGTAAAGCTCAGTAGTCACCTGATTTCCCTAAGCACTTAATAGACGTCTTTGCAGATCTTCACAATTACGTAATAGTTTTCACCCATGGCAACAACCTACTATGTCCTTAGTTATCATATACACTAAATTAGACGGTTAAAAGCTATCACATAGTTTTGAAACTGGAAAAGGCATTTGAAACTGGAAAAGAGCTGCGTGTCTTTTCTCTGCCACAACAGTGGACATTTATTTTGCAAAAGGTATTCACATTTCAGTGACAAGTTTAATGGCTGGCATGTCTCCTGCTAAATAAAGTCCCTTTCTTTCTTGAAAAAAGAGTATTTGCAATGTTCAAACAACCTTCTTCCTACCATTTTGGCAGGTTCGGGGTTTCTCTGGCCCATTTATTTACTATAATGCACACAATTGATCCTCAAGGCTTTCTCTCTAATTGCTGGCTGTTTGAGTGATGTTCTTGGTCTTGGTAACCAGGGTTTCCTGGGCACATCCATCTCAGGACAAGAGCACGCACAGGCCTGTGTGAATGGCATGCCGTCGTGTGCACACACCTGTCACACCTGCAAGGAGGGCTGCAATGCTGAAGCACACACTGTGTCATGATCACACCCCCACATTTGCAACCAGGGAAGTTTGGGGTCACACTCTATGTCACTGTGCACAGGGTACCAGAAAGTACCATTAAACTACTGAGCTCCTTGGTCAGAACCAAGTGCTTCTAAATGGCTCCCGGGGGTTTCTTTGGTCATTTCAATGACAATGCCTACTTAAATGGATACCACTGATTTCTAAGAAGGAAGCAATATTGTTAGTAACCTCTGAGAAACCTAAGCCACATACCATGTGTCATGCAGGGTCTCAGCTCCCGCGCTCTGCACAAGAATGCAGGATACTGTGAGGCCAAAAAGGAACACCCATGGAGCCATAGAAAGGGGAGTCATATCACTATATTCTCGCTAGCCACTGGGTTGGACACACAGGAAGCAGAAGCCACAATCTGCTGTCCGCCTCTCTGCCAACCAACCAACCCCCTAGCCAACTCAGCCACAGCAGTTGTATCAGTGGCTAATGGCTCACTGGTTACAGCCGATGGCCAACTAGTCACAGCCGATGGCCATCTACTACCCGAGCCGGCACCTTTCCATGTGAGGCCGAGAGCCTGGAAACTGCTCTCCTGACTCTGTCCCCACACCATGTTTCCCCCAAAATAAGACCTAGCTGGACAATCAGCTTTAATGCATCTTTTGGAGCAAAAATTAATATGAGACCCAGCATTATATTATATCATATATTATATTATATAAGACCCGGTCTTATGTAAGACAGGGTCTTATATTATAGTAAAATAAGACTGGGCTTTATATTAATTTTTGCGCCAAAGGACACATTAGAGCTGATGGTCCGGCTAGGTCTTATTTTCGGGGAAACACGGTATAAATTAACCTCACCGATCCTCTTTTCAGGGCGTTTAGGTATAAGGCGCAGGAGGCAGAGCGCTCATAGAAGCCTGCTTTTCACATTACTATGGCATTCACAAGACAGATGTGAGGTTATTAGCACTAAGACATACACCTGAACCTTCAAACAACATCCTCTACTTTAAACAGCAAACCTTAGGGAGAGTCTGAACAAAGCTCGACTCTGTATGTGAACACTCAATGGAGTTCTCTATGTGCTGACTCAGGGAGTGAGGGGAGTGGGTGAAAGGAGGGGGCTCGGCGAGGGCTCTGGGGGATCCTTTCCTTCTCAGTGTGGCGGAGGCTTGGCCTCTCATGGCAGCACGATGCCTTCCCACCACAGAACTACTCCAGACCAGAGTGGCACCTGCATCCAGGCACAGCAGCAGGTGACAGTGCCCGGTCCCTTCTCAGCAGGTTTGTGAGCTCCTTAGCCATTCGTTTTGGAAATGAGCAGAGCACGGCATTCCTAGAACACTGGGTCTGCGAACCCCGATTCGATAGGCCACATCCAGGAGGCCATAGCATGACTGAGATGCATACCACAAATCCTCATTAATGTCACCAACAGGACTTAAAAATTATTTCATGACAGTAAGGCAAATAATTCCTTCATCAGGGCCATAAGGACAAAAACCCAGCAAAATTGGTGGCATATCCAGTTTCTAATTCTATATTCCTATTTTCTGTATGTACATCTTACATAAGAAAAGAGGAGAGATGGGGCTTTCCTCGTTGCTAGGAGACGGGTATTTAAATTGTGTCCCTGAGCATTTGTCAAGTATCCATAATTTCAGTTACCCTTTCTGCATCCCTCTTCTCCCCCAACTCTCCCCACCTGGCCACTGGCACTGACACTATGCTATGTCATCAAGACCTCACAGAGAAGTTTCGGCCAAGGGTGCCTTTCTTTTAAAGATAGGGCTCCAGGCACTTCAGTTTTGCACCATGGAAAGCCCTGATCAATGATTTGGGGGAAGGCAGTACTTTCAAAGGCCGCGTCCCACAGACAATAACCAGGTTTGACATCTGGGCCTGCTCAGGACAGACACAGTCTTCTTGGAAGAGGGAACTAACTATGCTAAATTCAGAAAAGGAAAATTAAATTGATTTTAGCTTTTTTGTTTCACTGTGATTTCTGTTACCTGGAAACAACTTCTAAGGCAAGTGAGAGTCACTTTAGTCCTTGAAACATAAGTGGAAAATGGGGGTAAAAACAATTTGGGGGCGTGAGAAGAATTGCTGTCAAAATCCCCCTCTAATATCTGTAATTCTATTGAGTACATACCAAAAAATATTCAGCGATTGTCAAGATTAAATGGCCAATTAATATCATTTAAAAAGTAATTGAAACGCCCGACATATGGCACCCGGAACTCTTCTGACAGTATTTTGGAGATGTGAGATAGTTTGGGGGTTTTCAAACCTTGAATCAAAAGGATTGTAAAGTCGGTAAGAGCACAGGGGTATGCACACACGTGAGATAAAAGTGACAATCTGCACAGAATTCAACATTTTGCAGGAAAAGTGAGACATGTCACAAAAATTGGGCAAGGAAGACAGATACAATTTCTCAACTAATGTCGTAGTTCATATGTCAAATTATGACCAGTTTATGTTTACCACAGTAACAAAATAAGTGATCAATACTTAGATGCTACCATAATTTTTGCATTTAGAAAATCTTTACAGAAAAATCACTGACTTTTTAAAATGAAAATATCCATTTATTTCCTTATCAAATGTTTATGTCTTCATTTTTTAATGTTCCTTAAAGACTGATCAATGGTCCTTTGGCCAAGATGAAATACATCATTAAAAAGAAATACAAATAAAAGACACAAATGATATTGAGAAAAGCAAAACTTAGAAGCCCTTTTATCTGCTTTCTCAGGTGGTTGAACAGGCAGTATTATTTTAGAAACCATAAAAAGAACGGTGTATTAGTTAATTTATTGATTCTTGAAAGAAATTGCCCAGCGAGCGGCTATCTTGCAGTGCCAGTGACAACCGCGTTATTATCCACCCCACGCAGGACAACGTGGGGCGTGCTCTCCCAGCAAAGCCACAGGCTTCTCCTGAGTCCTCCGTGGTGGGCTCTGCTCCCTCCTCTATTTCTTTATTCACCAAGCCCCAGACGACGTGGGGCTTAGCACAGCCATATTTTCAGAACGAGCCCTCACCTTTCCCGTTTTCCCCAGCACCAGCTCACATGGCGATTTGATCTGAGCTGCAGGCTGTGTCTTTAAAAGAACAACTGTGTCAGCGTCGTGTTTGCACTTTTACCTGTAATCTGATTGCCAGAGGAAAGCAGAACTTTGGTACTCTCCCTGGCACCCTGTCGCCAAGCTCATTTGTTTAGTTAGTAATTCTACCTTGCAGGCACTTTTCCCATTGGCTGGCTCTGCTGTGCTCTGTCTACAAGGCTGCATCTCCATGGCGATGGGAAAACATGACGCTAGCGAGGGAGAGGGCCCAGGGAGCAGAGGCAACCCTGTTCCTCTCCGGCCTCTAGGGAAGGCCTGCTAATTTATACGTTGGTTAAGGGATGTTGGGACTCAGAGATCAAAGGAGGTCAAAGGGGGCTGTTGGAAGGGGAGATATTTATTGTGTTTAATATAAATAGAAACGTGTCTAAGAAGAGAAACTGAAACCTTAAAAGACATGTAGATTGCGGTTAGTAAATATAAACACGGCTGAAAATGGGCAGACTGCTAAAATTAACTGGCACTTCAAAAAGCTGTGTTAACTTAAATGGGGAGAAATGAAGACAGTGACAGTCTCCATTGAAACTGAAAAAACAAATCAATTGAAAACACTGATTCAGACATCCGACTAGACTCAGTGATGCTTTGTAGTACCTTGTGGCTATGAGCGCTGAGATGGGCTATGAACGCTGAGATTGCAGTGTGCGCTTTGGAAATTTCTGGTTGCACTTCTCAGCTACCTACGGCTTGTTATGAAGAGCGTTTGTTTCATACTATTAACTATACAGCTAACTTTGTGCCTGTTAGGCAGCATTCATTTGACAGATTGTGGGATGGAGTGGAGTGCTGGCTGGAGAAAGGAGCTTTGTGTTTAGGGGGCTCCATTAGTGACACAATAAATAAGCCTATAGCACAAGTGATATGATGGGAAATGACTTCTATTCAGTGAACCCAATTATTAGTGCTAATTGAGGCCAGGTGAAGCATGGATAATTGAAATTCACAGATAATCCAAAAACCTCTATTTAACCAATAACTTCAAACTTCTTCCCCATCGAACCAATTACCAGAGAAGCTAACAAATAGAAAAAATGGATTAAATCGAATTTCATCTCCCCAAAGACCCCCACAACACCGTCTTTTCACTGATGAATTCAGAACAAGAGCCAAAGATTGGCTGAGTTACAGACAGTCCTCAGCAATTACCAAGGAAAAGATTACATCCCAAAAGCTTGTTTGCAAACCAGCTCTCTAAACGTCGGTCTGTGCCTGGGTTCCCGGCAGCCTAAGGGGTCTGACTGGTAACCCAATGTCTCCGGAAATCTATCTAGAGTTCTAAGTCCCTCACTCAATCCCCTTTGAATCCTAAACCTGTAGCCTTCAACCCCTAAACCTCTCTGAGCCCTAAACCTAAGTGTTTTAAATTGAAGTAAAATTAACATGACGTGAAATTAACCATTTTAAAGTGAACAACTCAGTGGCGTTTAGTAGAGTTGCTATGTGGTACAACCATCCTCTCTGTCTGCATTCTAAACATTTCATTGTCCCCAAAAGAAACCCCTTTGGACCCATCAGCACTCCCTCCCATCCTCCCACCCCCCCCAGCCCCAGGCGACCACTGACCTACTTCTTGTCTCTATGGATTGCCTGCTCTGGACATTTCAGGAACGGAATCATACAACATGTGGTCGTTTGTGTCTGGCTTCTTTCACTAACATAGTATACTTAAGGCTCATCCATGCAGTAGCACATGTTAGCACTTCATTCCTATTTATTGCCAAATAACATTCCATCTTTGGTTACACCATTGGTCCACTCACAAATTGATGGACACCTGGTGTTCCCACCTCGAGGCCGTGTGACTCATGCTGCTATTACACTTGAGATCCCATCCGGAAGTTCTGTGGTCCATGAGGAAATGGACAGCGGAGTGGATGAAGAGTGGACAGACACTTGGGAAGCAGGCAGCCCCTGCAGCTGAGCGTGCGGAGGCTCCTTCCAGGTGAACTGGGCCATGGTACACCCAGGTGCTGGTATCTGGGGCAGGCAGGACACCTCCCAAGAGAGGTGGTGTTAGCAGGGCACATTTTCAAGAAGTGTCAACAGGGAAGGATAATTCAAGGCATGACAACCATGGTGGAGGCAGGGGCAGGGGTGTAGGGAGGCTGGGACCTCTTCAGAGAGGAGCAATGGAGCCCGAGGAGGCCCTGTGGGGTCCGATGGGGAGCGAGCACCTCTTCAGATTAGCATTGTGGGCTCTCTAGACTGACCAGCAAGATGCCTGGCAAATATCCTTGGCCTGTTTCCCACTTTTCTGAAAACATAGGTGCCAGAAGAGGTTTTTGTGGCAGTCCCCAAATTCAATATTCAACTCCACTCTGCAGAGAATTCTGTCACCCCACCTTGCATGTCCCCATTCCCATAAAATACACCCCTCTCGGCAAACTCCTCCTGCCTCAGTACTCCAGCCCGTCTACATCGGGCCGCACACTCGCTCCCTTGGCACTTGCGTCCTTGCCAGGATGGCAGACGCCAGCCAGTGCCCAGGCACATTCCAGAACAGCAAACGCAAGCTCTTCCTTTGCTTCCAGGGTGCCCAGCTGGCACTTTGCAATAACTTCTGTTGATCAATGTTTTTTATAAGCCAACCAGATGAGCTACATAATTTCTGGTTGTGTAACTTTGTACAATACATGTCTACATGTGTTGTGTGTGTGCATCAGTATATGTATATAATTTTGTGAAACAACAGTTATATTTTTATTCGTGTTTGTTTATTTATTCCATAAACTTCATTATCATTCAATCAACAGAGTTTGTCCAAAATCCAATCATTTCAACACCTTAACATTTAGTTTCACCATATTTCCTTTCAGTTCTTGTGATATAATATTAAGTTTTATATTTTGCCTTTTCCACTATTTCATCACTTTTCTCAGTGTTTCATAATTAAAGCATTTGGGCTCGGAGACCTTAAAGACGGCTCGTGCTGGCGAGGACACGTCTTTTCCCATTCACAGTGCGAGTCCAGGCCTCAGGATGCATCAGGAAAGCCGGTGGAGATGGCCCGGAAGGTGCGCCTGTCCTGGTGGAAGGGTTCCAGGGGCCTCCAGTTTCCTCCAGATTGACGTGAGCCAGCCTGAGAGGCCACAGGGGAGGGGAGTCTCTTCTGTGTCTGCCTTCTCCACTTTCTTAGTGACAGTAGACACAGACCTGTCCCCCAGGGCCACAGGTGGGTGAGGCTCTAACACAAGGACACTTACTTTTGAAGCACAGAGATCAGGGTCCTGCCTCGCTGAGACCCAGAGCCTCCAGCCACTCGTGACCGCTGTGGGTCTAACACGCAGATGGTCCCCGCGCTCGTTTTGGGATTGAAAAGGGACAGCTCACTTGGACAAGGACAGGGCAGATATTACAGAGGCAGAGGAAGGAGCTCCTGCCTCCTCCCTACCCACTTCTCCCTCTGCCGCTTGTCCCCGCTCACCCGGACCTGGCGCCAACCTGCCCTGCTGTTTTCCCAAGAAAAGTCCAGACTCCTGAGGATCACTGAAAAGTCCCAGCACAATACCCCCTGCATAGTGCAAAGCCCAGCGCTCCAGCTGCAGCTGGCCTCAGATGGCCCCAGTGTTCTGTGTTTGCTTTTCCATCTCCAGATGAATCTCCCTCAATCTCAACAGAAATTTCTCCCATTCCCTCACCCTCCTCCCCAGTGACACCTCCAGAGGTGATATTCTCCGACATTAGTGAACAGGACAAAGTTGTCTGAGGTCAGCTTTACTCTTCGCTGCTCTCCTCCAGATCGACTCACATTACCTCACAGATGTGTTGTGCAGTTTAAACGAGATCATATTTTTAAAGCATTTCAAAAAATGCCCAACACAAAGTCAGTGCTACATGAAAGGTTAATAAAAATCATTGTGGTTCAAAAATATATTAGAAGGCACTTTTGACAAGTACCAGGAAAGGACGTGGTCACTTGATCTGTCATATGGGGAGAATCGTTGTACCCTGCCAAAGAGTGTTTTAATGCCGATAGTGGATTCTGGAGTTGAAAGGGGGCACCCAGAGGTCATTTGCTCCCTCAAAAGTTAGCAAAGGAGGTGAACAGTCCACAAGAAGAAAAATTGTGTTTCATGATGCTGGTAACTGTTTTTGTTTGTTTGTTTCCATTGGGACTATATCCAGTGGAACTAATAGTCAGTATTGCAAGTGAAAAACGACATTTGTTCCAAACACCTACCTCTGTGGCCGTGAAAGTAAGGTGGCCTTAGTCACTTCACACCTAACTTGAGGAGGAGGTAGCCCGCACTCCTGAGGCGGAAGGACCAGGCTCCGCCAGGCTCAGGCCTTCTCAGGGCTCTCCCTTCTCCCGGCCGTGGTGCCCATGTGCCCATTTGCACAGACATGTTTGTATGACATCGAGTAGTGGGCACAGCTGGTTTCTCCCCAGCCCAAAGGACAGTGTTCAGATGCACGTTCTTTGAACGGAAAACCATTGTTTCTGGAACCACTAAGATTTCACCCTGGGGGAAGCATGCTGCTCTCTTCCTAGTTAATTCGTGGAATACTATTTGATTACATTTGTTTATTATGTTAAACAATCGTAATGCCTTTCAGGAGAACATAAACATCTAAATGAACATTTTTGACTTTTGTAAATCCACACAAAAGCAACATTAAAGTTTCATATAAAGCACCCCAAATGAAAGTTTTTAGAATTTTATGTAAAACACCCCACATGGAGGTTTCTAGAGCAATATCTGTGTCGTCACATGTGCCATGGATACTGATTCCTGGTTCACCAATGAAGGGTTCCTACTGTGATGCAATCCATGTGGCGTCCTAGTCGGCATCAGGGATGGAACTGTCTAGAGTGGTTACTCTGTGATGTTCAACAACAAGTCCCCAAGCCAGCAAAATTCCAGCGGCTCTCCAAGGATATACAATGTTTACCAAGTGTTATGAGGGTCGCTCTCTTTCTCTCTCTCAGCTGGTCACCAGGAGAGGAGACAGACATGAGGACACACACATCGGTCATGAGGACAGTGATGAAGTGACGGTGGAAGGAGGCAGAGCGAGCAGGATCAGTCGTCCACAGGCACGGTCGCGCTGTCTGGGACAGCCAGGACGCTGCCTCAGTGAAAGTGGCCATTGAACGCGTCAGGCTCTGTCAGGATGATTACAGCTATCAATGCAGATGGGATAAGAGTCCCACTAGTGACACAAGTCAGGCCGAAGGGACTGGCGGGCCAGAAGGGGTTTGTTTCCCTGGCTAGACCCCGAGGGCAGGGAGGAGGAGGCGACAGCTGAGCAGAGGTGTGAAGGATGGTGGCTCTGCCAGGCAGGGGAGGGAAAAGTCTCCAACAGCTGGGTTCTTGTCCTTCCCTCTCCTCTGCTCTGTCCTGGGCCATTGTCCTCCCCTCCTGCACACTTCTCTTCTTTAGTCGCTATGTAGCCAGAGTTAGTAGCCAGCTAGGTCTCGGAGTGCTTCCTCTATGCCGCCCACTGTGTGCTGTACAGAAGCACAGCATATATGTATCACTTTGTTTACTCCTCCGATGGGCTCGGTAGCGTGATTTTGAAATTTCAGTAAACTAGCCCCAAATCGAAAGATGATCTATTTAGTGTCCCATCTCTCTCCTGCCAATAAAGAGAGACTTTCACATGCACGTTGGTCCTCCTGCGTGAGGTTCTGTGCACACTCACGAAATGCCCACCTTTTTGGTATAGACTTTACTACAGGCAAGAATGTTTGAAAAATCAAAGCGAACATAATAACGAGAGCCCTCACACAGGAGAGTTATGCACTTGCATGTCTGCCTGCATGTTTAGAGGGCACTGATTAAATAAGTCACCCTGTGTGGACCAGAACTTAGCCGCAATTTCCCCCTTTTCATCTTACTCATGCTCTAGAAACTAGAAAATTATGTAGACTATAACTTAGGTGTTGAAACCAAAAACAATAGTGAGTGAAAAAAATGGTTTTAAAAATAAATAGATCTGACATTTTCAGTATATGTACAAAAATAGATAGTTTGATGTTTGTACCAGTTCGGTCTCTTTGGACTCTAAACATGGAAACAAAGTCAGATTCCATGTTGGCAGAGAAAAGCGTTTACTTGAAAACTCTGTGATACAGACCTAGTGGTTTCTGTGAAACTCCTTCACAGTGGGTGTCACTGGGTCACAGAATAAGTGGCACAGACACAAACAGGTGAAAAATCTCCCGGAATGTGACTGTCTGCAGTTTAAAGGATCTCCCTTTGCACGAGTGCGCTGTCAGTTAGCTGGTGTCCAGGATTCCGCCTTGCCTTGATGTGCCCACTGTCCCCTAGAGTTGGAAGAGAACCTGCAAGGCAAGTCAAAGGATGGGTCAATGGCCCCAAACCTGGGCTGACATCACCGAAGTGGGGACGCCTCAGGCCCCGAGGGCGTGGCTTCTGCTCGCAGAACTTCCAGGGGAAGCAGGTCTGCGTCAGTGCCAGGGACAGGGCAGGAAAACGCCTCAGTCATCGCCAGCTCCCAAAGGCGCCCACTGCTCTGTTTTCATCCATCAGAGCGCTTGATGTATTTTTTTGTTAGAGATGTCGCTGTCATCCTTTTTACTGGAAAGGTCCACCGGGCAGGCGCCGGGTGTCTTTTGTATCTTCCCATCCCTGTACTCACTGCATGGAGGCACTGATGAAATGTTCATTGAATGAATGAACGAGTGTGTTCTAACTAGGGCTACATTTCCTGAATAGGCAGAGGGACCTCTGTAATGTGGACGAGTGGCATCATCTGTCAGCCCCTGGCGAATTACATTATTAAACACTCAGTTAATTGGATGAAAGGCTTATTCTATGCTGGCATGCACTTTTGAAATGGAGCACCCTGCAGGGGTGGAGTGGGTGGACTTCTGAAGTCACTCCCTGCCCACTAGCAGTTGAGTGTGGCGAGGTTATCGGCTCACTTCCCACCCTCTGTGACTCAGCCCCTGGGAGCAGGCCCAGCAGACCCCGTGGGTCTGGGCTGGAGGGGAGGGGACAAGAGAGATTTCAGGGCTGAGATAAATGTAGGAGGAAGACATTCCGAGAGGAGAAGGAAGGAACTTAGACGGGGTGCATCCCCCACAAACTTCTCCTGGCTTTTTCAGGAAGCACGACTTGGGTCTATAACCCAAACGGACCCTAGCACCCCCTGCCCAAGGCCAAGGAGATTCACTGAGTGCGTGTTTGCTTTTCCACTTATTCTCTTCAAAGAAATCACCCACAAACTGCTTAACAGTGCCTGGTGTGCAGAAGAATCAATAAATGTTGAAAAGCAGCGACAGGCAAAAGCATGGCTTCGCAAACAGCTGGCTTCGCAAACAGCTGGCAGTGTGGTGTTGGGCCACGGGTCTCCTCTCCTGGGTCATCGGTTTCCTTGTGGGTCAGATGGTGAAGGTCTAATCTATCTCATGGGTTCCAAGGACATCCAAGAATGTCTGAAGTTACTGCACGTCTAAAGGATGCACAGTGTCCCAACGCTGGAGACCCGTGCGTGTGCACGAGAGCGTTTAAATGTTTAGAGAAATGACCAGGATCAAACAATGCCTCTGAACAGTTAAATGCGAATCATGAAAACCATTTGAGAAAGAAAGAAATGATGTTATGAAAACCGCTGAGTTAAAAAGAGACTTGCATGTGGAAACAAAGGGACAGTGTGCCCGTCTTTCTCCGGGAGACACTTTGGAGACCCTACCTCGAGGTAGGCCCTGTGCTTTTGTGTTACTCATCCTTTCTGCATACCTGGGCCATCGGAAACCAGGTGGGGGACAGCCTGCGGTCCAATAGCTTAACCGTCTACCTTAGGTCCCACTTCACAGCATCCTTGTGACACAGACTGCCCCTCTCAGCCACTTCGGACCATCAGCCGTGGGACAAGCGTGTCCCCATGAGCAGCCTCGCCTCCACAGGTGACAGATCACAGGTCCACTGTCTGTGGGGTTTGGACAGAGACGGTATGACCCACAGGCCCCATGTTACAAGCTGCATCACAGGTTCTTCTCACTTGGCTTCGTCCAGCGAATGGCATCATTTGTGACAGGTGATGGATCCTGTGTCGTTGCCCCCAGCCCAGCGAGGGATGGGAGCCTGTTTGCTTTGCATTGTAGTCCCATGTCACAGGAGGGATGCCAACGCACTGCTCCCTTATGTGCTTTTCTGCCACCCCAGGACCCTCACATAGGCGCAGGCGCCCCTGTAATATCACGACACCTTTTCTTGACATCCTGGGGATCCTGAATGAGTGACCAGCCTTGTATCCCAGATCACAATAGGTTGTCACTTCAGATCCAGAAAGACCTGCCATGTCTCCCATTTGTCCTAGTCATATACCCCAAAAAGGAGGTGGTACATGAGGTCAGGGGTCCCCTTCCCCCCAAAAAATGAACTGCTGGGTAAAGACAGAAAGTTCACAAGGGACTCTCTTGGCTTTCTTTCTGTTATCACAGTCTGAAACATAAAGACTTCCAAAGAAACAGACATTGCCTAGCAGAAAGAAGCATGTCTTCTTTTGTTTTAAAATGTGTCAAAAGCCAGCGACCGGAGACCTGCTTCCAGAATGTGCTACAGGTGGAAACGATTAGGGTGCCTTCTTACTGTGTTCACGCCCACCTCAGCCGGTGCTTGCGCTCTTCCTCCCGAAAATAAACGAACAGGCAGTATGTCAATGGGCCCCTCTGCATTTGCTCCCTTAATTGTCATGATTAATTGGCTAGAAAGAGGAAGGTTCAAAGATGCAGCTGCTTCAGGTGAGGGGGCAGGGACCACTGCTGCCATATGTCCAATTGTCCTGTTTTGTTTGTTTGTTTAAGGCCTCAGTTGTGGATCTTTTCTTTTCTGTCCCATCCCTGTACAAGGTGTTTGGTGAGCCTTGTTTTATGAGGGCTTCCAGGCTCTTGTTAGTGCATCACCCTCTTCTAACAACGGACCTGGGGAGGAAGGCTCAGAAGAAAGAGGTTTACTGGAAATAATTATGAGGCTGCCACAGAGATCAGGAGATTGGGTAGTATAGAATTTTATTTTATTCTGTCTCTGCACTCGAGTTTCAAGCATGCCTCGTATAACTATGCAATTAATCTTGCCATGTAAAGATTGGCCAGAATTCTAAACCTTAGGAAGACACACCTCAGCAGAATGCTACATGATGTTATCATAAACACCATGGGAAGGAAGGGAATTTAAATTATTAAGAATCATTGTGGTGTATTTTTACTGCTTTCCTCCAGTCCGTGTGCATTTATTGAGCCTTACTGCCAAGTACTGCGTCCGGAAACGCTGTCTGCACTGGGCTTGCTCGTTTCTGCCTCCACTATCCTGTCTGTAAGGCTTTTCCAACAATAGATCCCACAGTCTCTTCCAGCAATTCACTCAGGATTTAACCGTCCTCCATGCTAGGAAATGCCTCTTTGCAGCTCTCTAGAAATCTCTTAAGCTGTTTATGCTTTACTGTTCCAAACTCTCTTATGAATGACATTTCTTTTTTTAAAATTTTTTATTAAAATATAGCTAACATACAACAGTATATCAGTTTGAGATATACACCATAGTTGTTTAACATTTATATACCCAATGAAGTGATCACCACAAGTCCAGCAGCCATGTGACACTGTACCACACTATCACAATATTATTGACTATATTCCCCATGCTGTACGTTACATCCCCGTGACATTTATTTTCTACATGGAAATCCGAACCTCTTATTCCCCTTCACCTTTTCCATCATCTTTAATTTTTCAACTACAGTTGACATTCAATATTACTTTATATTAATTTGAGGTGTACAGCATGGTGGTTAGACATTTATATAGTTTAAGTGATCCCCCTGACTAGTCTGGTAGGTACCCACCTGGCACGATACACAGTTATTACCGTATTATTGACTATATTCCCTGTGCTTTATTTTACATCCCCATGACTATTTTGTAACTACCAATTTGTACTTTTTAATCCCTTCACCTTTTTCACCCTGCTCCCGAACCCTTTTCCACCTATCACCCCAACAAATCTAGTACTCATCTGACACCATACATAGTTCTTACAATATTGTTGACTATATTCCTTATGCTATACCCTACATCCCCATGACAACCGTGTAACAATCAATTTGTACTTCTTAATCCCTTCCCCCTTTTCACACACCTCTAACCCCCCTCCAATCTGGCAACCATCAAAATGTTCTCTGTATCTGTGAGCTTGTCTCTGTTTTCTGTTTGTTTATTTTGTTCTTTAGATTCCACATATACGAGTAAGTGAAATCACATTGCATCTGTCTTTCTATCTGAGACACTCCACTCAGCACAACACCCTCCAGGTCCACTTAGGCCATCACAGATGCTAAGAACCCATTTCTTTCCCTGGCTGAGTAATATTCCATTGTATATATGTTCCACCTTCTCTTTATCCATTCATCCATCGATGGACACCCAGGCTGCCTCCACATCTTGGCCATTGTGAACAGTGCTGCAATGAACATATGGATGCACATGTCCCCTCGAAGTAATGTTTTAGGTTTCTTTGGATAAATAACCAGAAGTGGGATTATTGGGTCCTTCTTTGTCTCTTGTTATAGGCTTTGTTGTAAAGTCTATTTTATCTGGACTAAGTATTGCTACTACAGTTTTTTTTTTCTTTTTCTATTTCCATTTTTGTGAAATAACTTTTTCCACCCTTTACTTTCACTCTGTATGTCTTTCAATCTGAAGTGAGTCTCTAGTAGACAGCATATGTAAGGCTTTTGTTTTCTTATCCATTCAGCCACCCTGTGTTTTTCATCAGAACATTTAATCTATTGAAAGCAATTGTTGATAGATATGTAGCTATGGCCATTTTATTTATAATTTTGATCTTTTTTTTTTTTTTTTCCATCATAAGGAAGTCCCTCTAAGATTCTTTGTAATACTGGTTTGGTGGTGATGAAGTCCTCTAGTTTTTTCTTGTCAGGGAAGCTCTTTATCTGCCCTTCGATTCTAAATGATAACTTTGCTGGGTAGGGTATCCTTAGTTGTAGGTCCTTGCTTTTCATCACATTGAATATTTTGTGCCAATCCCTTCTGTCCTGCAAATTTCTGTTGAGAAATCAGCTGACAATCTTATGGAGGCTCCCTTATAAGTTACTAGCTGCCTTTCTCTTGCTGTTTTTAGGATTCTCTTTTTGTCTTTAAACTTTGCCGTTTTAATTATAATGTGTCTTCAGTGTGGGCCTGTTTGGATTCATCTTGTTTGGGACTCTCTGCATTTCCTGAGCTTGTATGTCTGTTTCCTTCACCAGGCTAGGGAGGTTTTCAGATATTATTTCTTCAAATAAGTTCTTAATCCCTTACTTTCTCTCTTCTCCTTCTGGTATCCCTATCATGCGAATGTTATTATGCTTGATGTTGTCACAGAGATCTCTTAACCTAACCTCTTTTTTTTTTCGGTAATGCTTTATTCCTTTTGCTGTTCTGATTGGGTGTTTTATGCTACCTTGTCTTCTAAATCACTGATTTGATCCTCTGCTTCGTCTAGTCTGCTCGTAATTCCTTCTAGTGCATTCTTCATTTCAGTTGTTGTATTCTTCCTTCTGACGGATTCTTTTCTATGGGTTCTATGTCCTTTCTATGCTTGCTGTCTCTCTGTTGAAGTTCTCACTAAGTTCCTTGAGTGTTTGCTCCCTTCTTCACCACATCCCCAGCCACCCTCAAGAGGTTTGGTGATGGTGCCAAGCTTCACAGATGGCACCCATTAACACAAACTAATATTTTTACCCTTTGTACACATACAATGGGGAAGTTCTTCCCTACACGTAGCTTTACATATGTTTACAATTTATCCACCACTGTTTCCCTCTGCCTGATTACATCATATTAGTGAAATTTTTGTTCATCAGCTATTAAACTCTCAAGTGTATAATTAATAGGGGTTGTAAAGGTTTAAATCAAGTTCTATCAGTATCTAGTAGAAGATGAGATATATGAGACAAGGCATTGCAGATTTCACAGGCAAATGAGGGGAAATTTCTCTTTGAGAAATGTCATTCTGGAAAAAAATTTCGGGACTGATCCAAGATGGCAGAGTAGATAAACACTGTGCTCACCTCATCCCATGAACACATCAAAATTGCAGCTAAATTATAGAACAGAACCTGGAGAACCCTCTGAAGTCTAGCTGAACAGAAGTGTCATAACTAAAAATATAAAGCACAGTTGAGACTGGTGGGAGGGGCAGAGAAGCAGAATGGGCCCCAAACCTCCGTGAGGCAGTTGAAAATCAGAAGGGCTATCTCGGCCGCGGAGGTTTCCCACCAGAGGAGTGAGGGACCCCAGTCCCACACAGCCCTCCCCAGCCCAGAGTACTGGTACCAGGAAGAGGAGCCCCAACACATCTGCATGTGAAAAACAGTGGGGATTCCCACCATCCAGGTGGGACTGAAGGTGGTGGGAAACCCAGCCATCCTCTTAAATTGTCTCGCTCACTCGGAGGCACTTACCTTGGGCTCCAGTGGAGGGAGGGTGACTCAGGAGGTGTCAGAGGCAAACGGGGAGCAGACTGAGGTGAGTGGCTTCGTGTCAAGGGCTGGAAAACAGCCACCATTTTCCCTCTGAGGAAGCTTCCTTCTTTTATTCTCTCAGGGGCTGCAAAACTGCAAGCTGGGCATTTCTTAGACATTAAATAGTACCTTTTCTTCAACTTTTACTGTAATGGGCAGTTGATGCTAACATTTTCGAGAACCATGTCTGAGAGCAAACCAAGTTCTGTTCATAATGTGTTGACGCCCCTTAGAAAGATGTATAGTCTAAAGTCATAAACCTGTGTCGTCTGTTTCATGCCCAGACTCTCTCCTGCCTGGTTTAGCAGGAGTGTCATTCATTCAGTTCTCAGCACGTGTTATAGTGAATGAAATGTGTGAGGAAAATATCTTCACTATTTACTTCTAAGACAAACTTGAAATGGAAGATCTATCTATCTATCTATCTATCTATCTATCTATCTATCTATCTATCTATCGAGAGAGAGAGAGAGAGAGAGAGAGAGAGAGAGAGTATTTAACCTCACACACACAGGACTGAGTTCATCATGCTATTTTCCTGTGCAGTTGATGGTACAATGTCACCTTTGGGCTACGCTGGGCGCCCTCCTGCGTCATGTAATTAAGTAATTAATGACCATACTTCCTTACTCCCATTTATCCTCATCCCACCCCTGACCCCAACCCCACTGTTGGCAACCATGTTAATGTATTTCATGTGTGACTTTTTGTTCACGTGTTCTCTTGAAAAGTACAGCATTTTGCGTTGGAAGACACATGGTATTGTGTTACACGTTCTATTCTGCTTGTCATTTTGTTCATGCGGGATTATGCCTTTGGCGTTCACCCACTCTGATAATGTGTACAAATCACCCGGAGCTTCTAGCTGCTGGGCGAGCTCCATGGTTCCAATTCCTTCCAGTATTGCCTCTCCATTCTTCCAGTGCGGCCACCCAGATTGCTTCTAAGCTCCTGCTACTAAAATAACACTCAGGCAAATATTCTCAATCACACCGAGCACCCTTGTGGTGTTCCCTTGCAGGGACTTTTTTGAAGCAAAGTTTTGGGTGGTGGTTTACGGGCAGACTTCATATGGCTCAGCACTGCTGGACTGCTCTGCCCTGTCGCTCCCCCAGTCGCCTCCCAGATAAAACCAGACTCGTATAAGATCACTCAGAGGACACGGAAGGTGGCTTCACAGGTCAGTGGGAAAGGCACGCATCACCCTGAGCCCCCAGTTCTGTTCCATTTAGTTATTTTGTTTTTGCACCAATAATATTGACAATCTGACTTGGGATTTTGCCTTAATATCGGGCAGAGGAAATTTACATTTCTTTCAGGTTGATATATTCTTTTATGGAAAATTTATTCTCTCATATAAACTTTTGAGCTCCTTCAAAGAGTTCAACTTGAATTTTGATTCATCTTGCATTGGCTTTATAATCTGAGGGTAATTTAAAGCAGTTAAAATGTTAGTCATCCTACATAAGAAGGGATTTACTAAAATCATTTATATTTTTATTCTTTTTCTATTTGTTAACTTTTCATTTTCAATTAACTTCCAACCTACAAAACAGTTGTAAAAACAGTACAGAAATTTCCCAATGTACACTTCACCCAGCTTCCCCAAATGTTTACCACTTACACGGACAGCACAGTGATCAAAATCAGGACGCTGACATGGAAGTAGTATGATTCAAGAATCTGTAGATGTTAGTCGGACTTCACCAATCGTCCACTCCTGCTCTCTTTCTACCTGAGTTCCCAGCACCACACACTGCATTTAATTGTCATGCCTCTTTGTCTCTCCAACCAGGGACACTTTCTCAGTACTTCTTTGCCTTTCACAAATTTAACACTACCGAAGGGTATAATAACTGAACAAGAAATGATCGGCCTGTTGTCTCATAGACTGTTTACCTGCTTGGTTTTGTCTGATGTTTCCTCATAATTAAATTCAAGAATACCATATAAGTATGGTTAACAGATAAAATACAGAATACTCAAATATTGCATGGAATGTATGTATACTAAAAACATTTCATTATCTATCTGACATTCAAATTTAACTGGACATTCTGTATTTTTATCTGCTAAACCTTGAAAGCCTATGCCTAAGTGATTTTTTTGCCCTTTTCAAGGCATTATGTGAATGGTACATAATTTTGATAGCTCTCGTTAGCTTGGTTACTTGTGTGCCGGGTTTCTCCAATGTAAAGTTATTTTCCTCTTTTTAATTAATGAGTATATTGTGGACAGATACTTTGAGTCTACGCAAATATCCTCTTTCTCATTATACTTTCACCCACTAGTTTTAGCATCCATTAATGATTTTTTTTTTTTTTGCCTGCAATAATTATTATGACTGGGGTATTTGCAAAATTATTAAACAATGGGGTGTTTTCAAAATGGGGATTTTATATATCCAAAATTCCCTTTATATTTGTTAATTGGGATTCTACTATAAGGAAAGGCTGTGCATTGTCCCCCATTCATTTATTTATTCACTTGTTTTTTATATCAGATGAAGTCATGGACACTTACTTTGTTGTATGAGTAATAATCCATGAATGAGTAATCACTACGTACCCGTATTTTCTTGTTGCTCAGCTTGCTCCAGATTTGGCCTCCCGAGATGGTCTGTGTGTGCATGAAGATGACAGAAGTCTCATAAAAATGGGCTGGGCAACTTTTTATCCTTTTCTATGTGTCCTATAAAATGTTGTACGGGGAAAGACAGCTATTTCTTCCCCCCCACCCCCCCCACCACGTGGTATTCATTGTAAGAGATAGCTATTTCTTAAAAGTTTGGCACACCACTTAAAAACTACTAGAACTAATAAACAAGTTTAGCGAAGTTGCGTGATATAAGATCAGTGTAAAAAAAATCATTGTATTTCTATGTACAAGCAATCAGCAATCTGAAAATGAAATTTAAAACAATACCTCTTACAATAGCATCAACAAGAATGAAATATTTAGAGATCCATTTTACAGTAGATTAGTGGTTGTCTAGGGCTGAGGGTAGAGAGGGAAATGAGAAGTGACTGCGGACATAAAAGCATTGGGTGGTAGAAATGTTCTCAGGTTAGATTATGGGAATTGTTGCATAATGTGTAAATACACTAAAGCCATTGAATGGTACACTTTAAATGGGTAACCTTTATGATATGTAAATTATATCATAGAGAAGCTGTACGAAATGAAAAAAAAAAAATTGACGGTACTCCGTTATGAGGCCATTTGTGCCTGGGGTGTTTTGGAAGGGAGGTCTGTTCATTTTCCACAGATCTCTGTGAAATTTTGAAATTTGGTGTTTTATTTAAGATTCATCCATTACAATTTTTTATAGTGTTTTTTACTGAGATATAATTGACATATAGCATTGTAATATTTCAGGTGTGCACTATAATGATGTGACATTTGTATACATTGCAAAATGGTCACCACAATAAGTCTGGTTCACACCCATCACCACACATGGTTATAAGTTTGTTT
Organism: Rhinolophus ferrumequinum; assembly: GCF_004115265.2. Taxonomy (NCBI): domain Eukaryota; kingdom Metazoa; phylum Chordata; class Mammalia; order Chiroptera; family Rhinolophidae; genus Rhinolophus; species Rhinolophus ferrumequinum. Next base: position 58,607,060 of record NC_046302.1, read on the forward strand.
ACCCACACAAATATTTATCTATTTTATATGTTTTGAAATTTATTAACAGAAATTGTCCAGAGTCATCTTCTTATTATGTTGTGCCTAAGACTGTCTTCTCGTCTTTTTGTGTTTTCTGTCTTTTTGTTTATCTTGCCAGAGAGATCTCGAGATCTCTTATTAATTTGTTCCAATGACCAGCTTTTGTTCTTTCTTTCTTTTTTTTTTTTTTTTGGTTATTCTCCTCTAGCATTTTTGTTGTGTTTCATCGAATCCTATCTTTATTTTCATTATTTCCATGTTTTGTTTGGCTGTGTTGTTCCTTTTTCTACTTCTTCGGTTGACTAAATGTCTTTTAAGTGTAGTTTTATTTCCTTGTAAATGTATTCAAGACTAGAAATGCTAACATTTCCCTACTGAGCATTGTTTGTGTAATGTCCCACAGTTTTGAATATGTAGTGATTTCATTATCACACAGTTTTAAACATTAGTTTTCTTTTTATGTCAAGAGCAATTTAGTAGTGTGTTTTTTAGTTTCCAAACATAGGGGCTTTTCCAAAAAGCATCATTGTGTTGATTGTTTCTATTTTTACGTCAGTGTTGTCCTCAGAATGACAGTGCTCTGTCTTTGGCCTAATGCGCCGCCCAGAGCTGTCAAGGACGCACTCTTGTGTGCAGCGCACTCTCTTTGGTCCAGGTTTCTTTTGACATGTAGTAGCTCCGGCTTACGGAGGGCGTTGTTTGCATCTGTATCAGCTCTGCTGAGATTTTATCTTCCTGCTCTGCCCATTTTTGAGTAAGACGGGCTAACATCTCCATGTAGGACTGCTGACGCAACCGTAACCAGAGCTCCCTGCAGTGTGGCACGAGGGGCGTGGTGTGCGCTGGGGCAGCCTGCATGTTTACCACGCAAACTGCTGGTTCTCCCAGGTCTTCACCTGTATGGAAAGTCATTCTTTTGGCCCTTACAGTATTTCTGGCCTTATATTCTATTTTGTCAGGAAGTAACCTTTTTGAAGTTCGTATTTGTTTAGTATAAAATTTTAATTCTTTTATTTTCAATGATTCTTTGTCTTTTTCGCCTAAATGTGTTTTATATTCTTGTTTTTAACCTGAGGTTGAGAGGTCCTGTCTTTTAGTTGGTGAATTTAACCTGTTTGCCTTTATCGTAATTACTCAAGTAAAAACTCTTACTACTGATATCTTATTATATTTTTAATTTGCTGAATTTCTTATTTCTCGCCTTTTTTCTCATGCTTTATGTTGTACAGACCGCATTTCCTTCTGCTGGTTTAAGAGATGCACCTTCCTGCTTTTACAGTTGCTGACCTTACTTTAAGACAAACTCTCCTGTGTATTGGTAAGGTTAAGAAGTTAAATTCTTCTTAAACTTATCAATATCTATAGTTTTCCTAACAAGACGAGCCCGTTACCACATTTTTATATCCCTTTAATCTCCTTCCCCCAACGCTTTGATGTTGATACTGCCCAGATTTTAAGTTCTGGCTTCCCTCAAATAAAAAATGTTACCAAAATATTTGGTTTCCCCTTAATTTCCTATATTTTATAGCAATCTCTAGGAATATGTTTCTCTTATTTTTAGGACTTTCCTCAAAAGTGTTTTTTCACACAGATGGGCTCTGTGCAGATCGTCTGAGACCTGTGGGGCAATGCTTCTACTGTGCTTCACATTTGAATGGCAGCTGTTCTAGAAATAACATTCTATGTTCCAATTTGTTTTCCCTCAGTCGTTTACAAAGATTGCTCCATTCTTCTTTGCACCCAGTGCTGCGTGGTTTAACGACAACCTGAGTCTTGTTCCTTGGTGGGTGAATGGCCCGTGGCCTATGGAAGGTTTTAGGACATTTTCTTTGTATTGAGTGGTCTTAAATTTCACTACAATATGTCTAGATGTCCGTTTTTCCTTTTTTTTCCTATGAGCCTTTTCTTTCTTTCTGGGAAACACATCTCCGTTATTTTCTCAAATATTCGCTCCTCTCTGACTTTGCTGATCTTTCCTTGGATTCTGGTTATCTAGATATTGGCATTTTAATTCTCACTTCTTTTAGCCTTTCTTTGATATTTTCTAGCTACCCTTTCCTGTTGCCTTCTGGGAAAGTTCCTTTCCTGTTGCCTTCTGGGACATTTAAGTCATTAATTTACTCATCATCTGTCTCAATCTTACTTTTTTACCCTACTATATCCTTATGTTTTTTAGAATACCTTTTTTACAGCTTTCAATTACAATAATATTGTAACATGTATCAAAATGATAAATGATATAAATATTTTCCCAATTAAATGAAAATTTGATATGTTAAAAGTTTTGAAGTCAGAAATTAAGACAATTGAGACACCATGAAATCTAGTGCTATATTATGGGCTTTGGAGTAAGTTTTATTACATTATGATATTGTTAGGGCTTTCTGATTGCAAGTGACAGAAACTCAATTCAACTAACTTAAATTTTCACATCAGTGGAGAGAGAGGATGTGTGTCGGCCTCGTGGAGGGGAAAGGCAGGGCTGAGCAGCACTAGGTGTGATTGCCACCGCGGGTGGATGCAGTGTCTTCCTGCTCTCAGTAATTCTATCACCTGCCTCCATCTTCTCCTTGGCTTCCATGTGAAAACTCCTGGGGAGGACCTGAAGGGCCCATCCGGGTCCACAGGCCCTCTTCATGATGATCCTATCCATGAATGTGATAGACTTCACACACCACACAGGTCACCAGTGGATGATCCAATGGTGTTCTGTGTATTCACCTTGGCTCCCTAGGTATGTACACATCTCCTGTTTGTGTCTGTAACCCCCATGGCTGTGTGTACCTCCTATGTGTGCGCCATCTCCCTGTTTGTGTGTGTGTGTCTCCCAGTTGGTGTGTGTGTCTCTCCATCAGAATGTGTGCCTCTCAGGTGTGCATGTCTCCTGTGTGTCTGCACTTGCTAGTACTGCCCTAGGGGCTTTGCCCAGCCCTGGGGCAGGGTGGAGAAAGGACGGTGGTGCTGGCAGAGAGTGGGTACCAGGTCGGGATTAATGGCTTAGTTGGATGGCAAAGTAAACTGTATATCACACAGAGTCACATTTTGTTTGTGTCTAACAGATGGTGCTGCACTTTGGTACTTGTCACTGTCTTCCTGTCAGTGGCCTGTGGAGAATGGGCAGAGATAACGTCATAGGACATTCTCTCTACGCCCCTTGGTACTCGGCCTTCTGACTCAGGTCCCCAGCATTGATCGTGCCCATTCCTGTGGCCGCAGAGCTTATTTTGCGAGACTGGGAGTGGGACTTAACGCAGCACTAGTGTTTCCCCTAAAATAGCATCGAGTTCTTGTAGAACAATGGACACTAGACCTGAACAGAGAAGAAAGCTGTCTTCCTCCCACATGTGCACCCGCCTGCTCCCACAGGGAAGGCCCATCCCTGCAGGCTGTGTCCCATCCTGGAGCAAAGACCAGCTCTAGCCTCAGCCAGCTCCACCCTGTGGGGTCAGTAGCCACCCCCTTGCTCCAGGCCTGCTCTGCCCGGCTGTCCCAGACTCAGGTAATGGGGCCTCTGCTTCCTCCTGAAACCAGGGACCCCCTTCCAGGCAGAGTAGCAGAGGTCGTGATGCCATGTAAGCAGGTGTGGGAGTCAGCTGCTTTCTGATGGTGAGACACGGTAACCGTGAGCACCTCGCGGCTCTGGAGAAGTGACCCGCCTTTCTGGTTTGCATGCACTGAAACATTCGAGAAAGGAACACATACCAGTTAAGACATGAGGGTCCACCCACAGGCCCTGACTGCCTGCAGCTGGTAAATGGAGACAAGCTCGTGCAGTCAGTGAAGAGGTGGGCCCCTCTCCATTCTCCCTGGCAACCCCTCCAGTCTACATAGTGCTCTGTCTCTGAATTTGTGCAACGAGACCCAGCTGACCCTCATCACAGTCCCAGGCACCTTCCAGGGCAGCTGTGAGCATCATGGAGAAGGGTATCCCGCTATAGGTGAGCACGTTCTCCGTCCGGGGTAAGCTCCAGGCAACAGAGATTTCCTCCATTTTGCTCACTCGTATGTTCCTTGCGCAAGGCTTGGCCATGGGGTGTGTTCCGTAAAGACGTGTGGACTGTGTGTAATCCTGGTTAGTGTGCCAGTGGGTTCCAAATCTGCCTCGTTGAGGATACATTCGGTGCATGTAACAGGGCCACGTTCACGTTTCCGGAAGGAGAAAACTTGGAACGTGGTGCCCTACCCAGCAGAGAGTGGGGATGGCCTCCGTCTCAGCCCAGCGTGGGGTGGTTCCCCACTGGGCTGGAGTTTTTCTGGAATAGGCTGGTTCTAGTCTCTGCCTTGCTCTCTGCCACAGCCCTTCCCGGGGCTGGAGACTTGGAGCCCGGCTGATGTCTAGGACTCACTTCCCACTAGACACAGAAGGAACGGGGGCAGTTCTTGATGCCATTTGCTAAGGACTAAATGTGGTGTCCCCTCAAATCCATATATTGAGGCCCTAACCCCCGATGTGACTGTATTTGGAAGTGGGGCCTTTCAGGTTGTGGGTGAGGTTACATGAGGTCATGGGGGGCCCCGATCCCATCCAACCAGTGTCCTTCTGAGAAGAGGAGGAGACACCAGAGCTCTTTCTTTCCCTTCCACTTGAGCACACCCAGGAAAGGTCGTGTGGGGACACAGTGAGAAGGCGGCGTCTATAGTTGAGGAAAGAGGCTTCACCAGAAACCAAATTGGTTGGTACCTTGACCTTGGACCGCCAGCCTCCAGAACTGTGAGAAACAAGTGTCTGTTGTTCAGGTGACTCAGCCCATGGCATTTGTATGGCAGCCCGAGCAGACTGACAGCGTTGTCCCCGAACCCCGGGCCCCGCTCTGTGCACCCCTGTGCAGACATCATCCCGGTTCCCATCCTGTCGGGGCTCCAGCTCCACCTGCCACCTGGACACGCTGTCTCCCAGCACCTGAGCCAGGCTCTGTGAGGCGATCTGGTTCAGATGCTGTCCCCTGGGGAGAGGGGGGCAGTGCTGCTCTGAAACAGGACAGGCTTGCACCCGAGTCGGGAACGAGCCTGCAGGTGGCAGGTGTGGCCAGGAGCAGTGACGCCCTGTGCTGCAGGTGTGCACAGAGACCCACAGGTGCGCACTGGTTGAAATGGGCTCCGTGGGTGACAGTCATGCAGCTGAGGAGTGTTCACCTGAACTGGCTTCATTTCTCAGGAAAAGGTTAGGTAGTTATCCTTAGTGTAGGTGAGTAGCCCACTCGGGGACGGCAGAAAAGACAGGACACCTGAGAGACCGTGCTGCCTGCTGGAAGGAACCCTTCTCCCTGTTAACGGTGTCTCTGCGGTGAGGTCTTCACAATGCAAGTCCCCGAGCACTGAGAATGCCTTCCTTTCAAAGGCCCAAGGACTGTGTAAACACCACAAATGATCTATGACCTGCTGTGGGGCTAAAGCATCAGGTGAGAATTTCCCTCAGAATATTTTCCAAAAATCCTTAGAAAATGTGAATTTATGAATAGACATTTAGAACAGATGTCAACGAGAAGACTGGGTGTCGCCTCCTCAAAGTTTAATTTTCTTTAAAGCTCATGGGGTTTCAAGTGCAGTGATCTGGGTTCAGATTCCTCCCACCTGGTCTCTAACTTTTCTAAACCTCAGTCTCCTTTTCTGCAAAATGAGAACGTACTCCTACCCAGGGATCCACGTTGAAAGGACTCTCAGGACAGTGGGCACTGGAGCTCTGGGAGCTGCATGGTGGAGGTGGACACTGGGATGAGATGGCAGTGTCCACGCTGGGTGACCCTGCTCTGGCCCTCTCTTACAGTCACTGGCCCTTCGGTATGGGGGAGGATAAAATGAGTCGGTACTTGTGTCCGCTGCCCATAATGCTTTCCTAAAGGTGGAAATAATAATGGCAGGTTGTTTCATGAATAATGAAAAAGCAGTTTGTCATTAATATGTAATGACTTAACATTTTTAGGGAAGACTGTGGTGGTAATCCCTGAAGTTAATTAAGGAAACTTGGGTTAGAATTCCTCTGTGCCGTGCTTCCCAGCTCTGTGATCTTGGGAAAGTTACTCAGTCTCTCGGAGCCTCCGTCCAGAGCCCCCATTTCTGCATCCATAAGATAGATGGCATCCTACCTATTTGGCAGGTTCCTGTGGGGCGTGGGTGAGATCTTTGAGCTATCCCTGCTAACAGGACATGCAGGGCGGTGGCGCACAGCCCTGAGAATTTCAGCTTCGAGGAGCTGCCTGCTCTCATGGGCTTCTCATCAGGCCTCTCTAGACGTTAGGTGTCAGGACCTTCCAGAGCTCGAATCCTGCCTTCCAAATTTTCTAAAGTATTTGCAAAATTAGGAAGCCAAAGATACGTTTTAGCTGAAATATCAGGTCAATTTCACTAACCTTGAAGGCTTGAAAAAACAATTCGCTGATTCACTGTGTTTGCCGAATACACAGATGTTAAGTATTCTTTATGCTAAAGAAGATTTTATGGTTTAATTACAGAAAGCATGTTCATAGTCACCTTGGGTCTGTCCCAGATTGCCCCTTTGTCTTCCTGTGCTTTCTACAAGAGATTCCCTTCCTTGGGAGGAATTGCTGTGCGCAGGCAACATTTCTGAGATGTTTTTCACTGAGAGTTTGACTTGAGGTTATTTATGGCTGGGACTCAGGTTTCAGCTACCGGGAGGAGAGGTGGTTTGGCCAATCAGAAGGCGGATCTACTGGGGTTATTTGCATCTCTCCTCCTACTTTCCAGCAGTATCTTCAGATGGTGAAATACATCTTTTGGGGGATGTCACAGCTTTGGTTGAGGTTTTCTTTTACTCCTTAGCTGCTAGAGGAATCTCGATGATAGCTATTTCACAATGGCATGTGGCGCTCAGATGGGTTGAGCTGCCAGCAGTTGGTCAGATCTCCCCCATCCCGTGACTGCACCTGAGGAAAACCAGCAATGACAGCGGACTCTCTGTGCCACTGAATTACTTTGCTCATTAGTACACTGATTTATGGCTTGTGGTTTTCTTTGGCTCAACGTGACATTCGTACCTACACAAAGGCAAATATGTGAGAATGCTTTTAAAGCAGAGTCCATATGTGTAAAGGTAATGATGTTCTAAAATTGGAAAAAGTGCAACTCAGGCAAAAAGACATGAAAGAAACCCTGAAATGACGGAACACTTCCCAGCTTTTCTGGGCACTACAATTTTTCTCGATGTGGTATCACATTGGTTCCATTATTTAAAAATATTTTTGACACAGGAAAAAGTTAACAAGCGTCAGGTTTTAGGTTTTGCAATGCTACCCCATAAGCTTCTGCTCGCACACATGCTGGCTGGTGGGGCACGAGCTGGCTTATGGTTTAAAATGGATCCTATGGAAAGATTCACTCCAAAACCCTGAAATGACGCCAGGCTGAGTGAGGGACTTGTGTATGACCCAGGAACACTGGGCAGATGTGCGCCTGGGCTGGGACACTGTGGAATTCAGACATTCAGACGGACTGTAACAGGGAACAAGAGTGACATGGAGACATGTTGATATTTGTATAAATGAAGCTGTTTGGGGGAAAAAAACAGAAGAAAATAGTCAAACACAATTCTAATTCGTGCCAGACCCGCCCTGGCAGGCAGCTGGAAGCCTTCCACAGGGCTGTCTGGGCTCATTTCTCCGTGTGCCTCCAAGAATGCGCATCTTATGTGAAAACGCCAGGAAGAAAAATCTGTTGTCCCCCTTCAGGTGTAATTGGATTTCTGAGCAGGCCCTGGGCCCCTCCTCTCGGGAGGATAGAGAGGGCTGTGTGTGACACGGATGGTCTCTAAATGCCAGCGAAGAAGCAGGCAGGAGAATGCTGTCCTGGGTGGGGCTGAGATGGCCGCTGCTCTGGGAGAGGTTGGTGGGCCCCCCTGTACATACTCAGCGGGCATTAAGTGTGCACTCGGGCTGCTGTGGCACAAATTCCACCAATGCCAGGAGTACAGAGGGAGATCCTCCCTGAGGTCAAGTCCACAGCAGCGGAAGTGGGGCCAGCAGGGGAGGGAAGGGCATGTATCTGGTTGTGGGGACCTGCGTCCTCTCCCTGTGTCCCTGGGAGCCCCACTTCAGTCTTCTCTGCCCCCCCCTTCACTTTTGTGGGCTGCAGGAGGCCCCTCTCCTTGCCTGTGTGAGTCTGCTCCATGTCTCCTGTGGCCGTCTGTGGCTGTGGTCCTGCTGCCACTCACTGGAGAGGAACAGAGCCAGCCAGCCAAGTGCCACCATGGGCCCAGTAGTCCCCAGGTACCTGAACGCAGAGAAAGCAGAAACACTGGCTTCCATGTCTTGTTCCTCTCCTGGGGCTGCTGTGACAAAGCAGCGCAGGTAGGGTGGCTTAAACAGCAGGAATTGATTCTTTCCCAGCTCTGGAGGCTGGAAGCCCAAGGTCAAGGTGTGGGCAGGGCTGGTCCCTTCTGTGGCTGTGAGGAGGACCTGCTCCAGGCCTGTCCCCTGGGTTCTGGTGTCTGCTGCAATCTGTGGCGTCCTTGCTTGTAGATGCTCCAGTCCAATCTCTGCCCCCATCTTCATAGGGCATTGTCCCTGTACGTGTCTCTGTGTCTGAATGTCCCCTTCTTAAGGGCAGGGTCATGTTGGGTTAGGGTCTACCCTAATGACCCGACTTTCACTTAATCTCTACCAAGATCTGATTTCCCAACGAGGTCCTGGAGCTGAAGACTTCAATATCCTTTGGGGGGACACAATTGAACCCTGAGTAACCACCAATGTTATTCTCTGGGCCTGGCCCACCGGCGGGCTCTGTGACATTTGCGAAGTGAGCGGAAGGAGAATGTGCCACGGCTAATCCCCCAGCTCACTCGTGACCGTGGAGGGGGCAGCTCTGCGGGGAAGAGTATGTGCTTATTGCACGGCGTGAAGCCCCACGCTTTCTCCCCAGAACAGGAGGGCTCTGAGGAAGTTCTGTGGGGAGTGTGCTGGCCGAGCCCTGGGGGGAGGTGCAGCCCCACACACCTTACGCTGTGCTGCGTTTGAGCTGCCTCTTCATGAAAGTCCACCTGTCTGAGCAGGTGACATGTGTCCGACACGTGACCAGGATGCTGAGAGGTCCTGGGGTTGCGGGGGGTGGGGGCGGGGGGGGCGTTGGGCTTTAAAAAGAGCAAAGATTTCTAAGAGCCCCCAGTGGTTCAGCCAAGTGCAGCTCCTGAGGGCACCTGGTAAGAGTCACGTGGCAGGAACAGAGGCCCTGAGTTGACGTTTCCAGTGTCCATACGATGTTCCCAGTTAGTACGTGGGCTCCGAGCATTGCACTGGGGTTTGGAAATATAGAGAGTATAGATGTTGTATAAAAAGCATACAAGGGTACACTTTTATACGAGCATAGTATAAAGTAGAGAATTAATATATATGTAACATAAAGTATAAAAGTAGAGAATTGGCAGAGAAGAGGTGTTCTTCCTTCTGGGTCAACTGAGACCAGAGAGACTTCAGTAATGTTCACCTACACATGAGCCTCTTTGTCATCTGGGGAAGGGGGTGGGAGGCATGGAGAGGAGACCTCTGATTCCTAACAAACTCCCTTCTAGAACGTTCCCTCCCAGGGCAGTAGCACTTTCTGAACTGGGAAGCGGCATGGCTCTCCCACAGGCTCTGACCCCTGCATGGCAGGCTGTGACGTCGTCTTTCCCGTGGATTCCTGTGCGGCTGTTCCTGCCAGGGGCTTATCACTGCCCCTCCTGCAGGGGAAACCCCAGGTTGCACTGTGTTCTCAGAAATGACACAGCATTTAGCTTTGATGGCAAGTTAGTGAAGGGGAAAATCCAAGATTTCACGTCTACACAGGATTGAGAGGTCTGTTTTGTTTTGGCTTAAAAACTTCCTGGGAGAATAGACTATTAACATTTTATAAAAAGGTATTTTGGACTAACGGGGATTATGCGGGGGAAAAGGAGAAGGATTTGGGGTGATTCACCTTCTCCCTGCTGTCTCCTGGTCGGTTCACTTGTCCCATACCCTGTGCCCCCCAGTGAGGGTGAAATCTGTGGGTCGGAGCCCCCTCCTGCAGCCTTCCCCAGGCTAAACCAGGTAAAGGAGGGGCAGGCGAGGGCATGACGGCAACTTGTAAAAGAATTAGTGTGAGGAAGAGCAAGTTTCCTGTTTCATGGTGCCTTGATTTGTGAAAACAGTGGCACGGCAAGTGGGTCTTGATGCTGCGAATAAACGTTTTTGCGATGCCATTTCCAGGGAATTCCGGATGTGGGATGGCCCATGAGCAGCTGTCCGGGGAGAAGAGGTGGCCTCTTCTGCAGGACAAGCGAGGCAGCAGGTCTGCAGAGAGCAATGACAAATAAGACTGAGTCTCACAGACAATTGGGGTTTTCGTACGTCAGTGGAAGTGACGTCAGAGAACTGCTCCTGGCACTCCCACGGCTGTGGACACACCTGAGTGCCACCAGCAATTACAGAGCCATGGCCACTAAGGACTGTGGTACAGTAGCATCAGATGACACGCAGGGGCACATCCCAAGACTGACTGAAGAGGCCTGGAGAAGAGTGGTGAGCCTTCAGCAATTTTGCAAAAGTGACTTCTGTGGGTGGTGCTGAAGTTGAAAGATGTCTGATCCTCTATCATACAGTTTTTATTGGAAAAATTGTGCCAGAAAAACAATTATGGTAGAAGCCTTCGCTGTCGAGTCTAAGAATTATTGCATAATTGCAATTATAACGTAGGTTTTGCATAAGATAAATTAAAATAAATGTATGTAATCTGGTTTTGCTTTCAAAATAAAAGATCAACTGAATTCCTTTTGCACTATTTACTATGAAATGTTCATTCTTGTTGAAGTGGCTTTTCTGTAGCTAGCCTTCTCCTGGGAGCAGGTGTCCTCAGATGACATCGATCTCTAGCCTCTCCTGCCATCTCTCCGGTTAAATTCAGTCCCTTCTGAGGACAGCAAGTGATGTGACATCCAGATAAGAATATAGGGCACACCACGGGCGCTTTCATTTTGGTGTCCTGTCATAATCGGGGCGTCTAGATTGGTCTGATTTTCTGTAGCACTAAGCATGGGGTGTCAATAGTCCCCTAGTGGAAGGTGGGAGAGGGCTGCCTCCCAGTCACCAATGTCTGTGGGGGATCCATGCAAAGGTGAAGTACAAGGAGCAGGATCCTCATGTCTCAAGTGTGGGGATTTAATCCTGCTTAGATTTTGACATTTCCTCAGTTGTTCCACGGAAAACATGGCGGACATGCCAACATAAAATCATGTCTTATTACAAAGAGTGCATAAATTTGAAATAACTGCAGAGGTTTCTGAAAACATTACGGTCCTAAAATAAAAACTTAAGAAATTGAGATAGGTTGGGAGTGGTCACACCCAAAAAGGAGGAGGCTGCGCCATCAGGGCACTTGAGGTGCTGAAAATACCCGGGGCGGTCACACGGTCACACGATCACACATGGGGCGGTTAGCCGTTGGTCCCTGCGTTGCTCTGAATAAAAGCCTGTGTATTTGTTTGCAGTGTGACAGAGGGGAGGGAAGGTGTAGCAGAGAGAGCGGTGAAGTCAACTTGAGGAATTGTGAAATTCCTCTGGGGACATGCGGTAGAGCTGCTGGGGGTGGGGTGGGGCGATCCAGGAAGCTCACAGGAGGATCGTGTTTCGGCAGAAGTAACGCGAAACTACAACATTTTTTATAGGATTATGGGGTGGGGATTAGTGAATTCGAGATGACCTCTTTTGGTTTTGTGTCGGATGTTGATAAGGGAATCAGCCTGCTGGAATCACTGTTGACCCAGGATTGCTTTTGCACACACACCAGACAAAGGCTCACAGTAGTCACATATTTTGTTTCATGGGTTTAAAGACCGTAAATAACCAGAATGAGTTGATTTCTGCCACTGTTTTTTTTTTTTTTTTTCCCAAAGACGTGGGGTGCGAGGATTGGCTCTAAGGTTATTAATTTAGATTTGGGGCCAAGATCTCCCTTCCAGAAAGTTCACGCATAACTGAAATGTTTCACAACTTGAACTGTTAGTGTGTCCTGAGTCTCCTGTCTTTAAGGGGATTGCTTTTCCACACGTGACATGTATTTTTCTACTCCTCTCCCTGTGTGAAGCTGCTGCTTTCTCTAAACTTCCACCACTTTTCTCCTTATTCTTAACCTGTGTCACCTGGTGCCCAGGCAGAAAGAATTTAAGTCATCACCACTACACAGGACAGAAATAAATATGGATTTCAGAGCGATGGCAGAAGATTGGCAAAAACGAGACCGAGTCACCTGCTTTCCTCTGACGACCGTCTATAGTCAAACCCAACAGCGGGCTGTGCTGGTGGAGAATGAACCAGTCTGGAGTCCTAAGGGATGACACGGCCGATTCTTCATTTAGCTTTTGTCACATGCCGGCCCAGAATAAGCCACTGCTGCTACTGATCTCCACCCGACTGTCCTTCCACAAGTGGTAAGGGGACAGCTTGCTCTGTGAGTGAAAACCGCAGCCGTGCCGCCCTGGGCTGGCCTGGATGGGCGAGCCCTGGATGGGCGAGCTCACTGCCTGTCCCTGTGAGCACCCGACAAGCCCGTGGACGTGTTCTGTCACTGGGGTGAGGTTGCTTTATCCCCAGAGGAGGGGAGGTTGTGGAGAGCGTCTCATCTGCCAAAAGTCTCCAAACATGGCGGCTCCGAGAACCTGGGGTGGAACGTGCTTCGCCTAAAACCACCTCACTGACTGAAGCCGGACGTCTCCCCACCCCTGGGGGTTCTGTCTGAGCCCCAGGCCACAGCATCCAGGGTGCATGTCTCAGCTTCTAGCTCCAGTCTGGCTTGACCTTGACCAGGCGAAAGGGAAGAAGGCAGAAAGCATAGACACAGTTCTGATGCCAACAGCAGGAATTAAGAGATGGGATGAAGCTTCCTTTGAGTCCGAAGTTAGAGGGCATCCTTGCACATGGCAATCACTCATGTATTTGTGCAAGTTGAAAACGCCGGGCCCCGGAAAACTAGGACACGGAACTTCCAAAGTATGTAAATCGTGGGTTTGATGTCACAGGAAAAGACAAGAATGGTGCAAATAGGAGCTATTTTCACATAGGTCCATTCTAAGAGCTATTTTATAACCGTGTCTTGTTTTGTTTTGTTTTGTTCTTCATATGATGCTAGTGTACGGTTTCTTGCATGTTTTCAGAGGAACTCGGATTCTCCGAGGTTATCAGATTTCTTTATGAAATCTGCGTGCTAGCTAAGGAGACGTTCTCTCCTTTACGGAAAGCGTCCTTGCTGCAGATCACAGGCGTTCTCTCTGTGCCAGTCGGGGTGACAAACCCGGCTTCCATTCCCATGGCTACAGCTGCTTCTCAAGGAGCTGTAATCAGCCTCCGCCTTTCTCTTCCTGTCTTCAGGCACGTGTTGAGCTTCTCTCCATTTTATTTGTATTTGAAGCGTTTTCAGTTACATTGATGAACTGTTTCGCTGTTCTTACTGGTAACGCGTTCTCTCCATGGGTCCCCTCCAATCGGGGGCTCTTTCTGACAGTGACAGTTCTCCGTGGCCTGTAGGAACGGCCCGGTGTGCACTCGGCAGCCACAGGGTAGAAACACAGGGTCCCGCGCTCACCCGCTGCGACGCGGATGCTCTCCGCCCTGACAACGGAGGGCAACGTGACCCTGCGGCGGCCAGGTAACGGCCGGTGGGCACTGCGCTCCTGCACGGGGGTCCTGCACGGGGTCCTGCCGCGGTCCCGGAGCACAGCCCTGGCTGTTTCGCGGACAGGTTTCATTCCTCTCACAGGAAGCAGCCGAGTTTGCTTAGTCTGTGGGTGACGCCCCTCCCCCATAAACTTGGGTACATGTCCTCACCCTTTCACGTGTCCCCTGATGTCGAAGCTCAGGTTCCGCTCGGATCCCAGCTGCCATCGTGACGTGAATCTAAATGTTAGGAAAGAGCCGTGAAGAGACAGGGAACATAGGCCCCGCCCTGGGCCCCGCCCACCTCTGTTTAAATTCTGCATCTCAGCTTTCTGCCCTTGGAAGGTGATAGAACGTCTGATGTGCCTGCCCCTGGGGGTTACTGTCAGGGTCGAAGTAAAAGTGATGAGGGAAAGGCCTTTCGGTAAAAACTTCACAAGCCATGTAAGTAAGAAATTGTGAGCTCCATTTTTTCATACCAGCTTATACAGAAATTTCTACTTCTAAAGTCCAATCTGAGAGGTCTCAGCAACTGACTTAATTTTATTTTTGTGGAAAATGCAGATTCATCTTGTGAACTCTCAGGGAATCACTTTATTTTTATAGCGGGAGCCGCCACCTTATTGCCTCTCCTAGGAGGTGCAGCAATACCTGGCTGGTTGTGCGGCCGGATGACCCTGAGCCGGTGCCTTTCTCGGCCGCCCCACGGTGGCCCTCCAGGGAGGGCCATCTCAGCTGGGGTCAGTCACACTGATTGCGTTTCCCTGTGCCACTAGAAGACCTGCCCTGGAGCAGCCTTCTGAGCTGGAGACTGAGGCGCTCCAACTTTGAAGCCAGTTCTCTCTTCTAGCCAGATGACAACAAAATCGCCACAATGTAGAAGGTGAATAAGAAAGGCCACTTGTTTGCAACACACTTTTTTTTAGTGAAGCTGTAAGTTTTCCCCTTTAACAAACAAATATAGTATTTTCTATCTTCACTGAACTATATAGTTTTGGGTTTTTTTCTGGGGGGAGATGTTTCTATTCATGCAAGTTAACTGTTAATATCTGACTACTTATGCTGTCTATATCTACATGTAGGTTTGAGTGAATCTTTTTGTTGCTGTTTAAAATAGCGTTTAGACTTTTAGTTATCTCTAGTTTCCATAAATATTTTATTTTGCAAACTCATTTTCTCAAAATTGTACATGAAAGGAATTGTACAATTTTACAAGTTGTTATCACCTTGAGGTGTTTGGTATTTTTCTCTTAACTGAACTCAAGCTGCTTGGGAAGGAGAAGGATTTGTTTGCCTGTTTTAACCTAAATGCCGTATATTTGATCATCTGATATTTGTATTGGTCAGCATGAAAGGGGCGGGGGTGCGGAGAGAGAGAGAGAAAGAGATTTAAGGAATTGGTTTACAAGCTGCTGGGTGAAGTGTCTGAAATCCGCAGGGCGGCCGGTAGGCTGCAGACCAGATGGTATTGTGGTCATGAGTCTGACTTCCACCGGTCAGCAGGCTGGAAACCCAGCAGGGTTTTGATGTTACGGTCATGAGAATTCCTTCCTCAGAAACCTCAGTCTTTGCTCTGAAGGCCTTCAACTGATTGGACGAGGCCCACCCACAGTAGGAAGTGTAATCTACTTTACTCAGAGTCTTCTGATTTAGACATTAATCACATCTTTAAAAAATACCGTTTACAGTCATGTCTAGACTGGCATTTGGACACAGTAGGACACGGTAGCCTAGCAAGGTGACATAAAGTTCTAAAGCAGCTTTTAATAAACTTGGTCACATAACTGGGGTCCCGATGATGAAAGAGCTAAAGGCGTCTCCATTACAAGGCAGCTCCCTATGTTTGTTTGTTCCCAAAGAATAAAATAATCATACTGTGATTACATGTGCCAACAACAGTTTAAACTGGCTCATCCCAAATTCATCTGGGGGGACACACAGGAGCCATATACAGGCTCACACAATGAAGACACAGCTGTCATTTTAGAGCCTGAACTAAGTGCATTCGTGGTCTTTCTGTACTTGAGTGCAGCACAGGCCTGTCGTGTGAGTAGAGACAGTGAACAATGAGTATTATCGTTACTCGTGCATTTCCCTGACCAAGGAAAGGCTCTCAAAACAAAGAAAAACAACCCCCCAAAACCCCAGAACCACTTCATTGCTCCCAAAAGGTCAGGCCGCTTTTAGGCAATTATCAAAATCAAACAAAACAAACAAAACAAATCCCAAAGCTGGAAACAAAAAAACCTTCCAAATCTACCAAAATGTTTTATCTGTAAAACTGTGCCAAAATGTTAAACTGGCTGATTCTAAAAAGCAGTTGAACTTTCACAGCAGTTCTGGGGGACTTGTAAAGTCTTGGGGATATGCTGAGATCCGGTGAAGGGTCTGTGCCGGGGGAGTCCTGGAGACTAATGGAACCTGTGGGAGTGAATGCCTGGCCCATTAAGACAGGGTTACATAGATAAGGATCAAATACACCCCTGTCTGGGGACGCGGTGGATTTAGGGAGCCCCACTTCTTCCTCAGAGGCTTTCGCACACATAAATGCTTGCCCCATAAGATAAGGAGCAGGTCCTGGACACCCCTGCTGGTGAGAAGCTGTGGGCCCTTCCCTGGGCAGGACGGTCACTGTAAGCAGAAGTGTTGGGCTTGAAAACAGAACCTGTGTGCAGCAGCAGAGGGAACACATACGAGGGACCATCTCCAGGGGCTTGTGCTGCCACTGACTGAAATCCAAATCAGCCCTGACAGGGGAACAAAAGGGCAGCATGCGTGTGTGGCCTCCTGTCTGGACACCACTTCCCAGCCATTAGAGAGTCTCCGTCCTCCCACCCCATCCTCCCTCCTCGTCCTCCCAGCCGTCCTCCCTTCCCTCCTCCCTCTCCGTCCTCCCACCTCTTCTTCCCCGTCCCTGTCCTGGGTTGGTGCTGACCTCCCAGGACCTGTGTGTGGAAGGACTAAGACAACAAATCACAGAGGGATGTGCCAGAGTCCGCGACACAGTTTGAAACCATTTCCTTGTTCTTAAAAGATGATCCTGGTCTCCAAGGTTTCATGTAGTTACGCTTTTTAAAATGACCCCCAGGCCGGGGCCAACTCAGTGAAAGCCATGTGCGTGCTTGAGGCTGGGACTGGGGAGTGGGTGTCTTCTGACACCATCAGTCTTACCAGACATGTGCTTTTCCTCCACTTCTGCCTCTCTGCAGCCGACACTGAATACAGGAAACAAAGGATCCTCTGTGATCTGTCCCTGCATCTCACCACGCTGGTTTTTAAATCCTAAATTTGTTTCCAGCTACTTAATAATCAAAATGGGTTTCTTAACCTGTGGCCAGCACCGTACTAGGGTGTTGTGTGTGGAGGATGGGGTAGGATGGGGTAATTATAACACACAGTGTTTATCTCACAAAGGGTATGTGATCTTATGGTTTAGATCGGGGGGTGGGGGAGAGAAGCTACACCCACGGAGCAATTAGGGAGCGAAGTAAGAGCACAGCAATTATGTGCTAACTTGGGTGGCTCGGGTCCTTGGTGCTGTAAGGGGTGCAGAGCAAAAAGGGCTCACTGTCGGCTAAAGCCGTTTGAGGTGACTTCATTCCAGCCTCACAGAGCCATTTTTAAAGGCCAGTAGTAAATGGTAAGAAATTCTCCTTTAAGAGTTCAGCCTGAGGAGGGGCTATCTCAGGGAGGAAACGGATTGCAAGGTCGTGGGCATCACCACTGGTCCCGTGAAGAGCCCCTCAGGCTCTGCTTGGGTAAGACATTTCCTTAGGTGGTTTTATTGTCTTCCCAGTGCAGTGAGAAAACTGCCCACAGGGTTGGTGTCTGCAGGAAGCTTTGTCCGTAGGCCTGCCCACGCTGAAGGTGAATCCTTCGCTCTTCCAGCATATCTGTTCCCTTCTAAAGCTATCGAAGACATTGGTTGAGCTTTTCACGAGGACCCACACAGCCAGTCTTAACAATAGCTGTGCTTCTGGATGCTTTCCTGGTAGTATGCTCACTGAACCATTCCTTCCCCACTGCGATTCCATCCCCACTGCACTCAGGAAAGCAAGGAGTCTACACCGGCACCACAGAGCTTGCTTTTGGTAAATGGGGAAGAGTCGTAAAACGTTGTCAATGAAAGATGCTGAAATCCTGAGCGGTTAAAAGCAGGAGGACTGTTGGAGCCCTCAGGTGCTGGCTGTTGCTTGTCCATGCAGGTTTTCAGCTCCCGGCCAGGTGGCCCCGAGCGCACCATCCCACCGGGCTCCTGGAGCTGGGACCCCAGAACAGCACGCACATTTTTCTGCGCTGGACCCAAAACTCGAATCATTTCAGTAAACATCCTCCAGTCTTCCTTTCCCCTTGTTCTCTTTACATTTGTCTTTAAATTTCATTTCGAGCAGGTTGGAGCCATGGCCTCCTGGTCAAGTCTTCCAGAGACCTGAGCTGCCCCCACCCACGGCTGTGGGAAGGTCCTTCATGAGGCCCAGATGGCAGGTCTTTTCCTGGGGGCAGGGGCAGTTGCGTCACAGCAGTCACAGTTCGGGCAAGGTCCCCGCCCCCTGAGAGCCCTCCGGCTGGCAGTGTCCAGTCTGACGGTGAGAGGCTCTGCTACTCTGCAGCTGGGCGAGTCCAGCAGACGGTGGGGCACTGGCTCAGAGCACAGGTTTCCAGCCAAATACTGGTTCCAGAGCTGACCAGTGCCCTGCGGGCAGCTCACTTCCAACTTCCTCACCGGGAAGATGAGGCTGCGCAGAGGGTTTCTGAAAACTGCCAAGATGCGTGTGAAATGCTCACCGTATGTACGACACGAGTGCTCACAGCCGTGGAAATGGCCTGTTGCCCACCAAGTGAGGATGGCGGACAGATGTGCTCTGTCCCCAGGATGGAGTATTATCCGGCCATAAAGAGGGCGGAGGTTCTGACACGGCTGCAGCATGCGTGAGCCTTGAAGACACTCTAAGGGAAAGAAGCGGGCCCCAAAAGGCCACAGCTTGTATGATTGCGTTTCTGTGACATGCAGGACAGTCACACCCATCGAGACAGAAAGCAGATTTGAGGTGACCAGGGGTGGGGCAGGTGATGTGCAGTGACTCTAATGGGACAAAAAGCTCTGGAAAGAGCACAGTGATGGTTACACAACATCAGAAATATTCCAGATGCCACTAAATTGTTGCCTTTCAAAGGGCTGATTTTTGTGTTATGTGACCATTACCTCGAAAAGCATTCAGTGCGCTGTATGGCCCCTACGAAGTGCTCAGGACGTGAGAGCTTCCGAAACTGCCGATTGCTGGGGACCCTTGGACCTTCTGTTTCGTCACCAGTGTGCGTCTTCTCCAGCTTCCCCTACGGCATGAAGAGCTGACTTGGGAAAACGACTGCAACGCCTGTTTTAAAACTATTTCCGCATCAAATCCTCAGCTGTATCCGGCACCCTCTGCTCACAGGGCCTCAGATTTAAAGGTCCAAGGGCCTGAATTCTTCCCCCATTTGAGGCGAGTGCAGCTGGGCCACTCACACTTCCTCTAACTGCCCGTCTTTCCAGGCCTGCTCTAGTCCCTGTTTCCTCCCACCCATCCCTCCGGGCCTCAGTTTCTCCCCCACCTACTCTGCACTGCTGTGGGATTAGCCTGAACATGCCCTCTGTTTTCACTGTCCTGCTCAACCATTGTCAGGGATCTCATTTGCTTTACAAACAGCCCAAGGCCACTGCGAGGCCAGTTCCCTGGGATCCTGGTCCCTAGGCCTTCTCAGGGTTTGCTTGTCTCCAGTGCCTCAATTCAGAACTGCGAGGAATGAACATTGGGTTCAGACCCTTCATTTCACGACGGTGGAAATTGTGTCCCATGCCAGTTCTGCTGCCCACTCGGTCTCAGTCCTTTGCTGGTGACACCCCGGTGGGCTGGCCTCCGTCCCCGACTGGACCAAGGTCTTGAATCTCCCCACTCTCTGTTTGTTCGCCATCAGCACTAGGACTCCATCACGGGTAGTCTCTGGGGGTTCAGCTGTGACCACTGCAGACACTTCCCTACGGTGGTTCTCATCCATCAGCCCCAGATTGCACGCAGCTCTGGAATTGTAGTTTGATTCACCTACTGCGTGCTGCCAAGTGTCTTGGACTGAATACTGGTAGAATTTGAAGATCCTGTTTTAAATCTTGCTACAGATGCCCCTCATGGTGCTTCAGTAAATACATCTGCTGCTGGCTATGGCTGCACTTTGCTCTACACCACTCTGCTCTGCACACGTAGTCATTTCTTTGTCTCTAAAATGGAAATGGCCCTTTTGTTCTTCGAGCTGTTTTGAGGATGAATTCAATGATGTCTGCGAGGAGCGCACGCAGGCAGTAGGAAGACAGGTACTACTAGGACTTCCCTGCAGAGGTTTGCTTTTTCCTCTGCTTTCTTCTGCCTGTACAAACACTTAGGTAAACAGGAAATGCATCTCAAGACAAAGCAGTCCCACATCTCACAGACAGTCACAGCCCTGGGACTTCAAACAAACCCCCACTGGAAACTTTAGTCTCTAGTGAAGACATTTCCCATCAAAGAGAGAGAGCTTTTAGACTTGTAACAGAGGGAAACGGAAAACAACTGCTGGGCCCCCTTTATTTGTTAATGAAAGTACTTGCCATCTGAGACACACAGGTTGGCAATGTTGTGCTTTGAAATCAGGCTGTGCAGGCAGAAGTAACTCACAGAGGAAAAGACCGTGTCCCCCCCATCTGACTCCAGAACATTCCAGACACTTGCCGAATTAAAATGCCTGGGGGCTCGGTCCGCTGATTAAATGGTCAAAGATGCAATAAAACTGTTCGTACTCATTGTCAAAATATTTGCTCTCTGCTTCAGGAATGGAAACATTCTTTTCCCATCAAGATGGTGAAATAAACGCAAAGGAAGGATGCAGCCTCTGTGGGAACAGAATATGGGAATGTGCAGCCTTGGTTCTGGGGTAAAGGACCTCACCGGTCCCTTTTACGGTGACTTGTCTCCTAAAGGCACCGGAGATGGCCTCTTTCTGCATTTCCTCCTCTGCCACCAGGAATCACTCTGCTGTCGTCTTTCTCATCCACCCTTTCAAGTGTCAGGGCTCTGGTGCAAGTATTTCCTGGTTTAGAAAAGATCATGTCTTTGAAGAAGAGGTTGTCCTGCTTCTTGATGAAATCTTGTCTGGGCATATTTCCCAGCCCAATCTTATCTTTTGGCAATTTTCTTCTTGTCCATCAGGAATAGCAAGGTGCCCTTATTGAAGCAGGCATTTTTATGAGATGCATTTGAGGGAGAAAATAGTTAGCATCGTGCTGTCTTTTAATATTGTTAATGGACCTTGCAAACACTTAGCATAGTATTTGCTATGTGCCAGAAACTACTGCGTGTCTATATAAAGATGTGAGGATGTTTGATCCTCCCAGCAGATAAGTGAAGAAACAGAGGCCCAGAGAGGTTATGGGATTTCCCCATGGTCAGAAAGCCTGCAGCTGCACTAAGGACCAGGCAGCCGTTTGCGAGTCCTGTTGTAGAAAGGAAGATCATCTAGAATCCCACATGACCACTTGAGGAGTACCCTTCTTTTTCACACACACGTGGGTTTTACAGGATTGAAATGATTGTACACATTCACTTCTATATCCTGAACTCTTTGTTTCACTATGCAGTTTTCATGCTTGTTAGTTCTAGTGGCCGCACAATTGTCTAACACGGCTGCTAATTGGCCTCTCTACTCCCCTATTGTTGGATACTGAGGTAGTTTTCAGTTTCTCACCAATAGAAATGACGCTTCAATGAACATCTTTGCGTTGTGTATTTTCCCATTATTTTTTAGGACAAATGGAACAAATTACCAATAGCCATCGCAAAATTAGAAAGGCACTGAAGATCTAACTAAGTAGTTTGAAAGGAAAATTCTATAAACCCAAAGAACAGGTAATTCCTAGGTTATTTAAATGGCGGTACATTTTACAAGCACATGATATATACAGATATTTAAAAAAAAAAATTACCATGAACAAACAAAAATCAGAGCGAGAACATTCAGACCAGACCAATACCACTTTTAAAAATTAATGCAAAAATTTTAATTAAAAATACAAGCCAAAGGAACCTACAATGTATTAAGAAAACAATGTACTGCACCCAAGAATATTTTATTCTTGGAAAGCAAGAGTAACTGGCTATGTTTATAGATTGAAGGAGATAAATGATATAATCCTTTAAAAAGACATTAGAATAAAAATTAAAAATTTCACAGCCATTCCTGATGACCTTTAGTCATTAAAATTAGAAAGACATTTCTAGAGAGTGATTAAAGATTCAAGACAGAAACAGGCAACATGGCCTACTGGTATTATCCTTATCTTTTTTGGAGGTTCAGTTATTACTATGAGAAAAAAATAATGTGAAAATATTGGAAATTGAAAACTAATATTATCTTTATGAGTAGACACTATGGTTGTAGACTTAAAATTGGTTTTAAATATAGCCAAAAACATAATATTAAGTGTTCCCAAAAGCGGCTAAAGTATCATCTTTTTACATGTACATGGACACGTAACATTCTATTATACTTTATATAATGATTCACAGTAGCAGTAAGGACTATATCACACCTAACACTTAACATAATAAGAAATGTATGTGCATTAAACTTAACGATGATAGTTTAGGAAAATAAAAAAGAGAGCCAGAAAAAAAATGTAGAGTAGAGCTTGTGATTACAGAGGAAATTCAATATTCTGGAGAAGTCCATTCTCCTCATATTAACCTCTAACTGCACATTTAACCCAAATCTCATTTTTGTATTGAGAAATGTGCAGGTAATTTGAAAGTGGGAAGGTCGTGGGGTAGCTAAGTCTTCTTCTAAGTCTGAAAAAGAAGAGAGCCTGGGGAGCCTGCTCTGGTTGGCCAGATAAAACAGTAGTTCTAATGGACAGACAGACAAATGACTTTGGAACAAATTCAAGAGTACAAAAACAGATCAATGCCCACAGTGGGATTTTATAACTGTATGATACAGATTATATCTCATATCAAAGGAGAAACCCTTGATTTTGCAATCAGTAGTGAGAGATACTGGATGATCTTTAGGGGAAAAGAGAAAAGTTGGCTCCCTCCTTACAACACTCATAAAATAAGTTATTGATAGATTAATATATATTTGCAGAGATTAGAAAATCAAAATACAAACTACAGTCTCCTATAATTTGGGGGGTGGGGGGTGGAAGTGTTTTATTGTTGTTGTTTTAGCATAAGACCAAGACCAAGAAAACATAAAGAAAAAATAATTAATTTGGCCAAAGATATCATAAAAACAAATGACAAATGGGAAAAACATATTTAATTTGTCCAATAAATGAAGTATTAATCTCTCTAATATATAAAGGTAAAAACATCAAGAAGGAAAAGGCAATTGAAGACAGAAATATGCAAAACACACAGACAACTTGTGCCTAGAAATAAACACATGAATGGCTGCTGAGTATGTGAGAGGCGCTGAGGTTTATCAACAATCAAAGAAACACAAATTAAAAGAACAGGATATTAATTGCCACCTATTAGACTGGCGAAACTAAAGTAGTAATACCACTTTCTTGGTGAACGTGAATAAATAGGCACCTCCTGTTATGTTCACCACATTTTGGGAAGAAATCAAACACTATATATCAAAATGTGAAGTATGCATACCCTTTGACTTGGCAATTCCACTTACAGGAATTTATCTTTAAAAACACTCACGTGCCCAGAGTCTTATTTTCATTATGTACTTGTCTAATGTCTCTTGTGGAATTTTTTTAACATGAAAATTTTGAAAAATTCAATGTTCATCAGAAGAGGTTACATAAATAAATTAGACTGTTGTCATATAGGGAGTTTTGTGCTGTTGCTAATGAAAATGAGGTGGACCTGTACTGCTCTGACGCAAATGTCCATAACGTAACAGGAAGTCACAGGACAGGACATGTCCGAACCCTTATGTTTAGATCAGACACTGTGCGTCTAGGTATCATACGTACTTCCACATACCATTGTACGCATGCTGTTAGGCACACGGACATATGTACATACTTAAACACACATACACCTATTTCCAAACGGGTGGTAAAAAGCCTGGGAGGATATACAAAACATTTGTAACTAAGAGTCTATGGGGATTATGGAAATTTTTACTTTCATTTTCTACTCTTTTTCCTATTACGTTTGAATTATTTACAAGTAGATATTCCTCTTATAGTGGTATAAACAGTGCACATATTTAAAAGTTAAGATGAAAAGACCAAAGGAGCTGAATGTTTTTATAGCACTGGCGCTAAGTGCCCAATTGCGTCCAAGCGTGCGGGGCCAGCTTGCTCATCCATGGCCCATTCACGAGGCCTCATCGTTCTCTTATAAAAACTGATCTCCGTGCCTGGAGTTCTGAGAAAACGGCAGTGCAGCTCCTGGGCAGGCGGACTCAGCCTCTGAATCAACGATGCATCTTGGATTCTTTCTCCTCCTTTGCCCGCTGTCCACCGAAACTTGTGTGGACTTCTGACCTCCAGCAAACGCAGGGGAAGACGAGCCAATAGCCACAAAAGTGAGGCTCCAATCCATCAGTGTTGTTGTTTATTTGGGCAACTCGTAATAAGTTTAGTGACAAAGAGTGTTGAAGTGAATGGCTAACATTAAGTACGGGAAGCGTGAGAGCATCACGGGTTCAGCTCTCTCTGGAATTCCCTGCATGGGCCCTCACGGGCTTCCTGGTCCTCTCACCGTGCCCACCTCGGCCACACCTGCACCCCAGCGCACTGGCTTTCCCTTTGTTTTGTCCTCTTGGCTCTTCTCACAATGTAGACTTTCTTATCGCTTATTGTCTGTGTCCTTCTGTTAGAATGTGAACCCACCAGAGCAGGGACGTGCATCTGTTTTATTCGTGGATACAATCCCAGTGACCAGAAAAATGCACGGCACATAGTAGGTGCTTGCTAACTGTTGGATGAATGGACAGCCACTTTCGTCCCCATGGTAAAAGGACTGATAGCTAACAGTATTTCCAAATGGCCACCGGTACATAACTCAATGAGTTAGTATAAAATTTTTAACGGGCGGCCTATGTCTTGAGCATATGATATCAAATTGAAAAGATGAGTATCTTTCTTTGCTCACGGTTTACTTTCCTTGGATCCCAAGATTGGAAGCCCATGTAACTCAAACACAGATCAAAGTCTCCAGTGTGTGCTGCCTCACGCCTGAGCGTTTCCCCGCCTGGACTTAATCAAGTACAGCCCCAGAACTCCCCAGGCCACAGAAAACAAGCTTCAACTTAAAAGCCTTTCTCTTGTTTAAAAATTTCAACTTACACGAATCCAGAACACACCTCACTGTGCCTTCCGTTGATATCTTAATCCTGCTTCCCCAGCCCCCATCCCAGAACCTTGTAAAGTCAGTCCAATTTCCTCCCCAGGTGGTGGGATGTACTTGGGTCATCATCATGCCTCTCCTTAGACCCTGCCTTTTCCAGGCCGATCAGATTCCGTACTTCAGATCGTGTGCTGTGCGTCAGCATTCCCACGTCTTCCTCCATCTCCATAGCTCCCCTTTGCAAAGACCCCAGTCTGCCAACGACGACGGCTTCTCCGTGGTGAGAACTCTCCAATGGCCTCACCTCAATCAATGTGGCCACAGGTTACACTCGTTTCTTAGACACTTATCTGTTTGTTTGTGATGCCATGATACTTTTCACTCATTTTAAATGTGAAAACAAACTGTTTTCCCAGAAGCAGGGACATGAGGGCTAGCTTGTAAAGACTTCTTGCTCTACCCCCTTGGTCAGAGCAAGCCTAGATGAGAGGACTGACGTGAGGTGGAAAGAGGAAAATCACGTATGACCCCTCCATGAAACTGTTGAGGACCAAAGTTGGTGGGCGACAGGTTACAGCGGTCAGAGTGGCCCTGCCACTTCTGGGGTGAAGGCACTGGCTCCTGTTTCCTCATCTCTAAAGTGGACTTCATTGGACTGATAATATCACTTAAGGACTTAGTTTATAAGTTCTCTATTTTATTGAACATCTTCAATAATGAGTGGTTATAAACACTTGGCATGGGTTCTACTGAAAACACTTAACAGCCGTGTGGGTAGCAGAGAACCAGAGTGGACAGTGGATGTGGACACGGCAGCTGGGCACTAATCAGCCTTGGAAGTGGGGGTTCTTGCCATTTGCAAACAGGAGAACAGCCTTGGAGAATTCATTGCACCAAATACATTTGTACGTACGTGAAATACGGGAATGGCCTGAGTGTTTGGGAGAGGCGGAATTTCCCTTACTGTCTGCACACTGGATATTTGGGTTGGAGTTCGGCGGAGAATGCCGTCCTCATCTTTTACTCTCTGAAAAGCTCCAGTGTGATGTGTGTCTCATCATGGGCTTTGAAGGGCAGCATCACATTTTCCAAATATGTATGTGCCTTCTGATCTACGGTAACATTACATGTGAAATAATATCTGACCCTGCAGGTTGTTGCCACTGACATGCTATTTCAGCAGAGGGGACCTGGCTGTTAGGTGCAGCAAGGGAAGAAATGAAGATGGAGCTGGAGGACAGGGGCTAATAGATGTGCCCCCGACACTGCGCTTGTCTCATGGAGAATGACCCAGACCCGGTGCTGAAACTGGGTCGTGCCTCCACGAATGTTGTGAGGATGAATGTGGAAAGTATGGCTTGATTCACACACTGCCATTAAAGTCGGTGGCTTCAGGGAATTTGCTTCGGAAATGCACAGAATCCATCAGCTCCACGGTAATCGCAGCCATTCACAGCGAACACACACCTACGCCATTTTTTAATGTAAATGTACAAAATGCATAAGGCCTTAGGCATTTGTGTTGAAATCCACAGCCGATCTCATGACATGGATGCTCTATTACGTAAGGATTAGCTGCCCTTGCTGTCACTGACGGGAACAGACTGTGATGTTTCTGTGTGATTGCCATTCGCATTGTATTACAATATCCAAGAAGCATTTTCTGTCAAGGAATGTATTATTTTATAAAATTACTCACTGTCCCCCACATGGAGATGTCGGGCATTGCTCATATAACCCTCAAAGTATTGCACAGAGTGTCTTCACGCTAACAGACATACTTCCTCTCCGACAGCCGGCTGGGGCTGATTGCAGCCTGTTCTCAAGTAACCAGTCTGAATTTTATTTCCTTTTACTCCATGATTATGTGGTGTCACCCCTAGTGAGAGACTTCTTTTTTCCTTTTTCTCCTTCTCTTAGTTTTCTCATAGGCATAGAAATTGAAAACCATAAAAAAATAGGAGATGCCTTATTTCCTTGATTTTGTGATACTACTTATGAATGATTTTCAACTTTGCTATGCATGGAGAACTTGGGAAAATTCATATTCCTGGACCTGCCTTAGCAATTCTAACTTTGATGGTCTAAAACGTAGCCCAGTGTCTGCATTTTGATAAGTGCCCAATTATTTTTCTAACAAATATAGTGTGTAGGTCATGCTTTGAGAAACACTGCTGAGTACATTACTGCTAGCATAACAATATTCAATGGAAAGTTCCTTTCCATGTTTAAGATGCCACTGAGTCAGAGAAGTCTTACAGGTTTTACTCTGTTTTACAACCTGTGTCCGTGCATCCATCCATTCATTCTGTTCATTCACCCATCCATCCACCCACCCATCCATCCATTCATCCATTCCATATCCATCTGTCCGTCCATCCATTCTATATATTTAACCATTTTTAACAATTTCTAATACCAAGACAAATGATCATTACCCATGAAAGACCCTTACTGGTTTTGGTCGATTTCTTCTTTAACCATTGGGACTGTCACTGCACAGAATGGGTGGTACAGGGCACACTGAGGTGTTGCATGTGTGGATTTTGTCCTCCAAGCAAATTGTTTTGTTTTGTTTTTGAAATCCTTGTGCACACATGCAATGGAAAGAACGATTGGTCACACTTTGATCTTTTCAGTAGTATCCACATGTCCAAATAGCAATCACGTTCGTAAGGGGCGTCTTTAATTGTAAACACTTAGAAAGAACCACTGTAAACGACCTCAGAGATATGAAGGGAACTATTATAGTCCGTACAATCTCCGCCCTATTCAGATGGTCATTTTGACGCTCTTCACTAGTAATGGAGACTTTGCGGATATCTATGTAGAATATTGTGATATCTAGTAGACATTTAAGTTGTGTGAGTGTAAACTGTAACCACATTTAGAAAACTTTTTTTTGTGTGTTTTTGGAAGAGAGATGGTGGAAAGAGTGAAAACAGATCTCTGATATTCTACCCAGATCACAGAGGGATACAGTCTAGAGTATACAAGTCGTCTATCAGATGTCCCTCGCCCCTCTGCAGGTGTCAAAGTCCCCCACCCCTGACTACCACCCCTGCCCTTCCAGGTCCCTTCTGAGTAATATTGATCAGGTTCTGACACAATTGGCCTACATACGGGCAGCTATGGGTAACTGGATCACCGTCCACCAGCGAGAGCTGCATCAGCTGCCCAGGTGATGGCGTAAATAGTGTCCTCATCCAGGGATGAGGACCAAACACCCGAAACCTTACGCATCCCTGCCCCAAGGCCACTTGGTGACACAGCCTCACAGACCTAAAGCTACAGCAGAAAGACAGGCAGGCGGCATTCCACCAGGCAGATTCTGCTTCTGTGGTTTGTTGCAACCATGGCCCTCAAGGAACAAGTTATGTCTGTTTGTTTTTAAGTAAAGCAATTTATTTTGCTCTTGAATCATTCTAGACAAAAAAAAGTGATCTCTGTTAAAAGCATTTAACAAAATATATAATAACTAACCATATAATTTTGGTTTTCTTTCCTCTATTTTTAGCTAAATAAAAATATAGATTTTTTAGATTTCTTTAAAAAATTCTTAAATTTTTTTTTTTCTATTGTGTTAAAGCATACAAACACAAACCATGCCATTTGACCATTTTTAAGTGCCCGGTGACATTAATTACATCGATAATGTCGTGTCACCATCAGCACTATTCATCGCCAAAACTTTTTTATCACTTCAAGGGGCAAGTTTAAGCCCCATAAATAGTCCTAGACTTAATTAAGCAGGTAAAGAGTCAGAAGCAAGCTCTAGTGGACGATCCAGGTGATACACGTATCATAAACAAGGAACTCTTGGGTCTCT
Source organism: Rhinolophus ferrumequinum (assembly GCF_004115265.2). Lineage (NCBI taxonomy): Eukaryota > Metazoa > Chordata > Mammalia > Chiroptera > Rhinolophidae > Rhinolophus > Rhinolophus ferrumequinum. The sequence continues at coordinate 58,635,847 of NC_046302.1, forward strand.
GAACTAAAGTATGAAGCCTGCAGCTCCCAGCAAAACCCACAACTGGAGCTCAAGTTCACGTCTGTGTCCACCGGGACCCCCGGCTTCTGAATTTGCCTTTTTGTTCTGAATGCTTTTGTCTTCATTCAGGCGCAGCATCAGAGGCCTTCGCATTTCCCTTTGTACTTAATTCCAGCGGGTCTTAACTTGCCCGGTGTTTTTATTTTGTTTTGCTCTGCAATTACTTTTTGTTCCCAGAGAACACGCACCATCAGATGTAGAACAAGCAGGCTCCCTACAACGCTGCAGCCCCCACCGTGCGTTCTGTCAGGCCCTAGACACCACGCTGGCTTTTCCCTTTCACCAGGTGCACACGTCTTCTGACCAGCAAGGAGGACTTGACCCCTGCTCATCAGCAGGGACAGCCAGGAGGGCAGGCAGGTTCAAGTTTCAAGTTTGAGCCCATTCCTCTGGGCCTGTAATGCGTTTGCAAGCCCCATGACATCCAGTTGTCACTACTGCAAACAGAAGCTGGAGGGATGGGACAGTAGCTCCTGAATTTCCCTTCCCGCAGGCCCTTCCAACACGCACACACGCATATCTAGGGCTGATGGAATGGCTTTCTCAGAAAGGGACGCTGCCCTGGTCAGTAGATCCGTATCTATGGAAACAGTAAATGATTTTGTGAATAACTGGGGGGCAGTGGGGGACGGGAAGGTGTTCAATTCTCCCCTTGTAAACTGTCAATATGTAAGTTATTTCTGGCTTTAAACATTTTTAAGGAATATGTGTTTTTACCATGTAAACACGCAGGCGACTCTCTTTAGGAGTTATGTGCTCCTAGAGTGCGTCACGGGGAGGTGTGTGGTTTCAGGTACACACTAGGCGGAAACGCCGAGTCAGAGGGAAGAGTACATCATGCCAAAAACGTGTGTCCGCACGCGTATGTGTGTGTGCGCGCGCACGTGCACGCGCGTGACTCTTGTGCACTTACTATTAATAGTGTTTATTGTTGGGGGGATGGCCAGTCCAGACGACCTGACCTGTGATGCCAACACGTCTGAAGCCTTGAAAGCACGGAAGGGTGACATCGCGGCCTCTGGGAGAGCAGACTGCTGTCTGCCGTCGGGTGACGTGCGTTAGAGAGCAGGGGAGCGGAGGGGAGACCCAGGGCAGACAAGAAGCATTGAATGATACAGAACGAGTCCGGGGGGCAGAACAAGACCAGGTAGGGAGGCCGGAAAGGGAGGAGCCACGAGAGAGGAAGCTCAGGGGTTTGCATCTGGCGGGGCCTCGTGCTGGACCCCATTTCAGGTTAGATGCTGAATGCGAGCTCTACACAGGCTTTTAAGGGAGATTATCCTTCATAAACAGAAGGGAGGGGCCTCGCGGAGGGTGAGAGCAGGACACGGAATGGGTGTGTGCCGTCTTTGCTCTCTTTTCCAATAGTGTGTGGTCACAGTTTTGCAAAGGAGTGCCCCACTCCTCTCCCCAGAGAGCAAACCACCATCTGCACTTGACTACTTACGTCTGGGAGCCAGCTGGGGATCCTGCTGCCCCCCCAGCCCTTTCAGGTTTAAAAGCAATGCTGTGGGCTTCAATTCTTACAGTCACCTGAACTCCTCTTTTCTTCATTTGTTTTTGATTTAGGAAAACATATAATAATTTTTTTTAAAAAAAGCTATGGTCTCTGAGCCAGCTCCCATTTTTCCATTAAAAGAAAAGTTATTGCCTGCGTTTGCCGTGATGGGTAAAAGCTATCTCTAAAGGGAGGGCTGGAACACCAGCAACCGACTCTGATTTGGTCTGGGGACCCGAATTTTCATATTCCCCCCTGCCCGAGTGTGAAGATAAAGAAATAAATGAACCCAAACAATTTGAAATTAATTTGATATTACTTAAACATTAGTTATATATTCCGGTTTCTCTTCTGATTGTAGTAAAACAAAAGGGGAAATTCTCTGCCTCCTGGGGATGAATTCGTCTACAGGGAGCTCTGCCCTTGAATTTGTACAAAAACCCCTAGAAACCTGTGAGGGACCATAGCTCTGTCGGGGTCTTTCTGGTTGGAAGATGAATAAGCAAAGGAGCCTCTGACATTTCGTTTCACTGACATTTTATTTTGTTCGAAGTCCTTTTTTGTCTGTTTCCTGAAGCACATTTTCTGCTAAGATTCTGCAAATGGGCATCAGGATGAGTCAGAGCCCATTAAGTGTAAGTGCCTCACAGGTTTCAGGATTAAGTACGTGTTTCCCGGGATTTCTGAATGGCACACCATCTGCCTGTGCATCAAATGCCCACTGGGCAGGGGTCGCTGCCTCTCTGGGGGGCCAGCCTGCGCATGCAGCAGCATTAAGAATCCAGCATCTTTACACACGTGGTATAGGGATATGGAAATAAGGTGGGATTGGTAACTGCAGGGAGGGGCCTAGTCCCCCCAGTACGTCCCACTAGGGGCTCAGTGTACAATGTGGACGTGTAATGAGGGGAAAGTGCCATTGGTCACAGGCCCAGAGCCTTGGCTGGGTGAAGGGACCCACAGTGTCCGTGCAGGAGACGCTTGGGGACACCTGGGTGCTGGTTGGTGGAGGAGATGGAGCAAGTGATGGCGAGGCCTCAGCATGGGGGGTGTAGCTGTGGAACGAACAGAAACTCTGTGACCAGGGAGAACCAGGCACCACACAGAGACTCAGACCTGACAGAAGAGGCCCCTCACTGCCCCCCATGGTAGGAGAAGCATGGTTCCTGCCTGGTTCTGAGCAAGGAGCATCCCCTGCCTGAGGATGGGCTTGTTGCTGGTGGCAGCAGGATTGAACTTTTAGAGCAGGGGTGTCCAAACTTTTTTCACCGTTTTTCACGGAAGGCCGTGTGCGGTAAAATACACAAACAGCCAGACCACTCACTCGAGGTGAAGTACGTATTGCCTCACCTGGTTTATTTAAGTAAACTAAATATATTTTTGGAATTTGCTGCGGGCCAATTAACAATGGATTGCGGGCCACAGTTGGCCTGCGGGCAGGAGTTTGGACACCCCTGTTCTAGAGGATGGTGTTCAAAGGTGAAGATCAAAGGCACGCAAGGAAAGGAGTGAGACAGAGGAGAAAGGTGTCCTCCCCGCTCCTCTCACAGTGTAATGGAGAAAGAGCTGGTGGGAGCCTGTGTTTGGGACTCATCCTCCACCATCCCATCATGCGTGTACGGGGTGCTATCCGCTTCATGGCACTCAGCTCCTACGAGACCCCCTAGGGGCAGCCACTAGGAGGGTCAGAAGTGTCCAGTAGCATCTCCGTCCTGTGGGCAGTCCCTTTAGGTGTTCAGTGCCTCAGGGCTCCATGCCCTCGTGTGGTCGCAGCCCACACTGAACAGAGCTGATCTGTGTGCCCAAGAGGGTAATGAGAAATGACGAGTGCTTTACAAGCTGTGGTATGTAGAGACACTGCAGCTTCTGACTTGCACTTTTTGATCACTTGTTCTGGAGGGAGACAGTGGCCATGTCATGAGGACAGATGAACAGTGCTACGGAGGGAGACTTACTGTGTGAGGAACCGCCTGGCCAGCCGTGCGAGGCAGCCACCTTGGAAGTGCCTTCAGATGACACCGTCCAGTCTCATGAGAGGTCCTGAGCCACAACCACCAGCTAAGTCACTCCTGAATTCCTGACCCAGAAACTGTGTGGGGTAACAAGCGTTTGATGTTGGTCAAAGCCTTCCAATTGGGGGTAATTTATTATGTGGCAATAGATAATACACCTGGAATGGTGTGGTTTGGTGTCCCAGATTCTAAGTTTGTGGTTTTATCCCTGGATTAAAACCCCACGTCTCATTGTGTCCTGTTGGAGGCTGGTGGTGTTTTCTTTTAGTTTAGGACACCTGACCCCTTCAACAGCATGGCTGCAGTTCAGACGAAGGTCCTGGAACTGGACAGGAGTTATTAAGGAAGGACATGGTGACCTGGCAATTGAACACTAAACACAAATGAAAACCAAGCGTTGGTTATGCAGCCACTGTGGTCTCCGAGAGAGCAATTTCGGATAATGACAGAAGGATTTGGTTAGAAGCCGGCTCTGTGGCTCTGAGGGGCAGCAGAAGTGAAGAATGGAAACTACTTCTTTCGAGCTGTGGGTGGTGAAGGGACAAAGAAAGTTCTCTTTGTTTGTTTGTTTGTTTACTGCGGCATGGATATATAAGCTGGATTTCAATCCTTTCCCTGAACTGGTGGGCAGAGAACTCTGCCTCATTCACTGGGGATGGGCCAGTCCAGTATCCTGGAGAAAACTGGGAGAAGCTGGTGTCAGATGAAGAGCTCACGAGTGAGGAGTGAGGGGCTCATGAGGCCATGGTGACAGTGTCACCTGAGTTGGAAAGCAGCGAAGCACAGGAGCCCCGGTCACCATGGCTGTGTGACTTGAGCTCAGGGTGAACTCGATGGTCAGTATGGAAGCCCACAAAGCAAGGCAGTGGACTCTCAATGCTTAGGGTTGCACTTGGCACTTAGCAGGCGCTGGCTCAGTCAGTAGGAGCTGAATGAATGTTTGCATGGGGTCACTCAAGGTTGGTGACTGCTAAAGGAGGACCAGAGGAAGGTCTGTGGCTCTACAGGGTGATGGAAAGAATATGTGGGAGTGGCTGATTGGGAACCCAGCCCTGCAGTGGGATGACAGGATGGGGGCAGCAGGCTCAAGGGGGGGGGAAGGGGTGGGCTTAGTAAGAGTAAGGGGGCTGAGAGGGAAGGAGCAGGGCTGTTGTCTGACAAAAGCTGCAGGAGTGCCCAGGGGCTGGAGTGCAGGAGGGACTTTGCTGGGGCCCAGGGGCTGGGGCCACCGAGGACTTGTGTTGATCAAGAGCTAATGCCTTTTGTTTCCCTCTGGAAGGTCCTTGAGTCCCAAAGAGGCCTCAGCTTGCTGAGGACAGTGGGGGCTTTGTGCTTCTCTCTGAAACAAAACTTTTATCTTCAAAAAGAAAATGTACCCAATGCAGTATGTCATAATCACAGTATTCAGATCTTTCCCACTCTGGTGGGAGGGCAGGAAGCCGTGGGTTCAGTGGGGCACAGGACAAGTGCCAGAGAAGTTGGCTCTACTTCTTTTCTTTTTTCCTCCTGAATTTCTGTTGTAATGCCTTGAAGATACACAGGAAATTTAATCCCAGAACTTGGCTTTGAATTTTTTCCCCCTCATTTAACCCTTTAAATGTTAGGAAAACATGGCCAGGGAAAGTAAAACTTGGTTCAATTCTCAAATGTTTGGGGCAACATGACAAAGGGACCGGGAATTTGCAATCCTCAGCTGTGGCCCAGGTGTGCCCTATGTGGGAGAAGGCTTCCCTCTGTCTGGACTTTCTGCACAGAACCTGACCTTCCCAGTGCTGAAGGCAGAAATGACAATCACAGCCCCCTGGGCCTTCGGTCCCGCACCCACAGAGCGAGCTGAGGACTGCACACTAACCAGACTCTCAGGTCTCACTCAGCAGGGTTGTTCCAGCCATTGAGGCCCAACCTGCGCTATGTCTTCCAGCATCCTCGAAGCAGCTGGGCAACAGGCGGGGGCAGGTACTGGTGCAGACAGAAGGAGTGCCCGCTGCAGCCAAGCCTTGTGACAGGTTTTGCTCTTACTTGGCTCTAGATAGGAAGAATGGCCACATGTTAAAGTGGCAGAGAGTGTGGAACTCGAGTGTGATGGCGTGTAGTCTGTGCTAGAAAAGCATGTATGGTCCTTCTTGGAAACCAAAGCAAATGGCCTGCCCGCCCCGCGGGAGCCTGCAGACTGTGCTGGGCAGAAGGAAGGCCACTGCCCTGTGGGAGTCTGGCTGCGCTTGCTCCCCGCTCACTCCAGAGCGGTTGGAATGAAGTCGCAGGGCGGTGAGTAGATGGGCTGGCCCGGCGGAGGGCGCTGCAAAGGGAAGGCCTTGCCCCCGCCGCGGGCACCCTGCTGGTGGGTCTTCCCTCTGCACACAGCAGACAGTAACGAGGCTTTGGGACGGGCTTGCCCAATGGGGGAGGTCTGCCACCATTGGAAGCCACAGGAGGAAATGGGTCTGAGGACAAGGGGACGGCCCCTGAGACAGTGCAGGAAATGGAAACCATCTGAGAACAGACACCACTCTCGACCTCCCCTGGAGCGGGAGTTGTGGGGGAGACGGTGCTAGCGAATTGCCCGCTATCTTTGCCGCGTGTGTTCGGTTTTAGTAGGGTGGCGGCAGTGGGAAGCGACCATCTCACCAGCGGGTGGCCCCGAGACGGGCGGGGCTGGGGGGGCGGCCTGCGCTGTCCCGACACTGCGCGGGCCTTTGTCTCTGCTGGGGGCCGGGGCGCCCCCTGCCGGCCGGTCCCCAGGCCTCCGCCCCCTTCCGGACCTGGGGGCCGCGGCCGTACCCGCCCAGGTCCCGCAGCCTCCCGCCCTGCTGCGGCGGCTTCCCACCGCTCGGAGGCTGGCGGAGGAAGGAGGAGCTTTGCCAGGAGAACTCAGGTCCCCCCGCCTTTTCAGGACGGCCGAGAATCCTGTGCTTGTGCCCACGAAAGCTTTAGAAAATTGACTCATTTAACCTTTCCAAAGACGTCAGCCAAGCTGCATTGTCCTGGCAGTCTGAAGGCCTTTTAAGTCAATATACCAAAGAGCCTTAGTCGGGATTCAATGCAATGCCAAAATTGCACTTTTAAAAGCACAGCGTCCAAATGCAACCTAAGCAAATTTGAAAACCACGCACATCAGGCACGTGTGAAAGATCCCCCCCCCCCCCATGTCCGTTCCCCCCACCCCAGTGTTGTGCAAATGCTATTTGCCCAGAGCTTCAGGAATCAAAACCCCGGGAACTTTCTTTTTCTGGTTGGCAACATGGAAGTTTGCGCTCACAGAAGGGATGTTTAAATCGCTGAAGGATGGAAGCCAGTGTATGTCATGGCAAAGCCGACCCTCCCAGCTCAGGGTGGCCCCGAAGAGGTGGGCCCCGGACCCACGACTGCTGGGTCCCCTGGCCAGGCGACCCCTCCAGAGTGGTCTGCCCTCTCAGCACCCAGCCCACTGGAAGTGCCCAAAAATGAAACAGTAAATATTCACAGGAAAGGACAGTTCTGCGGAGAAATCCAGGGCAGTGCACCTGGCTTTCAGGAAGCTAGAGATGAGAAAGTGCCGTGTTAAAAAGGAAACGATGAATGCAGGCGCTGCGTGGAGGCAGAGAGAACACAGCAGAATCCACGATTCACGGCCGTGTGCGCAGAAGCAGTTTGCTTCTGAAACTCGAAACATGCGAAGCTTTGGTGCTTCCTGGCAGCTCTTCAGTAGCTAGCAAATAAATATTTCCACATGAAAGAAAATGGTCCTTTGAAATGTAGCCTGGTGTATTCTGGAGGGAAACTCAGCAAAAGTACTGCAACGCGCAGGAGTGTTTCTTTTTTCCAGCTTGAAAAGCGCATGCCTCTCTATTAGGACGCATAGATGGTAAACACGGATCCCCAAGTTAATTAAATTAGTGCAACTACCTCCCCCACCCTTGCTCGTTCAGGGAACAATAGAGTGACCTCTAGCCCACAAATTAGTTCTTCATTTAATGCTCCGATTATCTGTTAAGTCAAAAACAACCATACGAAGAGCCTGGACCCTCCCTCACATTTAATCTGTGTATGTTACTCTTCCCACTCTTCCATGGCTGAGTTTGTTCCCCAAAGATTTTTGTTTGTTTGTTTGTTTCTGTCACTTGTGCTCTGAGTTGGAAACAAACACACGATCAGGTCTAATGTCAAATTAGTGGGTGGCAGGAGAAAGCCTGTTACATGATATCATCGTTTTCTATTCATACAGACGGCTTTTTTTCATTTAATAAACATAATCAAACAGGCCGAGGGTGATGCTGGGTGCTCAGGCGTGAGGCACCAGAGGAAACTGTGGGGTGGGAACCAGAGGAAACTATCCTCCAGGGTTTCAGGACACTTTCAGCAAGATCACTAAAATGAAAGGGAAGCATGCTCAGTACAAACGAGCCATGTTCAATTCAAGTGAAATTCATTCACTCGTTTGTTCTACAAATATTTACTGGAAGCCTATTTTGAGTCAGAGGCCGCAGCCTCCTGAAAGGCCAGGATTCCTTGGGAGAACGGAGACCCCCACGCAGCAGAAATGCTCACTGTTGCATGTTCAGTCCCTACGCGTGACCCTACGCTACCACGCAGTGACTGCACACTCCTGACCCCAGGGGTCAGGGATGGTTTGTTGTTGTTGTCGTTTTAATCAAACTGCTTATTTAATCTAAATTGTAACACTAAACCTACAGCTACCTCAGATAGGTTTGTGGTCTTGTACAGGTGATAGATACCGTGTCTTGATTGCATGATGTCCCCTTCCGTTTTCACTGCTCCTGGAGTCACAGTCATCAACACCCAGCTCATTAATTAAGAAGGTTCTCCCCCACCCCAAGTCCCCATCCCTCCCGTCCTCCCTGTAATGTAAACAGCAACTAATAGCTCCTATTCCTCTTTGTTCAAACAATAGCCTTTAGGAATAAGAAGAAAATCAGTGTCAAGAGAAAGCCTCATGTTACGGTGCTTACAGCTTTTTCTTTTCCCCCAGAAGAACAAAGTAACACAGTAATGTCAAGAAGAATTCACATGTAACGTTTGGAAAGCAGCAGAGCAAAGGTCTGTCTTTAATGCTGCACAGACGGGCTTGCGATTGAATTTGAAGTATTTTCCTTTCCTTCCCTTGCTCCGCCTCACCAGAGAGCTGAAGCTTGGGGAAAGAGGGTGCCCAGAGCTCGGGGATGTCAGAAGCCCCTGCTTTTGATGCAGATTTGCAGGCTGTGTCCCATGTAAGGCAAAGCCTTAGGCTTGGGACTGGGCCTCTTCTCCAAATTAGGGGGTTACTTTATAAATATTTGAGGAGTGGAAGTGAAGATGAACTAAAATCTGCCCAGGATCATGGGTTCCTTTCCAGCCTACAGGCACCATTTCCTGCTTGACCTCAAGGGCCTAAGAAAGCACCGTCTGATTTAAAACTGAAACCCCTGTGAGATGCAGGAGAGACTTCGTAAACATTTTACATTATTCTATCAAATAAATTCAATCCGCGGCTGCATTTTGGGAGTAATCCATTGGCCTACTGGTAACCCTGAAAGACTGTATTGTTGCACTTATATGTTTTGTTCATTATGTCTGGTGTGTGTGTTTTTAAAGATTTTTATTAAAAATATAGTTAGTACCATACAATGTTATTTTTGTTTCAGGGGGACACCATAGTTATTCAACACTTATATACCTAAAGAAGTGATCACCATTATAAGTCCAGCATCCAACTGACACCGTATCAGCTATCACAATATTATTGACTATATTCCCCATGCTGTACGTTACATCCCCATGACTTATTTGTTTTAAACCTGGAAATTTGGACCTCTTACTCCCTTTCACCTTTTATCCCTTTTCTAATTTTTCAATTACAGTGACATTCAATATTATGCTAATTTGAGGTGTACAGCATAGTGATTAGATATTTATGTAACAAGAAGTAATGTCCCTGACTAGTCTAGCACCCATCTGACACCATAGTTATGATCATATTATTGACTGTATTCCTTGTGCTGTACCCTACATCCCCATGACTACTGTGTAACTGCCAATTTGTACTTCTTAATTCCTCCCCTTTGTTCACCAACTCCCCCAACCCCTCTCCCATCTGGCAACCCTCAAAATGTTTTCTGTATCTATGAGTTTGTTTCTGTTTTGTTTGTCAATTTTGTTCTTTAGGTTCCACATATAAGTGAAATCACATTGCATCTGTCTTTCTCTGTCTGACATACTCCACTCGGCACAGTACCCTCCAGGTCCATCCATGCTGCTGCAGATGGCAAGAGTCCATTCCCTTCCAGGGCCACGCAATATTCCATAGTATATATGTACTACCTCCTCTTTATCCATTCATCCATTGGTGGACACCCAGGCTGCCTCCACATCTTGGCCGTTGTAAATAGTGCTGCAATGAACATATTGCACATGTCCCTTCAATGTAGTGTTTTTCGGTGTCTTCAGATAAATACCCTGAAATGGGATTACTGGGTCCTTCTTTGTCTCTTGGTATAGCCTTTGTTTTAAAGTTTATTTTGTCTGGTATAAGTATTGCTACCACAGCTTTTGTTTTCCATTTCCATGAAATAACTTTTTCCATCCTTTAATTTCAGTCTGTGTGTGTCTTTCAATCTGAAGTGAGTCTCTTGTAGGCAGCATATGTAAGGGTTTTGTTTTTTTATCCATTCAGCCACCCTATGTCTTTTGATTGGGGCATTTAATCCATTTATGTTAAAAATAATTATTGATAGATAGGTAGCTATTGCCATTTTATTAGTCATAATTTTATTTCATTTTATTTTTTCTGTCTTAAAGAAGTCCCTCTAAGATTCCTTGTACTACTGGTTTGGTGGTCATGAACTCTTTTAGCTTTTTCTTGTCTGGGAAGCTCTTTATCTGCTCTTTGATTCTAAATGATAGCCTTCCTGGATAGAATAATCTTGGTTATAGCTCCTAGCTTTTCACCAAGTTGAATATTTCATTCCAATCCCTTCTGGCCTGCAAAGTTTCTGTTGAGAAATCAGCTGACAACCTTATGGGAGCTCTCTTATAAGTTATTAGTTGCCTTTCTCTTGATGCTTTTAGGATTCTCTCTTTATCTTTAACTTTTGCCGTTTTAATTATAATGTGTCTCGGTGTGGACCTGTTTGGATTCATCTTGTTTGGGACTCTCTGCGCTTCCTGAGCTTGTGTGTCTATTTCCTTCACCAAGTTAGGGAGGTTTTCCATCATTATTTCTTCAAATAGGTTCTCAATCCCTTGTTTTTTCTCTTCTTCTGGCACCCCTATGATGGAAATGTTATTACGGTATGCTTGATGTTGTCCCAGAGGTCTCTTAAACTACCCTCATTTTTTTGGATTCTTTTTTTTCCTTTTGCTGTTCCAATTGGGTGTTTTATGTTACCTTGTCTTCCAAATCGCTGGTTTGATCCTCTGCTTCGTCTAGTCTGCTGGTGATTCCTTGTAGTGCATTCTTCGTGTCAGTTGTTATATTCTTCACTTCTGATTGGTTCTTATTTAAGGTTTCTGTGTCCTTTTTTTATGCTTGCTATCTCTCTGTTGAAGTTCTCACCAAGTTCCTTGAGCATCCTTATAACCAGTGTTTTGAACTCTGTCTCTGGTATGTTGCTTGCCTCCATTTCGTTTAGTTTATTTTCTGGAGTTTTCTCCTGTTCTTTCATTTGGGATGGATTTCTTTGTTTCCTCATTTTGGCTGCCTCCCTGTGTTGTTTCTATGTATGAGGTAGATCTGCTATATCTCCCAGTCTTGGCCAGTGGCTTTATGTAGTAGGTGTCCTATAGGGCCCTGGCACAGTCTCTCTGGTTACCTCCAGGTGCTTCAGGAGTGTCCCTTGTGAGGGTTGTGTGTGCCCTCCTGTTACAGTTGAGCCTTGATTGTTATTGGCACATCAGTGGGTGGGGTTGACCCTCAGGCTGACTGGCTGTGGGGTTTGGCCATGTCCACAGCTTATGTGCTGCTGTGTGATGGGTTTGCCCCAGTGAGTGGGATTTGCCCCAGGGGGCTCTGGTGCCTATTGAGACCATCCTTTGGGTATGCCACTAGTGGGGCTAATTGGGTGGTTCTCTGCTGTGGTCTGAATACAACCTCCAAGATTGTTGGTTCTTGGGCCTCTTAGGAGGGGCTCTGGTGCAGTCCCATGTCAGCCATTGTGTGTGATCAGCCAGGAGCTACCTGGTAGGAGCTACCAAGCGATACATGGTTGGTTGCTGCCTGTGCTAAACCTGGAGGTGTGTGGAAGAAGCCATGCTGCGAACTGAGGACATCTGCCACAAGTACCAGCCTGGGTTAGGTCCACAAAAAACCAGGAAACCCTGAGTCCTCCTGCCACCTGCCAGCTCCCTTAAGGTTCAGCCACTGATGAAGCCTTGTGTGGTATGCAAGTTGGGTGAGGCAGCGTCTCAGGGAGTCACTAGAGTGGGAAGAGTTGTGGTCACCAGATTAATGTCACCTCTGTTTTGTTGCCAATACTGAGCATGGAACTACTCAGCAAAAGTCTCAGAGCACACCCAGGCCCATTGCCACCTGCCTGGGGCCTGCGGACTTGAATAGTTTTCCAAGAAAGAGTGCAGTGTTGGTGAGTCTGGCTGCTCGGGAGAAAGTGCCTCCAGCATTGAGGGAGTTGGGTGGGGTGGGGTCCCAGTGAGTCAGCAGGACAGAGCAATGGAGCTCACCTGACCAATCAGATTCATATTTGGCCAGAAGTGTAGGGGCTGGGCTCAACATAGGAAAGATGGTGCCTGCCTGCCAATTGCATGGCTGCTCGGGAGCAGGACCTCCTCACAGGGAAACGACAAATGTTTTCCAGTCCTCCCCCTGAAGCCACACACCTCAGTCTGCCCCCCGTATGTCTCTGACACCCCCCGAGGCACCGTCCCTCTGCTGGAGCCCAAGGTGAGTGTCTGCAAGTGAGTGAGTGACTCTGTGCGTGGGCCGTTTAAGAGGACAGCTGGGTTTCCCACAGCCTTCCATCCCACCCAGATGGTCAGAATCCCCACTGTTTTTCACAATCAATGTGGGGACTCCTCTTCCTGGCACCAGTACTCTGGACTGGGGAGGCTGGTGTGGGGCTGGCATCCCTTTCTCCTCCAGGGGGAACCTTTGCGGCCGACATATCCCTCCCAGTTCTCATCCATCTCATGGAGGTTTGGGGTCTGTTTCGCGTCTCCACCCCTCCTACCAGTCTCCCCGTGGCTTCTTCTTTATATTTTTAGTTACAGGAATTCCATTCGGCTAGAATTTAGATGGTTCTCCAGGTTGATGGTTCTATAGTTTAGTTGTAATTTTAATGTGTTCACAGAAGGATGCAGGCCCAGTGGTTATCTACTGCATCATTTTTGATCCTCAAACTATTCATTATGTTTTTAACAATTATTTTCTGGAAGTCATTGGAATAAGGCAGAGGAGCTGATCTTTTGCTAGTGTGTGTTTTCAGGGTCTGAAACAGCATTATACTTTACTTAAACACAGATTTTCCCCAGCCATTTGATGTAAGTTCTCTTCTGCTTTGTGGTAGAATTTGATTTACTCGTTTTTATTTCTATCTATCAATTAAAAAAATAGATATTAAGAAATAGTGATGATTTCTTTTGCTTCAAAATAGCATTTAAGATTTAGAATTTAGTGAAATTAAGCAACTCAGATAGATAAGCAATTAGCTTTCATTTCTTTAAAGCACAGACGTTGAGACTAGGTTAAAGCAAATTCTTTTTTTTTTAAATGGAAAATATTGGCCAAGCAAGGAATGGCCTGGCATACCTTATAAATGCTTTTATTCATTTAGAATGGGGAGAAGCCCCAAATTAAAAATGAGATGGGATGAATGAAAAGAACAAGAATGAAGGAGATTCGTGTGTCCCGAGAGTTAATACTGTAGGATTACCCTTTAAGTCAGACCCAGGGCTGATTTCAGGAGAAACCCGGGAGCCGGTTGGACTCCATTGCAGGCAGTTTTGGTTGTATCCCTTTGGGGCTAGTCTCATTTATATGTCTAAATGCAGGATCCTAAAATATTACACATGGGGCTCTGGCTTCCAGAAGTTTCAGGCTGCACAGGCTGGGGCCACCGTCTTCACCGATAGAATCCATTAATTTAGTCTTGTTGAGGATCAGTAAGCAAAGGTATTCGATGGATTATAGGATGTGGAGACTCATAGAGATTCCCCTCCGGGAGAGGCAGGGGCACTTGGAAGTGAAAGGCCGCTGGTTCCCATCACCCACCAAAGCCAGGCTGGGCTAGAAAGGGAGCCCTGGGCCCCACAGCCTCAGGAGATAAGAAAAAAGGCATTTAAGAGCCTGGGGCTGTTTTTAAATCTTCATTTGGTGATGAATGGAGAAAAGCAGCCTGCTTGGCTGTGGACCACCCTCTGATTTCTTGCCTTCAGAGCTGACTGCAGATGCAGCATTCTGTGCAGTGTCCCCCTAGTCAGCGTGGTGACAATAGCAGTTAGAAGTTCACTCAGACTCCTGGGCTTGGCCCCAGATGTCCAGATGCAGTAGATCTGGCTTGGGGCCCCGGAAAATGCATGTCTGGCAAACAGCCTGCTGATTCTGATGCAAAAAACAGCCTGCTGATTCTGGACCACGCTTTAAGGACCAGTGGACGTGTCTCATGAGTCGCTTTACAAGTAAGGAACGGAAGTGATGTAGAGTCCATTTGTCCGTCTTGAAAAGCTGGAATTACCACGTTTGAGTGTAATGGACCTTGATTTGGGAAATGTTTTTATAACGCTTTGATGCATTCAACAAACTTTAGAGGTTGTACTATTTGCCAGAAAGCCAGGGGAGAAACTGATGAGCAAGATTCAGACTCCACCTTTTAACAACAATGTAAACACATTTCACGTGGCTCTGTAGTTGGTTCCCACTGCTGCTGAAGGCGCCGCTGCTCACAGGGTGAGTGCAGGAAACAGCCATCCTCGGGTGAGCGAGCCTCCTTTCCACACCCCCACTCCTGAAGGGGCCGTGCTGGTTGGTGGCCACCGTGTAAACTATTTGAGGGCTCAGCCTCCACTTCCCGGGTTACAGAAAACCTTTACCCACCCCACGTGGCCCCCTCACTGAGCACAGCGTCTCCGTGTACTGGAAGTTTCTGTGTATTGAGGGCCTCCTGTGTGTTAGGCAACTCACACACATTACATGTGGAGTGACTGTGTAATTTATTGTTTGCACGGAAATACTTGTGGGAGTAGATGGGACAATACAAAAATTATTTCAGGGCAACAGGGGCTGCCTGGGGCAAACTGGAATGTATGATCCCCCTCCTGCCAGGGAAACGAGGACTGTGAGGTCACATAGCTACCGTGTTTCCCCAAAAATAAGACAGGTCTTATATTCATTTTTGCTCCAAAAGGCTCATTAGGGCTTATGTTCAGGGGATGTCATCCTGAAAAATCATGCTGGGGCTTATTTTCCAGTTAGGACTTATTTTCGGGGAAATGTGGTAGTAAGGGATTGAGGTCCCAGTTCAGGCCTGTGTGACTCTGCATTGGGTTGACTAGTGTCCCCCAAAATTCATGTCCATTCACAACTTCAGCACGTGATGTGTTTTGGAAATAAGTTCTAAAGATGTAATTATTTAAGATGAGGTCATACTGGATTAGAGTGGGCCTTACATCAAATGACCAGTATCCTTACAAGAAGGGAGGAAGAGACCCAGGGACGCAGGGAGAGGGCCATGTGATGATGGAGGCGGAAATGGGGTGATGCGTCTTACAAACCAAGGAACACCAAAGATTGCCAGCACCACCAGAAGCTGGGAGGGAGGCTTAGAACAGACTCTCCCTCAGGGTCTTAGAAGGAACCAACTCTGCCAACACCTTGATTTTGGCCTCCAGGACCTGTGAGAGTATAACTGTCTGTTGTTTTACCTCCTCCAGTTTGTGGTACTTTGTTATGGCAGCTCTAGGATACTGATACAGACTCTAAAGTACAATCACCTGTCCCCACTGCTTTCTGGTGCACAGTACACAGGGGTGTGAGACTCGAGTCCGGTAATGTTAATTTAAGCCCAAGGTTGTAATTACTCTTTACGTGAACTTTAGTAAATGACTTACCCTTGAATATTCACTTTGCTCATTAGCACCGTGGGAATGATGGTAATTACACCTGCCTCACAGGCTGTAGTGTTGTTATTACTCTCTTTTGCTTCAACACATATTTATTTTACATGGACCTTTTCCAGGTGCTGGGAATACAGAAATAAAAGACCCAGTCCCTTCACTTAAAGAAAAATGCTTCTTACAGAGAACCACAGATAAAAATGTTGGATAAAGCCTAATCCTTTACAGTCTAGGGAAAGAACAAAGTAAACAATTACCCCATTTTGGTGTAGTGAATATTATTTTTAAAATGTAGTGAGAATCTGTCACCTGGTGCACAGTCCCATCTTCTAATACTAAAGTCAAAAGGAAAAGTGAGCCTCCTCCGTGTTCCCAGATACTGAAAGCTTAGGCAGAGGACCTCGGCTTAGCCAAATGGATACCCCCACCAGGGCTTTGAAACAAGAATGTGAAGTGACAACAAAGGACCCAGTAGAATTTGTTCCCAGATGCTGCAGCAACAGCCATCATATCCGTGTCCAGGACAGACCATGTCCTTCTCCTCCGGCTCTCTAGAACATCTGCTCCCTGTGTACGTCTCATGAGTCTTGCTCTTCAGCCTCCGTGAGTCCCTGTTATCATGTTAACCTATCCAACAGATCCAAGAATCTCAGACTTACCTTAAACTTCATATGGAAGGGACTCAAAACAATCTTGAAAAGGAAAACAAAGTTGGAGGACTCACACATCCTGATTTCAAAACTACTACAAAGCTGCCCTCATCGAGACAATGGCTGACAGCGTAAATGTGGGAATCCAGAAATAACCCTGCCAGCTAAGATTAGTTGGCATTTCAGCAAGGACACCAGGACAAATCAATGAGGAAAGGTTATTCTTTTCAACAAATGGTGCCAGGACACCTCCAAAAGAATGAATTTGGACCCCCTACTCTTACCATATCCAAAAATTAACTCAAAATGAAGCAAAGATCTACAATACAAGAGACAAAACTATAAAACTTTAGAAAGGAAACATAGGTGTCATTTCTCACAACTTTGGATTAGGCACTGATTTCTGAGATATGACACATAAAGCAGAAGCAACCACAGGAAAAAAAATAGGTAAATTGGCCTTCATCAAAGTTAAAAACTTTTGTGTTTCAAAAGACACTTGCCAAAAATTGAAAAGAAAATCAAAAAAGGAGAGAAAATATTTGTAAATCACATATCTGATAAGGTTCTAGTACTCAGAACGTGTAAGGAACTCTTACAACTCAATAACAACAACAAAAAGGACAAAGAACCCAATTTAAAATAGGAGTAAAGGGTCTAAGAAAGGTTTTTGTTTTATTTTCAAAGAAAATGTACTGATGGTCAACAAGTACCTGCAAAGATGCTCACTTCATTAACCATTAGGGGAACTGACATCAAAAGCAGAACGAGATACCCCTTCACATCCACAAGGATGGCTGGAATAAACCGGCCAGAGAATGGCCCGTGGTGGCAAGGATGTGGAGAGACTGCGGCCCCAGGCAGTGCTGGTGGGGACAAAGTACAGCTACTTTGGAAGACAGTTTGGTCGTTCTTCAAGAAATCAAACCTAGGACTCAGCAACCCTACCCCTAGATTTATCCCTAAGAGACCTGAAGACACGACCACACAAAAACTTGTACGTGGACGTTCAGAGTCGCATTATCCATAATAGGCAAAAAGTGGAAACAACCCAAATGTCCACCCACTGACTCACAGATGAATAAAATGTGGTCCATCTGTACACTGGAATATTACTCGGCCGTACAAGGAATGAGGTACTGAGACATCCCTCAGGAACATTAGGAGAAAGTAGCCAGTCGTAGAAGGAAGGCCAGAGCCAGACAGAGCTCCACGGTGTGGCCGGAGCTGCTGCCCACGGGCAGGTTTCTACAGCTCAGCCCTGCTTGGCAGGCCTTCCTCAGGCCCACCCAGGGTTTTTGTGGATCCTGCTGCCCCGGATACCTATTCAAGGCCTTCTCACCTGGACAGTCAAAAGCTGGAAGGTGTTAATACAAGGATTTCTACCTAATAGAGTATCCCCCAAAATACTGGAAGAATTGAAAGAGCAAGGAGAAAAAAAGTGAACAAACATCCACCATTACCTTTCGTGCTAGAATTAGGTCAACTCCATTTTGCACACAAAATCTTTATAGTTGTCACTGAATCTAGTTAGGAATTTCACCATTGAAACGCACCATCCCACAAATGGAGAAGGGTCTTACACGGCTTGGGGCTTAGACTGTCAATTACAGATTTAGAGTGAAAACATCCATCTCTCGCCTCCCCAGTCGGTGATCTCAGGGTTAGAGTGGATCTCAGCCTCAAACCTCAAGAGTAACGTATCAGAGGCGAGCAGAACGGTGAGGCCCAGGGAGGTGTGGGCTGGCCACTGATATGTGAGTCTGGGGCTTAAACTGAGACCCTTAGGAGTCCCCTAAGGTTTGGGGACCTTACATATGTCTCTTTATCTCCTGCTGCCCCAGTTCCTTTCTGTAATCAGAAGTGGAGGGAAATTGTAGATACTCTCCTTCTAATATGATTTTGTGTTACAGGGAAGTCAAATAAAGGAAGAAAGCAAAAATTGATCATCTATTCCTTTTGTATGATTTTGCCAACACTTTCTGTTAAAAATCATCATCATAATTCTGGTTCACAATTGCTCTTTTATAAAAGCTAGAAACTCATAATTGAGAATTCAGCCACTCGTCTTACTTATAGTCTTTATTATTGGATCATAATCACTAGGGTTGGAAACCATTTATAATCCCATTAGACAGAACAGTTGAGAGCATGTTACTTTCTGTGCAGATGGAGTCTGAACGGCCCTGAGACAACAGCCCTGCACAGAGCAGAAAACTCAAGATTCCCAGGTGGAGAAAAAAAAAGAAAAGCAAGCTGACAGCCTTTGTGTGCTCATAGACACAAAAGAGATACTGAAATATCCATGAGATACAAGGAATAATATTAGAAACTTGTAGGACCAACCCCTCAGCTTAAGCACTAGCCCTGGCCCACTGTTACTGAAGGCTCAGGCGTTGTGTATTCTTCCCTGATGTCACTCTTTGTCCCCATCATTACCATATCCTAATTCTGTGTCCGTTACTCACTTACTTCACAATCTCCCCAAAGAGCTATGTATCCTTAATCATATAGTGCTTAGTCTTGCATAGTTTGAAGACACCGTAAGTGGTATAATATTGTAGGCAATCTACTTTTTGGTTCAGATTTGTGTTTGGGATGTCATCCACGGCTGGTGTTGCATGTAGCTCTGTGTCACTCGTTTTCACTGTGATATAACATTCCACTGCACTATACATCATGATTTATTTATCCATGGGAAGAGATGATTTTGCTCTTTTTATTGCTCAAACTATTATATTATTTCTATATACGTAACAATTACTATGCATTATTATTCATAAAATATAAACATTCTCTGAATATAGATAGGCTCTAGTACATAAAAAATTGAACTGTGAGTTGATTAATTTTCTACATAGTTTCTTTGGAAACCAAAGATCTGCGAGCCAGAGTTATTGCCCGGCTTTTCCTTTATTTTGATCAGACCTCCCTTTGAAATACAGTAACTTTGTTCCTGAAATAATGTTTCCTCCCAACCGTGACACCAACTAGCTGTTAAAGACACAATGATATCAAATGATACATCCTTTGACGTCAAAACATCAACGTATGAGTACGTCAAATGTAATTTATCCTAGAGCCAGGTTTCCTTTATTAGAACAATAATATTCATCATGTCTTTTTTTTTTACCTTCCCTGATTTTAGTTATTAAAACAACAGCCCACCGTATGTGTCCATTTGTAAAATGGCAATGCCATGACTAACGTGGGTGTATTATGCAGAGGAAGCTTTGACAATGGTTTGTTTCAAAGCACTTCGTGATGAACAGACGGTTCTATAAATGGGTATTAAAAGTAATCAGACATTTATGGATCCACACTGGCTGCAGAAACACCATAGCAACGATCGGTGCGTTGTGGGCTATTTCCACAGCTGCCTGTGTGCTCACGCAGCCAGCGGCGCCACGTCCTCGGGAGGAGCCCAGGTCAGGTGTGGCTGCCACTGTCCCTGGGGAGAGGGTGCAGGGCCAGGCCAGATGGCGACTAGGCTGCTGGGTCCAGGAGGAAATGTGGGTGTGCTCTCTCACTTCCATCCTCTCTGCTTCCTGCTCCTTTATCCCCATTCATCTCCTCAGCAGCACCTGAAATGTAGTTCTGGGCACCCCATCCCCCAGCCAGTTAATCCAAGTCACCCAGTTAGATTTTGTTCTGAAGAAACTACCTACTGCCCCAAAGTTCTTACCTTGCTGGACAGAACGCTAAGGCCAGTGCAACAGATGAGGCTGGGAGGGGATAATAATGACGTAGTCCGTCTTCTCTAAGACCAAAGTCAAGGACGCAACCACAACGGCCTGGCTCCTTCGGTCTTCGGGAGGCCGTAAAAGCTCATACAGAAGTGCCATGTGTCTTGTTTCTGGAAATGAACACAAGGTAGATGTGGTCCAAGCCCGCTCCCCTCTGGCACAATTTCGAGAAAGGATTCATGCTATGTGGGGTTCAACCGTGACGGGAGAATAACCCTCACTAACAATCCCAGGCAGGGGCCAGCATGAGAAAGAAGATCCCCTTTCCTAGGGAGATCCCTGGCCTTCTCCACCGCAAGGACTGTCAAGTGGCTGGAGACGCCCAGTGAAGGGGACATGTCCAGTGGCAGGAGGACTGCAAGGGGTGGAGCTGCTGAGGATGGCAGTTCTTTTCCATGTGAGCTTTCTGGAAAGAGACACAAGGAGTGAGTGCCAGAGCTGGGGTGGGGGTGGGGACTCAGAGGTGGGTGCGGGGAGGGAGGAACACTTCCTCTGGCTCCAGCACCCCTTAGGGGCTAGTGGTTGACTCTATTAGACCCTCTGTAGGTTATTACTCTCCCTGTCTCTCCACTCAGCCTGAATGATTGGTGTCACTAAGGTCGAGGTATTTGAGCCCTGGTTCCTGTGCACTGAGTGACTTTAGAGCTTTTTTTTCCTTTGCCATCTTTGAAGGGTGAACTGGATACTGGAGGTTTGCTCTTGGGCTTCTCAAACTCAGTTTATTTCCATGGTTACAAAACACTGTGCTCTCCCTGACCCATAATGCATCAGGAGGGCACACTGGCTGCCTGGTAACAACTATATGGTTTTCCAAATTTGCAGACCTTCTTAATCCTATCCTAGTATTAGAAAAGGGGTGTCTGCCTGTCATAGGTGCTAGCTGGCAATCCTAATTTTGATTTCAGTGTTTTGCAGGGAGCAAAGTAAAGGATATTTACATTATAAATTACAAATGTTGCGGCATCCTCCCCCAATAAATGGAAATGTCAAGGGAAAAGATTGGAATGCAGAGGAGTGTCAGCAAGTGCCCCAGGATCTGGGGCACGTTCTCTCGCCAAGGCTAAGTCAGTTAGAACACTTGGAGAGCGGGAACCCTGTCAGGGAGGCCCCTTGCTGTGCCGGTCAAGGGCTAGGCAGCGATCTGAAAGGCACCGGCAGACATCTTCTTCTCACAAGCTGGGGGAAACTTATTTTCTCCTACCTGCAGTTGTCATATCTGCAAGAAAAGTAACTCACGGGTCTGTTGAGAGGATTAAGTAAGTAAAGGATTTAGTACAGTATACATTACACACTCAGTAAATGAGAATCACCACTCTTGGCACTATTATTTCAGAAAGTCATCAATCCCTGCAATACAAAACAGCGCAAAGGATGTTGGGATGCAGGATGTGTCTGGTGGGGACTTGGGATTAATGAGTGGGTAATTCTGATGATGGTGGTGGTTGTGGTGAGAATGGTGGTAAAGTTCCTGAGGTATTAACAACATTGAGCCTTTATTTATTTTGCTTCCATTTGCTCCATGTACCGGCAAGACTAAGCGGCAGCAGCATGGTTAGAAGGGGTGATCCTGAAGCCAGGATACATGCGTTCAGACCTGGACGTGGCCTCGCGGTAGATGTGTCATCCTGGTGACTTGACCTTTCCGTGGGTAGGAAAGTGGAGATGGTGGTAACACCTGCCTCGCAGGGCTGCTGAGAGCTCTGAGGGCACTAGTACTTGTCAAGGGCTTCGACCAGAGCCTGGTCTCTAGAAAGCCTCCAGCACCCCATGGAGAGAAGGGCGCCCACCAGATGTTCTTTTCCTCCCTTGCCTGCCTCTTCATCTGCCCTGTGAACTACTCTTTCCTGCCACCTTACAGGAAATCTCAGGCTTTTCCAGTCACTCTTGAGTTACACAAACACTTCTGGTTACTTCCAACAGGAATAACAGCCTATTTCAGGAATTAAAATGCCCGGTCCCCTCTGATAAAGTACCAACCTTCATTTAAAATTAGAGCGCCTCCCTTCCCCTAGTTTGTGCCGGCTTCATAGTGAATTTGTAGCTTTTGCCACTCTACGCTGCCCCCCTTTTAATTAAACTTTTCATTTTGAGATAATTGTAGACCCACTTACAGTTATGAGAAATAATACAGAAAGATCCCAGGTCCCCTTTACCTAGTTTCTCCTAATGGTAAAGTAACATCTTGCGAAACAATGGTGCAATATCACAACCGGGATATCGATGTCGATATGATTCACCAACATCATCCTGATTTCCCCAGTTGTGTTTTCACTGACACATAATGGAATCTTATCGAATACTTGCTGAGTGAATAAATGAATAACCAGCATTTTCCACAGCACACTGCAACTGGTATTCTCCGTGTGTCATATGACTGTGGGCTCCGTGAGGCAGGGTGGTATCTCCAGGGCCCGGATCATTGAAAGCACTCAACACGTGCTTTTTCTTGGTGAGTGAATGAATGGGTAGAACCTCCTCATATGTTCCAACCCTTTCATTTTGTAGATGAAAGAACTTGAGTCTCAAAGACGAGGTGTTTCTTTAATTTGCATTCTTACTTATGAGAGTCTCATACATTCTGCTCATATCAATGTTGTTATGTCTGGAACTGAATTATTCCAAAAGGCAATGACATTGCCTGTCAAGTTCAAGTTCACTTTTTGCAGATTAAGTAGCAGTGTTTGGGAACTTTCAGACTGAGTAGAAGAGGCGTCGAGAGAATGGAGAGCAAGCCTCGGTAAGGTGGTGAGGAGCATGGTGGTCTAACAGAGTCCACTTGCTGTGTGACATTGGGCAAGTTATTCACCTCTCGGTTCTTCATGTTTCTCATCTGTAAAATGGTGGACAGTAACCATCGAGGGCAAAAGTCGGGTGTGAGAGCCATCACTAAGTGCCTGGTTTAGAGACAGTGCCCAGCAAACCATTATTATTGTTTCTACATTGCATGGAGGCACCCCCATGAAGCTCCAGCCTTTCTCCTGGTCCACTCGATCTCCTGTGAATCAGGCTCTACATTCTCGTAATTTGCTCGTTGTGCATCAACTACAAGTTGATGGGCTGAAGTTGGCAACAAGGAAAATGAGAGATTTGGAGACGGGCTGGATAACCTCTCCACGGGCTCTTCCCATGGATGTCTCTCCCTGGTCCTATTCCTTCCAGAATCCATCTCTTCCCCTCCATCCTCTTTCAAGTTGTTGTCTGCAGGGAGATGTGGACCTTAGCTATTCAAAACTACCTAATTAATGGAGAATGTTGGAAGCTACTCAACGCTAAATCTGCTTTATAACTTTTTAATGTCTTTCATCTGGTGTCTCGAACTTCTTTAAAAGGAAAAGAATTTCAGCCCTGATTGATGGCATCAGTAACTCTCAAAGACACTCCTGGAGAAGACACAGTTGCTTCCTATCCATAGATTAGTTTTCCTAAGACCCCTGCCCATAACCCACTTTGCCAAGTATAAAATCTCATGAGGACAAATACTCTTATTCACATCAGATGATAAGGCAGATTTTAGACATCACTCTACTTGCTCATGTTCCAAATCATGAAGAAATGCCTCTACTTTTTGAAACAGAAAGGAGTACAGCTATCTGGCCGTGTCCAACAGGAAAGGCTCAGTCATAGGGATTGATGGGTTAAGTCAATGTTTTCCCATAAGAATAATGACCAGTCACTGTTCTAAGTGATTTTACAGAGATTCACTCACTCAATCCTCACAACAACCCAGTGGGTGGGGACTGTGCTTATCTCCATTTTACATTCAGTATGAAACGAGTGGGACCATCCTGAGTTAAATTTGGAATGAGTTTAACATCCAGTATTCCCTTATGAACAAGACATAAATACCTGTTTCAAAAAAGAAAAATGGCTATTGAAAAGGCATTGCTTTTATTTGAATAATGGTCTATACTCAGAGTTACAGAAAACAATCCCAGGTATGATGGTCTTACCTACAGCTCCAAGAAAAGCACCACTTACTGTGCTATACTTCCCCTTCTACACGCACTTGAACTTTTTACATTCCTTTGGAAAAAATGAATATTTCATTCCTCGTCTGCTTATTTACAATACATTTTCAGAGGCAACTGATTATCCACGGGGCCTAAGAGTAAAATATGTACTAAAAATGTACCACTACTGAAACATTTATGCAAGGGGAAATTTGTGGGTGATTTGTTATTTTTAGGATGGCTGTTCTGTAAGCACCTCAGTCTTCGATGATATTTCCTGTAGTGTTAAGTATTCAGGACATGTTAAGAAGCAGAAATCTGCTGACTTCGTGGGTTAGTCCAGTTTCTCACCAAGCTAGGAAGGTCAGACAGTGTTCTCAGACCCCCTGACGAGGGGGGAGACCAGCATGCAAACCCTTTAGCCATATTCTTTTCACTTCTCCCCTCTCGATTGGAAAACACTTGGTTCTCACTTCTCTGATTAAACGAATGATAGTCTACCAATGTTATGATCACACAGAGCACAGAATAAATATAATAGGATACTGCAAATCAAAGAATTTGTCTTAAAACATACGCCAATTGCTCTTTCAAATACATTCCAGGTTTAACTAGTAGAAGTAATATTTAATTTTGGGTTTCAAAACATTAAAAGTCTTACTCTCTCTTACAGCACGTTTCTTTCAACAGCTCTAGAATTCTTTTCTATCTTTTTTTTTGCCCAAATTTAGCTGTTGTTTATTGTCACCAGTGTTAGGCTGGATCGCTCTGTCCCCAGCCTGCAGTTATTGGGTCCGGGTCGTTGGCGTGACCACGGCCTTTATTGGTGCTCAAAGGGTGAGGCCGTGCCCTGCTGGCTCAGAGAAAACAAAACTAGTGGAATGTGTGGTGACCGAAGTCTCTGAGCAGCCTGGCTGCAACGGAAATGATAAGCTCTTCATGGGCTTTGAGAGTTTAAAGTACTGTGAGAAGATCTGAATCATGGCACAGCATGGTATAATTAACCCATCCGAGTAAGGATGGGAAGAAAAGGACAGGAGCATGGGAAAGGGTGCGGTTGCCGCAGAAGCATGTGAAGGACAGGCTACTGACAAGCTGTTGTGTGTCCTCCTTGTTCCCTGAAAAAAAAAAAAAAAAAGAGATTGTGTTAAAACTTGCACCAAAAAACACCATTTATTATAGAGAAGTCATCATTTCTTTTTATTTCCTTTTCCCTTTTCTCTGGGACCTTTCTGAAAAGACCAGACCTGAACAATATGATGATCATAAAAGTTTCTTCAAGTTAACGAGAAATTCAGCTCTTTCCTTGCTGCGGAGAACCCCCTGCACATTGTCACATTAGATCATGGTGCGAAAACTCTGAGTCACTGTGGATAAATAGCATGATCCACTGAATAAAATCTGTCCGGGACCCTGAGCACGAAGGCAGAGGCGATAAGACTGACAGCCACGTCTTGGTAGCATCTATTTATAGGCGTCCACACGAAGAAGAGGTCAAGGAAAAGTTCTTTGGTCAGCTCTCCAAAGCTTCCAGTTCCATCTAGTCACGATGGGGGAGTTAACTCAGTTACATTCTGGAAAAATATTTCAGCCGACCACAGACCACCAAACACCATGGGGAGAATTTCCCCTCTCAGAAAGTTGGAGGAATCAGATAGGACAGAGGCCATAACTAATCTGATTCTTAACAGGGAAGAAAGATGGCAGATTGAAAGATAAACGGCTTGGAGATAGATGGCCTCGGGGAATAAATCACAAAATAACCAGGCACAACGTTTAAAGGGAAGAAAATGGTGAAATGAGGGGAAAAAAGAGAAAGAACTTCAGGAAAGGCAACGTATGTTTTATTTGACATGGTGGATTGACCAGATGCATTTATCTTTGTTTTTGTCCCCAAGCCTCTGCGAAGGAATTTTAAAGGTTTTATTCAGAATAACAAAGAGAATAGGAGACAGGCAGCAGCAGGTGAGATACAGGCAGGTGAGGACAAGGGAGCACATGAAGGAAGGCAGGGAACAGACTGAGGACGCGTGAGGACTGGAGCACAGAAAGTGTCTGTAGCCGGGATGCCCACGGGAGAGAGGATGGGTGCCCTGGGCATTCCGGGCAACAGGCGAAGACCACTATCCCTGCTTCTCCATCTTGCAGGAGACTGAAGCGTTATTCAGTGGAGAAAATGAACAGCAGACGCTCTGAACATGAGAACCCAGGTACCACCAGTAATGCATGGGGAGTGGAAAAGTCCCTTTGTTCTGGGATCCCTCTGTCATCTGCTCCCCAGTGAGAGACCAGGAGTGGGCGACCATCCGGAACAGGAGAAGGGTGCTGCCCAGTCCCCGAGCCCCACCATGCGCTCCGCAGGGCCGGGTCACACGCCTCGGGCCTCAGTATGACAGGATGGTCAAGCAGCACCAGAAGTCTGACGGAAAAACAAAACAAAACAAAACGTGAAATGGAAACAATGAACTTAGAGGAAATCATCAATGAAAATGAAGGGAGCAGAAATAAACTTTTTAAAAAAACCAAATAGCATTTCCTTAGATAAGCAAATACTGCATTCATGAAACACAGACAGGATGAATATATATATACAGAGAGAATAAAGGAAAGGTCTTGGAACAAGATTTCTATAAACAAACAGCTGGGTGACGAGGGTTGTGAGGGCGCAGGCTCCGGCAGGGGGCGTGGCACTGGGAGGGGCTGACCACGCAGCGGGGACCCGCCAAGCTGGAGTGCGCCTGCCGCTAGGGGACCCGGCGACAGTGCGCCCCTGCGGAAGAATTCATGCTGTGCCCTGGATGGACCGTGTTCAGACGCCTGTACCGATGTATACACCACATGCTGTCCTGAATAGCAGCAACGCACAACTAAATACTTAAGTTTCTTCCTTATAAAGTCACAACAAACCAGATTTAAAAAAACCCAAAACAATGATGGGGTTTTAGTGAAAGGCACAGATCCGTAGCCACAAGCTTAAGAAGATTCCACAGCACAGAGAAAATAAGAAATATGAACACTTTTCAAATATATTGAATGAAGGGACACGCAAAGGAAACCCCTTTCCCTAAAGTGGAAAGCTAAACACACAGAATGTGGGTTTTTTATTGTTTCAGCTCATTATTTTTGCTGAAGAATAGTTCTGTGAACGCCCAACTTGCACACTCTGCGCACTCCGGGTGTGAGATGCATGGATGAAAAGGCAGATTAGAAGGAGTAAACAAACCCCGGAGTATCACCTTGCAAAGCCTCTTGTTTCTTTAGAGGAGTCTGGTGTTGTGTACTCCGGCCTCTTCAGTTGTTGGCAGACATCACTGTGGGACAGGAGCCATCACGTGAGAAGTCCCAGAGGACAAAGTCCCTCGAGGGTCTTCAAAAGAAGGAGGATGGCCATCTTTTAAAGGAGATGACCTAGGCCCTAATTACAGACTCTTCATCTTGGAGTCAATGTCTGGGAAGATACTGGAACAAATCATCGTATAATCAATTGGCCATCAACTGGAGACACTGGGGAGGAACCCACAAATTTCTGAGAGCGTGAATGTAACTGGCGTAATTCAAGGCCCCACTTCAAGTCTTAAGGGTGCAGAGGGACCCCAGGAGATGGGCCTGGGGCTCAAGCACTGTGGACCCCATGGTTTGCGCTAACATAAAAAGGACTACTGCAGTGTATTGTGATACATCCTTCAGTTAGTAGAAATAATGTGTTTAGACACACTACCAATGCCAGCCAATCTTTCCAAAGGTGAAAGGTAAATAACAGGTACATATATAATAGGATATGAAACCTAGAGAGACTGCCCCTGGACAGCTGGACAAAGAGGGTCGCAGGGCCCCATGGTGGTGGGGGGAGCACCAATGTCCAGACATGAAGCTGTTTTCTACCCAAATCCTGAGGGGCCTAAAAATCCAAATCTAACCATAGCAATCAAGAGAAAGAAGGCAAGTGTGTGAGAATTATGCTGGAACATTTTTATTATTCTGTTTAATCACAATAAAAAATGGCTGACATTTCCTGAAATTTTTATATGCCCGATAATGTTCTAAGCACGTTAATCTTTTAACTCATCTAATCCGGATAACAACCCTCTGAAGGTGGGACTCCTACTAGCTCCATTTCACAAATGGGGAAACTGAGGCCCTGAGAGGTGAAGCAATGCGGCCAGGGTCACACGGCTCAGAGCAGCCGACAGGAACACCATTAGCTCAGACTCCAGAACACAGTGTTCTTTCTAGTCTTCAATGTTTCTCAAACTTGATCACATGAACGGTTAATATAGCCCGATAATATAATTCAAAATAACATTTTGTGCTAGATCAAATCATGTTTGCTTTTACTCACTTCTAGTATAAAAAAGTAACAGGTATCAGAGAAAATGAAAGGCATTTTTATAGGAGAAAGACACAAAAATGAAAGACATTGCAACCATTCCCTTTGTGTTTTTTGTTTGTTTGGTTTGTCTTTTTCTGCACATGGGACCTGCAGGCAGCTGCAGGTTCAGCGGGAGGACACACACATTTCTGCAGCCCACAATCTCTCGTGGTAAAAGGAATTATGGCTCTCGTGCTTGATCCAGTTATGAGGCTGTTGGTCGGCAGCAAATGCAGAGGCGGACCGAGCAGTGAGCAGGTCAGAGGAAGAGAGGTCAGGGGGGCTGGGCATCTCCCTGGCCTCCTCCTGCACAGGTCCCCACGTCCTTGGCGTGTCACAGAGTGTGTCTACACATGCTGAAGTGACTAAACTCACTGGGTGGGTGAGCCACCCTACCAGCGGCTTCGAGTCTCTCCCCCATCTCCTGTGAGCCCCTGGGGTGTCCTCCAGGCCGGGGAGGGGAGCTGATGCATGCACACAGCCCCCGCAGGCAACAACCTGAGGCCCACGGTGGAGACCACAAGCAGACAAGACTTTGCTCCTTTGGGTGTGTCACATTTGACAAGAAAACTTGAAGTAAAATGGAAAAGGCACTCACCTTGGTCAATGCTATGCTTGCACGAGGCTCTGGACACACAGGGAACCTTCTGGAACATGCAGAGCAGGTTGGATGAAGGCAGATGCCTACCATCGTGCGCCGTTAAAATCTTGCCCTGTCTTTGCTTCCATGGCTGGTGGCTGGGTGAGTGGCCATCGGTGCAGCAGGGTCTTCATGTCAAATTGGTACTAGAGATGACAAATCACAAGGAATTGTCCTTCGCACACAATATTTATGCTCCCCCCCTTTTTTAGAGACCTAATATTAAAGTGTGAAATTTGACACCAGCATAAGGAAAAGTGTTGACAGTACTAATCACTAATTTCTGAGAACCTGAAATGGATGGAACAACAGAGATCACCCAGGCTGAGCAGCACAGAAGAATAGACTGGGGGGCAACAAATGAGCAGAGCCTCAGGAACCTGGGAGCTAGAACAGAAGACCAAACATTCCTTCCGGGAGAGTCCCAAAGGAGGAGAGAAAGGGGCGGGGCTGAAAAAGTCTTCAAAAAAATATGGATGAAACGTTCCCAACAGAAACGTTGACGACCAAAGACATAAACATAAAAGCGAACCCCAAACAATGTAAACGCCCAAACTGCATGCGGAGACGCATCGTAATCAAACGTCCCCCCCCACAAGGGGGTTCATGCTGCCACGTGGGCATCACATTTCATTGTTTCACATCAAAGAATGAAGTGATATAGTTTCCATTTAAGACAGAATATTTTCTGTTAAATATCTAAAAGCATGTTAAATAAATGTGTGTGACACTTAGTGGCCACATAAACATAGAAATATTATAAAAACGAATCAGTTGGATTTTAAAGAACAGAATGCAAAAATTCAAACAGACCATCACGGTGCTTCTTGACTGATCACATAACATGAAGCTAAATGCCCATTTTAATGCATGTGACGAGCCAGAAACAGCACGTAGTATCTCATTTTAAAATGTATTTGTCAACAAATCATGCTTTTATCACATAATTATTTCAAAATAAATTCAGTGGGAATTGACACCGTTTCAACTGGGACAGTAGAGATGTGTCTTTATCATAACAATGATCAATGTTTGGGTTAAAATGAATGTTATTGTGCAATCAATTTTTAATGGCATACAGGTCAAAAAATACTTTTAAAGTCAAAAAACACTCTGTAAGTCAAAATTGGGTCTTCAGTAGGTACCAAGCAGAAATGATTGTATGGTTTAGAAAGTTCTCCTGGGATTCTTGAGATTGGCTATGACTGTATGAGAAGTTCGCAAGGCTAGCAAAAGGTTGGGGAATTGGACATGTCCTGTTTAAAAATGGCTCCTTCATTCTCACCCAACCACGAATGCGCTTTCATTTCTTCATCTCCTTTCCATGAGGTGGAGAGACATTGCTCACCTAAGAAAGCCACCTAATTAAATTAAGATGCTCGCAGGAGATTTCAGGCCAACTTCCTTTATAGCCCAGTCTTCTTATCGACCCAAGAAAACGTAGAAATTTCAGCTTAGCCCTGCTGACGGTGAGCTACCAGCTGGGAGGGAGGAAGTGAGGAAAGGAAACAGGTATGTCTCCAGCTTTGTCTGAAAAAGGAAAAGTTGTTCGTTTAGAGAAACGTGAAATTATCAAGGCCAACAACACAGCATTGGCAGAGACAAACATGGGGGTTGATTCAGGCTCACGAAGTGGGCACTGCGCTGGGGGCAGCTGACAGTCCTGTCCCTGCGAACGGCACAGACACTCCGTGGCCTGCATGTCCTGGGGGGCAGGCTGGGAAGTTTCTGTCCTGCCTTTAGGCAGGTGTGTTTCATTACTTTTCCCACGGATGCCAGGAGAGCGAGCCCGGAGGACTTCCCATCGTGTCGTCCGCATGCCAGCCATGTGGTTCTGGGGGCTACTCTCCCTGCCTGTGCCCGGTCCCCTCATTGGGAAGTAGGGTTAGTGACACACTCGCCTTTGTCACAAGAGCAGAAAACAGGTTAATGCCTAGGAAGTGCTGAGCATACTGCCTGTCACGTGAAAAGAACCCCGGTGCGTCTGTCATATGATAGAAACAAGTGACACAGCTCCAGTCACGTCCTCAAGCACTAGAAATGGGGGACGGAGGGCAGGGGTCTATGTGGTGCTGTCTCCCAAAGGGTCTGTGGAGATGTAGGGCTTTCCTGACTCTAGTTGCTGGCTTGGCTGTCACCTTTACTGTGGCACTAACCAGAAAGCAGTGTAAGTGAAACTGTCCCCTGTCTACAAGAAAGAGGCCCCCAAAGTGGGCCCGTGTGAGCACATGGGGACCACTGGGCGGCCTTGGTCACAGGCTCCAGGGAGATGCTGTGCTGCCAGGATTCCAGGCTCCCTGTCCTGCCCCACAGGGAGGGGCCCCAAACCACCACCACCGCTGCTCTCCTGTCCGTCCACGGGGCGGACGGAAGGATCGGTGGCTCCTGCCCTAGTAGTAATTCTTCCTGTTCTATAAAGAGGGCTGTCATTTCCTCAGCTTCTCTCCTCTCCAGACAAAACAATGTTCCTTTGATGTTTTCTCAGCCACCCTGTTCTCTAAAGTTTAATGAAACCTAGTTAGGAACACGATAACCTATCATTATTGATCTGCTCAAGATTTGTCCAAATTTTCAACTTCTCTAGCCTTTGAATGTCCTTATAAATTTTGTCCATCAGAATTTCCGATTATGAAAAGGTTAACGTTAAAGCAGGGTGGGGTGGGGACAGGGAGGGGACCACCGTCTTCAGAAGCACTGTTTTCAAAGGAACGTTTCCCACTGGTCTTGCCAAAATTCCCGTGACCGCCATGGCCTCCCCGTATTTCTTGCAGAGGTTCTGGAACTGAAATGGGGTTTCCACAGTTTTCTTCCCACTCTGTCCCCTGGGAAGGGGCAGGGACATCTGACCGAGCTTCCAATGTGCTTGGAACTGGCATGTTTGTATTGCTAAGCTCTCAACTGAAATGTGAAATCTTTGTATTAACTTTGAAAAATATGCTGCTTCAATTTTTGAAAAATACCCAAGGAATTCAAGCTGAAAACAAAACCGTCATCCTGCCGGTGGCTGAAATAAAACCACGTCTACTCTAGGGATGGTCAGTCCAAAGCGAGACCCCATCCTCAGGTTCTCAAATTCTATTTCCATGTACATCACCAGTGAAAACGCAACCACGTGTGGGAGACAGACCCCAATGGGGGGCGCCTGCAGCCCTTACACAGCTGGCCTGCGGAGAAGCCACCACGCGAGGGAGAGTGACTTCCGAAAAGCGCTGTTCTGTTTTCACTATTTGAAGGTAAATGCGTTTCTGGTGTTCTGTGGCCGAGTTCGTACTGTAAACGACGTGTGATTTTTGAGTTGACTCTTTCAGTCTCCAGGATCCTCCGTGTTTCATACCACTTCCTCGTCATCCCCATTGGGGGACGGTGGCAAAGCTGTGCCACGTCGTCCAGCTGTACAGACGAAGGACCAGAGCTCAGAGAGAAAGGCCTGAGGGACGTGCAGGTGGGTGAGGAGAGCCCAGGCCACCCGACAGCTCTCTGCTGTCCCTTCCAATCGCAAAGCCTCAGGCAGTGGCTTGGCCTGGCTTTCAGCAAGTTTTTACCTCAGATTCTGTGTAACGTGAAGTCAGTCTGCGTCCTGGTATCTACAGGCAGCCAACACATCGTCCCAGAAACTGCCACCGTGTGTGTCCCCCTGCCCCACAGTGGTCCCCCTATGTTTCCACAGGTGGGCGTTCCCTGCCACACACAGCCACACTCTCTGAGTAGCGACTGCTTTTCTTTAAAATATTATTTGTGATGATGTATAAACATTCACTTTTTATAAAATGTTAAAAAGCATTCGTGATCCTATAAATATAGGGAATTTTTTGCCATTTTGTATTTTATCTTTTGATCCCTTTGCAGCAGCCTACTTCACATTGTCACTATAACTGGAGGAACAACGGTCAAAGCCGTCTGTACTAGTCCCCAAGGCTGCCATAATAAAGTGCCATAAACTGGGTGGCTAAACACAATGGAAATTTCGTCTCTCATTAGCACCAGAGGCCAGAAGTTCAAGACGCAGGCGTCAGCCGGGTTGGCACCCTGTGGGGGCCCTGGGAGCACCTGTCGCTGGCCTCGTGGCCTTCTCGGGGGGGGGGTCCATGCCCTTGGTCATCCTTGCCTTGTAGACACATCACTCCAGTCTCTGCCTCTGGTGGGGACATGGCGTTTTCTCTGTGTCTGTGTGCAAATGTCCCTCTTCTGGGAAGAACACCAGACACCATGTCAGGGCCAGTTTACTCTAGTGTGACCTCACCTTACCTTGATGACATCTGTAGAGACCTTGTTCCCAAATAAGCCACAGTCACAGGTACCGGGGGTCAGGACTGGGACATAGCTTTCTGGGGACACCAAGTTCACCCACAAAACTGTCCTTTGAGCTCCTTATCTGTGGAGGTGATAGGCTGATGGCATTTATTAGAAAGAAATAGGAAAAAATCCCAAAGATCACGTGACCTTCCTAAAGGAAAAAGGAAATCAAAGGTCAGAGCTGACCACCCCCCGGCCCCTCTCTGAGCAATAGGCCTCCCCCACTCCACCCCCACCCCAAGTGCCCAAAGCTCCATAAATCATCACATCACTTGACCTGCTGATGACAAGCGCCTACACCCCCAAAAGACAGGATGGGCATGTGGTCTGGACCCTAGTTTATTTTATTAACAAGACAGATGAGGCAAAGCAAATTGGCCAAGATTCAAAGGGCACGGTGAGAGCCTAAGAACACCAGGAAAAAAGTGTAATCTATTGAAATAGAATTGGGTGGTGGATTTATACCTGTTTTCCCTCAGGCTGTCTTAGGAAACGGGAGCGCTTTCTAAACTCTCATTCTGCGCGAGTCTACCCCACCTTGACCTGGAGAAGGCTGGGCCGCACTTCCTCCCAGTGGCCAGACTGTGACTTTATTTCCAAGACAAATGGCACCCTTGCAAGGGTGCAAACGTAGTCAGGAGGCACAGGTGGGGAGGCATTGGAAGACAGGACCAGGCCGACCCAGCCCAGCACGACCAAAACGCTGCTGCCGGGGCTGGAGCTGAGGGCCCCAGAGCCTGGTCTGAGGGGTGAGCCTCTCCAGTGTCTGGGGCCCTCGGGCCTGAGCACAGCATGCACCTCAGAGGGGAGCCAGCAGCTCGGCCCCCCCAGGTCAGCTCTCGGGCAGCCCCATGGCTGTGGTTCTACCACAGGCTGGCGTGGATTGTCTGTAAAGGTGAGTGGTTGTAAGTGACCACCCCAGGCCTCTATTGTCAGCAAAAGGCACAAGATTTAGTGCAGGAACTTTGCAATATTTCATTTGACTGCTCAAAGGACTCTAAAAAATTGCTTCCTGTTTCCAGGTCCTGGTCCTGCTAACTGAGGTTGCCAGTGAGTTACCCCGGTTACGAGGCTGTCACCACCTTCCTTGGGCTGTCGTAGGGGACGCTAGCCGCAGGGAACACCCTTCCCTGCCTTCTACCTCCCACCCTCACTGCTCACCACCATTCCCGTGGCCGAGGTGTCCATCCTTCCCTGTAGAGAAAAGTCTGGGGCCCCCACCCCCAAATCTCTCATGTGGGTCTGCTGGAAATCTGTTTATTCCTTTGGGTGGGTGGTTTTCAATTGTCATACATTTCTGGATGCCGGTAATAAAATGAAACCTGCGGGGGGAGTGTAAGCAGTGGTGGAACTTTGAGGGATGCAGGTCCTGGGGTCCTGGTTCAGGAGGGGACACTGCAGCCCAAGATGCCGCCCGCAGGTCCCCAGGGTCCTAGGCTGGGAGTGCTGTGAGAAACACGTACGAGGGGGCAAAGCCTGGGTTTCTGTGCGTGTCCTCTCAGAGTGTCCCTGTTGCTGCCCAGGTGACACTAGGCACCCGTTATTTTCTCTTCAAGCTGGCATCGGACACGCCACCTGCTGTGATGAATGAGCAAAGAAGCTAAGCTTCTTCACAGGAGATGCCACAGCCCATTCAATAGAGAACAACTCTGGTGCTTGTTGCTTTTATTCTGATAAAACACACGTAGCATAAAATTGACCATTTTACCTTTTCTCAATACACAGTTCAGTGGCATTGATAACATTCACATTGTGGTGTGACCGTCACCATTATCCATTTCCAGAATCTTTTCATCGTCTCAACCTGAAACTCTGTCCCCATTAAATGATAACTCCCCTCCTTCTCCCTCAGCCCCCGGCCCCCACCATCTACTTCTGTCTCTCTCTGAATTTGACTCCTCCAGGTACCTTTCGTCAATGGAATCACACAGGATGTGTCCTTCTGTGTCTGGCTTCTCTCAGTGTGTCCTCCAGCTCTGTCCATGTTGTAGCATGTGTCAGAACGTCCTTCCTTTTTAAGGATGGGTAATATTCTGTTGTTCAGGTGACTCTCGGACACCAACCGCTGGTGTAGACTGTTTCTGAAATACTGGGCAGGGCGTGGCCTTGCCCGCTGCCCGGCCCCTTGCCGTCCTCCCAGGCCCAGCACGGAGATGCACCCTCACCCCGTTCCCTTTCTGGTCTCTTGTTCCTCCCGGTGGTCACTACAGGCCTCAGTGTCTCCCTCTGACACCAGAGGACACACGAAGGGAAGGTGCAGTGACTTTCCCAAAGTGAAGCAGATGTGCGTTGTCTGTCTGGATGCCTGCAGTGCAAATCCTGCTTGGCTGGGTCACCCAGATGGGGACAGTTAACCCCGCTCGAGGCCTGGTTTCCTCATCTTGGAGAAAATAACAGTATTCACTCCACAGGACTGATTTGAGAATTAAAGTCAGATAACCTATATGCGGCACTAACCCAGTGTCTGGTGATACTGATGGCTCAGTGAGTAGGAGTCAGTGTTAATAGTATTAAAATCACAGTTTAAGAGGGGAAAAATTTAAAGTGCTCTCCATCCATATATTTCAGTTTTATGCAGCCATTCAAAATTGTGTTTACATTATGTGCTTACAAACTTGTTTAATTCATGGGGAAATTTTTATGCCACATTAAATTTTTAAAGTTTCCAAAATTATATACACTGTATGACTTCAATTATGCTTAAAAAATAAGTAATAAAGACCAGGGAGGAAATATGACAAAACATTAACAGTGGATGTATCTGGGTAATGAGGTTGTGTGTAACTATTTTCCTACTTCTTTCTACTTCAATACCATATACGTCCCATAATGCAGATAACTATAAATTCAATAAATCAAAAATGTAAGGAAATACAAATTTACACTAATCAAGCTCCCCCCCCATCTCATGGTGGTCCCCAGCGTGGGCTGCGTGTGAGAGCCGCCCGGGTGGGGTGGGCTCTTGGGGTCCGGCATCCAGGCCACATGACCGAGCAGTTCCATCACCATGGCAGCCAGGCTGGGAGCCCCTGCTTCACCGGGGTTGTGATGATAAACACAACTGCAGTATTTTGTTTTGTTTGTTTGTTTGGTTGGTTGGTTTTTAATCAGAATCTTAATGTGGCTCCCTAGTGTTGTCTGTAGGCAAAGAGTGTCGCTCTTATGTGAAGTTCCAAACAGAAATCAAGCCCACCTCCAGGGCTGGAGCACACTGGTTGAGCGTTTTGTTGCTATGAATTATCAGAAGGTGTCGGGATAGTTCTTTATCTCAGAGCTGGTCATTCCTTTATCCCAGTTTTAACCCGTTTCGTTGTTTCTCGTCACTGCCATGTCCATTCTTTCCAACAAGCAGGGAAGGGTAAGGAAGAGACTTGAGGAAAGGACCAGCTAGTGGGAGGACCGATTATGGGAGGCCTGGGGTTCCTCCAGGCGGAGAGTGGGGACCCTGAGCCTCATCCTGACCAGGCAGGGGAAGAACCACAGTTCCTAAGACCGTCTCGTTCTAAATCTGTGATCCTTCAGGGAGCTGTCGTCTGTGTCTACCATCTGAGGCTGCCCCAAGGAAAGGCGCCGTGTGACGTGCACACACGTACCCACCTGCGCGGCCCACCTGTGCTCTGCTGGCCGTGGGGTATCTGCGTGGTGTCTCTGCTTCTGCTTCATCAGCTCTCCCTCAGTCAGGCCCGTTTCCTGTTTTGTCCCCGGCCCACTGTCCTGACTTTGGAAGCCTGATGTGGGAGAGTGTTCTAGCTGGCGACAGCTGATCACAGGTCTTCACTCCGTACAGGCCCAGGCTGGGCATCTCGCTGACTCACTCACACCGAGGGAAAGCCTTTGCTCTGTGTGAACTGCAGTGTAGCTGTAGCTCTCCCTACGGTACTTGGAAAATAACTTACACAGGAGTGAGTTATGGGACCGTGCCGAATTCGCAGGCCTTTCTGAGTCCGTGATTTTTGCCCAGATTGTCCCCAGCCACGCCGAATAAATGAATGCTGGCCATGCTGTCCTGTGACCCCCATCTGGCCCCACATCTAAGACCCTCCTACCGCTCACTCCACGGCACCACGGCCTCCGCGCACTGTGTCCACAAAGCCGCCACTGTCTGTCGTCTGTGCACTGTTGTGTGTCCTGCCTGGACCTTGCGGGTCATGATGCTGCCAGGAGGGGAAGTGACCATGGTCTTTGGTGGAGAATGGCAGCAGCCCTCCAGGTTTCAGGACGAGGCCAGGCCATGGTTCTAACACACACACCCATCTACCACCACTGGCTTTGATATTCAGCAGTGGACCATATCCACTATTTGAAATAAAACTGGGGACAGTGAGGTTCGGAACTCCTTATGGTTTCGCTGATTTTCCAAAAGCTTCGTTTTGGGAATGCAGAGAGGCAGCATGGTGACGCGTGGCGCACGGAGGTAAGAGCGTTCGCCTGCTGAAGCCGACTCGTGATAACGGAGCTCGGGGACATCCTGAGCCCGCTGGAGGAGGTGCTCGGAGCACCGGCTGAGGGACCCGGGCAGCACCCCAGCTCCATCTACTCCGTGACACCCCCGGCCTGCTGACTTCCTGTGCCTTTATTGCTGTACCTGTGAAACAGGATGACACCTTGCGCACAGCCCTTTCCCGATTCTAATGACGTGACACTGAACCTGGCAGAGCGTGTCTGGCCTGTCACAAGCACCCAGGACACTTGAACCTGCCATCCTCGCCCCTCACAGACCGCCAGGCACCCAGGCCTGGGGGCCACTTTCTTTTTCCTTTTCTTCTCTAAATCTTGTCCTGGGGGTGTTGGTTTTGTTTCGCTCTTGATGTGGCAAGCAACGGTTAAGTGTTGTTTTTAGAGTTCAGATGATCCCGAAAAGGTTGACTCTGAAAAGAATGGGACGGTCCCTACCCATCCATGAGGCCATTTTTATTCTCACATAGCACTCTGGCCAGACTGTGCCTCCTGGAGCTACCTGTCGTGAGCTCTCTGCTCCTATGCTTGGTGGGTGACTTTCATTACCGCACCTGAGGGAGGTCACTGAGTGACATGCTGCTTCCAAGGAAAGAGCAGGTTAAACCCTAGTATTTCCTACTTCCTGCTTTCCCACAGCTGGCCACTGAGAGGGAGGCAGGGGTAGCGTGGGCACTGTTGTCCAAAAAGCGGCCATCATCTGGGAGTCTGTGAAAGCGCATGACTCAGGCAGGAGGCAGCAAACCCTTAGTCACCATTGGTTTGTTTCTTCCTCTTCAGAATGGGCAGATAATTCCAGGGCCACCTGTCACACTTGCAGGTCAGACTGACCCAGATGCCACACTTAGAGAGCAATGACACAGAGGCATGCCTGTCCATTGCCGACAAGTAAGGGTTATGGAAGGAATTGACGTCAGGAGATCTTTGCCCTGGCAGGTGCTGGGTTACAGGGATGCCAGTCCACCTGCCACAGATCGTGTCAGCGCCGCTCACAAGCCCAAGCTCTGGGCACTGCAACTGTGACTCCATTGTCCTAAGACAGAGAAATGCCGAGAAGTCCCGGGAAAGGCACTTTGCAAAACCTGATTTAGGTGAAGTTCATTAAAATGCAGCTTTCCATGCAAGCCCCAGGGCACGTGTGGGCTCCTGCCCCACATGTGACATTCTGCTCTCTCGTTGACCCCCACTTTCTTCTCCCCCGACATGCCAAGTACGAAAAGGACAGCCAACAGGTAGGGGTGATTCATTGCTCTTCTGAATAGACCCTTTACATGAGTCATTTGGGGAGAATAAGTCCTTGAAGTGAAACTGTACAATCCATTGCCTTTCTAAACCCCTCAGGACTAACGGAAGCAGAATGACTTCAAAGGGAGGGTTTCTGACCAAAGAGGGCAAAGTGGGGGAGGGGACAGAGGCCCTGCTCCTGAGTTTCAGATAATGGCGCACCAGAGAACCAGCATGTGGGCAAAGCACCTACCAGGGAAAGGGGCTGTGGGGACCGGGAGTGGCTCAGCTAACAGGGGCTTCTTCCAGGCAGAACTCCAGGGTTTCGTCCTTTGAAGAACAGGAGCATTATGGGGCCCCGGGAAGTCCTCAGGGCATCCGGTGTCACTGAGGCCCATTTTACCTGCCTGGATTCCTGGTGGTCTGACAGTGAGGCCCTAGGAAGAGTTTGGGGTCCTCACAGACAAGTCCATATAGGGAC
The DNA here is from genome assembly GCF_004115265.2 of Rhinolophus ferrumequinum. NCBI lineage: Eukaryota > Metazoa > Chordata > Mammalia > Chiroptera > Rhinolophidae > Rhinolophus > Rhinolophus ferrumequinum. The sequence goes on from NC_046302.1 coordinate 58,675,261, forward strand.
CGTCCATGTGCCTCATGCCTCCACTCTCCCCAGCACTGAAATGAGACCCTCCCACTTGGTCCACTTCCATTCCCGGTTCCCACGGGCGTGCAGAGCCAGCACTGCAGGAGCGGCTCAGGCCGGTGGTCCCCAGCCCACGCCCTGCAGGACCATCGTGTCCTCCTTGCGTCCATCTCAAGGAGGGCGGGCGGGGCTGGAGGGCGAGGACGCAGTGTGGGAGGACTGTGAGCCCGGAAAAACCAAATCTCACACACACTCTGCCCTTCTGCCAGCACCCACAGGACGCAGGAGGGTCTCTGCGAGGGAGGGTGGTGGGACGGCGTCAGTGTCTGGAAGCAGTGATTTTGCCAAAAATTGTGGAGGGTAGCAGGCCATGGGCGAGCAGGCGGAGGGAGCTAGCCATCCCAGAGGCCAGGTGAGGCCCCCGGAGTTCGGTCTAGCGCTGAGGTTCCCGGTGCGAGTGCGGCGGGCTGCCCGGAGCTGATGCACTGTGGTGGTCGCACGGAGCCCTGTGCTCCTTTCCCCAGGTGCACGTGTCTGTTCTGTGTGCGAGTGGGCGTGGAACACTCAGTCCTTAGCTCCTCTCCCTCCCACCTCCCGCCTCATGGTTTTCCCACTGTGAGGTCCGCCCCACCTTGGGAAGGCTGCCAAAGGTCTTCCCAGCCACTGTCCTCAGGAGGACACCCTTCCCCGCCCCCCCCCCCCCCCAGCTCACCTTAGAGCCCTGTCTCAGGTTCAGGCCATCCACCTTTTGCTCACACCGGTGAAGACCTCGCCGAGGACCTGACCATGGCTGGGTTTCACACTGAAGACATGAACTGGCTTCTAGTACATGTCTCCAAGGACACATGCCGCTGGAGCAAATGTGAAAAGAAATGTGTGTAAGCTGGAGATGACCTTGTTATTTCACCCATAGGCGTGTTGTCACCGGAGGGCCCCTGCCTGGAAGAGATCTGGATTAAATGCGGCACCTGTGGAGAAGTGGGGGCGAGCAGTGCAGCCAACCCTAAGACCAGCACAGCATGGTTAGCTGTGAAAAGCTCAAGCTGAATGTCAGACTTTTGTATTCCCCAAAGGGCTCCTACTTCATCCTTCAGTGTTGAAACAGTGCTGATTCATCTTCAGTGGGGAAAAAAAAGTTCCACTTTTAAAGTGGAATATTTTGAAGGGATGTATTCAAATGACTCCAATCTTTCTCGAAAAGTGGCAGAGTGGCAGTTTTCGTGGTAGAAGCTGGAGTCCCCCAGCCACCATGTTGGTTACCAAAGCTTATCATTGTGAAGGGTCAGACATGGCTTCAGCTGCAGGTGACCCCTCTCAGGTACAAATACCGGATGGATTGCTCACTCACCAAAAGTGCCACCTGTTGCAGCGACACTAGTTAGAAGCTTGGTGGGAACACAAGTGGAAGCAAATGAAAAACAAAACAAGGGGTGAAGGGACGGTGTGGGAGCCGTTTCCCCCAGCGTGGGAGGTGTCAGGGCTCGCCCCTGATGTGGCCCCTGCGTGTCGGCTGGGGGCACCTGTCCATGAACGCAGCCCTGCGCAGGGCAAGTCAGATCAACCCGGATGGGACGCCAGGCATTCTTGAAGCCAGCAGTGCTGTCACCAAGGCACGGGACACATGAAAAATGCAAGCGGGACGTCTTATCTCTCACTTCTCTCTTCAGTCACGCTGCCCACACTGGAGTCACACCCAGCCTGCGGGCATTACTCCAGGGGACACTGTGCTTGAGGGCTAGCGTCAAACGGGCCAAGTGTCACCTCCCACAAGAAAGGATGGGTAGATAGAGCACATCAGTGCGGGCAAAGGGGCCCCAGCTCACATGTCTCTGGCCAGACAGCCTTCTCAGCGCCCCAAGTGGGACCCAGGTCCAGTGTCACACGCTTTCACAGCATCCTGTCCTTTCCCTTCTCAGCACGCAGCACATGTCCCAACAGGAATGATGTGGGTGACGGTCCTCACGGTACATGTCTGCCTCCCCCTCTTCACTTCTGTCTAGACAACATGCATCACACCGACATCCTCCAGACACGTGCCCTGGGGATGGGCCCAGCGACACATGGACACACCACGTACCTGGAGAAGCCCTGTGTCCTGCCAGTCCTACTTCCCCACCTCCACGACCAGATTCTGCTCTTCAAACTTAAACATTTGGTCAGCAAGTTCCTTGCCGTAGTTTGCCCTCAAAATAGACTATACGTCATTTATTTCTAAGCTGACCGTGAGCTTCGTGTAACTGCCTCCTGGGTAGGTCAACCCCAACCCCACAGGCGGCAGCGCTCAGTCTGCTCTCACAGCCGCTGGGCACCGAGTTTCCAGTGAGTGACGTCAACACCAATTTTCTCATTTGTGCTAAAAGTCTGACTTCTTAAAAAGTATAGTTTTTACTCACACTGCTAAGTACTGCTAGTAGAGTTTTTACTCACATGGTACAGCATATTTCATAAGGGTTATTTTTTAAATTTGATAACTGTTTTATACACACTATGAAACTCGCAGCTCTGGGACCTGCCAGTTCTTCTTGCCTCCTGGTAGAGAAGATGCCTCTGGTAACAAGAGTCCCCTCCGGATGCAGTCCAGGCCCGACTTTTCCACTGAGCCCGAGAGCCATGTGCAGAAAAGTCTTAGAAGTTAAAGACAGGCAACATTTCTCAACCTGGGATTGTTTTTATTGTTTGGGGAATGTAATTTCTGGGGGACATTTTTTAGATCCTAGCCACAAGCCATCCCCCAAACAACAACCACTTTTAAGGAAGTACAGTTTTAAAGAGTAGATTTCAAGGCTTTGTTCTCAGGATAGGAATTCATTCCCCTGGGGCAAATAGTCATGGTACCCTACTGCTCGTGATGATAAAATGATAAAACATACGTATAAAATAGTAAAACGGGAGCCTGGATCAAGGGCTGAATAAGCAAGAGCGGGGTGGCTGAGAAGCAAGTTTCAACATCAGGACAAAAGAAGCAACCTTACACGTCTGCTCTTTATCCCAAGGAGCTTACACAGTCGAGGAAGGAAAGTGCACGGCCCTGGGGACACATGAGAAACCCACAGAGCCAGTTCCTCTGCCATCAGCCAGAGGGCGAGGAAGGAGACAAGTTGCCAAACTTCTGATCTAATAGCTTTATGTCCTGAAATGACCAGTTTTGCAGTTGGAATGTTTTCAACGTGCTGAGGCTTGTGATGGGTCTCAGTGGAAGAAACAATGGTTGCTTTCTGTTTCCAGAGGGAAAAAGATGATAATAACGCACTGAGTGGGGCTGTGGGGTGCGTGGCGCTCACTCACCAGCCCTATGGAATCCCCCAAGGACTGTGGGACGGGCGGGACGTCCCCGCAGGGAAAGGCCATGGTGTTTCACCAGAGAGCCAGGCTCTCTCAGGAGAGTTCCTTTTCATTAGAACTTGTCCAGTGACGGACTTAGCCAGAGTATCCGTGCTGTGCATTTCCTTTTGTGTCAGTTCAGGGCTCTGGGGGAGGGGCTTGGTGCTTGGCACCGCCAGCCGCACGGTGGGGACTGCCCCTTCGCCTTCCCCATCCGTGTGGTGCATGCTGATCTCAGTTACCTTCAGTCTCAATCTGCTAACGCCTTAGTCTTAATTATAAATCCCTCTTGTGTCCGGAGTCTCTTAAACCTGGCTGAGAAAGAGTTTATTGAAGGCTGATGATTTGATGAAAAGCATCTAAGTACAAATGTATTCTCCAAAGGTAAAAATAGTGTCTTGTTTTGATTTAGAAAATGTACAGGAAAAAGGAATGTGACATCTTTCTCCAATCAAGGTTTTCTTGTTTAAGAAAACAAAGACTACACTTACTCCCCAGGAGATAAGCAAATGATCTTTCAAGGGGGAAGCAGAAAGAGGTGGTTCGGGGCCATCTGAAGAAAAGACACAGGACCGAATTGAGAAAGACAGTATTATCTTATACAACAGCTTTTTCTGCAGGATATTAATGCAGTTTATAAATATTAATAATCTCATTCATTCTTACCACATTGTATGAACCAAAGGCATTATAGATGGCCGGTCCCCCAACCCACTACATTCCTCGGCCGCCGTCCAGGGGCCATCATTTCCAATTCAAAATGCTCTCACTTCCCTATCGCTCAGAGATGGTATTGAGTTTGTAAAGGATCCGGTCACCTCGGGTTCCTTCTGTCTCTTACTCACCATCTTTGAATCACTAAACATTTCTGCCTCTGCCCCAACCCTTCCCCTGTTGTATATGTTAATTTAGGAAAACTAGAAAACATAGTTACATAAAAATAAGGCTAAGCGCCTTACAACCCGTGGTCGTTAAAAATCGCCATGGTTATTTGGTGTGTGTCTGCCCTGAAGACCCTCCAGAACGATGGGACCATGCATTTTTATTTCCCTGAATTCTGTTTCATGTTCATTAATGTCATTATTTTTAATACTCATACATTACATGGAATTATTGTCATGTATTATATATCATTATTTTTAACAGCTGGATATTATTTCACTATATGGATGTGCCATAATTAAATTAGCTAATCCCCTATACCTAAACACTGAGGTTGTTTCAGCATTTTTGCTGTTATAAACCTCTGTCTCCTGTCCAGGCAATCAGCCTGGTCTGTACCCTTCTGAACCATTCTCGGTGGCCAAACAATTATATAAAAGCTATGTACTCATATAAGGGTTTTATTTTGTTTTGTTTCCTTTATAGAAATGGTAATATACCCTGAAATCCACTGCTGTCACTCACTAAAAAAAAAAAAAAATCATGAAAGTTCTTCCAGAGAATTCTTTAAATAGCTACACAATATTTCATAATATGAAGATACCATTAATTATCCAACCATTTTCCTTGCTAGGCATTCAGGTTATCTTTTGGTGTTTGTCGTACAAATAATCCTGCTCCAGACATCCCTGCATATAAATGCTAGTATATCATGTGCTTACTTCCACAGAGTAAGGGTGAAGAAGTGGGATTGCTGAGTCAAACGGCACATTTGCAATGTGAATAGAATTGTTAGACACACTTCTTAAAGGCACTCACACTGGTGTGTGGAAGAACTCAAGCTGCTCTGCCAATTTCTTTCATGCAGATGCTCTTGCTAGAAATATTTTGTGTGTGAACATAGGCACAAGGAAACTGATGCACAGCAATGTAGCTGGCCTTGTTCAAGGTTATACAGCTAAATATTTCACAGTCAAGACTAGGGCCTAAGTCTCCTGATTCTTTAGCCAGGACCTTTTGCATAGCTATCAGACTTTATTGGCAGTGGGGCAGTTGGTAAAGTGAGAAAGAAAAGGTGTCTCAGTTAGCTATTGGTGTGTAACAAACTACCCCAAAATTTAATAACTTGAAACAAGAGCCATGTATATACTTATGATGCTATGGGTCAGCAATTTAGGCTAGGCTCTGCTAGGAGGATCTTCCATCTGAGTTGGGTTCCCTCTTGTCTGTGGTCAGCTGTGGGGCAGCTGGAATGCCTTGGTCCTAGTCCTGTGCTTCGCATCCTGCAGTAGGCTACCCCAGGCTTGCTGTCATGGCAGTGGCCCAAAGACAGTGTAAATGTGTAATACCTCCTGAAGCTTAAGCTGAGAGCTGGGACATTGTCACTTTTGCTGTATTTGATGGTCAAAAGCATCACAGAGCCAGCCCAGGTTTCAAGGGTAAAGTGCAAAGTCACATTGCGAAGGGCATGGACAGAGGAATACTGGGAAAATTGGAACCACATTTGTAAGCAATCCACCAAGTTTTCAGGTTTAAGTTTTCCGTGCTTTCCAAACAATTGCTTTGGTATCTTGACATTGTTGTTTGTAAAATCATGGCTCTGTAACAGAATAAGGAAAGTAGGATTTGTAGTGAAATTTCAAAGAATTCTCCCAAGATACCTGAGGCACGTTGGGGCACCACCGTATTAGGTCAGGCTTTTTTCCATTTTTAAAAACAGATTTGTCAGATGAAAGTGAATCACTATGGCCGTTTGCTCTCATTATTAGTACCACGTTATAGAGAGTCGCTGATTTAGCTCTTCTTTAGCACTCTGTTGGACAGCCCTGCAGCTGTATAGAGCTCTGTTGTCTTTTTTTTTTTTTTTTTTTAATATGTCTCCATAATTCTCCATCTTACACAATAAACAAGTAAAGAGGAAGGTTTTACCGGTCATGAAAAAAACGGGCAATAGATGAAGTTAAATATGGTGTTTTTCCTTTTGATATTTCAGTAAGAGTGTGTCCTTGGAGATGAGGGTGCGGGGCGGACGGGCCACCCTTGGCTGTTTAATGGGGCTCAGGTCAACGCAGCATATGGGGTCACATACCGCACCACAGGCTGGCTGGGGGTGCAGGGGGACAGAACACCCTCTGTATTTAAAAACTTCTGCTTCAGCCAGATATTAAATGGATTTAGGATGTGAGTTGGGAACAACAGAGGGAGCACATATATTCTGTTCGTTCTTTCCTGATCAGCGTGGAAAATGACCATCTGTGACGTTCCCATTTGTCTGTAATTATAGATCAGCCCGGAATGAAAAGAAAGTAAAGTGAAACTCTGCTGACTTCTTGCACTGGGCATCTTGCACTTGTTGGGGTGTGTGTCAGCCCAACATTTGCGTGGGGTAGCCCCTGTGCCCTGGCTCTGAGCAGACGTAGTGAGGGGATGCAGGGAGGCGCTGAGCGTCCAGGCGCGGTTCCCCCTGGAAATCCAGTGAGACTGAGAAGCTTTAGAGCAAGGAAAACAAGCATGTAGGGAAGGAACACGGGTTTCGGTAAGAAGTGCTTTAGAGTGCTTTAGAGACGCGCCTACCAGAAATTCCTGTCCAGAGGAAACAGGATACACGGAAAAGTGGGGACCCTATTGTTTACCAGGAGGTATGAAAAGAAATAGGTCAGCGATTTGTTTCCATAGTGACCCACTGAAATAAGACAGACTGACACCAACACTAGTTTATTCTCCCTTTCAAGCCCTTTTAAAAGGTCACTTTAATCTAAGTTGGTTCCTGAATATAAACAAGAAGACCGAGTTATCTTTCTCAATAATTATTTTTGCCACTTGCAAATGAGACTTTTTAATTAATAAAATTAAAATGATCCACATTCATGCCATACCAGTTTGGGGGTTTAAATTTAACATGCGCTCCACATATAGGAACCGTGTTCTGGGCATTTCCAATTTAATTCTAGTTCTTCAGGTAGCACTTGTGTTTGCTTCACCCCAGACTACGGGGTATTATTTGCTGCTGGTGACCTCTGCAGACACATGACAAGAGTTTGGGTTATGACTGTGGGACCTGAGCTGCACTCCTGGATGACCAGTTGGAATTGGAACTTTAAATCCGAGAGCAAGAGCAGGCGTGAGGTGTGGGAGGTGGGAGGTGGATCACTTTGACCTTGGACCAGTCACTGCCCGACAACACCTTCTGAGGTGGTCACGGCCGGCCGGGCTCAGCGGGCACGGATGGGCCCAACTTCCCAGTGAAGGTGAAATGGAGAAATAAAGTTCTGGGCCATGCCGTCCTGGGAAGTGGGTCAGAAGGATCCGGTTCCGCAGAGTCGGATTTTCATGTCTAGCCCATTTCCTCAGCTCAGCTTTGACCTTTGCAAACACAGAGTAAGTGGGTCAGTTCTGAACCGCGGAACGTGGAGATCAAGCCTTATGGTTTGTTCCAGACGCATGTGGCAGAGCCAGTGGGAGGCTGTGCTGTGCGTGGGTGGCCGGGCAGTGTGAGTAAGTGTGAGACTGTGCCTACATGTGCACGATTGAGTGTGCACATTGGGTGTGTGTGCCCGCATGCTCTCCAGAAGAACGCAGGGAGGGAAGCAGTACAGGATGGTGGCAGGGAGAAGGCGCCCACCACAGTAGCCCTTAGTTACCTGGGTCCCCAGTGGACAGGGCATCCTGGTCACGCTTCCCCACCTCTGTCAGCCTGCCAGCAGTCTGGCTTCTATTTAATACAGCCATAGGTATGTGAATGGGAGAAAACGGAGGAAACGATTCCTTGAGTAAGATGTGGGGTGGAAGCTGAAACTTTGACTAAAATTAGGTGAGAAGATTAGCAGTGTGTCAGCATAAAGGTAAAGCGCTTCAGTGACTTCACTTCTGTGTAGGTCGAGGACCCTGTTTCTTGTTTTTCTAGCACAAACGTGTATCACATAGATGTATTTTTCCTACATTGAAGCAATGATTTTCTCCTCACATAGCAGACAAACATTAATCCCAGAGCCAGTGTGAGATGAGAAGGCTATAATGAAACAGCACTTTGCAAAGTAAGAGCTCTGACCTCTTGCACACAAAGCTAATCTCCTGTTTTCCAGAATGGAAACTGCTCTGTCACCTGCAGAGGGGCTGTGCCCTCCCTCCTGTGTGTCAGGGCTACAGAGGGAAGGCCTGCTTCATTCTCTTGGAGTGAGTCCAAACCACGTGGTCACTCTCTGAGTATAGCCACTTCCCGCTGCGAACGGTTAGGAATCTAGTGGACGCAGCTCAAGATATTGAAAAGCTGAAAGCCAATTGACCAAATTCCTGATCCTGAAAAATGAAATCAATTGCAACTCAGTAAAGCTGGAGATCTTTTTTACTTCTTTGCTTTCCAGGTGTACCTAACAAGTTAGAAATCTAGATAAATGAAATGTAACTTACCAGTAAATTAAAGCACTGGACAAATCCTCCAAGTTCTTGTAATCCTGTGAGACAGAACAAAAATGCCGAGTGCCAAAATAACAGCTGTTTGTTGGTTTTCATGTTACTTCTAAGTTTTTAAATAAGAGCATCTCTGTTAAAAGAGTAAACTAGTTTAAAAGAATGAGAGAGAGAGAGAGAGAGAGAGAGAGCGCCGATCTTGGAGACTTTGAAATTATAAACTGATGAAACTGTCCTATTTCTGTTCGTAAAAAAATCTGTTTTCATGAGAAAACTAGCCGATTCCTTTCATGTTTGCTTTTGTTTTATTTCACAATTGGTTATGAAATTTTGGCATTTTATTATAAAATGTTACAGACATGCACAAAGGTGTAAAGTAGTATCTAGTAACAGCACGTGTCTCCCACTAAACTTGTCTCTCCTCCGTCTCATTCTCTCCCCCAACGAGAGTCACCGTCTCGAGCAGTTGGTGTTGGTTGCCTCCACATGTCTTCATATTTTTACAACATATTCATGCGTCCTGACCATGAGGAGTGTCTTACGGATTTTAAACTTGGATAAAATGGAATCACACATTGATTTCACTTGCGAGTAGTACCATGTATTTTTCCCTCCACATTTTCCTGCGGTTTCTATCCACGGGAATGTGCCACCACCACACTCTCCTCGCTTCTCTTGGGTAGTGGGCCACTGGGAGATGTGTCACAATTTATTTACTGTCTCTTCTGATCAGGAATCTCTTTAAACAGAGCATTTAAAATATTATTTTATTGAAATCTCTGTTTTTAAACCTGGTTTTGCTTCCAATTTCCCTCTTCCCCAGAGGTACTTTTTCCAGTAACTTAGTCTTAAATATTTGAAATCAACTGGAAAACAAAACAAAAATGATTTTTTTTTCTGACTAGAAAACTAATTCATGCCCATTTTAAAGTAAAATACAAGAATAAAGTTTTCCATTTCAGCAATAACCATTGTGGACAGTTCGGTGTATTTCTTTCCAGCAATTTTCCTGTGCCTATATATTACTTTTGATTTGCACAAACCTAATGCTATCAAAAGAAGCAATTACTCCTGCCACTAAAAATCTTTGAATATAAAGAACTGAATGATTGAAGAGCATTCCTGCCTGTGTTGCAGTTTTAAGCATTTAGGTGGTTCCAGTATTTCACTCTATTTTCATTTAACAAATGTTCATTGAGCCCCTGCTACCTGCCATGTGCTCACACTAGGTGTAGAAAAAGCAACAGTAAGAGACAAAATTGTATCCTTCACAGAACATTAAATAAAAGCCCAAAACTGCACAAACAATTACATGATTGGCAATTGTGATGCACACCACAAGGAATGAGCAGAAGACAAAACAGTTAGGTAACAGGGAGGCAGAAAGCAGCCCCTGGGGTAGAGAAGCTTCCATGGGGAGACATTCCAGCTGGATGCAAAGATTAACGGAGGTGGCTATTTGAAAGTGTGTGTGTGTGTGTGAGAGAGAGAGAGAGAGAAAGAGAAAGAGGAGAGAGAGAAAGGGAGAGAGTGAGAGGGAGAGGGAGAGAGAGAGGAAGAGAGAGAGAGAAAGTCACACCTGGGGTGTATACATCCGTGTGTTGCCATCGGGGAAGAGACCCGTGTTGCCATCGGGGAAGAGACCCGAGTTGGCAGGAGCCATTGTAGAGCAGCAGCCCTCATGAAACCTATGTACTGAAATCTTTGCCCAAGTTTCCATGCTAAATGTTGAGTTACTGGACCACAATGATTTGAAGGAATCATGTCTGTAGGATTTTAACATATTAAAAAATAAAGTATTACTCGAGGCTCTATATTTTGGATGCCAGCACCAATGAGTCATCTCCTTGCAATTGGTGCCAATGACTCCGGATATCGCTGCTGCGAATGTGGTGGTCTGGAAACAAAGTCAACATCAGTGCTGTGCTCTTCTTTTTTCACTGTATGTCAACGAGGGTGAACGCTATGACACAAATGACTGAAAGAAACACATTTATTCTTAAATATTAAACACACAGAAGACATATGATTAAAATAGTAAAGATGTGTGTGTGTGTGTGTGTGTGTGTGTGTATTGTTGCTATTTGAATAACACACACACACTTAGAGAAACACTAAAGAATTATCAAAGAGGACTGTATGGGGGCAGGGAACTTTACAAATTCACTGAGGAACATGAAAAATTTTAATAAATGGGAAGACACTTCAGGAAAGAAAGAATCATTATTATAAAGAAATTAATACTCAAAACTATTTTTTAAATTAAAAAATTCCAATAAAATTTAAAAAGGAAGTTTTTTTTTATGGTCAAAATAATTCTAAAGCTTATTTGAAGAAATAGTGTTCAAGAACAGACAAGAAAATTAGCAGGAACCCAAAAGCCACTAAAATAATTAGAAATATTTCTTTTGATGATAAAAATGGAGTGGGGGAAGGGCGAAACAGAGGCTGTTTTTCCATATAAGCCCCAAATCTTGACTTAAGCCTACGTCTGGACCACTTTGGTCTTTGGAGCGATCTCTACCTTCAGTTCTTTCCTCATTTGGGGTCACACAGACCAGCACCCCTCGCATGGCGTGCCATGGAAGCTGCACTTTCAGATCAAATCCCCACCATCCAAAATCAGTAATTTCTGATTCCTTTTCTTTCACTTTTCCTATCTTTCACTCTCATGGTTGCCTTCTGGTGATTAGGAAGTGACTGGAATAATTTATACTAAGGTGCGAATGGTCCATTGCTGACCCATCCTGCAACCCTTCTCCCAGCAACGTTGTATTCTAAAAGAGTAAGTGGTGAGTTCAAAGGGAATTTAAAAACCAGAGTTACATTCAGGTAAAGCATTATATTATGTATGCATGCCTACGGGCGAGTCCGTAGAGTCATTCTCTTTCTTCTGCATGGAGATGGTACGGTTAAGACTATACTTTAAAGCTATAATTTCCAAACTTTTGATGGTTCACCACTATCAGATTAAAAAAAAAAAAAGAAAAACAAGCACCAACCCAAATGATTTATTGGTTTTACACATATATATGCATAATTACTGCACTAATACGCTTTACTATAAACATACACATTGTAAAGGGTGTGATAAAAATAAACTATGCTTTTAAACTATTTTATCTTAACTTTAAAAATATATATTTTTTGCTAGCTCCAATTTATGTTTGGGTGCAAAAAGTAAGAACCAAAATGTTCTCACGTGTGAACTACATACTCGTACGTACACTGAATGCTGAACACAAGGCAGGGGGTGTTCCTGCCTCTCTCTGCAGGGCTATCTGTGTCCACCAGACAGGCACACAAAGTGGGGAGGGGGCAGTCTGTACAGTGTTAGCAAAGTTTGATTTTCTTATTTGATTGAAAAGAGAGAGAGATATGACGTTCTAGTGACTTCTTCCTGTACCCCTGTTAATTATCTTGATCTCCACTCCCTGATCTGTATGCTTATTTAAAACAAGAGTAGGCTCAGATCCAGGTTTTGTGGAACTTGGTATTGTTACACTTTCTGAGGAAACACTTTAAGAATACAAAAACAAAACACCTTACTTTTGCAACTTTTACAAACCCTGATCCTAGGAACACATGGCCTGGGCCCTACCCAGGCTATGGAAGAGGCCCCTGTGGGGGTCCCCTGGCTGGGAAACGGGCTTTGAGCAGGCTTGCAGAGTTTGCTCCTGAAAAGGGAAGGGAGGGCTCCTTCATCGAAGTTGCTTAGTGGACTGGAATTTCGATTCCCTACCCTGGTTGGGTTCTCTTCAACAGGCCTTGCCTCTTAGAAAACCCTGAGCTCTGTGCTAAATTGTTTAACGCAAGGCCCGTGTGGCATCGTAAACTCAAAGGTCTGGAGCTGATAAGAACAGAGTGCAAATGTTTAGATAACATTACCGCCATCCACCCTGGCTGTCTGCTTTTCCTTTCCCTCCTAAAACTCTGGGCTGTGGTCTCAGGCTAGCAGAGCTCTGGGCTGGAGGAGGACGTTTAGCTTTCTGGTAAGAACAGTCTGGACTTACTAAAGTAAGTCACACTGTCAGCTCCAGCCCATTAAGGGGGGCCCCTTTCCCCTTCTCCTTCCTTGCAGGCAAGAAATTTGAGATGAAACTGGTCTTGCAGAAATCTCAGCTGTCTCCCTTTTAAGGCATTGTTTTCAATGTAAGATGGCAAAGGAAAACCCAAGAGGCCTGGACTGGTAGAGAATGCTTAGGGCCCTGAGAACGCTGAAGTACAGGAGGGGTGGGGCCATGTACTTGAAGCAAGGGGTAGTAAAGGGTTAAAGTGTGGACTTAAATGTTGTCGAAAGTGGGAATGCCCCAGAGAGATTTGATTTTTTCAAACCATTCCTTCCCTTTACTCCGTGCGCCCCCAGTGCACATCAGACAGGAGTTCCTGCCTCCAGGTCATGCTTTTCTTACACCCTTACATTTCTTCCATTTCTCTGTTCTTTGAGTGTTGGAGGCAGGACTAGGGAGACAGCTGAAGCCCAGCCGTGACACTGAGGCCTGACGCCCTCTGCTAGGGAAAGTGATGCGTTATATGGCAAGTGTTAGTTCCCACAGGAGACGGGGCCTCAGGACCATGAGCCACGAGTCTGTGTTCCGAATGTCAGGAGAGGCTCCAGCTTCTGGGGGGATGACCCGAGAACCAGCTTTCTAGCCACGCTGGATGGACCAGGCCTTGGCTGGCTGTGTCCGGACCACTCTGGTTCACCCTGAATCACTCCGGATCATCTCGGACCACCCCGGACGAAGCGGGACCAGACCACGGGAGCTTGGCTGGTTTTCCCTCCTCTTCTCAGAACTCTCGTTCCTGCGCCCCTTTCCTCCCTGGGGGCTGAACACTATTACGGTGCTCGTCAGCCCACTGATGTCCTTTTAACCCCCCACAGGCCTCTCCAGGTGCCCCCTCCAGCCTTTCCCCCTTGGCCCAGAGCGCTCAGACAGGCTTATTTTTAGGCCTCCGAGCCACACCGTTGATTGAACCTGCGGTTTCATTCACACTTGTGTTTCCCCGTGGACCCATGGGCAGCCTCTTTGCTGAATCTCCATTTTCCGAGGTCTTGCATCAGGGCACCCTGCAGATTTATGGCCTCCTCTGCTCAACAGAACCTATTGGGCAGCACCATCTTGTTTTCCCAGACTCCATTCGGGGCTTCCCGGAAGAAGCTGCGGGAAAATTCTTTGAAACGAAGATATGCCATGCTCCGCTCTTTAGTGAGGGTGAGGCAGGCGCCATGTTTACCCACCGTGCTCTGCACGGTCACGTGGCGGCCAACATGCGGTCTCGTGACTATACCATGTGACGAGCTGACACGCGGCCACATTACTGGCTAGTTCCCGTCATGTGACCGTCTACGTCTTCCAATCAGCCAGCTGCGCAGTGAGGCGGGAGCACGGGCGACAAGACGCACACGTGCCGGTGGCCGCTGCGTCCGCTGGGCCCTTGTGAGGCGACGTAAGCGGAGGCGGCGATCCAGCGGAAGGAGCCGGCTCACCCGTGGGTTGGGCGGCGATGCAGGCCCCAGGCCCGGGGCTCGCCCGTGGACTCGGCTGGCGGAGGCTTGTGTCTTCCTCCCTGACAGGTAGGAGCGGAGCAGAGGCGGCCGCGGCGTGTAACAGGGTGACTGAGGATTACAAGCGCGCAGAGCGCACGGCCAGCTAGAAACCCTCTCCCAGGCCGGTGAGCAAGCCTTTCCGAGGAGCTTTCTGCTAGAATTGGTGTATGAAACGAGCTGTGGAAAAAGTTACTGCGTGTTGGAAACGGTTACCTGTGACGTGGGTTAGTGTAAAGCATAAGGACAGGAGGAGGTGGTGCTCCCGGGCTCCTGAAGCCCCGAGATGGCAGGAAGCCCTGGGATGGCAGGCCTCGCTGCCGTCGTTACTGAGCAGGAAGGGCGGGAGGGGAAGGCTCCTTTACGGCGTTTCTGCGCACAGCAGGCCAGGGCCTGCGGGCAGAGGGAAGAAGAAGTGAGCAGCCTGAGAGGTTTACCACACATTTAACACCCGGCGAGCAGGGAGAGGACAGGCTGCGCCAGAGCTGTCCTTTCCGTCCCTGGGCGGACCCTGAGCCCTCCATTGCCCTGCGCTAGGTCTGCGTCCCGACTCGTTCCTGACGAGCCACGTGACTTTGAATCAATGGCTTACACTGTGGGGTCTCAGCTTCCTCAGAAATTTATTGTGAAGTCTTTAAGAACTGAGGATAAACTCCTGGCCCGGGGCCCTACCCGCGTCGGATTTAGTAAGTAGCCGGGAGCCTGTGATTTAGGCACCACTGCCACCCGGTGGCCACATCTCCGAATTACAATTCCACAGTTTGTTTCTGTGGGGTTTTTTTTGTTTTTTTTTTTAAGGATGAAGGAAATCCCCTCTAACGTTGAAAATGTGAGCCTGCAGTTGTTAAGCTTCAAAACACATGGCAGGGGAAAGGAAGCAGTGAGTGTCCAGACAGGATGGGGAAGTTGGACGGTTTCCAGGGCTTTCTGATTCTGGGCTTCACAGAACTGTAGTCACTTTGAAATGTTTTGATTTCCCACATCAGATGCCCCCGGAATGAAAAAAACCACAACATGCCAAAGACAATATATCAGTTATTTGTATTAAATCTCATTTGGGAATGTCTGTTTTACTCTTTCTCTTCATTCAATGTCAAGTTCCTTTCAATGAGCCCATTTATTATGTGTACACTGAAATGCAGGTGACACTGACCTGATTCCATGCTTCCACTCTTGAACTCTGGCCCTTGTTGGGAACAGGTCTGGAGGGAGCCAGACTCTGATCAGATACAAGCCAGCAAAGAACATAATACTCCCTCCCACTCCAGAAAATAACAGTATTCCACACAGTGTCATCTGTGCTTCACAAAATCAGGTTAGACGATGATTAAGGAAGCTGAATAGTAGATGATGTGCCTATATAAATGTCTCCTTTCTCTTCAGAGCCCTGTACCTCCCAGTTTATACTTTATTATTTCGGATTTCTCAAGGTCTTTGGCCTTACACTTTGCTAAGCCAGTTTAAGGGAGAAGAAGGTGAAGAAAGAAAGGGAAGTGTGTTTGTGGTAGATTTGGCCCAGTGTGCTAATACTTACCAAAGTTCCCTCATTTAATGCTGTGAAGTGAAAAACCAAGACATATAGAATTTATTCATGGCCCATGTTAGACAACAAGTAGATGGCGAGGCTAAAATGTGAGCCTTGACCTCCTGAATGCAAAGAACAGACTCTTGCCAAGCATGTCTTCAGCCTGTTAAGACGCCGGACTGTGGTCAGGATGCCTGGCTCCTTCCCTGCTCCTGGCTCCTTTTCAGATGATTTCTAATTAAACTTCCCAGGAAACTGGAATATTTTACTTCATCCCAGGAATGAAGAGTGAGGAAGGCTCTCAGGTGGGATTGCATTAAATTCAGCCTGTCCTTTTTTTCCATCTCATGCATGAATAACCTCAGTGCAGGAGGAGGAAAGCTAAGCCAGGCAGCAGGAGTTAAGGATTTTCAGCCTGTGGATTCAGGAAGCAGACATCTTCATTTTTAGAGCTGCTTTGTCAGGCACTTTACAGCTTCCTCTTCTAACTGCTAAGTGCCACCAATCTCTAGAGCTCTGGTCTCCAAACTGCACACCAGCAGTGAGTCGCCGCCAAAACACAAAGCCGGGAGTGAGTGACCCATCAATAAAGAGTATGTTAGGCCTTGACTGTTCAAGTCCACTGTCCATCCACACGCAGGAATGGCCTTGGGCATTTGAGGCAGATGGCCATGCTTCCTGGTCATGGTGATCTGGGGCAGAAAGGGAGACCTGATGGGACAGCTGCACCCAGTAGTGCGGTTCTGCCCTTGGTCTAGATGCTTCCGTAGTGCGGGTTGCCCTGACAACAGGTCATCCGAGGGTGGTTGTGATGAGGTCAGATAGCTGGGCAGCAGCCTCACAGGGAATTGAAATCGCGTGTGGCAGGTGCTTGCTTATTGGTGATGGTGAAGAACGGCCCTCTCTAGTCTGTCTCTGTGGGATCTGGGAGTGTGCAGGAGCCACTGTCTTAGGACTTACCACAGACTTTTCTGGGATTCCTGTTGGATGGGGACAAGATATATGGAGGAGCACCTCAGAAGTGTGAAATGTCTTACTGTATATGGCAGAGGCTTGCACATTTTTTTCCTGAAAGGGACCAGATGATAAATATTTTAGGCCTTGTGAACTACAGTTTGTTTCAACTCCTCAACACCCACCCCTCCACCCCCATGGCACAGAAGTTGCCACACACCATGCCTGAATGAGTGGGCCTGGCTGCATTCCAGTAAAACTTTATCTACACAAATGAGGTAGTGGGTGGAATTGGGCCCTGGAGCCTAGTTTGCTGACCCCTGGGGTGGGGTGGGGGAAGGAGCAGAGATGTTGTCATAAGACCCCAAATCTACTTCCTGCTTTGCCAGACCTTAGGCAAATTAACTCTGAGCCTGTTTCATCATTCATAAAAAGGGGTTAATAATATTTACTTCTTAGAATTGTAATAATGTATCAGAGCTCCTAGCACACCACATGGCACAGAGTAGACATATCATAAACATAAGGCTGGCCATCACAATACCCCCACTTCTTGTGGTAGATCAGCTGTAGGTGGCCCTGATGCTCTGTCACCCTCAGAGTCTTGGATGGTCATCTTTTGCCTCATTTGTTGGACCTGACTCAGAGTGAATGAAGTGTCTTTCATTATATTTATATTCTAAAAGTAGATCTTTCCAAACTCACTGACATGTTATTTCAAATTGTCTGGCAGCATTCAGGGCTGTGTGGAGTACCCTGGCAATTTCACCACACCAGAACATTGCCTAGCCTAAAATTTTAAAATTATGACAGAATCCAAAACAGATGTACCAAATCTAAGGAGGGCTGGCGTACTGCTAATTTGTTCTATGGGAATGCCCTTCATAAGCACATTTTTGGGCAGAAATTTGTGATAAGAGCCAGGCAATAAAAGATCCCAGCATGTTCTAAACATTGCTATTTTGGCAGTTTGTGTCAAAGAAAATTTGGAAGGCATAGATAACTGAAACAGAACTGACTAAATTTATGGCTCAACTTTTCACTAAAATATCTGCATTTGGAACACATCACTGATCAGAGAAATGAGAATTTGGATGGAAAAAAATAGATCGCATTCAGATGGGTGGAACTCTTAACTATGACACTGATCAGTACTTAGTTATTTAGAATATGAACTGGGCCAAGTTGCTGCTTGAATCTCTGTCAGGGCAAGTTAATATCTGATGCAAAGGAGCTGTATTAGGCATGTTATCTCAAATACTGCAAAGCTCAGGAAGTAGAGATGGGACAATTATGAACATTATTTATAAATATTTATAAAACTAGAATAAGAAGAAGACAATAGTGCCATTTTTACATCAAAACCTGTGTCTTTGCCAAGTGAAAAAGCTGTTACAGGGATAATTAAAGCTGTGTGGAACTGCTTTCAAAGGTTTCATGAAAGCTGTACATAGCTAGGAAAGGGAAGAATGAAGTTAAAAGTGTAGCTAAAAAGACAGAAAATTTTGCCTCTAAGACAAGGAAGAAGACAAGGATGGCCACTTTCACCTCTGCTACTTAACATTGTATTGAAAATTCTAGCCAGAACAGTTAGTTAAGAAAACAGAAATAAAAGACATCCAAATTGGAAAGGAAGAATTTAAACTATTTCTACTGCAGACTACATGATCCTATATATAAAATTCTAAATCTACAAAAACAAACCCTACAAGAGCTAATAAACAAATTCAGCAAAGTTGCAGGTACAAAATCACAAAAACCAGTTGTATTTCTATGCACCACCAATGAACAATTTGCAAAGAAAATTAAGAAAACAATTCCATTTACAATAGCATAAAAAATACAATACTTAGGAATAATTTTAATTAAGAAAGTGACAGACTTGTATACTGAAAACTACAAAACATTGCTGAAAGAAATTTAAGAAGACCTAAATAAATGGGAAGACTTTGCATATTCGTGGAATGAAAGACTTAATATTGTTAAGATGACAAAGTGATCTATGAATTCATATGTAATACCTAACAAAATTCCAATATTACAAGGGACTCTAAATAGCCAAAACAGTCCTGAAAAAGAAGAATAAAGTTGGAGGACTTGCACTTTCTGATTTTACAACTTACTACAAATCAAAACAGTGTGGTACTAGCATAAGGATAGACATATAGATCAAAAGAATAGGCTTGGAAGTTCAGAAATAAACCCATATCTATGACCAAGTGATTTTCAACATGATGCCAAGATCGTTCAATGGAGAAAGAATGATCTCCTCAACAAATTGTGTTGGACAACTGGATATCCACAAAAGAAATGAATGAACTTGCAAAATAATGAATTTGAAACCCTTTCTTATACTATATACAAACATTAATGCAAAATGAGTAAATGCTCTAAATATGTGATTTAAACTACAAAACTTTTAGAAGAAAATATAAGGGTAAATCTTCATGACCTTGGATTTGGCAGTGGATTCTTAGATATGACACCAAAAGCATGAGCAACAACAACAAAAAATAGGTAAATTGAACTTGATCAAAATTAAAAAGTTGTACAACACAAAGTGCATTACCAAGAAAGTGAAATGAAAACCTACAGAATGGGAGATAATATTTGCAAATCATATGTATTATAAGGGATTGATATCCAGAATATATAAAGAACTCCTACAACCTGACAACAAGACGACCTGATTTAAAAATGGTGAAAGGACTTGAATAGACATTTCTCCAAAGAAAATGTACAAATGTCCAACAAGCACATGAAAAAATGCTCAAAATCATTAGTCATCAGGAAAATGAAACTCAAAAGCACAACGAGGTACACTTCATACCCACTATAATGGCTATAATTGAAAAGAAAAAAAAGTTGATAAGGATGTACAGAAATTGAAACCCATGTATATTGCTGGTGGGAATGTAAAATAGTGCAGCCCCTGTGGAAAACAGTATAGCAGATCCTCAAAAAATTAAAAATAGAATTACTGTATGATCCAGCAATTCCAATTCTGGGTATACAGTCATGCACCACATAATGATGTTTTAGTCAATGGTGGACCACATATACAACAGCAGTATACTACAGAGTCTAGGTGTGTAATAGGCTATACCACCTAGGTTTGTGTGAGTGTATTCTATGATGTTCACACAACAAGGAAACTGCCTAACAATGCCTTTCTCAGAATCTGTCTCGGTCATTAGGAGGCACATGACTGTATACGGAAAATAATTGAAAACAGGAACTCAAACTGGAAACAGTCCAAATGTCCACTTATGGTTGGATGGATAAACTTTGGTCTGTCCGTACAATGGAATATTATTCAGTCTTAAAAGGAATGAAATTCTGTCACCTGCTGTGACATGGGTGAACCTCAAAGATTTTCTGCGGAGTGAAAGCAGCTAGTCACAAAAGGACAAATCTTGTATAATTCTACTTATATGAGGTAGGTACCTGGAGCAATCAGACTCACAGAGAAAATGGAAAGGTGTTTATAGAAGCTGGGGGGAGGGGAATATGGGGAGTTATTGTTTAATGGGAACAGCCTTCCGGTTGGGGAAGATAAATAATATCTGGAGATGGATAGTGGTAGTGGTTGTAAAACAATGTACTTAATGCCACTGAACTGTCCACTTAAAAATGGTTCACATGGTAAATTTTATGTTATGTGTATTTTGCCAAAAAAAATATTTTCACACACACAAAGTTAAACATAGAATTACAGTATGACCCAGCAATTACACTCCTAGGTATATGCCCAAAAGAACTGAACACAGGAATTCAAATGCATGCATGTGTGTGTTCATAACCATACTAGTCACAATAGTCAGATGATGGAAACATCCCAAATATCTGTCAGCTGATGAATGAATAAACAAATTGTGCTATATATGTATAATGAAATAGTATTCAGACAAAAAAAATATTGATTCATGCTACAATGTGGATGAACCTCATAAACATTATGCTAAGTGAAAGAAGCCAGTCACAAAAGGCCACATATTGTATGATTCCATTTATGTGAAAAGTCTAGAATCAGTAAATCCATGAAGATAGGTCACAGATTATTGGTGGTTGCCAGGGGGAAGGGGCAATGGGGAATGACTGCTTAATGGGCATAGGGTTTTATTTTGAAGTGATGAAAATGTTTTGGAACGACATAGAGGTGGTGGTCGTACGACATTGTGAATATACTAAATGACACTGAATTGTTCACTTTAAAATGTGAATTTCACTTCAATAATTAAAAAAAATGACTAATAGTAATAACTATTTTTAAAACACTTTGTGTTAAGAACTGTATTACATGATCTACATGTAATCACATTACTGTTATCACAATAATTCTATGAGGCCATAGTATTATAATCCCAATTTTATACCTGAGGAAACTGGTAAAGAGTGTTAACCATCCGGATGGGAAATAGATGATGACTTTATATAAGAAGGTAATGGAGAGAGCTTTCATTTGGTAGAATAACAGTAACTGGTACAATTTATGAGTATGTATCATATGCTGAGTGGTTTCTTCACAAAAACCCAAGAATGGAATTCAACTCCTTCCCTTTTTACAAACAGTAACTGGTCCCAAGGTCTTGGTTAAGAATGAAGTGAGTGCTTCTAAGCAGTTATTTCAAAGTTTTGGGTAACCAAAGGAAGAAACCGATGAGAGGAAGTGGCTAAGTGAGGAATCTCTTTCCTATTCTTGATGGACTAAAAGGCAGAGTTATAAAGGTGGGGTGCAGGGAGAGGGTTGAGAGGTGATCGTAACTTTAAAACCAGTTGGAAGTAGTATTTACATATCTTCTAAACTGTGTTGTCCTGGTTGTAGAGCTTCAGAAGGAGGATGGGTCCCCACAAGACCCCCAAATCAATCCCCAGTTTTGACATCAATTTAGATTTAGTTGATTCTGTAGAAACACGATGATCTTAGAAGCCAGGCTTTGTTAAGACAGAGCAAGAGAGAAAGCAAGAATAGCGGTGCATGGAAAATACCAATTTCTAGGGATCCTTCAGCATGGAAGAACCAAACTTGAAGAACGGTAGTCATAGAGTCTTGCCCTCTGTGCAGCCATCTTGATTTCTGGGCTGGAAGGAAGATGTGGCATAGAGAAGCAATCCTGAAGCCTTTCTCTTCCAGTCCTGTGAGATGGTACAAAAGGAAAGAGGAGACAAAATGAGAATAAGATGTTTAGATACCTGGTCCTTGTTTTCCATTTCCCTTCTGAGACACATCTTGATCTGGGGAGATGGAGCTTTAGAAACATCCAGATAGGTGTGTGTGTATGTGTGTGTGTGTGTGTGTGGGGGGGGGTGTTCTAGAACCTTCCCAGGCAAGGTATAAGAGAGTTGTCCTGTCCCTAAGATCTTCTGTGTCCCAGCGTATCCACTTGAGCCTGCAGCTAGTTGTGTTCCACGTGGCCCTGTCTGGGCTCTCTCTCCTTGCCTGTTATTTCCCACTTCAATTCTAATGGTTTCCTGGGAGAGCCACAGCCTTCACATCTCCACTCCTTTTCTGTGCTTTCCTCTTTGCCTAGAAAGTCCTCCATTTTTCTCTCTGTGGCACTTGTCACATGTTACATGGTACCCATTTCTTCTTTACCCTGAACTAAACAGGGAGACCATCCATCGAGGGCTTGGACAGTGTCACATTTATCTTTGGATACCTGGTACTTAGCTTCATATGCAGAGAAGAAACACAATATGGATAATCAAATAGTGCGTTAGGGTAATACTTTGTGTAAATGCCATTAAGATGCTGGCCTGAGAATTAGGCTGAATCCACACTGTCAACTCTAATACGTTACATCCTTGTTAATCATACAATCCAGAAAAGAAATGTTTGTGGCACAAGGAACAAAAATTACTTCTCGGTAAATCTGAAATTTCATGTCCCCCAAGATGTGTGTGATACTTTTCCCTATAAGAGACTAATATGACTGAAATCTTCCTTGACCCTGTGGAGTTGTAACCTATTGGGTAAAGTTGACCTGCTTGTTATCTGATTCCATACCACGGCCTCTTTAGGAAATGATCTCTACCAAACAAGAGGCGTATTTCTGTACTAATCCCACTGTGCTCCGTAACATGCTTTAAAATAAGGGGAAGTCTTTGCTTGACAAAGAGGAGACAAAAATAGTTCACAACATCTTGTGTAGCTTCGCTGCTTCCTAAGAATTCCCATGTTCATGCCGGGTTGTCATCTTATGAACCAGAGCAGGAGACGGATTCCATGTGTGCTGAATAACGACTCAGCGTAAGTTGCCCTGATGTTGATGCCACAATGGAAGGCAAAAAAAAAAAAAAAAGAAAAGTATGTATTTCTGGTATTTTGTTCTTTCCAAATACAGTTGTTTGTGTGGATGATCTCATAATCATGTATAGAATTTTGTAGTGTTTTTTTAAGATTTTAATTTTGAAATAATCTGAGATTCACCAGAAGTTATAAAGACAGTACATAGAGGTTCTGTGTAGCCTTCACTTCGTTTTCCCAAATGGTTGCATCATACTTTTTGGTACCCACTGTGGTACAATATCAAAAGCAGGACACTGACATTCACACATGTGTGTGTAGTGTCCTAACCTATTCTATCCCATGTGTATTTTCATGTAACCACCACCATGGAGACCAATCAAGATACACGGAGACCTCTCTCTCACTACCCCTTTGGAGTCACACCTGCGCTCCTGCCCCCCACCATTCCTAACCCCTGAAACCAAGTAATCTGTTCTGTACTTTTGTTATTTTAAGAATGTTATTTAAATGGAATCATATATTACATGAATTTTTGGCATTGTTTTTTTCATTGTCATAATATCTTTACATATAGTTGGGTCATGTTAGTTTAATTCACTCTGTTGCATTCTTTGAATTGGAATATTCAAACCATTTACATTTAATGTAAGTTCATATGAGGAGCCTAAAAGGGGTTCACCAGTGATGGTGTGGGGTTGGTTACCAAAATCTTTACGAGGAACCCTTTGAGGGGCCTGAGAGAGAAACTGTTTGTAGGGATCAGCCAGGACTTCGTTAAGTCAGAAAATGGAAGTAGGTTTAGTTAAGAGAAGGAAGCTGTAAGGGAATGTGAGTGAATGTGGCTTACCTTGGGAGGGAGTCCACAGAGGTCAGGACAGAAGGCTGGGGGGTGCAGGGAAGGTGGGTGGAGAGGGAATGGAGGCCTGAGGGTGAAGGGATGATCAGAGGTGCTTACCTCAAACTGCAGCTGGTGAAGGAATGACAGCGCAGTGGGTGGTGGCCTGTTTGCCCGTAGCATGGACTGGCCTGTGAATGGACACTGGTATGCTCACCCAGTCCTGTAGGCAGCCTTCCCTCAATCTGTACAAACACCCCATGAGGTATATGACTCTGTTCTCCACACTTACAGAAAGGGTCACTGAAGAGAGATGAAAAGGAAATTCCTAATTCAGTACTGAAAAGAGGAAAATCTGAAAGTCCAAACTAACATGCTGCTGCCCATTTTCTCAGCTGAATTATCTTAAAATTCAAAGCTGTGGGTGAAACACAGAAACACATTTGTCCAGAAGTTCATGGAAGGGCATGGAAGGTCTCAAGTCCTCCTGTAGTTTTCAGGGTGGTCCAGGGAGAAGATTCTTAGGAATTTCCTCATAAAAAAAGAAGGTCAAGCAATAAAAAAAGGGCAATGATGAAAATGTGAGCCAAAGATTTCATCGTGAGGGTGAAAAAGAAAGAACCTCTCGAGTTCAGGAAAAAAACACTCTGGAAATAAAGGGAAAATGGAACTGTGGTGATAATTGAAAAAGAAAGTCAAAGGCAGACATAAAAGGAGCAGATATTAGAAATGGAAATGACCAAGAGTTACTGCAGAAATGGCAACTTTGAGAGGAGGTGAGAACATTGTAAAGGGATCAACTGCCTCATGGGTAGCTCAGACTGTGAGGGTGACGAGCTGCACCCAGATGTGCCTGCAGACATCTGGCAAATGTCGTGGGGTTTGCATCAGCAACCACAGTTTCCTTCTTCCTTGTCAGTCAGTTCTGCAGAATCGTCATGAGGTAGCAACAAACAACAACGTAGACCAAAAAAGACTTTTCTCCCCCTTCATTTTAGAGATGACATAGTGCGGTTTGAGGGAGTATGCCATAATGGCACCGGTGACAACAAAAGAGCAATTAGCACCAAGCATTTCCATCATTTCATTGGGGCTCTTGTTAGGGTGCGGTGGGGTGGTGAGGTGGTCCTTGGTGCAGGGGTGGACTCCTCCGTCAGGAGGAAGAGGATCAGATTGTGGGGGCAGTACAGAGAGAGGACGGAGTGGGGAGACTGACCCCACGTCTAGTCTGACTCGAGCTTCGGTGTTCTCACCGCAGCCAGGAATAATCTGTCTCTGCCAGGCCATCGGAGGGTCCAGTCACAGTATTGGCTTGTAGTGGTTTATGAACTGTCAAAGACACGTGGCAGTGCTTCCAGTGCCTCCCCTCAAGCTGGAGCTGCGTCTAACAGGAATTTACATACATGTGCATGTGTGCGAAATTAGGATTTTGTGAAGTCTGTACTAATCCCAGGAGATTTGCCCGGTCCTCGGCAGACTTTGTTGAAAATTTCCAGGAGGCAGGTGTGGGTCTGAGGTCAGTTAGGAAGGTATGCTCTAAAATATATTCTTGTTTGTACCTGGATTTGAAAATCATCTTTGTGCAACTGTCACTGTGAACAGCCCAGAGCCGACTTTTCACCAAGGCCTCGGGAGTGTAAACCCGCCTTTCGGATTTCTTGTTCCATGGTGAATTTCTGAGTCCTGCCACACTGAGGTGAAAGGAAATTATTCTTCTAAAATATTGGAGTACCAACCAGGCGAAGCCAATCGTGTCCCCAAACCAGAGGATAAGTTTCATGTACTCGAGAGGGAATCAATCCGTTTCCATTGGGAACAGATGTTGTCTTCCCCTATGGCCCCAGGCCTGGCAGCTGATGGGCCTGTTAGTCATGTGTCTTCCCTGAGCCTCCCTACCCAACACATTGGCAGCCCTGGTGCCCAGCCGTGTGCAGGATGAATGGCGGCCCTGGGACTTTCGTAGCTTTTAATTTACTGAGTCCAGTGATTCCACTGTAGTTGAGAAGATCTGACAAAGTTTACTTCCTTCCTCCCCGTCAAGCCCTCAGGAAAAAAAGAAGTCGTACCATCTTTCAAAGGAAGCAAACATGTTTTCTGGTGCCCTTTGAACTGCTGTTGGGTCAGTGGCTCACTGGCCGTTTGATTAGCCACTCTCTGGGGACTGGGAAGCTATGTGACCATTGTGCATGGCTGAGTGCCCACCTGCTGCCACGCTGGTTGTGGCACCAAGCCACCACTGTCACGTGCATGGCTGCAGGCCTTTGTGTAAAGACCTAGGAGCCTTGACACCTCCAGAACAAAGGTTGCCAATGCGGGTTCATTTCCTGCAGTGTTTCCCCGAAAATAGCTGGACCATCAGCTCTAATGCATCTTTTGGAGCAAAAATTAATATAAGACACCATCTTATATAAGACCCGGTACTATATTATATTATATTATATTATATTATATTATATTATATTATTCCCAGTCTTATATCAAAATAAGATGGGGTCTTACATTAATTTTTGCTCCAAAAGACGCATTACAGCTGATGGTCCAGCTAGGTCTTATTTTCGAGAAAACATGGTGGGGCTGCTGGAACAAATTACACAAACTGGACGGTGTACAACAGAAACGATCCTCTCATCAGTCTGGCGGCCTGAATCCCAAACCAAGGTGCTGGCAGGGCCAGGCTCCCTCCTGAGGCTACCGGAAGGATCCTTCTTGGCCTCTTCCAGGAGACCTTGGTGTCCCTTGTCTGTGACTGCATCACTACAGCCTCTGCCTCCCTCTTCCCCTGTGCATTCGTGTCTTCACATGGACGTCTCCAAGTCTGTGTCCAGCTTTCCTCCTTAGAGACCAGTCATTGCTTTCAGGGCCCACTATAATCTAGTGCACGAGACCCTATTTCCAAATGAAGTTACATTCTAAGGTTCTGGGTGGTGTGAATTTGAGAGGACGCTGTTCAGTCCAGCACACAATGCTCCCAAGCTGAGCAAGGGGCCAGCAGGCTCAGCCCCTTTTCTGTAAGTCATCCTAGTACCAGAAGCACAGTGGCAGAGAAGACTGTGCCCCCTGCCCTTGGCTGGGTCACAGAGTTGTGTGTGGTGTGCAGTGCCGTGCAGAGTCATTACACACACATCCTTCAGAAGCTCACTCGATGCATTTTGCTTGGACATGAGCACCACGGCAGTGTGTGAAATGCAGTCCTTGGGCTCATTTCCCCAGTAAACTTCACTGGTGATCTTAAAACCAGCAGTGCGGAGAGACATTCTTTGACACTCTTTCCAATGACTAAATTTGTGTTTGGTCACACATGGCCACAAAAAATGCCATAAGTTAATCAATTGTAAAAGTGCCAATTCATATCTTTGGAATTACAAAGTACATTTCTTTGGAACTACTGGGCCTGTTGAAATAGCAATTCTGAGAGTGAAAGGCCAAAGCACAGCAAGTTTCTTATTGGTCTTGTGTTTCAAAATACATGGAGTGAGATAATGGGGGAAGCAATATTTCTAGGTACCGTACAATATTTTGAGATGCCATGCCCCTTCGTTTTATTCAAATAGAAAGGAAAGATATGCTTACAAACCTGAGGCTGTATTAGGGAAAAATATAGTCTCTGAAAATAACACTAAGAATTCCAGGGTAAAGGCCCACTGTTTTTGTAACACCCCAAATTCTTGCAAAGAGGCAGAAGGGAAATGCATGTCAATCGAAACTTTCAATTATTAAGCTTCTTATTTTTAGCTCCTTATTAGTTGAATAACAGAAAACAAGTTAATGCTGATTGCATCTTTTGGTTAGATCTGACATCTTATTCATTGTTCACAGCCCTTGGTCATTTAGAATTCTATTTGTCTACATGAATCAAATTCATATACAGTGGTACCTTGGTTTTCAAACGTCTCCATTGACGAACGTTTCGGTTTAAGAACACCATAAATTTTATGGATCTATGGTATCGTTAGATAGTAAAATTCATGCTAAATTTGCAGTTTTCGGGGTTGATTTTAAAGGTCTGGAACGGATTAATCCATTTTGCATTACTTTCCATGGGGAAACGGTGCCTCGGTTTTCAAACGTTTCAGAATTCGAACGGTCTTCTGGAATGGATTATGTTAGAAAACTGAGGTACCACTGTAAATCATATTCCTACGGATTTTCTCCATCTCTCTTTTCTATCTCCCTTCCCATCATCCTTTCTCTCTCTCTCCTTCCGCTCCCCTCCTAGAACTGTGGGACATACCTAGGTCCCATAGGTAACTCAAGGCTAGGGAGAGTCACCTGGTCCAGTCAGTGTGCCCACAAATGACCAGTGAGGCTTGTGAAAATGCAGATCTTGTCTCTGTAGGCCCAGAGTGAGCCCAAGACTCTGCATCTTAACAAGCTCCCAGTGCGTGGACCACACAGACCAAAGACAGACATTCCTTGGTGAGATCCCAGCATCCTCTGATGTTCAAGTGCTTTTTATTTCCCTTTAACATGGAGAAGGCACCTCAGAGGTGGCTGGGCGATGGAGGACGGGCCAAGTCCCTGAACTGTATGTATGGGTGGGAAGATGTAGCAAATGGAGGGTGTGGTCCTGACAGCATGGTCCTGATGGAGTTGTGGGGAGTGTCCTGGCCACTTTGCTTCTCTCCAGGGTGAGAATGCAACAACAGAGGACCAGCTGAGGAGATGGAATGGCCAGTCATGAGAAAGGCCTTCAGGGATCTCTAGATGGGGGACCCAGAGTGTGTCTGGACTGTATGTCACCCTCCATATATGCAAGTTCTGTTGCTGTGTTTTTAACTGTCCCCTGATCCCTCCTGACTGGGAACATCTCTTAGAAGAGTGGCACTTCTGAGACCAACAAACGTCCAAATTAACTGCCTGACAGGTATTTTAAAGGGTCTCTTGAGAAATTAAAGAGACATTCTGTTCATTAGGATCGAGTTTCTCTATTTGAATGCAAACCACCCACCGTGATTCATGCTGCTGTCACTTAGAAAAGAAGATTGAAAAAGCCAGCTCACTATTGGCCTCCGAGGGTGTGTGCAGCGAACTACCCGGGATGGACGCCAAAACTTCAGCGTTTTTCTTTTCGCTGCTTAAATTGTGTTCTCAAAAGGCCGGTTTCCCCCAGGCATTGGATCCAAACGCTGGCAGCATTTGCAGCCTGAAATGTTCCAAGGTGAAGGGACAGAGCCAGACTTACGAATCTGGAGGCTCAGATTCTGGAGGCTCTTTCCTTTCAATATAACACCAGTGTCTTGTAGTTCTCTGCTTCAGGACTTTTTCTTCAGATCAAGAGATTACCATATTTTGATCGATGCTACCTGCAAGTGGTTAGAAAATAAATGCTAACGGTTCCTATTATCATTCCTCTTCTTATCACTACTCCAGTAGTGTCCATCCAGGCCATTCTGGACTGCTGCGGAAGAAACAGGGCAAGATGGAAAGGAAATAACAGGCAATTGCCCCTTTGGCTGCTTAGGATTGGACAGTCATGGAGCCAGGTTCTGGGTGGGATTTTCTTATGGGCGCTGTGATGGTATGTCCCATATTTTGGGGGACAGTCATAACTTCAGATACTCTGTTATTTTCATAGATGCGTTCAAGTTTGTCAGGCCTTGACTTTCCATCTGTTACTGGAAATCTCATCCAAGGATGAATGCCCCTGGCAGGGTGTGTCACCTTTCTTCAAGATGCCTGGTGAAGAGTGTGGACAGATCAAAGCAAGTCTGTGCCAACTCCAGGGACATCTGTACAGCGTGTCCATGGTGCCATCTTCCTGTGTAAGAGAAAGGTTTGGTCAGTGGTTTGTTTAAGTGACAAAAAATGGAAGTAAGAAGAACACTACTTTCATGGTGCTGATGGAACTTGACAAGGATGGGGAAGCTCTACGTGCTCTTGCTAATTGATGGAGTCACTGATAGGAATGGCTGGCACACTAGAGACAGAACCCACAGTTGTGTGAACAATTCCTGCGAGTCAGAAAGACCTTTACAGATGACAGTATGTCTGACAAAGAAAGCTGTGTGGTTTATGGAGCTGGTGCTGCATGAAATACTTGAAACTTATCTCCGTTCACAAAAATCTCAAAATGGAAAGTACAAGTTATTTTGCAAACACTGTGGAAACTGCCTGTGTCAGCCCACATTCCTGTGGGAGACTATACTATATGTAACATGAAAATTATTTAAAAAATACGAATACTGTCCCGAGGGGATGGACTCGAGGCGTCCTGCTTTGGTATGGTAGATGTCATTTCGAGGCCGGCTTTGCCTCCTGTTTCCCCAGATTGGCCCTCTGTACACATAGTGTTGAGCCTGTCACCCAGACTCCGCATTACCCCCTCCCCACCACTGAAGAGACAAAACACTTTGGGATTTCTGCGCTCCTTCCTCACACACCACTGACATTGGAAGTGTGTCATTTCTCTTTCCCTTCTCAACTGAGCTTTATGGTAATTTTAACCTGATCGTACGGCCTGGGCTAATAATGATAATTAACATCTATTATTGCCTGCCTACGCAAATTGTCTTCGTTGTTCTTACCATGATCAGTCAAAGTGATATTATTCTCTAGTTTACAAATAATGAGGCTAGAAGGAGACATGACTGGAACCCAAGTTCAATTTGTCTGACTTTGTGCTCTGGCGATTATAATAGACTATTATTGAAGCATTGTGGACAGGGTATTTGAAAATGACAAGACACCTTTTCATTTCCATGGAAGGACTTAAACTACTAATAACCAACTTTGGAAGTTTCAGAATTGGTTATTAATCATGCCCAGAGCCAAACTGTAACAATTCTTTTAGGAATCAAATTCTCAAATATCCTTACCAATTTAAAGGGGTCTTCAAAATAAGAAAAATAGTCTTTTCTATTGATCACGTATTTACCATTGCTGATGCTCCTCCTTGCTTTCTGTATGTCCAGATTTCTATCTGGTATCGTCTGAAGGATGTCCTTGGCAGTGCTTGAGCTAGTTTACTGGTGGTTATTTCTTTCAGCTTTTATATATCTGAGAAAGTATTTTGCCTTTGTCGTGAATGGGATGTAACTATCAAAGTAGCAGTCTCACACATGTTTGTGTCTTTCCACAATGTCAGACTTTATTAGAATAAAACCATGGATCTAGTCCTACTGACTCGGTTTCCCACAGGCATTAATTAAGGCTCCAGCCAGAGGATCGTCTCCACTAGTCAAGGCAGAGCAGTTTCACACAAGAGGGTCACACAGGTTTGCAAGCAGTAGAGTTAGGCAAGGTCAATGGAGGCTCAGGAAAGAAGGATGAGAGAGTCCGGTGTCCAGGGCGAGTCCTCTAGTGCTGGGGTGCGGAGTGTCGGGCGTCAGGCCAGGCTGGTGAGATGGTCAGGAGGTGAGGCTTCAAGCGCCCTGTCTAGGACGAGTGCAGGTGCGGCTGTCACCTCGTCCGTCGGCTGAGACCTGAGCAAGGAGCCATCAGAGAGCTCTGATCTTATGCTCAAGACTGGGGTGCGGTGCCCCCATCTGCAGTCCCATAAAGCTGTCAGATGGTCACACTCCATCCTGCACCTAGAGTTACCTGGTTAGGGCGTTCACTGGGTATGCCTTTCACAGGGTGCTCTGGCATGACAGTCACTTTGTGACTGACATAACTATCGGAATTATTAGTCCATTTCATGTTCATAGTTAATGCTCTATACAGCCTTCATTTTTGAAAGACTTTTACTGGGTACAGAATTCTAGGTTGACAAATTCTTTCTTTAAATAGTCGTCCCTCCATATCCATGGGTTCTGCATCCACAGATTCAACCAACTGTGGATCTAAAATACTTGGGAATAAATGTTATGTTGTTGCTATGTTAGCACTGAACAAGTACAGACATTCATTTTTCTCTTGTTATTCCCAAAACAATACAGTATGAGAACTATTTACATAGCATTTACATTGTATTAGGTTTTGTAAGTAATCTAGAGATGACTTAAAGTGACCCAGTGGAGTCACCTGTGGGCAGACCTCACTATTTGGGGCATAGTCCTCCATTTGGGGTATGTATGGCTAGAGGTTCAGACCCATAGTGACATCTCTGACACTCTCCAAGACCACATCTGTGGGACTGTGCTCATTAGTTCATTCACAACATAGGGTTTCATAGCTATTATTTCTTCTACATTGGAAAATTTTATGGACAAAAACAAAACAAAACAAAATGTTTGCTGACCTAGTTTACTGCAAGATATCATTATGTATTTTGTCATAAATTTTACAAATTCTTTAAACAGGTATTCGTCTTCTGTGTTTGGAAAAGGGTTTGGCTTCATGTGAAAGCTAATCCCTAAACAAACACAAAATACTGCATACTAAACTTTATAGCTGAATTAGTTCCACCTGCAGAGAGAAAGCTGCACCACTAGTCATGGTTCTACTGGGACCACTACTTACCAAGATACCACTGGTCCTGCTAACTAGGACCTACCTACAGAGCAGGTATCTGCCATCTCATTGAGCTACCTGCCTGAAAACTTCTTTTGCAGTGGAGTGTTATTACTCACAGAATAGCCCTCAGAAATCAGACCCACTTCCTTCAACATATGTAAAGCCCAGCTTCCCAGGACAGACCTGCAATGATTTTCTTCCGGTTCTGCTAATTGCGTAATTCCAGTCTCACTCATTTATAGGCAAAGTAGTAACTCATGATGTCTCTAACGTGGCAGCATCAAGGACTAAGGTAACTTACAGTAGCTTAATTTATAGACTTCTCATGATGATGTTAAAGAATGGGAAGGTTGGGCAGAATTAGTAAGAGAGGGGAGCAGATTCCCACAGAATCACAAGCAATTATAATCTTTAGAATAAATTATGTGTTTTTTCCCCCCAGGATGGTTGCTAGATGAGCATAAGTAACAAGGTCAGAAATAATTTTTAAAATGTTTTCATTCCCTTTTTCTAATTTTAAGTTAGGATGAAAACATTTTTAGAAGACTTACTTAGCAGGGGATATGTAAGCAGCTAGTTCTTCCTCCGAGGGACTGCCTCTGTGGTGACGTTCAAGCGACTTAGGAACGGCCAGGCCACGTGAACAGGAAACACCTCCCTCCTGAGGCACAAATCCCATCTGTGGCCCCTTCCCTGGGGGAACGGCCCAGACATACTTTTAAAAATGCAGTTGTCTTTAAAAGGGCAGGTCTTCACCTCCCGGCAGCATTAGTGCTACTGGCCATGAGTTTGTTAGCAAGCTGCCTTCCAGTCTGTCCGCTCTCTGGGAATAGCATGGGAGGTGGACTTGGAACTTTTACTGGGTGCAAAACACCAGGGAATCCCGGTCCCAATGGAGGGGAGGTGGGGCACAGCCTCCCAGGAGCCGGGAGGGAACTTTGGGGACATTTGCAGTGATGGCGCCTCTGCTCCTCACCGGAAAGTCAGGCCGCACACGACAACCTGGAGTCAGGATGGGCCCAGTTGCATCCCCCTCTCCTGTCACTTGAGAGACGAGAAGAAGACACCCGACAAGGAGAGTGACAATACAGGCGAGCTCGCTGACCACCTTTGTGTTACCTTGTTTGCTTGCCTGTTTCATTGATTTCTTTTCTGATTAAAAATTAGATGCTACTCATTTTAGAACAGCTAGGAAATATAGAGAAGCCCAAGAATAAAATCAAAACCAGTGGAAGACGGTTACCCAACAGAAGTGAGCAATACAGGAGAGACATTTCAGAGCTGCAGATGGGCAGGCTGGAGGGTCCTGGCCCTGAGTCCCTTAGCCGGCCCTGCTTCTGACCTCCTCCTCCACGCTCTGCGGCTGCTGTGGAAGGCATCGCCATCTGTTTTTTTCTCCACCTTTATGGACGGAAGACAAGCGGGTTTGTGCTCTCTCCCATCCTGCAAATAATGGGTCACTTCTCTTTTCCTGGGCAGGATTGCCCAGCCCACCGATTTAGGTCCCCTCTCTTACTAATTCTGCCCAGCACTGCTGTCATTGTCGTTGCTGTGGCCATTTGCAAATCCTGGCAAAACCTTCCTTAGTTTCAAAAACTGACCTGCAAATTTTCAGCTTTAAGATAGCTCGTTTGTAAGAGTACAGACGAAGCAGAAATGATAAAAATATTCTACTTTGGTTTTTTAAATATATGTAATCAAAATGGCTGCACTTTCTAGTCAGTCCTTGAAATCCTACAGGATAACCTATGCCACATTTTCATGAGCATTTCATTTTAATGGTAGACTTGATGGGGATTTTTAAAAAGAGATTATCTGGAAAATGCCAGGGCGGCTTGTACATATTTCCCAGCAGCCACTACTGCCAAAGTGTCATTTATTTATTGTTAAGTGTTGCGCATTGTGGAGTAAGACATTTCACCTGGTGCAGGAATGTGAATTAGATCCTTGCTTTCTTTTCCAGGCTGGTTTGTCACTGCATATTTCTCAGAATGAAGCTATCAGTCTCAATACAATGTCAGTTCTACCTTGACTCTAGAAAGCTCTGCTATAAATATTTCTGAAATTCTGGTATAGTTGTCCTTCCTTCTTTCTTTTTGCCCTTGAAATACATTTTAAGCATTCCTACGGAAAGAGATGCTTTTAATCCTCAAGCATTCCATTTAGTGATAATTGTCATGTGTTATTTCAGAAAGTGCCTTGTGAGAGACATACATCTCCTTGACTAAACAAACCAACTAGAAAACTTCTGGGGTACATTCTGTGGTGGCAGAAGGGGAGCAAATCTTTTTAGTTTCTTTATCAAAGAAACTGGGTCATATCTATGTATCACCTGAGATTGGGGAATGAGGGTCCAAAGTGTGGAACCCACCAGCCTTCGTTGGCGTCCTCAGCTGTTCCTTTCATCATCCTTTCCCTCTCTGGGGGGCCGCTCCTGCACAGGACCCCTTTTCTCACCTGCAGCTGAAAGTCTCCCCGTGGAGGAAGAGGCTGCGAGGTGCTGTCCGCACCCACCCGAGGAGGCAAGGTCAGTGTGGGGCTCTCAGTGCATCAGGGACCTAGAGGACTAGCCAGAACCCTGAGGCAGCCTCGGTGTCCGGTGTCTCAGGAGCCCGGCAGATTGGCACTGGCAAGGGCCTGGGAGGAGCCGCTGGCTGGCCAGACGCTGAGCTGAGAGCTATAAGACAGCTTCTAGAAACTGCTTTAGAATACACCCCCAAGAGGGAAGGTGCTCTAGGGCTTCTGCCTTGGCCAGGGACCCCCAGATTGTGAGCCAGCCTAGACAGGTGAGTTGGCTAGGCATGGCAGAAGCTGACCGACCCGTGGAGCCCTGAGGGGTGACGTAGTGCTGGCAGCTGCATCCATTTTCTAGAAGCTTCAGTGGTGTGAGCTGTGGCACTTTTGCTGTCAGTGGTATTTTCACACATTCTGGATGTGACTCTCAGCATCTCAGAAGATAAGCCAGGTCCTAATTCTCATACTGATCGTGGAGCAAGATGGCCATCCTCTTTGAAACCTGAGCAGTCACTTTGGCCTGAAAACACTAGTAATACTTTGGGCTGCAGTGTTCCTTCACATTTTCATTAGTGATCTTTCTTTTTGTATTATTTATTGTGGTAAAATATATGTACATAGAATTTACCATGTTAACCGTTTTTAAGTGTAGAGTTCAGTGGCATTCATTCACATTGATGCATGACCATCACTACCATCCATCTCTAGAACTTTCTCATTATCCCAAACTGAAACTCTGGACTAGTTTGTTTTATGAATTGTTTGTGTTGTCCCATGTTGTCTTGCCAAATAGGTTGTAAGTCTCTTGAAAACAGGTCTAAGTATTCACAGGTCCTAGCACATGTCCCATATGTAATAGGAGCTCAGTAAATATTTGGCGACTACAGTACACATCTTTATGGGAATCTCCTTAGCTCTCAGCAACCTCCCCTTTTCAGAGAACAGCCGCCTCATTCACAGAGTCCCTGTTTGTTAAAATTAAGCACAACTCTCAGGCTATAGCTGATTGGACCAGGGCTTGGCCCCTGACCCAAGAGGGACCAATTAAAGTCACTCTTCAAGGCCTTGATTTAGGACAGAAAGACTCAAATTAGTTCTGGTATGTGACTGGGAATGTCACATTTGAACTGAAAAGCTATGGAGTCTCTAAAATAGCAGACATGGGAATCTGACATGAGAGGGGAGAGACAGAATGTGTGTGACTGTGTGAGAGAGACAACTGAGTGTGTGTGAGAATGTGTGTTAGAAAATGTGTGAAAGTGAGACAATGTGTGTAAGAATGCATGTATGATAATCTGTGAGTGTGTATGAGTGTGAGAATGTGTGACTATGTGTGAAGGAATATGTGTGAGTGTATATTGGAGAGCAAGTGGGTGAGAGTGTTGAGAGAATGGGTATATGGTACAGATAATATGTGAGATAAATGTGTATATAAGAGACTGTGAGGTCTTGTGTGTGAGTGTGAGGGAATATGTGTGTGAGTATATATGTGAAAGGATGTGAGAATGTTTGAGAGTGTTGTGAGATAATTTATGTGACAGTTGTGTAAGAGTGTGAGATAGTGTGAGTTGTGTGTGAGTGTGTGGGAATGTGTGAGAGTTGGTTGTGTGTGAAAGAAAGCATGTGTGTATGAGTATTTGTAAGTGTGTGAGATGTGTATGTGTGAAAATGAGTAAATGTATGAGTGGGTTTGTGAATGTATGAATGTGTGTGTTAGAGTGCATTTAAGAGAGTTTCTGTGAATATGAGAGAATGTGAGTGAGTATATGAAAGAATGTGCGAAAGTGTGAGAATGTGTAAGAGTACGTGGTAAAGTTTGTGAAAATATGTGAATGAGTATGTATGAGTGTGTGTGTGTGTGTTGTAGATTTTGGGTGTGAGAAAATGTCTACTTGAGTGCATGTGTGTGAGTGAGAGTGTGGTTATGAGAATGTGTGTAAGTGAAAGTTCTGCGAGACTATGAAAGAGACTGAGATTGTGTGTAAGGGATTGTGTGTGTGACTGCATATGAGAGATTGTGAGTGTGAAAGTATGTTGAGTGTGAGTGGTTGTGAGATTGTATGTGAAGTAATGTGAATGTGTATGAGAGATGTATGAAAATATGTGAGAGAATGTGAGGAAAACGAGAATATTGGAGTGTTGTGTGAGTTGTGTGTGAGTGTGCATGAATGTGTAAATTAGAGAAAATAAGTGTATGTGTGAGTATGAGAGTGGCTGTGAGGGTGTATGTGAGACATTGTGAGAATGTGAGAGAATGTGCATGTGTGAGAAGAGTGTATGTGAGAGAGAGAAGGGGGCAGTGAATGACCACAGTTCCCATCTTTCCTCCACCTGAGGCCTGACTCCGGTGTCCGTAGTTCTGTGGACTAACACACACCCTCATATTAAATCCCCTTTCACTTAAGGAAGAGTTTATATAATGCACCTTGATTAATAATGACCTTTAGATCGGGGGACTATTCCAGCAGTGTGGCACATGTGGCAGAGTTCACAGCTTGAGCTTCCAATGGCAGGAATTAAATGCAGGAATCAGGGTCCTACCTGGAAGCGTTGGGATGCTGCACCCACCATGGCAGGTGCTCCGTGGCACACTCTGCTCCCACATCACGTCCACATGGTCTCCATGACCACTTTCCTAGTAGAGGCTATGGAACAGCTGCAAAAATGTTCGGGCAGCACAGGGTACAGTGTGACCTGCCTGGACGCACACTGACAGACTACACATGCCTCAGCGCACAGGGCTTGTACAGAGAAGACCTTCCGGAAATACCTGTCAGTTGGCTGAGCCATGAACGTTCTGCCTTATCCTTCCCATGGAGTGCTGTGCAAGCCATTTGTGATAAACATCTCTGAATCTCTGGCTCACCATGATAAAGTTTGTTTTTCACTCACATCCTAGTGCAGTGCAAGTCAGGCTGCTTTTGCCCAGGGAGTGGATCAGGGACCAGGCTCCTTTGGTCTTCTGGTGCGACCATTCTCAACATGTGGCCTCCATGGCAGCTGAGAAGGAAAGAACAGAAGATGCACGGGGCAGAGTTTGATGTGCCAGGCCTGGGAATGGCAGGCAGTGCTTCCACTGGCATGCAGGTTGCTCTGACCACACTGCAAAAGGGACACGTATAAATAGGGGAGCAATGGATGAAGTCATTGGCTCATTATCCTCTAGCATCTAATTTTGTTTTCAAAAAGTCCAATGTCATTCTGACTTCTGAACTCTTTAAAAGTAATTTTTTCCCCCTTTTTCTTCCTGGGAAATACTGGGATCCTTATCACTGCCATCCTTGAATTGCTCAGTGGTGTACTTGATGTAAGTCCATTCATTGGGTAGATCCTTGGTGGGTCCCTTCAACCTGAAACGTTATGTCCTTCAGTTTGGAGAACTTTTCAGGTATTATTTCTTTGGTGATTTCCTCCTCCATGTTTGTATTCTGGAACTTTTATTTATCAGCAGTTGGACATCCTAAATTTAGCTTCTAATTTGTCCTCTATTTTTATGTCTGTTTTCTTGTTCTACTTTCTGAGAAATTTCTTTAATTATATCTTCCAATATTTCTACTGAATTATTTTATTTCTGCTTACATATTTTAATTTCCAGGAACTCTTTTTTTATTCTTCTATGCCCCTGTTGTATGGTATCTTGTTCATGTTGCATGGAGAAAATATATTCTCCCACTTCTGAAGGACAGTAATTATAGAAACATTTTTTTTTGAAATTTCTTCTGCTCCTTGCACTGTATTTTCTTTCCTTTGCATTCCTTTGCTCTGCTTGTTTTGTCTGTCTTCTGTGCTGAACTATTTCCTCAAATGTCTGGAAATCTTTAATTGTCCACGTTTAGTAAGAGCAGTCATGATTGGAAGAATGAGAGCTAAACGTGATCGGAAGTTCTGTGGTTGACTGGGTTCTCACTCTGAGGTAGGAATCAGCAAGTTTTGTCTGTGAAGGGCCATGTAGCACTAATTTTAGGCTTTGTGGGTCACAGGGTTTCTGTTGCATCTACTCCACCTCCACTGTGTTATACCAGTGTGCTGTAATGTGGAAGACGCCACAGACAACATGACAATGAATGAGTGCAGCTGTGTTCCAATAAAACTTTATTTACAAAAATGGGCAGTGGGCCAGGTTTCCCAACTCCTGGCATAGTGCCTTACCCATGCCCTCGGTGGTACCTAGAGTCTGAGACTAGAGTCCTTGAGACCAGAGCCTCCTTGACTCAGTTCCTCCACAGAATGTCTCTCCAGTCTGTGGGGCTGTGGTGGGTGTGGGTGGAGGGTATGTTTGGATGCGTGGTTGCTGGTGCACACAAATTGAGGGAGTGGGACTGGGAGTTCCTGTAAACACCAAGCCTGTGTGTAGGTGAATTCTTCAGCTCTTCTTCCAGAGGTGGATGGTGCCGCCAGGTCCTAAGGATTTCACACACCAACTGGCTTCTGGTTGATGTCGCCTAAAGCAAACAGCTTTCTCCTGTTACTAAGTCAAGGGCCACTCATACATCTACTTTCCATCTCCCCAAATTGTATTATCAATGTATTGTTTGGATTTTCTTTGTTCTTAGGAGTTTGTAACATTTTTTCCCCTTTCTGATCATTTTGGTAGGATTTCAGGAGGATGCCAAAATACCATGTGTGTTTAATCTGCTCATTAAACCAAAATCCTCCTGGGAAGTTTTGACATATTTACAGAGATCATGGGGAGAATGAGGTCAGGGGAAGGGAAAGCTTAAAAAGAAAAGAAAACAAAATGGGAAAGGAGAGAGGATGGAGGCCAGGAAGTAAAACAAATTTAAGTTTTGGTTTTTTCCCTCTAATCACAGAGCAAGGAAATGTTAAAACCTCTTTTACTTTAGCCTTCATTATCTCAACATAAACAAACAAACAAAAAAGTAAGAAATGAAATAATAAATAGAATTGAGAGGCACATTTTGCCTTAAGAGACTGGAGCTGAAATATAGAGAGGTTTCTCTAATTCACTTTCTCCATGTCTGTACTCAGAGAAAGCCAAAAAACCCATAATGAACATGAAATACGACCTTCAGAGACTATTACTTCTGATGACAGCATTATTTCTGACGATATAGCAGCCTCTTTTTCCTTTCCCGTGACATGTTAATGCGGGAATCGCACTGACATCAGATGTAGAGTAGTCCTTGCTTCCAGATGACCTAAGTCACGACAGTCGTCTGCCAAGGTGGCAGCATCATCCCAGCCATTCGGAAGGAGCACATGGTTCATCTGAAAGCTTCCTGAACTGGATTCAATGTCCTCATGACTAATTTTACAGTTAGGGGCCATGGGGCTCTCCCAGAATTCAGTCACGAATTTTTAAAACGCTGCTCTTTAGACAAGGAAGAGAAAATAATAATGCTCCCAAAACAAAAGCATAGCAGCGCATCAGCCCACCTCTGTCTTCTACCCATTGCACACATGCACACACATGTACAGACATGTACACATATGCGCGCACACCCCAAACTGGCTGTTTTTCCCTGGTACCAAATTCCATTGATTTATAGTTGAACTAATGTCCAGTTCTAGTGTATGTGGAAAGTGGCTGTGGAGGCACGTTGGAGTAGCTGCTCAGAAGCTGTTGAACTTCACAGTGTGAGGTGACCAGAGGTGAGGGGAGGAGCCCAGCAAGACTGGGAAGGTCTGCAGGCTGTTTTCGCTCCTGTGGTGTGTGGTCAGGGTGCGTTGCTTGTGAGTGAAAGCGTTCCGCATGACGTTGGGGTTTACTGGCTGTTATCAGAAGGGCAAGCGTGAAGGAAGGGACAAGCACATTTAATCTTCAGAACCCACTCACTGTTTATGATCGAGGTCACTAAAACCAGAGACGTTTACTGACTTGCTCAGGGTCACCTGAGCATATGCTCAGGTCATATCCAGAGGTCAGGATATGAGCCCAGGCGGTAGGCAAGCTTTGGGTGCAGGCTTCATGAGTTTAGAGGCAGTGGACCCAAAGCCTCAGCTCCTCGAGCGCTGAAAATGAAAGAGGCAGGAAGAGAGAATGGTGCCTCCTGATACTTGAAGACCTAAGTCCACTCCAGCCTGTCCGAGGGTCCTGGGCTCAGTGGCTGAACCGCTGCAGGCCTCTGGGGGGCCGCCTTCCATCCTGGATCTGCTGTCTCGTCTGGAGCCCAAGAAGGTTGAGCCGGTAGTCTCTGAGATCCCTTCCAGCTCTAAAATCCTGCAATTCAAGCTCATCATCTGTGGACTTCATTGTGATCTGTTGTTTTCCTAAATTATTTTCTATGAAAAAGAACACAGACTTGTTTTAGAGAAAGATTACACGGTCAGAGGTTTCATTAATACATTTACTATTATGTGCAATTTTTGAACTGTTCATCAAACTGTTGGTCTTTCTTCCTTCAGCCCTGCATTCAATCCATCACCAAGTGCTGGGAATTCCACCACGCCTCCCCCCTAAATGTCCAGAGTCCGTTCTCACTACTTCCACTGTTGCACCAACCACCTTCAGGTATGTGCTGTCTCCTTCAAACCACATGGCCAGGGCAGCCGAGTGATGGCTCAGAACGTCAGCCAATGTGTTACTGGCATGCTTAACACCCACGGTAACGTCACAGCGTGCTGCGACAGCGTGCTGCGACAGCGCGCCCCAGCCTGACTTGGGACTCTTCCCCCCTTGTCCGTGGAATATGCATCAGGCATGTTCTGATTCTCAAACACAGTCCATTTTTTCCTACCCCCTAAACTTCCCCCAGTGGCCTCTTTATTGAAGTAAAATTCTCGTAACATAGATTTAACCATCTTAATTAAACTGTATTGTTCAGTGACATCATGTAAGTTCATCACCAAGGTCTAGTTCCAGAACCTTCACATTATCCTAAAGGGAAACCCCAGGTTCTTTTAGCAGCTGATCCTCAATCCCTCTACTCCTGCCAACCACTAATCTGTGTTCCGTCTCTGTGGATTTACCTATTGTGGGTATTTTGTATAAATAGAATCATATAGTACGTAACCTTTAGTGTCGGGTTAGTTCACTTAGCATAATGTTTCTGAGGCTCATTCATGTAGCATGCGTCGGAAGTTCATTTCTCTTCAAGGCTGAGTAGTATTCCATTGTACAATAGGCTCCATTTTGTTCATGTATCATGAGGTGGTAGACACT
This sequence comes from Rhinolophus ferrumequinum, assembly GCF_004115265.2. Classification (NCBI taxonomy): domain Eukaryota; kingdom Metazoa; phylum Chordata; class Mammalia; order Chiroptera; family Rhinolophidae; genus Rhinolophus; species Rhinolophus ferrumequinum. The sequence goes on from NC_046302.1 coordinate 58,717,017, forward strand.
TGGGCTGTTTTCATCTTTCAGCTGTTGTAAATAGTGCTGCTGTGAACCCTTGTGTACAAGTTGTTGTTTGAGCACCTGTTTTCAGTTCTTTTGGGTATATACTTAGGAGTGGAATTGCTGGGCCTTACGACTTTTTGAGGAACCACAAAGCTGTTTTCCACCGCAGCTGCACCATTTTACGAGAAAGGTACAAGGGTGCCAATTTCTACACATGCTTGCCAATAGTTATTTCCTATTTTGATTATAGACATCTGAGGGGTTATGAAGTGATGTCTCATTGTAGTTTTGACTAGTGATGTTAAACATTTCTTCTTGTGCTTATTGGCCTTTTGTGTGTCTTCTTTGGAGAAATGTCTATTTGAGTCCTTTACCATTTTTTTCAGTTGGATCATTTGTCTTTTTTTGTTGTTGAGTTGTACGAGTTCTTTATATACACTAGATAATAAATTCATATCAGACATATGATTTGGAAATATTTTCTCCCATTTAGTAGGCTCCTTTCATTTTTTTGGTAGTCCTTTTGTGCACAAAAGCTTTAATTTTGATCAGGTCTAATTAATCTATTGTTTCTTTGGTTGCTCGTGTTTCTTTGGTTTCATATCTAAGAATCCACTGGGATTTTTTTGGAATTGCATTGAATCTGTGTATCACTCTGGTGATGTTGACTGTAGCAGTGTCTTAAGTCTTCTAGTTCTCCTTATTTGCACAACATTGGCTCCTCCTTTTCACCCATATCTAATGGTCTCTTTCTATTTTAAGTCTTTGCACACACTTGCCGCCATGCTACACTGTTCTCATTCACTTGCTTGGTTAGTCGCTTCCTCTCAGTCTCCATCCCCTAGAACATAAGCCACCTGGTTGCAGGATCATGCCTGCTTGTTTACTGCTTTATCTCAGTTTCTGGAATCATTTGGCACCCAGTACTTTAAAAATGTAATGATGAATGAAACAACACTTGCAAACTGGCGAGAGGAATGAAGCAAGTTTGCAGGGAGTGGAGCTGGAATAGCACTTTTTCTGATGGGAAATGGTTCTCATGGGATTTCGTGTTCCCGACGTGCCACACTCTGCAGACAAGTCGGGCTCATCAAATGTGTATGCACCTTCAAGCATTAGGTGTGAAAAAGGGGTACAGGACTGGTTTTCACAGTAGTTAGAAATTCACGAGAGGTACCTAGTTTGCACGTTTACATTTATTTCCATTTTGTTCTAAACTGTGTATTATTCATCAACCTAGTGATACTACTAAAAGCCAGATGAAGTGAAAAGTGTGTTTTCCTCCTTAACCTAGTGCAGTCCCCATGGGAAGATGAGCTGTTCGAATCCAGCGGTTATAACCGAAGCCTCCTTGTCCTCCAGGTCGTTTGAATGTCACACACACACGTGCCAGTAGCATTTCTCCTTTCCCTGGGTGACTCTCAACCCCTGGTCACCTAGGAGGCACAGTCATGTAAGGGGTGGGCCACAGTAGAGCAGGCCACCAAAGGGGCTGGCAGGGGCCTGAGTGTGCACGCTGTGGCCGAGATGGACGTTTTAGGTGGGGACCCGGATCTGCTAACACAAAGCAGAGTATCCCAGGAGCACACGAGTTAGCAGCAGCGCAGAGGCCAGACGCTGGGAGACAGAGGCTGGTGGAGAAGTGGGTATTTATTCCGAATCCCAGAAATGAGGCTGCATCCAGACCCAGGAATCTTACAGAAGGGGAAGAAATAGGCAGGTGGTGCCCGTTGGGCAGAGTGACTGGGGAACAGCGGATTTGTGACCCTGTGTGTTGTTGTTGAATCTTGCCTAGGAGCTGAGGAGCCAGGAAAAGGCTGCAGCACGTGGGTTCAGCCAGATCTGATTCCATAGTGGCTGCAGAGAGCCAGGCCTTCCCAGGGTGCTGCGAGTGGATCCGAAAGGGCGGCACCATCCTGATGAATCTGCAAGAGAGAGATGTGCTTTTGCACCTTGGGAGTCTAGCCAACCTGGTTGTGTGCCCGGGGAGCCAGCATCATCGGTGTGCCCTGGCTTGACTGGGGTGCATTGTGCCAAAGCCATAGTCAGGGCTTGGGGAGCACGCCCCCCGCCCTGCTCCAGCTGCTGCCTCCCAGGGGCATGCTGCCGGCCCGGTACCCAGCACCCCTCCTCCCTCCCTCCTTCCCTCCCTCCCTCGCTGGCTCCATCCTTTCTTCCAGCACCCTCTCTGTCCTACCAACTGCTCAGGCATCTTCTCCAGAGCTAGTTTCAGCCAGGGCTGGGCAGCATAACTGGAGCAAACAGGTTTCTGTACTCTCCTGTTCAGTGATTGGCCAATATAAGAAGGAAGAATGAAACGGAGAGCGTATTTCCACACAGAGAGGAGACTCCCCTTATTTGCAGTCCGCCCACCGGTCTCTACGTGTGTAGAGCGTGTTGTAATGCGCTTCACTTCTTCACCACATCCGTCGCTCCCCTATTTATATGCGTACCTTGGTTTAGTTTGAAAAATAAATATTTTAACCAAACAGTCTTTTTAAAGAGGATGTTATAAAGTGATTTGGGCTGAATTGAAAATTTACGGCTTTCTCTTTTAAAAGGGTCATCTGTTGGCCCCAAGGAGGGTGGGGGATTTGCTCCTGGGCTTGTGAACTTCCCCCCTTCCTGCTCTGTGCATCGCGCCTCCTTTCGGTTATTGGCACTTGGAGACGCCAGTTAGTATTAGTGTGTGGAGAGAAACCTTAGGGGAATCTTTATACAGGCACGAAGTGCCATTTAAGGAGAATGAATGACTCATTGATTACCACGCACAAATTGTTCTTTTCTGGATGTATAACCGAAACATTGTCTTCAAACTCCAAGAGGAAATCGCTTGTGCTACAGAGATGAAAATGAAAAACAGCCTTCTAACCAGGACATCATGAGAGCTCATGATGAATCTGAATCTATACACAATAGAACCCTTTCACACTTCAGGGCAATTGAAATGTCAAATCATTCTTAAAGCATAATGTGTAGCTTGTTAAGCCCTGCAAGTGTCTTAATGCCCTTTGTGCGTTTGTGAAGAAGTTAGAAATGGAGCAGGGTGGGAGTGAGAAGGGCACGTTTGTCCAGAGGCCCCTCCTGCCTCCCATTTTGCCCTGTGGCACCAAGAACACTTGGGGACAGACACGCGTCTTCCCAGAGTAGCAAGAATAAAGGAAGTGGGGCCCCATGTCCTCAAGGGGTTGGGAACACTCGACCAAGTTGATAATCACAGACAAGGAAGTGGTTTAAATGAGTTACGAATTGATCACTTAACAACGTCCCTAATGATTAATATATAAAATACTCTCATAGGTCAACAAGAAAAAGGTAACCCAACAACTCCACCCCAGTAGAAAAATGGTCAAAAATCCAAACAAATATTCACGGAAGGAAAAACTGAAGGGTCAAAGAATGAATAGAAAACACGCAACCTCACAAGTTGTTAAAGAAATGCAAAACAAAAATATGGTAACATACCTCTCTGGGCTTTGCAAGTTGGCGAGGAGTTTTGCCCTAGATAGAAAAACTGAGTGTTAGTGATTGGAGAGTGGGCACCTGTGTGCTGCTGGAGGGAGCAGGGATGGCGTCGCCGTCTACAGGGACGTGGTTTCGTTGGTTACCGGGAGGGCTTGTGGGCCTGGATGAGTACATGAGCCTGACTCCATCTCCATGCTTGTGCGGACAAGATTAAAACCCAGAAACAGCCTAGATGTCACATAACAGGGACACTCTATTGTCGGGGTGTGTCGTACTAATCCGTGTTCCAAATGATGAGGATGGGAAATGCTGCTAGGGTTTTGCTCCTGAGAACAGAACTGCTGTTCGAGACTCATACAGCATTCCTTACACACTCGCTGCTGCACCTTTCAACTTTTCTCTATTGTATTAGTGTCCCGGGCTGTCACGAAAAAGTACCACAAACTGGCCGGTGTGAAACAACAGAGATTCACTCCCTCACAGTCTGGAGGCTAGAAGTCTGAAGTCAAGGCATCTGCAGGGGCGGAGCCCTCGGATAGGTCCTTCCTGTCCCCCAGCCTCTGGGGTTCCTGATGATTCCTGCCTCCTCCGTATAGCACTTTGGAGATGACACAGTTCTAGAAATGGAGAACAGACTAGTGGTTGTCAGGGCTTGGAGATGGGCATGGGCTATAAAGGGACCTCTGTGGCATTGGAACCACTCAGTGCCTTGACTGCGCTCGGGTACACAAACTATGATGTGATGAAATTGTATAGATCAGTCGTTGTGATATTATACTATCATTTTGCAAAATGTTAGCATTTAGGATTAACGAGAATTTATTTACCACATGTTCGTTTATGTCTTTTGGAAGAATTGTTTGCCATTAACGCTAAGTAAGCAAATAAATATATAACCAAATCTTGTCACCCCTCCCACCTGGGAAAGCTGCACAACTGGTTCGTTAACAAGCAGCTAGAATAAAACCTCAACACTTGGCATGTGGACTGCCTGCTCTTAGGACTTGTAATTAGGGCCTCGTATTCACTCCCACTGCTGGCGTGTCTGCACACAGCATTTTAGTATGTGTGGTGTTTCTAGATTAACAGTGACAGGCCTGGCACTGACCCTCCGGTTCAGCTGTTTAGGAGGACAATTGCCCATCTAGATGAGGACCTCAGGGATCCCCAAAGTTCAATTAGATGTCATAGAGCCAAATATACCCACCAAATTTGGGGACAAGCCACCCAGCTGGTTTTCCCCCAATGCAGTCATAAATGGATATAAGCTATATTTTAGTTACAGTTTCCTTCTGGTGTGTATAGGCCATTGTGACATCATTCTTTCCTGTCTGTTTGCCAGGCATTTGTTACACAGCGTCAGGTAGGGGACGCTGTGATGAGAAAGCCTGACCTGAGGTCTGTGCTGGTCTCAGCAGGTGAGAGCCAGATTCCCTGGGAGCTTGCCTTGCCCACCACCGTCCTGTATGGTCCCTGTGTCTCTAGGGGCCAGTTTAGCGGTCTGCAGCCGCCCTCCCAGTGTCCAGGGTCCCCCAGAAGGTCAAGCCATGAGCAGGGCGTCCTTCAGGCTTACCTGATCCCAGCCCAGCAGTGACTCAGACATTTGGGCTTCCAGGATGGCCCAGAACCAGGATGTGTGCCCGGAAGACGGGGCTTCATCAAGCACAGTAGGTACACACTGTCTGCCTTCTATGTCCCGGGCTGTGTGACATTTCCCACAGATTGTCACAGTGGTCCTCTCAGCTGCATGAGCCTAGACATCAAACCTCAACTGACGGAATTTCACAATTGAGGAAATAACGTCTTACTGTGCCCACCCAACTTGCCCCCCACCACACAGAGCCCCTGCGCAGATCCTAAATGAGGGTGAATCACCGCTGGCAGCCCCCTCAAGCTGCTGCTTTCTGAGGCTCGTGCTACCCCTGGTGGCCCCCGAGCCACCCCGCTGCTCCTTGTGTCCCCAGCACCGAGACCACCTTCTCCACGGCAAGCTCTTCTGTTGCAGCAGTGGCACTTGTCTGTCCTGTGACTCCTCTTCAGGTGGTTGCTGTGTGAAGGGAGCTTCTGTCCCTGTCTCAGAGTAAAAAGCCTCAGCTTTCGGGTAGAGACTGCTAGGTGCTGAGAGGCCCCTCTTTTGTTACTGGGTTTTCTTTTGTCTCTGGGTTGGAGGTCCTGTTTCAGATACCCATGGTCAACAGAAAGAGAGTCATGCTCTACCTGCGTCCGCGCCCGGTTTGGGCCTAGCGTTACCCAGTTAAAACACTAAGAACTGACTACTCACCTTTTGGGGCCAGGGTTCCCCCTCAGTTTCCACCTTCCAGCACTTTTGACCTCTGTCATGGCCCCAGGCTGACACAGTTCTAACATGTTTGTGCCAAGGCCCAAGGCATATATGTAAGAAACTTCTGGCTAAGCAGTAACCCAGAAGCCAGCATCTCTTCCATCCTGACACGTCCTGCATTCCCTCTTGCCCTGTCTGCTTTGCCCCTTTGGATCTATGTGTCCTGGCTCCAATAGTTTTTCAGCCATGTAGCCTGACTGTCCACTGGTGTCCGAGTCTTTCTGGGTTCTGGGTGCTGGTCTGTGTTCTCCCTGACTCCTCACTGTAACTCACAGCCTCTGACTTCCGCATGGTCACCTGGCACCTGAGCCAGACCAGTGCAAGCAGGTTCCCGCCCCCTTTGAGCAGTCTCATCTCATCTCGAATCTGTTATTCGGTGCCACCCACCACTGATAAGTATTTCTAACTATCGTTGTGGCATTGATGCATCCACAACCTCGTGGCACCTCTTTTGGGGGTGCCTCCCACCCCCACTTCATCGTTCTCTAGGCCCCACTTCTTCCTCCAGCCACATTGCAGCTGCCCGGTGCCAGCAAGCTTCGATGGGCTCCGCAGAGCTGCAGCTGGACAGTACCGTGCCTCGGACAAACCACACACCCTCCACATCCACAGCCCAGCAGTGTGGGCCCAGAGGGTCAGACACAGGTTCTTGGTCAAGGCCACCTGGTGGATTTGAGCCCTGGTTCTCAGTGGTGAGTGGCTGGGAAACCTGCCCACTCCTTGTCCTGAGGGCTAACAGATGTTTATGGTACGAAGGGCCACGCAGAAGCCTCTCACACTGACTCTTTTCCTTTCCTTCCCCCAACCAAGTAAATCTGATGCGATACCACATTCCTGGGAGACGAGCCCCACTACCAAAGCTAGGAGGCAGGCACGTGGTCCCATCACATTCCTGCTCAAATCATCTGTTCCACTCAGGCAAAGCACAGGTGTATTGCGAATGGTGATGAACAAGTGTAAACTTCACCAAGTGGACACAGCCTCTCCTCAGCTGCCCCACTCATGCAGTGAGCCACAGACCTCCTAGCCATAGTGACAAGGAAGGACAGCGAGGCCTCCCTCTCACCAAGGCGGAGCTAGTTCCTGCCCCTACTGAATACACACGGCTGATTGTAAGATGTGTACTGAGCCCTCAACAAGGGACCGTTCCTCAGGGAAGCCTGCAGCCACGTGCTGGAAGCTCAGGTATACCAGATGCCTTCTTCTCGGGCAGGGCAGTAACTCGTCCTTCCTGGAATGGACCCGTATTCCAGAGAGTGCCACGCTAGGGCCCCTGCGGAGCCAGCTCTGTCCTCAGACATGTGCCACTCAGGACTGCAGGGCTGATAATGCTCTGTGAGCTTTCATTTCATCAGCCTGCAAGACAATTCTGGAATGCATTACATGAGGCTCTTCAGATAGTCCCCACAGGGGTCATGGTGGCCCAACTGGAGAAGACATCCTTGCATTGGCCTTTCTTCCGTTTCGGCTCCTAGAGGTCTCATTCCCAAATACACCACCTGCACACAAGCCTTTGTACTTCTAGTTGAACCAAGCTAAGACATCACTACTCCCAAAAGGATCATTATGTAGAAAACGGGAGTAATTGAAGGAATTCTCTTGGGCTTCATTGATGGAGGAAAACAAATCTCTCATCATCCGTTCCACGTCTGTCTTGGTGTTTTTGATATTCTCCTTTTGCTTCCAGAGAAATTGTTAATCACTGAATAGATGAGGTCCTTTGGATATCTGAAGAGCATAAGCTTCCGAAGAGGGGATGAGGATGAGAAGGAAGGCGGAGCGGGGAGGTGTCCAGAATGCCGGGAAGGGGAGGCAGGGTCTGTGTGGAACCCCGCACAGCAGCCCATGTGCACCACACAACTCTGGTGCTTCGAGAGGGGCCTGCAGGTGCAGCAATGGTTGACCTTTACTGAAGGCTGTTGTATTGTCCCACTTACAGTTCACAGCAAGCTCTGAGGAGGTGGGCAAGGCAGGGCATCCTTCAGCCCTTGGCTTTCCCAGTGCCAGAGCTGGCGGGGCCAGCTCCCGGGGCTGGGCTTTCAGATTAACCCTGGCCTGGGGGTGTTCATTGTCCTCAAATGCAGGCATTGCCTCATTGTAGACTGAAATTTTCATTGAAGATTTTTTTCACTGTTTTATTCATCTTCATTTCTGTTGCTGAATGTTTTAGCACAACACATCAACACAATGTGTTGGTCATGTGGTTGTCACAATAAGAGAGCCTTGTGATTTTCCACCTACAACTTTGTTGTTTGTTTCAGATCTCAGTTGAAGATAGAGCGAAAGCTTCAGTTTCCTTCCTCTTGTGGCTAAATGTCAGAAATACTGTGCTACTTTTGTGGAGTTTTTTTATGTCGCAATTTCCTGTGTCTTAAGGGTAAGCTTCAAAAATCATTGAATCGTGAAAATGTCCAAACTAGAAAGAACATTAGCCATCACTTACTTTAGATAATAAATTGAGCCGCAGAGAAGTTGAGTGACTTAACACACTACAAGTAAATAACAAATCACTATGAGAACTCGGGCCTCCTGTCTCCTATCCAGTTCTCTTTCTGTGGTGTCACTATACAGAGTCTTTCTTGGAAAGACCTGGAATGCAATAGAAAATTACATGGTCTTTCTGTACATCCTTCGAAATTAGAGCTCAGTTGGTATAGGCAGCATGTCTGAAACTACACGATTACCAAGATCTACCTCTGGGAGCAGTATTTATTATGAAGGTGTTGTTATAGATTGAATGTATGAGTCCCCCCACATTTGTTTGTTGAAACCTAACCCCCAATGTGATGGTTTTAGGAGGCAGGGCCTTTGGGAGGTGATTAGTTCATGGGAGCAGAGGCTTCCTGACTGGGATTAGCGCCCTTTTAGAAGAGACTCCAGAGAGCTCCGTCACCCCTTCTGCCATATGAGGACACAGCAGAAAACGGCCGTCTGCAACTCAGAGGAGCGTTCTCACCAGAACGTGACCATGCTGGCACCCTGCTCTTGGCCTTCCAGCCTCCAGAACTCTGAGGAATAAGTTTCTATTGTTTATAAGCCACCTGTCTGTGGTACTTTGTTAGTGCAGCCCAAACGGACTAAGACAGGTATCCAGAAAATTAAGAAATAAACATAACTTAAATCTACATGTGCGTGAGCTCCAAAGGCAAAGAGTGTTGAACAGATGTCGGTGTGTGTTCAGCCTCCTACACCATGGGTCATAATAGTCCATCCATTTTAAAATAGAGGTGTCTATCGAGGCTGCAGCCTATGGGAAATGGGTGTCCATGGATGTCATTGTGGTTATTTTGCTATTGTTGCTATTTTACTTTAATTGGGAGATTTAAATAATATTTCACAAAATGTTGTACACATACCACAGATGGTATAGGAAATGATTTTAGGTGACACCCAACATATTTGTGGTGTCTCCCAAAATAATTAAAATGTTTTTAAATAAAATATTTCATTTAAATAAAATGTTTCATTTAAATATCTGTGTACTTATTTCATATATATTAAAATATATTGCAAAACACATATTTGATAAATAACTGGGAACCAAAATATACAAAGTTAAAACTCAATAAGAAAATAGCCCAATTTTTAAAAAATGGACAAACATTTGAGTAGTCTCCTTACCAAAGAAGATATACGGATGGCAAATAGGCATATGAAAAGATGCTGAATCCTGTGTCATTAGGGAAATGCAAATTAAATCAACAATGAGGTACCACTACACACCTACTAAAATGGCTAAAATCTGAACACTGACAACACCCCGTGTTGGCGGGGACCTGGAGCCACAGGAACTCTCACTGCTGGTGGGGATGCAAAATGGTGCAGCCACCCTGGAAGAAAGTTTGGCAGTTTCTTACAAAAGTAAACACACTCTCACCATGTGATCCAGCATTTGTGCTCCTTAGTATTTACCCAAAGAAACTGAAAACTTAGGTCCACACAAAATCCTGCACATGATGTGTATAACAGCAATTGCCAACAACGCAAGCAACCAAGGTATCCTTCAGTGGGTGAATGGATAAATAAACTGTAGTACATCTAGACAATGGAATATTATTCCGTGCTAAGAAGAAATGAGCTACTGTGCCACAAAAAAGATATGGAGGAATCTTAAATGTATACTGCTAAATGAAAGAATTTAGCAATCTTTCAATCTGAAAAGCCTACATACTGTATGATGCCAACTACGTGACATTCTGGAAAAGGCAAAGCTGTGGAGACAGTAAAAATATCAGTGGTTGCCAGGGTTTCAAGAATGGGTGGTTGAGGGCGAAGGTGAATTGGTAAAGCACAGAGAAATTTGAAGTCAATGAAACTATTCTCTGTGCTACCATAATGGTCATAATGGTGGATACATGACATGCATTTGTCATATCCCATAGAGTGTACAACACCAAGAGTGAATTCTTAATATGTGGAATTTAGTTAATACTAATGTATCAATGTCAGTCCATTAAATGTAACAAATGCACTACAACTAATGCAGGATATTATTAATAGGAGAACGTGTATATGGGGGGAATGGTATGTGTGAACTCTATACCAGCTGCTTAGTTTTTCAGTTAATCTCAAAACCTCCATGGATTAATAAAGAGAGTTGTTGCTCAATAAATAGATGTTACCTATTATTATAAGCAGCCAGCATGTGCCAATCACTATTTCAGCACTGGAGGTCAGGCATGTATAATAAATAGCACCAGTCTGCGTTGCTCTTGAGAACATGCTGGTGGCATGATTTGCCACCAGGTGGCGCTCCAATATCTAGCTCCCTCCCTCTCCCTCTCCTCTGCCCTCAAACCTCGATTCCAGATCTGGTAATATGAAGTCAGACAATTAAGTTCGCGAACTCATCCTAGAAAAAGTGCTACACAACGCATTCCTGAATATCACTACGGTCATCTTCGAAGTACTCCCGAACTCCCCTTGGGAAGCTGTGCACCGACGCCAGCGCCTAGTCCACCCTTCAAAGCAATTTTGGAACTCTTTTTCTGGAATGGCCATCAGAGCTGTCGTCCTATTACCAAGGTGACCTGAATGTCATCCAAATGTCTTCCTTTTAATATTTCCTTTATTTGTGGGTAAAGAAAGAAGTCATTGGGGGCCAGATCAGGTGAGTAGGGAGGGTATTTCAATACAGTTATTTGTTTACTGGCTAAAAACTCCCTCACAGACAGTGCTGGGTGAGCTGGTGCGTTGTCGTGATGCAAGAGCCATGAATTGTTGGTGAAAAGTTCAGGTTGTCTAACTTTTTCACGCAGCCTTTTCAGCACTTCCAAACAGTAAAGTTGGTTAACTGTGTGTCTAGTTGGTACAAATTCATAATGATTAATCCCTACCATATCAAAAAAGGTTAGCAACATTGTTGCAACAAGTTCGCAAACTTAATTGTCAGAGGTCCTGTGCCAGGGAGCCAGCCCACTCCTTCAGATGAGTCCCCTCCCCCACCGCCCCGGCCTGAGCCACAGTAGCTCAGGTGCACTGCCTCTGGGATTAGCCCAGAGTAGCACTTCTAGGCCTTCTGGGATCTTGGCACCAGTAGAGAGAGGTGGTGATTGCACAGGGCACTAGTGCACGGTAGGGCTGCTCTGGATGGAAAGGGGGTTTGGGGAGGGGGAAATAGCCTGCCCTCTCTTTAAATGAGGTGCCTCTGTGCAACCCACCCCCTAGAGTGGGCAGCTGGGGTCAGTGAGCTGCAGAATGGAGCCAGGGTGGGTTTGCTAGTGCCCCATAGTGCATTTTCATGTTCCTTACTCCCAAGTTAACTCTCACGCCTTGTGACCCACACGCCCGCAGGGATGCCAGCCCCGGAAGTGCATGCTTCAGGGTCCTGGCTTTAACCATTATCCAACAGACTCTTCCTGAAAACAGCAAAAACAAAACAAAACTAGTGTTTGCGGTTTTAGTTTTTGCAAAACTAGCACAAGCAGTCCCAGAATATGGACACTGCACAGGGACCTCGGAGAGACGCCAGGCCAAGTTTCTCGCATTACAGTCTGAGATCTAGAAAGGCGAAATGACCTTCCTGGGCCCACACAGCCTGACACCTGCATTTTCCATGAAATGAAAAGCTTACTGTCTGCAGCTCTGAGCAGTCTATGGGACAGAAGGTTTTTGTCCTTTTTGTTGTAGGTTTTAAGTTTCACAGGGCAACTGTCACCCCCCAAAACACTGACTGTGGAGTGTGTTTGTAAGCCTAGGGAGTGTGTGTCGAGAAGCGGTAGTTCGTGGCCTACCTGGGCGGGTGCAAGGTGGTTACTTGAGGTTAACGGGTGGCAGAAAGGCCCAGTTTACATAAAACCTCTAATTTTTATGGAGGAATTACACAGATGTGTCTCTGATATGAGACACAGTTAAGAGCATTTCTGTGTTTTATCCACTCTGGAGGGAAGCGATCACCCTGGCGTCCCCAGCACAGAATGCCAACAGCTTCTTTCATTTTCTGGGAGAATGAACTGGAGGCCACTGGGCCTGGGCGCTGCTGCGGGGTAAGATCGCCGTGGACTTCCGGGCCCAGGGTGTGTTTCAGTTGGTTCAAGTGCAAGTGCAGATACACACTGTACTTTGGGAAGGAAAGTCTGTGTCACACACATTCATGCTGCACCCTGCCCTGTGATGTTTTCTGGAAATGGAAATTCAAAAGATTTATTGAGTGCAATTAAACATAAATCTAATTTCATTTCACTAAACAGGGTGCTGGCTGCAGAGATTGGACAAGAGTCTGTGCAGCTGTGTCAGGAGGGATATCTTCAGTTGTCCCTTCCAAGGTTTATCGCCTTTTCCCAGGTTCGGCTGCTGGTGAGTCTGCGGCCACAGGACACATATGCTGGGCAGTTCCTTTCATGACCTAACACAGCTTCCCACCAGTGTGAAGCCCTAGTGACAAAGTGAAAAAGAGCATCGCTGACTCGCTGCTCCGTGGTGGCTGTCTGATGTGAGGCATGAGCTTGTTCTGTCTGCTGCAGTCGAGTGCAGGCAGTGGAGCCGTTGCACACGTGGTTAGGCACTTCTGCCTCAATCCTTGATGCGGGGATTAAAGAAACAAGATGCAGTCAGAGGCGCCTAAGGCTGGAAGGTGCTGGGACACAGACAACAGACATGGAGCTGCTTTGGGGAAAGATCACAAGGAAGGAGCCCTGGCTGTGGAGCTGAAGGTTTCTGGAGAACAGTTCTATTTTGTTTCCATGAACCCTGAACAAGAAAGTTACTTTCCCATTGGAATGTACTCAATGCCGCTGAACTCCACACTTAAAATGGTCAATTTTATGCTATGTATGTTCTATCAGAATAAAAGCAACAAGCACCAGAGTTGTTCTCTATTGAATGGGCTGTGGCATCTCCTTTGAAGAAGCTTAGCCTCCTCGCTCATTCATCACAGCAGGTGGTGTGTTCGATGCCAGCTTGAAGAGAAAATGACGGGTGCCTAGTGTCACCTGGGCAGCAACAGGGACACTCTGAGAGGACACGCACGGAAACCCAGGCTTTGCTCCCTTGTACACGTTTCTCACAGTGTGCTGAGCTTAGGATCCCTGTGGAATATTCCTGTGCCAAGACTTGACACAAATGTTCTTAGCAATTTCATCTGTCATCAGGCCGGGACAAGAGCGAGGCAAGAGGGATATCTGCACCATCCTGAGAGTGAGTGTCTCTTTACGTTATGTGCACAAGGTGCCTTGTTTCTCTCACCCTAGTCGGGGTCCTGTTATCATAGTCAAAATCTGAAAACAACCCAAATGGCCATCTGCAGGGCGGACAGAACTGTGGTACATCCATACCATGAAAGACTGGTCTGCTGGATTTGACAACACATATACTAAAACTGGAGTGATACAGAGAAGGTTAGCATGGCCCCTGGACGAGGATGACACACATTTGTGAAGTGTTCCATGTTTGTGTAAAATAAATGAATCCTGGGAAGTAATGTACCGCATGGTGACTATAATTAACAATACTGTATTATATACTTGAAAATTGCCAGGAATGTAGATTTTAGAAGTTCTCACCACAAGGGAAAAAATTATAATGATATGAGGCAATGGATGTTAACTAGACTTATTGTGGTGATCACTTCACAATATATACAAATATTGAATCATTATGTTGTACACCTGAAACTTAACATATAATTGATATCAATTGTATCTCAAAAAAAGAAATACTATTCAGCAATAAAAAGGACTGAACTATTGATTAATGCAACAACATGGATATATCTCAAATTATTCTGAGTGAAAGAAGTTAGACAAAATAAGTACATATCGTATGATTCCATTTACATGAAACCCTAGAAAATGCAATGTAATCATTAGTGACAAAAAGATCAGTGGTTGCCTGGGAATTGGGGAACAGAGAGTAGAGGCAGGAAGGAGTACAAAGGGGAACAAGGAAGTGTTCGGGCTGATAGGCTATATTCATACCTTGATTGTACTGATGGTTTCACATCCATGTACATGTGTCAAAAATGATCAGACTTCACCTTTTAAGATATCTGTACCATTTATTGTATGTCAGTTGTGTCTCAATAAAATTAAAAATGAGGTACAATAAAAATTTAAGACATGAATTCTTATTGGATCTTGATTGAGAAAATAAGAAATTTTAGGGACAATTGGGAGTATTTGAATATGGACAAAGTATTAAGTATATTAGATTATTGGTACTTTTCTTAGGTATAACAATAGTATTGTGGATATGTAAGAAAATGCTAGTATTCTTACAAGATTCATGCTGAAGCATTTACGGGTAAAATATTATAATGTCTTCAGCTTATTTCAAATAGTTTGGAAAAAATAGAAAAATAAAGCAAATGTGGCTAAATATTGAGATGGGTGAATCTAGCTGTTCAGTATACAGGAGTTCATTATACTATTCTTTCAACTTTTTTGTGAGTTTGATAATTTTATCATTGCAGAGTTGGAAAATTTTACCAAGATTTTAAAAGAACCAAATTACAAAAGATAAACAAAAAAATAACTGAATTATCAAAATCAATGGATAGGTTTAACTGAAGACACAGCAGAAGGTAAAATTGAATTGCAAAATAAATCTAAAAAAGTTATCCAGAACGCATTACAGAGAGAAAAAGACAAAAATATAAAAGTGAAGAAACGTGGAGAATAAAATGAGAGAGCCTATCAAAAATCTGGTTGGAAGTCCAGGAGAAAGAGAAAAAAATGGGGTTAAGGCTATATTTGCAGAAATAATTCCTAATGTATCCCTGAGAGTATAAATGAAAAGAACCCACCCATAGGCACACCATGATAAGTCTGCAAGACACCAATGGCTGAGAAGTCTCAGAAGCTTCTGGTGAAAAAGATGATCTCCAAAACAACAAACACTCGAACTGATTCTTTATCAACTACAACAGAAACCAAGCTAAAAATAGAATTATTTTCAGCGGACTGAAAGAAAATAATTGTCAACCTAGAATTATTTAATTACAAGAAAATATCTTTAAGAATAAGAGCAAAATAAAGACATTTTCAGGTAAACAAAACCCGAGAATGATTGCCATTAGTCACGCTCTCTAAATGAAATTGTAAAGTATGTTTATGAGACAGAAAGTAAGATAGAAGGTCTGAGATATAAGGAACATAGAGAGAAAAAAATGGAACATAACATAAGTAGGTATATCTACACAAATTAAGACTGGATAAAATATCTATTGCAGTTTAAATGTAGAATTAAAAGACAGAACAATAGTATATGAATTAGGAGAAGGGTAAAGATATTAACATTCTACTTTCATAAGTATTATCTTGAAGTTTCTGGCGTACCCTTAATAGAATATATAATTTTCAAACTAGTAAAGGGGAAAAGTAGGATGAGAAAAAAAGTCAATCCAAAGGAAGGCCCAAAAGTGGAGAAAAGTAAACTTAGATGACTTGGGACAAACCATAAGCAGAAAATTAGAACAGATACAGATATTTTTCATACTGTTTTTTAAAAAAATCAACACTAGAAGACAAGTACAATACTGCATAGTATGTTCATTAAAACAAAAACAAAAAAACCCTCACAATATACATGTGTCAATGTTTCTCACAAGCACAGTGATGAGATAGATACAAGACACAGAAGAATTTGCAAGAACTTTAATAAAAAGTTCACAAGTTGGACCAATTGACCAATATTTTCTGAAAGAGATCTAAACAGACTGTACAACCATGCAGGCAAGCAGATGATTACGTAGTGTCAGGAAATAGGAACTTCTAGGAGGATGTCCTGGGGGGGGGGCGCGGGTGCATATGGGCTTCGGGGGGGGGGGCGCTGTCCTCTGCTTGTGCCTTGTGTGGTCATTCTGGGGAGCATGTTTTATACCACCCCTTTTTATGTCTGATGTAGTTATTGATTTAAAAACAAAGAGAAGAGCAGCCCTCCATGGAACTCTCTGAGACATCTAGGAGGGTAAGTGTGGGAAACCAACTTACATACAACCTACCAAGACTGAATGAATCATGAAGAAATAGAAAATTTGAACAGACCAATAATGAGTAAGGAGATTAAAACAATAATTGAAAACTTCCCACCACAGAAAAGCCCAGGACCAGATCATTTCACCAGTGAATTCTACCAAACATTTAAAAGAAGAATTAACAGCAATCCTTCTCAAACTCTTCCAAAGAAAGTGGAAGAAAAGGGAACACTCCCCAACTCATTTTATGAGGCCAAGTTCCCTATACCAAAGCCAGATAAGGACACTAAAAGAAAACTATAGATCAATATCCCTGATGAACATATATTAAATTAAAAAAAAAAACCATCATGATCAAATGGAATTTACCCCGGAAAGCAACGTGAATCAATAAATGTGATATGCCACATTAATAGAATGATAGAAATCGGATATTCATCTTAATAGATTTTAAAAAAAGCATTTGACCAAAATCATCATCCTTTCAAGATAAAAACTCAGTCGGGTACAGAAAAAAAATGTACCTCAACATCCTAAAGGCCACATAGGACAAACTCATAGCTAACATTATACTCCGGTGAAATATTCAAAGCTCTCCCTCTAAGACCAGGAACAAGACAAGGGTGCCCACCCTCACCACTCCTACTGAACACTCAACTGGAAGTTTTAGCTAGATCAATTAGGCAAGAAAAAGAAAAAAAGAAAGGCATCCATATCATAAGGGAAGTAGTCTGTTTGCAGATGGTATTATGTACAGTAAAAAAAGAAACTACATAGCGATGTAGTGAAAGGCATACAGCTATCTTTTCCGGGTGAGAATCTTGTAACTGATGGTCTACTTCATTACTTGGCTAAGAAACCTGTACTTCAATTTTCCATTCACCTTTTAGATCTACATAGGTCTTCATTTAGTTTGGGCACTTACCCCCTTTGATTTCCTCCTTTTTGACTTCATTGTGATTCCCTCATCTATTTATTTTACTCTGATGTCAATTGCTTCAAATTCTTTTCAGAACAAAATAGGATGTACCTGCACATACACATCATGATCTGAGTGGCTCGTAAATGGCCAAGTATTCTTAGGATCTGCTTGCAGTCTATTTTCTTAGGGCTGTCCTACTCCAGCCCTGAATATGTGTATTTCGTCTGAACTTAATGTGTGGATTTCTGCTTTGATGCAGCTAGGTGCATAGGCTTAACAGGTAGGCTTGGATTTGCCTACAGCCTAACTAGTCTGAACCAAAGTACTTAACTCGTTGAATGTCAGTATCCTCACCTGTAAAATGGTACCTTATGGAATTGTTGTAAAGATTGGTAGTATTTTATGGAAAGCACTAAAACATAAGAAGCAGTTAAAAACAGCAGGTGTTAGTAATTATTAAATCCCACTGGCTGGCTGATGTTAGTTAGAAAAGCTGTCTGAGCTTGCTTCTTTCAAAATGATACCTGGCTAGTTTTTTTCAGGAATTGGATGAATATACGTAAACACAAGTGAACTAAAGCACCTGACAGATGACATATTTCCTTACTTTCTATCCTTCACCTGTTGCCTCCATCTTGAAAGCCCTTTATTATCATTTGTTAGAATGCAACCACTTACTATTTTTCTAACTGTAGTTAATCTTGTCCTTCTCAAGGTTTTCTGGATTTTTAAAACCTCCATTATAATATTTTGAGTTTTTTCTTCCCTGCCCCCTGGTTACAAGATTTTTGGGGACAACAGATTGTTTTATCTTTGTATTCCCTTGGGTTGGTGCAAAAGAAATCGCGGTTTTTGCCTTTATTTTTTTAATCTTTTAAACCGCAATTACTTTGGCACCAACCTAATACATTGCATTCAGTTGGTAATCATTAATCATTATTGCTTTGAATTAATTTTTCTGAGGATACTAAACTTAAGAATACTTTCTTTAGGCTTAAGTGATTCTTCCTTTGATAACTTAGCCTTTTAACCTCACCTAACACTTTGCTATCCTGTTATTGTAAATTTATCCTAGTATGGGCAACAAAACAAAAAAAAATCGACAAATTTGAAGTTGTCAATTTTAATGTGTTACATCAGATGACAGAAACATTAGAGACTTCTGACTATGTGCTCCTCAGTCCAGGATTGATGTTTTGATTATTAATTTAGGTGCCCACCTCCCGCTTTGCCACTATGAAAACAGTGCACAGGGATGCTCTCAAAGGTCATCCTGAAATGATACAGTAAGATGACGTGTACAAAAATTATTCCTGGAATTAAACGAATATGTTAACACATATTAAGCACCTGGCACACAAAGAACCCTTAGCTGAGTTTTTCCCATGTCTACCCGGTTATCCCACATGTTGAAAGGGCCTCTTTTCTACTTATTTCCCCGACGGCTGTCCCAGCGGTTGACTTGGTCTGGCCACATGTTTGGGAGGCAAGGACCTTCGGGCAACGACCGCCCGCCGGCCCTCCGTCTCCACGCAGGTCCGCCAGGTGGGGAAGGCCCGCGCCAGGCAGGCCGGCCGGCCGCCCGGGGGCCGGGATCGCAGGTGACGCCGGCCTGCTCGCCCTCGGTCCACACCAGGCCCGACCGGCGGAGCGCGCATGCGCACGGCGCCGCTCCCCGCCCCCACCGCGCGCCCGCGCCCAACGGCCCTAAAGCGGCCCACCGGGCCATGGAACCCGCCGAAGTTGGCGTGGTCCTAGCGCTCCTGTTCGGTCGTTCGGGCGCCTTGTCCCCGTGAGGCCCTCGGGCGCTCGGCCGGGGTTCGGCGGCCGCCCGGCTGCCCGGGCCACTCCGCCCGCCTCCGCCGCTCGGTCGGGCGCGCGCCGCGCCCCCGCGGCCGGTCCCCGCGCGTGCGCGCTCCGCCGAGTGTATGTGTGTTGAGTGTGTATGCGGCCGAGGGGTGGTCCGCCGCCGCCGCCGACGATGCCGCGGGGCCGCCCCCCGAAGCCCAAGGAGAGCAAGGCGCGCGGCGACACCGGTAAGCGGCTCCGGCCCGGCCGGCCGCGCTGTGCCGCTCCGCGCGAATATAGTCCCCGGATGCGGCGCGGGGGGCGCCGGGAGCGGGCCGGGGCCGGGCGGGGGCGGCGGAGCGGGCCGGGGCCGGGTCAGGCCGGGTCGGGCAGGGGCGCCGCGCCCGCTGCCGCCGCCACGGCCGCCGCCGGCCGACTGTCGGGCCGCAGGGCGCGGGCGGAATGATACCGGCGCGGCGCGGCGCCCCCTCCGCCGGCTGGGCCTACTTTCCTGGGCCGGGCGGCGGCGGGCCGGGGGCGAGGTGCGCGCCGCCGCCCTCCTCCTCCTCCTCCTCCTCCCCCCTCCTCCCTCTTCTCCCTCCTCCCCGCCCGCCTCCTCCCGCCTCCTCCCGCCCGCCCGCGAGGATGGCGCCCCGTCGGCCCGCCGCGCTGCGGGCTGTGGAGGCCCCGGTGAGAGGCAGGTGTCCGCCGGGCCGAGCCGGCTGGCGAGCCGCGTGTGGAGGTCGCCGTCCGCGCTGCGCCGCCCGGGTCCGCGGCCTCGGAGTGCGAGGCTGGGTGCGGCTCGGGGCCCCGCGGGCGGCCGCTGACAGCGCAACCCGCGCCGCCGACCCGCGGGCTGCCTCGGCCGCTCAGGTGCCACCGGACGGACGCTGGTCCCGGCGGAGGCCCCTCGCGTTCGGCCTTGAAGGGACTCTTTAGACAGGACACGTGTGCGGGGTCTGGCGTTGGCTGCCCGTGCGGGGCGCCACTGACTCGTGTGTACAGCTAGCTGCTGGCCACCTTGGTGAGTCAGAGTCACCCTTTCCTGGAGGGTGAGTAAAGGGACTCATTAAGGCGCTTGTGACCAAAGAACAAAGATGCAGGCTGCAGCCGGCGAACGCACTGATTTTCAAAGCAAGAAGGTCAGTTCCGGACCTTTTAAACTTCGCCCTCTAACGCATTTAGGAAGAAAGAGGTAAAGACAGGGATTACTGTGACTCGCTCACAGGACACACCACACCAGATTCCTCATTGTTCTTATGAGAATGGATGAAATTAGCAGACACGCACACGTGACTACAACAGTGCGGATGAACTTCAGCAAGAACTCAGACACTGTCTGTCGTGTGGCCTCCGCGGAGCCTGGAGAGACGCTGGGCGAGTGCAGGTGCGCGGGTTTGCACCGAACGTGGATCAGTGGCCCATGTGTCCGCACGGCGGGCTCGGAGGCCTCTCTCACTGCTGGGGCCTCAGCCCGGTTTGCTCAGTGTTTATATCTTCGTTAATATGCGTCTGTCAGAAAAACGTGAGGTGCAGTGTCTCTCAGTTACTTGGAAGAAGGCTCAGGCTAGAGAAAGAACAAAATACGCGTTCACATAAGGCTGGGAACCTGTTCTTCCCCCAGTCTTCCCCATCTTACCAAATGGCATCACTGTTCACCTGGTTTTTTAAGTCCCAAACTTAAAGATTAATTCTCTTATTCCCCAAGCATTTCATAATCAAGTCTTGGACCTTCTACCTCAAAGGGGTATTTCCATCGGGCCCTACTCTATCCATGTCCAATGTCACCAGCACCTGGCCGAGCCATCCTGTCATCTCTCAGGTGGACTTCTGTCCCCGCCTTCTGACTAGTCGCTGTTGGTCTTGTCCTGCCAATCCGTCACCCATCAGCCTGAAGGAGCTCTTTAAAATGTCATTCAGATGGCCCAGCCCTGATGAAAAGTCTTGGGTGGACTCCCCATTGCTTTAATGCGAAATCCGCAGGCCTCTGGGTCCTAACTGGCCTGGCCTCTGTCTCTCTCAGCTCTCTCCTCGCTCTGCCATGGACTCTGCTATGCTCCTCCATGCTCTCCAGGCCTTCGCTGTCCTCTGCTGAGGCTGCCCCTGCTGCCCATTCTGCATGTCTCAGTGCTGCAGCTTCCTAGAGAGACCTTCCCAAACCTGTTTCAAAGGAACTTTCCCCACTTGACACCAGGCGTTCTCTACCCTCCATGGGTCTCAGAGTGGCTGGTGGACCCCTGGGAATTCCCAGACACTTTCGGGGTCTGTCAGGTAAATATCTTCATGGTGATACTAACACTGTTTGGCTTTTTCACTTGGTCAACATTTGCGCTCATCATACCAAAGCAGTTAGGGTGAAACTGCCGAGGCCTTAGCACAGATCCGGGTATGGTGGCACCAAACTGTGTGAGGCCCCATTATCCTCACGTGTTTCACTCGGAAGCAACACTTTGCAACAGAGAACGCAGAAGCACATACCAGGATCCGCCTGTCGTCTATTAAGCCAGACATTGAAAAGATTTGTAAAAGTAAAAATGCTTATTACTAGATTTTGGAGAATATATTTTTTCATTAAAAATATGTTAAATGTTATAGATTTATTTTTTAATGAATACACATTTTTTAAATCTCAATTTTAATTTCTAACGGCAAATATCAGTAGATATAGCCTTCATAAACTCAAGGTCTTGAGGTCCTCATTTATATTTAAGAATGTAAAGGGGTCCTGAGACACAAACATTTGAGGACCCTTGTCTGTCAGTTTACTTTCTTAGTAATATTTCTCATGATCTGAAGTTATTTTGATTTTTTTATGTCTCCCATGGTGAACTTTAAGAAACACATGGAAGGGAGGTGGGGATTTTATAGGTGGGGAAATGAGGCTCAAAGAGGGGAAATGATTTGGAAGGTCCACTCAGCTAGTAAGCGTCGGAGTTGGGATTTGAATCTACTTTTGAGTCCAAAGTGTGCATTTTGTTGCTCTGCCTTGATAAACATTAAGCCCCATGTATGGGTTAATTTGTTTATTCAACAAATATTTTAAAGCACTTTGTGGTAGGGGGGCTCTCTGCTAGGAGCCGGAGAGACGAGCTCAGCAATAGAGACAGAGATGTGATCTCTGCCTTGGCTGCCGGGACTGTGTCCCTTGGTGGCAGGAGCTCTTCATGGCAGCAGGTACCGTGTTTCCCCGAAAATAAGACCTAGCCGGACGATCAGTTCTAATGCGTCTTTTGGAGCAAAAATCAATATAAGACCCGGTCTTACAGAAGACCGGGTCTTATAGTAAAATAAGACTGTCTTATATTAATTTTTGCTCCAAAAGACGCATTAGAGCTGATCGTCCGGCTAGGTCTTATTTTCGGGGAAACATGGTAACAGGCATTTGATGTCTCAGCTTTCCAGAGCAAATGAAGTCGAAACAGAAACCTCAAGAAAGGATTAGGAGTAGGTGTACTTCAAACATTTCTTGAAGTAATAATTAGCTCAGGACAGAAGTCCAGAAGGAAGCCTTGTCTGTAAGTTGACGGGATAGCATTTACTGAGCCCTTGCTTTGTGCCTGGCATGATCCTGGAGGTAGAAAGATGAGTGAGGTAGGGTTTTTTTGTGTCATCGTTATTTTAGTTTTAATAAGCAGTAATGTGACTTTGATGGGAACCATATTTTGGGATCTTGTATGGCTTCCATCTGTTTTTTCCTGTAGAATGCCGTGAAAGTTTTCTCCCTAGCTTGCACCCTTTCGTTGGCTGTCTGCGAAGTTACTGTTTTCTGTTGGAGGGATATTTGTAATACTTCATTTCCAGAAAGCAGAGACAGGCAGACCTTGAGCCAAATGAATAAACAAGTCCTTTGTTGCTCAGATTACCAGTTCAGGCCGTTTTAGATTTTCTTGGATGAATCAGGAACTCTATACTCTTCCCTCCGAGGGAGGGGATACTAGGGTAGGCTAAGAGTGGTAGAATTTGAACTTCTTACAAGGCAGCTGGAGATGTAGCGCCCTCAGATTTTAAGGTGACTCATTTGCTTCGTTGGCAACACTGGGTACTATTGGTAGGTAACAAGGGGAGACGGATTCTGCGTAAAATCCTAAGTTTTGAACCATATCAGGTACTAAATAAGAAAACAGTTCTTCATAAAGCAGCACCCTTCACTGTAACTGAACTTTCTTAGGTAGGCAGAAACCTGAAGTACCAAGAAAAGTGTGATTAGATAACACTTAAATTCTAAAAGTTTTGTGATCTTGGAGTCAATAGTGAGTTAACATGGGTTCAAAATCTTGGTCTTCGACAGAAAACTAGTCTTGGGAAAGCACACTTGTCTGTATTTCTTCATTAGATAATGTCAATTCTGTTGTTTTGTAATCTTATTAGATATCAGGGTCTGTACATTGTCTCTGTACATGAAGACCATGTCTGTGCTGAAGGAATTAGCAGTATTTGCAAAGCACTCTCTAGTCCTAGAACTTTCTGTGCATATTTACAGCAAGGCTGAGGTGCTGGTTTGCGCCCTTGGCCGCATACTCAGGAGTTACCTGGGAGCTTTTGAGGATCCCTGTGACCTGGCCGCCTGGGGTCCGATGACATTTGAGCCTGTGAGGTGGGTGGGACCCAGGCATCACTGCTTTTTAAGCTCCTGGTGATGCCACTGTGCAGTCAGGGTTGGGAGGCCTGAGCCTGGGGCAGGGCTCTTCCGGTCTGAGAGGGCGGGCAGGGAACAGGTGGCCCACACCTGTGAGGTGCCTTCCCCTAAAATCTCGGCATAGGTGAAAACTGTTGTAGTGGATCAAAAGTAAGAATTTGTGTAACTTGATGAACTGCATGGACAGACTGCTCTCAATTCAGAAGTCAGGCTCAACTGTCTAGGTCAGACCCCTGATGCAGAGGGGAAGGGTGCCGCTCACAGCGGGCTGGGCATGGCACAAGCCTGGGCACCCCGTGGCACAGCGTTGTCGCCACTGCTGAGGGCTCCTCGGGAGCAGCCAGGGATGTGTTTGGTTACTTTGATTTGAATGTCTGTACAGAAAAGTGCAGGTTTTGCGTGAAGAGCTCCTTGAAGCTTCGTAAGGAGCCAGGAGCTGGACCGTGAGCCTTTCCTTAAAAGCTCCTGTTATTCCCTCCCCGTTACTGCTGTTGCACCCCCACCGCCCAGCTATCTTCTTTTGACGCCATGGATTAGTGTGACCTGTTTCTGAACAGAATTGGGTTTATAGTCTGTGCCCTTTTGTCTCTGGCTTCCTTCATTTCACATTGGTTTTTACGGGGTTATCCCTGTTGTTATATAGCAGAGGTGTTCATTTTCATCGTGGGGTGGCACCTCACTGTACTCTCATACTGTCGTTCTGGTTCCCCTTCCGGCGGTAGGTGTCTGGATAGCATCTGGTGTGGAGCTGTCACGGGTCAGAGCTGCTGCGGACACCGTGCACTTCTGGGTCGTGGTGAACACGCAGCTTCCTCGCGTGAACACAGTACTGTCCACCGGCAGTGTCGGGCATCCGCGTGCTCTGCAGTCTCAGCACACTGAGTGTAATCTGTCCTTCTTAGGTTGGCCGTCCCAGTATGTGTCGTGTTGTCTCACTGGGACTTACAACTCGCAGTTCTGTGTGAGTAAGGCTTTACCTCTGACAGCCGTTCGTCCTCTGTGTGAAGCTCCTGTGCCATGTGTCGTCCCATTTCTTTACTGCTTTGAAGTTTGTTTTTGTTTTTTTCCTCAAATATTTGTTTTTATTACTAGTACATTTTTATTTCTAAAGAAAGACTTTAAATTCAGGTAGATGTATAGTCAACCACTACACACATTATTTAAATGTAACAAAACCGCAGTATGTTAAAATAATAGCAGAAGAAAACCTTAAGTGTCTATAGAGTCACCTTCCAGCTAAAACAGAATTCTAGGCTCAAGGTCTGAAAGTTACAGGCCTTTTAGAGAATGATCCAGCAGTGTCATTCTCCAAGAAATGGGACATTCGCAGCCCCCAGAAGTCCCCATCATGCTCTGTCCGGTCAGAGATGAACCACTATTCTGATGTCTGACAACCTAGATTACCTTTGCCCATTTATTGAACTTGACAAGATGAAACCATACAAATGTTTTTTTAGGTCTGATTTCTTTTGGTCAATATGTGAGATTCGCTGTGTCACTGCATATCGCAGTAGGTTGTTTATACTCATTCTCATTGTTTGTGCTACGGCAGGTCTTCAAATAACATCGTTTAGGACCATAATTGTCTCATTGAAACTATACATGCTTTTGACAACTAGCATACTTGGCTTGGCTCTCAGTTGAGTGTATTTTATACTGAAGGAACCTGAACAGTCTTAGGCTTGCAGTTGGGATAAAATGCTGTTGATAAAATTCAAGCTCATCAGCTGTCTTCACATTAGGCACGAGGCAGAACCTGGGGTCTCGTCTCAGAAGCCATGACCTTGGGAGGCATGGGAGCATGACTGGTTAGGAGAGAGCCTTGAATTATGAGCTGAAAATTACTCCTAGTTCTGCCACTGGCTAATCGTGTGGTTTTGCCAAGGACTTAATTTCTCTGGGGTGTTAGTTTCCTCAGCTATACGACCAGGGGGTGGAGTGTGTGACTCACCTTGTTCCCCAAGTAAATTTCATTTCTTACTCTTTAACTTAAATCTTTTTGAGTAGGTGACACATTATAATGTTTCAAAATTTAAAAATATGGAAGTGCCCCTTCCCAGCTCTGTTCCCCAATCCGGTAGTTGCCTTTTTTACAGGCAACCAACGCTCTGATTTTTTCTCATTTCTGCAGGGAAGTAACACACACATACATGCAATTGTGTCTCTGCCCCTCCCTGTTCTAAAGAAATGATGGCTTCTTCCCTTGACTACATTTTGAGGATTATTTTTCCACATGAGTCTATTTTATTTCCAGATGAGAGCCTCTTAAATAGTAAATACATTTGACTCGGTAACAGGTAAAATGCAGAAAGTGCAGAAGCCTTCCCTGGGCCTGCCCATTTCTCTAGGTGCCAGCAGCTTTGACTTGACCGCAGTTTGCTCCTTCCTAGAGGAAAGCAAGTGCCATGGCTGGTGCTCTTAGCTCAGTATTCAATTTTCTGAGAGAGATTCTACAAAGAAACAATGAGCTGCACTTCACCTAGCTTTTAGGCACAACCAAATGGCTGAGGTATGCACACAGTAAGAGTTGTTAGTGGACACATAACAAGCTGAAAAAAATGTTAGATCTGACTTAGGTAACTCTGAGGTGGACTCAATGAGGCGAAAAGTAGAAACTAGATGTACTGGTCTTGGGAGCTTCAGACAACTGGGAAATTAGCTTTGACCTTATCTCCAAATGTTTAGCAAGTGTTCGTTAGGCACACGTGACGTGCCCAGGCTTTGAAGGTAAAGCGAGGAAGCAGAGAGCGTTCATAGGCAACCAGCGCCTCAGCAAGGTCCAGCTGTGTTCAACCCCGAATGCTGACAGAAGTGTGCAGAGCTGCAGAAGACAGGAGAAGACAAAGTAGAAGGGAATAAGAATAATAATAATAGTATGAAGGAAAAAAGAAGAGAGAGAATGGTAGAGATTAGCCAAAGTCGTACCGATCTGAAGTCGGGAGATGGCTGTCCGACTTCCCAAAGGCCTAGCTGGCGACTTCAGAGAGCGTTATGGCATCACAGGACGAAAAGGGGGTGCAGCATGGTTACGTGGTTGACCGCTGGGTTCTTAGAGGAGCTTAGGGGGTAATAGAAAAGGAGAACTGTGGACAGTGCCTGTGGAGCAGAGGAAGAGAGAGCAACTGCATTCTGGGAAGATTTTTGTTCAACACATAGAAACAAAAGTTTGGGGGTAGCTCAGTTACTTTAGACAGTGGATCTGGTGTATCTCTGACTTTACTACTAAAAAGGCCTCCTCAGGGTTTATGGTGAGCTCTTATGAGCACAGGCTTAAGAGTTTAAGTCAGGAGATGCAAATTTGAGTTAAACCCATGGGGTGCTATAAATGCAGTAGGTTTTGTTGGAATTTGGCATCGTACGTGTATCATAGCGAGGCCTTCTGTTTAAGAGATCAACTTAGGTTTCGTAGATTGGGGAGAAGGACAGACGTTGGCCATTAGGATTTAGCTGAGGGGCCTGACTTGCGGGGCCTGGTCTGCGGAGAAGCTCGTCTAGTCCCAGCCACACAGACCAGGCCTGCGTGTAGTTGTGGAATAAGCTCAGGGAGTGATGGGTACGCCTTGGAGTATCCGGCGTGAGCATTACACAGATGGCCGAGCTTCTGAATCATTGTGAGGCCCTGCTCCTGGAGCGTCAGGACACGTTTTCTTGTTTAGTCTGCGCAGTTGTGACATAAGCTTTACTGTTTGGGGGGTGGTAGACAGACAGGCATTATATACTATTTAGGATCTCTGTTAACGTAAAGAGTTAAACTGATTTTGAAACAAATCTCAAAATTTTTCTCAGGGCAAGCAAAACTGCTCAAACAATTTCTGATCTTCCTACAGTGTGTGATCCATTTTGACAGTGAATTTGAGTTCGTGGTAGCAGGAAGGGTGACTAGTTAAAGGGCATGGTCACGTCTTTGTGAGGTGACGGGGAAACTGCGTGGAATTCTGTGTCTCGAGTCTCCCTTGCATCAGTGAAACCTGGATTCATCCTGTCCAGGTTCTCGGGGACAGAACGCATAGTGGAAAAACATTGTTCGGGGTGGACTCTAGGACTTGAGCACTGCTCGGTGCACGTAGCTTTGTGCTGGTTTCGTGTGTGGAGGCGGGAGCTACAGAGAATATGCCTATTTGGATTTGGGCGACGGCAGGAGTCTGTGAGGCCCAATGTCCTGTGCACATGTCACTGCCTCTTAAAAAGATACAGAGTTTCAGCAGGGCTGGCCATTCGGAGGCCGCCGCTCCTCTGATCAAGCCTCGCTTAGGTGCCGACCCCGTCAGATGACCCGATGGCCCCCAGAACAATGGACGTGTGCACAGACGTTCTAGTATTTGCTTGTAGTTTCGCAGGGTTTGTGGGTACCTGAAGCCTACCTGTGGCCTTCTCTAGGTTAAGAGACCCCAACTAGGGATACGTCATTTCATAGACCTCTTTCTGAACAACAAATACTCTGGGAACCAGAAATTTGAACCAACACGAAAGTGTGATGGACAGAAGGGCCTATGTTGAGGCCTAGGATTGCTGCCCAGAAGGGCCAGCTCTGCACAGAAAGAAAGCAAAGTGTGGGTGACGCGGCCACCTCATCCCGGGAGAAAGGCCTCGTACTTTCTCGGTGCAAAGGGAACAGCTGGGATTTCCACCGTGTGTTCCCCCAGTGCAAAGTGGTGTTCTGGAGATGCTGTGCACTTTAAAATTATGCGTAGTGTGGAAAGTGGAACGTGTTTTTCCCCTCGAGTTACTTTATTTTAAATTATTATTTCAAGTTTGCCTTTGAACAAAATTAGTATTATCTGATCACTGGGGGAAGGGACTTATGGAAAAAAAATAATTTTATATTTTGAGCTTTGTTAAGGAGAGAAATCTTGTTCCTTAAGATAAAAAAGTATTTTTTTGGAAAGTCTTAATTCATAAGCAAAACAATGTCATTTCTCAGTTTTAAATTTATAGTTTTTTGTCTCTTAGGGTTTTATTTATTTATTGCAATTAATTAAATCCCTTCTCATTTTTGAGTAACACATCAGTAGTTTCAGCATAGAGGCTATGAAAATTGTTTCGTTCTGCATGCTGAAATAGCTTTTTAATTTTGCGTTTTAGATGTTAATTTGAGGCACTCTTTTATTGCTGTATTCAACCGTCAGGTTAAAACATTTGCTACTGAGTTGCTGAAACACATTTTTCAGCAGCTATCTTACTTGTACCTCCCTAACCTCTAAACTATTTCTTACCATCGTGAAAACTTTTCCAAAGGGAATCATAATACGTCAATTGAATTGGTCCCAACAATCATTTTATTTGGGACTGGGGAGTCATAAAACATTTCATTATTAGTTTAGTGCAGAAATTTTGAAAACATGGTCTTTGAAATAGAATGTGGATATAGTTAAGAATAAATAGAATAAAAAATATGTATATCTTTTTCTTAGTAGACCTATCTTATTTATGAATGAAGTTGCAGTCTTTTGAATTACATTACTATTTTCGAAACTGGAATTTGCTTTGCTTGTGAATGTGCCAGAAGAATTTTTGAAGCTGTTGCCAGCACTCTCCAGTGCCTGCTCCACCTCCTACACAGTGTGCACCCCCCGCCCATCCTGTGGGATGTCAGGGTTCCTGCTTTGACCAGATTGCACTGTGGGCTCTGGGGACTGCTGGCTGGAGTGGGAACTACAGGTCGTTTTCACAAGAGGGATTGAAAGGTCTAGAAATTTGGAATGCCTGGCTTATTATTACTAGCACATGGATGTGTTTGAGAAATAGAAGACTTTCTTGAGTCTTAAAATTAACCCTACCCTATTTCCAAATTTGTAAGTTCTAATATTTGGTCACATTTGATACAGAGTTGTATGTGAGATATTTCTAATCTTTGTGGAGTTAGTATGTGTTATATATATGTATATCCAAATTATAGGCCTGGAGTGTATTTACTTATTTTAAAGAATTGTAGTGAGTTTGGGCATCTTTATTTTATGACATTCTTGACAGATTTTTCTGGTTATTACACTGTTTTTCTTATTTGGAAGTGCTTTTCAGGTTTAGCCACTTACCTAAATGAGTGAAACCTGAGGCTTGTCCAAAGCCTTGCCACCTTTCCCTCCCTCAGCCATAACTATCTACCCGAGAGAACACAGGTTTTCTCTTTGCTACCTGCCCTTGCTCTGCGTGAGGTGGCTTTTACACTTCACCTGAGTTTTGTTTACTGAGTGATTTAGGCGCCTGCGTGGATTACTGGTGAACCCCCAAGCGACTTAGGGGGACCGCCTCCAAGGTCTGTAGTGACTTCAAAATGACAGCAACCAGCAGGCAGTTTACGAACCTCAGAGCCTTCGTGCAAGTGCGGAGTCCCGCCTCAGGCGTGAGTTCCAGGTTTCTGCCAGTCCCACCAGGAAGAGTTCAGGGCTCTGGGCGGTGTCTCGGTCGTATCAGCATTTCTCGTTTTTAATTTACAAGCCTGGCCATTGGACCATTTTCAGATACCATTCATTTCATCTGAACTCTCTCATAAATCTCTGACATGATTTGGTTTCTAAACAATAACCAAGTAATTGAGTTTTATTTATGTCATGCGAATAACCACTGGTATTTATTGTCTGTACTTGTGCAATTTCATAGATGGAGTTTTAACATTGAATGAGGACAACACTAATTATGGGTACCAAGTCCCAAACTTCCACAAATGTGAGATCTGTCTGCTGTCTTTTCCTAAAGAGTCCCAGTTTCAACGCCACATGAGGGACCATGAGCGAAATGACAAGGTATGTATTTTTCATAGGGCATCAGACCTGAGTGTTGACACTGCAGGTGTAGAGTCCACATGCAAGAGATGATGTTCTCCAATAATTTAGGTTCCTAAATTGTGAAGCATTTTAGATCATATAAATATTTTGACATTTTGTTTTTCGTTGTAACTGTATTCAGAGCTATTATTAGGTAATGAGAGAAAGGGAGAGCTTGTCTAGTGAGCCCATATATTGAATTATGATGGAGAAAGAAATAGTCTTAAAATCTGACTTTCAGTAGTTCCGATTTCCTCTATGACTCAGCACAGAATTGGTCTGTCTTGATGTTCCTTTCTCCGGTGGGGGTGTGACCCTCAGTGGCCATGCACTGTAAGTGCTGTTCTCAGTACGTGGGCTGGATTTCAGCAGTGGGCAGGGCTGTCTTAGGTGGAGATGTGGACCCTTTGCTGCAGTGCACCCTGGAGATAGGTTAGTGTCTGGAAGGAATGATTTGCCTGATAGATGGAAAGTGGCAGTTCAAACCACAATTAAAAAGTGGTGGCTGGCTTTTCTCAAGGTAGGCGAGCCATTTGAGGCTAGAAAAACACTAGGGAGCTCTTGTCTGGAGACCAGGATACGACCAGCTCCAGTTTCCTTCCAGTGAGTGACGATGCTGTAACTGTAATCATACATGCTCACAGCATAACCACTGGCCTCCCCCTCCCAGGCTGAAATCTGAAAACACGGCCTTCCTCCTCGTTTTAGGATAGAAGTAAATGCCAGGGACTATCTTTCTGCAAGTAAGTGACAGCACCTTCCATTTGGGGCGCATTTCAGAGTGACCTAAGCCACTCTGTGCAACTCCATGTTCCCGATCACTTAGTTTACTGGAGTGATTCTGTTTACAGCAGTGGATGGTGAGAAAAGGGGAAATTGCACCTGGTGAGTTAAGTCTCACATTTGTTTCCGTGGAGTTGGCGTCCTGACACGTTTGCACGCAGCCTCTCCTGTGCAGAGTCTTCCCTGCATAGGTGTGTGGTCGTCCTGACAATCCCTGGAGGCATCCTCAAGAAGCTTTGTGTGTGGGTTTTGGAGTTACTGACTTGGGGTCCAGGACAGACGTCGAAGTGCCCGGGGAAGATGGTAGACTGTGGTTCTTGTTCATATTTGAGTGCCTTTAACTGTGGAAAGATTGTCTTTCAGGGGCTTCTTGACTTTTCTCTCCCAATAGCCACATCGATGTGACCAGTGCCCCCAAACGTTTAACGTTGAATTCAACCTGACCCTTCATAAGTGTACCCACAATGGGGAGGACCCCACCTGTCCTGTATGTAACAAGAAGTTCTCCAGAGTGGCCAGTCTCAAAGCACATATTATGCTGCACGAGAAGGAAGAGGTAACTATTTCGGCCTGTAGTCTGTTAACAGATTTTTAAAACGCATCTATCCCTTAGGACAGGGGTGTCCAAACTTTTTTCACCGTTTTTCACCAAGGGCCGTGTGCGGTAAAATACACAAACAGCCGGGCCACTCACTCGAGGTGAAGTACGTATTGCCTCACCTGGTTTATTTAAGTAAACTAAATATATTTTTGGAATTTGCTGCGGGCCAATTAACAATGGATTGTGGGCCGCAGTTGGCCCGCGGGCCGCAGTTTGGACACCCCTGCCTTAGGAGGATGTTAGTACCAACTAGTTTAAAAAGCCTGTCCTACAGCTCTCAAGGGATTCACTCTCGTTAAATTTGCCTTGGCTAATCTCCAGGTCGCCGATGAAATGTTTTCTTTTCCAGCCATATTAATTAGAGTACAGACATTTGCACGTGTAGTTTATTTGGAGGATCAAAATATGTCTACCTTGGTTAGAAGAGCCCCCACCCCACCCCAACCCAACAGAAAATAACTTGTGTAGGACTCTGTAGAGGCCAAAAGTAGATTTCTGCCATCAGAGATGGCAGAATCTGCTTGCTTGGATTCTGGATCCCCTGACATGTGGGGATTTGGGAGAAGAGAAGAAATTCATGAGACACAAAGCAGCTTATACACAAGTGAACAACCCTGAAAGGCCACGGGCATAGTCTCGGCATAGCTTCAAGGGGGACAAGACAACATTGAGGACATGTGAAAAAGATGCCTCTTGGGGTGCAAGGACCTATTTTAAAGTATAAATGACTTGCTTTGAAAATATTCTCCCCCCACCCAGATTATTATTGTAGAAAATTAGGAAAATTCAAAAGGGAAGGAGAACATAAAAGTCACCTCTAATTCTACCATCCAGGGTTAATTACACGTAACTATTTGGTGTATTTTCCTCCTGAGACAGAAAAACAAATACAGTATTTAAATCGCATATATAAAATTTGCATCCTAAAAATTGAGTTCACACTTTCTATGTAGGTTTGTGTATTTTTATATATGCCTTTAATTTTTAATATAAAAGATTTTTATCTTTTTAAATGTTATTATGTAAGTAATGTGTGTTTATTTTGGAAAATGTTAGAAAATAAAGATTAACAGATAATATCATTAAAAAAACCAATAATCACACCAGTTGTAGAGAGTGTAGTGTAGTCTCTCAAAGTTTTTTTTTTTTTTAATTATGCGTGCTTTCCATAATTGTTTATGTGTTAAAATAGCTTTTTAATAAAAAAAAAAGTTATGCCACTGGACAAGCTGTTTTGTAACCTGTCCTTTTCCCTTAATATATTGTAACTATATCCTTCCCCTTTTCATTTGCTATATCATGATTGTTTCCCCCATGCCATGTTTTTTACATTACTTTGTTAACATCTTCAGCATCTGGACATTGCATGATGATATTTAATCATTTCCTTTATTATTTAACCTTTAAGTTGTTTGTGCCTTTTCAGTATTGCAAACACTGCATCTTTGTATATATCTACTTATTTCATTAGGATAGATTCCTACAGCTGGATTTACGGAATTAATAAGACTTGTTTTCTAAGCTCTATAAATGTCACAGTATGTTCCAGAAGCATGTGCTCCGTCTCACATTCACTACAACACTAGTCAGAAATGGCCACGGTCTTGTTTTTAGAACAGAAAATGTTTGCATTAAATACTGGCACGGTAAAGTATTCTGAAATAAGTACTGCATGTGCAGTAAAACATCACACAGTAGGGAAGGGTGTAGTGAGGGAAGAGTTAAGTCTCCACCAGCGGATCCCAGTTCTCCCAGAATCAAGTTCTGGAGCTCCTTCCTTTAGTAACCCTTCAGGGGAACTCTGTGCATATCTGCCTCCTCTGCACCCCGCTGAGGCAGCAGGTCATCTGTGCCTTTCTTCAGTTACCTGTCTCAGGTGTGGTTACACCTGTTCATCAGAGAGCAGTCTTCTTGTAACAGCCATGCAGTGTCACGTCCTGTATGCGTGTGTCATGATCAGCACTCACTGTGCTCATACACAGGGGTTGTTTTCATCTATAAACAAAGCCCCAGTGAGCAAATCTCCTATGTGTTTGGGCACCTCTAATGTAGTGGTTCTCAAGGCAGGCAATTTGGTTTGTTGTCACTACTGTGGGAAGGGGTTGAGGTGGCATTTAGGGACCAGAGACCGGCGATACACTGAAACTTCCTTCAGTGCACAGTCCCCCCTCCCGCTTCCCACGAAGAATGATCTGGTTCTAGAAGTGGCACTGCTGGGTGAAAGCATATGTAAAGTTGGAATTTTGATAGGTATTGTCGAATGGTTCTCCAAAGAGGTTTTATCAATTTATACTCCAGCCAGTAATGTCTAAAAATGCCCATTTCCTCATGACATTTTCAATATCTGTGTTATAAGACTTGTCTTTTCTAATCTGGTAATTTTAAAATGGTATGTTTTTGTTGTTTTAAATTGTGTTTCCTTAATTATGAGTGAAGTTTACATCTTTCCATGTTTATTAGCCATTAGTTTTTTCTGTCTTTTAATTTTCTTGCCTTATTTTGAGGGAGTGGGTCGGGATTATTAGTCTATTCTTGTAGATTTGTGTCAGCTATTTCCATACATGGGAAGTTGGCTTTTCTGCTCTGTGTGATAGAAGTCTTGTCCGGTTCCTGACTTTTTATTTCTCTTGGCAGTAAATTTTTAAATTGTCAAGTACTCAAATTTCCAACCTATTCACTGACAGATTCTGGTTCTTGTAACTTGCTTAGAAATACTCCCAAGTCGACAGTGATTCTTTTTTAAAACCCAATGTGTCTTCTAGAGCAGCGCACACACAGTGCAGTGCACACACCCGTTTCAGAAATCCCGAGGTCACACACCTCCAGTGCCAGCCCACCCTGGGGATCCCTCGTGCCTCCCCCGTTGGTGTTTGCATGTCTGGTCCTGCACAGTGAGGACCCTGCTCCAAAAGTGGCAGCGCATTCCTCTGAAATCCTTTCATGTTGTGTTGCATGGCTCACGCCACTGCAGGGCAGGGTTTTAGGTGCGTGCAGGGGCCTTTGATCCAGTTGGCTTGCTGTGCCAGGCCTCTCCCCTGTCCCTTTCTCCTGAACCACAGCCCTCAAGTAACTGCCGTCCATTTGGGTGGCTTAGTGAGACCACAGAGACAGCCCAAAGCAGAGTAGGGATTGAGCGCTGTGCAGTTAGGTTATGAATATTTGGATATTAATTTATTCTTAGAAGACAGAATGGTAGAAACCAGAAGCACTCAGGGAGACATCCCTACCCCCTCCCATGGGCCTCCTGGGGGAGGAGGCCAAAACACCTTGTTTTTCTGGTTTGTCTTTGCTTTCTCTTTTGTAATGCTAAGCAAATGTCTCATGCTTTTTACTTTCCTTTTCTGCTTTATGAATGTGAACTTTAGAATTTTGCCTACTTAAAATTCAGTTAGTGTTTTTATTTTGATTGCATTGAGTTTTTATTTTAGATTGTTCCTGGGGAGAATTGAACATGTTTACAAAATTGAATCTTATTGTCAAAACATCACTCAGTAATGTTTTGTTCTTATGAATTCAGTACATTATTTAAATTTATTCTTAAATGTTTTAAGATTTTTATTAATATCATTCTGGGAGGTCTCTCAGTTTTATATTGTTTGTTATTGGACTGTAGGAGAGCAGTGTATTTTTGCATATTTGTTTTGTAGCCTGCCATCCTACCAGATTTTCTTTGGGTTTTCAGGTATACAACCTTATCTACAAATTGTAATTCTGTCATAAGATTTTGTTTTGTTGTGCTTTGATTTCAAGTACCAAATGGGTGGTTTAAAATAAAATCACCTTTTGATTGTTGCCATTAAAATATGTAGTGATAGCATATCCCTCTAACTTTTTTATTTTGAAAAATTTCACACTTGAAAGAATGGTACAATGAATACTTGAAGACAATGAACCTTTTACCTGGGTTTACCAACAAAATTTCCCAGATCTCACCCCCACCGCCCCCACCATTTCTGACCAGTTAAAGTGAGTTGCAGACATCATGTTCCTACTTCACCTCCAAATACTTTAGTATATATCCCCTAAAAACAAAGACACTTTCCCCTTTATCTCAAGGGGAGACTTACGCTCAAGAATTGAGCATTGCTGCAATAATCCATCTTCAGAGGTCTCCATCCGGAGAGACAACGGGTGACTAGTAAGTGTAGGTGAGTTTCAGACTGAAGTGCTCGCTCTCCCTGTGACCCTAGGATAGGAGAAGGGTGACAATGGGCTCGGATGGGGGTGAGCGTGCAGGTCTCGTGGCGGAACGGAGGCACTGCTGCAGTTTTCGAGCAGATTTCTTTCTCAGTCCCAGCTTCTTTAGTCTTAGTGTCTCAGTAAGTTTTTCACTGAGGCCAAAACCTAAGAGGTCTATTTATGAAGTCATTAGATGCAAGCAGCCTGAGAAGTATTTCCGTCTTATTAACTTATTGGTCATTTGAAGCCCTACACACATGGCCTGGTACTGCACACCTCTTGAAGCCCTGGAATCTCCTGTTCCACACGATTTTCACTCAGCCCCTGCTTTATAACACAGCATTTAATGGAACCCAGTTGCACAAAAATGTGATGTTATCGAAACTGAGCTGTGTCAAGCTAGTCGTCTGTGTGGCATCGCACGGTTGTTGAGTCTTGCATTTCCCTTGAGAAGGTTGGCCATCCCTAGGCTCGCTGATGTGTCTGTCACTTTCATGGAGCATTGATTGCCTCGCTCACAGGCTGGGACCGTGGCCACATAGCCTCGTTTTTCCCTGTGAAACGGAGACCTTGCTCTGTCTCCTCAGAAGGATGAGGGGGTTGGAGACGGGTATGGGATCCTGTTTTGGGAAATGGGAGTGGAGCCTGATGGGACAGACGATGGGCTGTATTACGTGGAATAAATGCATGGGTCGGGGCGTGTGTGGAGCTTTCCTTACCTTGCCTGTCTCCAGGGTACCAGTGGAGATGCGCGACTGCATGCAGCTTAGGATGTGTGAAGCGTATGCTGTGGAATAACAAAGGAGTCAGGATGACCGTGGGCGCACACACGGTGAAGAAGGCTGAAGCGCATTCTGGTGTTAGGATGACAGGAAAGAGCAGATGTGGCCCTTAAGCCGAGGCCGCTCACTTGATGCAGCCTCAGACCCCTCTGCACAGGTCACCAGGACGGTGGGTTCACATGCTCCTTTCTAATGTTTCTTCAGATGTACCTTTAAAAAGGCACTCTGACTTCCTCCATAATGGAAAAGGCAAATAGCATAATTTATCATTTCCAGAAGTTCTTAGGTTTGTATACATTATTTTCAAACTCTTACCCTTTAGTATATGTTTCTCTTCTAAATTCTTTTGTCTAAATTCTTTTTCAGATTGTTTCCCAAAATGGAGCTCATAGTCCTTCCACCTCTGATAACTGCCTACTAGTTACTTCATTTGCTTCTGTCTGTTTTTGTTGTTGTTGTTGTTGTTTAGCTTTGTTCTGACGTGATCTCCTGAGGTGGGAGCCCCCTCATTGTCAGGCAGTTGAGATGGGAACTTGTGCAGCCTGGTCTTGGCTGAGCTCTTGGTTTATTGGTTAAACTCCAGCTGTCTTGTTCTTTCACTATCGTGGTTGTAAGAATGTAAACATTCCATAGTTTTCGACTCATTTTTCCTCCCCAAAAGGCCTTTGAGAAGTGTGTTTCCTGAAATTAGGTGACTTTACATTTTTATTGCTACGAACCCATCTCCCATTTCCTCTCTTGGAATATAACAGATTCTTTCTCAGATCAACAAATAATCACAGGAGAAGAAAAGGGTGGAATAGTCAGAAAAGAGGCTTTTGCATAACTGTGGTTTGAAGCTGGTGATGGAGGCTGTGAGCACGCTTTAGCTTCTTGCCACACCAGGGAGAAGGATTCTGGAAGTTGGGACGTGATATTCAGTAAGCTGACCTTAGCAAGCCCATGCTGAACAGGCCCATGATGTAACCAGGTGATGCAAGCAAAATGTACTTCCCCTGCTTGGTGTCATGGGACCCTGCGAGGTGAGCCTCTACCCCCACCTGGCTCTGCTGCATGTAAAAAAAATCTTTTCAGGAACAGG
The DNA here is from genome assembly GCF_004115265.2 of Rhinolophus ferrumequinum. Classification (NCBI taxonomy): domain Eukaryota; kingdom Metazoa; phylum Chordata; class Mammalia; order Chiroptera; family Rhinolophidae; genus Rhinolophus; species Rhinolophus ferrumequinum. The sequence continues at coordinate 58,754,764 of NC_046302.1, forward strand.
CATTTTACGTGAGCAGAATTCAGAAAAGCCTCTGCTGTACTTATTTCAGATAGGAAAATGTGTTGACAGTAGTGAAACAGGGTGCTCTCTCTTCTTCTTAGTGGTTGTACTAGGGTGCAGGTTTAGTTTTTCCTCTCACCCAACAGTCTGGTGTTATCTGAGATTGTCCAGGACTCCACTTGCTCTGTCTCTTTGAACGTTACTTCTGTCACATGGTTTGCAATGCAGAGACGGAGGAAGGGGCCACACTTCTGCCCTTTAAAGGAATGACCCAGAAGTTGGCTCTCAGCTCTGCTGATTTCCCACTGTGCAGAACACAGTCATCACGCAGGGTCACCTTGTAGTTAGAAGGGCTGGGAAATAGAGCTTGACCTTGGGTAGCCATGCATTCAGCTAAGAGAATCTTACTGTGTGAGGAAAGAAGACTAGGTACTGGAGCATAATTGTTAGTCTTTCCCACATATGTTCCAATAATGCATCTTTGGCTATTTTGTATGCTTTTATTTCTCAGTTCATTGATTTGAATACGGTATATTAGTGATAACCACAGGAATAATTACTGACCTTTAGTCACATTTAAAAAAATCTAAAGATTTCAGCTAAGACAGAGCAGCCCTTTTATCCCAGGTTCCCCCTCTTATAACTAAAAATATGTAGAGATAATACAACTAACAGATAGAGAAAGACTCTGGACGTTGGAAAGAAGGCTGGCAGCCGAGGGTTGCAGGGCTGAGGGACAACGTGGCAGTGAGTTCCCTGGGCTTCTGTTTTTCCTCATGGACAGCTGGACAGGGTGCTGGAGAAATGTGTGGCCTTCTGCCAACAGGCATAGGTGAAAACGCTCCAAGGAAAGCAGGCTCCCTTCAGCCTAAAGTGCCGAAAATATGGTCCAACAACAAAATCTTTTTGATGATGCCCACCCTATTCCAGCCAAATACCAATTGAAGAAGTGCTTGGCCAGGCTGAGTGGAGAGTGATCTCCCACCGCATCCTGGCCCCTGTCCCTGAGAAGCAGACGGCCGTGTGATCCCCTGACTCCCTGGGATTAAGTCAGGAGCTAATTGCACATCCGTCTCCTGGCAGAAGAAGGCAGCACCCAGATCCCCGCCCGATGGCGTGGAGCAGGCAGTGTTCTGCTCCCCTGTAGAGGAGTGTCTGTCGGTCATGGGGAGCTGAGCCCCATCCCTCTTGGCAGCAGTGAGATGTAACCAGGTGATGCAAGCAAAATGTACTTCCCCTGCTTGGTGTCATGGGACCCTGCGAGGTGAGCCTCTACCCCCACCTGGCTCTGCTGCATGTAAACAGGTGACTGAAACTGAAAGATAAGCTAAGCTAAGCTCCAGAGTGTCCCAGCGTAATACCCTGAATGTCCAGGATACAACTGAGAATCACTCCTCATGACAAGAACCAGTGGTTCCCAACTCCAGTGAAAAAAGATAGCAGATCACCCGTATGTTGGGATTATTTGGCAAGGACTTTAAAGCAGCCATTGTAAAACTGCCTTATGGATTGTCTTGAAACAAATGAAAAATAGAATAGATGGAAGATAGAAGAACCAAAGGGAAATTATTGAACTGAGGAATCCCGTGGTTGAAATAAAGCATTCAATTGAAGGGCTCAACAATGGAATGGAAAAGACAGAGGAGAACATTGGTGAACCTTAAGACAGATCAATAGAAATTACTTAAGCCAAACAACAGAAAAAAAAATAGATTGAAAAAAATTAACAGAGCCTCAGGGAAATTTGAAGAACCCACATTTGTATCAAAGGAATTGTAGGACAGGAGAAAGAGTGTGCAGTTGAAAATATATTTGAAGAAAATTACCCAAATTTGGTATAAGGCATAATTTACACATTCAAGAAGCTTAATAAATTCAAAATAGGATAAATCCAAAGAAATCTACACCAAGACACATCATAAACATTTGAAAACTGAAGGTAAGAAACGATCTTGAAAGATGCTGCAGAGAAATGATCGATTGCCTCTGGGATACTGCAATTCTGATGACATTGAGGTTCTCATCTGAATCCATGGGGGCCAGAAGGAAGCAACACATTTTTAAATTCTTGAGGCAAAGAACTGTCAATTGTGAATTCTGTATGTGGTGAAAATAGCCTTCAGGAATGAAGGGGAAATAACCATTTTCAGATGAAGGAAAACTCATAGAATGGGTTGCTAGCAGACTTCTCCTTAAATAATGGCTGAAGGAAGTTATGTACACAGAACCGAAATGGTAACTGAAGGAGGCCTGGAACTCCAGAAAGCAGAGAACAGTGTGATGGTCAGTTCTGTGGTCAACCTGGAGAATGGTTTTGGATGCGATCAATATTTAAATCAGTGAACCTTAAGTAGACTTCCCTCTGTATTGTGGGTGGACCTTAAGCAGTCAGTTGGGGGCCTTAATAGAACAGGAGGACTGGCCTCCTCCCGCTGACTGCCACACTGCAGATGGTGGGACATTCGTGTCAGCCAATTCCGTGTAACAGCTTTCTCCCTGTGTCCCTGGAGAACGCTGACTCATACAAACTTTTGGATTAGTAAAATGAAAACGGGGGTGAATATAATACATTATTCTTCCTTCTGGATTCTTACATCATACTTGATGGTTGAAACAAAAATTATCTGGTGTGCTTAGTGTGCATAGAGGAAATACTGAGGAGAATTATATTTGGGGGGAGAAGGGAGGGATATCAGGACCTGAGTGGAAACAAGGTGTCTGCCCTTCCCTGAACGTGGGATGGTGTGATGTCAGCAGACTGCTAGTCATGCAGGTGTGTCGTAACACCTGTACAAGCCTCTGAGGAAACCATACAAAGCAATGCACTCAAAAATAGTACAAATAAACCACAGCAAATTCTGAGAAATTCTAAAAATGAATCCAGGAGGGCAAGAAAAGAGTAGCAGAGGAATAAGGAATGGAGTAAGCGGCCAGCAAAGAATAAAATGACCAGCTTCACCTCTGAAGTGCCCGTGACGACGGACGGATGGTCTGACCACATAAACTACAAGACAGATTGGAAGTGCTTGAAAACAGTACGATCTAATGACGCATTGTCTCCAAGAAACCTGAAATGGTCCACACAGATCCCGGTATAGAGCAGAAACTCAGCATGTGGCAGCTGGTGAAAAGGTTACTTTCTGAAGTGTTCACTGTTTATTGTTTGTCAGAGAACCCTCGGAAGGGCCATCTGAAGCTAAGCTGAGCAAGCAGCTTGGGGCGGTGGGTCGGACAAAGCTTGGAGGCCTGAGGGGTTGCCGTGGGTACCATGGTGACCTGGAGGCTTAGACAAGATGTTGTATGTAACGTTTACTTTACTAACATTGATTTAGAAATAATTTCTAAACATTTTCTTATGTGTACTGATGAACTATAATTACTTTTTTAGTTTAAGGTTCCAGTTTTGAATTTTTACTTATAAAACACTGTAAGCTAATTTCTCCTTACTGCTCAATTGAGATTAACTGTCCCATGTCTGTAGTGGTCCCTCGTCTGTAAAAATAAATCTCAAAACCAGGGAAGTAAACTATGAAAATTACTGTAGGTTTATATTTTATTAAAATAAACAGAAATGCTGGAGTTCCCATCTTTTATTGAGTAAATCTCTTCCCTTAAGGGATGTTTGGGAGCATGGCGCAGGCACACACGTGCTCACGGGAGGCGGTTGTCCCTGTTTATTGGACGTCGTGGTGGCTTATACATATGGACTATGACAGGGCCAGGCGCAGAAGGTGCCAGAGAAGAGCGGCTTTCTGGGCTGGGCTTTCCATTGACCTTGTGGGTTGAGGTCTACAGAGGCAAACTCCTGAAGGAAAGGAAGCATGGCTCCTTTCCATGCTGGGGCGGAGGAAGGAGCGTGTTTGGGCCCTGGAGACAGGAGAAGGGAAACTGTGCCTGTCAGTGAGTGGAGCCGGAGAACGGCCAGTCCTGGGCCCTGTGGGAGTGGGGACGACAGGGCGAGTGCTCCAGAGAGGAGCCCAAGACAGTATGTATCATGCAGGGTGGAATCTGATTAGAGAATTGGAAAATTCCATGCGTGACCCTCCATGACTTCTGCCTGCCGCTTAGCCATCAGAGAGAACACTCAGCACAGCCTGCCTAGGGGGGAAGCAGGCTACTGCTTCCAGCTAGAGGGCTTGGCGTTAGCTCTGAGTGCAGAGAATGGAAAGGTGGGAAGGCTGTCAGCTGCCTGGAGCTTTGGTGCCCTTCACCCGACCCCTCTGAGGTGCTGCCAGCTCATGAGCTGGAGGGGGGGCTTCACGCTCCTTGGCTTGTTGGACAGAAGGCAGGTGACAGTGATGAAACTTTCTGTTTCGTGGCCTGTTTTGGCTGTGGCCCAGGGTATACTTAACTTTGATTTCACTGTATGAGCAAATTGTACATAACCCGGAGTTGTCACTCAGAAGATCGGAAAAATATCTAAGTACTATTCATGGAGATACCTCCTGGAATAGACTAAGCTGATCATTTGGTAAGAAAGTAAATAAAAAGAGGACGGATCTGAGCTGGAGCGACAAAGAATACGGGGTGGGGATGGGAGGGTAAAAAGTCAGGTTGGTTCATTACCTACAAGACCCGGGACTTGGTGGGGCTGGTAGTGAAAAATGAACATTCTGCCATAAAAATGTAGCAATGCGGACATCTTTGTTTTGTTTTGTTTTTTTAAGAGATGCAGCAAATTACATTAGGTCGTTTTCTTTTTTTCTTTTTAACAGTTTCCCAGAAAGAATTCTTTATTATCAAGATATTGACAATCTAGTCCTTCGTTATTTCCTTAAATTGTTTTATGTTAATGGTAATTTAAAGTTATTTAAGTTGAAATCATTATCAGATTGCTCAAAATATTCCATTCATCCTCGTCTTTTTCTGCAAAGGATGCTCTGAGAAGTGTGAGTGAAAAACCTCACGTTAGTACATTTCCTACATGTCCAAGGCTGCTATGCACAGTAATTAGAAGAAAGTCTGATGGAAAGAAATAGCTGTCCATTTCGTTATTTGGGAATAACGGTTATGTTCATTGGCACGTTACACTCATCTTTTCTTTGTGTTTGGACATGTTTTGAGGACCATCTGAGTAAATAATTGTGTGGAATTCCAAATGAGGGAATGCACTGAGCCGTGTACCGCGTCAGCAGTTCCTACTGTCCGAGCCCCTACTGGGCACTTCCTCAGTGCCATGTGTGACTCGGCCCCCTCACGCGTCATTGGACGTCACTGTAGTTAAGGTGTTAGGTGACGTCAGGTGTTACTAACGTCCCCATTCCACGGCCTTGGAATCACTAACTCACCTGGATGCGCAGCTAGTGACTGGCAGCCTTAAGGGGAATCCCGACCCAACTCCACAACATCCGGTCAGGAATCTAATCGGAAAACGAGGCATTAATTGAATGTTACAGGAACCGCATTGAAAAGGTTTTCAAAAAGCAGATGAAATAAATTTTAAGATATTTTACTTAATAAAATATACCCAAAATACTATAATTCAAATATGACAAGTCTTTGAGCTATTTTATGTTCTTTCTTTATTGCAGTAAGACTTTGCATTCTCTGTGTAGGTCACACGTCCTGCACAGCCCCATTCAGACGGCCGGTCTCTGGTGCTCAGCAGGCCATGTCTGGACAGAGGCCTAGACTTTTCTGTCATCAACTGCCTGTAAGCTAAACTGAAAGAATGATAGGTGTTTCCATTTAAAACGTTATCAGCTGTCATGTTCTTGAGGTAGTCTATCAAACTATAATCTTAAATTCTTTCCTGACCCTTTTGTGGTATTGGAGTCCTCCTGCTTCTAAAGTCACAGCACAGATGGACAAAATGCCAGTCACCGACAGCCAACTTGTAACAATTCACTTTGCTCAAAAATTGTGTTATTCTCTCATCCTTTTGCCTGTGTTTCCATCTTTTTCTGCCAACAATGAAATGATTTGTACATATTCATATTTGGACACAATAATATATTTTTAAGAGATGAAAGTAGTGTTGATCCCAGAGGAAAGTATTAGCTGCGTGGACCCTTGGCAGCCTGGTTCTGGAATGCCTGCTCTGCTCGTGTCTTCCTTCCGCAGAACCTCATCTGCTCTGAGTGTGGGGATGAGTTCACTCTGCAGAGCCAGCTGGCCATCCACATGGAGGAGCACCGGCAGGAGCTGGCCAAGAACCGCGTGCACACGTGCAAGGCCTGCGGGAGAGAGTTCACCACGTCTGCGCAGCTGAAGGAGCACACAAAGACACACTACAAAGTCAGGTGCACGCCTGCGCTGGGGCTGCGGGTGGCATGCTGCTGTGACGCTGGACGCCACTGGCTGCTGTCGAAGCAAGAACACAGCTGCCACCTGGTGCCAGGATGGCCTTTGTGACGTGTCATCACGTCTACAGTAGGACGCTACCTGGGGTGCCAGGATGTCCTTTGTGACATCTCATCAGGTCTACAGGAAGATGCCACCTGGTGCCAGGATGTCCTTTGTGACATCTCATCAGGTCTACAGTAGGAGTAGGATGCTACCTAGGGTGCCAGGATGTCCTTTGTGACGTGTCACGTCTACAGTAGGATGCTACCTGGTGCCAGGATGGCCTTTGTGACATCTCATCAGGTCTACAGTAGGACTAGGATGCTACCTAGGGTGCCAGGATGTCCTTTGTGACATGTCACGTCTACAGTAGGACGCCACCTGGTGCCAGGATGTCCTTTATGACATGTTGTTGTCGTGTCTACAGTAGCAAAGATGAGTTCAGCAACTAAAAATAGCTGTCAAGCTGTAAAGGTAGAAAGTTTTAGCTGGATTTGAAGGTTAAAGATTGTAGAACAAAGTACAGGAAGTATGTTTTTATGGGCAGGTAACTGTGTAAAGTGGATTCACGAGGGCCATATTAGCTCCCTTTTTAATGGTTTGGTTTATTTATACTGCCTGTTTAGAACGCATATGTGCCCAACACTGCTTAGCCTGTATGTAAATGTATGTGTAAAACAACGCTAGCAGGCCAGGGACTTTCATGTTCCCATTTTGGAGATGAGAAAAACTAAGTGAGAAAGAGAGACCAAGAACTTTCCCAAGGTTTTATAGCATTAGGGGCTTAAACCCCAATAGTCTGGGTTTAGAGCTCATAATATTAACAACTGGTCCTATATTTCAATACATACATACATTTATTCCTAGCACAACGTAACATGCCTTTCAGAATTTCATACTTGACCTAGTCCTGATGCTATCTTGTTACTGGCATTTCCTTTTCTTCATGAAATCATGAAATTGAATGCAGAATCCTCCCTGGCCCTTTGTGCTCAAGTTAGAGACCACTGATGGTCACTTGTCGCTTCCTGAGCCGATTTCCTCGGCAAGCTGTAAAGCCAGCATTGGTGCCCTTTTTAACCACTGCCATGTCAATTTGGCGTGCATCATTCCAGCATGTCGGTACTTCCTAACAACAGCGCAAGTGCCACGCCAGTTAGTTAATAAAGTTTATAAGGCGCTTGCAGGCTTTGCACGACCCACTCATGCTCGTGGGCGTGGGGCCCGAGCAGCTCCATGTCATCAGCATTCTTAGCCCCTTCATTGAGCCTGTTGACTGAGACGGAGCCCTCCTAATACTTCATTAGTTCAGTCATTTTTAAACCCCAAATATAATGCATCCACAGTACGTGATAGATTTTTCTTTTGGTGAAGTTTTAACACAGGCACATTTGGTATCTCTGCAGTCTTTGGAGAAGTAACTGAAGATATTTCGGTGGTCATCATGTACTAGACAAACACTGGCTCTGGGTCTCTGGGACCGAGGAACAAGCCAGACAGATGGCCTCATGCTCACGGAGCTGTCATTGAGTAGGGGAGACAGTGACCGAGTGGACGCATTAGTCAGTGTGACCGTTTCAGCTAGTGGTCGTGGTGAGAGGCGGTGAAATTGCATTGGTGCAGGCCGAAGGGAGCCCACAGGGCAGGAGGGAGGTGCTGTGGCCGAGTTTGAAGGAGGCGGGCCTGGGGCTTAGGACCTTGGAGACCACCCTGGGAATGGGGTTTCCATCGCAGGTGCGGTGGAAGCCGTCGAAGGGTCACACACACAGGAATGGGCTGCCCACACCTCAGGGCTGGCTGCTGGGTATGCGGGGCGGGCCAGTGGGCCAGTGAGCACAGGTGGCGCTGTTCCATGACCGTGGTGGTGGCTGCAGGAGGCAAGATGGGAGCTTCTTTGGGGTGTTTTGGAGTGAAACCAGCAGCTCTTGGAGATGGACTTGAGGTCAGGGCTGAGGGTGAATCCAGCGTGACTCCTCCGGCTGAAACTTGCTCAGCTGGAAATTGCCATTTCCCGTCATGGAAAGGAGCAGGTGGGGAATAAAGGAAGAATTCTGTTTGCGACCCACTTGGTGTGAGCGGCTGCCCAGCCATCCACGAGGAAGGAGGTTGAGCAGAGTTAGAAGGCTGGGGTTGGCGCTCCGAGGTGGAGTCAGAGCTGCTGACGGTGGCACTGGGGAAATGACTGCGTCTAGATGGTACTGAGAGCAAGGCATGGGGTGACGGGGCAGCCCAGACTCACACCCATGCAGAATTAAAGGTGCACCCTCCTCCCCCAAGAATCTCAAACAGACTATGCTTCTCTTTTCGTTAGATATGGAAAAGATGACGTTTTATGATACTGCATACACAAAACTAGTAATGTGTGTGTTCACACGTGCGTGTAGCACACACACACGGGATCGATTTCTCACTGAAGCATGTTCTTGTGACAGTCAACTAAACTTTCTGGTGGGACTTTACTTTTGACACTGCTACAAGGGAGACGACTTAATGAGCACCCCCACCCCCATTTTACATTAGGGTGTCACGGTCGTACAATCGGAACGTCGACAGGAGTGGCTTCACGTACTCTTGCCCCCACTGTGGAAAGACGTTTCAGAAGCCGAGTCAGTTAACTCGCCACATTAGGATCCACACAGGTATGAAATGCGCTTCCCTGTGGAGGGCTTAGGATGTGGCTTCAATGGGAGGAACTTAATCCTGGCTTTCCATCCTTTGCTTGTTATCCTGGTGTTCATTTTGAGGTTTGGGCTGGGCGGTTGGGTGGATGAGTCCACAGTTGCGGGAGGTGTTCTGGCCAGAGGGATGGTTTGGGGTCATGCGTGTGTGTAGCGTGCGTATTCCTCTTTTAATCCGGCAGATGCTCTCATCAAAGGCACTTCTGTTTGACCATTTTCCTCCCTCTCTAGGTGAAAGGCCGTTTAAATGTAGCGAATGTGGAAAAGCCTTTAACCAGAAGGGGGCGCTGCAGACCCACATGATTAAGCATACAGGTGAAAAGCCCCACGCCTGTGCCTTCTGTCCTGCTGCCTTTTCTCAGAAAGGGAATCTCCAGTCCCACGTGCAGAGAGTCCACTCGGAGGTGAGCCTGGCGCGGGGGCTGCAGACACGTGCTCAGTAGTGCCCCAACTTTGGGAAACCCCCTCCGGGAGTCCCTGAGACACCCCATGGTGGGACAGTCTGAGCTGCTCTCCAGTCGGCCTCCAAAGATTAGAGGCTAAACACCACTTGATCCTGCAATGAATTGAAAGCCTGAATGGCAGAATCTAGGCTGTTAGAGATAGACTGGAAGTCTCGTCCAGGTTCAGAGCTGGTGGTCAGTTTTTGAGCCAGTATCATCATTGCAGTGGCCCAGGTGGGCCTGACCGCGTGGTGGGAGCAGGCTGAGCGCTCTCTCCGCGCGCCTCCCCGCCTGTTCCCCTTGCTGCTCTCTGGGCCAGGCGGGGCTGCCTCCCAGTTCCGAGAAGTAGCCGCTGATGTGGAATACTGCAGCTGCTGATGAAAAATGTACACATACGAATCCTTTCTACTTGAATGTTTTAGCTCAAAAAAGGCTTAGGTGTGTTTTCATATCTAACTTCTAGCCTTCACTATTGGGCAGTGTGCTTACCTGCTTAGGAAATTGAGAACATACGCCAGGCATCTCATTTTTCCTAAGTTATAATAACTACAAACTATGTTTTTTCACTCCTGAACCAATTCTAATATAGAAAAGACACTAATATTTCAGTTAATCTTATACTGGCAATATTGATTAAAGAGAGATGGGTCATTGATTCTAGAGTTACCTAATTTAAAAGAAAAAGTAATGTTAAAGGGTTAGATTTTTTTTTCCTGTCATTTGTAATGGTGCAGTAAATTGTGATTTGTCACAATTGAAATATTTTTATCTAATAATTAATTGTAAAATCGTTTTTTTTTTCTGTTTCATTCTTCAAGGTCAAGAACGGCCCCACCTATAACTGCACAGAGTGTAGCTGTGTATTTAAAAGTTTAGGGAGCTTGAACACGCACATCAGCAAGATGCACATGGGTGGGCCACAGAATGCGACGAGCTCTGCGGAGACTGCTCGCGTCTTCACGGTGAGTTCGTCAGCTGGGCGACAGAAGGAGGTTCTTTTACCAAAATCGCTCCTCGGACTTGTGACCTTTCAAATGGAATGTTATCTAGTACCATAAAGATGCTATGGAAGTTTTTTATATAGAGGCAAGGCTACTTTTTTCTAATTAGTGAAAACAAACTCAGTCTCTTAAATTTTAGAATAATATTAGATGATCCTGATTTATGGACTGTCACCTGGACCAGTAAAAATACGACAAGTGTAATCATTAATTTAGGAAATTGTAATTCCTACAGCATTACTGATGATGATTATTGAATAGTCTATATCATTGTTATAATTGAAAAATTAGTTATCCTTTTAAGATATACTTTTCATGTCTCACATGACAGTGATAATTTTTTCCTGAGATTTTGGACTTTTGGCAAACTAAATTGTATTTTCCAGTACACATATTTAAAGTTGGATGACTCAGAGCACAAACACTTCTGTTCTTTTCTCTAGGGGTCTTTAGCTCAGCCTCTCAATTGCTAGTGAATGGCAGAATCTAAGCATAGAGTTTTAACAGCCACTGACCTTGGGCGCAGATGTCTCGGAGGTGTCTGTGTTCATGAAAGCAGGTAGTTGGGGTTATGGCAGCACTGCCTCCTTCTAGCGTAGAAAGTAGGCTGCTCAGTGTTCATTCCTAACATGTGGTTCTCCTTCAGTGTTTGTTTTTTCTTTTCTTTTCTCACAGTATTTGCAGCTTGGGATGATTCCTCAGCTTAGTCTCAATCAGCGAAAATGTTGTAAATAAGTCCTAAAACGGGAGACTAATTAGAGCCCAATAATTAAGTCTTAAAATTCTATTTTGGACTGAGAATTTTTTAAATAAAATTTTCAGTGTGTAAATCACCAAATAAGAATTTTCACCATTTACTTTGGCAATATGCAGATCAAATACATAGATACATCTTGCAATATGCAGATCAAATACAGAGGCCTGGAATGATAATCCAGGTGATTTAAAAGCTTTGTATTCTCAGTAAGAAACTGCAGTGCAGTGTTGGGTGGAGACCTGTGTCTGTCCTGCCCTTGCCCTGACTGGCGAGGCTGTGTGCTGTTTGGCTGGCCTGGCAGGGAATCTGGGCGCAGCCTCTTGGCCTAGGTCTCTGCCTCTGGCTTTGCCCCACACTTTGCTCACTCTTAGCCTTTCTGCTCTATTTGTAAAGGTTTCAACTTTGTCTTACGGTTTTACCTTATGACTCTTTCATTGATTTTTTTTTTTTTCAGCTATAATGATTTTTAATTTCTTTGGGCTCTTCTTTGTGATCTGATTGTTTCTTTTTCTTTTTTTTTTAAAATTTATTGGGGTGACAATTGTTAGCAAAATTACATAGATTTCAGGTGTACAATTCTGTATTACATCATCTATAAATCCCATTGTGTGTTCACCACCCAGAGTCAGTTCTCCTTCCATCACCATATATTTGATCCCCCTTACCCTCATCTCCCACCCTCCACCTCCCTTACCCTCTGGTAACCACTAAACTATTGTCTGTGTCTATGAGTTTTTGTTTCTCATTTGTTTGTCTTGTTCTTTTGTTGTTTTTGGTTTATATACCACAAATCAGTGAAATCATATGGTTCTCTGCTTTTTCTGTCTGACTTATTTCACTTAGCATTATACTCTCAAGATCCATCCATGATGTCACAAATGTTCCTATATCATCTTTTCTTACTGCCGAATAGTATTCCATAGTATTATATATACCACAACTTCTTTATCCATTCATCTATTGAAGGACATTTTGGTTGTTTCCATGTCTTGGCCACCGTAAACGAAGCTGCAGTGAACATTGGAGCACTTAAAAGCTTCTGCACAGCAAAAGAAACCATCAACAAAATAAAGAGGCAACCAACTGAATGGGAGAAGATTTCTGCAAACAGTGCCTCCGATAAAGGGCTAATATCCAAAATATACAAGGGACTCATGAAACTCAACAACAGAAAAACAAACAACCCAATTGAAAAATGGGCAGAGAACCTGAAGAGAGACATTTCTCCAAAGAGGACATACAAATGGCAAATAGACATAAGAAAAAATGCTCAACATCACTAATCATCAGAGAAATGCAAATAAAAACCACAATGAGATATCACCTCACCCCAGTTAGAATGGCCATCATCAACAAGACAAATAGTAACAAGTGTTGGAGAAGCTGTGGAGAAAAAGGAACCCTCATACACTGTTGGTGGGAATGCAGACTGGTGTAGCCGTTATGGAAGGCAGTGTGGAGGTTCCTCAAAAAAATTACGAATAGAATTACCATATGACCCAGCAATCCCTGTCCTGGGTATCTACCCAAAAAATCTGAAAACATTTATACATAAAGACACGTGTGATTGTTTCTTTTTCAAGACATTCTTTTCTGGTTTGATGTACTTTCCTCTGCAACCTAATTAGCATTTTCCTTTTAAAAGTTCTCTTCTGCTCCTTGAGTTACCCACGTTGGGTAATCTCCCCACTTCTCTGTGGTTCAGATGTAATTCTTGGTACCTGTTTATGTGTCAGAATGAGACAGCAGTAAACCTGGGTGTGCCCTTCCCATGCAGAGTGGAGCTGGGTCATCTCCAGGGTGACTTTACTGTGATTGGCCAGGGAACCAGCTCTTAAACTTGGGGTCCCTGGTGGCAGGATATAAAAAATTTCTTGTTTAGTTTGGGGAATTAAGTGCCACAAAAGGTGTCCAACTTCTTCCCAGATAGTTTATTTTTATCACTTTTACAGGCAATACCCCCTTTTTTTTTTTTTTTTGCCTGAAGGTTAAGTGCTTAACTGCCATCTGTTCTATGAAGGAAGACAAGGGGTTGTTACAATTGTCAGTCCTAAGTATTTTTGCCACTGTCTTTATTTTCTTTCATTAATAGACTTTTAGAGCAGTTTTAGATTTACAGGACAACTGATTAGGAAGCCCCAGAATCCCACATGCTCCCCCACCCCAACTCACAGACTGGCGTGTTATTAACCCCGCCTCGGGTGGTGCATTTGCTGCAGTCCACGAACAGATCCTGAGTTGTTACTTCTGACTGCAGCCCACCGTTGATGTTTGGGCTCATGCTTTGTACTGTGTGTCCTGCAGGTTTTGACAGATGTGCGGGGTCCTCTGCCCACTGTGACCGTGTCACACAGAACAGTTGCCCTGCTCACCACCGTCTTGTTCATACGGCACTTCAGGTTCCCGCATTTCTGAGGACAGATCAGCCCCCCTGAGACAGTCTGAGCTCTGGTTTTACAGACCATCGATTCTCCCAGTGCCCCTATTTTCCAGAAAACTTAAATTTTTTGACCTCGGTGCTTTCTTTCTAATTTTTTTTATTTTGTAACTTTTTTATTCCTTCGTTTTAATGAGCTAACAGGAGTACGAGGTTTGTGTGCTCTGTCCCCCATCTTGAATTGATAGTGTCTGCTACCACTTAAAAAGCTTAAAAAAAGTTGTAGTAGAAAAATTCACGATTATGTTTGAAGAGCCAGTATTGTGCCAAACATGAAAATTAGTAAGGCATCATGTTTAAAATTTGTGTTTGGGATAGTTAGATTTTAATGCTCATAGGGAAGGTCTGCCTGTTTCCTTCCTTTTTAAAACTGAAGTTCAAGTTATGTAACTGTTTATGTTTTTAATGACATGTTGCTGTCTTTTAGGCCACGCTGTTCCAGACTTTACCTCTTCAGCAGACAGAAGCTCAGGTCACATCGGCTTCAAGTCAGCAGAATTCACAGGCCGTGACCGATGTCATCCAGCAGCTCCTAGAGCTCTCGGACCCGGGGCCGGTGGAGTCTAGCCAGGCCACGCAGCCTGGCCAGCAGCTGAGCATCACCGTGGGAATCAGCCAGGATATTTTACAGGTGAGGCGCGTCCCTGCTCTCGTCTCTGTGTGTCACAGCCTGGCGCCATGCCTGACGGATGAATATGTCCCAATTGAAAAGTTATGGTGAAACAAAATAAGTTTAGTAAGTTACTCACGGACAGTGCAGAGTCTAAATGATTTACTAATCTGTACATTTAAAAATTGTGTAAAACCCTCATTTTTCTCTGTAAGTGAATTTACTTGAAAAGAAGGGGCTTATCTCTACTTCTGTAGACAGAGGCGTAGGGCATATTTATTCTTTCTCGAAGTTCTGCTGTAATTATTCGGAGAGTCAGCACGGCCGCTCTTGTTCGAGTGCCGTTCCTTGCACATGGGCTGGGGCTGGGGACCAAAGCGCAGAGCAGTTTCCTGGTTCCTTATCTAGTCCAGCTTTATATTCATTCTTCACTTCCAAACAGAGACAGCCTTGCCCCTCCTCTCTATTTATTTATTTATTTACTTACTGTGAAAACTAACCTGTCTCCTCTGCTCTTGTGATGACAAGTTGGCCTGGGGTCACTGCAGCCAGTGTCTTAAGGGTAAACCCAATGTAACTTAAGTGATTCCCAGATCTGTCAGACACAACCCGAATGGTCTTCAGTAAAATACCTGAAAGTCAGAACAATTAGTTTCAACTCCCTTTAATTTAGAAATATCAGTGCTTGCCATACCGTATTTTGGGTGGAGGTGAGATGTCAGGTATCAGGAGGAACGTGTCAGCCTCCAGACAGTGGCAGTCTGGCTTCCAAATGACACTTGGCAGTGCACACCATTATTTCTGGGAGGGTGGCATGAGCATCCTGGTGGTGAGGCTGGCTCGGTCTTTGTAACTGACTTGGGAGGCAGGTTCACGCCGTCGGATCTCCTAACCTTCTAGTTTTGTTCTGTCTCAGCAAGCCTTAGAAAACAGTGGGCTGTCTTCAATTCCAGTTGCAGCACACCCCAGCGACGCCAGCCTCGCCAAGACTTCCGTGCCGGGTCAGGATCCAGACATCGCCGACGTGCCCAGCGAGCCGCCTGGGCCTCCAGAGGCCGAGCAGGACACAGGGCAGGAGAGCCCAGAGAAACTGGACAGAAAGGAGAAGAAAATCCTCAAGAAGAAGTCGCCATTCCTACCCGGTAATTTCCACGTGCTTTCATGTTTAGACATGTGGGAGGGCACATTGTGTGTTTTGAAGAAACATGCCTTGTTTTTTCTTCTAATGGTGATGTTTGTGGCCCGTTGCCAGTATCTACCTAACATCGTTTGTTAAGCATTTAAAATTAAAAGCCATGAGATCAATGTGTAAACTCCCTTGTGCTTGGGCGGCCTTCTTCCCGATTCCAATCTCCTCCTGCTGCCTCCCAGGTCCTCCGAGGCCTGGACCTCCGTTGTCTTTGACCTTGTCTCCCACCAGCCCTGGACCCTTGTGCTCCAGTCCTTCCTGCCCTGCCCTGTGCAGACGTCTTGGCTGCATTGCTGAAGCTTCCTCCTGAGGTCTCTGCCTTCCTTTCCACCTGTGCTGCCATTGGTGACCTGCGAAGTGCAGCCCCTCGGCCCGAAACCCTTAGCGTTCCATTCCTTGGCCTTGGAGCCTCCATGACTGGCCCCGTAGGCATTCCAGTCCGCCTGCCCTGCCTTTCTGGTGCCAACTGGCATGACGGTAATGTTTGGTTCCTGCTGATTCTAGCAGGAATCCTGTGGATTCGCCACCTCTTCTGAGTGCCATCCTGCCCCATGGGCTGGCTGCATCCAGGACGTGGTCTTCCTGCCACACTCTGGAGCGCACTTAAGGCCAGGCCCCGAAGAACGCCCCCCTTCTCAACTCTACCATGTCTCGTGTCAGTGGGTGCGCAGCTGGAATACACCCGTTCACTTCTGAAGACCCCCACGGTCAGCACGGCTCTTTGCATGGAGCCGGCCTTGCTATGTCTTTCTTGAATAAAGGAGATTCCTGTCTTTTGGACAAAAGTATCCCTGTAAGGACATTTTCTTAGTGGATACAGCTGTTCTCACTCCCCCAGTGTTGTGGGGACAAGGGCTTTCTTGTTGCAAAGCATGGGATCACCTGTCATCTCTGTTAGCGCTTCTGAGAACATCTTTTCTCACTGTTAACAGGAGTTAGGAAAAATCCTTGTCTCAACCCTTAAAGCACTGGAGTCCTGCTGTCCTCTTCCCCTGGGTCTGTCCCCTGCCCCCAAGTGAAGATAGGATGATGGAATTGAAGCGGTTTATCATCAGGCTTTTCCTGGTGTCCGGAGGGCAAGAGGAAAAAAGGGCCTCTTGCTACATGTTTTGTTAGTCACATGATAGCCTCCCAGCTTACAGGGCAGCCTTGCGTTTCTGAATATCGGCTGCTATTAAACAGTGGCCATGGCAGCCTGAGTGAGACCTTTCACGTGTTACCACTGCTGCTGTCTGCACCCGTCCTGCAGAAGCCTTTGCATGTGCTCTCATGTGGCTACAGCGACAAGCCCTTCCCCAAAAGGCCAGGCCTGACTTGCTGCAGTGTCAGTAGCAGTGGCCCGCCCGCCGCGTTGTGGGTGTTAGGATCAGCTTTTCTTCTGCACCGAGCATCCCACAGAGGTTTCAAAATGGGATTCTCGTTGGCCTTATTATGCAGGGCTCACTGTGGAGGGCTGTGCCTCCAGGGTTTGCAGAGATTATACCAGTTAATGTTGAAATAACTTGAACAAGTTAAATACATATGTAGAGTGCTGAGCACGTTTTTGCAATTCTAATGAATTTTAGATTACATTTTTTCATTTCTCTGTCTCTCACTTTTTTTCTCTTTATTTTTTATTTATGACCCATTTTTGAGTTTGCTTGGCCAGCATGTTTGTTTTCAATTTCACTTTTTATTAAAAAAATGTATAACACCGGCAGTTAATTTATGAGACCACTCTCTTTGGTAGACTACACATTGGTGTTGGAACAATTTATAGAAATGTAATTGCTATAGACAAAAACTAGTTTTGATTATTGTATTTCCTTCATACTGTGTGTCTGTACACATGAAAGAAAATTAAAAATTTTAAGCATTTTATATTCAGTAATTTAAAAACTACACTGTTTTTGATACCCATGGTCTTTATAAAGGACTCTACTTAAAGTTTCAAGTAAAAAAAAGGAAGGTACCAGGACACCGGGGCTGTATGTCGAAGCAGCATTTTACAGAACAGTTTGAGTCGCCACAAAGCCGCCTGTCTCGTTGTCCCATACCTGCATTTAGGAAGCGCCGTCCCCGTGCATATACTGCAGCGAGCTCAAAGCAGTGTGGAAAAGACCGGTGTGGATGGCACGGAGAAGGTGCTTCCTTGTGAATCGCTGGTGTTCTGGAGACAACGTGGGCGCAGCAGGGTCAAGGCCGTAGGGCTCGCTGTCTGGACGAGACCTACCAGTAAGTCCCTTGTAATGACCTTAGCGTCAGGCCGCTGGACTGCCTGCTAGAACCTCTGAATCGTTTCTGGAGCTGCCTGCGTGGAGGGCACGTGCTCTCGTTGCAGGTACTGAGCACACTGGGCCCGTTGGCGGGGCCGTTCACGCAGGTGAGGGTGCTGCGTGTGCGTCGGCCAGGTCGTTGGGTGCTGCGGAGGCTGGAGACGTGCGCCGGCGCCGTGCCTGTTGGCGGACCCGCAAGTCCCTCCGGCGCAGCCTCACGTCCACGTCCCCGCGTCCTGCCCACTCTCAGCTCTGCGGGCCCCCTTGGTGACAGTGACATTCTCAGAGCCTCGTGCTGCTCGACTTCGCTCTTCCCCAGCCTGTGACTTTGCCGGAAGCAAAGTCAGTGCTGTCTGAAGAAGCAGATCGATCATTTTCTTCTCGTCGGAGCGACACTTCAGATACCACGTGAAGCAGAGGCGGGGACGTCTGCTGGAAAAGCGGGGTGTGGCTGTGTGTGGCTGGGAGAGCGGTGGGCTCCTGGAGGCCCCCAGCTTCACAGTCCGGCGTGCGTTCCCAGGTGGATGGGGTGAACAGAAGAGCCACCCCTAGGCTGGAAGTCCTGCCGTGGAGGACCGTGCAGGCCGGCACGAGTGTGTGTGAGCGGTCCAGGGTCACTTGGGAACAGCCGCCTGGCCCACCGCCTGCCTTAGTGACAGCTTTGCAGGTTCCACTGGCACGTGCGACGGTGTGGCTGACACATCTGCTCCAGAGGCCTGCCTTTCTTCATCTTGTGCCAGCTTCCCAGGATTTGCAGCCTACCCAGCAGTGGACGTGAAGAGAACCCTCGTGGATGCTGGCCTCCGCCAGGCTCCTCTGCCGACTGCCAGCACTCCGGCTTCTCATACAGCAGCTGCTCACAGCTGCTCAGACAGGGCTGGTAGCTCCTGCAGTGGGAAAACCCTCACACGTCTGTGTTCTATCCAGAACCCCTGCACAGAAGGATACCTTTGTTTTTGAGAGATTCGATCAGTCTAGAAAGCAGGTTACTGGTTCCGCTCCGTACTGTCGCACTAGAATGCCTCAGACCCCGTGATCCAGGCGAGCCGTTAGTTAGCACGAAAGGAATGTTTGGGTTCAGGTGGGAAGATGTCACCTCTGACAGCAGAACTCCCGTGTCACAGGCACCTTCTCGTGTGGAAACTGACTGCAGAGTGAGGAGGACACGTCTGGGCTTCCACAGCTGGAAGCCTTCCCCATTCTCTCCCATCTGTCTCTCAGGCTCCGCCTTGCTGATTTCCAGCAGACGTGGCACTGGCCAGTGGGGCTTTAAGTTTCTGGCACTAGTTCCACACCTGACTTTTGCTTCGTTTGCCTGGTAAATGTACCAGAGACCAGGTCTTTCTGGCAATCAGATGGCTGCCTTTCAGTGCACCAGAGGGTCAGGTCATGCGTGCACACGTTTCCGAGTGCCCTCCTGTGGGGTGGGTCCCTGCGGCCTTTGCAGCCCATGTGCACGAGTGCGGGTGCCTGTCGTATGTAGCACGCCTACTTCTCTGCCACACGTGTGGTTCTATTGCCACACCGGGGTCCTGTCATGGGCAGGTGTGTGCCTGCAGTGGCACCTGGCACACGGTGAGTGCATGCTTAGCTCTCCTGGAACTGATGAGTTGGTGGCAGACCTTGTACACAGATTCAGCAACACCTTGGTTTGGTCATTACTGACATCTGACTTTGGGCAAGTGAGTTAACCTTTAAAATGTCAGCTTTCTCACCTATAAAAGGGGCAACGGTACTGTAAGTGGAAGAGAACTGAATGAGAAAGTCCCTGGCGAGTATGTGGACTGGTGCCTGATATGTAATAAATGCTTAAGGAATACATGTATCTAAAAATTATTTTTAAATCAGTGAAACTTGCTCGTGCCACACAATTCAAGACACACAGCAGGTCCAGTGTGAGGGGAGAAGCCCCCTTGCTCCTCCTTGTGCCCCGCGCAGCCCTTCCCCGGGCAGCCACCGTCACGAGTCTCTCTCTGTCTTTTAAACTTGCATGGACGACACCACATATCCTATGTGCTCCTGTTGTTTTAGCAGGATAGGTGGCATACTGCATATGTTATGTGGGAGTTATTTCCATCTGATACCGAATTTTACAAAATGCCTGGATAGCATTCCATCTTAGGGATAAATAATATTTAGACAATTTGCCATCTCCTGCTAACATAGACAGTGCTGCCGTGGGCATGTTTGTAGCTGTCATTTCACACATGTAAATTTATCTGTAGGGTACATCTCTGGAAGTGTCCAAGGTTTCAAAGCATAAGCTCTGTAAAGATTGTTTTAAGGTTTTAATTTTGAAATAATTTCAGGCTTAACAGAAATGTTGCAAACACTGTACAAAGAATTCTCATATGCCTTCATTTTGGTTCCCCAAGTATGAACATTTTCTTACATTTGCTTTCTCTTTACCTGTATTTTCCCAGACTTTTCTGAGAGTGACCTGCAGATATGATAGCCCTGTAACTCTAAAAATGTGAGTGTCTGTTTCCTACGGCCAAGGACACCATCTTACATAACCCCAGTAAAACCGTCAACATCAGGGCGTTAAAATTGATCTGGCCTACAGACCTCACTCACTATTTGGTTCACCAGTGTGCTTGAAAACAAAAGAAAAAATTGTGTACGGACTTTCAAATTTGGGACACACTGTTGATTTCCTTCCATGGAGTCGCATCGACTCCACACCCAGCAACATTTATTGGAGCTTCTGTCTGCTCACAGCCTTTGGAAGACACTGTCACCAAAACTCTGGGACTTTTTTTAATCCTCTGACAGGTTAAAAAGGGTTTCCTATTGTAGCTCTCATTTCAGTTTCCTGAGAAGGATCTGGGTTGAGCAGCTTTTCATGTTTAGAGCACCGTTTGCACTAGACTGCCCTGTGGTCCTCCGAGGATGGTCGTGCCTCTGAGCTGTGTTTGTGACACGTGTATTTTCCTTATCTGTTTGCCCCGTTGAGTTAAAAGGGAGAGAGACTTTGTTTTTATAAAAAGCTAATTGGTCAGTGTATACAATGCTCTTACTTCGATGGTGCCTTAGACTTCAACACTTACGTTATGGAAAACCTCTTTTATTTCACTCTTACCTACTTCCGTATTTTAAACAGAATCTTTGACTCAATTTTATTTTGTTTCCAGATGGACAGGCAACTGTCCAAACACTGTTTATTGAATAGGTCATATTCTCCCCACTGAAGTGCAAAGCCACCTTTATCACACATTATACTCTCAAACCTACATCCATCCTTTCTGGATTTGATTCTGCTCCGCTAATCCGCCTTTTGATCCGTGTTCTGGTACCAAACGGTTGTAGCTTTCTAATGCTCTAACAAGTAGGGAGCCTCGCCCTCTCTTGCACTTTTCTCAAAGTGTGTTTTTGACTATTTTCTCATATTTACTTTTTCACATGTATTTTAGAATTATCTGCTGAACTTCCACAACTCTAGTTCTACCACAGTCCTGTTGGTATTTGTATGTAAGTGATTTAACCAGGGAGAATTGGGGTCTTTATAATTTTCAGTCTTTGTACTAAAGAATAGGCTATGCATTTCCATTTATTCAGATTTTTCTTTCCTTTTTTTCATATTTTGGTAGTATTTTAAATTTTTCTTCTGAATTTTATTTGTGGATATGAAGGATATTGATTTTCATGTATTAAAACATGGGCCTCTTTCTAAGTTTCAGTTGTTTTAGTTACATAATCATATCATTTGTAATAATGATTTTTACCTTTTCCTTTATAAGTGTATACTGTATATCTCTATCTTATCTAATTTCATTGGCTAGTATCTCTAAACACTATCAATTAATGGCAGTGGTAATGACTTTTTCCTGACTTCAACAGGATTGCCTTTTGTACTTTCCGATTAAGTCAAGGGTATTGAGATGTTTTATTCACCTCCTCCTGTTTTTAGACAATTTTTTGAAAGTTTACATGTTGAATTTTAGTACCATGTTTCCTCGAAAATAAGACCTAGCTGGAAAATCAGCTCTAATGTGTCTTTTGGAGCAAAAATTAATATATAAGACCTATTCTTACATTATATAAGACCCGCTCTTATAGTAAAAATAAGACTGGGTCTTATATTAATTTTTGTTCCAAAAGATGCATTAGAGCTGATGGTCCAGCTAGGTCTTATTTTCGGGGAAACACAGTAGAAGCCTTTCCATATTAAAGATGATTATATGTTTTTTCTTTTTAAATTTGTTAGTATGTTTGAAGAGAAAAGCTGTTGCCCAGTAGCAGGGAAGGTTGCCGTGGGGAATGCAGGTCTGGTTTTCCAGATCTTTCCCTTTTTCAAATGGCCGGAATCTGGGTTCACTTTTTCCTTTGTCACTGTATGGGCCAAACAAAACATACGCAGGCCCGATTTGGAGGTGGCTTCAGGGCTGCCAGTTTGTAATCTCTGTTTCATCCATTCCCAAAATAATTAGAACCTGGTGACAGTTTTGTATTATGTCATCTTACATAATTAAAGATAGATTTCATTTTTGTTTGGAAAGAAATCTGATTTTTGAGGAGGATTTCCTAATTTAGGTCATAGGAAAGGTCACAGACGTCATAGTTCCCTATCAACTTTATATACCTTACTTTCTGGATTTGTCGTGATGAGACCTTTAGTGATTGTTGCATTTTCCTGAATTAATTTTTACCGATTAAATTTAAGCAGTCTTAAGTTTAACTCTCTTAATATAAGCAATATTACCATAAACAAAATGTCTTTCTCTTACTTTTAAAACCACTTCCCTTATTTCCTACTCTTTTTCTCTCCTGGTTTGTATTCCTCTCCTATTGCTTTTCATTCGGTTTCTGAACCTCCTTCTCTGTGCTAATGAGTTTTGCAAAGAGCATTCTGTCAGGGAAGTACATTTCCTTTCCTTATAGAGCCTCTTTACAAACTGAGAATTCCTCTTATTCACTGGAACCAAAGAGAAGGACGGGATTTTCTTCTTCCTGCTGAAAATGTCTGTGCAGCAGGTTCTCCAATAACGTCATTTCATTATAATGTCAATAAGGAAAAAAAAATCGATGCCTGGCCAGGGCCACTGTGTGCATGGAGTGTGCACATTGTCCCCAGGTCTGCGAGGGTTTTCTCCGGGTGCTCCGGATTCCTCCCGTGTCCCAAAGATGTGCGGTGAGGTGAGTGGCCTGTCCACGCTGTCCCCGTGAGCCAGTGAGGGTGTGTGTGAGTGGCCCTGCGGTGGAGGGCAGATGTCCAGGGTGGGTCTGGCCTGGTACCCTGAGCACCAGGAGTGGAAAATGACCTTCCTTGTTTTTGTTCATCTTCCTTAAATGTCTGTATAGCTCACATTTGTTTTAGTGTTTAATGTTAGAAGTGTTTGGGGTCTTAGGAGTTTGGGGATGCTTTTATAACCCAAAATATGCCATACTACCCTAGCTCTTGTTTAAATCAATTAGCCTATGTCAAAATTGGTTTCGTTTTACGCTAATTCGCTTAAAGTCACAGGTTCCAGGAATCTGGATGGACAACATCCAGTGAAGTCTTACTGGACAGACAGTTAAAGAGTTATGCTGAATGTGGTTTTTTTAAAAAAATTATATTTTAGAAATAAGTTTACTTATATTGCCATAAATTCTACTTGTGATTTTTTTCTGATAGGGATAGTTTTAAACCTGACTCAAAGTTGAATAATAATAGCGCTATAAAAGGATCTTTTATTTTTTATCGTGAACTTGTTTGTGTCATCTACACTATTCCTTTGTCTTGACTATTTGTAAATTCCCTTTGGTAGCATAAGAACTTAACCATTTCCTAATTATTTGCACTGTATTATTGTTTTTATGAGTGGTATCAGACAGGTTCAAACAGTACTTACTGCAACTTCCTTCCTCCTCCTCCTCATGTGCTTTGAGTTCATTTTGGAGTCATTCAGTCACCCCTGTTTTTAATTCACCTTCTCAGTTTTAAACCTGAGTCTGCACTGCTAAGTCTTGATCTGTCACCTGAGCTGGACTCACCTGTCCGGTTAGAGCTGTTCTCCCACAGGCTGATTTATGTTCTCGTGGGACTGTCAGGATTTCCTGCAGGTTCAGATAATAGTCCCCGGGAATTTCAGGTCCTTCCACCACTGCTCAGACTGCTGTGCTGCCGCTGAGCGTCTGCTTGCACAGTCGGGGGCGCTGTGCCCGTCAGACCCGGAAGGACACTCGCCACCCGCGTGTGCGGGCTCCCCGCGTGTGCGGGCTCCCCGCGTGTGCGGGCTCCCCGCGTGTGCGGGCTCCCCGCGTGTGCGGGCTCCCCGCGTGTGCGGGCTCCCCGCGTGTGCGGGCTCCCCGCGTGTGCGGGCTCCCCGCGTGTGCGGCTCCCCGCGTGTGCGGGCGAGCCAGACAGTCCGGTTTCCTTTCGCGCAGGTTCCATCCGCGAGGAGAACGGCGTCCGCTGGCACGTGTGTCCCTACTGCGCCAAGGAGTTCCGGAAGCCCAGCGACCTGGTGCGTCACATCCGCATCCACACGCACGAGAAGCCTTTCAAGTGCCCGCAGTGCTTCCGGGCCTTCGCCGTCAAGAGCACGCTGACCGCGCACATCAAAACGCACACGGGCGTCAAGGCCTTCAAGTGCCCGCACTGCATGAAGAGCTTCTCCACGTCCGGGAGCCTCAAAGTGCACGTCCGCCTGCACACAGGTGCCGCCTCCCTCCTCCTCCCGAGGGCCGCGCTGGCAAAGGAAATCCCGGCTGGGACACAGGAGCGTAGAGCCTCCCAGGGGGCGACAGGTGTAGGTGTGGCCCGTGGCCTCTGTGAGCCACACCGGTCGCCTGCCAGGCGGGAACCTGTGGCCCTGCCTGGCGCCTTTCAGGCGGGGACCGTGGTGCCGAGGCAGGAAGGGCAACCTTCACGCCTCCTCCACCGTTCAGATATTTTACAGTCAGTATTAAGGCACGAAAACTTCCATATTCGGGCTCCAATTTTATTTTAACAGCTTTGTTGAGATACAACGCACAGATCCAAAACTCCCAGTTTTAAAGTTTTAAAGAATGGTGTAACCCAGGGCACTGTTTAAGTTTCAAACTTTCTTATCACCCCCCAAAGGAACCCATACAGGTTATAGTAACTGCCCCACCCCGCGGGTTCCTGGCCCAAGATGACTGTACATTTGAAAAAGCTGAAATTAGTCGATTCTGTTATATGTCCTTTGGAATCTGCACCTTCATTTACTAGTAACGTAAATGAAGGAAATTTCCTTCAGAAAGGAAAGGGGTAGTTGAGGCTTGTTTAGAGGATATTAGTTCTGTCACCACCAGCAGTGGCCTTATTCACCATCAGTAACAGCTACACCACTGACTGCTTGTGTCCTAAATGCTGGGCCTGCTTGGTACTATTGAAATGTTCTGTTCATAAGTCGCCCAGCAGGAGCCTGTAGGCAGCCTGTGATGACAAGAGGTTGCAGGTGACGACCTGAGAGAGCGAGCAGTCTTACACACTCCATATCCTTAAGGACTGCCAGGACTTAGAATAGCCATGTTTTACTGTCTCCTGAAAATGGTAGATGTCTTTATTTTTTTACTTCAAATGCTCTTATTACAGGCCTTACCATACGAACTGTATGCAAACAAGGGGAAATAATTTATAATAGTTACAAAATTATAAGCATGAAAAGATAAATTGAATATTCAACTCAAAATACCAGAATTTTATGTTGGCATTCGTTGTTGAGATGTATTTCCTTGAAATAATTGTCCGCTGTGCTTTTATTTTTATTAGGAGTCAGACCTTTTGCTTGTCCTCACTGTGACAAGAAGTTCCGAACCTCAGGCCACAGGAAGACCCACATCGCTTCGCACTTTAAACACACAGAGTTGAGAAAGATGAGGCACCAGCGTAAACCCGCCAAGGTCCGTGTGGGCAAGGCCAGCGCGCCGGTCCCCGACATTCCTTTGCAGGAGCCGATCCTCATAACCGACGTAGGTAAGACGTGTGTCCCTGTGCTGCTGGCAGAGGGTGCAGGGTGTTAAGGTCCCAGGGTTAGTCGCAGGCTGGAGTCAGTGAAGTTCTTGTCAAGCACTGGTGTGCCCCCGGGGCTGGGATGTCTCACTGTTAAAATTCAGGTCCTAGTTCTGACTCTGCTCACGTTCGTTCTTGCTTAAGAGAGAAATGATGTGTCTGTGAGGGTCTCAGTGTGGGAGTTCTCACTGAAGGAAAATGTCTGCCTGAAGGGAACCCTCAAAGATGCACAGGCGTTTGTTATGAGAAGCCCACAGTGCACGCTGCCACTCATCCCGGCGTCCCTGCCTGGTGCGTGATAGACTCGGGCTGCTTTATCGTTGAGCTTTCCGTTACAGCAGCTGCAATCCTCAGGATATATAATTGTTTAGAGCATAGAAACCGATCGATTGTCCACGGCCCGCTGGAACCCTTTGATGTCCTTGTATGGTTTGGGGAACCCACACTTTGTTGACTGTGTGTAATCTTCACCATAGTCTGCAGGTTCTCCGTGCTTTGTGTTACTCCTCAAATGCAGAACAATCTGGAAAAGTCAAGACTGATTAAACGTTCATTTAGTAGCCCTGGAATTCTCCTTTATGCTGGAAGCTTACTCTCAAATTACCAGTTCTCTCAGGCTGCATGGATCCAGTCAAACACCCATGGGTTTCCTGGCTTTAAGTGTGTAAACCCTTAGTCGAGTGAAAGTAGAATCCTGATTCTCCAGACTTCTTTCCCGGATTCAAATGGGACACGTTTTGCTCACTGGCTTCACATGCCTGCATCTAAGACCAGATTAGAAGCGGACTTCTCCCTTAGTGAAGGCTGAGTGAGGGGCATGATGGGAAAGATTTGAAGAGGTGGCGTCACATTGTAAACCGGAAAACGTTGTGAATATTCATTGTCATGCTTAACTTCATTGTTACGGATACTTGTGTCTGTCTCTTCTCTCAGAGTCTGAGCTCCTTGGGGTCTGTGGAGAAAAGATGTGACTGTAATCAGCTTCGGGGACAGACTTGGTACAACGTGACAGAGAGGGTTTCCGTGTAATCTATTTCACTCTATTGGGAGATGAGATGTTTCAGTTCAGTCTGTTTATGGAAAACACAGTATGTTTCATACTAAGACTGTCACTTTGCAAAGTGCAGAATGCGTGTACCCCGCCCACGTCCTCCTGTGGAGACCCCTGATGGGCTAAGTGTCTGTACTGCAGAGCGTTAGGGACGAAAGCCCCTGAAGTCCTCATTTTATTGACTGACTTAAGCCTGACTAGTTGGTAAGCTTTTGAACAGCTACCCCTCCCCGGCCCACCCCAGGCATTTCTTCTTTTTTGGTTTGGGAAATGGCACAAGCAGTATGTTTTCTTATTTGTGAAGTATCTTATTTTTTCTCCTGTGAAACAGGCTTTTACTTTCTAAAAATTACCTTATGAATTTCATTAATTTTACCTACTTTTATGAATTTATATAACTAATAGCTTAACATTGTTTCAATTTCCTGTTTTTCTTTCATGTTGCTTTTTAGTGTATATCTTGTCTGATAAAACAGATAAAACTAGTTTCTCACATTTGTACAGTTCATTTTAGTTGTGTGAGGAGAATTTAAAAATTTCTTTATTAACGTTTTTGTTGGAAAACATGCATTCTACTTAGTTCAATAAGAGCAACAAAGTGTCTTATCAGATACTATTTGGAGTTCACCATTTTCATTAGCGATACTTTGATGCTAATAGTTACTGAGTAGCTGTGCTGGGTGTGTTACCAGCGGACCCTCTGCGGGGAGCATCTGAACTCTCCTTCCGGCATGTTTAGTAATTACCAGAGGTGTTACTCTTTTCAGTTGCCATTTGGGAGAATATGCACGTGAGTTTTATGTTCTTTTCATAGAACCTAACGTGGTTCCCTGAGCCCCGTAGCTGTCCAATTACGGCTGACCATAGACTGAATGAACGAGCTGGGTTTGAATTTGTGCACGCTTCTCCTTCCTCCCCGATTGTCTAGACGCCGAGAACAGGGGCCTTCATGTATTCGGTCATATTTATGTGTCCTACTTGGCAGGTGCTGTGTTGGCTCAGGGCTGTGTCCGTGACCGGGGACAGGTCCCAGTCTCAAGAAGCTGTGGCCAGTGGGGTGGGGAAAAGAGACGAAAACAAGCAGTGACAGGTACTGAACTAGAAAAAAGTCACAGCGTGGCGATGGGAAAGTGTGGGTTTATTCAGAGAATAGTGAGCGCACAGGGTGTAGAGGGACAACACAGCACCGTGTGCGTAGACGGTGGCCATGTAGGCAGGTGGAGAGCGTGCCGGCCTCCGCCAGAGGGTCAGCCGAGCAGCTGCAGTCAGTACGTTCTGGAGAGGAGGCCACGGAGGGCTTCGACGCAGGCTGTCAGGATCCGAGCTTCCGTCAGTGACGTGAGAAGGCAGAGGGGGACAGTCACTGGGGCCCCTGGGCCTCGCTGGGCCGTGCCGGGCAGAGAGCGCGAGTGCATCTGGGTTCACAGTCGGTGCTTCTACAGCCGTCACTCTGTCTGTGTCAGGTTCAGTGTGTCGGGGAAGGTGGTTAGGTGGACTGAATAACTGAAGTGTTTTCTTCTGAGCGGGAGAGAGTTGTTAGGAAAAGCGAGGTGTCGTCATGAACCCTGAATGATGTTGGAGCTGCGTGGAAAGAATGTCCTGGCGTGGTGCAGCTGGGGCCCCGCTTGTCCAGAGAACCTGTGAGATGCGGAAGGTGTGGCCGTGCTCAGGGTTTGTGCCATGTGCATTCTGCACAGGTCACAGGGAGCGTGCTGGATTCTCTGCAAAGTAAGCGGCCCTCTGATGCCAGCACCATGAAATGCAGGTCGGTCGGCTCTAGTCTAAGATGTGAGCCACGTGACTCAGCAGAGTGTCTGAGGTCTCTTCACTTTGTCATTGTTTCCCTGTTGTTTGACACGATGGGCAGTGTCAGTAGAAACGAGGCAGCAGGTGTAAGAGACATTGGAGAAGTGGATGTCCAGGACTGGCAAACGGCAAACTTGAGGACGCAGGGAGGCAAGTTCCTCAAGGTTCTGGAGCATCTGCCCTGCGTGACTAGGAGAGTGTGTTCCATGTGTACAACTGGGAGAGCGGGGAGGGAAAAGTGGGTTTAAGGCAAAGAATTGAACTGACCTAGCTCTTAGGAAAAATTAGAAGACAATGCCTGTTAATCATCGTGGCATAAAGTGGGTGGTACGGCTGAGGGAGGAGAGGGACTGTGGGACGGCTGCCTTGTCGTGGAGGAAGGGGGACCAGCCAAGACAGAAGCGACAGTGTGTCTTCCTCTTTCTGTTTCAGCTGAACACTAAGTGATGCAAAGGTTCAAGTGTACATTTGTCCTGAATTGCACATATCACTCAGTAGCTTGATCAAGGCATGTTTATTACACGGTCAACTAAGGGAATTCTTTATTTATTAAAATTTTGTAAAACCTGAATTATTTAAGTTGTTATTTAAGTTTGTAATTTGGCTATTTGCACATATCCCTTTAATAAAATTCCTGTGAAAGCACTGACTGTTTTTAGAATGAAAGATCATGTTAGAATCGTTTCTGTTTTGAGTTTATTATATAGTACCTAGTGTGCAGCTTTCATACTGAACAAATAAGGGATTTAAAATCCCAATTATTAATAACTTAAATTTTGGATAAAGTTATGTAAATGCCATGCCAACAAATGCTTGTGTAGAAAGTGGACGTACAAATCCATTAAAATCGGCTCTGGAACGAAGGGAAGGGACCGGGACAAAGTAGGTGTTCCTTATGTTGAGAAAATGTTTATTTTATACCAACTTTATAAGTACTTCCCGATACATACTCTTTAACTAGCCAGCTCCTGATACATTAAAGTAGCATTTAGTTACCACATTGGAATCTCTACTTGAACTCCTCGGAATTTTCATCTTCTGGGTACAACAGATGCCTTTTGACATTTAACTTTTTTAGTAGCACTAACAGTGAATTATTCCTGATTTTCTTTTGGTTTGTAGGTCTTATCCAGCCCATTCCAAGAAACCAGTTTTTTCAAAGTTATTTTCATAATAATTTTGTAAATGAAGCAGATAGACCATACAAGTGTTTTTACTGTCATCGTGCATATAAAAAATCTTGCCACCTTAAACAACACATCAGGTAAGGTACCATACATTCAGAGCTGGAAATTTAGTATAATTACAATGATTTAGTGATCTGATGACTTGTAGAAATATTAAGGATGATTAGTGTTAGCTTGTGGTATTTAAAATGTCACACTTGACCCCGAAATATTTATTGGTAATTTATATTTTTATTCTTTAGTGCCTGGACTAAAATATTTTACCCAGAAATGGCCACTCCTATTATATTTCAATATTTGCAATTTCTAAGACGTGCCAAAGAAGTGTTTGGTTAGTTTCATTAGATTTATGTTCTTGAACAGTTTTTCAAGGTATTTACCAGAGTGGAGGTTAATTCTTGGTGCTAAGAACAGCAAACAAAGAAAGGAGAACCTTGACCCCAAGCGACAGTAAGGTGCCGTGAGCAGAGTGTGGCACTCAGGGAAGCTGGGCTTCCCCTGTCTCAGTGGCGTGCTGGCTCTGGGACTCCAGGCAGG
The DNA here is from genome assembly GCF_004115265.2 of Rhinolophus ferrumequinum. NCBI lineage: Eukaryota > Metazoa > Chordata > Mammalia > Chiroptera > Rhinolophidae > Rhinolophus > Rhinolophus ferrumequinum. The sequence continues at coordinate 58,784,960 of NC_046302.1, forward strand.
GCACGTGAACCCTTGCGTCCCAGGCGTTCTCCCTGGGAATACAGGGAGGGCCGCGTCTTTGCCACATAGTTTAAGAAAGTGATGATGGAGTGAAATGATGTATGAGGGTGCATTCTGAATTATAAAGATTATCAAAGTGTCGGAAGCTTGCTCATTTATTAAAATGTTTATTCTTTCTAGATCACACACAGGTGAAAAGCCCTTTAAATGTTCTCAGTGTGGAAGAGGCTTTGTTTCTGCGGGAGTGCTCAAAGCACACGTCCGAACGCACACTGGACTAAAATCTTTCAAGTGTCTGATATGTAATGGCGCTTTCACTACGGGTGGCAGCTTGCGGCGGCACATGGGCATCCACAACGACCTTCGTCCCTACATGTGTCCCTATTGCCAGAAAACATTTAAGACCTCGCTAAATTGCAAAAAGCACATGAAAACCCATAGGTAGGTATCGTTCTGATGGCCGCTTTTTCATAACCCTCATAGTTCCCACATGGTGACGGAGAGTGTTTGTAAGAAATAATTGTCTTTGATTCCTATATTGTTACTTGTAACTTAAGGTGTGTGTGTGGGCTAAAGAAAAGTCTGTATCAATGTCTTAAGGGTCTGTTGAGAACCACAGACATTTTCTATTTTTTTCTTTCTCTTTTTTAATAGAATACTGAAGTGCAGTGTATATTGGGCTTAAATGCTTTAAAGCTCTCTTTTAAAACTGATAGTCAATAATAGATGGAATGCTAGCTGGGTTGTATCTGGTATAATTAGGTAGTGAAGATTTCAAAAGAGAAAACCGTGGTCACCCTGTGATTTCTAGGCATAGCGTTAGTATATCTGAATGGTAAGCGCTGTGCTGTAGCCTTGAAAGGGACAAGTGTGTTAGCTCTCACATAAATCCTCCTTCAAAGAGGACGTACCGTCTCACGTGGTTAACATGCTCCCTCACGTCTGAATGGAGGTGACGCTCAGAGTTGTTGCAGGCACACACTGCTGACTCCGGGGGCATTTCCGTGAAGCCCCAGAATTCCGTTTTGGAATGGAAAGCCTGGATGAGGTGACCCCTCCTAGGAGACTTTGAAAATGAGAGTCACTAGGCCTGCCATACAAGAAGATTATGCCTTCTGCCTTAGAACATTGACTTGGGGACAGCGTTTTAGCCCGGACGTCTCTGCCTGGACACCACCTCCAACACCAGACCCCAGACGTTGGAAGACGTTAGCTATGAGAAATAGTCATCTTGGTGTGACCCACGGGATGCCCACGCACACTGGGCAGAGTTGACTTTCCTGACTGTGGCACAGTTGGTTACTTAGTCGAGAAGTCTAACTGCTTGTTGAGACCATCTAGGGAACAGGGTGTGGGTGGTGTCAATAGAGGGGACTCCTGCCAGTGTTGCCCAGCTCTGCGTTAATGCATTTTGGGGAGGAAATCTCAGACTTCACGTGCATTCAGGGAAGAGAATTTGCAGGGTGCACAGAGGCTCAGGAGAGCGGCCCTGCTCGCTGGGGCCGGGGGCCTGATGCGTCCCATGCGGGTGCAGCCAGGCGCCCTCTTGCTCAGTGGCTTGGGACAGCTCTGCCAAGCAGCCTTTGCGGCAGCTTTGTGGTGGGCTGCGGCACCAGGTGTAAGGTCCCATCTGGGGACCACCTGGCTGCTGGTATCATTTCCGGGAAGTAGGCCAGCTGCTTTTAGCTGGGTCACTTCTATTAGGTGGAGTGTCGCATCGGCCACCACTTGTCATGGGTCATGCTCAGGCACAGGTGCCAGTTACTTTAGGAGATGAATGTATGACTTTGAGGTGACAGTCTACAGGCTAGTAGCTCTGTCATAATGTGGAGCTGGGTGTTGCTCTCATAGGTTCTGTGTACTTTGAACCTGCCTGCAAGCACACAGTAGGTCCAGTGTTTCATCCCTTTGTTTGAAGTGTTGGGAATTCCTAAAATACCATAGCACTTATATTGAAAACAGGTATAAAAGGTTACTGTAGTGAAAGTCAGTGGGAAAAACCCCAGCAAACACAGAAACGAGCCCCACATTATCCTGCAAGACGCCTTTGCCCCACTTTGGGGAGCAGCGGAGAAGACGCGTGAACACCGGCGTCACTACACAGGCTATGATGGTGACCTGTGACAGTGCCTTTTCTCATTCATGCTGTTTTTTAATCATATTTTTGTTCCTCCTTCCTCACCGAAACTAGTTGAGGAGAGTCTATTTCTGATAACCACAATATGAAGAGATTTTGTTTGGAGCTAAGAATGGAGTTCTGAGTTGGCAGATTGATAAGATTCTGGAATCAGCCATGTGGTGGAACGTGTGTGGTCTGCCCCTGCATGATGTCTCGTGGGGCTGCTCACTCAGCCTCACGTACTGTGCAGCCTGGTAATCAGATCACTGAGCTATTTTGTTAAGTTCTTTGATTTATTACTGAATTCATTGTTCGTTTTTCTCTTTAAAAGATAAATTGTTGACCTTGATGAAAATGTACGGGACAGACTCTCTATAGCAAAAGCAACATTAGCATGAATGACCATCTTGCAGAAAATCAGAGTGGCCGTGTGCCTGCTGATCTGTGTCCTGTAACACAGCGGACTCGCGGTCACATGCGACGTCTGCACCCCCAGGCTGAGAGGCAGCAGGTTCCGGGACTTTGTCCCCTGCCAGGGCACCACATCCGTTTATGATTACATTAAAGTCAGTCTCTACGGGCACTGTCTCGTTTCATAGAGTTCTTTTTCTTAAATGAACTCACCGCAGAACTGGAGTGGGGACAGTTTTACTTTGAAGCAGGTGGCATCTTTTATATTTTTTTAAGTTACAAATCCTGGTGTGTGTTCTTCGTCCTCCATTTGCTGCCTTTGTGTTGCTGTAATCTGAGAGCATGACGGCAGCGCAATATCTTCAGAATTGTTAACAGATCGAACGTGACTTCAAAATGGGGACATTTAAAATAAAAATGTTGCTTAACAATGTGTTAGTTTATAGTAAGAGTGTTACGATGAATGAATTACAACTTGCACAGCAGCATTCTGTGCCGCTGATTGTCCACAGCACCTAACCCGAGGAATTTCCGTTGGTTGCTTTGAAGATACGAGCTTGCGCAGCAGCTGCAGCAGCATCCGCAGGCCGCCTCGATGGACGACAGCACCGGGGGCCAGCAGGGCGTGTCCGTGTCCACGCAGGTGCCGGTGGACATGGGCAGCCCGGAGCTGCAGCAGACGGCTGACGCCGTGACGGCAAACCCCGCAGCCATGCTGGACCTGGAGCCGCAGCACGTCGTGGGGGCAGAAGACACGGGGCTCGGCCAGCAGTTGACAGACCCGCCTCTGGAAGCAGATGAAGGTGCATGTTTCCAGAATTTTAACTTCTAGAACTCTCCATACAGTGCTGCAGCCCTTCCTGCTCACGCCAGTCCCTGCCGGTGTCCTTGGCTGTGACTCTGAGTCGTGCTGTGTGCTCTGCATGTGCCGAGAGAGCATGTGATGTGCACATGGGGTTAGAGAAATGGGACCTTTTCCTTGACCTCCTTTTATCCCTTTCTGTGTTGCGAATGCCCTTCGTTTCCCTTGCGTGTGCATCCGTGAGGCCGTGGCATTCCATTCTATGCCAGCCACTCGGCGTGCAGCTCGGCCTGCAGACTGTCGCCTGCAGGCCTGCAGTGAGTGTAGGGCCTCGTGCAGCACACTGCTTCCTTCATCCCTATGTAGAGTTGCTACAAAGAAAGGCAGCACCGCTGTGGGCCGTGAGCTCAGTGACGCAGCCGCCCTGCGTCGGCTCGGCTGCGAGTCTCGTCCGTGCCTACTAGCAGCTTGCCGTCTGTGTGCTGGGCTGTTCTGTGGCTACCCCTAGCGCGTTTGGTCAGGAGCGGGATTCTGTGGTTTTTACCCTCTCTGATACGTGGAACAGTGCTCATCTGAAAGGTTTTAAATAGTTGCTGAACATAACTGCATTTCGCATGTTGCTTTATAAAAGAACATTAAGGTTTTCGGATAAACTGAAGTGATATTCTGCAAGTACAAAGGTAATGTCTTCACTGTATGTCATATATGTAAAAAGTGCCTTCCCACCGTCCCTTCAAAAGAAGGAAGACAATTGTTGAAAACTCTCTGAAGTACCTTTGGACAGATTGGTAGATTGGAAATAACGTGCACATGTATGAGTCTCCCCACTTTCTGCGTTCTTGTCTTCAGATAGGTTTGTGGCTGCACAGCACGCACTCCCGGGGCACATGGACCAGTTTGACGATCAGGCTCCCCCACAGCAGTCCTTCGGACCGGCGGGCTTGTCGCAGGGTCAGTGGGGGTCCCAGGTGGGGTTGTGGTGAGCTCTGCCTGAGATGTTTCTTTTAGACCCTTCTGAAATTTATGGTTTCAAACCAAATAACTCTTTGCATGAGAGAGAGAGAGAGAGAAAGAGAGGAGGGGAGGGGAGGGGAAGAGGAAGAGAGGGCTCTATTTTGTGGTCTCGTTTTCTGGAAAGCCACCTGAAAAACCACTCTGTGTACTTTCTAGCCGAGAAAAGGGATTGAGTAGAAATTGGGACGTCGGGGTAACTGGGTGTTTGTGGCTGGTCTGTAAGCCTGCAATACAAGGGTGTGTGCTGAGCACGGCCGTCTGCCTGCCTGTTGGCAGAGCGTTTTAGAGCCTGCTCGTGAGAACCAATCCTAATTCTAACTCAGAAAGTAGACATGCCCCTTTAAACATCTTTTTATATAAAACTAACTTGTTTTTTTGGCTTATTTTGTGTATCTTTAGTATTTTTTGTGGAATTCACATTTCTTTTAGGTTTTACGGTGACAGACACATACAATCAGCAGACCCAGTTCCCACCTGTCCAGCAGTTACAAGACTCTAGTACACTGGAGTCTCAAGCGCTGGCCACGAGCTTCCAGCAGCAGGACCTACTGCACGTGCCAGGGTCCGAGCCCATTGCCGTCGTGAGTACCTCCACAAGGACGCTTGTCCTCACTCGGCAAGCGGGCTCTGTCCTTCTTCACTGTCAGCACTGAGACTTGGCCCGCTTACGAGGCCTTGCTAACTTCTTATAACTGTAAGATTATTGCATCCCCTGTGAAAACTTAAATGTGTAGCATACAGGGCTTTCTTTATCCCTAAAAGCATTTTAATTTTACTTAAGGGTTTCATTATCGTGACGTGGCTTTACCTTTTGGTTAAGCGTCAGGACGGTCAGTAGAGTGTTGTGTAATAACATCCGAAGGATACTATGTTGCTTTAGTCACAAAACCAAGCATTTTTATGTGTGGAATCTTAAAAGAAATGTGTCAGAATGAAAATACAATGAATGCTTACATCTTAAAAATAAATGTTTAAATGCATAATTTTAAAATTTGATCTGTCAACTTGAAGACAAATTTTGGTTTTAATTTTTCCATTTTTGGAAAATTTTCAATAGTTACGACAATGATTGGCCAATCAATTGTTCTGTCGCTTTAAATGCCACTGTTGGTGGCTTTGCCCAGTGGTAGGCCTGGGGCTGGTGGGACTGTTCCCCGTAGGCATGTTACTGCCCGGGACGGAGAACGCACTCTCCTTCTCCCTGGTGGTTTTGTCACGCACAAGCAGACTTAATTTTTTCAGAATGTGGGACATTTACTCAGTCTCAGTAAGAGACAAGCACGTGAAAGACTAATCTCTTATTAGGATAAATAAAAACATATGGAAAGGTCGGTTTCATGCTTGATTAAACTTTGTAGTAAAGTAAGTTAATAGGAAATAAAATAAACATTTATTTAATAAAATCACTGCAAATGAATTTTATTATTCATCTGGCCCAGTTGATTACAGTGAACTACTTGGGGAGTCTTCCTTTTAAATCTATTTGTAAATGTTATTGTCTTTGGTTGTTAGTTGTTCTGTATTCATTCATAGATAGTCAAGTAGTCTGCTTTATACTTCTGTTAAATTTCAGACAACTCCTCTGATTCAAGAGTCATCCCAAGAGGAACTGGACCTGCCGGCGCCACGTTCCCAGTTCCTGGAGGACAGCGAGGACCAGAGCCGGCGCTCTTACAGGTAGACAGACCCCTGCACAGCCAGCTTGACGAGCAGCGGCTCAGCAGGACAGAGCTGTGCCTTCCCCATTATAGGGCTTTGCGCTGTGATTCTCCCAAAACTCTGAAGTAGGGTTCACTGTCATCTCCACTGTATAAATGAAAGGTCTGGTACAGAAGAGACTAACTTGCTGAAATTTCTACAGCCGATGAGTGACGGGGCCAAGATTTCCGTGCAGCAGCCTCCCTTTGGCCTGCGCCTTTAAACTGCTCTGCTGTAGCTTCCTGTCACCGGTACCAGGCATCGCTGTGTTTTCAGAAATAACTTCAGTTTACATTGTGCCTTTTGTCCAAGGCTCTTCTGTTCTTTATATGTAACAAACCTGTGTGCCAAGGTACAACGTGATTGTAGAGTTTCTTAAATTCATGCGTCTGCTCATTCTCCACCCATCTGTCCATCCATCCGTCCATCCACTCGTCCATCCATCCACCCACCCATACATCACTCATCTGCCCGTCCATCCATCCAGCAGTGTATGTGTATGTGCTGAGCGCCCTGCGGGGACCACGTACTGCTCTGGAAGCTAGGAATACCCTGGTAAGAAGAACAGACAGGGCTCCTGCCCCAGCTCATTCTGGGACATGGGCATTTACAGTGAATGCAGTGCATGTGTTTTTATACAGTTACATATGAGTATGTATGTAGTAACAAAATACAGTCTAGGGTATATAGATACAGTCTAGGGTTTATAATATCTTAATAATTTTATTACTTGCTTAAAATATTATTTAAACCTTAATAATTTTTCCAGAGCCATTTAACCAAAAAATAAAAATAAAAAAATGCCTCCTTACTGTATAGTTACTCTTAAAGAATACATGAGCTACCTTACCTCAACTGAGTGGTTTTAAGTAAATTTTTGAAAATGGATAAGTTTTGCTAATATGAAGCACATAATTTTTCAGAGGCCAAGTAACTCCTTGGTTTTATTGTCATAGGATTTGTTTTGCAACAAGATCTCGACTGTCTTAAACCAGTGTTCTTATATGTTAGGTTCTCGGCCTTCAGAAGTGTGTTATCCTGAGGTCTGCATGAGTTTGCAAATTCAAACCTGTACTAGAGAACAGGTTCTTAATTGGGGGTAGTCTGTGGACTCTGAGGGGATCACACAGGGTTTCTGGGACTCTCCCAGTATTTGAGTCACACTTTTGTTAGTTCAACGAGTATTTGTTTGCTTATGTTTAATTTGGGATTTTGCGTTGGCAGTTTAAGTGAGATTCATATTTCCTGATGAATCCTTTGTGACATTTTCTGGGGCAATTGGGCTTCTAGCCTTGTACCATTCATTCATTCATTCATTCGACACTTATTGAGAATGTGTTCTGTGCCAAGCACTAGGGCAAATCAGGAAAAAACCCTCAGTCTTCATGGCATTGACAGTCTAGTGGGAAAAGGTGGTAAGCAGAACAATGAGTGACTGCACAGTGGGTCACTGTTGCTGCGGACCGTGTGTTAGTGGCTGGGAAGGCAGCTGCTGCCGTCAGGGGTCTGGTCGTCAATTCTGGATTTGTTCAGAAGGTAGAACCTCCCGGAGTTGTTACAGGTAAAGATATGACAGAAAGAGAAGAGTTAGGGGTGGCCACTGGATGAGCTAGAAAGATAGGATTGCCCTCCCTGGAAAAGGAAAGAGCCTTGGGGGAGCCGCTTTTTGTGTCAATACCAAGAACTGGTGTTGTGCCGTTAGGGTTACTGTTTGATAATACGGGCAGTTAGTTATACCAGATTGGCATTCAGGGGAGAGGTCCAGGCTGGAAGGACACATCTGGAGGTTATCAGTCAATAGCCTAATCTTTAAAGCCCCGGGTGCATGTCTATAAAAAAGAGAAGGGGCTCATAGATCACACCTTGGGCACTCCATTCCGCGGTAAGCGAGGTGGGTGGACGAGCTGCGAGAGAGACGGCCATGTGCACATACGCTTTGGTGAGGAAAGGACACGTAGCTTTCACTGGCTTCTCATGGAGGTCAGGGCTCCTCCCCCAAGACGTTCAAAACATGGCACCTGTAATTTTATGGCGTTAGTACTTTTCGTATTACTTTTTGTCCCATAAGTATGGCAAAAGTGGGGACTAGCCAGGTTCCCTGAAGATGTGATTCCTGGGCAAACTCTCTTCAGAAGCCCACTGGGACTCGACACATTACCTGATCTCTTTCAAGGAACACACCTCCTGGCATGGAGGTTCTCCATAGTGACCTTGCCCTAAATGTTAGCTCCTATAATTTGGGTTGCTGAACACGTTGGAAAAATAACTGGTCAACACAGCAAGCAGGTGTAACGCCGGGGAGAGAGAAAATGGCATTTCACAGGCAGAGGGGTCCCGTCTCAGCGTGGCCAGAGCGTGGTTCCCATGGTGGGAGAGCTTGGCAGGGGCCTGGCAGTGAGTTTGGAAGATCTAATCTCAAACTGCTCCCCGATGGTGGCTGTTTCCCCACAGTGCTGCCAGTGCCATTTTAATGGATAGATGTGACGATTCGGAACAGTTTGCTTTCCTAATTAGAGAACCTTTTTCAGCAAATATCAGATGGTTTGGTGGGACTTAACCACCAAATGGTGGATCAGATGATTTTCTTCTGTTGCCATGTGGACAGAATCGGTCCCATTTCATTTGCAGAATTATCTGTGCAAAACGAGCTGGTGATGCTGCTTGCTTGCTTGCTTTTCTGTATTTACTAGATGACCTACTAAATCACACCTGCATGTCAGAGGGCAGCTCCAACCTGTGTTTATCTTTAGTCGCCTTGACTTTAGTGTGGACACCAGAGGAGTCAGCCCGTCTGCCCGTAGCTGGTCTCAGGGAGTTTACGCTTCAGAACTTCACTGACTTCCGACCACAGATTGGAACTTGGAAATGGAAAAAACAGGAACTATAATGGAATAAGCTTTCTACATATTTTTTTTTTTTTTTTTTTTTTTTTACTTTTTAATAATATGTGAATAGGAATTTTGAAATTTGTAGCTATTTTCTTCCCTAATTTTAATGTATTCTGAAACATTAATATTTGCATATTTATAGACTCTGAAACATGCATATTTATAGATTCAAAATAGCTCCAGTAAAATCTGTTTTGTAAACTATGTTATAAACCAGAAGAGCATATGAATTGGCATTTCTAGGTGTCTAGACTCAGGAGTGATTCTGACCCTGAAGCAAAGGAGGCGTTCACAGTGTCTTACTGACTTAGTAAAGACAGCAGCACTTAGTACGTTTTCTTCTTGTTATGTTTAAAGAAAGAGTTCCTGCTGAGTCAAATGTTATACCAGCTGGGGAATTACTATAGGATTTACTCGTTTTGAAATAATAAACTATGTTTAACACTACAAATACTCTGAGCAGAATTTGTTCTAATCAATTATTATTGCTAATACGAGATGTGATCAAAAAATACGGTGAATGTTTAAATTAAAAAACATTATTATAGTAAAAGACACATTGCCATTAATCCCCCTCAAAATACTCCCCGTTGCTTCGAACACCTGTATGCGAACACCTGCAGTGTTTGCTTATCCCATCGTTCTTTCCACTTTCTGAAGCAGTTCTGGAAGTCCTCTTTTGTGAGTGTCTTTAGTTGTGCTGTCATGCTGCCTCCATGTCTTGACTCATTTTGACTTTGGGGAGCCAGAAGTTGCACTGTGCCAGATCTGGTAAATAAGGTGGGTAAGGACACACCATAATGTTTTTATAATATTTGACAGAAATTACCATATACCAGAAGTGATGTGTGACACAGAGCGTTGTCGTCATGGAGATTTATTGTAAAACACACCTTCTCTCAACCGTAGCTCACACCCGACTGACTGAACCAAACAAGTTGAAACTTGTCACACACTGTTACTAAGGTTCAACATACCGATTCCCGTATTGAAGATCCCTGCTGTTCTGTTGGATGACACGCGGTAGCAACATTCACCGTATTTTTTTATTGCACCTTATATTTAATACTTTTTTAAATGTTGGAGAGCACATGCAGTTTCTAGAACAGTGATTGTTTCGTGATTGTGGGTAGAGATTGTTTGCTTCTCTTCCATTCTGAGATGTCACATCTATAGTTGCATTGTGAATTCACGTGGTCTGTGCCCTCCCCATGTGTTTCCAGGTGTGACTATTGCAACAAGGGCTTTAAGAAGTCTAGCCACCTGAAGCAGCACGTGCGGTCGCACACAGGGGAGAAGCCCTACAAGTGCAAGCTCTGCGGGCGTGGCTTCGTCTCCTCCGGGGTCCTCAAGTCCCACGAAAAGACACACACAGGTCATTGTCCGCCTTGCACTGTAGACTGTGTAGTTCTCAGTATGGTCAGGGAGGCATGCAGCCATCGCCACTGCCCGTTCTAGGACACTCATTACACCCAAAGGACACTGTACCTGTCAGCGGTCACTCCCCATTTCCCCTTGGTGCCCCAGCCCCGGGCAACCACTGATGTCTCTATCTCTGTGGACATGCCTGTTCCGGACATTTCACATAAATGAAATCACAACCTGTGGCCTTTGTCCCTGGCTTCTTTCACTCAGCGCTGTCCAGGGTTCAGCCACGCTAGCGCCTGGATCAGAACTTCATTTTACAGCCCAACAGTTTTCCACTGTGGGGGTGACCCACATTTTATTTATCCATCCATCAGTTGGGCATTTGAGTTGCTTCCATTTTTTGGCTCTTAGAATAGCCCCGCTGTGAACATCTGCACACAAGTCTTTGTGTGGATGTGTGTCTTCATTTCTCTACCTAGGAGTGCAGTGGCGTGGTCCTGGGGTAGCCCTGTGTAAACCTTGAGTTGACCAGACTGTTTTCCACAGTGGCTGCACCGTGTCCCTGGTCCCCCAGCAGTGTAAGAGGGTTCCGTTTCACCTGCTCGTCAAAACTTATCCCTGTCGTTTTTGTTATGACTGTCCTTAGGAATGTGAAGTAGTAACTGATCGTGGATTTAATTTGGTTCTCTAATGACAAGCGCTGTTGAGCATTGTTTCATGAAATTAGTGAGAAATTCTGTTCTAATCCTGTGCTGTTTGCAGTTAGATTGTTTATATTCTCATTATTTAGTTGTCAGTTTTTAAATATATTTATGAGATATATAATTTGCAATTAAATATAGTTTAAATATATCACTTTTATGTGTTTAATACATTTAATATACCTACTTAATACTATATTAATACCATATGTGTTTAATGTTGATGTACGTTTTGTATGAAGCTTTATTTGAGAACCAAGGTGTGCTGCTCAAGAACACACACACACAACTAGGAGAGGTTTTGTGGGCTAGTGCATGAGTGGGCAGAGGGGCAGTGGGTTGGATGGTGAGAGCAGGTTCCATGCTTCGAAGGCCCTGCCAAGCGGCAGCATTACCTGTAGCAGAGAGAAGCCATGTTGACTTTTCCAGGGAGCAGTGGCTTGATCAGCTTTTTCTTCAGAAAGTCAAGGTGGCCATTCTGTGAAGAAAAGACAGAGGCTGGAAGAAAACACTGTTTCCAGCTTGCTTCTCTGTCATCAATCCAGTGGAGAGAGGGTCTTTGCGTCAGAAAAGAAAGCTGCTCAGAGGCATCACAGGCTATTCATTCCTTGGGGCCTAATCTGTCATTTGCTACGGAAATGTGAAAAAAGATGGGTTTGAAAAAAACATTCCTAGGGTCGAATCCGCAAACATATTGCCTGGTTAAATGTAGAAGACTGCAGGGCAAAGAGTTTGCCGCTCATGAGAGAGCTGCCGTGGGACTGTAGTACACGGATGGAGTAAGACACGCTGTCAGTTTCCGTGTCCTGACAGTAATCAGCTCCTAACACCAGATGGCCGCAGCAAGGAAACAGCCCTTCATCTTGTGGCTTATTGAACGTATCTTTGTCTGCTTTTGACGACGTGATTCTAAGGTAACGAAGTCCGTGTTCTGCCTTGTTTCCATTGTCGCAGGAGTGAAGGCGTTCAGCTGCAGTGTTTGCAGTGCTTCGTTCACGACCAACGGCAGCCTCACCAGGCACATGGCGACGCACTTGAGCCTGAAGCCGTACAAGTGTCCATTCTGTGAGCAGGGCTTCCGGACCACCGTCCACTGTAAAAAGCACATGAAGAGGCACCAGACGGTCTCCTCCGCGGGACCAGCGACCGGAGAGGCAGACGGGGGAGGAGGTACAGTCCGTTAGGGGCTGACGCTCACTTAGTGATAAGTTACTGTGCAAATCACCTTTAAAATTATTGATTTTGTTTTCTGATTGTGAAAACAATGCGTGCTATTTGTAGAGCAGAGTCACAGAGGCCGGAAGAGGGCACCTCATGTCTCTATCCCCACACCCCAGAACGCCAGCCTCTGCTGTGACAGTGCACCCCCTTGCACGCGCACCTCTGGTGTAGACGGAGGGCTCAGCTTCTGACTACATAGGAAACCGGCCGTTTGCTCTCTGCACTGCCGTGGTCCATTTAATCCCCCTCCCCAGAGTGTATTATAGACATAATGGACATTGTGAAATGCGGCGGTGGCAGTTCAAAAGGCTCCATGGGATTCTGTCTTATTTTATTACATAACTTCTGTTGAGGGACGTGGAGCTTTCATCCATTTGTTCACTGTAAGGAATAGCGTTGCCGAAGTGCTTTAGTGCTCCAAAGACCTGCGCTCACCACTTACATTATCTCATTTAATTGGACGGAACACTAGATAGTTTAATCTCACCTTGGACACCAGCCAGCCAGACATCTGATAAGCTGATGGGCCGAATTCCCACAGCAAGTGACGTGGAAACCCTGAGAGTGTTCTTTTGTGCTTATACTTTTGTACGTAGCAGATGATTTCTTTTTAGGAAATTCCACAGTGACTCACAGTGCTGGGAACGTGCAGTGTGCATTTTCACATGTGACGCCAGTGCACAGCATTCAGTGTTTAACCGGTGTCAGTCCGCACACAGCATGAGCCATGCTGGTTTGGGACACGTGTCACAGGGCTGGACAGCCCTCTGGGCCGTGGCAGCACCACACTCGCTATCCGTGGGGTGACCGTGAGCGTGGGGGGTGTGCTTACCATGATCAGTCACTGGTCCCTCCCTGATGGCTTACTCCCCGTCTGCATGTCTGTGCTGCTGGATCCAGGGCAGCGTACTGTTCTCTTATGTTTTGGGGGATACGTCTTTAAAATGTGCCTGACCTCCCTTAAGATAACAGAAACTGACTTCTCCATTAGGACCGCTGTTCCTCCCGTTTCTTCCGTAGATAATTCGTAGTATTGATGCATCTGACCTGTTATACTTAGTCAATAGCTCCAAGTTTTTAATTGATAGTACCTAATAAAGCCTTTATATCGATTTCTTAAACTTTTTTTAAGAAAAAGTTTATTGATTTCTTAAACTTTTTATATCTATTTCTTAAACTTTTTAAAAAAATTTTATTAAATTAATCTGGGTGGCATCGGTTATAAAAATTATATAGGTTTAAAGCATACGATTCTATATGATGAAGATTTGACACATCATCTGTATATTGCATTGTGTTCACCACCCAGAGTAAAATCTCCTTCCATTTATTAATTTCCATTTTTTTGTTGTCATGTGACTTAATGCAGTATAAAAAGAAAATAAATAATAACTCTTTTCCTTACAATGAATTTAAAAAAATACAGGCCGTCCACATATTATTTCTAGAGCCCTCTAGCGTGCAGAGTGTTAACTGATCGGCCGATGAAAATGACCTCTAAGTGTAATACGGCTGTTCCTTCCGATCAGTTAACAAGGCGGTGATGCCGTCAGGTCAGTGCTGCCAGACTGGGCCTGGGCGTGCGGGAGGCTTCACCACATGCTGCGTGCCCATGACACATGACTTCATGTCTCCTGCTTTGGGTCATTGAGAACAAAAGCCTCATGGGAATCTCCTGTCCATAGAAAAGCAGTCACCAATTTCTATAAAATGATTCCTTTCACCTAAACCTACAGTCATGTGCTGGAGAGTGGATTCCTTCCCATTTCCTGGGACAGGAAGCCCACCTGGCCTGACACCGCCATCTTGTTTGTAGCTTCTGTTTACTGTGCTCCATTTTACTGTCCTTTTGTCCTTCATGACTTTGGCTGTTTTGATTGTTCTTGGTTACTTTCAGGTGTTTAATGCAATCATCTCCATACTTACCGATGTTATCAGGCCACCATCTATAACCTGCGGACCCCAGATCTTGCCAGTTTATTGACATATGTGGAATTGCAAGTTCATCCTGTTTTCTTTTTCTGGAAGTCCAACTAAATGGCTCTCTCCTCCATGACTTTCCTGCTCGTGCATCCTTCCCTCAGCCCCTCTCTTTCCTTCGTTTCCCTCTTTCCTGTTTCTGTCACCTTTTTCTCATGTATTCTAGGAGAAATCATCCAGTTCTTTTTTAATTCACGAATTTGGTTTTAGCCATTGTCCATTTTGCTATTTAATGTTTCTGTTGAGGTTTTTTAAAAATTGTTTCAGCCATCTGTGCAATAAGACCTGCTCCCAGCCAGGCTTACCTTCCTTCTGTTACATCTTAATAGCACCTTATTCTTGTATTTAATTATGTAAATATATCCTCACATTTCAGTAACAGAATACATAAACATAGATATAAAGTTGTTTTCTTCTTTAAGTCTTTTTACTCGGGGTCTGTTTGCTAAGTTAGAGATTTTCTCTCCTCTTTTGTGCTGCTGATTTTCTTTATTTGATAATTCATTTCTTGTCTGTATCAATAAACAGATGTGTGTATTTATGAACATGGTGGCTTGTGTGGACACTGACAATTTCAGAGCTCTCTGCAGGGTTCGCAGCTGTGGGAAGAAGCCGCTCTTTCCTCTGTGTCAGTGCCCAGTCCCCTGATGTCCCCTAAAGCGCATCCCTCCCTGGGCTGTGTTCTTGCCGGCAGCCCAGCTAGTTTCTCAGTAGAACAGTGACAGGAAAATCCCTTTACTGTCTCAGAGGTAGCTCCATTGAGTTAAGGAATTTTCACCTTACACAATGGTTCATTGTCACTTCCTTGTTCTGTTGGAACCTAATTGTTGATGAGGATTTGACCCTTTTCTTTAGATATATGTATGGAGGAAGAGGAAGACAATCCTGAAAGAAATGCGTCCAGAAAGGCCCGTCCCGAAGTCATCACTTTCACCGAGGAGGAGACGGCGCAGTTGGCCAAGATCCCGCCGCAGGAAAGCGCCACCGTGTCGGAGCGCGTCCTGGTGCAGTCGGCCGCCGAGAAGGACCGCATCAGCGAGGTGAAGGACCGGCAGGCGGAGCTGGAGGCCGAGCCCAAGCACCCCAACTGCTGCTCCTACTGCCCCAAGAGCTTCAAGAAGCCCAGCGACTTGGTCAGGTGGGCACGGCTGCCTCACCCGCGGGCACCGGCACTGGTCTGGTGCCGTCTTGTCACGTCCTTGCAGCAAGGGGGGCCGTTTTGGAGCCTGGAGCCACTTCAGTGGTGGTTCTTTCTTGAGCTACAGCTTTAAGCTGGTACAAATGGCGAGGCTTCCTTTTTAGCTCATTCGGAGTGTAAGGTAGTGCTTTACCTGTGGTTACTGGTGCTTGTTTCTCCTGATGCGTGTTAGGGAAACATAGGAGCTTGGTTATTCACTGAGGATGACATAGTGTCATGCTCTGTGGGTGGGCAGAGCAGCCGCGGGCACCCTCCCCACAGGACGCTGCCTGCATGACTAGGGAGGGCACACGCACAGAGCGAGGCCCAGCTGCCGAATGGCAGTGATTGGCATGACGTGGAGTCGAGCAGCAGGTGATGAAGTAGAAACCAGGCCACGTGCTGCACCTGGAGAAAAGGAGACCGAAGCCTCACCCGCTCTCACAACATTTGAAGGGTGCTGTGTACAAGGGGACACTTGGGTGTTGCTTAGGAGATAGGACGCATAGGGAAGCATCGAGGGCGACTTAGTAAAATGCAGACGCGTTGAGACTGAGGGTTGTAATGACAGAGCGGGCTGTTTTGCTGTCCTGTTCTTCCACAGAACATTCCACGTGAGGTGGAGGGAGTGCAGGGGCGGGAAGTGCCATCTGGGAGCACAGGCGGTGACGCTGGCCCTTCTACCCCAGTGGGAGGGGAGGCGGGTCAGGGAGGGGGCCCCTGAGCTGGCTGAGGGGGGCTCAGAGAGCAGATTGCTGGGCCCCAGCAGCATCTCTCAGCGGGTCAGGAGGACGTTAACCTGAGCAGGGGTCAGCGAGTTTAGATGACAGCGCTTGATGCTTTGTACGTAGGAGTCCGGCCTGGCAAGCTGTCACACGTGGCCAAGAGGAGCTGATAAGCGGCTGGTAGGAGAGTCAGGGTCAGTGGGTGAGGCAGAGATGGGGGTGCCGGGCCGAGGGGCCAGTGTGGAGGTGTTGGGCCCACACACCCCTTCAGATGCCTGTGGCTGGGGTGGAGGAGTGGCCCAAAAAGACAGGATGCAGGAAGCAAGGTGCCGTGAGGTCCTTAGAACGTGCCATCACGTCTGTGTCACAGGATTAAAAGGGCCTGAGAACAGAAAGTGTCAGCAGTTGGCCTGCTGATTCATCTTCTCGTTCTGTCCTTCATTCAACGACTGTCCAAGGCTCAACATCCCCTGTGAAGTACCGGCCAAGGTCACGACGAAGCGAAGCCAAACAGAAGTCAGCCCTGAGGCTTTAAGTGGAGCTCGAACTGCCCCCACAGACGACCACTGTCAGCTCTTGTCACGTCAGCATACTTCCTGGAGTTGTGTTTAATCACATAGCATTGGGTGTGAGACATCTTGCTGTGTCAGTATCTGCAAAGCTGTTCCAGCCTTTTCAGTGGTCACACAGTTGGGCTGCGTGCTCACACCACAGCTTAGGTCACCAGACCCTATGTGGCCATTGTTTCAGGTTCATTCCTAGGTTCTCGTGTGCACCTGCAAGTGTTAGCTGTCACTGCTGAGACACTGCCAGCCGGCCACTGGACAGGGTGGGCCATTTGTGTTCCTCGGGCTCTGGGGGCCTGTCCCAGCCCACCAGCCAACAGTGTCATTAGACTGACAGGGGGAAGCCGTCTTGTCATTTCAGTTTGCTCTTCTGAGTTCTAGTTGTCAGGGTGGGCGAATGACTCCCAAGGCTCTGGCTGTGCCTGTGCTCGTCACTGGGCCGCACCCACACTGCCCGTTTCCCCGCTGATAGTTCTGTCTTAGTGCTGATTTCTGTGAGCGCTTTGGGTTTTAAGGAACTTGGTCCTGTTTTCATTGGTCTTGCATATATTTTTGTTGTCTTTTGGATGTGTTTATGGTATTTTCTGTATAGAGTGAAGCTTAAAAGTTTTGTTTGAACTGTTATTCACTACGTAGTAATGCAGAGCTTATTTATGTGGACATTTACAAATGTAAAACCATGAAGTGATTTGTGTTTGTGTGTAAACTTAAAAAGAAGCACACTTACTTGCCAACGCTCTCTGGGTAGGCATGTCCGTATCCACACCGGAGAGAAGCCGTATAAATGTGACGAATGTGGGAAGAGTTTTACTGTCAAATCCACCCTAGACTGCCACGTGAAGACTCACACAGGTAAGGGTCCCGGGGCCCCTCACGGCAGTGTTCTGTCTGTGCTCCTTCGTCGTTTGCATAGAAAGTGTGAAAATCAGGAAGTCCGAAGCAATAGCTAAGAAAGGGCTTTGGTTCCCGACGTGGGGAAATGGTGTGTATAATACTGTGAAAAAGGGACTGGGTCTCAGGGGGGTCTGGGGCGTGTTCTTCCTCAGACTTAAATAACCTTTGTTCAGAAGGTCACCTCTGAGTCCCATTTAGGCCAAAGAGATTTGGTTCATTGAGGTTGTGTAAAAATGGGGGAGTTAGCAAATCTGATGACAGTTCTCAGGTTGTAATTCTGTTCATGTGCAGGGAACATCTGATAAAGGGGAAAATTCACATACAGTTTCCATGGCCATTTTATCTTCTCCATCTGATTCAGGGAAAAAGGGTAATTGTCCTGATTAACACAGATGGAACCTTTGCTTCTCGCTCTGCGGTGTCTCCACGCGGCTCTGGCTGGAGTCCTGGACCCCGCCTCTGAGCCTGTGGTTCCTCGTGTGAACAGGGGCTGATGACAGTCCTTCCCTCCCCAATGGGGGTTAAGTCCCTTAGACACGCAGCCCAGTGGGCTCTCAGTAAACGTTAGACTACAACTATCCAACTACTTTATACTCTTAGTTTTTGGTTATAAACTGAATTAGCCGAAAGAGTACAAATGGAATTTCACACTTTTCTATAAAGCCCTATGACTCTTTTCTGATGGGTTAATATTTGGAACTAAGTAAATAGATGTGCCTCCTCTGTGGACAGTTTTTCTGTTCCGTTAGCTGCTCGGTGTTTGTCCCTCCTGGGACCTGCTGTGAGCTGCCAAGGATCAGGACCGGCCCTCCTGTCTCTGCGACCCCATGTCCAGGACGCTGCCTACACAGGGAGGCAGCAATATTCCTGGGCCTGGCACACGCATGCCAGGTCCCCATGGGGGCACCCTGCACACTTAGGAACGGGGGCAGAGTCTGTGGAAGACACGTCCCCGGCCGCCGCTTCCATCCTGGAATCACCAGTGGTCTCGGGGCCCAAGCATTGTGGGAATAATGGGACTTTGTTGTCCAGTGTGTGCTCCAGCCTGCCCATCCCTGTTCACAATGAGTGTCGGTTTCTGGGAGCAGGGGGGACACAGGCCAGGATGTTTTCTGCTCCCGAGATGCCCCAGGGCAGCTCAGTGCTCGTGGCAGGGCTCTGGGTACGCCTGTGTGGCCTCATGAGAGAGAACCTGTGTCCTAGGAGCTGGCCTGTGATGGTGGAGCCATGGGTCTGCGAGCCCAGAGCATGTGCTCCAAGGCAGCTCCTACCTGTGCTGGCGTCTCGGGTGCCCCCTGTACAGAAGAGGAAGTGAAGGATGAGGCGTGAGTCAGAGAAGGGCAGTGCTGCGATTCGAGGCGTTGTCGCACTGCCTGGCGCTCCGCTCCACTCAGACTGCAGTGTGACGCACTGTAGAGACTGTAGACGCTAAGTGTGGCGGAGAGACCAACCTCCCAGTGAAACGTGCTGAGCTCGCCTTTCCGTTGCCCAGCAGCCCCCTGGCCCGTCCGCAGCAGCCCGCAGGGCAGAGGGCCTCTCGGGGCACTTGGGCCGTGGGCTCAGCGTCGACAGTGGTGGCCACGTAATGGTGAGTCTCGGCCTTTTCACAGGGCAGAAGCTCTTCAGCTGTCACGTCTGCAGCAACACCTTTTCTACGAAGGGAAGCCTGAAAGTGCACATGCGCCTGCATACGGGAGCGAAGCCTTTCAAGTGTCCGCATTGCGAGTTACGGTTCCGGACGTCGGGGCGAAGGAAGACGCACATGCAGCTTCATTACAAACCGGACCCGAAGAAAGCCAGAAAGCCTGTGCCCCGCAGCCCGTCGGAGGCGCTCCCGCCCGCCAGCCTGCTCAGCCCATCCCCCACCGACCCCAGCGTGTTCGTCATGAACAACTCGGTTCTCACGGGCCAGTTTGATCCGAGTTTGCTCCAGCAGGGACTGGTGAGCCAGGCCGTGCTCCCTGCCTCCATGTCAGGTGAGCGCCCGTGTGGTGAGCGGGCAGGGGACGCGCCCCGAGAGACCCCACACTGTTTTGCGCTGCTTCCGTGACCCACGGCAGGATGCAAGCCCAGAGCACCGTTACTAGTTGTTCGAAGTGTTGGCTAAGCAGTGTAATCTCTGTGAGCCTCGCTTCTGATGTGTTTTTAAAAAATGGGTTTGTTTTGTGATGATGACATCAGATAAGGTATGCGTGTGTTGTAAAGTAAATGCTAGATCATGTTGATTTGTATGTACAGGACTTGGGTATTTAAAAAATCCTTGTTTACAAGTGAGTGTTTTCTGCTTACGGAGCGTTTCTGCTCCCCGTTCATCGCTGTTCTTTTCCCGTACAGCTGGCGGTGACTGGACAGTGTCTCTGACCGAAGGGAGCCTGGCCGCCCTGGAAGGCATCCAGTTACAGCTGGCTGCTAACTTGGTCGGGCCAAATGTTCAGATCTCTGGGATCGACGCCTCGAGCATCAATAACATCACCTTGCAGGTGTGACACCTGCCGTGTTTCTGTGCTTTCGTGTGGCCTGACTCACAGTGAGTAGGACATTTTCCTTACAAGTATCCACATTGCTTTTCAGATTGATCCGACTATTCTGCAGCAAACGTTACAGCAGACCAACTTGGTGACGCAGCAGCTGACAGGGGAGCCAGGCTTGGCCCCACAGAGCAGCTCTCTGCAGACATCGGACAGCACGGGCCCAGCCAGTGTCGTCCTCCAGCCCATCTCTGGCCTGTCCTTGCAGCCCACAGCAGCGTCAGCCAATCTGACCATCGGCCCGCTGTCTGAGCAGGATTCCGTGCTGACCACCAGCAGCGGGGGTAAGAGCCAGTCCCTCCGCCAGCTGGGACAGTTGGAGGGAGGGTGGCCTCGTGCTCCAGGTCCCACACAGACTTGGTCTTGGGACGCTGCGATGCCAGTTCTCTCTAGAAAGCTCAGCAAATAATGGTGCTAATGCAGTGTTTTTTCAGTCTGTGCACGTACATCACAACCCTCGTGGAACTGCTTTGGTCCTGTGGGCCTCCTCTCACAACATAGGCTCCCTTACCTTTTTCAACGAAGGCATTAGAGACGACTGATATTTTGTTTTGAATTTTCTTTCTGAAACAACAGTTTTGCTGAAATATTTTTAATATGAAAAGGAGGAAATTATTGTTTTGTTTCCTAATGTTGACCAGGGACTCAAGACCTCTCTCAGGTGATGACATCGCAAGGCCTGGTGTCCACCTCCGGTGGCCCCCACGAGATCACCCTGACCATTAACAACTCGAGTCTCAGCCAGGTCTTGGCACAAGCTGCTGGGCCCGCCGTCTCCTCCTCGGGGTCCCCACAGGAAATCACCCTGACTATCTCCGGTCAGTCATGTCCCAGCATGCCCCCTGGTAGACGTCCTCTCACTGGCGGTCTGAGTGTCTTACTCGTGTCTTGTTCTGCTCACTGGCCTTTGATAGAGCCAGAGCTCAGGAAGTGTTTGTCGTTCAGGTGAGAAATTCACGTGTAGTGAGAGTCATGTCACCATGCACATCTAATCCCAGGAATTAAAAGTGATGGTCCCTCACGTCGCTTCCAGTTTGAGCCAGTGATTTTTCTCACATATTTTTTGTTTGGCAAAGAGCAGAAAAACCGTAGCTTCACAATTCTTGCTTTGCTCCATGAAACTGAAGGAGTAGAGCTGGTATAAACTGTCCTATGACATTATAGACGGTCCACTCTCCTGGTCTACTCACAACCCTCCTCAGGTTATGGAGGAAAATGTTAACTGTGGCAGAACACTGAGAAGTAGAGAACTGGGTAAGAACCATGCTGTGGCCGTGTGGGTCCCTTGAACTTGGCGGATGAACCCACGTGTCCGGCACCCAGCCGACAGTTTCCCTGATTCCATTGCCATATTCAACTGTCAGGTTTTCCTCTGTGTCATTAATTTCACAGTATATTCTGCTCTGTTAGCTCAGCATATGTCATAGTGTGCTCTGCCCACGTGATTCTTAGCTGTGAACACTTCATGCTAACTGTCGTTTTTAAATTTAGCAACAATTTTTATGGCTCTCACTATGCACCAGGTACTAGTCTCGTAATGTTTACAAATATTAACTCTTTTAATAGTAATTCATTTTAGCCTCATAACAACCCCATAAGAAAACGTTTTGCTAGGGGTCCAGGTGAGCTCTCTGGGGGTTGGGTGTGATGCTGGGATGCACCCCCCTTTCCCTTCAGACCCCGGGAATGATGGGAGACAGCAACCTGCTGACGTGACCACAAGAGCGACCCAGGCCAGTGCTACTTTAGTTCCAGTGAGATTTCTGCAGTTATTATTGGAATAGAAAAGAAAGAAAAGTTATTTAGAAGAAAACCAGAAACTTTCTATTTTAGGATGTCTGTTTCTTTTAATATATGTGAGAAATTGGAGGACCTGCTCTTAGGTGTAGCTTTAAGAAGCACTTAAAAATACTCTACAGCTTAAAAAGTGTGAACAAATATGTACTTTCATTTAGGAAAGTATTTTCTGGTTTTATTTCCATTTTTCTATCAGTATTATTAACAATGAAGTAGCTTTTATTTTTAATAAGATGGTGTTATATGGTTAGCACACCTGCCAGTGTGTAAATTAATGTGTTACTTCTGGATATCACAATATGAATTTCCATTTAGGTCAAGATCTTATTCAACACAATTCTAATGGAAGTAGTGAACTAAACGGAAGCATAAGGCTGTCAGCCCCTGCAATCAATAATCAGCCTGCAGGTGCCACCTTAACAATAAGCAACGATCAACTTCTCTCGCAGAGTTCGACCTTGAACTCTTCAGGTATGCCACTGACGATGGAGCCGCGGGGCCCACTGTACGATGTCACAGGGCTGTGCACCTGCTCAGTGGAAGGCAGGGAGCCATGTGTCAGCTGACAAATGTCCCTGCTTGTTCTGTCACACGTAATGGAAAGACGTAGTGATCAGTGGCTTGTGTACAGTTCTAGGATACAGAATTCTCTCTGGAGCTATCAACCAATGATAATTGTACCTTTTCAGGCATAACTAAGTAACCGTATTCACATCCACGGTGTGGCGCCGTGCATTTACACAACTTAGCACCTTGATGGCTGCATGGCACAGGCTGGCAGTGTCTCGCGCTCATTACTCTGTGCCCTGCAATGAGAATTTTCTGGCACTAGCTGAGTAGGATAACAAAATAAAGAGGCATCTTTCAAAGGTTTTGAAGTACAGACTTTTGTAAAAAATAAAAACAGAAGGGCACTGTTAGAAGTAAATGAGCTCCAGTAAAATAAGGCAGGCTGCGTAAGTAAGTGTCAACAGTTTAGGATGCCAGACCTATCTGGTTTTCTTTACCTTGTAGGAATTTCGTTAATTTCTTAGCTCTCTTGTTTTCCAACTCTATGTATCATCTTTTGAGAAAAAAAGTTAATCTATAGGTATATTTGTACGCACAGCTAGACTTTTTTCATGGTTAATTGAAATGCTTTCTTACCTAGTAACTCATTTATTCAATAAAAGATTGTAGCGTGTACTAGGTGGTAAGAATTGTACTAAATTTGAGATTGTTACACTGAGCAAGGCAGACACGGTTCCCTTGAATTTGGGATCCCAGAAACTAATAGAGCACAGCCGTGAATTGAAGAATTAATAGAGTGACATAAATGACAGCAGTCATGACACACAGGGGAGATAGATTGGTGCCCAGTGAGCAGGTCATAGGGGATGTGACCCAGTCGGGGACTTCTCTGGCCACCTGGCTGAGCGGCTCTCTGGGTGTGGGGAGTGCTTCTCGTGAGCAAGTGGCACGGTGTGCAGGGCCTGGGTGCCCACTGAGCTGAGGTCGGGGGCGTGGTGTGAGAGTCAGCTGGAAATCTAAGGATGGCGTCAGTCACTTGGGACCTCAGAGGAGCTCTCTGTCCACCCCTCTCATTTGCTGAATGGTAAACAGAGGCTCGAGTGGTTAGGAACTGAGTCACATGATGGCAGATCCAAAATCAGGACTGCTGGCCAGTGACGGTAACCTCACTCACTCCTCCTTTATCTGTCGGCGCGTTTAATTTTGGCCTTTGAAAAACTATCATAGAACTTAACTCTTTTACTTACTAATTTCAAATGAGAGATGTTTTGTTTATTTTTCAATTAAGGGGAATCTTGCTTTATGTTCTACTTGGCTCCAAGCTAGGACTTTCAGGATGTAATGTAGTCTTCAATAGGTAAGACCTCTAAAGTGTATCATGTGCTATTAATATTACAGTTACACAGCATGCTGCTTCTGCCAGCTTTCTGGAAGTCATGATTTGTCTTTCTCGTTGAGGACGAGGCAGTGTGTGCTTGCTGACTGATTGTCTCCTAGTCACAGGCTGTGAACTTGACCCGCTTTCCCACACTCACGGGTGTTGGACATGCAGGCGCATTTCCTGTACGTGGGCCCAAGTGAGTGGTCATCAGGCCCTAGGGGGGTCGCTGCCCTGGGAAGTTAGGGACACACGCGGGCTGTCCCCACCTGCCCCATCAAGGAACAGCCTGACCACAGCAGTACAACCTCTTCCCCGGAAGCTCTGCTGGACCTCTCTAGTGACTGGGCACATCAATGGACAGACAGTAGAGTTCTTGAGGCTTTCGTGTAAATGGAGTGGTTTTTTGGTGCTACGTGGTGATCTGGGGTTTTGCTGGCACACCAGATGACCTAATTTTAAATAGGGGGTGCTGCGTTCAAAGTGGGGGAAGTGGGTGGAATGAGGACACGTGGACTCTGAGGGCAGTTCCGGCTCCACTCTTCCTTAAACTACTGCCGTGTGGTTCGGCAGGCGCCGCCTGTTTGGCTGGAGAGCCCGCCTCCGTGGTGGACTGCGGGGGTCTCACACGGGGAGGGGTCTCGGTGCGCTGCAGCTGACCACAGTCAGTTGTGTGCACAGCTCCCATGTTAAGCACTGATGTTTCTTTAAAAATGGCAAACATACTTCCTTTTTCTGATTTAATTTTTTTCTTTCCTTTAGACTTACTATTTTAGAGACAGCTGGGGACATTTCTCTCTTTTTGATGCTGTTTGGCTTAATTTGGTCTCTTATTTTAAAAAAAATTTTTTTCAAGGGTATTTAAAAAAAAATTTTTTAGTGATGTTGTAAAATAAATGATGAGCTCAAAATCAAATACCATTTGTTTGAATAATGTAGTCTCAGCTGCTGTAAAGCCAGGATCCTATATGAGCAGGCCGGTTGTTCCGTGCTCCCATTTAAATGCCTCTGGTACCTCTGACGAGTCCTGCAGAAGGAAGACACTGCACACATTCAGCCACTCGATCCTTGATATTCGGCAGCTAGTTTTGGAGAAGTTTGCATATTCCATTAATGCTGGTTATAATGAAGTAGCTGGTCCTGTCTACAGTGTTGGTCAGGAGACTGTGGTCTTAATGGGGAGTGTTTACCTTAGAGTCAGTCAGTTCCAGACCAAGGCTCAGGCCACACCAGTGAGAACTGAGACATGACCTCGTCAGAGACGTGCCTCTTCTCAGGTGAGCACTGAAACACCCACTCTTGGTGTTCCCACATAAAACTTTGTGGCAGTCCTTTCTATCTGAGCGTAACGAACGTGCATGTGGTGGTTGTCAATTCTCTGTGGGAACGGATTGGGTTGAGGCTTATCAGCTTCTGGGGCAGCTCTGGCTGTGTGCATCCCAGTGGAAGCCATTAGAAGAGGAAGCGCGTTACCGTTCAGGGATTTATGAAGAAATCCAAGTGCGACAATTGGTCAAAATTCCACACGCAAAACAAAGCACAGGCTTTTGCTGAGATGTGTGATATAGGGGTCGGAGGCCATCTGGATGCCACGTCCTGGTGACATTCATGCCAAGGCCTGACACAAACACTTTCCCTAGAAAGTGGGTAAGTGTGATGTATGTAACCCTTTCAGAGGCAGAAAAGTACTAACAGAGGCTTAAACCTGGCATGACTTTTTAAGGAATTTATCTCAAAATGGCATCATCTTTTTGTTCTGACCATAGTTCACTTGTAAGATAATTGTGATGAAAAATCTGTTCTGCTTTCAGTGAACAAAAAGAGCAATTCTTTGTTTACTAGTCCTGGTAAGGTGATGCTAGCCTTCATTTCTCCTAGATGGACAATCAATTCTCATCTCCCAAGTGCACAGAAATGGTAACATTCCCCATTGGTGGGTACATTTTAAAATTAAGAGGACACTGTCCATACTTTCTCCTTGGGGATGAAGGGCCAGACTGACGAGTGCATCTTCCCTGGTCCTGTCACCCCCACTTCCTCTATTGCCACTTTTTTGTTAATCTCAAGGAAAAAAAACTGATCTTTTGAACTGCTTAATGAAATTATAATTAAGTTTTATAGGAAGTGCTAAGGACTTAGACCAACAAAGGTTTAAGACAGTGCTGGGTTTGGTGAACACGTAGAATTTATTAATCCTTTAAAGATAACTTCTTTTGAGTTAGAATCATAAAATGAAGTGGGACTGAGATTGCTGTGATGCGTCCTACAGGAATAGTGGTTTTAGAAAAAAACCAAATGGGGCCTGAAAGTAAGAAGTCTACAATCTTTGCTTAAGTATTGAATCTTAATTTTCATGTTAAAAGAGTATTTAATTTGAATTTAAAATTGTGGCTTCTAGAGCTTTAAATACATTTTTATATAATTAAGAGCTATCTGTTGAACAAATGTAATTATAGCTCTTAATTAGTTCTTTGAATGCGTGCCTAAGGAAGTGCCCCTTTTTCCTACCTTAGAGCACATTGAGGACAGCTCTACCCGTCCTGGCATCTTCCTCCTCGTCTGGGCGCCTCCCTGTTGGGAGCAGGATTCAGGTTCACTCAGCACACTGCTGGGTGGGAACTGGACCCGGAAGTCCTGGGGTCTTCTCACCGCCCGTGTCAGGTCCCCTTGAGTTGGACGGACACACAGGCTCGTTTGCCCTGGAGACTTCTTGCTGCACAGTCCTGGCACCTTGCACTTCACGAGTCACCAGAGAGTCAGGGACATTTCTGTGGTGGGGGGAGAAGAAATGCGGTTCCTTGATGTCAGGAGCTCAGGGGAGGTTGGCAGTCCTGCATCTGAGCTGCAGTGAAGCCCGTCAGCTCCGGCTCTGCTCCTTGTCAACTCTTCACACGGAGTGCGGCCCCACTGAGTGTTGCGTTGCCCGGCCACGCTCCCCTTGTAATTGCTCGAAGGGCCATTCGTGCAGCCGGTCAGCGGTCGCTCCGCCCCATTCTTCCTTAGCTCACCCTCGGCTCACGTTCAAGTCATCCTGCAGGCTCGTTTGTCAGGTGCGTGGAGATGACCTGAGCAGGACGCACGTTGGCTGGCGTGCTGTATGTGGCGTGCACAGAGCTTCAGCACTCCCCTTCCTGTGTGCCCAGGAGCCTCCTGTGCCAGGCGGGGCAGGTGGGAAGGGCCTGGCCCGGTGGCTGCTTCAGCCTCCTTGTTGATGGTTACCTGGCTTTGGAAGGTTCCAGGTGTGTGCAGCACTCTGGGACTCCAGCAGTGGGGTCTGTGGATGCCTTTTACCTAGAGGGCTCCGGGCACAGGTACAGAACCTGGAGCCCTCCAGGTAACCCTGCATGCCCACTGGCCCCGACTCTCACGGGCTGTGGCTGCGTGGGGCCCACTGCGCAGCAAGGGACCCACAGGGCTCGGCTTCTGCGTTGTCTTTGAAGCCGGCCGGCCAGAGCGTTTGAGCTCCTGCTTTAGTTATCCTCTTCGTACTGCGGTACGGGCACCGGGGATGGTAAATCGTGTTTGTCAGGTGAATGGAACGGTGGGTTGTGATTGTGTGTGGGTGTGTGTGTGTGTTGTGCTTACAAGTGAAAACTTAAAAATATATTTCTGTTGGTGCCACCCCAGGCACCATCAGCCGATCTCCTTTGTCGGGGCGGGTGGCTGAGTTTCTGATTTGTAGATGAAAAGGCCTTTCTGTGCCTGATTCTGTCCCAGTACCTTCCTTCCTTTTAGCGCTGGCTTATAGGGGAAAATTGTTAAAACGTTTTGTTGTCTTTTCCAAAGACAGTTCAGGTGCCATGCAGGAGAAATTAGAATAAGTGGACGGAAAGGTGATGACAGTGGGAACACACGCAGAGGGCGACTCTTAGTCTGTGGAGCTGGCAGTTCTGGTGCAGGGGCTCACGGCTGGTTCCTCTCTGCAGGCTACTCTCTGGTCCTGGCGGGACCGTGTCCTGGAAATTCTGTGTTCCCTTCTGCATCGGTGGCAGTGACAGGGACTGGAGGATCACGTTCTTACTCTTCTTTCACTGTTTCTTCCTCTAGGTTACATTTAAGAAGCAGAGTACATTTAAGTATAAAGATACTGTGAAACGACAGCTTTTCCATAAAATGGAATCAAAGATTCTATAATTTCTTTGATGCAATTTCAGAAGTTTAGGAATATAAATGCTGATTATGACAGATTAGTTCCTTTATGAAAGTCGTTCTTCCCCCGCCCATAAAATTTAACTTACCCAGCTTATCCACTGATCTGCTCGTTCTACCTTTTGTGTAGAGCTGACCGCTGCGGCGGGGAACCTTTCCTCCACGACACCGACGTCTCCGTCTGCTGTCGCTGCTCAGAACCTGGTCATGTCATCAGCAGGAGTGGGAGGTGAGGCCAGCGTCACACTAACTCTGGCGGACACTCAGGGCTTGCTCTCGGGAGCACTGGACACAGTCACACTCAACATCGCTTCTCAGGTAGGTGCACACCTGTCGTCGCAGTGCAGCTGCAGCCCCCGTGCATAGCGTGATCTTGAAACTTTATTCATTGATTCTTCCCTTGATGTCTCTTGTGAACGTTTTCTTTCAAAGTTCAAGTGGGTTTTTTTTCTGATTTACAAAAAAGTCATATGTTAAGTGCAAAAGGGGGAAAACAAGACCATTGAGATAATATGGAAACGTATTTTTTAAAAATCTACCACCAGAGGGAAGTAAGGCTAACATGTTAGTGACAGACCCTTCTGGCCCCCATGGGCCTGGAGACTGATGCGGATTTGGACATTCTCACGGGAATAAGCCCCCATGTGGGAGCTGTGCATCCCCTTTCTGCTCTGCGGCGCACTTCCCAGGCCCAAGGTCTGACTGGCTGTTGAGCAGTTAGTTCCAGAGAGGAGTGTATTGAGGCCATCACGTCGGCTCGGGATGTACGTGGGCTTCCTCGTGCCCTCAGTCCCTCCTGCTCTCAGACGGGCCGGGTCAGGGGTGTGCGTCTGAGGGAACGCCTGGGGCAGAGTGTACGTAGAAAATCATTGTGATAAACTGGTTAACTATAATTAAGTACATTAAGTCCAAAGTACATTTAAAGTCTGTGACTTTGAGGTGGCCGCCTGAGCCCAGCGAGCCGTGGAGCTGGAGCCTAGCTCCCCTCGGCCAGTACGTGGGCACCTGCGAAGTTCATGGCTACTTGGGGAATGAGAAGTATTGTAAGTTGCACCTCAGTGTAAAGCAAACAGCAAAGGGATAGGTGGCTTCGAGTAATAATACAGTTGAAAAATAAATGACTCCGACACGTTGTTCTTGTGGATTTGGAGTGTCACTTCATGAGTGTAACTAATTGCTGAGCGTTTCTTTTCTGAGACACTCGCATTTTGAATCAGGGCATTTGCATGAGCAGTTGAAACACCAGTAATACGCTAGTACATTACGTTCAGGGCTTTCTCAGGGGTTTTTTAAATACTTTTTATTTTTCAATTATAGTTGGCATTCAATATTATGTTAGTTTCAGGTGTGCAGCATGTTGGTTAGACATCCATGGAACTCATGAAGTGATCCCCCAGTGACGTCCCATGACTATCCTGTAGCTACTGGATGCAAAGTGCAGCACAGGGAATATAGTTAGTAATGTGGTAATAACGATGTATAGTGCCAGGTGGGTACCAGACTACAAAAGTCACAGGGTTTTTTTAATTAAACTTTTGATTTTGTGTTAAGTTTAGACTCACAAGCGATTGTAAGAAATAATACAGAGACCCCGTGTACGTTCACCCAGTTTTGTAGCATCTTGCAAAGCTGTAGCGCAGTGTCAAGCAGGTGTCGTCACCGACGTAAGACATCGATGTGCCCCCCCGCAGGGGTCCCTCAGGCTGCCCTTGGCTGGCCCTGTCTCCCTCTGTGCCGCAGGTGGTGCCTTTCCCACAGGAAGTTCCCTGATGGATGAGGTGTTGTTAGAGCCATCTCAGTCCTGGTTTCCTTCCTCTCCCCACCCCCAGTTCTTTACCTTCCCTGTTGGAAGGCAGCTTGTGTTGTTCTTCTGAGGACATCAAGGAACACCTCACCTTCAGCCACAGGGCCCCAAGCGCATGGACCACGGGCTCGGTGGTCAGCCTGGGGGTGCCTGGTGACCCTCGCCCCTCTCCATCAGGCCTGATGTTCACTGTTCAAGTTCATGTATTTCAAGTGTTTGCGTTACATGGAAGTTGTGTTTAGAATCAGCTTTGATTGCAGCAGTGCTGATTCTATACCGTCCTATTTACGTAGAGTCAGTGCTTATAGCCATAGGAGGGTCACTTCACTGAGCTTCCTCTGCCCGCCCCCCCAACCCCACCCCAGCACATCCACTCGCTCTTTGTCTCAGGTTCACAGTCAGTGGCCAAGGGGATGCTGGAGTGGTAGTAAGCTTGAGAGTAGCTTCGTATTGTACAGCAAAATGGTGTGTGTTTTGAAACAAATAAACATTCTTTGTACAGACACACACACACACACACACACACACACACACACACACACACAGACACACACACGGTGCCAAAAAAACACATACACATTTTAAGAAAGGAAAACTATTACAATTGTAATACTCAATATATATCAATAGCAAAAGATGAATACAAGTCACGTCTGACTTCTGCAATGACAAGAGGTGCTCAAAGTGGTTACCATCAGCGTCCAGACACTTATGATTACAGCGATTTACTGCTTGAGCAATGCTGACCAAAGTGTCCACTTGGCTACACTGTTTTGGTACCCCCGGTATGTGTGTGTGTGTGTGTGTGTGTGTATATATATATATATATATATATGCACAGCTATATACATATACATATACGTATATAAAATAACTTTATTGAGGTGTAATTTACAAACCATAAAGTTCACCCATTTATTTCAAGTGTACAATTTAATGGTCTTTGCTATATTTACACAGTTGTGCAACCATCACCATATCTGATTTTAGAACATTGTGTGACCCTGAAAAGAAACCCGTACATTAGCAGTCACTCCCGTGTCCCCTGGGCCCAGGCCCACCCCAGCTGCTGTGGTCCCTCCAGCCCCAGACCTCCAGCCACTGAGCCTTCCTCTCTGAATCTGCCTGTTGTGGACATTTCAGCACATGTGGCCTTTGCCGTAGCCTCTCTCACTCACTGCACTGTTCGCAAGGCTCTTCTGTGTTGGAGCATGTGTCACGTGTGGGTCCTTTCTGTTCTCGGATCGTGGTGGTGCATCACAGCTGCACCACGACTGTCCCTCCCTGTCCGGTTAGTGGGCCCTTGGTTCCCCTTCTGACAGTGACGTACAAGGTGCCTAGCGCATCTGGCTTCTCAGTGGAATTGCTGAGTCACCCAGTGATGCTCTGCTGCCCTGGAGGACCTGCAGCTCGTTTTCCACAGGGACTGCCGCCTTAAAGTGCTGAATTGTCACTGCATTTATACCCTTACTCTGTGCCAGGGCCAGCAGTTCCCAGCCTTGCTCGCCGACCCCTCCCTGTCGGGTCCCGGAGGAGCAGCCTCACCCCAGGTCATTCTAGTGAGTCACACGTCCCAGCCGTCGTCGGCGACCTGCGAGGAGATCGCCTACCAGGTACAGAGCGCATGTTCACCCACCACCGGGGGTGGCTTTTTAGAAACCTAGATGCAGATGCAGGGTCAGGGGTGCACCTGGCTGCCTGGCTCGGGGGCCTGGGGCACTTCTGAGGGCGTTCTGCCGTGCGTCCCGAGTGAAGAGTGGGTGTGATGGGGGCCAGGGCTGCGTGCTTGGACGACTGCTAGCGCCTTCCACTCGCGTGTGGTTTGTGTCTCGGTGGGTAGGGCCTTAGTACTACAGAATGAGACGTAGAACGAGCAATGTGTCAACCTGGTTGTAGATTTGTTAGTATTGTCTTGTATTTGCCTGCTGAGCAGATCTCAGACAGCCCTTTGCTTTTAGTTCTTTTGGTAGCTTTCCTTGAGGTACCTTTGCTGGTTCTTTTACATCTTGCTGTTCTTTTCATATACACATACATATGCGTGTGTGTGACCTATTGTCGTTTGACTTGTCTTTCTTCTTAAAACACATGTTTTGGGAGACCAACACATTTAGTAAACGATAGTTCTAAACATAGAAGTCTAAAAACTCTTTCCTTAAAACTTTTCACAGTTAGAAGTAAAGAGCAGGTAATAATCTCTTAATGGAAGAAGCACTAAATTTTATGCATAAGTAGTTTTACCAAATGAGTTTTAAGGAAATTACTCAGTGCCGTTCAGTCAGCAAGGACTTTTCCACAGAGACATTAGACGTGGCCAGCACTGAGAATGTCCCCCAATCTGGCCTAAGTAACTAGCTGAGTTTTACTTTCTTTAACGTTCCTCGTCTCAGGGTCCCCAAGACCACACTCAAGTTCAGTGATGCACTGGGGGGCTCAGAGGATTCAGCACAATCTGTGACACTCGTGGTGACAGTGAATGCACACAGATTGCGAATGCTCATTTGTCGTGGGAGGAATGTGAGAGTCAGGTGTATTTCCAGGTGTATTTTAGGATAACGACTGCCGATGAGTATTTGAAAGCATTAATGAGAATATTGGCACCTGGACCCCAGGGTTTGTTACAGTTACTGTGTTTCCTTATGTGCCCTTTGTTTTAATTGTGGTTTTTATCTGCAGCCTGGAGTATCATTTATTCCAGTGGTTTTTAAACTTTCTTTGACTTACAAGAAATGTTATATGTTTTACTCAGTGTCCTGAACACGTGTTCTTTTGTTTCTTTTTTTTTACACACCCAGACACTTGTGGAAACATGCATGCCTGACACAGGTGTCACGAAAGTAATTCCTACCCTTATGACATGTGACATATTTGTATTATCTGTGCTCTTCTGCTCTTTTCTATTTTATTCCTTTTTTTCATTCCATTCTTTTTTTTATCACAGCACTGATTACTAATATTAGAGAAACTTGTAGAAACCTGTCCTTGTTGTTTTTTTCTTTAAATTGTATCCATTTCTGTATATTCTAGTATTATGAGAAAGTATTTGATAAATTGGAAATAATTGACAAATTCCATGTATTTTCTTTATAGTTGTTTGTAATTTTCTTTCACTAAGTCATCACATAGAAAATTTCATCTGAAAAACTGAACTCTGTTGTTTATAAAGCTGAGTAATAAAGTCCTTCTGCTTTATTTCTTTATTTTTAGGGTGGTAATGGCACCCCATTAAAATGACTTGAAAGATCCAAAGTTTGGGAGAATGCATTAATCCAATCAAAAGCTGAAACACCTCCTGCCCCAAAGTATCGTTGTAGTACAGTTTGCTGAGGAAGTGATGGCGTTTTTCCACTCTATTGTTTACACTTGTCTAAGCGCAAAGCAGCTGCGTAAGAGCATTTCCTGATTGCTTGCTGCATGCCAGGCGCTGCTCCCACACCTTTTCTGTGTCACCTCATTTAAGCGCCACCACGCCCTGATAGGCAGGTGCTGTGATTGGTTATTGTTTCCCAGGTGAGGAAACAGGCCCAGAGTGGCGGAGCCAGTAGCATTGGCACTGGATTTGCAGCGGGGGGCGCTGTTGTGCAGGTGATAGCATCCTGTTGTCTGAACCCTGCTCAGTCAGGGCCCCTGAGGCATCCCAGAGCGGTGTGTGCCGTGCTGGTGACACACTGTGGGCTGGGCGTGGCCGTGTTAGTATGTCTCCTCTGTTATTTGTCACCTGTCAGTTCGCAGACTGCTGCTGTCAGTAAAGTCGCTGATCTGATCCACTCCAGGTAACTGACGTCTCTGCCAGCCTGGCCCAGGGCAGCCAGCCCGAGAAGGAGGGCCGGCTGCACCAGTGCCTGGAGTGTGGCCGCACCTTCACGTCGTCTGCCATGCTGCTGCAGCACAGCAAGGCCGCCCACGGCCGGGAGCGCATCCACGTGTGCCCCGCGTGCAGGAAGGCCTTCAAGCGTGCCACCCACCTCAAGGTAGGTATGCCACCGGCCGGCCACCTCGGCCACTCGGCGGGCCGCCACCCTTAGTCAGTGTTACTGGACAGGTGTTTTGAGGGAAAGCTCAATGGAGGTAAGTGTATTTAGTGGTCGTTTTAGTTTTATTAGGCCTATGGGGTGGACATTATTAGCAGGTTGCATATCCATGTGCAATTCTCAGTCAGGGTCTGATGCAAATTAAAATGACAGTGAGACACTGTTTCTCACCTATTAGGAGGCAAATGTTTAAAACCTGCCAGCAACTGTTGGTGGGGCTGTGGGGAAACTGGAAGCCCCGTAACTGCTGGTGAGACTGCAGGTTGGTGCACCTTTCTGCAGGGGAACGAGGTGACAGACAGCTAACCAGACCCTGCCTGCACACACCAGGAATCGGTACAAAAATACTTGCAGGCAGGGCTGTTCACCACAGCACTGCTGGTGGCTGCAGACATTGAGCACCACCTGAGTGCCTGGCCTAATGGTGAGACACCCACCCAGCGAGGACGAGGGAATGGGGGTGAGCTCTGAGGGATTTCCCTGACCCGTAGGGAAGTGCCTGCTTGGCGGGGATGTGTGCCTGCGCCCTTCGCTGCTGCTTAGGTACCGAAAACATCATAAGCAAATCATGAGGCAGTCCCACACTTCCTTCCTCCAACCTCTGACGGAGTCAGTCAGTAGCAAACCGACCGAGAGGGCCGCTGTCCAGGCTGACAGCCGGCAGGGCCACCAGTTCTTCCTACCGAGTTCTCTGAGTGGAGGAACCCCGGTATTAGCATAGTTGGAAGAGGACTCAGCTTCATGTTTCAAATCCCAAATACAAAATGAACCCTTCTCGCCTGGTGTGTGTGCACCACTTAGAACTGAGCCATCCCCATCCTGCCTCGGCTTGAATTTGGCTGCCGCTAGGATCGCCATGATATGGTCCCACGCGCAGTGTCTGCAGCTTCAGTGTCCTGATGTGTAAATAGAGTATCAGTGCTTATACTTTGTGGTCATTTGGAGGAATGGAAAGTGCTTGCTTAGCATCATGCTTAACTTGTAGTAGGGAGGACAGAAATTATAGGTACGGCAGTATTGTCGATAGAGAGTAAATCCTTGTGAAGAGGCAATAAATGAAAATAAAGAAATTTCTTAAGATTTTTAGATACTGTATTTTACTTATTATATATAAGGCATACCTTAAACATTCTGAAATGGTAAGGATAGTGTAAAGACTAAATCTGTCATTTTGATACCTATAAATTACATTTTCTTGATGACCTTCAGAAATTGGGAATTAAAAAAAATTACGTTGTGCCAGAAAATAAATAAGGAAGTGTCAAACACACACACACACACACACACACACAGTAACAGGAATATGTCAAAAGGACACGGGAGCCAACGGAAAGAGCTCCTGGTGGCCAAAGCTGGACAATTAGAGCAAGAAAATCAAGTAGCATTGGATTATAACCCGCAGTACAAAATAAATCTCTATGAGTTCTTACTGCTGTAACTGGCGGATGGAGTAAATCACTAAATGCGCAAGAAGAGACCAATCTCCCGGGCAGGGGATTTCTGCACACGCGGCTGCCCCCGCTCCTTAGGTGTGAGCTGCAGACTCACTCCCATCTTTCTCGGGAGTGCCCAAGGGGCGGGGTGAACACACACTAACGCCACCCGACTGCAGCCAGGTGACCAGGTCAGTATCAGCAGTCAGGAAGCGTGTTGCGGTTGTTCCTGACACTATTGGATGGAACAGCCTCTGCCGCCCGACACCCAAAACCCTGGTCTAATCATGAGAAAAACGTCAGACAAGTCTCAGCTGAGGGACGGCCCACAAGCTCCTGAGCGGTCCTCTTGAAAACTGTCAAGGTCATCCACAGAAAGGGAGGTCTGAGGAACTGCCCCTGTGAGATGGCCCGGCGCCTGGCCCCTTACGGTTACCCAGGCGCAGGCTCCGCGGCCTGGGCTCCGTCTCCCCGCCACGCCCAGGCCCCGCCCCTCGCGCCGCGCACCGCCGCCCTGCAGGCTGACCAAGGAGGACCCGTGGGAAAGCCAATCAGAGACCAGCCTCTTGCTCCAGTTGCCACTGACCTGAATCCCCTGTTGTTCTAACTTGACTGCCAAGTCTGTAAAGTTGCTTTATGATCTTAAGTGTCTCTTCATTTCTATGGACTGTTTAATAGGAGCATATGCAGACACACCAAGCTGGCCCGTCTTTAAGCTCCCAGAAGCCGAGAGTGTTTAAATGTGACACTTGTGAGAAGGCATTTGCCAAACCGAGCCAGCTGGAGCGACACAGCCGCATCCACACAGGTAACGTAAGCTGTGGGATTGTGGGTTAGGACCCCTTGCAGCGACCTGCAAGTGAGTGAGCGAAGAGCGTTCTGCAGGGACGTCCATGCACGACAGGCGTGTATTTAGAAAGCAGGCACCACGCATTCCACGTATCCTGACCTTTCCATCAGGTCAAGTAGAAAGTGTGCTCTTTACATCACGACTGTTGGAAATGGAAGCTGGCAGGCAAAGGCTGCTGCTCGGGCCTTGCGGGGCTTCATCCTGCCCCTTCCTGTGTCTCCAGACTTCTCCTCCCTGGCTTTTCCTGTCTCTGCCTACGTCTGCCCAAGGCCTTCATCTCAGAGAAAACACCAACAGCGCGACGACGCCAGCCCCCTTCTCCCTCTGCCCCTTGCCCAGCTCTGTGACCTCACCCTCACCCTCGTCCGCCGCAGCGGCTCATGACTCCTGCAGCACCGTCCCGTGCCGGGGACCCTGCAGGCTGCCTCTGCCCAGAGCTCTGCTCTGCCCCACGGCCCTGGCGTTGGCCCCTCCTGGTCTGGTCTCCCCGCGGGCCCTGCAGCCCTGTGTTCACACAGCAGCGTCACCGAAACCCAGAGACAAGTGTGCCACCCGTGCCCGTCCTGTGACCCGTCCAGCCCTAATCATCCACGCCCTGGTCCCTGCAGCACCCCAGCCCTGGGAAGATCGCCCTTGTCAGAGTTTCCTTTGCTGGTCACCTTTTCCACAGCCCTCCCTCCCTTTGCCCAGCCACCTCTGACTCGCCTCCCGATGTCAGCGTGGACACCCTGGCACCCCCACCGACGCCAGGGTCCTCCTGGTGCTGCCAGCAGAGCGCTCCCCGTCACAGCCCTTGCTCGGCCCTGGGGCTCACGCATTCTCAGCGATGTCAGCAAATGCAGCACTCACTGGGTCTTCAGCAAGTAGCTTTTGAGTGAAAAACAAACAACCGTGCTGTCACTCGTATTTATTCGGGACGTAATTGTAAGAGAGAAACTGCCTTTTATAATAGATGCATATGAAGGGCTTGGAGAGACCACTGAACACACGTCACTGTGACGCTGCTGGCTGTGCGTGCGGCCCACCCCTGCTCACGTGGGTGCTCTGTCCTCAAACCAGCGAAGGCCCTTGCCAGCTTCTCGTCTCTCCAGCTTCTTTCCCGCCTGAGCCCTGTGCCTGTCAGGCGCACGTGGGTGGAGCCAGCCCGCCAGCTTACGTGCCCTTTGCACTCAGCCCGAGTCCTCTGTGACCTTGACCACATCTGTGCCTGCACTTTGTCTCCACATACCAGTCACTGGTGTGCTGTCCTCATTGTCACATCCCAGGGATTTGTCGTGGCCAGTGGCTGGGAGGGGGAACAGACCTAGCCTGACACAGAGGGACGTCCTGGGAGGGTGAGGGGTGGGTGCTCCTGGAGCTGCTGCGTGGGGCCTCGTGCTGACTGGCGCGAGGTCCAGCCAGGTTCATGGGAGGGGACTAGGATGCAGCCCAGCAGAGCACACGGGATCCCGCCCTTTAGGCCAAGGGGAGAGACTGGTGCCAGTCCTGGGACAGGCCAGGACTCGGTCCCTGGGGGCTCAGAGGTGGGTGTGGAACAGCGAGAGGAGGTGGCCTGCCAGCCCGGGAGGGTGAACGCAGCACCGGATCCCGGAAGTGGGCGCCCAGTGGGTGTTCCTGGGGCAAGCTCGCGGCAGACGTCAGCTAGGCAACGTGTCCTTCCATTTTTGTTTCTGTACTGACTTGAAAGCAATGAAGTGACATTTTTTAAAGTATTGTATGAATCCTGCTTTCATTTAAGTGGGTTTGATCTTCTCAGGTCCTCAATGTCTTTGCTTTAGTGCCCAAGTGTATCACACTTTGTCTAAATTCTCTGTGCTCTCTGTTAATTTCTGGATGCTTCTAGGCCTTTGAGCAGCTTTGGGTTAGTTTTGCCCTGTGTGTCACCATGGAGTGGGTTTGCTAGGACCGTGTGAGTTGGCGATCTGGCTGATGGTGGCAGGAGGGACATTTGCAGACGTCTTCCCTGGGCCATGTCCTGGCACTG
The DNA here is from genome assembly GCF_004115265.2 of Rhinolophus ferrumequinum. Lineage (NCBI taxonomy): Eukaryota > Metazoa > Chordata > Mammalia > Chiroptera > Rhinolophidae > Rhinolophus > Rhinolophus ferrumequinum. Next base: position 58,822,985 of record NC_046302.1, read on the forward strand.
ACCCGGTCACGTTGTCCCCAGGCGAGCGGCCCTTCCCCTGCGCTGTCTGCGAGAAGGCGTTCAACCAGAAGAGCGCGCTGCAGGTGCACATGAAGAAGCACACGGGCGAGCGGCCCTACCGCTGCGGCGTCTGCGCCCTCGGCTTCACCCAAAAGAGCAACATGAAGCTGCACATGAGGCGGGCGCACAGCTGCACGGGTGAGGGGCAGGGGGACGGGGCTCACCCTGTGAGTGGCCAGCACCTGGCATGTCCCCAAGCAGTGAGTGTGTGTCCCCCAGGTGGTCAGCGCCGTGTCCTGTCCACTTTCCCACAGCATGCAGTCGGGCCGTGTGTCGGTGCCGGGGCCTGGTGCTGGGGTCAGTGCCCCGACAGCAGGTGCAGAGCAAGGTGTGGACCCACAGACAGGCCTGTGTGTGTCCCCAGTGACTTGCTAGTGCCACTGCGGGCCCTTGCTGTCCCCACACAGACGTTGGAACGCTCCAGTGTCTGTGAGGGGAGGTTGTGATACGCACCCTCTCACCGGGCGCGGCTGTGTTAACAGAGCCTTTCCGGAGCGGGCACAACGCCGGTGGGCCGCCTGTGCCGGTGTTCCGGTAACAGCCGGCGTCGCCGACGGAATTGTTGAATCTGCCGCTGCAATTACTCTTCTCATTGGGGTGGAAAGCACGTCAGTGTAGAAATTTCTCGTCTATTTTGTGTGACTCATTTTGTGCTGCTGGCCATCTGAGACTGTGCTCGTGTGTCTACACTGCAGGAACTTTGCAGGCGTCCGCCAGCCGCCAGGAGCAGGGAGGCGAGGAGCTGAGCCAAACGCTGCACCTGGAGGAGGTGGTGCCCGAGGCCGCGAGCGAGTGGCAGGCGCTGGCCCATGTGTTCTGACCCCCGCAGGGACCGTCGGGGGCGGGGGCTCCAGTTTAACTGCAGAGCAGAGCGCTTGGGGTTTCTGTTGGGAAGCTTCACGTGTCAAACATGTTACCACAGTAGTTTTTTAGCTCTAAAATTATCTAAAGAATCATTGTGTTTCAGAGATTTACAGGAAAGAAACTGGGGGTGTAAAGACACCGTTGTGGTTCGTCTGCAGATCACGGAACTCAGGTACTACAGCCGGTAGCTCCGCCTTCGCCCATGGCCAGTGCATCTAGTCGGAAGGTTAACGTCCTGACTGGCATTGTGGTGGGATTCCTTTGTATTAGCAAAGACAGGCGTAGCATGGAAACGGCCAGATAGGTTTTCCTTCGTGCTTTCTGTTGTAAGAAGCACAGCTTATAAAACAACCATAAGATAAAGTGCATGAAGTCCAGAAAAAATGTTAGAACACACAGGGAAGTTGTTTCCATTCTTTTCTCTGTGCGTTTTGAAATCAGTAGAAATTGACTCTTTTTAGTCAACGGTAAGTTAGTAGAACTAAAACCGTGAGAGATGGCTGGACCAATTCTCTCTCCATTACAAACACCTAATCATTAGTGACAAGAAGACAGCATCTGGAGCGTAAACATGGGGGACAGTAAACCCGACACGGACGAGGATGAAAGGCCGTGTGATGCCACTCCGGCCTCGACAGCAGGCACTGGGGTTCCTGGGTCAGACCCCTGCGGACAGCGGGAGCCGCACGCTGCAGACGGGGCTCATGGGAGCTGAAGCCCCTTGCCCACGTGAGCAAGACGTGCGTCTGTATTGCAGGGTGGGAACCCACATGGGCCCACGATCGTCCCCTCGTGCGTAAGCACGTGTGGTTTTTATTTCAGGGAATTCTTTAGTATCTATCATCAATGGTGCCACGTTCAACGTCCCAAACGAAACCCACCCCGCGCTGGGGCGGGGTGTGTGTCCTTCCCACAGCATTCCAAAGATGGAGCGTCCGTCCTTCGTGTGACCCCCCCCCCAAGATATTTATATGTTCTCTATATAAATGCATATGTACATACACAGGTATGTCGGCCTCTGGCTGAGCAGTATATTTTGTAAATACAAGCACTGACCCAGTTACAGAGAGCGTCAGAGTTCTTACCTCCACGAGCACTTCAGATCAGTATTCTCTTCATTTTGTTAATAAATGGATCTCTTTTCCTTGTAACATAGAGCTGGGGTTGTTTTGTTTGTGTTTTCCAGAAAAATAATTGCCTTTATTTTCTCTCATTGCCTCCCTGGTTTCACAAGAGAGCAGTTTTATTATAAATATTGTATGGATTTTGTATATTAAGAGAGGAGCTCGTTTCAGATTCCTGAAAATAGAGACATTTCACTGTTATTTTTTGAAAGGGCATCTTTGATTTTTTTGTTCTTGTTCACTTTCGGATATGTATATAAGTAATATCGATGGTGATATAAAAACTTTTGTTATGTGAAAATATTTAAGTCAGAAAACTGTTAAATAATATTACTTTTTTTTCAAACTGCTTTGTGTATTGTATATTTTTTTAAGGGAAAAAAGCCTTATTTGACTTATCCTTGTGATACTGGACTTGTTATATATATCCTGAGGTTTTCCTGAATGTCAGCGTGTGTACCTGGCTGTCGTCAGTGTATTCAAAATAATTGTAATTTTGCCAGAGTTTTAAAGGTTCTGCTTTTAATGCACTTTCTTTTATAATTTTGTATTAAAATATTTTAGAAGTGTTGATTAATTCTGGTGAACAAATATCCGCAAAGTTGCAATTATTGGAATTTTACAAATTTTGTTCTTGTTTATTTATTTTGGTTTTGGCATTAAATGTCATCTCAGGACGGTCTCTAAAAGGGGTTTGTTTAATTCCTAATTGCACAGAAAGCATAGTTCACTGAACTGTATTGGTGAACTGCCTGTTTAAGCAAAAGGCCTTACAGGTGAGTCGAAAGCCTACTTTTATTTTGGTTACAGAAAAAGAAAAAAGAAAAAGAAAACCTACCAATAATTAATTTTGTGAGTTTTCTGAATTTATTAGCAGGCAAACACAAGACATTATTGTATTATCTTGATTTACTTCCTAATTATAAAAGTTGCTTCTTTGCAAAACATTCCTTGAAAATATCAAGTTTTGTAAAGATATAATTTCACTTGGATCTTCAGTGGAGTACAGGCTGCTCTTTATATTTTAGTGGTTGATAAAGTCTTCTGATGAGATTTCTAGAAGCCTTCTGCACAACCAGGATTTTGAGAATAGATAACTGTATTTTTAGAAATATCTCATCCTAGCATATCTGTTTTGGAATAACAATAAATAAAAAAATGAAGTTAGGAAGTGTGATTAATTCTTTTTTTTCCTTAAATGTTTAAGAAAGTTTGGCATATGAATTAATTTCAGGTTCAGATAATTTTTCACAGAAAAGAACTTTAATATTTAATATTTTGCTTTTCCTCTGTGAAGTTCAGGGAATGACAGCTTACCCTTGCAAGGTCTATCTGAAGAGCTTCCAAGTTCAAAAATGAGGACATTGCTCAGTGGCCGGCACGCTGCCTGCGTGTGCTGCAAGCGTCCTCACTGTCCTCAGCTGTTCTCATCAGGGCCCAGGTTAGACACACCCTGGTGGTTTAGGTCCCTTTTGAAAGTTCCTGCCTGGGACCCACTTCTGAGGGTTGCAGTGCTTAACTAACCTGAAAGGATGAAACACCGTCCCACAGAGACTGAACCCCGATGGGTGTAGTTTATAGATCAGTGCATGGAGGGTCCCCTCCGATGGGTGATGCAGACGTGGGCAGGTCCATAGAATGGCATGAGATTAAAACAAAATCATCCTTTCAGAGATGGAAAGTCAGATCCCCTTTGCCGCACACACCCCTGTCCTTTTGCCCCCACACACGTGCACACCAGCCTGTGGCCCGAAGGTGCAGCACATCAAACTGCCTCTTGTCCTCTGACCATGTGATCTGGGGACCTGGAAACCTGTCCAAATGAGGACTTGCCATTGTCCCTTTTCACGGGAAAATTTCAGTACCATCCAATTTCAGCATTGAACTAGGGAACGCTGCTTCAGGACAATATTTTGTGCTCCCCGGCCCATCGTCATGTTTAAGGAAATGTAGATCTGGATTTCACAGTGATAGCGAGTGTTCTCTGACTTCTAAACTCAACACCATTTATGTGCAAGAGACACTCGCGGTCGTACAAGACTCAAAAAAGTAGAAGTGGATTTCTGTTCTTCACGTGGATTTTCCTCTTTGCAGAAGAATATTCATGACTCACAAGGAGACACATTTTTAACAAAGCGATCATCAGATTTATGTAAGACGTTTTTGAGAAAATACGTAGGATACGTGGAACTGCTTTCCGGTTAGTATGTTAGAGAGCTCTCATGCCTGTTTTTCTCATGCATAGTTTTTCCCCAGGAGTTTATTTCAAAGTCAATACTATGCTCCCCCCACCACCAAAAAAAAGTTAATCCAAGGCTGGATCGCTGCTAATTAATATATCCTTTTTCTAAAAATCTATTGTACCGAATGAAGCAGAGATGAAATTGTACAATTGATATTTCTGAATCTAGATGTCTTCTCTGTTTGCAGCTAATCTATTTATGTAACAGGTGTTTTGGAATTTTTAGAATTTCAGAAGTGCCTGCATACAGGTTTGGGACCTCTATGTCTTTACCTTACTATAGTGAAGATTAGCACTTTAAAATCTAGTTGTGTCTTTGTTGTTTAAAAAGTGGGGCAGTCAGACTCTTGTAGGGTTGGATGCCCTGAGTTTCCCCAGGAAAGACACAGGCTCCTAAAGCCAGTGTCCTGTTTGGTCACTGCTGAGCTGATCTGAACTTAGCCCCCTTCCTCAGTCACACGTGGGTACCGATGAGCACGGAGACGACATGCTTGTTTTTTACAGGGGTGATGAATAAAATGCTTAAGCACTAAAAAATGAAGACTAAGTGGCAGGAGCAGTAGGCAGTAATCATAAAAGATTTCTCTAATCTTTTTTATGTGTAATGCTTCACAGCATGGAGACTTTTGTATTAAATCAAGATTTGTAATCTATTTGACACATTCTAAAATGACAGTGATTCATTCTTGATTCACCACTAAAGAAAAATTTTAATTTTTTTATTTACAGAAGAATTTTTTTTATCTTCAGAACTGTTTCATGGTCTGTTTATACGTTGGATGATATTTATTTAATCCAATTTTGTACTACAAATGGATAGTTATGCCAAAAGCCACTTTGCCGGCCTTAAGAATAATAAAAATAGTTTTTGTATTATTTGAAAGCTCCTGTATATTTACTTGTTTGGGCTTTGGGTGAGTTGTAACTGTTTAAAGATGGATCTTTCCTTTACGTCCCATTTTCAGTGTGAGTTAGCGCACAGAGCTGCTGCCGTGGCCAGGAACTCAGATCCCCGGGTTGGAATAGTGCGAGGATGTCTTATTTTCTGTCCTTGAGGGTATTTTGCACTTTCTCTCTCGTAAGTAAGACATTTGAAAGTGACTTGAAATGAAGTGAAAATCAGAATACCAGTGTCTGTTCCTGAGGTGGGTGCGGTACCGGACTTTCCCGGAAATACCAATGGAGTTAGCTCATATTATAGCATCTAGTCCTTTGTAAAGATACGTTTTCAAACTTTTGTAAGTTCGTAGTTTATAGAGCCATTATCCTGTCGAAATAACAAATTAAGGATCTCTTTCTTCTTAGTTCACTTTTATTTCTACCACAGACTGGGGACTCCATACACTTTTGGACTGAAGCAGCTCAAGTGATCTGACTCCTCCCTGGGCTTTGCTCAGAGGGAACGGGAAGAAGCTCATTCCACCTCCTGGCTTGTTTGTCCCAGGGGGCTATCGCTCTACTGTTTTAAATATGGTGGGCGGAGGAAGGTCGGTTCTTTATCAGGTAATGGGAAGTGTGTTCCCTGTACAGTGGATTGCCTCAACTATTGAAAATGCTTCTCCAGGTGAATTTTTCAAGAATGCTTGGCTGTGTTACAATGTGAGAGCGTTTGTGTTTAAATACAAAGGCATGAGTTTGCTGAGCCCCCTGGGCACTGTAGAGCCGCGGCAGGGTGATTCGGGATCTTAGTTCAGCGTAGCCCACACCGACCATTTGTAAAATGTAATGATCTTTGCAGGATGCTGCAGATTCCTCAGTCGGAAGGGGTTTGGACAGAGACAGGAGGAAGGGGTGTCGGCATTGGCTTGGAGTCGCACCTGCACGCGGGGGCAGCCCACTGCCCAGCGTCTGGCTCTGGTGGTGGTAAACGGAAACAGTCTGGGGTCTGGGGGGCCCCGCAGAAATGGGCTGGTGTCCTCCCACCATCGTCTCAGATGGGGCCTGCCCTTGCTAAGTTTCACAAATTCAGATCATTTCTCACAGCCATAATTGAGACAGAAAAGAACCTGTGGTTTTGTTAAAAGCAAAACAAAACGAAAAATGATTTCAGTTAATCTTGAAAGACAATTCTTATAGCCAAAGCAACTATGAACAAAAATAAGTGACAGAAATCACTTATTTCTGTCAATGTTCCTGCCAGTACAGTGTGGCCAAAAGTAATTTTTCAAAGATCCTGCAGTTCACACCAGCTGGGTGCTCACACTGGTGAGATAATAAAAGGTGAGTGGACTTTCAAACATCGTTTAACAGTAACTTGAGAAGTCCTTTCCCGGGAGCCGGGATCGATGCCCTGACAGGACCCCGTGCACTTTGTCTTGCTAACGTGTAAACCGTGAGGTGAGAGCGCATCTGCTGGACGGCTTATGTCCACACATCACTCTGAGACGGGACAATCGCTGTACGGGGTCACGTTCTAGAGACCACAATGAGAGGAAGACGGCGCCAATGTCATTAAAAGTTTATTATGTGATTTCACTACTCAAGAACAGAGTGTAATTTCCGTGAGGCCCGCGGTCGCAGTGCCCGCGGCTGCGCGTCGTCCCGAGTAGTGCCCACTGAGCGTCAGCTCCGATGCAGAGGGCTCGTGTCCAGCGATTTGGAGGTTTTGTTTCCGAAATGTTCTTTATGTTTCTCTTATCACTGAGGCTATGTGTTAATAGACATTGTGTTAAACCCACACTCGACATTCAGAGTTAGAACAGGATTAGAGGGGTGCACTCGGCATTACGTGGGCTATTCCATCTTCGGGAGACCTATGCTCCTGGGAGCTCTTTGGAAGGTGACAAGGTGCCAGGAGACGCGGAACTCACAAGGCAGTCAGTACGTTATGGAGGGGAGCAGGGGGAGTGTCAGCTCATGTTAGAAAGGAGTTTGCTCCAGAGGACAGCTCCTCCATGCTCGGATGGCCGACCAGCCATGCGTCTAGGGCAGGGGCAGGGACGGGGCAAAGGCAGGCCCCCCACTAGGCCTAGTTACTCAGCACGCTCACTTCTAGGAAACAAGCAGACGGAGGTTAGTGTTTGCCATGTGCACTGCCATGCCGAGCGCACCACCGGTCACGTTCGGCTCCCCACGTGACCAGTGTGACACTGCGCGGCTACCCAGAAAACTCCTACAAGTCCCACTCTCTCTGTGTTGGGCTCCCTGAGCCCCCAGCCGGCCGGCTCTGGGGAGGAGGAAACAGGTGGTTTGTGGAGGCCGCTCTGGTTCCCACTGTGCCATCACCTGATTTCCAAGATCCCGTTTCCTGCTCGAGGCCACCACCCAGCCCCTTTGCCTCCTCATCCCCTCTCTGCCACACACGAATCCTGCCAATTAGGGGGTGGGAGCAGCCCACGGCCCCGTGTCCACCACGTCACACTGTCCTCAGCTGCCCGCCCGCATCTCACGTACCGAAGCCCCCGTGGGGTGAAGCCACTCCTGACTGCCTGATCCTGTTAGGAAAATGAGGTGCCTTGGGGGAGACAAGGGGCGGGAGAAGAAACCAAAGGAAGCGCGGATCGCCAGTCCCACCACCCGCACGCGTCCTGTGTCCACAGCAGTGTCTCCTGGGAGTGCCTGAAGCCGAGGGCGGGAGAGCACGCAGCGTGAAGCCAAGGACGGAAGGGTGAACTGGAGGGACGTCGCCGTGGTCTGAGACCCCAGGACACTTTATCTCGAGATGTACAGTAGTGACCGTTTTAACCGTTTTGTGTTTGCGTTTTCTCCATGTAGCTGCTGGCCAGACATTGCCGGGGGATGCGCTGTGGCTGGCCCTCGTGTGCTCAAGTCCAAGGCGTTAGGAAGAGGTCATTTCTAGAAGTAGGGGATTTACGGGACTGGTTAAAATCGTAAGGCGGGGATATTAGGAAGCTGAGGACAGGGTTCGGGAGCAGGAGCGTGGCTTCAGCGTCTCGCCATGGGCGATCCAGACCGACTATCTCTTCCTCCCTGTGGAGAAGACACAGCGTTAGGTCAGCGCTGGGCCACCTGCACCCCTCCCCCCGCCGGTCCCCTTTCCTGGAAACCTGGCGCCAGCCATCGAGGGCTGTCCCTTGGATCTGCTGCTAGAAATGATGCCACGTGAAGCTATCTTTCCATTCTGCACAGCCTTCTGAATTTTCAAGGACCTGAAGACCTACGTCGCATAGGTCAGGCTTTTTCTGGATAGTTCCGGCTTTCCCCCAAAGCAGCGTCCTGCCAGCAGCATAGGATCCACACGTGCACGGTCTGCACGCACGCGCTCACTGAGTCTGTCAGTATCGTGTGTCCCAACCCCCGGACACACCACATGTGACTCAACACTGAGGTAAAGGTGAGGACCACATCATCCCACCATAGACTGTAAACTCCTGGGGTTTTAATGAGCCAATTAGCACCTGACACAGGCCAGAGACCTCCTGCCAGTGGTGGGTGATTTGGCTTGGTTGCTGATGAGCCACTGCTCTGGTGGTGGAGGTGAGCCTGTACCTGGGATCACCTGGAACTTGCAGGGATCACGGGTCCTGTCCTTGAGCTGTCACATCTCCTAGGGTGAGGCCATCAAGCCTCATACAGCAGAACCTTTCAATGTTAAGTGAAGCTGCCTACGGTGACCCCACCGGTGGTTCTGAAAACCAGTCGAGAGGAGGAGACAGACGCTCCTGTTCTTGTCAGCAACCGAGGACACCTAGAGCGCGAGGCGTGTGGAAAGTCACGCCTTCCCCACCACGAGACCGCTGTCCTATAAGCCACAGGTGAAGTCACACTCATGGGGCAAGACCCCAGCACGCGTGTGCCCACGACCACCGGACGCTGCTGGGGACAGACACAGCAGGCCCCTACAGAGCCGTTGTCGCGGGCCATGCACCGACCACCCCCATCTGCACAATCTCATCTTTCCTTCTTCTGCGGAGGAAATCCTACAGGAATGCTCATCTCTCATCCAAGAAAGATGAACCTGAAATCGTCCACGACTGTTCTTCTCTGGACTGGGTGCCGTGGGCATCATAGCGTTTCCCTGCCTTTTCCACTGGCTTCCCTGTCAGAACAGATGCACTGTCTCCTGGGCTGGCGTCTGTCTTCCTCACTACATCTCTCTAGGTTGGAGAGGGGTCGACTGGAACACCTTGTGCGTAGTCGTGACTGTGGCGGCGGCTAACGCAGCCCCAGGCTGTCGGGCAGGGAAGCCGGTGCTCTTGTTTGGCTTGAGAGGAGGTGAACACGGTGGCTCAGGTGGCTATTCCAACGGGGACATGGAATGCGCGAGTGATTGTTCCTACTGCCGTGAACATCCGCTCTGCGTTCAGGGTGACGTGCTCTCCTCTGGATGAGATCAGTGTGGGAACGCCAATGCCCCATGGAAGGGGCACCCTGTCACCTCTCAGGGACCATCCCACTGCCCTCCAGCTGTAAGCCCTGAAGGGTGTACGTGTTGCTGGAGCCTCGGCTCTGCGGCCACAGAATCCACAGGTCTCCCTGATGGTCCATGCAGTCTAAGGAATTCAGAATCCAGTCCGCATTTTTGCTAATCTCTACTGGGGATGCACGACTGGTTTTTCGACACTAAGTGTAAGTTATAAGTCACACTGTGTCAGTCTCTCCCTGGAGCCCCTGTGACTCTGCCTTTCAGAGTCACTACTGTCCAAAGCCCTGAGGAGGCTCACAGGGCTTACCTTTCCCACCCCATGTCCTTCTGGCTGCTGCTGGTCATTCCATGTCACTCACCCTTGTCACCTCCCTCCTCCTGAAACCCACTGAGGCCTTTTCTGTTCTCCTTTGGTCTGGAGAGAACTGTCCCCGGGGTGTGGCCAGAGAATGCCAGCTGCTCAGGAGGCCCTCTCTGGCCACCCTTCCTGGAATGGTAACCACCTCTCACACACACACAAAGGTACAGGGCGCTCTCAGCCCCTTCCTGCCTTTCCCTCCATAGCTCGTGCTGGGGACGTACAGATGACCAGAGGACATTCTGAGATCTCCAGGCTTCTCAGCACAATTGTCGTCACTATTAGAATAATATCAGCTGCTCTTTCTGTGAGGAACCTGCAGGCACCCTGTGACCATGCTGTCCTTACCACCTTTTACTGTCACTATGGTTTCTGTCCATGTCACCCTACTTTATGGAGCAGGAAACCGAGGCTCAGAGAGGTCACAGGCCAAGGACACTCAGCCAACAAATCTGGGCCTGGTTCTATGTCACTCCAGCATCATAACCAACGGGACAGGCCACCTGAGTGTTTCTGAGGATGCCTCGCCTGGTCCGACCATCCCCATCTTGTCACCTTGTCCTGCTCATTTCCTGGGGGGCAAAGATGCTGCCGCCTGAGCCAGGAGCCACCTGACCTTCCAGCTGAGTCAGCGTCTGCAGCCACACCCCCCGGCACAGCTGTGGTGTCGTGTCCCCCACCTGTCCTCAAGCTCCCCTCGGAGCTGGCCCCGTGCAGTGCTGGCTCAGAACTCCTGAGAGAATGCAGTGAAGAGGCCGCCCACCCGCCCACCCACACACACCAGCACCCCAGACCCTGGCTAACTACGTTACCAGTTTGAAGATTCTGGAAAGGGTGCTCTGGGCGTCGGCCCTGAACCCCTTGTGAGCCGATTTGTAGTCGGAAGCTCTGCCCCCGTAGCCAAATCCGGGCTTCTGCCCCTCGGCTCCCTGCAAGACAAGGACACCGTGCTCTGCTTCCAGCCTGTCCCCAGGAGCCCCACCCCCAGTGGCCGGTGACCCGGGGGGCTCAGTGCCCTCCCTCCACGTCTGTCAGCTGCTGGCCTGTGCCAGGCTCTGTTACGAGATGTTCCCCAGATGCTCTTGTTCCAAAGGTCAGTGTCTTTTCTACAACAGCTGTCTCCCTGCTTCACGCTGTGTGGTTTTCAAGAGAAGGAAACATCAGCCACACAGGGTAGACAACTTTTGCCCACATGGGTCTAGAGGAAGGGGACACAGGAGATGGCCTGTGGAGCACGCAGGCTGTGTGCGGCCTGCTTTCAGGTGGTTTGCGCAGACCGTGTTCACGTCCACTCTGTCTCCTAGAGACCCAGGGGCAAGGCCTTCAGTCACAGCCTTCTAAAGTCCGGGGACAAAGTTTGAGGTCCTTGGCCTAGAGGGGCCTCTCTCGACCATGACGAGTATCGTGGCCTGGAGCCTGAGCATGAACGCGGGGTTCTGAGCAGGCGCCCTGGGCTCCGGAGCTGCGGCCACCAAGGGAGGGGGCAGGTCTGGGCACCACAGCACAGCCCAGGAGCCAGCAGCCTGGATGGGTCTCAGCCCCCTCCCCTCCGCTGTGTGACCGTGGGCAAGTGTGGGACTCTCTCTGAGCTTCAGTTTCCTCTTCTCTAAAATGGGGAGCACAGCGATCCCTTCCTGACAGGGTGGCTGTGAGGACACCATCAGTGGGTGTCCCGTTCTGAGCATGAAGCTCTGAGATTGCGGTCACCTGCTGCCCCCAGCGCCCATCCAGAGAGGGTGACACAAGTTTTCTTTGTGGATCATAACGATATCAAATGGTTGTGGCAATACAAGGATGCTTGTGTCCTGAGTTTATTTTCTAATACGCCTTAGCTGCGATGGGACGTTCCACTGTCAGTGTGAGAAAGGGGTGGGACAAGCTCTGGGTGTGTGGCCACGACTAGCACTCGGGGTAAAGGGCGCTCCAGCCTTCGGTGCCACATCCCCTGGGGGGCCAAGCAGCCAGCCACCCCCAGGCTGGGGTCTCTGCCCCAGGAGCTCTACTCGGAGGGCAAGGTCTGAGACGTCACTTTGTTCTGCCAACAACAAATGGGAGACTGCGTGGTCCTCTCCTGAGAATTCTAGCAAAGGGAACAAAACCATCTCCTGATGGAGACCCCGGAAGGCTTTCCTTCAGCTTACAGTCCTTTCAAATTTCATCAAAGTGTTTTAGGGCTGGAGGGAACTTGGAAACCCTGTCATCCCCCTCTTTATGTTAGAGGAACTGGGAGATGCAATCTAGAAGGTTCCAGGTTCTTCTGGTTCACCTCTCTCATCCTGGGACCAGGCCCATCTGCCCAGGGCCCCCCACACAAGCTACACAAGGCAGCCACAGCTGCCTTCTCGTTCAGCCTGGGCTTGGGGACACACATGGGACATTCAGGTCCTAGGTGGCTAGCTTCATGTGAAGATCTGTTTCAAGGTTATCAAGTGTCCTAAGGGACAGGGGTGTGTGGCAAGAACGTGCAAGCCTGCATACTAGAGGGAAGCCAACGCTGCCCTTGGATCCTGGAGGCTTCCACGGACACGGCCTCTCCACGATGGCACACAGAGGGATGGGTGACAGTTAAAGAGAGCTGCGCCAAAGAGAGACACACGTGACGTGGTAGGAGCCACACTTGCCCAGGCGAACGCTGAATCAGTCTGCCTTACTCTATTGTTTTTCTCCCAAAAGAAATAGTCTGAGAAAATTAAATTCAAGGAATGGTTTTCAGATTAATAATCTGCTTGACTCTTCCTCCTTTCACATTCCTGGTCACATACGTTTGGCCCACCTAGAATTTACCAGAAAACATACAACATAGTTTAGAAGACGGAAGTGGGGACTTCAGAACTCCAAACAGGAAGGGAACCCTGCAGCTCCAGAAAGCAGGCGAGCAGGCAAAGGAACTATAGCAGAGGAGTTTGCTTTGGAGAAAAGAAAACATTGACACACGTGAGTCGGACCAGAAATGGGAGAGACGGGAGGAACGCAAAGCTCTTGTTTTCCGGCTAGGGGCTGGGTTGAAGTGGCCTGGCAGGAAGCAGGCTTCTGTCCCCACCCCGTCCCCACATGCAGTGGGGACTTTGTGTAAAGTCCAGCGTCCATGCCTGGAAAGCTAAGAGACAGATCAAGTGGTTACTTAAAGGGAGGTTTCAGGGTCAAAAATGCATTTCGTTCTTCAGTCTCACTTGGTCTCCTGCTGGTACAGAAAGTCACAAATTAATTGGCTCTGAGTGCTAGCCCATGTGAATTTTCTACACTGTCACCTTTTTGTAAAGTCCTTAGGTCAAGAAAAGCTCAAATGTATTGGTATAAAATGTTCCAGCAAATATATCAGTTCATAATTCAATGTCACAATGTGTTGGAGAAACGTAGGAACTTTACGAAAACTTTCTTCTGCCTCTCTCTGCGGCGTCTTCCCTCCCTCTTTCCTCGCATCCCTTTCTATATTTCCTTCCTTCCTTCTTTCCTTCCTCCTTCTTTCCTTTCTTCTTTCCTTCCTTCTTCCTTCCTTCCCTCCTTTCTTTGCTTCTTCCTTCCTCTTTCTTTTTGAAAAATCCATTCATTCACTGATACGATCTTTATTAATTGCGGGTCTGGAGTCCACAGGCCTCTACTAGAGAATAAGGATGTTGTGTTCCCAAGATGACCTATTCCTGGCATGTCGGTCAGTGGCTATTCTTCCCTTTTAGTCTGAAATAATACTTCTTATAAAGTAAGAACCATACCTAATAGTTACTAGTCGCTAAGGTCTGTAAGTTTGGTTAGAATATCCTGGTGGGTCTCTTAAGTGGGTTCATTAATACCTAGAAAGTGAACAGATCACCTACTTGAATCTTCATGAAAACTTTGTTCTCAGCATTCAAAGCCTGAAAATCCTAAGAAGGTTTTCCTGGAAGCTTCAGTTACCACTAACACACAAACCAACTCTTCTGCGTTTCTTAGGTCATCATGAACTGAACAAGTGATGTGACCGGCCTTTCTGCTCCTTAGCAGAACCGCTTTCCTTAACAAAACGCCACCCTCTGGTGGTGGGGCTGTCCACGTCGGTGGGTCAGTCAGCCCCAGGCCCACAGGTGTGGGGAGGAAATGAGGGATTTTCTCAAACACGGTCCTTCTCCTCCCTGGGGAGGGGACCAGTGGGAGCCGGGGAGCCCTGTGGCAGGGGTGCTGGGGGCAGGGAGGAAGCAGGTCAAGAACGCCAGAAGGGGAGCCCTGGCCCTGGGAAGCACCTCTTTTCCCTGGAGGAGAAAGCGGCAGGCAGCTGTGGGCAAGCCGGGCTTTGTGGGAAAGGAGGGTGGGACCGTTAAGCAACGGACACAGCAGAACGTAAAGGTCCGCGGGCCGGAGGACCAGAAAGGAGGGGAACTGCATGAACAGGCATTTGTCACCTACCCAGCTAAATCTGCTCAGGGACCGTCCTCGCCCCTGGATAAGGAAAAGAAAGAAATAATGACATTGTGATCAGTGCAGGAAAAAAGTTCTTGTAATTAAGAAGAAACAGTCAAAACAGTGTATGCTGAGGCGGTCGGTAATTTTCGTCACACGTGCCCTTTCTGAGGGGTGCCAATGGCCAGCAGAGCTTCTGGGGCAGATTTCCCATCAGGCTTTAGAGGGAAAGCCTCCTAGGATCCATTATCACTGTCTGTGGTTGTGGCAGGAGGGGATGCCCTGTATCTCTCAGCCTGTCTACTAGGGCTCCACGTGATACAACACCGTGGAACCAAGTCAGGCAGCCGAGAGTCCACCCCTCTTTTTGGTACATTTCAGGGAAGGTCTATAAATACAGTGACGATTACTCCAGACATTCAGAGGTCTTACCTTTCCTTGCGATGGGGATGGTGTGCGAGGTGTCACCTGCAAAGACACAGGGTGGTGAGCTGTGCTGGGGTCTCCTCCGTCAGAGCAGCGCTGCCCCTCTTTGTGAGGGCCGGGCTCGTTGTGGGTGGCTCCGGTGTGACAGTGTCCAGCACGTGTCAGGCACAGGGCCTGCCCACGCTGCCCGGCTCCCCATCTCAGTCCCAGCCCACCGAGAAATGGAGGCTCTGGGAACCTGAAAACAGCCACTGCTACTCAGACCTTCCAGAACACTCAGAAAATGTTTGTGAAACTCGTCGAAAGGCTCTACAATGAGAGAACCGATCCGTCTTGCTGTGTATCCTTGTGACACACTAGTGGGGCCCGTGAACTTCACGTCACCATGGTCCCTTTTTTGGGAGGGAAGTAAAGTGTCTCCTGATGTTCCGAGCTTCAAAGGAACACCCTCACATCTGTGGCTCCTAAAAGTCACTTGTCAACATGGAAACGATCATCTTACAATGTCAGCTGAACAGAAAGGTTATTAACTAGGAGCTTGTGGTTTTGCTTTTGTTTTTAAGACTTTGTGGGTACATTATCGTTAACTAAAGTCCACAGTTTCCACCATGGTTCACTCTCTGTCGTACATTCTAAGGATTTTGACAAAGGAATGAGGTGTATCCACCATCACTGTGTCAAGCAGACGACTTCCACTGCCCTAAGTGTCCTGGGCTCCCCATTCACCCCGCCCTCCCCCAGCCCCTGGCAACAACTGAGCTTTCAACTGTCTCCATGTTTGCAAAGTTCTATTTTTAAAGTATGCTCTCGTAGTGGTTTAGTCTCAAAGGAGTGAGCTCTTTGGTAGAACGTGTAGTTCAGTAAGCGACAGATGTAGTTGGGACCTTGGGACCAGGAGCTAAGTCTGAGCTCCCAAGGCCAACCCCATCGTGAGGAGCAGAGAGTGCCATCAGGGGACGTCCCTAAGGGTTAGAGCTCAGAGTCCCCTGGGTACACTCACGCCCCTGGTGACTGTGGCCGTGGCCAGCCCCTCACCTCCCCCCCAGCTTGTCACTCGCAGTGTGGGCCCACTCACAATGTTCTTGAAGAAGTGGACCACGGGGTTCTCGTCCTGTGGTCGGCCGTGCTGGGCCTTCTGGGGCAGGGAGCCGTAGTGCGTAGTTCTCGCCGCGTGGTGTGCATCCTGAAACACAGGTGCAGTGGCCTCAGGACAGGCTGTCCCCCAGGCTTGGGGCACTGCCTCTCCACCCCCTGGCACGGCCTCATGCTAGGAAGCCACTGAGGGGCCATCAGACTCGCCTGCGGCAGGGAGGGACTCGGACAGGCTCTCTGCTGTGAGACTGCACGGTGCTGGGAGGTGTCCCCATCACCCGACATCACATAGGAGGCCGAGGGGATGGGAAGGCTGTTAAGTGTGACTCCATCTAACATAGGGGCCGGGGAGGCCGGGCATCGGAAGGAAAGTGTCATTTCCCTGAGCTTCTGATTTGGATGAAGGAAAATGCTCAGGAATTGCACAAAACAGCCAGAGCAGCAAAGACAGGCCAGCCAGCAGCTTTGAGAAGCAGCCTGGTTCTCAAAATCAGTGACTCAGGTCACAGTGGTACTGAGTCTGCCCAGGCTGGGGCGGCCACTTCCGCATCCTGAGCACAGAGGGAAGGACTGGTGAGCTGACTGCGTGAGGCCCATTCATCACCAACAGAACCAGAACCTTCTAGGTCAACAAATGGCGCCCAGAAGATGACAAATGAGGGAGAGCGACTGTCGTGTTGACAAACCACCTCCGAGGGCAGGGAAGGAAGCACTGTCCTCGCAGCCTCCACATGTCCCTCCTTGGCTGGCCACTGACGGCATGTGCCCACCAGCAGGGACCCTGGAGACACCAGGGAGGCAAAGCATGAGGAGGGAGAGCCGACCGCTTCTGTGGACAAGGGGCTCCATCCTCCGTGCTGACAAGTGACAAGGAAGGAGTAGGAATGGCCTTGGAGGCGTCCCCCCTGCTGTGTCACTGCTGCTAGAGCCTGGTGAGGAATGGGAGCGGATTAAAGCAGGAGACTGTGTGTCACATGGGGTGGCATGCGGAGTCTCTGGTCCCGCTCCCCGCACTAGAACGCAGGACATGGTGAGGCCAAAAAGGAACACCCATGGAGCCATAGATAGGGGAGTCATGTCACTATATTCTCGCTGGCAGCTGGGTTGGAGACACAGGAAGCAGGAGCCACACGATCCACAACCTGCTGTCCGCTTCTCTGCCAACCAACCAACCAATCCCTTGCTAACTGCAATCCGCGCTTGCTAGCTCAGCCAAAGCAGTTGTATCAGTGGCCAATGGCTAACCAGTAACAGCTGACGGCCAACTAGTCACAGCTGATGGCCATCTGCTACCTGAGCCAGCACCTTTCCACGTGAGGCCGAGAGCCTGGAAACTGCTCTCTGGGACTCTGTCCCCACACTGCGTTTGGAAGGTCACAGGAGCCCTCACGGGCCAGCCTGGCCCGGTGCCTTCTGAGGGAATTTGGTTGAATCAGGTAAACGTGAGAGGTGGGGAGGCACACCTTCCACCCTCAACTCTGTGCACGTGTCCTGAGGACACCTTCTCCGTCAGAGGACAGGGTGCCCCTCCGGAATTTGGTGCATTGATTGGACTGAATTCAGTGGGGGTAGTTGCGTCCCAGTAGGCTGTTGACAGTTACAGGTGATGGCCCCACACTCAGTTACAGTCACCTGTGTGACCATCCCCAGCGGTGTTCCTGCAGCACCCCTCGGATCTGAGACCCTGCTGTTACCGCCTCCTTCCTCTGCACCCCGCCCTCCTCACTCAGCTACGCAGCTGGTAGGTGTCCCTGTACGACACCCCTGCACTCGTCCCCTGGGCCCACTTTGGACAGTGACGCAAAACTGGTGGCTCCTCCGATTCTTCCCTTTCCAGCAGAGTTTGCAAGGTGGCTGTCCCCGTCCTTCCCCCAGAAGCCCCTGCCCCACCGTGTCTCGTTTGACTGGTGAGGTTATTAAATACCAAAACAGCTCGAAATACAGTGGTACCTTGGTTTTCGAATGTAATCCATTCCAGAAGACTGTTCGAGTTCTGAAACATTTGAAAATAGCCAACAGCTGGGCCGCAGGATTCTGTACTCAGTGGAAGCCGCGTGACTTGTTCGACTTCTGAAGCATGTTTGAAAACCGAAGCATTTACTTCTGGGTTTACGGCTTTCATAAACCGCAATGTTCGTCAATGGAGACGTTCGAAAACCGAGGTACTACTGTAATTAAAAAGGCCCCAATGCAGGCGCTGTACTCATCCCTTGGTGCTTATGGACCATCGTTCTGCGTGCTATACACTGCATTTGGGTCCTAGGAGCACCATGTACCTTTTACTCACCCATCCTGTGATTAAATGAGAAAAATGTCTTAAACTTTACATGGTGGTTTGGGAAGAAATTAATGCTTAGTCATATCACGCAGGTCTCACATCATGAGAACTTATTTATGTTGCGAGATATTAACAAAGTGTTACATAGATAATAATAAGCTTCGCATGTGAATTATGCATGCCTGCTTTGAATGCTAAAGAAAACCGTATTTTTTTTGTGGTTTTTATAACGAGTGTGTCAGTCACCAGTCTTCTGAGGGAAAAGAAATTTAAATCTTTTAAGGAACACTTGAAGTTGGTAGGTTGCATTTTAGCTCTTGAAGCTATGAAATCAGGGGTCATAACTATTGACGCCAAGCGTGATTGGTCTCTCCCCGTTGCTCCGTGCAGAGCCAAGCATGAAATGAGCACGACTGTTGGAGTCACGTGTAATTATTTAGATCACTGTTAACACAGAGCCTAACGCACAGATCTTAGGTAAACAAACAATTATTATGGAGTCACGCAATTGTTTTTGATGCATGGGAGAGTGACTGAAATGCAGCTTTGACGTGAACTTTCGGGCTGTAAATTGTCAGCTGCACAGATAATTGGATAATATCACATAGTTACAACTGTTCTGTTATATTATAGTTGTAATGGTCTGTTACTTAAAGGACATTTAGTCAACCACATTTCTATATACAAACAATGAACAGTTAAAAAGAGAAAAATGTGAAAACACTACCATCTATAATAGTATCAAAGAAACAAAATATTAGTTGTAAATGTAACAAAACAGGCATAGAATCTTTATGCTGAGAAATGCTGGTGGAGGAAATCACAGACGATGTTGGTCAGTGGGGAGACGTACTGTGCTCGTGGACTGGAAGGGTCGGCAGAGTCAAGATGCCAGTTCTCCCCAACCTGATTGACAGACTTAATTAAGCTCCAGACTTAATGCCAGCTTGTGTTTAGACATGGACAAAGGGATTCTGAAACCACAGGGAACTGCGATGGGACCAAAATAGGCCAACGACCCAAAGAACGATACACGGACGGTTTCTATCGGCTGATTTTACAATTTTCTGCACAATGATAGTGATGACGCCGGGTGCGGTGGGGGGAGGGACTCAGCAGAAACAGACCAGGGGAGTGCGACCCATTGACCTTTGACAAAAGGTGCAAAGACAATGCAGTGGACAGAGGGCAGTCTTTCCAACAAATGGTATTGGAACGATGGGACATCCATGTCCAAAACATTGGGCTGCAACCCAGCAGTCACACCTCACACAAGAATTAACTCAAAATGGATCATAGATCTCTATCCAAGACTATAAACTCTTAAAAGAAAACTTAGAAGGAAACCTTCAATGACCTGGGGAGCCGGCGCCAAAAACGTGACCCATAAAAGAAAACATTGGTAAATTGTACTTTATCAGAATTTAAACTTTGTTTTGCAAAAGACACTGTTAAGAGAATGAAAAGATAAGCTACAGAATGAGAGAAAATATTTGCAAATCAATAAATGACAAACAACTTGAAGCTAGAATAAGTAAAGAACTCTCAAAGCTCAATGGTTTAAAAAAAAAAGCCCAGTGAAGAAATGGCCAAAACACTTAAATAAGCACTTCATCAAAGAGGAAGACAGGCAGAAGGCAAGGAGGCGCACGAAGGGGGACGCTCAGTGTCCTGAACCGTCAGGGAGACGGAACCTGGTACCCTCCGTCTGAGACACAATTAGGCGTTTCTCACAAAGCTGGTCAGATACGTACCGTAGGACCCAGCAACACTGCTTCCTGCTTTTACTGATAGAAGAAAAACTAAATGTTTTGGCAAGTGGCTTTTATAATGCATAATTTAAATCTTCCATGAAAACTTAGGATCATCAAAGAATCTGTGCATGAGTGTTTCTCGCCGTCCATGTGGTGGGGGCTACTCACTCAGCAATAAAAAGGAGCAAACTTGGTGTGTCAACAACTCAGAGGTGTCTCCATGGCTTTGACGGAGCGATGGAAGGCATTCTAGAAGGATGTCATACGAGCCGTCTCATGTACGTGACGTTCCCCAAGTGACTAAACCATAATGAGATGACCAAAGTGGTAGTTGCCAGGGGTGGGGGCAGGGAAGGGTGTGATGTGACCATGAAGTGAAAGCAAGAGGGAGGGTTTAGGGGGATGTACCCCTACTGCGGCGGCTGCTACAAGAAACTATACACGTGTTCAAATTCACAGAATTGTACAGCAAAAACAAGCCAGTGCTACTGTGTGTTAACATCTAAAATACAATACAATAACAAGGCCATTTCGCATGGGCGAGCGTAATGCAGGCAGTTACATCTTTACATGAGTTTCCTACCTGGACACCCCTGCACAGGTAAGGCTGGTCTCCCTCTAAACACATGCTTGTCATTTGTATCTTGGACACCAAAACCTGTGTGACCTGAGCAAGCCACTCCGTGTGTGGGCTTCTGTTTCCTCCTGTGTGAAAGGATGTGGCTGGAACAGACTCTCTGAGAAAGTCTCAGCTTGAAAATGTTGCAAAGGGGCTACTGAGACTAGCAGCCAAGAAAAGAAAGATAATGGTCCAGTGTGGTTAGAACTCAGGGCGTTTCCTGGGATGCCGGGCCTGGGGTTTGCTCTGTTTATTTATGTGTCACTGAAGAGCTTTTGTGGTGGGCCCAGGAAGAAAAGCGACGGCTCACACCTCGGTTGCCAGGGCGAGACGCCTTTACACAGTGGTAGGAGGGGCTGCTGTACCTGAAAAAAATAAATTTTTCTTATTGTGCTAAACACGAGCATGTAAAAGTGACCGTCTTCACCATTTCTAAGGGCTCAATGCAGTGGCATTAGGTACAGTCATAGGGGCACACCACCGTCACCAGCGGCCATCTCCAGGACTTTGTCATCTTCCTAAATGATACTCTGTCCCATTCAACAACAACGCCCTGTCCCCAGCCCCGGCACCATCTACTCTCTGTGTCTACGATGTGACTCCTCCAGGGACCTCACAGAAGGGGATCACACAGGGCGTGTCCTCCTGTGCGTCGCTTCTCTCACTCAGCATGGTGTCCTCCAGGTCCGTCCATGGGATACGTGTGTCAGGACGCCCTTCCGTTTCACTGAGTGTGCAGCCAAGTTTTCGTATCAGCCTCTGATACCTGGGAGAGGGTTGCCCAGACCCCTGCTCTCCTTCCCCCGACAGCCTGGACTGAAACTGGCTGGCAGTGACACTTTGGGCAAATGCTGGCGCCCGTCATAGCACTGGAACCACCGTGAAAGCCTGGCTGCTCTGAGGTGAGAGGTCTACAGCGCTGCTCAGGGGGACGGACGCCCCCTTCTTGGAGAGTGGCCGGTCGATCCATCATATCTCTGGGTGGGCGGCCATTTCATGGTCAGAGCAGGGCCAGCCTGCACCCAGGTAGCTGCAGGAGCCCCGGACAGGCCTGGCCAGGTACTTTAAAACCTGTGGGTCTGGGCTTATTTGTTGTATGTTACGATTTATGGGGACTGGGTGGTTGTCATTTCCTCACGTCTCACTGTAAACCAGGTGACCGTTTCCCCGGCTGGGAGAGCCGGGAGGGCGCTGTGCCTGGAGGAGGAGAAAGGGCGAGCACGGGAGAGGCGAGGACGGGGAGGTTCTTGGGGGCGCAGATGACCTCCAGGGGCTCACAGTCCCGCTGGGCCGGCCGCTGTGGGAAGGCGTGGGGACGCGGGTGAAAGGACGCAGGGGAGTGTCCACCTAAACCCTCCGGCCTCCGGCCGTCCCTGCACTCGGGGTCCTCACTTTGCTCCTCCACGTCCTCAGCCGCTGGCCGCTTCAGAAATGCTTGTGACACACAAGGTCCCTTAGAGAGGCCACTGAACTCAGGCTCCTTAATGAGGCAGGACTTTTGTGGCTTAGTTTTAAAGACATAAGTTTGGCAATTCTCTGATGAAGCACTTTTTAACTGTGTGCACCGAGGTTTAAAAAAAGCTGAACTTGTTCACATTTTATGGCCATCTGCCAAGATTGGTGTCTCCTCATTCAGGTCTGTCCCCTTCCAAGTAGCTTTTTACTCTGCTGGTGATAAAAAGACAAAGGAGGAGCTCGAGGCTCGGCTGTAGTCAGGTCAGAGCTGGGATGGAGGGCCAGGGCCGCAAGCCGTTGGGACCTGAACCGGCCGTGCACATGGGAAGCCGCCCGTGTCCACCAGGCCCCACATGGGGGAGGCCATCCAACAGGTGGAGCTGAATGTTTGGGATAAGCAAAAGTTTGAAAAAATCATACATACGCATTATATAAAGATGTCAAGTAAAAGTTAAAAGCTGGTAGAGGCAATCCTGCCACCTAGGATGGCCCGTTGACATTCTGATGGCCCAGCTTCAGGCACAGCAGACAGAGAACGGCACAGCGCCTGGAAACCTGGGCACAGGGCACAACATCACGAGACACTGGCGTGTCCCTGTTGTTCTACTCAATCGTGTGAAGAGCCTCTTCTCACCTCAGTACAGGTTTGCATCATGATTAACAAAACAACTTCCTGATAGCAGATAAAACAACATTACGCTGAAAAGTTTTAAACCCTGGGAGGAAGGCCACGGGGTCAAGGACAACCTTTTCATTTATTTTTAAGGCAGATTGCTTTTTCCAATCAGCTGTTTCTTTCGTTTCCCCTGCACGTGTGATGACAGCTGTCACCAGCAGGGGGAGCGCGTGCACTTGGGTCGGA
This sequence comes from Rhinolophus ferrumequinum, assembly GCF_004115265.2. NCBI lineage: Eukaryota > Metazoa > Chordata > Mammalia > Chiroptera > Rhinolophidae > Rhinolophus > Rhinolophus ferrumequinum. The sequence continues at coordinate 58,845,816 of NC_046302.1, forward strand.
CCCAGACCGCTTGTTGGTCTGAAAATCTCAGGGAGGGGTTTCCACCTGTTTTCCAATTTGCGGCAGAACTGGGAGGTTTAAAACAAGTCACACCTGTTAATAATTTACGGTCAACTGGGATGTAATGGCAGATTAGTTTCACCTGCACAACTGAAGCTCCCGGGCCTCACCCTGCGCAGGGTCTCTCCCCAGTGACCAGGTGTCTGCACTGTCGTCTGCCTCTGGCTTTGACCAGGGGCAAGTCTGTGAGGTCACCCCCTCTCAGAAGGAAATGCCCATCTTGTAAACAGTAATGTTCACTGTGCCTGGGGTGTCGAGCGTATGAAAGGGCAGACGCCCCCAAACGGGCACTCCTTGGAGAGCTGGCCTGTCTCCACCACGTAGGACGATGGGGCAGGTACCAGCCACACTCCTGATCGCATGCAGGGGGACGTGCCGACCAAGCTCCCCCAACGCACACAGTGAAAGAGAGAGGAAGCGGAGGGTCAGAGTGCACTGTGTGTTCACGCCGGTGACCTGGCAGGAGTCCGAGCCTGGCTCACAGCTTCTAAGAATGTCAGACGTCGCAGGGGACCCCATGTCATCACATCCTCACGGACACGCCTTGTCACTGGGGCTGTGTAGACGAGGTTTCGGAGTTGGGGTTACAGTCAGTCTTACGTCAAGCCTGTCGTCCTCGTGAGCGTGACCACGGAAGTCACCGATGTAACCTTGGGTCTGTTAGCACATTGCTCTCCAACGAGTCCCGATGTGTCCCCTCCATACTGGTCACGGGGCTTCAGCCAACACTTTGTCTGATGAGAGAAAGCTGAGGCCCCGTCATTCTGTTTCCTTAATGTGATTAAAACCCTTCCGCCCACCCGCTGGCAAAAAACACACATCTCTCTGCTGCTTATTCCTTGAATGTACAGGTGGGATGTGACAGAATTTTGCAAACAGCCCCGAAGTGGCATTAAGGACGCTTGCCCTTCATCTAGGCAGTTTTGCCAGTGCTCTTGACAGGGCAGAAGTCAAGGGATTTGCATTTTGCTTTCTCCCCCAGAGAAAGCTCTCATTTTGTGGCCCCTCAGAAATGCAGATCCAGGTGTGGAGGCGCTTGGTCTCTTCACCCTGTTTGGAAGCACAGAATGCAACAGCGTCACCTTTTTCCTGAACTGCTCACTGTAGCTACCACAGCAGAGCCAGCTTGGGAGTGAATGAAGTGACGTTTTCTTGTGAAAGTGCTCATAAAACCAAACGGGCTTGTTCCACATTGTGATCTTTACATGTCGGCACTGTGACACGTCGTTCACTATGGGACAGATACTCTCTGCCCTTTTCCTCCTGCTTTGCATTTCTTCCATGGCTTATGAAGTCTTTTAGTGCCGCAGAGACCTCGTTTAAATGGCTTGCCCTCCTGAAGGAGGCAGTGGTATGAACAAGCTGCCCCTTTTCTATCGAACGACTTGCTACCTTGCTGGCCACCCAGTCTCCACGATAAAACTGGGGAGAGGTAAACAGCTGGCCTCTGTCTGCCCTGCCTCTTTTAAGCCATTGGAAGGAAAGGGTTGTGACATCTTTTTGACCCCACGGCAACTAGCCCAGGTGCAGACTAGGTGATAGTAAAATACATGTTATCTACCTGAGCATGTGGCTTGAAGTTCACAAGTTTGGGGGTGAAATGACATGTGGGTCTGCAGGCTGTGTGAGCTGTGACATCTCCCCTTCAGGGGTGGTCCAGACAGACGCAGCGTCGATCTCCAGGGCCGCAGTTTTATGCCCCACGACGCGGGAGCCATTCTGAGAATCACCGGATGCCGCGGTTCTCTCGCCACCATTTGTTTATCTCAGTGTTTCAGAGGAAGTGATTGCGCCATTACTGGTGAAGCAGCTTTGAAGATGCCTCAGGAGGGAGGGTTAGATTTTTCCGGCAAGGTCAGGACGTTTTAGATTTTGCAATCTGGAGAGAATTCTGTTCTGTCTGAATGACATGTGCAGTTTACTCTGTGTTTTTGCCGTTTGCAAGTTCTTGAATCATTGACTCAGGTGAGTTTAATTAAAGCCGTGGGCTTTTTTCTTTCTTTCAAGAAAGCTGTGTGATATCAAAATTGTGCAGGCTTTTCTCTATTGCTGGGAAAATCCACAGGCGAACCTTTGATTTAGATGGAAATTTCAGGTTACCTGGCAGCTGCTCAGATAATAGGTTTCTCCTCAGATGATGGAAAAGGAGAGTGCTGGGGGTGTGCAGCTTGCTGGTGATGGTGGCTTGTGTGTTACTCCTCCTGTCCCGCTCAGGTGGGGCTGTCCCTTTGCCCATGATGACAGGGACCAGTTTCCAAGTTCGAGAGTTTCCACTGTTAGCAAATTGTGAAGCTGCAGGCAGCGATCAGATGCTGCTGTGTGAGACCCAGTGGGGACACGTCTGCCTCTATCCTTGCTGAGGCTTTGCTGAAATGAGGAAACAAAGTCTCCCTGTGTCCTGGGGAGGACGGCTTCGCCAACATGCTGGGGCGCTGCAACAGTGAAATCAGAGACCTCTTGGCAGTGACAAAATGAGGTCTTATCTGGGCAGAGAAAAACACGGAAGAAGTCGAATGTCACAGCCTAGAGCTTCTGCAGGTGCAGTCAGCGTGCGGTGACTACATTTTTGTGACCTGGCACTTCATCATAAAGGAGAAGAGTTTCTGACGCCTGGTATCCCACTGTCTCCTCCTAGTAAGTGGAGCGGATGGAGGAGAAGGTAGGGAGGTAGAGAAGCTGGAGGCTGCTGACTGTTTGGTGAGAAGGTCATAAAGCTGGGTGGACACTTTCCCCCAGGCAGCCCTGTGTCTCCTGCCCACCGTGGGTTAGCGGCCTGGGCTCAGCTGCCCTCACGGCCACCCTGCTGAGGGTTCTCCAGTTAGGAGCACGTGACCACAGGAGGGCCTGCAGCACGGCCAGCACACAGGTCAGATGCAGGAGCGTCCACACTGCTGGCCTGGGGTGCCTCAGAGAGCTCTCAGCAAAGGGAGCCACCTCCCCGTTCCCCAGGAAAGGCTCATTGCTGCCTGTTTCCCAGACTCAGGATGCCTAGCTCCTGAGTCTAGTCCTGGCGGTGAGTGTGACATTGGAGTCCAGCTCTTCTGGAACGCAGATCCTTCCAGGCTTTCTCTTGTGTCCTTCCAAAGTGACAAGAGTGGGACTGGACGGAGCAGAGTTGGACGTGGGCCTAAACCACCCTGATTTTTCCCTTTGCTTCCGAGCACCCATTTTTCAAAGACCTCAGTGTGGCTAGTGTGTGCAGAAGACTCTCCCATGACATCAGGTAACTTCACAACCGAGACGGAAACCCACACGGCTCCCCAGGCTGCCTCTTTCTCTGCTTGGAGCTAGGCTGTGTCCTTGTACAGAATGTGAGCAAGCAGTTGAGGGACGTGGATCTGGAAAACATCTTTTGGAAGGAACAGACAAGAAGCCACAGGCTTTCCAGCACGGGAAGGCCCTGGGCGGGTGGCGGCCCTCCGTGGATGGAGTAGACAGCTGGCCCCAAGGATAGCAAGCGGCCTCCCGTCGTGCCCATGTGCTCCCCAGCGGCCTTGGTCCACTCTGGGTCCCTAAGGCCAGACCTGTAGGGCCACCAGAATGTGCAGCCACCAACATCCCTCCACTATGGTCAGAACCATTTATTTGGCAATGATGAAAACTCGGGCTCATCAAGCTGAGAAGCACGGGGAGGTCCCTGGAGTCTGCGCAGGACAGCGGGGAGGCAGCTGGGTGAGACCCGTTGGCGCAGGCCCAGGGAGCAGAGACTTTGCGGGTGTTTGTGAGTTAGCACTGGGGGCCCCGGCGGGCGCATCCAGCTGCTAAGGCTTCACAGGCGGCTAAGGGGCGCGGGCAGATGGAGGAGGGCGCCGCGGGCGATCAGACCTGCGCCACGGCGTTCAGAGTCCCAGGGCACTTCCTGTGATGAGACCCAGGAGCCACAGTGGGGAGACTGTCTGGGGCAAACGCTGTGGGCGCTCCCGCCCCAGGTGGCCGCACGGCACCCTCCCCAGGCAGGGGGGGCCACGGGGCAGAAGGGACTCTTAGAGGACATTAGTATGAGTGGTTTGATGGAAACGGAGAGTGCAGGCTTTCATCTGGCTGCTCAGGGTCCATCCCCAGGGGCCCAGCCCAGGCGGGACCTGCGGGGTGAACTCGGGAAAAGACAGACCCTGTGCAGGCCCCACTGTGCCTGCGCCCTGCGCCCTGCGCCTGCCTCCCACCACAGGCGCCCAGCACACCTCTATGCGGCGCTCCCAGGGCGGGCCCACGCCCAGCGATGAAGACATGGGCTGCAGGGCAGTGCGCAGATGAAGAAAAAAGGATTGGCCTGTTCTCCTATGGAGTGGTCTGCCCCCCTGGACGTTTTCCTCCTGATTTCGGCCTTGGAATTCCTGCTTTTCCGTCATCAGATCTTTCATTCATCCATTTGTGCTCCCCACTCCGCACCTTCCACAGCCACAGCACAGCCTGGGATGAATCGAACCCCGTGTGAGTCCTGGGCCGGCGCCGGGTCTCCTGGATCAAAGGATTCCTGGGGCACCAAGCCCTTGGAGAACTCTCAATACCTGGCGCCAATTTGTTCTCTGACGTCCCGCCTCTGATTTCCTGCCTGGGGGGTCTTTCTCACCCTTCCTGGCATATTTGCTCACAGAGAGAAAGGAAGCAGGGAGAGGGAGGAATGTTCTGGAAGCTCAGGGGACAGCCGGCAGCGTGCCCTTGATCGTCCACATCTTTTCCGAACGGCGGGGCCAGGAGATGTTTGATTTGAGATGCACAGCCTGACACCACTAGTTCTGTGAACCAACTGGTCAGCCTGTGGCCTCAGCCGGAGGCTTTGTCGCCCCCATAAGCCTAGTTCAGGTCCCTTTTGTCACAGAACCTCGGGACCACAATGTATTTGAAACCCGTTCAGGGCAACCTGGCCCTTGTGATCCTTTCCCGGTGGCTGGTGCTGTTAAATCTACTCTCGGGTAAACATAACTGCTTTTGTGAAATATGAAAGGATCCCAAAGTGCCGGAGGAAAACATTCAAAATAGGAAAAGCTCCTTCTCAGGGAGGAGAGCCGGTCCTGGGCTGCTTGGAACCATCAGTGTCAGCGCCTGCGGAGAAGCCGCAACCGCAGCCCAGGCCACCGCCCTCCCTGCTTGCCAAGCAGAAGCACGTGACGTGCCGTTGGGACCAGTCAGAGCAGACGGCTGGCGGGCACCGAGAGTTCTAGAATAGGGCCCGAGAGTTCTAGAATAGGGCCCGAGAGTTCTAGAATAGGGCCCGAGAGTTCTTCGCCACCAGTTACAGTTTTGGGGACCCGTCGGCCTGGCTCTGGCGTGACGACGTTGCCTTTGGTCCCGATACTTCTGCATACTTTAATTCTCTGGTGCGCGTCCTGGCGAGCGGGTCCAGGTCGTGCTGGGACGGGAAGGGTGTCCGAAAATGAAACTGAAGGGCAGAGGACTCACCCACTTGCCACAGAAATCAGTCTGCGGTGCTGCTGTTCCTCTGTGATGTTTTAAAGGAGGAAAATGAAGCATCAGGTGCAAGTTTCTCAGCATCCCTTGAATGTGGGTGCCCCGGCCGCTTGCCCTCCCTACTCTGGGATTTCTGGTGGCTTCTGTGCCTCTCCGTGGGGTGCTCTGCTTTCTGGTGGCACCATGTCTCCAGTGGAGGACAGGATGGTGCAGGGGTCGTCCTGGCGCATCCACGTGGTTGAAGGGCCACTTCCGGGGCTTCGCAACCAGATGCTTTGTCGGGCCTCTGCTCTCCCCCATGCATATCAGGTGTTGCAGGTCGAAAGTGCCACTCCCAGGAAAGCATTGGTGCTAAGGCCCTGGCTTCATCCGGACCAGGCCTGAGTGTCCCAGGGTGGTCGGGGCCCTACTAACTTACTGGGAATGTGCTGTCCAACGGCACCTGGATGGAGACTCATGCCCCCACTGGCGCTTCATGGGCAGGTCCTTCCAGTAAACCCAGCAGCCCAAGGCACTACTCAGGTGTCAGGTGTCAAGGTCTGGGCCTGGCAGGGGGCCCTGGGGCAGGGTCCCGGGAGATGTAGACACAGCCTGCCCCAGGCTGCCCTACCAGGCCCTGCGAACCCCTTCCTGAACCAGCCACCCTACTTGGGAACTGGCTGCCAAGGAGCTGCCAGCACCCCCTCATTGCTCATAGACCCCCCTCCAACACAGAGTGCAGCCCCCTCTGAAATCAGCACCTAGGAGAGCACTTTGCAGGGGTGGGGCATGTCGGGAGGCCCCTCCCAGCCTCACTGGGAGGGCACAGCTGGTGCCCCACCTGCCACCTCCCACCTTGTACGGTAACAGGTGCTTCCCTCCTCTAATTCCAGTTTGAAGAGGAAGGTTCCCCGGCACTGACGCCTCTCCCCCTCCCACACCTGGGGCTCTTGTCAGAACAATGACCACTTGTTTTCCACTGTGTGTTTTCCCAGGTGGCCAGGTGCAGTGTCTACTGTCATCTGAAAGTGTCCCCAGTGACAGGAGCTCGTGTGTTGGCTGCGCACTGTGCATAGGTCTCCTCTGGGTCACCTGTCTCCTTTCCTCCCTGCTGTTCACAGTCACCCCGTGTCCCCAGCACTCTGAGCAGCGGCTACCACCGCACCGGGAGGTGGAGGGCTGAGGACAACGCTTGTCCTCCAGCCCAAGGGAAGTCGGCCGAGCTCAGGTGAGCACAGCACCTGTGCCCGACTTCCCAAGGGCACGTATTGTCTAAGAGTTTAATTCAACTAATATTTAGTGAGTGTGCAGTATTTGTTAGGCACTGGTTCTCACAGATGCTATGAACACAGGCAGGCAGTGCACGGGCGCAGGCCACCTCGGCCAGTGCTGCCTCTGCCCTGGCCCTGAGAAATGGCCCCTGGTCAGCTCTCCCCAGGGGGCTTGTCCACTGCCCTGCCCCACGGGGCCCTTGATGGGCCTGTCCACACAGGACCGCCGAGGATTCACACGGCTCCTCGCCTCAGAGGACTTCCTCTGCCTCTGCACGCTGCCCTTTGCTGGCTCTCCCGGGGAGCTGCGCCCCTGGCTTGGCGAAACGTAACTTACAAATGCCGTAGACGACCTGCTGTGCCCCCTGGACAGGGAGGCGCCCCAGACACTGCCTACCTATGGGGACAGCGGTGGGAACACAGCTCGCGGTGGGAACACAGCTCGCGGTGTGGCCGCCGGAGGGGCTGGAGGGGTGGGCGCACGTCTTACCTTGTACATGTTGCACAGCCCGGGCTGGCTGCGGGCATGAGGGGGCAGAGGGCTCCTGCTTTGCTTGAGCCAGGGTACCTGCCAGAGGGACACAGAGTGGCCATTTGAGTCCATGCGGGCACCGCTGGCAGAGCCCCAAGTCCTCAAGCAGCATCCTCTCTGAGTGGGCTTGGCAAGACCCCCGGCGGCAAGGAGGGGCAGGCAGGGGTGGTGATGAGAGGACAAGGGGCATGAAGGTGGACGACGAAGGACCGTGAGTGGTGGTGGCACAGGGACACGGGGAAGGAGGAGAGGGGGGCTCGCGCCCCAAGGACTGAGCGGAGGTAGGTCGGGAAAAGGAATAAGAGGAAAGATTCAGGGGGAAGCCTGTCCTTTAGAGCCTATTCTGGGCCCTGTTTCTGCTTAGGGGACCACATTTTCTTGCAATTGTAGCAGGCAGCTGATGGAAGGTTTCTGGGGAACAAGATAGCGTCTTCCAGTCCAGTGTAAATGCTAAGAGGGCTTTCGGGGGCCTAAAACGGGGTAGAGAAACGCTACGTCCAGCTCTCCTGTGGTTTTAAGCTTTTTCTTCTCTAGCAGGTGTGTCAGCTGCTGCACTGGACTCACAAGTGGAAGCCACCCTGCCCTGTCACAGTTAATGGTGGCTGTCGCTGTTGGGCCTTTTCAGGGTGCCACAGAGTACCAGGGACTCGTTTTAAGAGCAGCAGAGCGCCCAGCCCCGTGGGGTCCCCCTTTGTCACGGACGCTCTTTGCCATTGTTGGGGAAGCTCAGGAGCCTAATACCGACAGGACTTCATATGCCTTGGCCTGGGCTCTGCATCGGCCGTCACTCTGTCGCTATAAAGCTTCCTAAACTGCTCTTGCTGCTGGTTTAGTGTGTCCCCTCTGCTGTCAGCTGTAACACAGTCCCTGCCACACCATCCAGCTTTGAGCGATGTGCTTGAGAATATTATCACAGGACCAAGGCAAATGGTCTCCTGGACTGTCCACAGCAAGACGGGGGGTGTGGGGGTGGTGGGGGGTGGAGGGGGCAGGGGATGTGAGAGGAGAGGGAAAGCCTTGCAGTGATCGAGAGAAAAAAATCAACAGGTTTCAAGAGATGCCTTGTCTTGGCTACGGATGAAATGGATTTTTAGAAAACAGGACAACTGCTGCTGGTCATTCATGGAAGTAAACAGTAGCGATGACACAGTAGAAAAGTGTGACTGCATTCCAGAAATACTGTAAAGCGAGCACCCTGGGTGGGTAGAAGCAAATTCATGGTCCCGGGAGCTCCCATGAGGGAGGTGAGTAGGTGTGTGTTTTAAGGTGAGTGTGGATGCATGAGCCTGTGGTCCTCTCTGCCGTGGTCAGTGCTGGCATCCCCGTAGGGAGCCATGGCCCTCAGGACGTGGTGTACGGTCATCCGTGTTGTACACTTGGCCAAAAGGCAAAGGCAAAGGATGATTTCTAATTCGTTTTCCTCTCCTTAGGACAGAGGGCATCCTTGGTGGGGAGGAACGTGTCCTTGAGACACTGTTGGGCTGAGCTGGGGCTAAGTGTCCCCACTGTCACATGTGCACATGTCTGGCACTGGCCATGCAATGTGGGCTGGTCAGGCTGGCCGGCCCCTGGAGCCGAGCAGCCTGCAGTAGATGCAGCCTTAACCCCGACCTCACTAGCAGCCTGTCCGTCCCCCGCGTGGCAGGAAGAGGTTGACAAGCTTCCTTTGCACCCGCGTGAGTGGAGATGTGCTCAGCAACACTGAGGGGAGAACAGGAGGGGACAGCACCCCAACAATGCTGGAGGAGACGACGGCGAGAGCAGCCTCTCATGGAAACCCTATGTGCCAGGGTCGCGTTTATGGGGCCCCCCAGGATGCCTTGCTTTCCTTCACCTTTTCCTCGCTTTTTACTATTTTTTAGGAAGTAGGATGATTTCAGCGCATGTAAGATGTGCTGACAGACACGGGGGATGTCTCTGAGATAACAGATCATTGCGGACTTCCACGAGCGGTATCTGCACTTCCTAAATGCCATATCGATTCCTTCATGATTTCCACGTGAGCGCCAGTGAGCCGTGTGTCCCTAAGATGACAGATTCCCTCAGATGTCGAGCTAAGCTCTCCTTCAGCCCATCAGAACTGCCTGTCACCAAATGGATGATCCTGTTAAAAAAAGGGAAATTGATGACGATGGAAAAGAAATGCTGTAACATGGACACGTGTTTAAAAGGAGCCGGGTTGGGACAGCGTCTGCTGGCAGGATAGCCTGGACGGAGGAATGGAAGACAGATCAGAACTATTTCCATGTCTGTCTTTACTTCCGGTAGTCGGCCCTGACCTTGCCCTTCAGCACAAGCGCTCACTGCCATCCTTCAGAAGAGCCAGCCCTCCTGCCCTGTGGACCCTCGAGTGCTTCTCTGACACTCGTCGGGGAGCGCGGACAGGCTGGGTCTTCTGTGCGCTAGTCGCTCAGCAGCTGCTGAGCGCACTGCGGCGTCGCAGACACTTCTCAGGACCCACCCCCTCCACGTGCAGACCGGTGCTTTGGGGAAACACTGAACTATCACGCAGAGCTACACTCGTAATAGACCAGGACACCAAGCCGGCCATGGAGAGAAACGAACAAGATGTCTTTGCGATGCAAGTGACATACCGTGACCTCCGTGTGCAGGAGGGCTGGCGCTGGCCCCCAGACTCACCTGTTGGTGGCTGTACCAGAAGGCCACGAAAACACCAGTTGTAAATGCACTTAGTAAGGGAGGGATACCAAAAAGGACAACTTAAAAAAAGTCACATGCAATTAGTACACCGTCCTCGGTCTGTTAAATTGTTTAATAAATGCATAAAAAGGAAGAAATAGATATAAAGCAAAATTGCATCACAAAATCAAATAGGAATATAATCACAAGAAGGCAGTCACCATTAAATACATGAACATAATTTATAAATGTGTCATTCATAAAGAGGACGCAGTGAAGTCTCCACAACGCAGGGACACACTCGAACTACTGCCTGTTTAAACACAGTGGACAACTGGGGACATGGGGTCCCAGGAGGACACGGGGGCGAGCTGGTAGCTGAGCCATGGAAAACACTGATCATTGATCAGGGTAATGGCGCTTCAAAAGGAATTCTTGGAGGAAATCTCAGAATGTTTTTGTTTGGGTGTAGAAGCAAAGACACCCACCACCACATTTGGCTTTTTTCTAGAAAGATCTCTGGCCAAATCTCTGGGCATGCTGATGCACTGAGTGGCTGGCTCGTTGCCATGGAGACTCACGCTGGGATTTAATTTGGTTCCATGTGCCGGGCTGGGCTCCTGTGAGCATTAGCGCTCCGAGCTGGAAGGGCTGAGAGCAGGTCCACTGGCCACTGACTGGGGCCGGACGCACACGTGGGGTGGAAGGACCCCTGAGACGCCGCCCACTGTGTCCTCCTTTCGCCTCCAGATGTTACACCCCCAGAGCGTTACAGAATCTATCTCCGTACACAATCAGCGTATCATGTTAACAATGATGAACTAAGTTACTGTAGAACTAAAATGTGTTAAACGAAAGTAAAAACCCAGGAAACAGAACATCGTGACTAATTTACAAGATTGAATTTACCCAAAACATTAAGTGACAACAATGCTCTTTATCCCACACAATCCACATTAGGGCACAGAAGTAACACGGAGCACTGATGACAGTTGATTATAAATGGTGTTTTGTTTTCTTAAACTTTTACGTATTTTAAGTGTGTTTTTCCAGGACCCATCAGCTCCCAAGTCAAGTGGTTGTTTCAATCTAGTTGTGGAGGGCGCAGCTCACAGTGGCCCATGTGGGGACCGAACTGGCAACCTTGTTGTTAGGAGCACCGCACTCTAACCAACTGAGCTAACCGGCTGCCTCCCCCCGCCCCCGCCTCCATAAATGGTGTTTTGAAGGTAAAGGAAAGAGAGGTGAAATCCTCAGGACAGAATCTAGCTTTAACAACCTCTTTGGAAGTGGACAAGGGTGGAGAGGAGGGCCGTGCACCTGCCTGCACTCTCACCTAGAAACTGCCCAGAGTTACAATCTCTGTGTCCGGCTTAGTCGTTTCCTAAACCGTAACACTGAGATAAAAAGAAGGAAGCATGCTTGGACCGCTAGGGTCTCAGGCTTTGGCCAGTCAGGCCTGAGTGGCCGCAGATTCCAGACTGGCCCAGGAGTGAGACTGGCAGTGCAGGAGTGGGGACGGTGGCCTCAGACAGCCACCTGTTCCAAACAGCCCGAGGGCATATGACCTTCCCCCCAAGGGCCAGGCCGCCTCACGAGGCCCCATGTTCCAGGCAGCTGGGAGACCTGGTCCCCAAGCAAACAACACAGCCCTTCTTTCTTTCCTCTCCCAACAAAGAGCGTGTTCTCCGTGAGTGCACTTTTCATCTATGGCTCTCAAAAGATTCTGCTTTCTCAGGAATTCATAATGCACTTTCCTTTAATGTCAAGTCCCAGCCTCACAGAGGGTGGGCGTTCGGTGCATTCTGAGGACTGGGGGTGGCGGCCCCACGTGCTCCCAGAGCAGGGAGGGCAGCAGGGGGGACCCCCAACAGCCTGTGTCTGGGGCCATCGCTCCATTCAGTGTTTCGAGATCCTACTGGAAATTCCTACCCTCGACAGATGAGCGGAACACCTGCTTTCCCCAGACACGCAGCAGGAGGAGTGGGCTGCCACCCAGACCTGTGGGTTCCCTCTCACATCGTGGATACCTCAGACGATGAGCTTAGACATGGAAACTGTAAAAGGATGAAACGGGCTTTCGTGGACAATACCCACGCCTCCTGACTCTCTTAGTTTCAAGCTTCGATCCAAATGACCTTTTTGGAGTGTGAGACAAGGGCTCTCCAGATTCATCAACTGAGCAAAGCAAAAACCAAAACACAACGTAACCCTCAGCAGGCCACACAATCACCAGGGCAGGCTGCCCGGTGCCGTGGGTGTCGCTGGGCGGGCGCTGTGTTACGCTCGCCTCTGCAGGGAGGGAAAGCAAGCCAACAAAGGGTCCACAATACATAGGTGAGCCCAGCAAACCTTGCCAGCAGTCCTCACTTCCTGCAGTGAGCAAAGGTACTGCCCACGATCACCTGTGGCCTGTGTTTGGAACAAGCAGCCTTTGGCCACGCGCCGACCCCTGGGGCACCAAAGGGCCAGGCTGACCATTTAAAAACCTTGAGTCAACATTCAGTGGTAGCACAACTGATACTCCACAAACTCTAAATCCTTTAAATACTGTGTTTATTTTTAAACATCCTGTGAATATGTTTTGCTTTCTTTGGATCCTTGATAATCTGGCAACACTTGTTTTGCCATGTGGATGGTACCTTCTTACACTACAATCTTCGAAAATACTGAAGAGCATAAGAGACTTAAATCAGTAAAGGCTGTAACTACATAAAGGAACAAAAACATGCATGTGTACGAACATCCACTTTCAGATGAAGTCACAATCATTGACATAGATGCTTCCAGAGTTTTATTTTAACTTAAACCATGACCACTGCAATGGAACTGTTTTATAACACACACTGTCTAGCTATTTCATCTTTTTTGCACAGTTTCAATATATTTTACCTGCTCCTGGGTCAAGCAGAATAGTTTAAGCTTTCAAACCTGCGATGTCACAGGCTTATGGGAGGCCGAGCACAAGAGCAGGCTTCACTAGGCAGCCAGGTCTGGGGGCTTTGACGCTGGGCTTGAAAAGCACCAGATTGAAATTAGCATTAAGTAGGTCAGGGTGAGGGAGGACAGCCCAAAGTAAAGGGAGACGCTCCCGATACAGACACTGAAGGAAGTGGACAGAGGATGAATTCTGGAAGCACGTACGGTATGCCAAGGGTTAGTCACCAAAAGTCATGACAGGTGTCCCCATGAGAGGTCTCCCCCGGAGCAGATGCTAAGATGCAACTCACCAGTGCCTGAAACCTCAGCGCACTGTGACACCTGCACCAAAGGCAAACCTGACGCTGGTGTCATCCTCCACGGCTTCAATGCCCATCATTTGAAGCGCTGTCATTAGAGATGGAAGCAAGTTTTAGGAACTCCTTCCCTCCAAGTAGCCCAGGGCTCCGTGAGGCTGCCACCCTGAGGCGGACCCCTGCCTGCACTTTACTCCAAAGCCTCTTACATTCATTCCCCAAAGCCCTCCGGAAGAAGCAGACTCACAGCCAGAAGAAAAGCTGCATCTTATGTGATTTGCAAGCACACCCAATAAGCTGGCAGTGGGGGTGGGGTGCTTTCTGAAAAACCTCTCCTTCCACAGTCACCGGCCACCCAACGCTCTGAGGAGTCACGTGACTTTTGCCACTATCGGAATGCCACTTGGGGATTATCGCTTTGATGACACACGGGCCACAGGTGAACGATTCACAATTAACTCCAGGAGACACTGTCAGAAACTGGCCCACAGTAGGGGCGTTTTTTTCTTTTGACACATTTTTATCTACAGAACATTTAAAAAATAAAATTTCACAGGCTCTGCATTCAAATCAATGGACTCACAAAGGATACAGTTTTGATTCACAAACACACTCACTTATCCCTCCAGCCCGTTCCCCTAAACAACTCAGACAAGAGAGACTGTCTCCTCAAGGCGAATTTACATTTTGAGATTGTCCCAAAGTCCTCAATTGCATTACAGTTGCAAAGCAACATGGAACCATAGCACTGGGTCCAAAAACATGCATGTCGCCCAAACCACGGGCAGCAGGAGAGCAACCAGCCCTAAACCCCAAGCGTCAGACACGGGGGCCTGAGGACAGGGGGCCCTGTCTGCGGTGCCCACACCCACGCCACCTGGAGGGGCAGAGGTCAGGACTCCCCTGCACTCCCGAGCCACGTCCTGGTGGCAGTCCCTTGGGTGGAGGATGAGCGGGGTAAGAGGAAGTAGGGGGAGCGGCAGGCAGCCCCAGCCCCTCCCAGGCCTGCAAGCATGTCCAGCGAGGACAACACCCTAGGCAGCTAAGCGGTCGCTCTGCGTCTCATCTGTGGCTTAGCTCACCTGCCGCCAGACCGTCCTTCCTTTTCCATCTAAGCTAAAGCGCTCCTCTACTCCTCAGAGCTCACCTTGCCTGAGCCCCGCTTGGGCACACCCCTGTCACCTCCAAAGAAGCGCCCGAGGGAGTCCAGGATGCCCGTGTCTCTGTGCCTGGGGAGGAAGCCGTGCCGCGCGTGGTCCATGGGGCTGGCGGAGGCCAGGTACTTGGACCCGTGCCTCTGGGAGGGTCTTTTCTGTGACGCCATCACATCCAGGCCCTCGGGAGCGGCTGCGCTGTCCTCTTGGATGGTCTGGAGCTCGTCTGACTCTGAGGGCCGGTCTTTGAAGGTGTTGTCCTCCCTCCCCGGGGCATCTCGGGAGAAGAGGCGGATCAAGTGGGGGCGGCCCCCGGGGTCAGCTGGGCTGGCGTCTGGCCAGGCATTCTTCGGGTCCGCTGTGCGCTTGGAGTCTGTCACCGCTGTGTCCTGAGAGGGGGTCTCATTGTTGGCCTCCACATCTGCCTCTCCTGCAAACAACAGTGAGATGTGAATACGGGCTGTGCAAAGCAGCGCGGGACAATGCTGCTTTCTTCCCGGGTGGTCAACTGGTCTCCTACAAACCCACAGACGGTGCCGCTGCCCTGGGGCGAGAGGCAGCCCAGACCTCCCGGGCACCACCGACCTGGGCTGCATATCCAGGCTGCAGCTCCATGTCCCTGCGGCCTGGCAATCGCCACCACTCCAGATTTGGGACCCCAGAGAAGGCACACAGGGCTTCCAGATGGAGCGGCCGGAGCACACAGGGATTGCATCCAGTGTCCCCTGGGTGAGGCCACCACTGCGTTTAGAGAATCCAGGATGGCAGGCCCCTTTATGGGACATTTGCTATTGAAAAAGCCACTGGCACATAAGCTAAGAGTTTTGGGAGCATAGATTTGACAAAAGGCATTTTTAGTGTTCTTGGTGCAAAGGGAACTTCCCACACCGTTTTGCAATCCCTGCCCTAAAGACATGGGCCCTTAGATTCCTCAGCACCCAGATTCCGGGGCCCCCTGCACCAGAAAGTACTCGCTCAGGACATTCCGAGCTGACAGCAGCAACAATGAGAACCTTTGAAGTGCCAATGGGGTATTGATGCTATGTGCCACCAGCTCATGGCTTTTTACCAAAAAATAATGCAGCATTTCTGTCCAGAATGGCAACACATGCATTTTGCTCTCAAGTTACAAGTTAGGTTTAAATGAATGTCATGTAGGTCATTTCCTCCCCAAACTTTATTTCTTACGTGCAGAAAATGTGGGTTTAGTCACATCTTCCATCCATCCATGTAACCATCTGACAATCTGTTCACAGACCTGTGCACAACAGCATCCGTTCATCCGTTCATCTGTCTAACCACCCACCACCCACCCGTCTACCCACCCACTCATCCACCCACCCACCCAGCTACCTGCCCTCCCATTCAGCCAACCCTCTGCATACCTAGCCATCCAGCCACCACCCATCGATCCAGCCATGCAGCCATCATTTGCTGAGCACCTAAGAAGTGAAATGTACTGTAGATATTTGGGTTACAATGAAGAGCAGGCTGAGGTCCTGGTCTCATGAACACAGGTGAAAATGTGTGTTATGGCTTGAATATGTCCCCCAAGCAGCATGTCCATGCCCTAACCCCGGGACCTATGCATGTGACATTATTTGGGAAAGGGTCTTCTGCAGATGTGATCAAGTGAAGATGACGTCATGCAGAAGTACGGGCCCTGACGCAATGACCAGCGCCCGTCTGAGAGGGGGTTTGCACACAGACACGGGAGAGGTCATGCTGCCATGTGTCTACAGGACAAGGGAGGCGGGGCCACCAGGAGCACCAGCAGGTCAGAGCCATGACTCTCCCCTGGCGGCTTCAGCGAGAGCACCGCCCTGCCGCCCACAGCTGGAGTTCAGCCTCCTGGTCTCCACAACAGACAGAGAAGAAATTCCTGTTGTTTTACGTCCTGCAGTTTGGGCTAATGTGTTGTGACAGCCACAGGAAATGGATACAATGTATAATTTCATATCAAGTAACGATATGAGAGAAAGCAGAGTAGGCTGAGGGCATCAGGAAGGCTGCCTGAGGGAACATCTGGATGAAATGCGAGTGGCCACAAGGGACTGGGTGGGGTCGCGGCTTCTGGGAGGGAAGGAGGCCCCATGCGGGGCCTGGCGTCTTCACCAGCAGAAGGGCCTGAGCCCGAGGGCAGAGGTGCTGGGGGAGGTGCATGGACCTAGGCCAGTCTGTGAATAAAGACTAGGACACTGTCAGTCAGCCTGGGACAATCGAGACGCTCAGGCCAGGGGCTGCCCTTGCCCCCACCCAGAGCAAGGGGAGATGCCAGCGGAGGTGTGGGCGGGGCCAGACTTCAGGTAGACAGGGTTTGGCCTGCAGGTGAGCACAGGTGGGAGGGGCTGCTGTCCAGGGAGAGATGCAGGTGGTGGGGGGCGGGCAGGGGACCACGTCACATGAGGGTTGAGGCAGGGTCGTTTTCCTTTGTTATCTCTACTTGTGGAGGTCTGTGTATCTACAACATACACTTTCACAAATATGTAAATCACAGAAGGCAAAGGGTTCCACACTCTGCCAACAAAATCACAGGGGTCAGGAGGCTGTCCCATGAGTGACCCTCACCGGCCATCCATACACTGGCCTGTATTCCCAGGCAGAGTGACTTACTCCCAGGAATGCCACACAGGTTGTCCAGTGACAAAGCACTGGGCAGATGGCTGGTACCCAGGACCTTCCTTGGGTCCCCAGGAGCACGCACAGTTGTCAGGTGGTTTGGAAATCCATCACTTA
Organism: Rhinolophus ferrumequinum; assembly: GCF_004115265.2. Taxonomy (NCBI): domain Eukaryota; kingdom Metazoa; phylum Chordata; class Mammalia; order Chiroptera; family Rhinolophidae; genus Rhinolophus; species Rhinolophus ferrumequinum. The sequence goes on from NC_046302.1 coordinate 58,862,833, forward strand.
GAGCACAGCACACCTTTTACAATCACGGGTTCAATCAACCACATGAGGACACAGATGTTTACGTGTCTCATTGCAACATGGAAAAAGCACCCATCACAGGGCTGCAGGTTGTGCAGGGGTGCAGTGCTGATTTTAGGCTGCAGCAGGCTTTCTATTCTGGCTCGTAGGAATTCATGCAAAGGAGAGGAAAACAGTCGCTGCATTGTATAGGCGTAAATGCTGTAACCAAACAGGAGCCCATGTGAATACTAACATTCTCACCACAGTGGGGTTTTGTGTCCCTGAATACAGCTATTTGTGAGGCGCAGAGAAGGGCACTTGTGTCCTGAAAGCAGCTTCTCCCAGCACACAGGGAGCATGGGAGTGGTCGGAATCCGTGGACACACAGCATTTTTGGAAGGATAAGCGCGGTTTCAATTCATCAGTTCATATCAGCTTTAACCACATCAAAGCCCAGAGCCCGGATGTTTTTAGAACTCTGGTTCTGAAGCATTTAGTGCCCAGCTTGCAAGGCGTACCCTGACTGCACAACACACGCTGACAACACTCTTACTGTTCAAATTCTATAGGACCTGGTGAGAAACTGCTGTAAAAAAACCCCAAACCCACCTCAAGCTAAGTGCTAGAATGAGCCCCAGAAAACTTACGTGGGAAATGGACCAGCCTTTGAAAGGTGGTGACATGACAATCACAGAATGGCTTCCTGGAGCAGAGAAACACCCACAGAACAGGAGGGTGACATCGGGGGACAGTGCTGACTATTTAAAGAAACTGACAACTGTCATGAGTGAGGGGATGGCAGTGAAAGGCCATGCGGCCCCACTGCCGCCTGTGTGTCGGCTGCTCCCACTGACTTGGTCCCTCAGGCAGGTGCCCCACATCCTGTGGCTTCTCCCTCTGGAATCTTTACCCGCCTGACTGCAACCATTGTCTTCCCTTTGCCTTCCCTGGCCGTTCCATGCTGGGTTTGTCACACCATCATTGCTAGTCTCCTCTTCAGTTCTGTCTCGGGGTTCCGCCGCACAACAGTTGCAGGGTGACCATGAAATTAGCTTCCCCAGCACAAGGCCCCGAGGTCACGCCCCTGAGTGGCCCTCATTGCCACAGCATCGAGGACAAACCCGCCCGCCCGCTTTGTTTTTGATCTCCTGTGCATCCCAGCACGTGTGCCCGGCTCCGTGTCCCTGGGTCTCTCCTTCTAGAAACTGCAGACTCTTTATGTCCCTGGGTCTAGAGCCTCACACCGGCCTTCTCCAGCTCTAACCGGCTTTCAGTGCAACTAGGCTTTCCTCTCAGGGTAAAATTTAACTGTAGGCAGCTGGTGGCTGGGGCATCTCTGGATCACAGCTGCTTAGCAAGGGCCTGACCAGGAGGGATAGAGGGAGGGGCTTTACTAGAAAGGCCGCATGTTCACCTAGGAGCTCAGCCAGGGCCCTCAGAGACGCTGGGTGCTCAGGGCACGGCCAGGCTCAGCTCTGCAGGCAGGAGGGGCTGTCTCATGGCACACCCCGTGCCCTGTTCACCCACTCACCGTGGACTCACGACTGATGACGTCTGCTGGCCCGGACAGAAGGCATGAACGACTATGAAACACCACAAAGGCTGAGTTCGGGAATGCTGAAGATGACACCGCCCTCTGACAGTCATTGGGTCACCCTGGAACAATCTAGAAGCTCAGAGCACAACTCTGTGCTGCACCCAGAAAGTGAGTGACACACATCAAATATTCATACAAGTGCATCTCAAATAGAATTGTGACGCTGAGTGAATCCTGTCCTTATGTAAACATTATTGTTATTCTAGAGTGCGTATTTTATGATATATTCCATTGTGTCCATGGAAGTCATATTCTATGAATAACTCATCTAACCGCCTGTGTGTGTGTGCGTGCGCGCGTGTGTGTGAGTGCACGTGAGAAAACATACGAATGCCCCGACACCCCCACCCAATAAAGCAGAATGATGGGGACGGCGCCCCAATCCCACGCTGCGTAATGGGCCGCAGGGCCGTGGACAGCAGCTCAGCCGTTCTCCAGAGCTGCGGCTCGGCCTCCCGGCTTCAGCACCGCGGCGGTCAGACACCAGCCACGCACACCGCTCACAGCGCACGGCGATCCCAGCTGGAGGTGGCCCTGTGCCACGAATGCCTCGTGTCACTCCTCTTGCGGTAACAACACCTGCTGCCACTGTGGGAGCCTGACCTCAGCGCTTGTCACACCGCTGGGCGGGCCTGGGCGGGCGCTGCCTGCCCCAGGGGGGCCTCACACACATTCTGTCTGCAGGGCTGAGAGCACTGCGCGCATGGCGGCTTTTCTCTGAGTGCCAGGGCTTCTCAGGTCGACAGGAATAGAGAGCACTGTGATTCCAAGTGTCACCATCGTGCTCACACACCACAGTGATAGGCACGTCGCCGTTAAACTGAACTACAAACTACCGATGAGATCGACGGGACCACGTCCTTCTTTTCACCACAATTCATTCATTTTGTTCTGTGATTAGAGGTCTCGAAACGTTAGACGCCAGGGGTCACCAGCTCTAATGTCACTAGGGAAGTTTAATAAAGTTTCACATTCATGGCTGATCAGATCTTTAATGAGACCGGAAACAATGAAAAAGGATCCTCAGTCAGCTAACAGAGGTTTCGCCAATTGTTAAACTTTAAACACAGTAGAGTCTTAGCCCACGACAAATCATCACTGTTGGTTTATTTCATTTATGTGCATTGTTTCCACCTAAGTAGGGGACCCAGACTTCACGGGCCAGTAAAGCAGTAGAATTTCGGGGTAAGGATGATGGGTGTTCATACTGCCATCTCAGGACTTGGAGAACTGTCTATTTTGCCAGCTAAGATATTAAAAGAAAACAAATAACCACCATTTACTACCCCACAATTTCAGTAAAGAAAAAAGGGAATTTTTGAATGAAAATGACAGGAAAGCCGTCATCTCAGAGTAAAGGGCCGGCCCTGGAGTGCACTTAGGTCCCTCTCTGACTCTTCGGCCAGGAGGCTGCATCTGCCCCACCTCCCTCCCCAGGCCACCCCAAGCATAGGCCGCGCTGTGCAGCCCTGGTGACCTCCCGGGGAGCCCACAGCTGGGAAGACCTGGGAAGCCAGGCCTCCAGCTGACCTCACCTGGATGGACCCCATCCCCTCCCACCCCACCCCCGCCCTCTGCAAAAATCCCAACCCCACAAACCACATTCTTCTGCTCTGAACGCCCAGTTCTTGGTTTGCCACCAACTACTCGTCCATCAGGTATTCTGACAGAAAACACAACTTCTCTATTCATTTTGTGGGATCACACTCACTGGTTTGACCCACATTTCTACCTTGGTTTTAAAAACAATTGTTTTGAGGGCATATCGAGTGAGGTTTCCCACAGCACAGTTTAGTTTGTTCTGAGTGTCCTAAGTTCCCACAAAATTACTGAAACCAAACCCAAACCCCCAAACCCACCAAAGTCACAGTTGAACTGAGCTGACAGGTCTGTCCTGTCACAGGTGCTGATTTGCTCAGGGATGAGGCCTTGTCCAGGCTCCGAAACACACGTGCCCGGCCGCCTGTCCCCTCCCTGAGCCTGACACCCCAGGCTTCCCGGGCACAGGCGGAGGATCCCCACAATCCTCCCGCCCCACTCACTCCCTCGTTATCTTTTAACCAGGGACCTGGAGCAACAACTGTCCAAGGAAATGTTGGGACTCAAAAAGCGAGCATACAAGCCGCTGGAAACAGTTCCTCGGAGCTCAGGCAACACTGAGAGGCCATGTGGTCTCCTCCACTTCCCTCTTTTGGGAACGGACCCTGAGGAAGAAGTTACTTGGAAGACACGGAAATGCAGGGACCCCACATGGAAAGTTGTAGACGGGGCCTTCACCCTCCTGGGCTGGCGAGGACATGTGCACAGCGATTGGGAGGTGGGTGCTGGGGCACTGGTGGCCGTGATCTAAATGCACGAGGACAGAAGTCAGAGCCACTGTGTGTCCCGTCGTCCAGGACACTGTCTCCTCCTAAAGTGATTCACTGTCTGACTTCCTGGCTTACAGTCCGTTAGGATGTATCACCCCAAATCAGAGCACGTATCCCAAGGCACGAGAACTTTCAGATGAATCCTTAGTTTCTAACTCCAAGCAGGAGCGTGCAGTGAAGAAACTATGGCGGTGAAATGCATGCAATGGAGGGAATCGCTACTTGTTTGGTCTTCCATTTGGTGTTTTTAAACTCATGCTTTTTAAATGTATACTTTTCCTCCATATTTTCATCACATGGTATCTTAAAGATTATTGAGACCACGAAAGTCATTTTACAATGCAGACTGCCATGAATGACACCGTTTTAAGGCTTGTTCCTGGGACCAGCTGGAGCCAAAGTACGGGAGTACACACCCCACGCTCACGTCGTCAAGTGGGCATTGTGGCTCTGGCCTGCACACTGGCCAGGTTCCCGTTTTTGTCCAAGGTATGAAACTGGCCGTTTGTAAACAAAATTCCCAGGTTACTTTCTGTGCACCTCTTCACACTGAGCGTTCGGATATGTGTTATGTGACACGTCTGTCCCCTTCGGCGTGATAAGCCCGAGGAAAGCAACACACCAGTCCTGCTGGTGGAAATTTGGCCCCTTTCCATGTTGGCATTGTGGTGGGGGCTGCAGCCGTGCTGGCCGCTGAGCGTGGGCCCAGCGCCTCCCTAACTGGGCTCCCTGGAGAAGCCAGGTGTTGGCTGCAGACTGTGTCCTAGGGACAGCGCTTCTGCCCAAGCACTCAAGTCCTGCCCCTCACAGGAGGACAGGTGGGGACCCCACCCTGCGAGCGCCCTGCCTTAAATGTACATGTCACGAACTGGGCCATGATGCTCAGTGCCCTGGACAAAACCTCAACCTTGCTGCCCAGACGGGGCAGGGGCGAGGGGGACATGCTAGGAACTCCTGGCTGTGCTTTGGCTGGCCACACCGATTTGAGAGGGGGCTCGGGGGTGCCTGTGAGTCTGCCAGCAGGCCGCTCTCTGCAGAGGGACCAGTGGTGTCCCTTGGCCTTGGGGCCCTGGAATTTGTCCGTGTAGGCTAGGGCTAAAGAGGACTGTCCTTGTTTGTGGGACACTTCTGTCCCTGGCACGCTGTGCTTGGGGTCACCAGGGAGGGGGAGGAAACAAAAAGGCCATGGTGTGGCTTTGGATTTGCTATGGCAGAAATTCTGCATCTATGAGAGGCATGCGGCCGCCCGCCTGGCTGCCCGCAGAGATTTCTTTAAAATATTTTCACCAATGAATCTTATCAACCCACCCATGTCACACGAATGCCTCCTTTGTGTACCCAGAACATATAGTTTTTATTTGCTCTAAATAGCTCATCCCTCGAGCCCTCCCACAGCAAGGTCTGGGCCATGGGAGACACAGCCCCACGTACAGAGCAGGGTGGGGGCTGGGGCTGCACTGTGAGTCTGCACCTGGGGGGGCTGAGTTTCCTCATTGTAAAATGGGGGTAACCGTCCATACGCCCGGCTCCCCAAACACAGGTGGCATCACGGTAATGAGGTTTTTAAAAAGGGCCCAATATGCACACAGGTTCTGTTCCAGGTACAACCTCTGGTGATTCTCAAAGTGACTTTGTGCCAACAACCAACAGATCCAGGAGGCAGCAAGATCCCCCCCGGAAGTGGTATCACAGGCACCACCACGACGTGCTTCTCAGCGTGGAGTAAATATGGTAGGAAGTGTATTGCTACCGTAGTCAATTTTACACTGTGAGTGCTCAATAAATGCCAGTAGGATTAAACCGATTTGGTGCAAGACCAAAGGTCTGCTGGGATCAAACCCAGAGGACTTTGATTCTTTGGTCTACCACTCACTGTGTGACCTTGAACTCGTGTTTTAACCCCTGTAGCCTTGGGGGCTTCATCAGCAAAATCCAGCGACTCATTGGGGCTCTCTCACAGCACTGTTTTGACAGGCACTTAGGGTTTAGGTAATCAAGTGTTCTCAGCCCTGGGGCGCAGCGAGTGCTCAGGCAGGGCCCTGGTTACTGACACTGCTATTGTTATACTTATAAATCTCATCTGGTAATATCCTGTTCAGGGATAAGATTCTATACATGATCCATCCATCCATCCATCCATCCATCCATCCATCCATCCATCCATCCATCATCCATCAATCCATACATCCATCTATCTACCCATCATCCATCTTCCTTCCTTTTTTCCTTCTTTCCTTCCTTCCTCTATCCACCCATCCTTTCATCCATCCATCCCCTATCCATCATCCATCCATCCATCCATCCATCTATCTATCCATCACTCACTCATTCACCCATCCATGTACTCACCCACTCATCCAATATTCCTTTCATGCCTTGCATTAGGCAGAATTCTACAACTGGCTCCAGTAATTTTCCCCTTGTACAATCCCTTGTACAATCCCCTCCTTTCAGAGTGTGTGGAAGCTGTGACCGTGATGAGGTGTCACTTGTGATTATGTTATGTCCTATGGCAAAAAGGACACGATCTGGGCTGTTAGACCAATACAGGAGCCTTCTGCAGGCAGCGAGTTGTCTCCAGCTCTAACAAAGTGGGGTCAGAGAGTCGCCCGTCCAAGTATGAGAAGGAGAAGGCAATGCTGCTGGCATTAGCAATGGAGGGTCTACATGCAGGGTCCAGAGTGGCCTCTAGGAGCTGAGGGTGACCCCGGCTGACCACCAGCATGGAAACAGGGATCTCACCCCTACAACAGCACAGAACTGAATTCTGCCCACAACCTGCGTGTGCCTGGAAGTGGCTTTCCCTGCGGTTCCAGGGAAGCTAAGCCCGCCTGGACTGCTCACCCACAGAAGCAGGAGCGCATAGATGGGTTTGTTTTAGGCTACTGAGCATGTCACACAGATCTGCTGGCTAGGAACCCCGGCGGCCAGCGGTCTGTGCGTGACCAGCCCTGCAGGGATCCTGACCATGGAGCGGCTCACATTTGAGCGGCACTGCTCCAGCTCACCGCGTGTGCTCAATAAATGAGCCCTGGATAGAGAGCCCGGAGAGGCGGCGACGGTGGCTCTCCATCCTGGCTGCACGTTACAGTCATCAGGGAGCTGTCAGAGCCTCTCACTGGCCCCCTTGACCCCCAACCCAGATCAACGAAACAGAAATCTTGGGGCATGGAGAAGGTGGCGGGGAAAGAAGCCTGGGGAAGGTGGTGTTGGGAGCGTCCCACAGGACTCCAGGGGCATGGAAGTGGCCGCTGTCTTGTTGTCTTCCCCAGTTTCCCTGATCTTTGTTCCCTTCCTGATTAACACCATCACAGAGTGAAGGGACACCACTGGATGACAACCTCAGCCACCACTCCCTGGGGAATGTTAGCGTCACCCGGGAGCTTCGCAAACCTCTGGTGCTGAAGCCCAGGCTCCAGCTGGTGACTCTGACCAACAGCTGTGGGTCAGGGGCCTGGGCATCACGTTTAGATTCCCGAGAGGACCTAGCATGTAAACATTTTAATATATGATTTCAAGCGGCCATCAGAGGAAATGCAGGGCTGACCCCTTTGAGTTCCCGAATTTCCCTTTCTCCCCCAAAGTGTAAGGACATCAGAAAACAACCAAGAAGGCAAAGGTCAGGGCGCCAGGACCTGCCGTCATTCTAGGAAACCCTAACGAAGGTGGAAAGACCCTGAGAACAGGAAGACGGTGCATTCTGGGCGTCGCCTTGAGGCCTGTCTTGGTGGATCCAAAGCCACAGCCATCACCTTACACCCGCTTTCCGGGCTGGCTGGGCACAGTGCTCAGGCTCACTGCTGACGTTCCGAGAAAGATCTGCATGTCTCCTGGTCCACGACTTTTGGGGGCCACCAAGGAGCCAATTCCCTACCAGTCCCCGCTTTGTGCTCAGGTCATTTTCTTCACTTTGACTCATTGCAGCACTTCGTCCCTGGTATCATTCCAAATGCCGCCAAGGCCCTCTGGCCGTGTTCTGCAAGCTATAGCAGTTTTTACTGTGTGAGAGGAAGAAGCAGTGGCTTCATTTCTGACGTGTGTGAAAATCAGTCTCACCTGACATGAGTTAGCACACCCTGAAATCCTCCCAGGATTGCTGGGCTGGGAGGACTCACTCTCCAGGCCGAGAGCTCAGGCTGTCACCTCCGCCAGCCATCGGGTCATGCCCAAAACCACCCAGGGCACACTCAGGAAGGCCACTGTGCACAGACTCTAGTTCTGGGCGTGTCCCAGGATCCCTATGGGACAAAGGCCCACCCAGGGCGCTTCCCAAGGTGAGCCGCTGTGGCCCAGGCTCTGTGCAGTCTTAGAGCCACCCCCACCACGGGCATGGCACCCGTTGTGCTCCCTGAAGACCTAGGGGTGTCTGCAAGGTTCTCGCTTCCTTCCACAGCTGGAAATGCCACGACGCAGAGCTCAGACACACACCCCAACAACCTGGCCCCACGCACAGAGGATTCACATTCACGGCACAGGGTAAGAGCGCAGCCTCTGGGGGTGGCGTGGGGGCAGTGGGTGCAGTCAGGTCAAAGGGGAAAGCCCGGTGCAGAGCCTTTGCTGACCGTGGTGGCGGGCAGACGGCATGAGCCAGGCTGAGCCATCTCAGGCCCTGCCATGCTCCCAGACAGAGCCATTTCTAGGAAGGGAGCACAAGATTGCCAAGCAGAGGTGACGTCTTTGTCGGAGGCAGCGTGGTGGTGGGAGGGGGGCGGGGGGAGGGGTGGTGTGTGGCTGCAGAGGGGGCAGGGTCCTGGGGCCACAGGTGTGCCTGGTTGCAAACAGGACACAGGACAATGTGCTGACACTACAACTCAGGAGTGTCATGGCCGCCACTCTGAGGACCGACAGGACCCGGAGGTGATGCTTACAGAGAACTTTCTGCCACACCTTCACCTCAGATCCCACCCAGCAAATAGCACACGCCACTAACCCGACTTCACATCTGAAGGAAACCGAGTGTCGTACTCCACAGCACACAGGGGACAGAAATGCAAACCCAAGTTGTGTGTTTTCCTACCACTCCATAACTGGGTCCCGGGGAGCAGATAAGGAAGGGCCAGCTCCCCAGGCCTGACTCTGACCCACTGTCCCCTGTGCCCCCAGCACCCCAACATATATGAATATTACTTGCTTAATGGAAGTATTACTTATCAATTCATTCACATGATGGGTGCTCCTGTTAGCTTTGCAGTGATACTTTTAAAGTACAAGAACTTTCAGGTCTGGCTGATCGGCAGAGATTTTCTGTGGCCTTCCGTGTGTGCGGACACCAGGATGGCTGCCCGGTGTCCTGCCGTGGGCAGGACGCTCATGTCAGCAGGGATGGCACAGGTGGCCATCAGCACAGCATGCCAGGACCAGTGTGGCCCATCGCCAGTTCTGTGCAGCCTGCAAGCTGACAATGTGCTTTTACCTCCCTAAATAGTTAAAAAAGGAAAAGGTAGTACTTCATGACCCGTGGCAAGTACAGGAAGTTCAAATTCCAGTGTCCGTCAGCAGTGTGGTGGGCACAACCACGCCCATTTGCTGATGCCTGACAGACACAGCTGAGCAGGCGTGACAGAGACCACAGGGCCCCCAACACCTAAAATGTTTACTATCTGCCCCTTGGCAGAAAAGCGCATTGACCTCTGTGATCTGTAATCTCATTTCAAGCTGTAAGAGCAGGAGTCATCAGTCCGGGCAGCCTTAACAACCCAGAACGGAGGAGATTAGCGCCACGTGACAGCAGGAGAAGTCAGTCTGTGAGTCCAGAGTGGAGGAAACTATGGAAGGCTGTCGTCTGCACAGCTGGAGCTCTGTGGCTGGACGTGCAACACAGTTTTATAAAACGTAGTTAGTTTTAACATCATGAATAGGGTTAATAACAGTTATTTTTAAAAGAGAAGATGAATGTGCACCCTTACTGAAAGGAAGTCGGCCCTCTGGGAGATCAAAATTTTCTCATGTTATCTTTCTTCCTCCCTTTCAATTCTGAAGTTTGTTTGCTAAATAATCACAGAAAATGGTTTATATTGGAAGAATTGCCAATAAAAGTCTTGCAGAAAACCAAAGGGATTCGTAAAATAAAACCTACACTATCTATTTGTAACCAGCAGAAAGATGTGACGTTTCTAGTAATGAATGGAGCACGAAAAGAAACAAGTCAGACCTAGAGCTACCACTGCAGAGATAAAGAAAAACTAGCAGCTGACAATCAAACGGAAATAATATCGCTTTCCACGCCCTTTCTGGAACGTTTGCTTGTTGAACACACAAATATCCAACATTTAGCTGCAATTGTTCCAAGGTGACGAAGGGAGGGGAGGGAGATGTGCAGAGAGTGGCCTTCCTACCCCGCAGCCAGACACGTGTTCTAGGAACAGTGTCCTCAGCCTCCCGAGAAGACCAGATCACCCAGCTCCTGGCGTTTGCTGTCAGCAAATGAGGAGGGAGCATGGGTCCGGATATAACTAGTTTTGACTGGGTCCCTTCTCTCAACTAAAACATAGTGTCAAGTTTAACCATCCTACTTCTAAAAACATTTAAGTTATTTTGTAAGTATTCAGAGAATACTTTTGTTTGTTAATAGAAAAACTAGTCACAAACGGTAACATTTTATATACATGCTCTGTTTTGTAGGACGGGTACAATCCCATCGGTACTCTGACTGTTGGGCGTTCAGTAAAGACAGGGTTAGTTTTAGACCTTCCCTTGGGGACAGTTGCAGATCTGTACGCAGCACTTTGTGTCCCTGGAAACCACAGGAACAATGGTGTCAAATGTGTGCAGCGGAGATGGGGGCTGTCCACACAATGTCTGCTTTTCACAGACCGCGTCCCGGCCCCACGAGGCGGCCACACAGCGCTCGGTACCAGCCTGTAGCAGCTCCTGCTATGCTTTAAGGGTGAAAATAACTTGAAAACTCTTCAAGTAAAGGACTATTCGGTGACATACTTGCAAAAACCTCAGGCACTAAAACATGATTTTTCAGGTTCAGAAAAGGCGATGTAACAATTTGATGAATGGAAATAAAGGAGACATTCCAAGGTGTCATTTATAAAAAACGGTATTAGGCGAACTCTATGTGCTGCTTTAACTATTTCTAGGTATACATTGTTTCAGTAATGCACACACTAGTGTCTTAAATTTGTTTTCGTTTTTTTTTTGGTTTGTTTATTTTCTTTTTTGGAAATCATTTCAAGACAATTTATCATGATCATATAATCAGAACCATTTGCACTTTACAGGGTAACTACTGGACTACAAACATTAAAAGATTTATTTATGAACCTTCTAACTTAATCGCAAGGGGTACTAACAACAATCTATTTTTCTGTGTTGTTGCGTGAACCGTGAATAAATTGATAATTTCATAAGGAAATTATCATAAGTAGAAGGCCAACATTTGCATGTCATGAAAATAAATTCATACATACATATATATGGATGTGTATGTATTCTCAAGTTCTCTAAAATTGAAGAAAAACTGATCTTGAATGTTTTCAAATTTTTATAAGTTTTTAAATTTTTTTCACAGAGACAATTGGGTGTCATTTCCTACAAGTCTTGGGTAATTTCCAAAGGGTCCTGGTTACTGCATATGTAAAGGACACACTGGGTGACATCACCTGTCAGGTGCGTGGCGGGCACCCTGGGCAATGGGTTGGTGTCACCGCACTGCTCAGCTGTGCTCACCCAAGGCCAGCGTGGCTCCCGGCAGGGCTGGGTGGGTTGCCAAGTCCCTAGCGTCCACTGCAGTGTGGCAATATCACTGTTAGAGGGAGGGAGCTCTGCACGTCACGTGCACTGCGACGGACTGAGTGACCACTGGGTGCCGCATGGCAGGGGTGTCGTTCACCCACATGCTGTCCATATGGGCCTAGAGTGGAGCAAAGAGGGGCGCTGAACACGAAAGCTGACCTGTCCACACCTGCCTAACACACCGTTTAACGTGTGCCGCTCACGTGCCCAGATCTTCAGGCAGGAATCTTGCGCGTCCGCTCACTCAGCTTGTGGGGCCTCCCACGTCTTGTCCCAGCAACTTGACCTTTTTGGAGCCAGACACTCGTGACAGGCGTACTGCCCGCTCCATCACATGCGTCCCTATTCTGAATCTTTGATCTGCTGCTGGCACCTCCGGCCCAGTGGCTGCAAATCCCCCTCCTTCCCATGGGGACTTGCTCCCTGCACACTGGCAGCCTGGATGAATCGTTCTTATTCTAAGTGAATAAAACAATCTATGACCGATGCATCATGAAGACACAGCGTGTAAGGGTCTAGTCTATGTTCAGACCCTGACGGAGAAAAGGCTGGCTTGATTTTCCATCGATTCAAAAGTTCGTAAGTTTAGAATGAAAAGCTCTGTGAGGTGGCTCTAAGGGGACGTGGAAGCCACACCTGATTGGCTTGAAAGGAGGACTCAGCCCATCTGAGACGCCAGCGCTCAGCCTGCTCACCAGCAGGAAGGAGTGAGTGCTAGCGCCAGCCTCCTTCAGGGCCATTACTCTTGGCCTTCTGTGGACGTGTTAGCGGTTCTCATCACTGGGTGACTAGTGACTGTTTTAATCTCCCCAAACGAGGCCCGCTCCTGTCGCTATGAAAATGAGCTAAGTTTCGGCCAAGCCCTGTTTGTCATTACTGCTGCTCCTAGAAGAGCAACAGCAGCAGCCCTGAGAGTCACAGGCTTTCATCGCGCACCCCGCCCGCGTCTCCCTGTGCCTCTGACTTCAAGCAGGTGCAGGTCTCCAGACCACCAGGGGTTCCTGGAAACACCTCCACGCTTGTGCTGATTCCTGAGGCCTGTCTGGCAAAGAAAACTGCGGGTCAGGTATCGTGCTGAACAGAGAGGCGGTTGCAAACACACAAAAAGATTTGAAACAGTATAAATAACTTATCGATTTGAAGATAGAGTTCTGAAACACAAAACTGGTGCTCTGTTTATGTTGCAAATGCCACACGCACACCTTCCCCCACACATGCTGTGTCCGCACGCACGCTGTGTCCCCATGCACGCTGTGTCTGCACGCACGCTGTGTCCCCACGCACGCTGTGTCCACACGCATGCTGTGTGTGGCCCGTGTGCTGCCACAGAGTCACTTCTCTGTCCTTAAAGGTGCTTCTGTCTTGCTGACAGGAACCCAGCTGCACACACCTCGCAGGCACCAGTGAATAAAAGGTTCTGTTCCAATGGCTTGGAAAAGCCAAGTTTTGAAGAACTTTGAACAGAACTTACAGCACTTTGAACAGCATTTTGAAGGGGTGTTTCTGTGAGTCCAAGTGGGGTGGTCACCCCGGCCTCTAACACTTTAAAGGGACAGTGACTGAAGCCTGGGGACAGCGCACAGTGCTTCTGGGACCATGTCTCACCTTTCCCTTCCGTGTGCGTCTGAGTGGCTGATACACGGCCGCCCGAGCACCCCGCCGTCCCACCCCCAGGGCTGTCAGACCTGCTCCTTCCCTGCTGGCAGCTCCCTTAATCCCGCACCTTTCTTTTCTATCCCAGGGTCCCCCAGCCTGCTCCCCACCCCACAGCTCTCAGGTATTGGTTTTTTTAGTTCGGTTGTAATGAAAGTGACTGAGATGACCGAGTGTTGGCAGCAGCCCTGACACAATGTGCCAGGAAAGCCAGAGCCGGGCCTGCTGCCCAGAGGAGCACCTGAGGGAGATGCTGAGGATGGCTCATAACTGTGCTTTCCAGCCATTTCATAGGAAAGCCAGGAATAAGATGCTCCGCTGAGTGAGGCCGAAGGAGACACCTGCCCTTCGATTTCGCTGCAGCCGCGAAGGCCCTTTAGCCTCAGCAACTGCAAACAAGCGTCTGCAGCGAGATGGCCGCTCCAGTGGGTCTGGCCGTGCGGGGCCTCCCTCACGTGCCAGGGAGACACGGTCGCCACACGGGTCGTCCCCACACGGCTCCCACTCGCTGAGCCTGCACACCAGCAGCAACCTCCACCCAAGGGCATCGGAACCTGCAGTGCACGGGGACCAGAGGGGACCCCCAGGGGCTCGGTGGTGGTGGCCCTCCCTCCCCTCGTGTGTGACAGTGTGAATGTGGGTGTTTGAGAGTGTGTACGAGTGTGTTAGTGTCTATGTGAGTATGTGAATGAGTGTGAATAAGCATGAGAGGAAGAGTGTGTGACCGAGTGTGTGTATTGTGAGTGTGTGAGTGTGTGTGTGAGACAGCGAGTGTGTCAGTGTCCATTTTACTGTGCCTGGAGCTGCCTCTGCCTTCAGCAAGATGGGGACACTTCTCACCGAGGTCCCCCTGGTGGTCACCAAGCGTTCAGGGACATTGGTGGCATCAACGTGATGCAGTGTTATCTTGCTGCCTCAAGGGGACCTTCTGTCACCCATGTCCCTCCACCTGAGTCAAATTATATTTCAGGACAGTGTCACCTTCAAGTGATGGGACCACGGGTTACTACATTTGCTCAGTGTCTTTGGTTCTGAACAAAGGTTTCAGGAAAAAGAAATGGAACATTAAAAGATGATATTTTGGAACAATTTAAATAAAAAAAGTGTCAGCTAGAGGTAAGTTCTAAATGAAATCAATAACACATACTTCCGCCCGCAGGTGGGCCGCTGCCCACAGACAGGCAGCCATGAAGGTGGGCGGTGCCACGGCCCGGGGAGAGCCTGTGCTGCAGGCCTGGAGCAGACGGGCCTGGGGAGACCTGTCTACCTACGGAACATTCCGATTTTAACGTGCCTGCATTACATCAGTTTGCCTACATTCTCTTGCTGGGGAACGACAGACATCTCAAAACTGCCTGTCACATCTCCAATGACAAAATTAAGCCTGCAAGCACCGCGTCACATTTGCCGACTGTTTTAAAAGCCCGCTGCCACTGTCCTCACAGTTCAGGTGCTGTGAGGTCTCCCGTGGGGGGGTCAGAGCCCAGCAGCACTGATGGAGTGCGGTAACACAGCGGTGACACAAAAGGGACACAGTGCATGGAGCCTGGCCGAGCCAAGTACCTGATCATCACTTAATCCTTGTCTCCAAGAGGCAGGGCACTGGCACGACCTTGCACAAGGAGAGATAAGAAATCAGGATCACTGACGCCTTCCTGCTGCATCTCAGCTAACACCGCCAAAGAGACAGCAAGGCAGTTCCAATGACCTGGAAAGCAGAGGTCGGAGGTCACAGTCTCCTTGAGGAGTGGGGAGGGGTCAGTGTCACTGTGATGAGTAAGCCCTGTCTGTGACTCAGGCTGCATGTGCGGGGACAGGTGTGTGACTCAGGCTGCATGTGGGGGCGGGGGCAGATGTGTGACACTGGCTGCCTGTGGGGGGGCAGGTCTGTGAATCAGGCTGCATGTGGGGGCGGGGCAGGTGTGTGACACTGGCTTCCTGTGGGGGGGGCAGGTCTGTGACTCAGGCTTCATGTGGGGGTGAGGGCAGATGTGTGACACTGGCTGCATGTGGCCACCAGTTCTGCCAGAAGCAGAGCTCAGCAAGCAGTTTTGTTTTCCTTTTCAAAGACTTGTTTCTTCTATTTAGGGAATGCTGATGTTGAAGCCCTGGGTGGAAGTGAGGCAGAGGTGAGGCTCGCCCGTCAGGGCGTGCTAGGGAAGCTCGGCGCCCCTTCCCTCACTGCAATAGTGAAAGAGGGTTGTGGCCAGCCCCCAAGTGCAGGGGAAGGGGAGGACTGAGCTGGGGGAGGTGTGGCACGCACCGCTCTCTTGGAGGGCACTCTGCCGAGGGAATGTCCTCCAACGACCCAGGGACCTGTCCACTGGATGAGCTCTGGTGGCTGAGGAGTCAGGAGGAGACAGCCCCATGGCCACATTCCAAGTTCCCGCTGGCGTGCAGGGGAGATTAGAAATGGTAACTTTTGAGGATGGAAACCTAATACAGACGCTTTCACATCTGGGACCCGAGACCCAACAGGCTCATGCATCACGAGTGTGGCAGTGGATGAGCAGAGGGGTCCGCGGGGGGGGCCGTGGCCAGGGAGGGCTCTGAGTCCCCCAGTCTGAAGCTGGGCCAGGCTGCTGTCCACCGGCCACGTCCTTCGCAGCTGCTGCATGTGCCTCTGTGAGGTCTGGACTCCCTGTTTGTTCTGGAAGCCGTTTAGTTGTCCTGTTGTGGCTCTGTCGGCCTCAAGTGACCCTGAGCTGTGTGTTTCATTTCGAAGGCGGGGACCAGGGCAGGCAGCAGAGGCCTCTGGGACGCCGCTGACCCAGTGCCACCCAGCGGACGCCCGGCCAGCTCGAGGTGTGCTGCTGAGTCACTGAGCCCTGGAACGAGTCTCCTCTGCACCACAGTGTCATCCTGGTCTGTGACCCAAGGGACAGGAGGTGCTCTGCCAGCCCAGGACACAGCAGGCGCGAGCCCCAGGCCTCCTGCCCAGCTCAGGAGACAGTGAGGGGTGTCGCCTGCACAGGCACCGCCTCTGGCTGCCACAGAGGTGGCATTGACGGGGCTCCTCTCTGTTGGAGCAGCAGAACCAGCGAGAGCGAAAGGCAGCCAGTTGTGACCTGCTGAGGGCCTTCCCCCCAGCACACCCCATGGGAGACGTCCTTGTACTGAAGGAGGAAACCCCAAAAGTGGGGGCCAAGGAAACACAGAAATTCTACAACGACCCCGTCTCCTTAAAACTCAGAACAGACCCGGGAGGCCATGATGCCGCTGTTCTCCTAGCCAGTGCCACCCTTGATGCCACTGTCCCCTGACAGCTGCCCATGAAACAAGCTGCAAATGGGCTTGGTTTTCTCTTTCACGGAATGCTTGTTTTTGCAGCAAAACAGGTTTCCTCTAATAAGAAGGTGTTTGCTTTCGGACAAAACAAAGGCTCATCAGCCTGCCCTTTGCACACACAGTCCATGACAGGAGAAGTGAAACTATCAGCAGTTTTCCAAACAGTCCTGCCGACGGAAACCCAGGTACTCCTGAAACTCTGGTTCTAGAAGCTGCGCTGGAGTGATTAAGGCTTTGATAGTGGCTGTGAGAATTTTCACAAAGAAAAGAATGAAATGGGGCCCACCCTCCGTCCCTGTCCTTTCCCCACTCTCGCGCGTGTGCCTAGGGCTGTGATGACAAATGTCCCATGACCACGCATGTGGGAACAGGAACACAGGCGCCACGGCGGAGCCTCAAGTACGGAAGCTGCTGCCCATCAGCCCCTGTGGGACCCACGTCCCCACGTCAGCCACTCCTGTCGCCAAGTGTTTACTCATCTGCTGGAAAGGGTTCTCGTGAACACAAAATTCAACAACACAGCTTACTGATAACCTAGTAGCTGTCTGCACTCTTGAGGTCAGTTCGAACAGTAAGAGCTTATAAACTCAGATACACATTTCCAGGGAAACTGAGGCAGCTGGGATTTCATCCACAGCAGAAATCACCAGCCAGATATAACTGAAATATTGTGCAAGTGAAAAAGAAAAGAGAAGACGCAGCCCTGATTAAACACTGACAATAAAACACGACATTAACCACAATCGTTTTCAGTTTGTTGTGAGACGGATGGGGACCCTCCTCCCCTGTTCTCCCTGAAGCAACTCTGGCCGGGCTGCTGAGCTCCCCCCAGAACATCCGCTTTCTCCTTCTCTGCAGGTGGGAAAGAAATTTTTCTGACCCTTGCCAGGGGGGTGCAGGGCAGGACATGCCACTGCCTTAGGGGGCAGGACGGTTCTCCCAGAGCAATGGTGCCAGGAAAGCTTTGCTGCTCCCTGTGCCCCCTGGTGACACAGAAGTGGGAGGACAGCCACACTGACGGCAGGACACGAGCCACGTGACTGGGCCAGGCCAGCCTGAGCGCCTCTGGCAGAGCCGTCCGGTTTTGCCTGCGCATTCTCTGTGTGCCCGGCACTCCTCCCAGACAAGGGGGCGGTTCTCCTCTCGCCCCATGTACACGCAGGAAACCCGGACATGGAAGAATGCGTGCACCACCCGAAATCACTCAGCGGGAAGGAGCTGGGAAAAATGAGAAATGTTAAACGGACTGGGTCTCCCTTTCCACTCGGGCAGCGGAAGCTCCGGGTTAAATGAGAAGTTCAACTCCAGAACTGCTGTGCGGTTGACACATGCGAGGTCTTCCTTTCCTGGGTCTCAAGTTCATGTTTTCTTATGGTACATAGTTTCCTTGTGTGTTTTCTCATGAGAGGTGAACTCAAGCTCTGTGCAGTAAAGACACACGTACGTGTACATGTCCTTATATGCACTTAACACACTGTTACACTCTCTGCACTTAAATGTCTCCAACATGAATACGTGTTTCGTTAAATATGGACAATTCTGCCTCCATCACATGAGCAATAAGCCAGTAAGCGTCTTCCCAGGGATGTCAACGGTGTTTTGCCCCACAGGCCATTCGTACACGGCTTAGCCATGTAAAGTGCTGAGGCAGGAAAGTGCTGGCTTTGTCTGTGTGAAGACGGCTCTACCCTGCAGACCTGCATTAGCGTTCACCCCACAAGACGGTACCCACCCTCTCGGCTCTGATTTCCCAGCTGCGAGTCCCACCAGAAGGAAGCCTTCATTCTGGAAAGAGCTGAGCGCCCTCTTTTGGACACTCCTCTGCTTTGCCAGCATAACTTAGGGAGACCTAAGGCTTCCGCTCACCTACCTCAACCGCCTGCCTGCTTTAGCCCGGTGGGTAGTGAGCTCAGAGGGAGGGGGTGGGGTGATGACACCTCCTTCCAGCCTGGTTTCCACAGGACGGGACAGTGTGTGCTGTGTGTGTGTGTGTGTGTGTGTGTGTGTGTGTGTGTGTGTGGTTCAAAACAGCCTAGTGACGGGCCCACCATAAACAACCTGGTTCCCCAAAGCTCGGACAGCACGACCCATGGTTCCTCTCCAGGCTACCGAGCCTTCCAGTACATTCTTCCCCTTTGGGTAGTCAGGCACAAGTCCTGACAGGCAGCCACGGGCTGTCAGAAGGCGATTTAAAAGGTGCCCTAACACGCTATTTGCTTAGCTCTAAAGCACCCCGCCAGTGGGATTTCCCCAGGAAACAAAAAGGCAAATAAAGTTTTAAGAGCATCGCTGAGCAGGAGCTGGCTCTGGCCTTCACAGAGACGTGGAGGAAGTGTGCCTGGTTTTAGTCGTGCCGCCTGTGGTCTCGAGCATGTGGTAGGTGAGCCAGCAGCTTGTGGCTGTGCCGGCCGTCGTCAGCCACGGGCCACACACCTCGCCAACCCCTCCAATCCAGTCCTGAACCGGGAATCTAGCCAGTGGGAGTATAGCACTGTTTCCCGACTTCCAGAGAGACCTGGAGTCCGTGTGACCCACCTTGGGTAACAGACAGCGGCCTCTGCGTGTCCTCACAAGCCCTGATTCTTCTGACACAAAATGATTGCCAGGAGCTGGACAATTGCCGGGCAATGGTTGCTGAGGATCATGGTTCCCAGAACATGCAGACAGCGTGGCTTCCCATAATGCTCAGGGAGTTGTTGTTTGGTCAAGAAAAGGCATTTTTGGAAAGTGCCTTTCATTTGCACATCTGTGGTACTGTCATAAGTTAAAGAGAATTCTCATGCATATTCCCCAAGATTAGACAGTCAAGATTGAGAGCCAAGGTCATTTCAGCTCCTTTTATACGACCACTCTGCACCTGCAGACTGGGCTTCCCTGGATTCCAGGAAAGCATCAGGAATGGAGACTGTGGAGTTCAAATGCAGACAGACGTCCGACAGCTGTTGGTGCAGAGAATGGAAACCCAGAAGGCGTCTGAGCCACGTGAGTTCTGGTCGGATGAAGTGACGACGTTGTCAGAAGGACGTCCTCCCAGTCCCCCTCTGTGGTGACTCCACCTGAACCCAGCATCAAGTCTGTGTGACGCGGAGGTGACGGTGACGGACCTGTTTCCTCGTCCCTGGAATGGGTGTGGCGGGAGCTGGGCAGGTGCCAGGTCCACTCGCACGGCAGACAGGTGGGCGTCTCAATGCTCCAGGCTCGGGAGCCAAAGCGGACCAGACGGACAGATGCTGCCTGTGGTATCGTTCTTCCCATGAAAAAACAAGCTCAAGTTTGTGGCGTGATTGAAATACTTGCATTTCCATTGGCTTTCACAGTCAACTCTAGATGATAATTCTCCAAATCAAATCTCTACTTGAGAAGGTCAAAGACAGCTGCCCTGGAAAGTGTCTTAGGAACTGAACCGTGTTCCTAATTTAAGATAAAGGCTTATTATAGACCTTTCCATGGTACATGGTACATATGTGCATATGGACCTGATAGAATGGCTGACATTGTTACGAGTAATTTCAAAAGCGATCACTGGGGGAATAATGATAAAAATGACGTTTGCTTTAAAAACAAGTAAGTTTAGCCAAAATAACACCTTACTGCTAGTCACGCATGAAACCTAACACTGGATGCCAGCATCCTGTCACTTCCCTTCACGTGTTTGTTTGCGCATGTTGGGATACAGGAGTAAGGAGACAGCTAAAGAAGCCTTATCTTAGGTTTCCGGACGGGGTTACTCCCGAAGGCATCACCACGCAGACGTGCCATTCAAACTGGCAGCCGGGTCCCCCGAAATTCTAAAGAGCGCAGATGAGCTCGCCAGGCACGGATGCGCCTCTACTCTTCCCTGCATCCCCTGACCCCAGGAACAGGAACCCCACCTCCGAAAGGCCATGACTGTGCTCAGACAACACCCTCAGAAAACGCCAGAACATCAATACGAGTCATGCAGAAGCAGGGGAGCGTGCTGAACTCCTCCTGCAAACCTCATTTTCATCACAGTCGTATTCACGGCCTTCAGCCTTGGGCCTTTGGGTTCTGTTGATTTTCACGGGAGCTTAAGAGACTGAAAAAGTGGGCAGCAGGACTTGGTCATTACGTGTGCCGGCTCGGCAAGGATGCACTCATGGAAAAGGAAGGGTTTGCTGAAGAAGAGGAAGTACGTGAGGAACAAGAAATTGGGGTGGGTTTTCCTGCCGGGCAAGTGACATACAAAGAAGCCCTTCCCACAAATAAGTGGAACCCAGGCCAGGGAACATGGCCAGGAGGTGCGTTTGCCTCCAGTGTCACAACCTGCAAGCCAGCTGCCCTGGTGACAGGGACATTTTCTTTATGGCGCCCTCTCCGTTAGATATGCCAGTGGGATCTCAGGGCCCGAGTGGGTTTCATGCTGCCTGTTGCTCTCGCCCCTTTAGGATCTGAGGAGAGAGCAGGCACTGACAGGCGTGCTCCGAGTCTCTGCCTAGCCAGCGGTAGTGGGCGCGGCCCTGATTGTCTCTGTCACACGGCCAAGGTGGAGACAAGAGCGGTGACAAACAAACCGCACAAGAACCTGTCATTCACTCCTGGGAGCAGACATGAAGACGGATGACAACAGGTCAAGGCAACGTACGTCACCAGGGCACACGGAAAAGCCAAGTGTTACAGCAAACAGTTCTCCTTCAACACCCCAAGTCGTTCTTTCTAGTTAAAATAAACAGCACAGTATCCAAGCTTTGGGACGAGTTCCCTTCCTCGTTAGTGATTTTTTACGGGCTGTATGGCTTCCTAATGCCCACACACAAAGGAGCAAATAGATGATTAGACAAATATCACATAATAAGGAAAAATCTGGGAACTCTCTGGTGTCTGTGTGTATACAAAAGAACGCAGAACAACCGAAAAAGGCAAAAGCAAGATGGCGACAGACGGACCCCACCGTCACCCGAGGGTCACGTCGGGGCGACCGGATGCATCAGGGTCACGAGCGGCTCCCCTTCCTCATTGTATAGAGGCTGTGTTTTCAGTAATGAGAACAGATTCACAGATGATTCTCATAATCAAACAATTAAAACCTTCCCCAACTGTGTTTGCGCAGTTATCCCATGAAATCTCTGCTTCTCCTTTTTACGTTACATACCAAACACCTCATTGTCTTCCGAGGTCTCCCGGGAAAATTCGTGAAGATTTCTCTTTTTCTCAGACTCTCCTCTGTTAGCTTCACCATCCTGGAAAAACAAAACTCTGTTGTAACATACAGTGTTTCATCAACACAATAGTTCATTGCGCTTTTCTCCCTAAACACTGGCACAATATTCATTATAAATTAAACAATTTAAGCATCCCCAGTACTTGAGTTTTTTACTCCGTAGTTTTCATTCGTGTGTGACTGAAACGACATTTAGCTCGTGCGTTCTCTGCTTACTGGGTGAGGCCGTGAGGAGCACATGGGTTCACACCCCACTGAGTGTCTGGTGGGAACCGTTTGTCATCATCCAGAAGGCAGTCAAGCCCGACTCCATTCTGTCCCGACTCTTTCATGAGCCGAGGGTCCCTCCTCACCGGCAGGGGTCTTGGGCGTGAGCTGAGCAGACAGCATTCGCTCGTCCTCACTGGTTCTGAGTGACCGACTTGGACAGGACACCACAGGATGTCTTCAGTGTTGGAAGGGTTTTTAAGTTCTCTTTAAATATGAGTGGCTATTTCTTGCATTTCCAAAAGAAACATTGCCTTGCAAATGCCCCCTCCTGATTTGATTGGAGTTACAAATGTGACCTGCAGGACAGCCGTGCTCAGATCCCCAAACAGCTCGCAGTGGGTCCACTCACTGCCCAGGTGGAGTGTCCACCAAAGCCAGGCACAGCCAGCTGTGTGCTCTCAGTGAGGACTCGCTTCTCTCAGATTCAAGAAAAATCTAATTAGGTCAAAGCAGATAGCCCAGCTGGGCTTATCCCGGCTTTGGGAGCCTGGAGTTAAAATGTTCCCATTGTTCCTGGGGCATGACGTGTCACAAACAAGAAGGTCCAGTGAGTCAGGGGCCCATGCCTGGGAGGCTGGGGTCAACCTCACCTTCTTTTGGTGTGGCTTGTCTTTGGGGTCCAAGCTCAGTCCTTCCAGTGTGTGTGTGTTGCAATACAAACAGTTCTTGTAACTTAATCTTGTTACTCAGCATTTTTGCTTTGTTTGTTTTAAAAAAAAAGATCATTCTTATTCTTGCTTTAGGCTGGGATTGGATAAGGAACAAAAGATATTAGCAAAACATTGAAAGCTTTTAGGATCAAAGTCAAGAATATGCAGAGACATGAAGTCCAGGATAGTGGAAACTGGCTCACCCCCCAGGCACGTCCCTTTCTATGAGAATCAGAATAGGACGGGCACACTCACGGGCAGGCTTAGCCTGTCCAGGCCAGGGCTTCTGAGCTTGGGGGCACAGGCCTGGTGGAGAGCCGCTGGTCTAGACAAAGAGAAATATGAGCGAGGGAGCAAAAATGACGAGTCCATTTACTAGTGTACTTGCCGGTAATACGTTTTCCATGAAGATACATTTCAAATCATCAAAACTCTACTTTTAAAAGAACAACATGACATGATGAGTGAAAAACATATTACCGGCAAGTACACTAGTAATGTTGAATGTCAACTATAATTAAATACTATATATCTCGTCACGGGATGTGGAGTACAGCACAGGGAATAGAGTCAGTGGAACTGTCACAGCTACATATATACGATGTCAGAGGGGTAGTAGATTGGGGGAGGCAGTTATCACTTTGTGAGGGGTGTAAATGTATAACATTGTTTTGTACACCTGAAACTAATACAAAGAAATGAAAATAAAAGAACAACATGACAAGGATTAGAGATTAACTGAAGGTGAGAATCAGATTTAATTTAGTCGTTAAAACAAGTGCCGCCAACACAATGGTTTCTTAGATACGACACCCTGGATATGTGCTGAAAGCACAGGCCACAAAAGAAATAATAGGAAACAGGACATCGTCAAAATGAAAGGCCACCGTGCTGCAACTAAACCAGCAAGAAAGAAAACAAGAGCCTAGAGAATGGGAGAAAATATTTCCACATCATAAATCTGATAAAGGTCTAGTTTCCAGAATACGTAAAGAACTCCTACAACTCAACAACAAAAAGACAAACCACCCAGTTAAAACAATGGGCCAAGGATCTGAGTAGACATCGCTCCAAAGAAGACGTGCAAATGGCCAGTAAGCGCAGGAAACATCCCGACACCGTTACCCGCTAAGGAAACGCAACTCAAACTTTGATGAGACCCCACGAGGCTGGATACAATCAAAAATCATTGGTGAGAATGTGGAGAATCAAAACAGTCACACCTTGCTAGTAAAATGGGGCAGCCACTGTGGAGAAGTTTGGTGGTCCCGCAAAACTTAATCACAGTGTTACCACATGACTCATCAGATCCATACCCAGGTACATGCCTACGAGAAACAAAACTCACACCTGGATGTTCATGGCAGCATTGTTCCTAACACCAACAGGTGGAAACGACCCACATGCCGCCAGCTAATGAATGGATAAATAAAATGTGGACTCCCGACAATGGAATATTATTCAGTTGTGAAAAGGAGTAAAGCAGAGATACCTGCTACAACACGGGGAAACTTGAAAACATGCGACATGAAAGAAGGCAGACACACAAAAGCCATGTCGTGAGATGCTGTATCTATAAAGTGTCCGGAACAGGCAGATAGATCTATACAGACTGGAAGTACATTAGTTGTTGCCTCGGGCTGGGAGTAGTGGGGTGGGAGTCGGGAGCGACTACAATGGGTGTGGTTTTTTTTAGGGGTGACGAAATGTTATAAAATTAGGTGGTGTGATGGTTGCACAATCCTATGAATGTGCAAAGAAACACTGACTTGTACACTTTGTGAATAAATGTTACGCTATGTGCATTATATTTCAAGGCAGCTATTAAAAGAAATATGCACCCAGTAGCCAGGCTGCAGTGGAATCCCGGCTGAGCGTGTCACTCTGAGAAGTGACACTGAGGGTCACAACACATAGCCGGCTGGCCCAGGGCAGCGTGCGTGCATTCTGTGCCAAGGCCCGGGACTGGGGTTTGAATGTGGGCAGTTCACATTTTGGAAGGCTTTGCTGATTCTCTCTCATTGTTAGGTTGCTTAATTTACTTCTGGCTAGAGTCATGAACTTGAGCGGATTTATGGATGAGGCACAGAAAATGCTTCCTACCTCCTGGTCAGTTCAAAAGGGAATTCTCCATCACCGACCACAGAGCAAGGCAGTGGAGAAGCCTGATGTTAATGAAAAGCTGATCCCAGTGCCACCAGCTCTGCATAATAAAGCCTGTCCTACGTAGTGTCCCTGAGCGTGTCACCATGGCTGCACATGGTTGCGGAATTGCTTCCTGTAAGGCAGGTATGGTCGAGGGGCCACAGGTCTACTATTTGAAGATGTAACGCTGCTCAAAAGTAAACGTGTCGCTATGTCAGAGAGACCATTTTTCTGAACACACACCCAGCTCTGCCAGTTCTGTGCACCCCATCCTCACCGTGACTGGGGTACTGACGTCACCCCCTCCCTCAGAGGGCTGTGTGAACATTAAAGGCAGCCGTACGTGTAGGGCTGCTGCCAGGGTCGGGCCCTGAGCTGACAGTCAATACCGTGTGCCATCATCACGGATTCTACTACTATTCACCTTCTGACTCTTTTCCATACTTGAGACAAGGGGGAAGTAAGAACAGGTTTTAATGTGCCTACCAGTAAGACTAAGAAGGAAAAGGAGAGGAGAGGAATGTCACATAGCTCTCTAATGGCACCCGCCTTCCGGTTCTCTCGCTCTAAAGGAGCAGGCGGGCCCTGCAAGCGGAGCCGTCCTGGTCGGGGAGATGCCTGTCTTCAAAGTGGGGCGCTGCTGTGGGCTGTCAGCGGGACGCAGCCCCAGCCAGCACAGAGGCCTGCCCCAACCTGCTCTCCATCCTGGGCAACACATCTGGCTGCAGCTTGTTTCTCCCCTGTCCACACCAGAACATGTCACCCGAACCGGACCAAGACACCCAATGGCTTCAAGAATTTCATACCTACAAGTACTGACAGACGCTGTCGTCAGGATCACCAGGAGTCTGAACATGACGTTCTCTGCACATTCAGGAGAAATTGTGTGTTTCAGGCTACAGACTGTCTCTTGTTCCATAACTGACAATAAAGTCAAGTCGGATTATAGCTACAAGAAGATAGAAGTTTCCAAATATTTTGATATTTTGCAAAACCTCATTACGGAGCATGCAAGAAAGGCATGAGATATAGTGTTCCTAAGCAGAGGAGCTAAATATTTTGTATCCCAACAGTCAAATGAGAAGAGTCTAGGTGTTAAGAATGGTCAGCAAAGGGAAGTGTTATACGACCCTGGAATATTCTCCAAATGCCATGTCATATTTCACTTTGAAATACATTGCAATAAACCTCTTTAAAAAAGACTAAACTTGTTAGAAAGTAGAATAGAATGGCCAAAAAACGATTTTACATTCAGTGTTTTAGAAAAGCGTAAAATAAATGCTTCATCAACCACTACAACTTTCTCATTAATTCAATAAAAAAAATGAAAAACAGAAACCTAAGACACATGACTTTGAATGCAAAGCCCAGAACCACTGCCATCGCAAACAAAAGCCAGGAATGTGTCACGTGCCGTCGAAAGGCTGAAATCACACCACCGAGCATAACACTCTTGGCTGCTTATGAGAAGTGACCACTGGACGGCGGCCCCCTTGACCCTCCCTGCGGGGTATTGGCTCTGCTATGGCAGCCTTACTTTCCAAAGAAAATGACATGTGTGAATCTATGCCTCCAATTTTTTTCCATTTTGTCCTTCCCTGAGCTAAGCCTGGGGGACTGAGGGCACATTTCATGTCCCCAAGGGCTGCCCCCACTCTGTGCCCCATGGAAACGCCTGGAAGGGGTGAGGGCCGCCCTGGCTGATGGGTTCAATATCATCCCCTTCTAAGAGGGGTTCCCGCCAAGCTCGCAGGCTCCGAACCCCAACGTGGGCGGAGGAGGAGAGGGCGCAGGCGAGGCTGAAGCCACTGTGCCCCTCCTCAATCTTGTTCTCAAGTCCCTTCCAAACAAAACAGTCTTGTCTCTTTAAGTGGTTGTAAAACGCCAGGAGAGTGAGGTCTGGGTGAAGGTGAGGAGAGGAGCAGGACAGGGACACGCAGAGAGGGGAAAAGGGCTGAGTAGCACGTGGAGAACACACGGGGGGAAGCGCGTGTACCCAAGACCTGAGGAAGCACCCTGGCAGCAGGCCCAGGGCGGGAGAGTGAGCATGTGGGCAGGGCCTCTGCCCGGTGGGTCTCACTGGTGCAATGGCCCAGCAAGCCGTGAGGTCCACACCTGGAGACGCTGGGGGCCCTTCCCAACCTCATCCTGAGCCCCGGCCCCCTGCGGCTTGGCTGTCCCTGAACATTAGGGGAGCAGGAGGGTCTGCGGACGGCTTTGCTCAGGGGTTGCTGGATCCACGTGGCCATCTCCAAGCTGCAGGGAGACAGGACGGAGGGAGGAGGGCGCCTCAGGCCCACTTCCTAAGGCACCTGCTGGTGTGCAGCCTGCTGCTGGCTTTAGGTCGCCGGGGGCGACACTTCATCAGGCCCATGTTACTTTTATGAAGGGTTGTTGAGGGGAGGCTCTGCTTGTTAATTACACCCTGTGTCTTTAATAATTACACTTTGTGAGGTTTGCTGCTGCCCAGACCTACAAAGATGTGAGTGTTCTCGGTTTATCAGATGAAACAAAATACCACCTACATTCCTTAAAAACCAGAATCAGCCTCAGGGCTCTGCTCTCCACCAAGCTGCCAAGCTGTGATGGGAGGCTTTCTGTGTGAGTCCTTCATTCCAGAAGCCACGCCCTGCACACTCCACACATTCACGTCTGCTGTGACGTGTCAGCGAGATGACACGCTCTTGCGTCCGTAGGAAACCCTGCATCTCCACAATACTCACCGACGTCCCAGCTGGGCACCATGGTGATCTCCCGAGGGGCCCTTGCAGTTGGAAGCCCACTCTGCTTCATCAGCAGCGAGGGCCCAGGTCCCCAAATGCACCCAGGGCCCCACAAAACCAACGTGGTGCCCGACGTTTCCCAGGACCTTCTTCTGTCCCTTCTCAAGACAGGGACAGACCCGCCGTGAGTTTTCCAGAATAAGCTGCTGCTTATTCTCGGATTCTGGAAGCCCTCTTATAAAGGGTACACTTTCCGCAGCATTTTTGTTTTCCTGTGACAGCTCGGTGACGTTCTGGGGGGTGCCGTGCGTGTCAGGGGCGTGGACGCCTGAGTGCGCACAACACCCAGCAGCAGTCGTGCACACGTGTGCTGGTGTCAGAACCCAGTGGTGGACAGCACACCCCGGAGGGAGGGCGCGTCGCACGCAGCATGGGCGGTGGGATTCAATGCTGAGCGAGTGAGCAGAGCACACCTTTCCATGTGGCTCACCTGCCTCGGCATTTCCTGGTATCTGTGTGTTGTGTTTCTCGGAGGATTTTGCCTTCTGAACACGGTATTAACTTTTGCATGAAACTGTTATGTTGGGAAAGGCCCCGAGTTTTCATTGACCAAAAGGAGCGGATACCCATCTGGTAGGGTTCTGGGTACCTAGGACCTGAGATGACACATACGAAGTGTCCAGTAGGGCTGCGCTGTCACTCGAAACATGTGGCTATTAAACCTACATTACTGAAAACTAAGTAACATTGACAATGCAGTTCTTCGCTTGGACTAGCCACATTCCACGTGCTTCTGGCCCCCTGTGTGTGATGGCCGGCCTACCGGGCAGCACGCACGTATAGCGTCCCCATTGTGGCAGAAACTTCTGCTGGACTCCAGAGCAGTGGTTACCTGCCCAAGGAGGAGTCAGCATGTGGCAATGGCCAGTTCAACGCACCAGGTACCTACTGAAGTGGCCTCAGATTCTGCAACTGAGGTCAAAAGGGATTCTTTAGCGGGGGCGGGCGGGAAGGGACGAGAGCGAGGGGGGAGGGGGAGAGGGAGAGAGAGGGAGAGAGACAGATGACAGGTGAGAAAGACAGTGAACTCTAGGACTGTTAGGTAAGGTGCAATGCGCAAGTCTGCCTGCACCTTGCAGCCCAAGAATTTATGAGACACGGCGTAGGTGTTCCCATGTGTCTAAACATCAGACTAGGTTGGCACCTATCTGTCTATAGGGAAGTGGCTTCTGCATTTCAGTTCCTTAAGCTCTTAAATATATGTTACATGACTAACTTAAGAATTACCTGGGTTCTCAAAAAAACTTGCTTATGTGACTTGCCTGAAAAAATGGAAATTATACAGTTATGGGTCTAACAGTTGCCAACACACTGCAATCAACTCAGAAAGCTGAAATCTCCAGGTGAATTTGGGGTTCAGAGGCACTGCTCCCCACCACTCGGTGTTTCAGGCTGGAGTCTGGGGACTGGGAGGAAGTGCATTTCTTAGTGACTCAGCTTCCCACTGGGTGATGCTGTGATGGTGACAGCGGTGGTTTGAACAGGAACTGCAAGACGAGCATGAGGCACGGAGGTGACAACAGCCTGGATTTGGGGTTTGGAAGGGCCTGGCTTAGTCCCTGCGGCGCTGCCCCACCGGTGAGCGTGGGTGGTACCCACCCTGGCATTGTGGCTGTTGTCCACAGGAGAAGCCCTGCTAGCTGTCACCTGGCCTGGGGAGGGCACGCTGGCCACACGCCACCAAGCTGTGCAGTTAGGGTGCCAACAGCGGGACACACCCATGAGCAGAGCTGACAAAAGTCAGGCCCTCACTGAACTTAATTTCTCTGTGGAGACGAGAGCATTGCATGCAGCGAACGTGAGCTAATTAGTAGTTAAAATAGAAGAAGTTCTCATTCCTGAGGACGGCGTGACAAGGGCATGCTTCATGAAACGAGCCTGACAATTCTCCACCTGGGACGAGACGTGGCAGGACTTAGGATTCTCCACAAGTGGCTGTGATGGATTAACCCACAGGTGGAAAATCAGCCCATTCCACACGTGGGAGGTCGGTGGTTTTAAAGGAAACGTATTTCCCGTCAAAAGGAGACTGTCTACGTGTTGGCGGTATGAGCTGAGTTCTCAACGCCTCTGTGCCTATTTGTACACTACACATCTCACTTCTCAGAGGGTCACCCTGGTACTATCGGGAGGGTCTCATCAAGAGCCTGGGGTCTGCGTGAACAGCCTCTCCAGGGCTGTGATTCTCCCGCAGAGGCCACGTGCTGGCACCTGGGGTGCGTCCGGCATGCGCTTAGCTTTGAAGAACAGCTTAAATGACTAATCAGTTTAATCTGAAACACAAAATCACACAGACGAAGAAGTTACTCCCCATTGTAAAATTCAGATCTTGTTTTTCAGTGTGGCAATTCTTTTCGTAGGCTGATTAAATAGACAAATCTAGAAATTGGGCAAGGCACGTTCGGGGAACCTTTGTGAGCCAGACAGCAGCACCAGGCAAAGCACAGAGACGAGTGTGTCCCAGGCCACCCACAGATGAAAGGCAGGTTTCCCACAGTATTACTCTTTGTTAGGTTTTCACATTTTTAATAGCTCATCACTCGATTTTACTTATTTTTGAAAATGCAGTGCCAAGATAAACTGCTGGTTGTCTTTATGCCTCGCGTGTCCGGGCTGTGAGGCTTCTTGACCAGCGGCAGCCGCGTTAGGCTCATACGGGGAAGAGAAACAACGAGACGTCAGGACCCACCTCCGTCAAGGTCACTCCCACGGGCACGGAGGTCAAACACAGAGCCGAGGAGCCCAGACGTAAAGAAACAGTTCAAGGGCTCCGGGCATCCCACTCCCTCAAGGTGGGCAGGAAACCGGGAAGCAGGTGGCTGCAGAGGCCCCGGAGACCAGGCCTGCCTGTTCCAGAACCTTCGACAAACATGAGAGGGGGATTCCTCTCAGAATTACATACAGAGATACACGGAATGGCGAACAGTGTGGCAGGGGCTCACGTCACCGCTTTCTGTTCTGGGCCGAGGTTCATGCTGGGCCACACCGTGGAGCGTCAGAGCACTCTCTCAGAACGGCAGCACGCTTTCCATCAAGTCACAGGAAGTGTCATGAAAGAGCCCTTACAGGTGACAACCACCTGCAGCAAGCACCGTGGGTAATTCCAAGTTTTACCTTTGTTGGTAAACCATCAGAAGGTTGAAAAAATAGATTTCAGAATAAATAGATACGTGTGGGCTTGGCCACTGCTCCACGGTCTCAGGTTGGTGGAATCCAACGAAACAAATGTGTTTGGTGTTGGCATCATCAGACAGCAGGAAAGGAAGGACCTGCATGCCACATACAGGGCTTCACCCCCGAGTTCTGACAGCACAGCATGCGGTTTAGCCCACGAGGGCTCTTCAGCAGAGCTGTCTGTCCATGTTCACGGCCAGCTGAGACCTACCCTCCTGCTGGGGACACTGCCCATCTGTGGTCTGCACAGAAACCGAACCTGCTTTCAGCTCATCATAACAAGACTGTCAGCGATGCTGTCTAAGTTTTAGAAAACCACCAGTCACGCCGCATTCGATCGTTACCAGAAACACTTACATGATGTGTCAGATCGGTCCTCCTTCCAGTGGAGGGGAGAATCCCAAATCAATAATAACACTGTAAACATGGAAATCCCTTCTAGTCACCTGGGGCCTGAGATCATCAGGGAAGGGACTCGATAACCCTGTTTGTAATTTTAACCAGGAACAAATATGAACAAAGACAGTATGTCATCACCCATTTGCTTTCCACAGATGATTTGAAAGTGATCATGACCGATGCTGAAATAGGGTCCTCGTCCAGATCAGAGAAGGACCCAGCTCCAAAGTTTGTCATGACGAAATGAAAGAACGCTGCAGAAGCCCGGCCGAGGGGTCCAGAGGCTGCACTTCAGTTCCACTCAATGCAGTGGCCGTGGCTAAAGCACTTCTGTGTGCAGCGAGGGGCTCCGTCCTCCGCATCGTGACGTCTGGTGAGCTGCGCTTCATCTTGACTTGCCTCACACACGTTTATGCTGAGTTAGAGTGCCAAAGAAAGCAGCTAATTTCCCTTCGCCTATAAATGACAGGAATTCCAAGTTTTGGATACAATGGCAGGCCTAGTTCCTCATCACCTGAAGGGATTCTAGGGTGATGGGGAAAGCGGTGGACAGATGCAGGCCACCAGGTGCCCTGGTGGTGGTGGCGGGAGTGTCATCTGTACATGGGCTCTGTGGGGGAAGGGCTGAGAACCACTGTTCCAAGACACCCCCGGGGGACCGCTGGCATGCGGGGACTCAGGCTCAGGTAGAGGGAGCCGACGCCCACGACATAAGGTAGGAAATGGCGATCCTACACTAGAAATGCCAGCTGGAACCTGCGGGGGAGCACTGTGTACAGTTTTCCTGTTTATCTGCGTTGCCCAGACATTCCCCAGTAACGGTGTGGAAAGGGCTGTGGAGCGGCCGCCACTGGGCGGTGGGACTGGCCTGGGTCTGGAGTCCAGGCTGGGGAGCACCAGCCTGGGGGTTTCTAACCGTCCAGCGGTCTCAGCAGGAAGCTGCCGCAGCCAGTGCATATCAGCTTGGTGTTTAATAACAGAAACAACACGTGCACTTTACATCTTGTGAGCCGGCTCACGCCTTACCTTACTGCCCTTCTCAGCACTCGACTCCCGCTTTCCGGCGAGGTTTCCCATCCTGAACCAACGGGGCTTCAGAAGCTAAAAGAAAAAGAGAAGCTGTTAGCCTCAAAACAGGTACTTTCAGAACGTCCCGCACAGCTTCGCCATCAGAACAGTGACCCTGTGACACGCCATGCCCATTTCTGAGAAAAGTAAACCCCGAACTCAAGAGGCACGCTGCACGTCTTCTGAGCGGTTCCACGCACAGAGCTGAAAATAGGACAGAGGCCACACGGAATTCTGCTCAGTGACAAACATGTCAGCGTGCTTCCTCATCTGTGAAAAGCTCATGGGTTCTTTGCACACAAATACACACATGCAGAGGGCGGCACAGCTCATGCTTGGGGCAACGCCACGGGGCAAACCAGATGCAGAAGAGGGCTGCTGCCCCCCAAAAAAACTTATCCTGGGAACCGTGTGAGCACAGAAACCATGGGGTCAGATCAAGGGCAGCTTGTCAGACAAGTATCCCAGGAATCTGCTCAATTCCAGGGACGATAAAGCTGGATTAAGGAAAGTGTGTTCCTCATTTGTATTTTCTAACCCAAAGGTCAGCAGCAAACTCATGATTTTTTCCCCCCCAAAAGGCATAAGACTGAAGAATTTAGCCAAATCCATCCCAAACACACTGCGCATCCCATGGCGTCACTGGGTTTGCACAAGCCAGCAGGTCACCTGAGACCTGTCCCCCGCGACCAGGCTCCAAGGACAGTCACAAACTGTAACTTTCCGTGATGTACTCTTTTCACAGAATGTGTGAGTCCCAAGTTCCTGCTGAACACAGAACAGCTTTCCTTGAAAGGTCACAAATGAATCATCCCCTAAAATGGGAAGAGGGGGTTTCTAAAATACTGCATATGCCTGCATGACAGGGGCGTTGTGGTCCGTGTTCAGAAAACACGGAATTGCCTGGTATCTGAGTTTCTCCAAAGCCCGTATGTACTGGGTGCCTCTTCTGTGACTACTGATGGTGACGAATACCCATCTTCGGAAGGTCCCCAGTGGACATGAAGATGGTCCACAGGATGGGCGAGAAAGGAGCAGTGACATTTCAGTGTCACCTCCCAGTGTGTGGGGGTAAGTGAGCTGTGACACAGTGGGGAGTAAACAGCCAACCCCTTCACATTATGTAACTGGAAACTGGGACAGGTGACATTCCAGCGAGAGCCCCACGCAGAGAGAGATTGTACAAGGGCAGGACTTCAAACAACGATGATTAAAGCAGCAGGGATGACTGCAAATGGAAGCTGGTTCTCCTGGGGATAAACACCCTACAGGCCCTGAAGAATCGTGCGAACTCTCGTGTTTCCTGACATGACAGAGAAAAAACAATATTTTAAAATGCACACTTTTAAAAATGCAAGTCTACCTCTGCAGGTAATTTTGGAATCCAATGTAATTCTAGCAACTACCTTCCCCATTTAAATTAGACAACAATGAAAAACCTTTATGGGGTGTTCTCACTGGGAAATTGGAGGTTTGGGCATGTATGGTGGGTGGTATGCTTGACAGGAACAGGTACAAAAGGGAAAGAGAATTCGTGTTGGCCTCTTGGGGTCTAACCTGCAGTCTGAAAACATGAATGTGTTGACTTGGGGACGCTGGTCTGACAGCTGGGTGGACAGCCATCACTCTGACGTCTGACCCCTCTGATTCCGTGCAGGCGTTAACCAAATACTGAGAACTTGCAATATGTATATAATATATACAATAACAGAGCACCAAACGTTTGTGGATCTACCTCCCTGTTTCAGAAATGAGAATTGGTCTATTCTAAACTTACGCAGGCAAAATACCTAAATTCTCTGCATTGAAGTTGATTGACAGCTTGTACTTTCCGGGTTTTCCGGCTGGGGGCATAAAGAACCTCACGTTACCATCTCTGTTCTCACAGGGCAGCATCTCCAACTTACATCCTAACCCTATTTTAATCAATACTTTGGAGAACTCAAGTCTCCTGGACACAGAAGTAGCAAAATTTCGGGCCAGGCTTTTGAGTGTGTACAAAACTGGTTAGATTTGATTGGGGTCTCTGATTACTAGAAAGAGACTTTTATAGTGGCATTTAGAACGGGCAGATTCTAGCCTTAAATGCACAATTTACATGGTGGCAGGGAAAGACAAGAAAAGCAAAGCAAGGACTGATGCGTGGCGACGCCCCTCCCTCGTCCCTGGGAAGATGGTTGTGGAACGCACTCACTGGGCCCTGGTGGTGCAGGGCAGCACGGCGGGGAGAAGGACGGCGCGTGCACGTGGGTGAGGGGCAGCGCTGCGGGCGGGAGGGTGGGCTTGCAGCGGCCGCGCCCTTGCGGTGACTGTGCCAGACAAGTCGGCACCAGCAGCTGGGCTCTGCAAGAGGCTGAAAAGAACCATCTGCCCAGAAAAGACTCAGACAGTGGAGGTCATCTTCATTTCATCTCCTTTTTGCAATTAATCAAACTGAGAGCAAGAGAAAAATGGGCCAACATGTGGAATGCTGCACGGGAGCCAGGCTGACTCTGAAGCTTCCCCGGGTAAGTCAAGAAGCGTTTTGTGAAACATTGAACGAGGAATGTGTGGGGAACAGGAAAAACTTTTAGGTTATATTAGGACACCCTCCTTAGGCTGACACTCAGTTCTAGATGAGATTTCCAAACAGCTGCTGGGTTAGAGAAAACGTCCATGTTCAGACAATTATCTATTCACGCTGCACTAGCTAGAGGGCAAAATTAGGCATGAGCAGTAAGCCAGCGATCAGGACGGACTGGAGAGCCATCCCATCTTAGCCATTTGGCTGCGTTTCTAATAACATGCTCTACTGTGTCTGAGATTACTGCACATTGTCTGGTGGAGACCCTGAAGAAATCACAGACAAACTCCACACAGCATGTGAGTGAATGCCTGTGAGGGGCAGAACTGAAATGCTGGGGGCTCAAACAAGTGGTAGTTCAACCACTTGTATTCTTTGGGTAGTTCTAGCTCTGCAAAGTGCAAACAAGGCACTTGAGACCTGGGTCCCGATCCGGCCTCCTGCTGGGCAACCTAGGGCAAGTTTCTCCACCTCTCTGAGCCTCAGTTTCCCATACAGGAGAAGCAGTGACGGCTCCCTCACTGCCCTGTGAGAAGGAAATGCACCCTAGGGGCTGGTAAGAGGGGGCGGGGTGAAGGTGAGCCGAGGGGCTGGCTGGTCTTTCTCCTCCCACCAAGTGCCTGTGACCAGGGTGGGTGGTGAGCAGTGGAGCAAACGTCTCCCAGCTATCCAGCGATCCACCATCACACCCATATTGCAGAGAACATACGTAGACACACACTTTTAAACAGCCAAGTTCAGGGACGGGAAAGGTGTAAAAAGGCAGCGGCCCTTGAGTCCAGCAGTGACATCACACAACAGCCCACACAAAGCTCCCTGCCCATCACAGGCCACCCAGATACTGCAAGTTCAAGACCACACGCAGCGGGGAAGGTACAGCGCAAGGAACGTGCTGAGGATATCGTGATAACCCTGCATGGGGCCGGGGCACTAGACTCACCCAGGGCTCACTGTGTCAGGCATATCAACATCTAACCACCACGTGGCACACCTGGAACTCATATCACATTGGCTGTCAACTCTAACTGAAAAATAACAAGAAACATTATACACATCTATAAAGACTATACTAACTGGGGGCAGTAAGAGGAGGGACAAAGACATTCGGAGGCTCCAGAGGCAGCCGCTCCCCAGTCTGGGGAAGCTTTCTGATGGAAAATGCTAAGGCGGCTATTTCTGAGGTCCTCCCGAGTGCATTCTTCCAGGTAATGGAATTACTGTGAAGTCTTTTGTTTCAAGAAGTTAATGTAAGCTAGAGAAGCCTCAGTTCAAGTCTTCCTAGAGAGGGGCCTTAATAGATGTGGTCGCCAGGTCACCTACATGTCTCCCCAAAACTTCCAAACCGAGAGGAGAGGAACAGGAACTTAGGCGCCGTGAGGCAGATGGCGTGTGGGGTCCATCGTCTGTTATCTGCACGCAATTGTACGTCAGGGCTCATTACCGTCAACCTGTCTGGCTGTATTCATGCCCAGGTTGTGGGAAACGGGTCAGTTGTATTGTTTTTACAGACTTATGGTTCTTTTGGCTTTGGTTTCATAACGTACTGTTGATTATGCAATGGTTTTTTTTTTTTTTTTTAGTCCATGTTTAAGAAAGTACTGCCTAAAATTAATGTTTCTATGGAGATACAGGATTAATTTTACCGCGGTGTACTTTCTCCCTTATGTATTTACAGGAATAACTCTATAAATTTTATCCCCATTTTATAGTTGAGAAAACAAAGTTTAGAAGACGGAATCTATATATAAGAATAAGAATGCCTCTAGGAATATATTTTAGTTAGAAATAGGGGTTCCCTGGATGTTACTTACATTATGAATATGAATATTATGAAAGTGCTACGGTAGGTCTAAGATATCATACATTTCTAAGTTATTCAACCAAGAAAGAGAAATAAGACATTACTCCAAGAAGCAGCCCCGAGAAAAATGTCTGAATGACGAGGGCCTGGTCCTTACAAACACCTGTACGTGGACACACGAGTTTTATAATGGAAACTGCAGACTTTCTTCATGCCCCACCTGACATCCCGCCAATCATTATTGATCGTGGGGCTCAGCCAGTTTAATGCCTCTCAGCTCCTGCTTCTGTCGTAACAGGGAGATCACCATGCGTGCAGGTCCTAGGATCAAACAGGGTAGCAGACGAAAGCCACCAGCCCCGACCACATCCCAATGTCAGCACCCCCTTCTCTCCCTCAGAGAACGGCTTGTGTTACACACGGTGCCGTGTGCACAGGAGACAGACAGGAAGCTAATTAGGACCCCAAAGCAGTCATCATCTTCCACATACATGTAAACTGTCAAAGCTCACCTTGTCCTAAAAATCTTTCAGTAAATACTGTGCTTCATAATCAGTAGATACATTGCTTCACAAACCACAAGGCAATGTGTCTTTTTCATCAGCCTCTGGTGTGATTATTTATGTATAATATTTCAGAGTAAGTTTTTCTCTGTCCTGATGCATTTGTGTAAGTGCAAACATTGACAGTAAAAACGCCGTAGGAGGTCTTTTGTGGGGTCCCTGCTGGACCCCAGAGAAGGCTCAAGCGAGAAAGCATAGTTACTACCTGAAAAGCTTCACACTGGGACCCATTTACTGTCATTCCCAGCCAAGAGGAGAATCAACGTGTACTCAGGGCAGCAGACTTTAAAACTCCCATCAGGTGGTCACTTTCGCTCTCTGTGATTTTGAAATTCCCTGAGGCAATGTTCTCACAGTTCCATGTGCTTCGCCATCCCTGTTTGGGAGTTGCTGCTTTTCACTAGCCGTTAACGGTCATTCCAACAGTACGCCTGTGATTCCTGACATCTAGGAAACCAGGACATTGGACCCAGCGGCTCTCACCCCTCATTCCTGGACGCCCCAAGGAAACATGCAGTAAACAGCTGCGGAAAAGGGACACCTTGTCCTTCAATTTAATGTGTGGGTCACTAGCGTTGGCTGAGGAACCCCCAAACACTGGTCAGTGTGTTTTGTATTCTGGAGAGGCCTAACTACACATTCTGGGAGAATGAAAAGTAAGGGAAAGAAGACTGTGGAGTTGCATAGGCCGGAAAAGGCTTCTTGGACCTGTGAACTGTGTTCAAGACCGAGGGAGACCCTGTGTAGAATTTAGACTGACAGAGTGTAGACAACGTGTCATGGGAGTGGCATCACCTGATAAGGTAATAAGACAGGAAACACCGAGAATTCCAAAGGGCCTCCGCCTGTTGTCCTCCATGCTAAAAGCGAGGCAGAGAAGCACTCTGGAGAGCCGCAGACTGACACCCCCGAGCCCCAGCACCTCTCAGCCTCGGGCCTCGGGCGCCAGACCTGCCTCGGCCCTGAGAACCCTCGTGCTGCGCCTGGTCCCGGGCAGGTGTGTGAGGCTTCCCGGGCCAGGTGCTTTCTGTGGTGGGTGTGGTTTGCAGGAGGCCAGAAGGCTGGCAGCCCTCCCTGCACAGATAACAAATCCTCCACTAAAGGGTGACAGGATATCGACAGCATGAAGTTGGAGGGCAGACAGATGCTTGCATGCTTGACTTTTAAAAGAAAACCCAAGAAGCAAATTTAAAAGAACAAGGAACTCATGTATGAAATAAAACAAAAGACACCTGGAGAAAAATGAAGCTAAATGACAGGCGTGCATTCCTTCACTATCCTAGTTCTGCCCTCCCTCCCTCCCTCCCTCCCTCTCCCACTCCCTCCCTCCTCCTCCATTCTCTACCTTTTTCTGTGCCAGTATCCAGGCGCCTATGCCTGCTTTCTGTAGAAAATCATTTTTATTTCTTATAACATCCTTTTTCAGAACATAGTAAACAGCTACCAAGAAAAACAGCAACCAAGAAAATAAACACAGACACATGCATGCGCACGCACACACACACACACACACACACACAGGACGAAAGGAAAGAGTCCACTTCACAGACTGGAGCAAGCAGCCAGTGCTGAAGAGGCCACGTTTAGTTTCTGAGTGAATGTGACAGCCAGCCTCTGAGACCCACAAGCATCCCAGCCCTGTGCTGCCGTCACATTCACACCTCACAGGGACGACCTTG
Organism: Rhinolophus ferrumequinum; assembly: GCF_004115265.2. Lineage (NCBI taxonomy): Eukaryota > Metazoa > Chordata > Mammalia > Chiroptera > Rhinolophidae > Rhinolophus > Rhinolophus ferrumequinum. The sequence goes on from NC_046302.1 coordinate 58,901,757, forward strand.
GAAATGTTTGAAAGGTGTCACAAATCCCCCCGTTTGTCAACTGGCCAACTGAACATGCAGGAAAGCCTGCCTTCCGGTCCCAACCGCTGAGCCCCATTCATGGAGAGCACACCGGCCAGTTTAATTCTTTCAAATGAAGTGCTAACAGCTCTCGGAGCCAGGACACTGAGATGTCAAGGATTCTGAACCATGTCCCGAGAACAGAGGTGGGAAGGAGGGGGCTTTCCTAAGCGTGGTCGCTGACTTGGAGAAAGGCAGCAGTTTCCCTGCACTTTCTCCCCTTTCAGAGAACCGTTTCCTATCAGCTGAGGGCAAGTCTCATTGGTCCTGACCCCCCCCCCCCCCCCCCCCCCCCCCCCCCCCCGCCTCCGGGCTGCTGACTCACTCCTGGTCCCCAAGAAGCACTCAGACAGGAAACCCCTCACCCCCAGGCCAGCGCACAGACACCCACAGACACCCAAACGCTGACGCCCCAGCAGGGGCACTCACATCTCGTCTCCCATGAAAGTTCACATTTTGAAGGCAGTGACAGGCAAATGCCAGCACACAGTTTTGTCACTTCGCAGGTCATTTAACATTTTTTCCCCTCTCACTGTCTTAGAAGCCACTAGAAAACAACATAATGGTGACAGCTTTATAAAGCTTTTCTCTCTGACTGTCCCCAGTGTGGAGTGTATGCAATCCTTACAGACTGCCCGCTCTGTGCAAACCAGCCCACTGTCTTCACTGCACAGACAGTGAAACACGGAGATGGAGCAGAACACACATTGAACTCCTTACCTTACCTGTCTCATCAGCAACTGTGTGCTGGGGACGGAGGGGGGCCATGACCCTGGCCACGGGAGCCGGGAACCCTTCCCAGGCTGTTGTCGGTTGTACTGTGTCCCCCCAAAAGATGTGACAGAAGGTCCTAGCCCTGTGACTATGACCTTATTAGGAAACAGGGTCTTTGCAGATGTGACAAGCGAAGAGGGGCTTGTGAGGGAGTCGGGGGGCGTCCTGACCGAACAACTGGTGTCCTCACAGGAGAAAGAAGACAGAGGTTTGCACACCGATGCTGGGAGAGGAGCATGGGGGAGGCCGTGTGACAACTGATGCAGAGACCATGGTGGTGATGCGTCTATAAGTAAAGGGATGGCCAGGATCGCCACAGCCACCGAAGCTGGAGGAGGCCAGGACGGACCCTTCCCATGAGCTTTCAGAGGGAGCCCAGCCCAGCCGATGCCTCGCTCTTGGACTTCTGGCCTCCAGAACTGAGGGAAACACATTTCTTTTCTAAGCCAGCCAGTGTGGGGCCCTTTGTTACAGTAGCCCCACAGAGGGAAAATGGCACACAGGGAGACCTACAGGATGAGCAGAGGGGCACATAGGAGGGGAAGAGTGCTCCAGGAGAGGGCATGGCTTGTGCAAAGGCCCTGGGGTAAGAGAGGCCCTCAGCAGAGTGTGAGCGTGACGTGCAAGTGGCTGAGTACTACCAACGTGCTAAAGAGCAGGACCTTCCAGGTGGCTGTACTAAGTGTCAGGTCAGACGGCATTCTGCAGGAGACAAATGATGTCCTTCCATCCATTTGGGGGTGGCAATTTGATTCTGCTGTGGTGAGCAAGCTCTCCAGAGAATTCTCTGAAAGCCTGTGCTGCAGAGCAAAGGTTTGCATCTTCCCAAAACCCATGAGTTGAAACCTAACCAGTAAGGCTCCGGTACCAGAGGCGGGGCCCTCGGGAGGGGATTAGCCATGAGGGCAGGGCCTCATGATGGGACCAGTGCCCCCCATTAAGGAGACCTCAGAGCGCCCCTTCGCGCCTCCGCCATGGGAAGACCCTGCGAGAAGACGCCATCTGTGAACCAGGAAGCGGGTCCTCACCGGGCACTGCATCTGCCGGCACCCTGATCCTGGACTTCCAGCCTCCAGGACTGTGGGAAACAGACGGGTGTTGTTTGTCAGACCGTGGTGTTCTGTTATAGCAGCCCGAACGGACCACACAGCCTGTACTGGTCTGAGAAGGACAAGGTCAAAGCTCAGTTTGGAAGTCCCCATCCATCCGAGAGCGTTCTCCGAGGCAGTGGGCGGCCCCAGCACGGGGGTGTTCTCAGGACACTGATCAACAGAAACAGTTCCAGAACTCAGCCTGGACTCACCACATAGCAAGTGTCTGAGAAGGAACCTGCGGCTGGATTTGGGGTACAGGAATTTTTGCTTTGGGGTAGCAGATAATATCCATGAGCTAGTTATCCCCATCCTTTGTTTTCTCCAGGCTCATAAGATATAAGTAGATTTGCAGCACAGGACACTGCCTTAAAGTTATCAAAAATCATTTTAAAAGAAAATTACGGAATTGCAGAGAAATGAAGTTTGTTGGAAATCTGACTGCGTCCCTCACAGTGCTAGCTGACTTTACAGATAAAGGCATTATCAAAACAAGGCAACCGATTCCGTCCTGGAGATCCCAGCTACTGGCGTTGCTCTAACGTCACCTGCCGACTACAACAACGCGTGTTCCTGGAGGAAAAGAGAAGCAGGTCAAACAGGAGTTCCTCAACGCTTACATTAGATTGACCTGTAGACAGTCTCATTAACACAGTCGCAAGTCCACGGTTAGGCAAGGTGTTGACTCTCCTCAGCTCTCACAGAGAGAGACCAAATTCTCCGTGTAAAAATAGGAAGTCACAGGAAGCTGACCTTGCTCTGGAACACCTGGCATGCCAGCCAGGCCAACAGTCATGTAGGACGGGCCTTTCTGACTCAGCGAGGGGAGCTGGCCCAGCAGGCAGGGCACACCCTTTCCCGGGCGGGCAGGCGGGGAGCCTGGAGACTTGGCAGCCCTGGTGGCCTGTCAGTCATCGCCAGTGAGGGTGGGTACCCCTGGCCTCTGTGCACAGCCTCCAGAGCAGGTGTACCCCTCCCACTGTCCCACCCAGAGGCCCAGCAGCTGGGACAAGATAGGCCCCGGCTCCAGAGAGAAGCACCCGAGTGGGTAAGAGTGCCCAGGGCATGCCCCCTCTTGTGGGCAGGTGCTCTCTCGGCTTGCTCGGAGGGTTTGGGCCCATGTGCCTCCTTATCTATACACCCAGAGGGTAAATGCTACTTCCTAGAGCAGTTGTGGAAATAACTAGTTAATATTTTACAGGCACCTGAGGACACAAGCCATTAGTCAGAGGAGTAATAAACCCCAGCAGGCACTTTGCCCTCTGTGACCGGCCCCTGTACCCTGTCTCCCTCTTTTGCCAAGGCAGGGCTCCAGGCGTGTGCCATCACCTCAGGCCCATGTGAGCCCATAACCCAAGACACCGGCCCTGGGAACAGACGGCACACGGACACTTTGGGCACTGCTTCTGGCCACAGCCAGTGATCAAAGGACAAGAGCATTTGCTTTGCCCAGTGCGTTTTAATCCACCTCCAAACCGCCCATACCTTCCTTAGCAACGGGCATGATGGAGCTTGATAGTTGTGTGTAGGGAGATGTGTCAGCTCAGGTGCGGGTTTGCACGTGGCCTGGGCCAAAAAGAGCTACAGTCTGAGAGCTGACTAAAATAAACCCAAACTTTCCGAAAACATGGAGGACACTGAATTCATGAATTGCTGATCTGACATCTCCAGATTATAATCACTGATCCTGCCACAGTCCCGCAGGAGACATGGCTCAGAGCCCATCTCCTAATGGGTGCACTATTATACTGGGTGACTTCCTTCCAGAACCTTCTAGAACCTTCCAGATTCTAATCAGAGGAACGAATGCAATGCATGGTCATCAACCCCACCATGGGCCCCCAGGAGACATGGCTCCGAGCCACGCTTTGGGGCGCCTCGTCTTTACAGCGTGCAACATTTTACCAGGCAAGTCCTCATTTCTTAACACAGTGGAAAGAGGGTGCTAGCAAAGGACAATTATATTTAATGAAAAGGGAGGGAGACAGGTCCCAAGAGAGTATGATGCAATGAAAAGGACTCTGAATTCGGGGTCGGGAACCTTGGATGGCGACCATGGCAGTTTGTGAGGAGCTATCTGAATGCATCAGAAGTAGCTCCTCTTCATCCTTGCACTCTCCGCTGAGGTATTGTTCTGTCCCTCATCTTACAGATGACGAAACGCTTAGGTCAGAAAGGTTCGGTCACACAAGCTCACACAGCAGTTACTGGCAGGGTCTCGTCTGAGCTGTGTGTGTGGCTACAATACAACATGCTGTCTCCAGAGTTCTAGTTCAAGTTCCACCATGACCTGACTGGATGACTTGGGCAAGGCACTTAATTTCTTCAAAAGGATTTCTCGATGCATTAAGTCTTGGATTTATTAAGAAACAGAGCTCCATGGAAAGGTTAGAGGGCACTTTGCCCTTCGTTTCACACCTTTTAATGGATGCTCTGAAGACTCAAACCCTCCAGGCCAACGTGGGCCAGGGCTGCATGCCTCTTTCCTCTGACGTGAAAACTTTTGCAGAGTGACAGCAAATAATGAACATTACAGAAACATACCATGAAATTAAGTCTCTCTTAAAACTGTTATTAAAAATGGTATTTAAACGAATAGTTAAATGACAGCTACCTAGAGCACATGACATATACTGTGAAGCTAAGGCTGGCAATGAGCTTGCATTTTGAACTTGAACTTTTGAAGGGGTTTCTGCACGCCATTTAGTTTCTAAATGATATCTTTAAGGAGGAAAAAGGCCAGCGTCCTCTCAGAAGGCAATTATCACCATAGGTTGAGGCCTGACCTTTTATTGCTCCATCAAAATCAAGATTATTCAGGAATGTCTTTTATAGGAAATAGAGAACGTGGTTTGAAAAATACAGACATCTCTGCCAAGTATAATCGCTACAATGTGCCTACCTGACACATATCACAGTAATAATAAAGTATCTTCATCACTTATACTGCCCTAAATCACAACATTTCTTATTGGACCTTATCTAATTTGACTCTAATCACAGAAATCAAATGACAGGTGATAACATCCAAAGACCACATGGGACGGACTTACTGCAAAAGCGTGTGAGCAGCCGGGAGGACGTCTGAGTTCTGGTCCCCCCTGCCCCAAGCAGCCGGCAGCCTCAAACGGGTCCCCTGGCCTCCGACCCCCACGTGCTGTCCTCCTGGGGAAAGGAGGGATCTTTACTGGGGGGCTTAGGGCCCAGTAGCTGGGAACCACACTCTGATTCCCACAGGGATGGGCCTGGACCCACCACCTGCTCTGCATCTGCTGACCAGCCACCTGAGACCTTCAAACACTGAGCATTTCCTGACCAGGTTTGAGCAAAGCCATCCGTGAAGTGTCCGACTGCTGACAGCTGCCTCCTCACGCCGGAGGCCCAGGCCAAGATGACGGACGACGAAAACTCATTATGTGAGTGTCTACTGGTGCTTGGTGCCAGAGAGAGCAGTGAGGGGCAGAGGGGATCACACACACACACGTGCACACACGTGTACACTATATTCCTCTTCTGTGTCCTCGGGGCCCTGGGAGGACAACTAAGCTCCCGTCGCCGGACCATCGCTCTCAGGAGAGCGTCCTCGTGCCTCAGCTCCTTGGTCTCACACGGCTTTACAGGGAGACAGCGCATCACCAGAAAGCGAAACGCAGCAGACAGAGAACCCGGTGCCCGCAGTCTGTCCTCAGGGGAAGCCCGGCCTTCGGTTTGTCCCCTGCTGTGTCTCTAGCACATACGACACATGTGCTAGCACATATGACCTGCCACATAGCAGGTGCTCAATAAATACCTAAGTGACCAGGGAGTGCAGAATGAAAAACTGAAGCTATTCCCTCTATCCAAACCACACACACACACACACACACACACACACACACACACACACAGAGCACACGTATGTTTCGAGGCCACCAGGCCCATCCTTGGATCACGGCATCACACCTGACCAGAGCAACGTGTGGACAGGAGGGGCCAGAGTGGAGGCGTGGCCGCAAGGGCCAGCAGGCCAGGTAGAGGGGCCAGGTCCCCACAGCCTCGCACCCCAAGAGCAGCGCTCAGGAGCAGGTGGGCTGAGGCCTAACTAGGGCAGCGTCTCCTCTGAAAACAGAAGCCCTTGTTGAGAAGGAACAAAGGACACCGCAGAAAGGAAGTGGCGGGGCACCCCTGCCCACGGGCACTGCTCCCAGGGAGGAAACAGGGCTTGGCACAGATGGTGGGGTGCCAAGCTCAGAGGGTGGTGGGCAGAGCCAGAGGTGCTGGCCCTGCAGACGGACCTGCCTCCCTCAGCTCTGGACCAGAACCTCCAAGGTCGGCCGCAGGGACAGCAGGAGCAGCAGACTCCACGCAAGGGGTCCACTGGGGCCTGGGCCAGCAGCCCTCCCCATGCACGAGCACGCAAGGTGCCCATGGTCGAGGGCCAGTGCAGACCCTAACCTGGGCCGGCAAGGGGACCCAGCATGCAGGCGGGGACTCTGCCCTTCAGAGGAAAGCGGCACTTGTGACCACGTGAGTGTGCAGCAGTGCTCGACACACGAACCACTAGTTACAATAAGCAGAACCAACCCACCATTCACGTGGGGAGGGCTCTCACAGGACCCGTTACCGTTTCAAAGTGCTAATTCAGAGACTACACTCTACTGTAAGCTTCATCCAAATGTTAGAACAGAAACATTGAGACCAGGTTGATCCACGTGGCTCCTGGTACAGACACCGGCCTCGAGGAGAGGCAGCCTGGTCACCTGCCCCGACAGGCTACATACCATAGGCAGGCCCAGGGTGGCGCCCCACGGAGACCCCACCTGGGTGCTCTTTCTTTCGTGAAGCCCAGGGGCGCAGAGTGGGTCTGGGCTTCCCCTGCAGAGGAACAAATGCATCCCGCCTCTCTCCTCTCTGCCCGCTTTCACATGCCCATCCCTGGGTGTCCATAACATACTATGCAAACATCTGTAATTAGTCATGAAACCCACTGTGCCATCCTTGTGGGGGGAACTCTAGGGAGAGTGACTAGGAAGGTCTAAGAAAAGGATGGGGAGTGCCTGGGATTTGGAACACCCACACCATCCCCCGCAGGCCCAGGGGACCTCAGGCACGGTGGTCAGTAAGTGTGGCCCATCGAGAGAAGTCGGGAACTAACTCCGTGAGTGGCGTCCAGGGGACATTGGTCAGATTCCTCTACAACCAGTGGCATTAAAGCAAGTGAAGTCTCAGATCGGGACTCAGTGAGACGACTATATGGTATTAGCCCCACAAAAATTCCACCTAGGACCTTTTCTATCTTTATGCACCAATGTAGTGTTTTTTCAATAGTGTGAAATTTTGTCCAAGTTTTAATCCACTTTCACCTTAAAATTGACTTTAAGTTCCTATAGCACACTTTATTTTGGTGTTGCGAATGCTATGTAAACACACACACACACAATGTATGTGTGTGTGTGTGTGTGTGTGTGTGTATACATATATGTATCACATGACATTTCACTGCATTGTCAGAAAGGCTGTCTGCCAGGTTTGCACACTTCTGTGTCCTACCACCCTTCACATAACAATTTCCAACGACTGGTCTGAAATGAATAAGGTTAGCTTTTAATATCTGGTTTAAATCTGCTCTCTTCAAAAATAAATCTTGACATAGAAAAATAATGACAAAATAAAAGAATCATCATTTGCCTTTTAAGACCACACCACCTTTCACACAGCAATATTAAATGATGTATCGAAGCTCTGTATGCATTATGCTGTCTCTGAAACACAATTTATCCTCTTTATATTTCTAGGAAGACAACTGCAGCTGGTGTGTGCACTTCATAAATCCTTGGTTTCTGCTATTCCAAGGTTATTACATCTGCAGACATCTGAAAAAACAGAGTAAAAACGAGCCCCCCCCAAACACACACACACAGAGAAACCTAGCTCCTAAAACGTGAGACTCATCTTGGTTTATTTCATTACATTTCTGCTTTCTCTGGCCCCTTAAGGCAACACAGTAAGGTGCCCAGGGTCCCACTGGAGAAGGACCCGTGCGCAGGGCCGGGAGCACTTCTGCGGAGTGCGGCCTCCGCTCGGTGGTGGGATGAGGCAGAACCCGGCCCAGGAGGACGGACAGATGCTGCGCAGGCGGCGGGCGCACTAGCACGAGTGCAGTGTGTTGTCTCCCAGAAAGGAAGCGCGTCGTGGGACGTTTAAGGCCCTTGGGGGCCAAAGGCTCCCAGCCCCGTTGGCTAAGAGCCCCGCAGGGAGACTGACGTCTAGGGAAGGAGGTGCGGGAACAGCCCAGGCCCAGGATGAACCGGGACTCAGGGAAGAATAAATACGGGACAGGGAGGCGACTTGGAGGATGAACCGGGTTTAGGAGGAAAGAGATTTACAGCCGGGTGTGCTCTGGAGACCTCCGTGGGGTCCCCTTCGGTCCAGCGGGGCAGCGCCCGCTGCGGAAGTCGCGCAGCCTCGGGCTGTGGCAACACAGGGCTGTTCGTCAAAGCTTTGTTTGGGAAAACTTATCTGTGGATTTGCACCTTCCCTGCTCGTTCAGCGCAGGAACTGAGTGCGTCCCATGCTGGTGTCCGTGGGAACGCGTGGCACAGCTCGTCACAGGTACTCGGTGAAGTTTGAATATCAATCGTGCATTTGCTCTACTGGGGGAGCCTGCCTCACAGCACTACATGTTTTTCATTTTTATAGTTTAGCAAAAATGTTAGGTTTCAACTATGCAAGAAGCCGGATGAGGAATGAGTGTCTATAAATATTCCTCGTCAGATATGCTGGCACTCACAAGGCAGGAAATCAAATGCTGTTCTCCAAAGGTGGAGAAAGTATCAAAAATAAGCGTGCAAATTAAAATACACTGTCAGCATGGAACTGTATCCTCCATGAGCCATTCTCTCAAATATAGTCAGCTTATCAGTGAAACGCAAAGAATTTCGCGATTGTAAGAAAGTGCGAGTGAGCACATGCACGTGCGTTTGGAAAGTCTGTGTAGACCGAGGCATACATCCGGCCTCTCGTCCACATCCTTCTTTCACTCAGAGCCGGGTCCTCAGAGTGTGCTTGAGGGCTCATTAAAACACACATCCTGAGCCCCACAACCATAACCGTGTGTGGGGTGGCAGAAACGGGGGCCTAGGGCTCTGAATCTTATAAGAATTCTGGATGAAATGTATGCAGGTGGTTGGCAGACCCCTGCCAACCTCGTGCCACAGCCTGGTGAGGACATGCGGAGGCCATGGCTGGTGTTTGGTGGGGAGCTGGCCAGCGTCACTTCCGATCAGATTCAGGTGCGTTTGTTTTATGTATGTTTTGCCTCTGGGTTTCAGGATCAGACTCGGATGAAGCAGAGTTAGAGCAAGAGCTTTTCTTCCTCTGTTTAGGTTGGTAGTTGCTGTGCAGGTGGCCTCCTATGTCTGCAGGACCTTCCGGGTGGAGCTGTCCTTGCTCCTGCCCCCAGGGTGGCACTGACCGTTCTAACCAGAGGGGTGGGTAGGATGTGGGGCCGCTGCCCTCTGGGAGATCCCATGCGGCCTGATGCCCCCAAGTGTGGGGCCACCTCTTGTGCAGGGCAAGCAGCAAACAGGGCTCTCAGGAGCCTCCACTTAAAGTGAGGAAGGATGCATTTATTTTAATGTGACAGGACACACCGCATCAGAACGGACATGGATTTTGAAAAGGGGTCAGTGGTTGATCAGTGGTGACAAAAAGGGTGACATCTTTAGGGCATGGGGGAGTTTCTCTGCAGTCTGAAGCCACAGCTTTCTCATAGGAAATGAGATCTAGTCAAAGCTCCTGGGCAGTTTTTCTTGAGGACATAAGGCTTCTCCTTGGTAAGTACTGTAAATGCTAAAATGCAGAAATATTTGCAAGAGCTACTTACTCCGTGTTAGGAAATGCACTGGTTTGAACAGCACGCTGATCCAGATTATGCTGTAATTCAGGCTGGTGGAAAGCCCTACTTTGCTGGGTTCTATATTTATCACATAAGCATGTGAGCACAACATGTAGTGTTCTTTTGTGTATTTCCTTTTTTTTTCAAGAAATAGAATTATACCGTATTTATTTGCAACTTGCTCTTTCCTGTTCACATTGTTCCTTTAAATTTGACCTATGTTGGTACCTGACGTTCTAGGTAATTTACCTTAACTTTAGTGAATACATCATAGTATAGACCCATAACCCTCCTCATGGGCCATCTGTCTGTTCCTCTCTTTCTTTAATATCAAAATTTTTACTCATTAAAATATGTGGGCATAGCTAAAATAATGGTGAGAGGGAAATTTATAACCTGAATGCTGACATCAGAAAAGAGGAAAGGTCTTAAATCAATAATCTAAATTTTAACTTGAGAAACTAAAAAAGTTAAATATATCCCAAGACAGTAAAAGGAAGGAAGAAAATAGTAACAATATGAGTATAAACCAGTGAAATTGAAAACAGAAAAACAACAGAGAAAAATCAATGAAACAAAAAACTAGTTCTTTGGGGAAAAAAATCAATAAAATTCATCATTCTGTAGCAAGACTGACACACAAAGAGAGAGAAGATGCAAATCACCACTCTCAGGCATGAAACAAGGGCTAACACTACAGATCCTGTGGTTGTTAAAAAGATAATAAGGGATTCTATGAACAACGATACACTCATGAGTTCTACAACTTACAAGAAATGGGGCAATTCCTCAAAACCACAAACTATCATAATTCGACCAAGAGAGAATAGATAACCTACATAATCCCATAACTGTTAATGAAATTGAATTTGTAATTGAAATATTCTCAAAAAAGAACTCTTCAGGCCCAGATGATTTCACTGGAAAATTCTACCAAACATTTAAAGAACAATTAATGCCAATTTTACACAATGTCTTCCAGAAATTAGAATAAGAGGGAACAATTTGCAATGCATTTTATGAGACTAGTGTTATCCCAAACTAGGAAAGACTGGACAGAGACTGAAAATCACTGACCAATATTGCTCAGGAACGTAGAAGCAAAAAGCCTCAACAGAACATTGGCAAAGTGAACCCAGCAACATATAATACATATAAAACTATCACACACGTGACCCAGTGCAATTTATTCCTGATATGCAAGGGTGGTTTGACATTTGAAAAGTAAGTAATACAATCCATCATACTAACAGGTTAAATAAGAAATATCCCATGGATATTTTAATTGACACACACACACAAACTGACAAACTCCAACACCCATTCATGATAAAACCCCTCAGCAAGCTAGGAATAGAGGGGAACTACGTCAACTCAATAAAGAACATCCACAAAAAACCCTATAGCGACATCATACTTAATGGTGGAAAGTGGATGCTTTACCCCTCAGATCAGGAACACGGCAAGGAAGTTTAGTCCTGTAACTCTTATTCAACATAGTGGTAGAAGTTTCAGCCAGTGCAATAAGACAAGGAAATGAAACAAAAGGAGAGAGACGGGAAGGGAAGAAATTATACTGTTCCGTTTACAGATGACATGATGGTCTGAACACGTATCAAAAGGAGTCTACAAAAAGCCTTCCTAGACTGAGTGAGGGAATTCAGCAAGGTTGCAGAGTACAAGATCAACACACAAAAATGGTTCACATTTTTGTAACACTAGCAACAATCATGTGAAATCTGAAGTTAAAAATGATTAAAAATTTCTCCAAAGAAAATGAAATAGGTACACTCCAAAAACACACAGATTCAGGATCTGTATGCTGAAAGTTACAACACCAATGATGACAGAAATAAAAAGGTCTAAATAAAGAGACAACTTGCGATCATCGAGTGGAAGACTCCACACAGGAGAGCTATTCATTCTCCCCGAATTTATGTACAGATTTGATGAAATTCCTATCAAAACCCCACCAAGGGTTTTATAGACATAAACAGGCCTATTCTGACATTTATGGAAAGACACAAGATGAATATGATTTTGATAAAGAACAACAAAGTGGGAAGACTCACTCTACGTGATGGTAAAGTTTACTCTGAAACTACCGTAATCCAGGCAGTGCAGTGCTGGTGGAGGGACAGTCACCTCCTCGATGGGACAGAACAGAGAACACAGAAATAGACCCAGACAATATGTGGGAGCCATTTGTGACAAATGTGCAGAAACAATTCGATGGAGGAAGAGTCATATTTTTCACACAGTCCTGGAGCAGTCGGATATTCCCCGGCAAGAACAAATACAAACCACAAACCCTTCAACTTAGACCTCACAACTCGCAAAAATTAACTCAAAATAGACAACAGACTTCAGTGTTAAAAGCAAAACTATAGAACTTTAAAAAAAAATAAAACAATTGAAAATCTGTATGACCTCAGGCTAGGTGATGAGTTTCTACACTTCACACCAAAATCACAATTCATAAAAGGATGTCATCAAATGAAAAACTTTCTCTCTGCAGAAGACCCTGTGGAGAGGATGAAAAAACAAGCTAAATTGGCAGGAAATAACTACAAACCACCAAGACTAGTACCTAGAACATACAAAGAACTATCAACACAAATGATTCAGTTAGGAAATGGGCACGAAACCTGAGCAGGTTGTTCACTGAGAGGATATGCAGATGGCAGATACACACAGGAAAAGCTGTTCCACAGCATTGTCCGTGAGGGAAATGCAAATTGAAATCATGATGCAATATCACCGCAGACCTACTGTCTAGCTAAACTAAAAACGGTCACAAACCAAATGCTCTCAAGGTTGTGGAGACCCTGGATCACTCCTGCCTTCTGGTGGAATGGAAAACGGTGCAGCCATTCTGGAAGAGAGCATGGCAGCAATTTCTTATAAAATTGAACTTGTGCATATGGGATGACTTAGTGACTGCACTCTTGGGCGTTTATCCCAGAGAAATAAAAACTGTGTTCACACAAAACCCTGCACGTGGATGTTCCTAGCAGCTTTATTCACAATAACCCCAAACTGGAAACAATCCAAGTACCCTTCAAAGAGTGAATGGTTGAAATCAAAGACCCACCCATCCCATGGGCTACTACTCAGCAAGTGAAAAGTATGAGCTCAACACTCAACAACCGGGAGACATCTCAGAAGGATTGTGCTCAGTGAAAAAAGCCAATGTGAAAAGGTTACCCATTACATGATTCCATTTGTATAGCATTCGCGAAATGATGACATTATAGAAAATGGGGAAGAGATCAAGGGCTTAGGGAGGGAGAAAAGGGAAGCTGGCTGTGGCTATGAAGGGTGGCATGAGGGATCCTGTGATAAAACTCCTATGTGACTGTGGTGGGGGCTGCACAATTCTGCACACGTGATAAAATTACACACACGCACATACACAAACACACGAGAGCAAGTGCACTGGTGAAATCTGAAACCCCAGTAAAGCCAATAGATTGTATCAGTGTTAATTCCCTGGTTGTAATTTTGTTGCTCAGTTTAGCAAGATGTTAGGAAGGGTATATGGATTGCTCTGTATTACTTTGTACAATGGCATGTAAATCCACAATTACCTCAAAATAAAAAGGGTTTAAAAATTGCTTCCGTGAGCATCTTGTGTCTGTGCCTCATGCACAGAGACCAGGTTCTCCCCAGAGGATACACTTGGGAGTGAGACCGAGAGAGACCGCAGGCTGGGAGGGTAAACCCGTCTCTGTTCCATGCAGGGCACACCCATCTCCAGCTTTCCCACATTATCCTCTAAAGGGCCTGTTCCTCTTTACACCCCACTGACAGTACTGTGAGTTCTCATCTCTTTACGTCTCCCCAACACTCCCCAACACTCTGATCACGGTGTGATCAGAATTTAAATTTTTCACCAGTACGATAGGTATAAAAATTACTCTAATGATGTTGTGATTTTCAATTCCCTGATAACGAATGTGTTCAACACGCAGATTTTATCAGTTCAGTGAGGTTTTCTCTCCCTCACTGTTGACTCACATAGTTTTCTACTGGGCATCTCGTTTTATGTTACTGGGTTGTAGAATTTTTTATATGTTCCAGATGCGTCACCTAAGTCTTCATCCTCTGGGCATCCACCTATTTTTGACAATGGAGCCTCACACCTACTCCGTGGTCACAGAGTCCAGGATAAAATAACACTCAGATCCACCTTTGTGATTTTGAACAATTACTGAGTCTCAGGCATTCCTAACAGCTTCCGAATAGGCGTTGTCAGTTACCTGGTCGCAAGGTGAGGGAGACTGCCTCCACTCACGCCTGCGAGGTGTAGCCTCCCTGCTGGTCTCTGTGCTGCGGATCCACTTGCCTCCCTAGCCCCAGCCCCTCACGCTCCATCTCTGGTGTGCAGCTCCCACGGATTCTGCTTCTCTGGTTACAGCCCGGCTCTGCACTCAGGTGCGGATCGGGAGAAAAGCCCAGCGGCTCATCGCTCATTGGCTACCTTTGGAAGCACGGGGTCTCCCAGGACACCTACAGCTGTGTTAATAGCCACTCAGGAGCGCCCAAATCAGGCCGGCTCACCTTCCTTTGGGGGCTCCACCGGACCAGTAGATGTGTCCTTTATGATTACTTACTAAAAATTATACTAACTAGTCAGAATACTTCCTTTTCTCCTTTATTGACAGCTAAGGAAGTAAAGGAGAGGATGACTAACAAAGACACATGATAGCACCATTATAGTCAAATCATTGTTAAGAGGAAGCATGGTTTTCGGGGGTGTGGCCACTCATTCCGGGTGGAATTTTTAAAAAGGATGAAAGGATGGTAGGTCTGCAAGGTGTCCTATTTACCCAGGCCACGCAAGACAGCCACTCGGGGCTGGTGGCCGACCCTGGGAGCCGAGTCCTGTGCGCCCCCGTGGTGTCTCTGTGCCTTGGTTTCTCTGCCAGGAAAAACGACGGTATAATAGGGTCGTCATATCAAATGAGGGTAGTCATGACTGTTGATGAGGTGACACGGAGCCCTCCGAACACAGCCTGGCAATTTGTAAGGGGTCAGTAAACACTCCCTGGATACCTGGGTAGGAAAGAAAGGCACAGAGGCAGCTGCTCACATTGTGTCCAATTTTTAAACAATCCAAACTAAAATTCAAACATGATAAACTTCAGTTATATTTAAAACTTCAGGCGGAAACAGGAAAATCACAAGGAAGATTGGTCTGCTCTCTCTCAGTTCACTGCCATCGCATTCAAAACCATGACAGCAATTCATCGCCACGTCACAGAACAAGTCACTTATGTCAAACTCTCTTATCTTTGCGCAGAAATGCGATACTTTAGAAAGATGTTCAAAGTCCATTTGAATGTCGTTTCGGAACAGTTAAATCCTTGGGAGTTACTGTTAACCAATATTTTACAATAGTTTTTAACTGGACTCTTTCCTTTCAGGTTTCTGTTTATCCCACTTGAAAAACTAAAACTACTGATGAGGAGTTTTTCTTGGCGGGTAGAAATATGGCTCTCAGGCTGCTGGCTTCTCTCACGTCATCTCGTCCATCATTGCTGGAAAAGCCATGCTGTCCCCAGCTCTCCTAGCTCTGAACACCTGGGGTCTCAGTGTCTGAGGAGGCCCCATCACTCACAGGGAGCCTGCCTGGGGGCCTATGGGACAGGACTGACCTGGCTTAGACCCAGGGTGGTCCCCGGCTGTAAAATGTCTTCCTGAGCTTGGCAGGCTATAATCTCCGAAAACCACAGGTCTTAAATAGGCGGCCCCCTAAAGTTCCCTGGTCTGAAACACGCTTTCCAGCCAGCTTTCCAGCCGCGTGGGTGTGGGCTGCCAGAACAGCGCCCCCACACTGTGTTTACACCCTCCCAACACCCCCAGCTAAGCCAGTGCCTTCCGCGGATGCAGAGACCAACTGAACACATGGTGTTGATTCTCACTTCGTAGTAACTGCCAAACAGAACCAGGAACCTGAACGCGCCCATTTCCTGCCCTTGTCTCACTGAAATCCCCAAACAAACTTCGCGGTTTTAACAAACCCCACTCCGCCTTCCGAAACAGGGGCTCAGTAGACCCTGTTTAACAGAAACCAGGCGCCTCCACCAGCATCCCACGAGCCTTAGAGCCACCTGGGCGCCAGGGAATGGATGAAGAACACACACTATTCCCGGGGACCCCCACACCAGGAGAGCCGGGCCCAGGTGTCCATGAGAGTCGCGCCCAAGACGGGCCCGCGCAGGCGCCCGAGGGCAGGTAGGCGCAGGTGGGCACAGATGGGTTACAGGTGGACACAGGCGACGGCGCGGGCCAAGCGGGGCCAGGCCCTGCGAAGGCGGAAGCCAGGCGAGTCGTGTGTCGCCAGCTCAGAGCTCAAAGGGAAACTGGGCTTCGTCTGGGGGTGGGGAGTCCGCGGTGGTCCGCTGGGCTCCAGGTGCGGCATTAAGCGGCACTTGAAGCTGGTAGGAACCCCCAGGCTGCCATCAGCTGTCACCACCACCGTCCCCGCCCCACCCAGAACTACCTCTTTGCCCTTGGTCACCTTCCACCCCTACATTCCCCCCCACCGCCACCCCAGACTGCTCGCTCCTCGGCGTCCCTGGCCGTGGCTCCAGCCAGAGACCACCTCCCGAAACCCGTCGGTTCCAGCCCAGCCGCCGCAGATCTTCGTCTACACCTGCGCTCATCACGTTCAGGGAGACCACAGGGCTGCCACCTGCCCCAGCACCTGCGCCGCTGCTGGCGGGGGAGAGCGGCGGAAGGTCCCTGGATGAGACGCGGGACAGCCCCCCACCCCGGGGCCTTCCCCAGCCCTGTGCTCCGAGCCTTCGCTCCGGGTCCCTCCCGGGTCCCCGCGCCCCGCTCCCAGCGCGCGGAGACAAAGCGCCGCCGCCCGCCCGCCCCCGGCGACGGTCACCCACCGCACTGCGCTCGCCGCTCCCAGGCTGAGGGCGCCGCGGGGTCCAGTTCACCTGCCCGCCGCCCGGGCCCCAAGCGCGGGCTGCGCGGGGTCCCCGGGCTGCCGGCGCCGCCTTCCGGGTAGGAGACGCGGGCCGCCAGGGCCGGAGGCTCGCTCTCGCTGGCGCGCCGCGCTGACTGGCGGCGCTGCTTAGAGGCCGGGCGCGCACCCCGCCCCTTCCCGCCTCCAAGGCTTCCTGCCGCCAGGTAAACACTGCTGAGTCCCACCTGCCGCCCCCGCCGGCGCCGCCGGAGCCAGGACGACCCTGGGGACAGCCTCGGGGACGGCCTCGCCACGCGGAGCCGGCGATCCGCGGGGACCCCGCGCCTGTCAGCCCCGGAGGGCGGGGTCAGAGTGCGGCCGTGCTGACCTGCTGCTCCTGGAACCCATCCTCCTGCTCAGTGTTTGAAACCACTAGGTGAGGCCCGAGGGACCTGAGACAGCATCTCCTCACGCTGCAGTTCACGGTGGGGTGACCGAGGATCCAGCCAGTTCAGTGCCGGGTCTTCGGTGCTCCACTGGCCAGCCGTCCACAAAGCCTGGCCCTTGGGGAAAACCAGAGATTAGTTCTGCAGGGACCCCAGTCCAACAACAGGAGCTGGGCTGGAGAGCACAGGGTTCCATCAAAGAGGCAGATGGAGAGCACCCAGGAAACATTAGAAAGTGCCCAGAGCTGGGGACAGATCCTGGGTCCTGCAGCTCTGCAGCATTTATTGGCTTGTGGTCGGTGTCATCTCTTGGTCCGAAGGTGCTGCTGTTTGGACATTAGTCATCTGGACACACAGATTTGGTGGAGTCTGGGAGCCTTTCCCTGGATCCTTGGCCTCCTGAGGACAGCCAAGTAGGAGGGCACAGGAGGCCAGGAAACCCTCCTGACTCAGATTCCAGGTCAGGGATGGAATCTGACACTTCCCAGGAGACCTGGCCCCACACAGGGTTTGTTAGGGGAGGGGGCAGTCTGGTGCCTGCAAGACTCAGTGAGCCCTGTCCCCAGGGCCAGCTGTGCAGGGACAGCTTCCGGGCACCCTGCCCAAACCAGCCATCCTCAAGGACCCCGGAATCCATCAACTGCATGCAAATGCTGGTGATTCTAAGGGAAATACATCCGTGATCATATAAATATTTAATCTGATCCTTTCTCAGGAGAGATGAGGACGTGGGTTCCTGGAGTTTGAGGCAGACGTCAGGAGGGCAGTGGAAAGTGATGTGTCCCCAGTCTGTATGCCCTGTCTTTTCATGCTGACTTTCAGGAAAGGAAAACTACGGTGGGAGGAAGGGACCCAGACAAACGCTGAGGGCGCAGTGGGCAGTGACTCTACCCCAGGCTGCTCAAGTCGCTCTTACTCCCCCTCACCCCCCCACACACTTGTTAAAGCTCAGGCCAGGGTGCTGGAATCCGGGGTGAGTGGGGTGCAGAGGACACTGGGTTTCTGGCCCACAGATGTCAGTGAGGGTGCTGATGGGAGGCTTTCTGAGCAGCCGTTGTCCTTCCTGCTGGTGGTGCTGCCGGTTTCTCAAGGGTTTATAGAAATTCCACTTAGGCCAGCAGTTGTCTGCAAACGTCAGGCTTATCAGTTACAACTCCTTTTTGAGTATTGATAAAATTCCACATGCCTATTTCATGGGGATTTAATGCCCCCCAAATTCACGGGTACTCCAAGGAAATTGTATATGAGGGAGTCAGGAACACTATTTAAAAGAGCAACGGAAGGGCATGTGGAAGGTCCAGTGTTAGCGAGGGATTTGCCCTGCTGCCTGGCTTGGGAAAGGACCCAGGGCGTCACCCCTCAGTCACATGAAGACGGCTCCGCACGCACCCTTTAGCAAAATACAGGTTTCATTTTGCTGAATAACGCTGGACGGGTCTTTTGACAAGTAAAGGATAAGTGATCCAAACCTCATTGTCTCTTGGACATTCCTAAGAAAATCGTGTTATACTTGGCTCCCTCTCTCACACACGTCAGAAAACGATGGCAGGAGCCTTCAGCATGTCGTACTGCAGCAACTAGTTCAGGGTTTTGTGTGTGATACACACTCAGGAAGTTTTTGTTCAGTTGAATTAAACTCCAAATTCCCCAAACTAATGGAAGGAAGTAAATTAATCCAAATAATTCCCACCAAGCTTACTCTTTCTGCAGTTCACCTGAAATGGTGAAGAAGCTTCACCTCTACTGAGAACGGCTCGCCGTTGCGGGTTGAATTAACTCCCCAGAAAGCTACATCCACTTCCTACCCGATCCCTGTGAATGGGACATCGTTTGGCAATGAGGACTCTGCAGATGTCCTCAAGCTAAGATGAGGTCGTTAAGGTGGCCCTGACCCGCTGTCATGGGTGTCCTCATAAGAAGATGGAAAGACGGGCAGAGGAGACGCAGAAAAGAAACCGAGGTCGGGGGCAACTAGCGGACAAGTGGTTATTTTTTAGGATGACAGAAAGGACGGCATATCTGAATGTGACTGGCCTCTTCTGGAGAGAAGGGACCCTAGTCTTCAAGGTGACACTTGGAAGTGCTGCTTAAGGACGGGAAATGTCTATGATTAACTCCCTGCTTTCACCTTCTTCGGTGCTTATGAGCACAAGGGGGCATCTGAGTTTTGTGGGGCTCACAGCCTATCCCATTTGGGAGCCGTTTCTAAGGAGCAGAGCAGAAGAACTGGATGCACAGTGAGGTACACGGTACCAAAGGGACATTGATGGTTAAGCTCAGGTAACAGCGCTCACGCGGTTCTGTGGCAGGTAAGAGCGCAAATTACAAACTGAGGACCCGTGCGCCTCCTGTCCGTCTCTCCCGGCTGCATAGTCACAAGTCTCTTCTTGGACCAGGCGGTCGGAGTCTCTGACCTCATGGCTTAACAGTCCCCATGAAATGGGAGCAGGAGTAGTTGACACTTTGCAAAGCCCATTAGCCTTCAGGGAGCACTGCTACTTCCAAGTGTGTTTTGTGATATACTTGCCACCACCAATTATGAGAAAATGATCCTGTCGTTGGAGCTCCTGGCTAAATTGCACAAGATAAATGGAACCCAGTAGGTTTTACTGAAGTGAGTGTTCTTCCTGGCTTTTAATGTTCTACCTCTTAAAGCATCTGATGGGAGGCCGTGGAAGAAGCCAGGCCAGGGACTCTGCACGTCTGTATCACTGTCTCTGGGATGGAGCATTTCTATAGACCTGTTCCTATGGCAACCAGAAGCAGAGGTTCATTTGGTCAGGAAAATAGAGCACACTTCTCCGTTTGGCAAGGATATGTGGCGCAGGCTGTTCAACTCGGTGTGAGTGCGTGCAGCTTGCCTGGATCAGCAGCGGTTTCATCTGTACGGCGGCATCATACAGGGGCCGTTGTGCACAAACAAAAGCAGTGTGTGCTGCTCCAGGCATGAGCAGTGCTGGATTTCCCTAAGACCCTGTGCACTCAGGTCTGATGTGACGAACTAGCCGAAGGAGCCAGACTGGCAGACACCCTGCATCTCACGTTGTAGGGAAAATGGTCTTCTGTTCACCCAGCCGTGGCTGGTTTCTCCTCGGCCCTCAGAAGGCGGCCAGCTCCGATGTCAGCGTGGCTCTTTCCTGCAGTCCTTAAACCTCTCCTACGTTTGGAGTTTTCCTGCCGTTCCCTAGTCCTGCAGCTGTCATCACCCACGTGCCAACATACAAGCGAGCAATTTAGCCGTAAGCTGACCTTTAAAGTGTCAGGGATGGCCAATCACTGCCCTGTCTTCACCTCACCTCAGCCAATTCCACATTTAGAAGTCATTCATAGTAACACCCCGCTCCTGGACCAGATTATTCATTGGGTGCAAGTAGAAGAAAACCAATACAACCAGCAACTGAGAATAAAAGGGCCGCATTCTTACGTCACGAGAAAGTTCAGCAGGAAGCTGAGGAAGAGGAGAATGAACTCACAGCACCTCTTTCCTTTCCCTGAGCAGAGCTGCTGCAAGCATATACAACATCCAAGGCCAACGGGACAAGGCCACTCATTGGTTTAGAAGAAGCTACATTTTTAACACTTAGGGAGTTTAGCTGGCTCAACCCTGCCTTTCTAAATATTTTCTGATCTGTTTCTCTCTCTCTCTCTCTCTCTCTCTCTCTCTCTCTCTCTCTCTCTCTCTCTATCAGTCTCTCTCCGTATGCACCTATATATGCCTATCTGTCCATCAATGCCATCTTACAAACAGGCCTGACTGCCTGGGCCGTGGGGTGGGGACGGGTGGCCTGCCCTTGGCACCGGCAGTGCCGCTGTCGACATGCTGTCTCTCAGGTTAGGATGAGGTGCGCATGCAGCTTCAGTAGTGAGAAGAGACGCAGCTTGACGGCTCCTGGAGAGGATCCAGTCACCCCTTATCTGTGCTCACACTGCAGGCCACCCGCTGACCCTGACCCTGGGCAGAAAGAGGAGACGGCAGGTGCCGGGCTGGGTAAAGTGAGTCCAGTAAATAATGAGAAATTAACTGTGGACTGCTGGTTTGTCTCCCAGGAGAAATTTTACAAAGAGAGCTCCCCCCCCCGCCCCCGCCTCCATACTCCTTGCTGAGGCTGCGCCAAGCCTCGGGCTCCTGGGCTGCATCTGACTGTAACCGCGATGATTTAAGCTAGGAAATGAGACAAATATGTAATAATCAAGTTGGCAGAAAAGCGTAATTAAAGGCGATGAAATGCGAAGTGAAAACTCCCTGTGCCTCAGGAGGCCAGGAAAGCACAAAGATGAACCTGGTGCTTTGTGCTGTTTTGTCGCGTGTAAATTCCATCTGCATGGTTCTAACTTTTCCAGTTAAATCACACAGCGTTCATAACAGGAATAAGATGGGAAAGTTAGTCCTGGAAGAACACAGGGCCATTTGGAAGCTGCCTGCTCCTCTGGCCACATGAGTCACTCAGGCAATATGTTCAAGACACTAGGATTGCAGCTCAAAAACGCTGATTGAACACCAAAAAGAATCTCCTCAGAAAGACAACGTATCAAAATACATTTCCAGGGCTTTTATCCTTGTAGAAACTATCTGAGGTGATACACAAACGATGTACTGTTCTGGTGTGGGAAGGTGCATTCATCAGGGCTCCCAGAGAAGCAGAACCAATCAGAGATGCAGAGATCTTATCTCTCTACTAGTCTGTCATCCATAAGGAGACTTATTTCAAGGAACTGGGTCACATGATTGTGGGGCTGGAGACTCAGGCGGGACCTGATGCTGCCGTCTGGGGGAAGAATTCTTTTTTCTCCAATAAACCTCAGTAGTGGCTCCGAAGCCTTCCAACTGGATGAGTTCCACCCATAATATCAAGGGCAATCTCCTTAAAGTCAACTGACTGAAGGTATCAATCATCCCACAAAATATCTTTACAGCAACACCTACGTAATTAGTATTTGACTGACAACTGGGAGCTATGTAGCCTTGCCACACAGACGTATAAAATCCACCCATCACAGAGGCATTGACTATGTTTCAGAAGAAAAATTTGGAATTTGTGTCGACTTCCTTGACTAACATGGATTTCCTAATGTCACTGACAAAAAATATACATAGTCCCTTTTTCCTTACAACTTTTAGAGTTGCAGTGCCGTTTCATATTTCACTTATATTGCTGGGGACCAAACATACAAATGTTAAAATGTGTTTTGCCTCTGTTTCCGACTCGTTTTGAACTTTAAGGAAATAACTGCCTTTAGGGTAGACATCTGGATGCTTTTAGAAGATGGCATTTGGAAGAGCTGAAAGATAAAGTACTTGACAGGCCTCTAAGATGTGTGTGCCCCGCACGCTGGCGCACGATGGGTTTTCTGTGCTAATGTGTGCCTCTGAACTTCTTTAAAATGTCCAATTACTCTTTCCTGGGAGGGATGCAATCAGTTCTCTGCTGTTATGAAAAATATAGATAAAAGCAAAATTTCAAATGCTGTTCTACAAAAATTATTTCATTCTCTCTGGCCCATTGTGGACATTCCTACAAGGCGCGAGGCATTAGTACCTCTGGTCCTGCCCTGGCAGATGTGGCCGCAGGTTTGATGAAAGTTTCAGTGTACTCATCCAGGAGATGTGTACTTTCATGACACGAGAGTGCAGCCAAGGTCACCTTACACCAAGGTAGAGTGTGGTTTGAATGTGGAGACTTTGAGATGCCCCCTCTGCCTTCCCAATAATAGCAATTTTCTACTGGCTGATGGTGGAAGTTCTAACACTTTAACTTTATTTGGAGCTTTGATTCACCATAAAATGCAAATGCCACTGGGGGAGGTAAGTGGAATGGAAGCTATTGACTGTTTTCATTTTGGATCATCCCCGATCTGATTTCACGAGGATGAAGGAAAGATCACCAGTGACCAAGTGGGTGTGTCTGCGGGAAGGCGGTGGGTGTGTCTGCAGGAAGGCGGGGTGCAGGGGAGCCCCAAGGCACTGCATGCCATCTGTCTTTCCTACCTCCCAGCTTTATCCAAAATAGACATGACCAAAATGTTCTTAAAAATCTAAAGTCAAAAATCAGTACTGCAGTATCATTTCTATGTCATTAAGTGCTAATGATTCAGAGAATAACTCCTTTCTCCCCAGAGAAAGGTCTGGGGAGATGCTTTAAATATTCAAAAAGTTGTGAAATGGTTTGAAGTAATTTTATAACTCATCGTTTGGAAAGCCTGCCTAAAATATGGTCTGAGGCATAGAATCCAAGGCCCCAGAAGGTTTCATTGGCAAAGCGTGTGTCTGCCGCTGGTGCTGGCTGAGTGTGCGTGGGCTGTCAGATCAGATCCTGACACTGACACACAGTCAGTCTCTCCTTATCCATCCCAGGCTAAGTCCCCCAGGACAGCTGTATCGTCAGTTCCTGGCATATCCTTCCAGATACTTCATGCCACGGCTAAGGCTGCCGTATGTAGGACATATACTCTCTGTCTCTCTCTATCCCCCCTTTAGCCCTTACTACGCCTTACATTCTATTAGGTTTATGCACATAATGTCAAGTCTATAAGCTGTTGAACACTTATTTCAACTTTACACTTAGCGAAATATTAGTACTTGAGGACTCTCATTTCTCAACATCTGAATAGAATCTTGTTTTATGCATGTAGCGTGCCTGGTTTATACAGTCCCATAGGGAGAAACTTTGAGGTCATTTCCTATCTTTTATAACAAATCATGCTGGAATACCTTACACCTGTGTCATTTTACACACATGTAAATATATTTGTAAGGTAGTCGTGGGGTCAGAGGTACGTGTTGGAGGAGGCCATCGAGAGGAGGTGACCGTGGCCGACTGGAGAGCTGTCCCAGACAATGGGAGTCTCCTCACGCCTCCCTGTCCTTGGAATGTAGGTCTGGTCAGCCGTTCCCACAGTGGGAGGGAGCTTAATGGAGGTGAGAGGAAGCAAGGCAGGTGGGATTACAGGACACGTAAGATTCTGTGCTCCCTTGAGGGCGGTTTTACTTCTGAGGGGTCTGACCAGAGGCATTTCAAAGGTGTGTGAAGGAAGATACACAGAACAATGCACAGGGCTCCTTAAGGCAAAGACGAGCCTCTTACTGAAGACGTCACAGGCATGGAGAGTGACGACCCTCCCTGACCCCACCCCCGTCCCCAGTCTGGAGGTTGTGATCAGGTCACCTGGGAGGTTCCTTTCTGCAGAACCCCGTTTTCTCCCACAGCAGGCACCCCCATTCTTGGCGGTGCCTGGCTGCACATTCATCAGTTGATGGGCCTCTGGATTATGGAGCTTCACCGTATTTTTTAAGTTGATTAATTTATTTTATTTTTTCACTAAATGGCATTTTTCTCGAAACAAGTTACTGCCTTTTTAGTGGAGGGATGTTTTACAGTTTGACTTAATTTAGATTTACCTTGGAAGGAATTCTTTTAACATCTTTAAAACTATACCTCACCTCTGGAGAACTAACAGTAAATTCAGAGAGAAGGGATAAAAGGTGATGATTTTATTTTATCCTTGTTTCTACTTTAAAACTTTTTGTTTTGCTTTCTTATTCTATACTTGTTTTACCGTGAGACATCACAAAGTGTGCTTTTTCTGAAAGAGGAGATGTGTAAATAGGTGAAAAAGTGTTTGAAAATGGGCCTTTTCTGGGTTATGCCCTGATTTAGAGAACAGAAACGGACTTGGCTTCAAGGGGGTTTTGTGCCCATATTTGAGCATCGAAACTTTAGATGTTTTGACATTTGCAAAAAGAAGTTTGCATTTCTGAAGCAAACTAATGCAATTTAATACTTTTCTAAGAACTGCATTTATCTGTGAGCTAATTGCTAGAGTTGTATAATATGTTTTCCTCACACAGAATGTAGATTCTCCCTACAAATGTCTGAGAGAAATATTTTAAAAATATTCTGACTTAATGGCTTCCATGAAATTTTCTCTTAATGTCATTACATGGATAGGCAGAGGCAGAAACGGGCATTTATGCATGAATACCCACTTAGACCCCGTTCTGTGCGTAATAATACAGCTTGTGATGCATTTTCTTGGACCTTAAGGAGACATATTTTTATAAAGAAGAATTTTCTCAAAGATGTGGAGTTATTGTCAATATTTTGCTTAGTTGAAGCCTACCAATACATCATAGAAAGTCATGTCTATCTATATTTTTCATTCATAGTAAGAACCAAATGAAAACACTATTCAGAAACATAGGGTCCTTCTGATGTTGTGATTGGGAGTTTATAGTATCTGTGATATTTAAAATTTAGCTTCCTCCTAAACTGTTATCTCAGCTTTCATAGGATTGAATGTGAATAGACTTTTAAATTCAAAAGTAATTTGAAAAAAAGATATTAAAAGAGTTAACTTTTTATATTGCTAAGGGAATGGTAATAGGAAATAATAATTTTATGTATCATGATTTTATAGTCCAAATTTCCAGTTTAATGGGAACTTATAATTCTGACACATTTCCTTCCACCCCAGGGGTGTCCTAAACAATCTTAACTTCTATGACATTTGTTTGAAGATCCCAAGACTTAGCTTGCCTGATTCTACCCAATTCTAGATGTATTTTAGCAATGACAGAACCAAATGTGACCCACTGTTTGCCTGAGTGTCTCTCTTCTCTAACAGGGGGTGCTGTTGGGTAGATTAGAAGATAGTATTAAAGACACAACAGAGATTCTCTCCCTGAGTTCATGGAGTCGGGGCTCTTGGTGAGGGGAGGCATTTGGAATGTGAGCTGGTCCTCATGGCCAAACACCTGCTCAGCAGGTATCCCCTCTCTTACCGGACAGGTGGACGGTGAAGTACCCTCTCTCCAACTGAACGTTCCCCACGTACTTTCCTGATGTGTGTGACGTCTGCCACTTGCTGTTTTAAATCCACTTCCTGATGCAGAGCTGGTTTCAAATCCAAAGTTACTGCTAGCCTTTCAGTCATGTGATTTCAGTTTGGGTCACATCCCGTGGCTCTGCTGATTCTCAGGATCTGGAATGTTCTGGACAACTGGTCGGACCCATGGCTGGGGAGATCTAGGAAACTTGAGGCACAGGCAGTAGAATAGATCGTCTTGTCTATGTCTGGGCCTGCTCACCACTCATCTGTTTGGTCGACGAAGTTCTGACCCATAATTTTCAACTGATTTAACTCCCCAGCTCTGTTCGCTGTTCTGTGTTTAGATGCTGTTTTTTTTGTTGTTATTGTTCTTTTGTTTCCTCCAACATTGATCCAACTCCCATTTTGTGTTTTTCTTCTCCATGTGAGCCCGTGCTAACATGTGATGAACGTCCTTACGCTTACTTTGTATTTGTAATGGTACTTTCCACCTTACTCTGTTTCAAATGCTGGGCATTTCACACTACATTTAACATGTGAGCACCCTGTGCAGAAGGTGTTATCATCCTTACCTTACAGATGAAACATGGAGGCTCAGGTGACTGCCTCGAAATCACACGAAGTGGCTTTACTGAAACGCAAAGGAAGCTTTAGGGCCCCTCCATTTCCGAGCCCCTTCCTAAGCCTACACTTGATTGGGTACCCACATGTTCTGTTCTCTTTTCAGAGCACCCACTTTTCAAGCCTAGGTCCCACAGCCTGTGGGTCTCCCCCAAGCCAGACAACCAGTGTGCTGTATGATGGCTCACTATGGACTTAGAATTACACAGGCCCCCAAAAAGGTGGGGTGCACCCCCGAAACACCCCCTGGAACCGGTGAGGGACAGCTGAGGTGGATGTCACACTGGCATGCACCAGATGGCTGCAGAGAGGGCATGCGTGGAGAGCCGGGCATCTCACTCAGACTCTGCTGACCTCTGGGGCGGGTCCTTCGCTGTTGTGGGCCATCCTGCACTTACAGGAAGTTAGCAACATCCTGGCCTCCACCCAATGGGTGTCGGCAACACACATGCCAGTTGTGACAACCACCAAAGTCCCTTGGGGATAAAGTTGGCCTCCCCTTTGAGGACCCCTGTGCATAAACACCCCTGGGCAAGGTATGTTGTTGCTTCAGGCATGACCGGGAGGTTTGTTCAGTCCTGTAGCTGTGAAAAAGGGGCTTCCTAAGCTGACGAACAGGAGACCAAATCCTGGTGAGTGACTGTGACTCACAAAGATTCATTTGTTACGAGCCCCCCGGTGTGTGGGTGCACCCAGTGTAGAGCTCAGAAGCCAGAGGGGCCACAGCTGCCGTCTGTGGGGTTCAGACAAGGCATGTCCAGTCTGCAGTCTCCAGGCGTAAGGATGTGTTGTTGCCACAGCAACGCTGCTTGAGTGCCCTTTGGATGGAGATGAGACTCGGCGCCCCTGTGACAGCTGGCCAAGGCTAGCCACTCGTGGAGCAAGGTGGTTCCAGTGAGAGCAGAGCGCTGCGTGGAGGACGTCACCCCGAGTCAGGCAGGCAGACGGCTTTGAGGGGAAGTATTATCGAGCCAGGCCGGCCTGTATCTTTACAGTCAACACATTCAACTTAGTGGTAAATTCATCATAATTATCTTAAAAACCGGCCGCTTCACCTCTATTAGCTTATAAATTGGACATAATTGTGTTAGGTTGGTGCAAAAGCAATTGCGGTTTTTGCAATTATTTTTAACCTTTTAAACCACAATTACTTTTGCACCGACCTAATATTTAGTTCGTAGCATTGTGATGGGAATTTAATGACATAATGCACATGGTAAGTTCTCCATAAATGTCAAGTTTATTAACATAATTAATATCAATAATGGAAAGAATTAACGGTTGATACTATATCATTAATAACGGTAACAGTAAATATCCCCCTGAAGTTTGGACAGGTTGTAATAATATGTCTGTTTACAGTGGGAAAACTGAGGTTCAGAGAGTCAAATATCTATTCAAGCTCGCTGAATAGTCACCGTGTGGACTTGAAACTGTGTCTCCGGTTCTCAGCTCCAGGTTCATTCCGCCGCACCACCCTGAACTTGAGATAAGGCACCTTCATGAGCAAGTCAGGTCAGTCCCCAACCTGGGGCTCCTAGGTGTTTGTTCAGGCCTGGTGAGTGAGGACCTCGGAGGGCCATGGCCTGGGTCTGCGTGGCCGGCACTCCTCGTTCTCATCCAGCCAGCCTGGCATCTGAGGCTGGTGTTGGCAGACCAGGACCAAGCACACAGACCCTTAGCAGGGCACGGGCACTGCATCCTCACTACCAGTGCCTCTCCCCTGCTTCTTCCAAGTTTTATGTCTTCTTCTGGTTCGTAATTTGCCTCTCCCGGTGACTGACGCTAGAGTGGAATTCTTCAATGGTTCTGGGTGTGTTTAGGAACCCACGGGACTTGGAGGTGGGGGTGAGGGAAAGAGGTAACTGCTTATGTTTCTGAACCTTTTTTCTTCTAGTGAAAGTAGTATACGTCTCAAATCCTCTTCAAATTTCGAATATCTTCATCACAGTGATCCCCAATGTGAATGTTTTTGGAAAAACAATTTGTTTCCATAATGATGAAAGTTACTTGAATCCCCACTCAGGGCCCCTGGCGTGACCTCTGGTCCCGACATGGTCTCACTCCAAGGCAACGAGGACACATTCTCCCCAGTGGCGGGACTTTCTAGCTTCCTCTTCAACAAACTGAGATGAAAGAGAACTCCTTGGGGGACTCTTCACCCATCTCTACTTGGGCTTTCTGTGACAGTGCGGCCTGCGATCCTTGGTCTCTGGCTCAGCAACTTTCCACACGAGAACAAAAGAACACTTGAAAACGTTCCAGCTTAGGGCTGCTGAGTCTCTCCTCGCCAGTGGCGCTAACTTGAAATTGGCCTCCACTGGCTGTGCTGTGTGGGTTATTGCAGGAAGCATTTAATAATCACCCATATAAACTCCATCAGTTTTAGTCCCAAAGGACTCACAAAAGTCCTATCTGGGTAATTCTGAACAGTGTTGCACACTTTCCTTACTTATACTTTGTCTTACAATCTAAGGAATGGAAAATGGTTGTGATGATTAATTTTATATGTTAACTTGGTTGGACCAAGGGATACCCAGAAATCTGGTCAAACATTATTTCTGGGTGCGTTTCTAGCATGGGAAATAGTGGGCTGGGTGAAGCTGACGGCCCTTCGCAGTGTGGGCAGCTCATCGAGTCTGAGGAGCATGAATAGAACAAAAAGCGGAGGAGGCTGAATGAAGTCTGCCTGACTGCTGGAGCTGCAGCTTAGCCTCCTGCCCTGTCTCTGGCTCTCAGACCTTCAAACTTGGCCCCCATTTCTTGGGCCTCCAGTTTGCAAACGCCTGTCTCCGTGTGTGTGATAGGTGGTATGAGCTAGTACGTTATCATGAATGTCTTTATAGACACGCACACATGCACACGCATGCACACGCATGCACACACACGCACACGCATGCACGCACACGCATGCACGCACACATACACACACATGCACACACATGCACACACATGCACACACATGCACACACATGCACACACATGCACACACACATGCACGCACACATGCACACACATGCATGCACACACACATGCACACACATGCACACACACGCATGCACGCACACATACACACATGCACACACATGCATGCACACACACATGCACACACATGCACACACACGCATGCACGCACACATGCACACACACACATACACACACATGCACACGCATGCACACACACGCATGCACACACATACACACACACGCACACACATGCACATGCATGCACACACATACACGCACACACGCACACACACGCATGCACGCACACATGCACACGCATGCACACGCATGCACACACACACGCATGCACACACACACACACACATGCACACACGCATGCACGCACACATACACACACATGCACACACATGCACATGCATGCACATGCATGCACACACACATGCACACACATGCACACACACGCATGCACGCACACATGCACACACACACATACACATGCACACGCATGCATACGCATGCACACACACGCATGCACACACATACACACACGCACACACATGCACATGCATGCACACACATACACGCACACACACACACGCATGCACGCACACATGCACACGCATGCACACGCATGCACACACATGCATGCACACATGCACACACATGCACACACACGCATGCACGCACACATACACACACATGCACACACAGGCACACACAGGCACACGCACGCATGCACGCACACATACACACACACAGGCACACACATGCACATGCATGCACACACACGCATGCACGCACACATGCACATGCATCTCCTCTTGGTTGTTTCTCTGGGAACCCTAACACAGTGGTTAATAAACAGGTTTGTCCTTGGAATCAAGGACCCTTCCTTGAAGGTAGGCCGTCCAGTCTGCATGCTACACTCAGGGGTCACTGCCTGCTTTGCCATCGCTATACCTTCCAGGTTCTGTCCTGCATTGAAGACTCCATATTAAAACTGGGGCGGAGAAAAATGTACTGGACAAGATGCCCAAAGGCGAATCTAAGGGGACGACAAGAGTTAAAAACTTTCCATTTCAAATGGAAAATTGCTTTGAAACACATCATCCCAAATCCATTTAGCAGTAGGTCAGGGAAATATTGTGTATTGTAAACTAATTTTGCAAATGACATTGCAAAGATATATTTTAAACTAATTTAAGTGCATTCCATTGTGATTCTGTACATATGGCTTGTGAATAAAAATCCAATTACTGTAGCTAGACAAATTAAAATGTTTCTGGATGCAGCCATCTTTTCTTTCTTCCTGAGAATGCTAAAGAATGGATTGATCTTCAAGAAAGCAAAGGCAGATATATGCAATCACTTTGGAGGGTCTGAAATAATGTTCCTGTGCTTGGGAATTTCTGTGGAACTCTGTCTCGATCCATAAAGTCGTCACCTCTGTCAGCTATGGAACAGTCTGGATGCCTCAGGGCTCCCTACTTCCCCTTCCAAACTGCCCCTACCGGTTAACTATGTTGCTATTAAGTGGTGACAAAGAGACATAGTTGATTGATGTGAACTATTTAGTTGAGTATGACGATAGAGATTGTTATACATTTCTAAGTCGTTTATTAAAAAATCATATGTTCATTAACAAATTTGAAATCTAATTAGATATGTTACATCTTTCATGTGGCATCAGAAATTGGATAACAAAAAAGGTCTCTTTTTTAAGACTTTAAAATCTGTATAGAAATCTAACAAGAGCTGACTCTTTCTTCTACTTCATTTTATGGCTTGTTTGCTTAGTCTGTTTTCATCCGTAGGGATTGTGTTTTCTTTTGCTTCTGGCGGCTTGGTTGGACCCCCTCATTGATCCTCTGGCTAATTATTTGCTCTGACTTAGAGAATGTTTCCTGTTTTTCAGTGTTCGTTTTACTCAAGTTCTTGGTACATTTTGTTGCGGGGGGGTGGGTTGAGGAAATGTGTACATCTCAAGTGTAATTTAGATCAAAGACAAGGACTTGCTCTGTTGTGTTTTTTACCCATCTTCTTAAAAGAACAAACTCTTTGCCTGCCTTTCTCTCCTCACGTGTGACTTACCTGCCAAAGATGCAATTATCTGCCTCCAAGCTCTTTTCAAGTTTGCTCTTCAAACAAATTGGAAGATTAGTATTACTAAGGCAATAGAAAAGCAGACTGAACTTTAAAATACTTAAAAAGGAGTTGTTTCCATTGTCTATTTAAATATTAAAGTGGCGTAAAAATCAGCACAGTCATTGTGAAGTCCGGAAGTTTCCAGTGAAAATGGATGTCCCTGCCTGCTCCTTGCCAGGCAACAGCCACTGTCCTGTGAAGTAACCCGTTCTCCAGGGAAAGAGCCGCCGGCCCTTCTGTGTGTCTCCAGACAGCTCCCAGTCCTGTGAAATATGCTTAAGTAATAATTTCTTCTATTTCTGATTGTTTTTTTAAAAACAAGGCATCATGTTTTGTGTTTTTTTCCCCTGCCACTTGGTTTCTTAACACATTTCTTGGAAAATGTAGCAAGCTGTTATTATAATTCTACTTCAGTCTATTGTGATTAAAATATTTGGTCAAAGAAATATGCACTTGGTAACAAGTAAAATAGTACTAAAGGACTTAAGACAAAGAGTCACAGTCACACACACACCTCCCCACAAACCTGCTATTATCCAGCGCCACTGCTTGCAACCATTTCTATTTTCAGGTGTATTGGAAGGTACCTTTGCAACTCTAGTAGCATATGTGCATTATTTTATTTGTAGTATCAGACAGTATTAATTAATTCTCTGACATGAAAGATGGATATTTTGCTCACTTACACTCTTTTGATTACATTTCTTCATTAATTAAGATTTTCACATAAAATATGTTTAAACTATTATTTCATGTCCAATGACTTTTTTTTTTCCAATCAGTTTTTAAATGGCAGTTTTATTGAGGTGTAATTGATATACCATAAAATTCAGCCTTTCAAAGGTTGCTGTTCGGGAGTCACTCCCTGAGCTGTGCACCCCGCCGTCCAGTCTCAGAAGGAACTCTGTACCCCTTGCCCTGCAAGGGCACCTGACTGCAGGCACGTTTGTAAGCTGCTGCACCCCACAGGCTGCCCCATGGCAGCTTATCACTGCTGGTGACTTGGATGGATTGCTGGTCAGAGGTTGGGAGATCTGATGGCTGCGCTCTTGGTTGCTATGACGACAGCGGCCTCCTACAGGTAGGGAGGCCACTGATTTTCCTGGTTGCTCCAGAGAGCACAGACAGAGGAAATTCAAAGCAGGAATGTGCAGGCGACCAGAACACCTGACTGGAAACTGGAGGAGGCCCCCATCTACTACGGTTACAGGGGGCAGAGCTGAGCGGGCAGCCCAGGGCCTGGTTGTAAGTTGCGCCATTTGCAGCACCAGGGACCTACCTGGCCAGGTTTCTCAGGCTCAGGTCAGGAACCGGTGCACATGAAAGGGGATACTGAGTTATGGCAGGTGACATGTGGGCAGACTTTGGGGACATGAGATCTCTGAGCCTCCCATTGCCCCTGGACCTTCCCTGAATGTGGAGGCAGCGATCCCTACCACCTGAGCAAGCTTCTTCCCTGCGTGGAAGCTCGCCAACGGCTGCACCTGTGGCATTCTCCCATAGGCGGTTCTGAGCCTTAGGACCTGCCTCCCGCAGCCTGTATTCCTCTGGACACACAAACATGATTTGTTCGGAGCAGGAAAAGTCCACTCAGAAGAAGGTCCCTTATTCACCCAGGCGTGCCTCAGCAATTTTTACCGGCAGGATGTGGGCTGTGACCACAGTGGAGTCCAGGGATTGGGCCCAAACCGATGGAATGGCAGAGCTGGGGCCTGCTGCATTGACATGGCCCATTCGTGGGGCTGGGCTTTGGTATATGGGTGTGTGTGGGGGGGCAGGTGGCAGCCTGTGCTCAGTTTTAGGCGGAGCGTCGGGGAGCGGGAAGCCGGAGAACTCCTGTGAATGCCGCAGGAGGTGGTTCTCTAGAGGCACCTGGAGCCCTGCTTAAACCACAGGTGTCCGCCAGAGTTGCATACACAGTGGGTCTGGGTGAGGCCTGAGAACCTGCCTGCCTCACAAGCTCCCGGGAGGCCGAAGCTGTTGGTCGGGGGCCACACTCTGAAAGCCAGTGCTGCAGAAAGCAGTCCTGAGGCTGGGCGGGACGTGGGGACACCCGTGTGGTCTGTTAGGTGTCACGGGCTCTGCTGCCTTCTCACCACGTCCCCGGGTGCACTAAGAAGAGAACTGGTGAGGGGCAGCGACCTCCGGGCACACCTCTATGTCAGGTGTCCTTTGCAGGCTGGAGGAGATGCTAAATGGGGTGCCCAGGCCTTGGTGGGAAAATGAGGTCTCAGGGTTATGGGTGCCACACTCGCCACCCACGGCCACAGTCAAAGGCTCCCGCTCCTCAGAGTGTCTGCCGTTCCAGGATCTATGCTAGGGCTGGTAGATCACTGGGTTTTCAAAAAGTAAGGTCACGGGGAACTAACTGAGGTGTTGTCACCGTGTATGCAGAGACATCCCAGCAGGGCAGAAGGGTGGCTGCTGTCCCCACAGTGGGTCCCTGCTGTGACAGGCATTGCGAGGAAACTGGGGCTCGGAAGATTAGACTTTATATAATATTAGAATATCAGAGCGTATGCAACATTAGAAAGGGCCACTTCCAGGAAAGTCTGGCACCATTGTATTAATTGTAGGTAGCAGGCAAATACCTCATTATTTCCCTTAATATGTTCTTGGTAGCTGGCAAAATAGCATTAATAGATCACCCATTTTCCAAGTGTTTATGATATTTGACAAGAAATATTTTAATGAACGATAAGTTAGTATCCAATTTATATTTATTCAATATTCGCCATCTTTCTTCCATGTCCTAATCTTTCTTCAGCTCTCAGAAACAAAAGAATTTTTAAAAGTGAAGAACCAAGGATGACCTAACAGCGTAAAGCAAAAATACTTCCCCTTCCATCTGCGCACTCTCCACATCTCAGCAGGACCGCTGTGTTCCTGGTGTCTGTTCTCATGCAGCAGCCGCTGAAAACATGTTTGCAGGAAACCGCTCTGTAATCACCACAGCTCACTAGTGTCTGGATAGATGAGCCGTTGCTTGTGGTTTCACTGCTACTATTATATTAATAAGTCAAACAAGTACAATTCTTTTCACAGAATAAACTCAGGTAATTTTCCTACTATTTGAACGTTTGGGACAGGCTCCAGGCTGGCTTTGGGTTTTCAGGACCATCCGCCTGTCGGTAACTGAGTGCTTGCGTCTCTCCAGAGAGTTCTTTAGAAGGAACTCAAGGGGGCGTGATTGAACCATGGTCTGAAACAACCACTGGGGCTTGCAGGTTGGCGTGCCAGGGGAAAACCGGAAGTGCCCTCTGCTATTCTGAGCAGCTGTAGCTGTTGGGGTTCTTATCTGGTGGAGTCCTGGAGTTGCTTGTCAGACCAGACAAAAGTTACCCAGTTACAAAGGAACAGCAAGTGATTACATTTGTGTATAAAATTGAAACATAAATATTGAGTAACTGAAAATTTCCCTTGTTATGGCTAAAAAGTTACAAAACACCCATTGCACTCACTTAGAATGTAAGTCCTATAGGAGTTTGCTAACTTCTGAGTCTTGAGCACTTACAATTGCCTGGCACAAAACACTCAACACAGATGTTGGGAGCGAATGCTTAGAAAACACTGTCTGAATATAGGTCAGATTCGTCTCCCACACATAGGCCCCTGTTTGTCCTGTCACACATGCTTGTTGAGACCTTTGGCTCTGGTCTGGCCCGGGAACTAGTATACTGAGTGTGTGCTGGTAGACACCCTGGGGAGGACAGCGGGACAGTGAGGGGGTGGTGATGGGAGCACCGGCGGGCACCCTGAGCCCAGGGGGCTGAGAACCGAGTGCCATGACATACTTACCCACGTGAAGTCTGGGTGGATCTTTCCGGAAGATGGGACACTCAGTGGGAAGGCAGGACGAGGCTGGTGTGGCCAGAGTGAGGGCCCCTTGGTTGGAAGTGCCAAGCAGTAGTGGAGGGTTGAGAACCGGGCAGGGTGCGAGGTGGCCATGCTCTGAGAGGCGTGACAGGACCTGGTTTATATGATGACAAAGGGCACGCGGGCTGCTGGAAGACGAGTGGCCTTCAGGGAGTAAGCCTGGCCCATGGACAATAGTTTGGAGGCTGTCGCAGGGTCTGGGTGAGAGACCATGGTGGCTAAGGTGACAGGGTTCGCAGTGGGAAAAGCGCAGTCGAGGACTTGAAGTATTTACATGGGTTTGTGACTATTTTTACAAACGTGTAAATGCTGGGCTCTTTCACAGGGTGGGGGCTGCGACTGGAACATTTGTGGTAGGGGCTGTGCTGTGGGGCTTTTGCAGCATCATTTGCTGAAAAGCTGGCCCCGGGGGTGCTGTGGCCTGGCGAGTTTCTTGCGCAGCCCTAAGGCGGAGCTGGCAGCCGCGCGCAAACGTGTGTCGCAGCACACATCTGCGCTGTAGCCACCGTGTGTGACACAGCGGGCGAGGCATTTCTAGCATGCTTCTGCGCTCAAACAGTCCACGAAATGCTTAGATCTGTGACTGTGCAGCAATCACAGTTACCCATATTTTGATCTGATAGGATTTCTAGAAGCTCCAACTCTGGTACCTCAAGTTAAATGTCAAAACTTATGAAATCACTCCCTTTGAAAACCTATGCAAATTCTGCCTGTGGATTCTGCCTTAATAAAGCTGCTGAGATGTTTTGAGACTTAAACGTTTTGGATGCTATATTCTAACCACTGAAGCAAAACACTGAAATTGAAAATCACAAGGTTGCCAAGACAGAAAATTGGAGACCTTTTAGAGATGGGGACATGTTGGAACCTGGAAGGTTTGCTCGAGGCCTCAGAAATATAAAACGTGAGAAGCAGGGCTTCAGCTCAGGCCTGTGACACCTGTCCAGGGCTTCCCTGCCACTCAGCTTTGTTAACCTCTTACTGAATCAGCATCTACTTTGGAAGGGGTCAGCCTTGGAGCCGGAGCTTTCACCTGTCTCGCGCGTCGGCATCAATACAAAATTCCCCTGATGCATTCCAAATGGAAATTTGACTGGATTGCAACGAAATTGCTGTGGCCTGAATAGTACATCTCATGTGAAATGCTTACAGAATGGAAATGAGACTTTTATGTAATCTGCCTGCATTTTCTCCTTAGGAAATGTGGACTTGGGAAAATTATGTAGCAGTAGTAGTTTTCTTATATGAAAGTACCTTAAGATCTTCAAAGAAGGTTTTTGATAGTGAAACATTTACAGAATGATCATCGAAGTAAATGTAGTTCTTACATTGTAAAAGCTGTTTTTTATTCAGGTTCTGATTATTTGGGGTATTCCACTGTTCATTGATCACTTTCAATCATGTAATTTAGATGGGATTTTCCTCTAAGAATATTTTATTTTTATGCTCAATTATAAATATTATCAGGCTTAGATTTTAAACATTATCGCACTTTATCTTCAGAGCCCTTTCTGAAGCAGCTATTAATCCATGTGATGAAATTTTGGTGGAATGCTTTGCTTCTCACATTGCTTATTTTAGGGTTCTTTCCTAGATGAGTTAAAATAGCCACAAAAGATTTATGACAAAACCCACGAGACCCTTCAGGGCTGTTTGTTTCCTAGCTGAAATCATTGCCATCATTGAAAGAAGCTGCTGCCTTCCCTTACCCAGTCAACAGGGAGCTTCTGACTGGGTGGGAATGCATGTCGGACTTTGTGGGCGTCACTAAGGAGTCTGCTGAACTCAGGGGTTCTTAAACTTCCGAAGTCACTGACATCACCGGGAACCTGCTGAGGGCGGGAATGCCACTGGCACAGGAATTTGAATAGCATTTCAGGAGGTTCATGGGTCCAAGATGCCCACCTATGAATCCTGCCTGGAGCCCACAGAACAAGTGACGCTGGTGCAGACCTGACCCTCCTTCGAGGCCCACTCTGCACTAGGCTGTGCGGGTGCCCATTGCCTCCCTTGCAGCCCCCCGAGATCACAGCCGAGATCCAGGATCCCTCATCCAGGATCCCTCATCCAGGATCCCCGATCCAGACCGAGAAGTCGCTGGCTGCGGCCACGCCCTACCCTGGTCATCTGGACGCTGCTGCTGGATCAGGGTGGAGGACACCTCCTGCTTCCACATCAGGTTTGCAGCTCCCAGAGCCAACAGTGGTGCAGGAAGGGGCCCTGCCTCCCCCTTTCTTCCAGAGCACCTGCCAGGGCATCTGACTGGCAGGAACTGTGAGCACCCAGGGCCTAGCAGTGAGGGTGTGGCTGGTGGAGAAGACCTCTGAATCCATCAGGGGAGCAAGTGCTGTCCAGTGGCCCTCCGGGCAGTCAGTACACAGCTCCCAGCTGTCGGCTCCCTTCCGGCCAGCCCCCGAGGCCAGCCTTCCTGAGGCAGTCCACACCTGGGGGTGAACAAGGAGCCACTGGGCTCCTGGAGGCTCTGACGGCCATCCTCCCCCACCTCAGAGCTCCTGCTGGGTCGGCGGGGGCTCTGCCAGGCCTGCAGTTTGACGTCTGTCTCTTCCACTCCTGCCTCATGCCCTTCCTTTCAGAAATGTTGGTACTGACCACCACATTGCATCTGAAGCTCTGCCTCAGGTTCTGCTCCCAGACAGTTTCCTTGGTACTGAGACTATCCCGGGGGCAGGTGACAAGATGTGTACTGGAGCAGGGTCCCTTACGCCCTGGGTGGTACTCAGGACCACTCCAGATGCCGATGGAGCACAGAGCGCCCAGGAATGTGGTGGTCCAGCTGTCCAACCTTTCCTGGTGACCTACTGGGATGTCACAACCTGTGAAGGAATGTGCTGGTGGTTCAGTGTTTCAACATTCGTGTGGATGAGGAAACAGTATACACAGCAGATGTGGTGGCAATTACGCCATCAGAAATTAAACTAGTTCTAGCATTTCCTGTTAATGTAATACATCAAATCCTTTTATTAATCAAGGCAGTTTAGCAATTCCATCAGAATAAAGCTGGCATGTGTTCATGACCTATGTTCTAATCAGCTAGTTATGTGAAGTAAAAGTTCATTAATCATCACACATTAATGCAATAGTGACCCCTCCCCAGGTGTGCCCTCTAAGCCGCCTAATAAAGTAACTGTCCCTGGAGTTACAGCGTCTTGTCTCCTGTGGCTCTCCGCCCAGGATGGGCTCGTGTTAGCGGCTCAGAGCTTGAACACTGAGCAGGAGCAGGCCAAATCTGTCTCCTGAGACATACCCCTTTCCTACATTAAAAAAATAAACATTATGCTTTAGACGAGCTTCAGATTCACCCCAAGTCACCCAGGCTTACTGCTGCTGCTTGCTCTGCGGTGTTGTGTTGCTGGCTTGTGAATTAGCTCGGCAAACCTGTGTTCCTTACTGCGTCTGACCGCTGAGCACTCTGTCCCTTAATGCGTGGGCAGCTAGTGAGTGACAGTGGCGTCCCTACAAACCTGGCGTCACAAACACAGAGCCTCTCGCGGGCCTAGCCGGCCGATGCCAGGCTGTCTGTGGCCCCACTTCCCTGTGGCTTCCTGCAGACTGGGCCTGTGGTCAGTCAGACAAGCACTCAGGGTCTTCTCGGTTCTTCTCTGAGCTCATGTCCAGTTCTGGGCACGAACATGGCTATTGGACCCCTGGTAGGAAGGGGAGCTTTTCAGAGCCCTATTCCTGCCACAGGCCTCCTGCCCTGCTCTCTTCCCTTTCGGGGCTACCAATCTGTCCATGGCCTGCCCCCCTGTTCTTTGCCCCAGGTGCCATTGGTAATGTCTTGCCTTTAAATGCTTCCAACAGCCACCACCCAGGAAGCCACCTTTGCCATGGGGACCCCGAGGCAGGTGACAGAGACAGCCCTGGAGTTGACCCTCAGGCACACATCAGGTTCTGCAGGGCTGACATGTCAGAGGAACTTGCAAGTCCTCCAGCCGCGCCCCCAACTCTGGGCCACCACTTCCTTGCTCCTGTCTGCTACCAGCCCGTGGCACTTCTCATCCACCCTCAGCACCGTACCTGCTTAACTTCTGGAAAGGTTCGTGTCTCGTGTTGTGCAGAGCCTCGTGGTGACGGCAGACTGGCAATTGTCACCAATACTAACCTGTCATATTTCGTATGACAGAAATGGGTTGATTGACTTTAGGGCTTAAACTTTCTGGAAAGGGTTTTGGAGACTTTTAGTCTAGAAGTGCTTTTTCCAGTAGAAGAATATGAGCTGGAAAAAGCATCACGACTCTCCAAAGCCCCTTTAGAAGCAACCTGGATAAGTTAGGTAGCTGTTTTTATTTCAAATTGGAGACAAAAATAGGAAATAAAATATGGGGGAAATGGTAGAGCTCCTTTGCTTTGCCACTGATGCAATGTGACCTTGTCCAGTCGGTCATAAGTAGATGACAGCCTGTCCGTGGCCACTCACTCAGCCACAGCTGTGTGTATGGTGGGGGGAGTGCGGGCAGGGAACAGAGGGGGCCAAAGAAGAAATGTATCATTTCCCCCAGCTCTGCTATTTTATATTATTGCATAATGTTCTAAAAAGTCAAAAACAGTTTTGCTATGTATTGTATTTTGCTCTTTGTTTCATATTACATGTTACTTTCTGTGGATAACATTTGTTTCTCCTCATGGAAAACAAAAAAGGAGTAAATTTATGAACATATTGGATAGATGAAACCATTGACTCCTTTAAAGTATTGGAATTCAAATTGACTTTAAAGAAGGAACATAAGGAAGTCAGGCATGTATTGAGAAGGAACAAGGTCAAATGTGATAAAGATAGAATACATCTGTGTGCATGCAGACCAGCCCCTCCCCCAGCACGATTAGCCACGAAAACTTCGTGTGTTGCAATAGGGAACAGGCTGCCTGGGCGAGTCCGTGAGGCTGGGACGATGTCAGCAGCACCCGCCCGGTTTATCAGTGGTCCAGCTCCCCAGTGACGCTGTCAGTTGTCCGAGGTCTTGCTAGAATATTTTGCTTAGTTCTGAAGAGTTTAATGAAGAGCTTCAGGACAGCGGCCGGCATTATTCGAGGATGCTGCGTGTTCTGCTTCACAGCTGTTTTGAGTCACAGAACACCATCCCCTTTCTACATGTGAAAACGGCTTTAATTTCAACGCCTGTGCTTGCTCATCTTCCATTTCTTGGCAGCATCCAACAAAGTGGCTTGCATTTTCTAGGAGACGCAGAAACATAGCTTTCATTAGGCACTCTGTGACTTGATAATTTGTCGATCTATAAACTTACGATTTGCACACTTTTTTTGTGTATTTATTACAATTCAGTAGAAAATATTTCTTTAGAAAAAGCTGCACAGAGAGTAAGCCTTTCTTGATGTAAATTTACTACTTTTCATTCCTATAGGAAAGATTGTGTGATGGTCTAACTAGTTTCCTTCAGTGAATGGATGAACAATAAATGCATCAGAGGAAGAAAAATTCTTTACAAAGAGATTTTATCAAATGTGTGCCCCTCTTTGTCCTTTGAACCCTATTTTCTTAGGAAAATCCAGACCAGGGGAGGAAGTTTTAAGATGTTAAGCGTAAATATAATGATCACCTTACATTTGAATAAAGAGAAATACACAGAAAGATGAGACATTTAAATATTGGAAATGTTTAGTCTGGAGAACAGACCAAAAAGAACAAGTTTCAAGTGTCTGTCCATTTAATTTATATCATATTTTGCTTTCTCTTCTCTTTTATACATATTTGCATTCTCAAGCTGAACATAAACATCTAAACAGCTAACATGTGTGGTGCACATTTCCCACGAAACAGAGGCATATCAGGCTGTTTTAAGCTGCA
Source organism: Rhinolophus ferrumequinum (assembly GCF_004115265.2). Lineage (NCBI taxonomy): Eukaryota > Metazoa > Chordata > Mammalia > Chiroptera > Rhinolophidae > Rhinolophus > Rhinolophus ferrumequinum. The sequence continues at coordinate 58,943,188 of NC_046302.1, forward strand.
GAAACTGAAGTAAAATTCATTTGAAAAACCAGAAGTTTATTATTTCACGTGAGTGGAGGTGTGGGAGTAATGGCTTCAGACGTGGCTGGATCTGGCAGCTGTAGAGTCATTAAAATGGTCCTCTACTGTGGCAGCCTGGAAGTGACAGGTGCCTTCATGTTTAAATGGACATGACTAATCACGTGGCCTTCCCCAAGAGCAGTGGGGCTGAGAAGTGCAATCTCACATGAACCTGAAAAGAGAGAACTGAATATTTGGTGAACACCTATAACACCTGTTACTTATTTTTAAAAAATCTGTTATGAGAGACAAGGTCTTGGATTCAGGCAAGATGGGGAAATGGAGTTGAGGCCCTTAGTTATAAATTGGCCAGGAACATTGGAGGGTTGCCTCATCAGTGGGAGAGTCAGCAATACAAGCTCCCCTGCCAAAGGAATGCTTTAATCAGCTTTTGCTAGGTTAAGCTGCCGTAACAAGTTCCTTTCTCCCTCCAGCCCCCATTATAAGGTGGGAGAAAATACCTTAAAAAGCAATCCAAAGATGTCAATACAAGTCAAGTAGAAAGAAGCATGGGCATAGAAAACAAACAGGAAGTGTACAATAACATGTTAAAAGTAAGTTCGTATAGATCAGTAATAACAATAAATGTAAAGGTACTAAACTCACCAGTTAAAAACTTAGAGACTGCCAAATTAGATTTTAAAATAATTCAGTTATGTGTTGTTGCCAAGAGATTCCCCTAAATTACAGGGCAAAGGGAGATTGCAAGCGACCTAGCAGACCAGTAAAGAGCAAAGAATGTTGGCGCATCTGTAGTAATGCCAGACAAATTATACCTTAATGGAAAAAAAGGATTGTAAGACCCACCATGTAACATTAAAATAAAGCAAAAAACCAGTTTATTATTTAAGAACATATGCCATAAATGTATAAAGAAATGACTAATAGACAACAAAGTTCCCCTGTAGATGGTGGGTGGGGTGGAGGTTGTGATTGGGGGAGCATATTAAAGTATATAAAGGTGGCTTCCAGTCTATTGATAATTCTGTATTATTCTAAGCTGGGTGGTCGGTACATGGGTATATGATATAATTTCTTCATATATGTTCCAGGTTGAAAAGAGTTCATAACAATAAAAAAAAACCACTCTGTCCCATATCTTATTACAAATAACTGTCAATACAACAGAGCTGTCCAACACAGGAAACCATGGAAGTGCATGTCACAGGGACTCTTGGAAAAACAACACCGACGGGCAGGGCAGTGTCATGGGGTTTCGAGGCACCCACTTAAGGAAGGTGAGAACATTCTGGAAGTAGCAAAATACTTGGGTAAGCAAGTTACTTCAACGCAGTGTCGTCCTGTGGGAAATGTGTGGATAAAACCACCCCCTTACATTGTTACACCCTGAGCTCCTTGCAAGGGAGCGGTATTATGTGAACCGACGAATGCAGGTGAAGCACGTGGTACATAGTAGGTGTACAGTCAACTGCATCAACATATTCCTGGAAACAAACTCCTGAGACAAAATGAACCAGTTCAGAATAGAACTAGTGAGATAAATGAAAGAGAAACGACTAGACACGACTTACTTCCCACACTCCCAGAGGCAAAGACGGCCCTGCCCTCCCTGTGGTACATCTATCTGGTTTCCCAAGCTACTCACCTGTGCGTTCCCCATCCTTTCGGGTGCCGTGTTTGGCACATGTGCACACTCACTCATCGTTTGGAGAATTCTGGGAACATGCTGGAGGTTTTGAAACTCGATGTAGACATCATATAAACACTGAAAATAAATGAATCCATTCTGGCTCTCTAGTTGGGAACTAGCAAGATTATAAACAACGATACTGGTTACTAGCACTACTATTCTTAGCTCAGTTTCTTGTTGGCAGATCCATGTTTTGCAGCAGTGATGACATAGAACATGTTCTTTTCACTCTGCAAACATTTCACGTCAATACTTCACTCAGATGAGTGATGTAACACAAAACTTATCTAAAATTGGATGATGTTAACAGGACACCCCTTTTCATCTCAGGCAGGATTAGAAAGAAAACCCAAACAAGCCATTCATTTCTCTTTCCTGCTGATTTGCTCCCTAGCGGTGGGCAGGGTGACAGTGGGGGTTAGGGATTTCACCAACTCTGGGCAGCAGTGCTAGTCACTGATGTGCTGGGGTTTATCGCGGGGGCGGGGATCGCTGTCACTGACAGCCTCCCCAGGACGGAGAAAGATGCTCGGTGCTGTGGGCTGAGGGAGCCAGCGCACCCCTGCGCCTCCCCGCCGCGCGCGCAGTGGAGAGAGTCGGCTTCCCTCGCCGCTGGCGGGCACAGCATCCGGAGCCGTGGCCTTCGCTGGACGCAGGCAGGTCCGCACCTTGCAGAGCGCGCGCGGCTGATTCCAGCAAAGAGGTGGGCGGCGACCCACTGTTAGGATTTGTCCAGTGTCAGCGCGCGGTGACTTCCGGGGACGCGGGAGGCTCTGGGGGCGTGGGTTTCAGCGGGGCTGTGTTCTCACTACGACTCAGTGGCACAGAGAGGCCTCGGGCACCCCCGCCAACCGCCGGGAAAGTACAGAAAAGAGCGCTCGCCCTGTTGACGACTTGGAACCCCTGCAACAACAGGGAGCCCTCTTCACCAACGGCGCCGCGCGCTGTGCGCGCCCAGCCGATCCCGGTTGCGCCGCGGGAAGGGAGCAGCTCAGAGCAACAGGTGCAGCGCGCAGCCACTCCGCGAGCGAGGGGACCAGCCGCGGGCATCTGGAGCCGGTAAGGCGCAGAGAGGGCTCTCTCCACCTCCAGGGCTGCACCGGAAGGTCCCTCCTGCCCGCTCGGGGGCCTCGCGGCGGGCATCCGCGTCCGGGCAGAGGGAGCCCCGCGCTCTGGGGTCCGTCGCCTTCGCCCACAAAGGTCCAGCTCGAGGCTCCCGCCCGCGTCCTCTCTCAGGCGGCCCCGCACAAAGACGGTGCCACTAGGCACGGCCCACCCGGGAGGCTCGAGTTCAGAAGCTTGCGCTTGGTGCTCGGAGCTGGCACCCGGCGCCCCCGGCATCCTCTGTCCCAGGCAGGCACCCCTCGCCGGCACGTCCCGGGCGCCCCCGCGGGCCATGGAGCTGGTGGCCGGCAATCTCAGCGAGGGGAACGCGAGCGCGCCGGAGCCGCCCGGCCCGGAGCCGCCGCCGCTCTTCGGCATAGGCGTGGAGAACTTCCTCACGCTGGTGGTGTTCGGCCTGATCTTCGCGCTCGGCGTGCTGGGCAACAGCCTGGTGATCACCGTGCTGGCGCGCAGCAAGCCGGGCAAGCCGCGCAGCACCACCAACCTGTTCATCCTGAACCTGAGCATCGCCGACCTGGCCTACCTGCTGTTCTGCATCCCCTTCCAGGCCACGGTGTACGCGCTGCCCACCTGGGTGCTGGGCGCCTTCATCTGCAAGTTCATCCACTACTTCTTCACGGTGTCCATGCTGGTCAGCATCTTCACCCTGGCCGCGATGTCCGTGGACCGCTACGTGGCCATCGTGCACTCGCGGCGCTCGTCCTCCCTGCGGGTGTCCCGCAACGCGCTGCTGGGCGTGGGCTGCATCTGGGCTCTGTCCATCGCCATGGCCTCGCCCGTGGCCTACCACCAACGCCTCTTCCACCGGGACGTCAGCAACCAGACCTTCTGCTGGGAGGAGTGGCCCAACCCGCGCCACAAGAAAGCCTACGTGGTGTGCACGTTCGTCTTCGGCTATGTGCTGCCGCTTCTGCTCATCTGCTTCTGCTATGCCAAGGTGGGCGCAGGGCACGCGGGCGGGCGGGCAGGCGGCGGGCCCGAGGGGCCCCTGGCATCCCCGGGTGTCCCCACGCCCCTGTCGGAGCCCCGCAGCAGCCCCACCCCTTGCCATCGCCGCATTGAGAAAGGTCTCCACTGCAACGTGCCGTCGCCTAGGCTTTGGCCTGAGGGTTTGATGTTGCCGAAAAAGTTACCTGGAGTTTGGGGGCCGCTGGGGAAGTGTTGCAGGTCCCTTCGCGGACGTCCCGCCTCTCCTCCCCCTGCTGGCCACAGCCGCTGCAGCCCAGGTTGTCCTGGCAGGAGAACCCCACTCAGTTTTAGCAGCTCCCCCACACCGGCCTGCTGCGTGACTGCAGAGTCGCAGGGAGGCTGGGCCACTCTGAGCGCGGGCCCTTTGCCAGGGTGACTGTTCCCCATCGCCTTCTGCCCAGCACTCAGCTGGGACTTGAGGCGGTGACTCCCCTGAGGTCCCCTTCCTGTGGGGCACACAGTAGGCTCTGTGAAGCCACTGCTCCTGGCGACAGAGCTTCTGTTTTATTTCACACACAAGTTTAGCTTTATAAACCCATTGGTAAAAGTATTTCTTCAGAGTCCTGATCAGAGTCTGCAGAGAACTTTGGAAGGATGGGTTTCCCCTTTCAGTCCTCTTTATGGAGGTTGTGTAAACAGTGTAGGCAGGTCTGAACCCCTGACTGTGGGGAGGCCCAGTGTTGACACATCTGGCCCAGCCTCCCTGGACCTACTTACTGAGAAATCCTCCTTCCTCTCCCTTTGCATCGTCCAGCAGAGCTCAGCACTGTGCATGCTCTCTTTCACCCATAACCGGTGGGTTTCAAGATTTCCTGATCAAAAGGCCTTAAACGGTTTACACCACTTGTTTATCGAGTAATAAAGAGCCTAATAACCACGTGATCGTGACCCATGGGGTCCCCAGCGCACTCTCTGGGAGAGCCCTCATCGTCAGGAAGACACCTTTGTGACCACATTCTGAAATATCCACCGATTTATCTTCACCTCTCTGTCGTTCTGTTTCTGATAAGCCTGTGACCTTGGGGCCGTGAAAAACTGGCGAATGTAGAATAGTAGTTTCTTACATTCAATTTAGAAAGTATTTTTCCCAGCAAAAATGTTTACTATAAGCCCCTGGTGTTTGCACACCCCAACCCCCGTATCACCTATGCAGTTATATCTGTGCTGATCGGTAACACTAGTTTAGGATATTATCTGAAAGGATGGCCTGTGTCCAATGGGTAGGGAATTTGGAAAATAACTCTCACTTAGGTCTTTAGGGAATGGTTGGTCTCTTTACCTAGTCTTCTGCTGATGCACAAGCTGCTTCTGCATTGCACAGTGGTCTGGCATGTGCACTGTCTCATTTAGCCTGCACGGCAACCCCATGGCTGGAGCTCTCATCCCTGTTTTATTGAGCAGGAAAAAGCGTGTGGAGGAGTGAAGCAACTGAGTCAGATGAGGAAGCTGGTACATGGTTCAGGAAGGGTTTCACTGCAGGGACCCCCGCCTCCTGAGGGAGGGGAAAGTTGGTGAAGGCCTTAGGGACATGAAGCTTGGAACAAGAGGGATTTTTAAAATAGTGCCTCTTAATTCAAAATTACATAAATTAGAAGCGAAGCATACTCTTCCTTCACTTCCCCAAAAGTCTTTCAGTCTTCTTAATGGAAATGACAAGGTAAACTTTTAGGAATAAGTCAGGCTACATTTCTACCATTTGAGAATTTATAAAAGTCACTCAGAGAGCAAAGTTCAAAAGTGTTTTTTTTTTTTTTAATTCAATGAATACGTGATCACTGGGATATTTTTACATGGGAATAGTTTGCTTTTAAACGTAACTGGAAATTTCTTTGGAATTCAAAGTAATGTATGCAAATCCATTTCAGGGTTTGAATAGATGGAGATAAACATTGATTTCAAGTTGCTTTTGTTTAGTTCAGCCATTAAGCATAGGGGACATGCCCCCCCCCCCCCCCCCCCGCCAAGTTGCCCACATCCCCAGGGATTCTGATGGTCGTGGTGAGCTTGTCCCAGGTGTGAGTACAGGCTTCCTACACACAGTCCTAATGCACACAACAGTGCAGAAATGTCACCGTGTCATCATCATTGCCTTCTAAAGAAACGCAGTCATGACCCATCATGACACTACTTTCTTTCTCCCTTTGATGACAAATCTCTGGGATGCGCCATAATATATTATTAATATGTGTGCAACACGTGGGCTATTAAATAAAACAGAGCTAAGAACAATATACTTGGGTTATTTTCTCCATTAACCACTCAACATTCTGTAGGTGTTTTGAAGTGACTAGATGTGATCCAAAAGTTTGCTGAAGGAATGAAGAGACCCCCTGGACACATGAGGAAGCAGATGACATTTCATTTTTCTGCTTTCACTTCATCTCCAGGCGTCCCTCTTGGATTTTGTTTGGCTGCCTCTCCCTTGTTCTCTCCTCTGTCCATTGTTCTCAGTGACCAGTGAGCTATGGTCTCCTGGGAAGGCTGCCACCAAGGAACCTCGCCAGGCCTGTCCTCTCCAGGCAGAGTCCTGTTTCCAGCTCTTTTGTTCCCCTTTGAAAGACTTTCTCATTTACTCCTGCAAAAAGCTCCTCTTTTATCTTTGCCTTCCATCCAATTCATGGTACCCCAATTTCTGTTGGCAAAACAGTAACCTGAGCCATTGTCGGTGTATTGAGGGTGATCCCAAATGCTGCTGTAGCAAGTGAAAGCGTGTCTTCTAGACAATGCGAAGCCCCGTGGGAAGTGAAAAGTATTTAGTAAAGTTGAGAACTGGAGTCAGGAATTCCCACCGCAGTGATGTCCACTTAATCCCAGATTAGTGTGGCTGGGAAGTACTACACGGAACAGGCTTCTGAAAGAAGCCCAGTTCTATGAAATTATGCCCATGTGCCGTGCTAGAGGGAAACAAAGATGGGGCTGGAATGGGGCTTCAAATTCTCGGCGAGATTTGCTCAGCAATTGGTGGACAATCCAAACTCTTGGTCATCCAGAGGTGAATTTTCCTCCGATTTTCACTCAGTGGGATATAAAAATGAAGTCAGATATCAGAGTGCTGTATATGCAGTCAATCGTCTTGGACTGTTGTAATTTCCTATGCTACATAACCCAAATCCCCCATCATTTCTCCTGCCTATACACTGGCCAGAGGACACGAAAGTCGTGTCTCTGATGGATGGAGCCAGTGTCTTTCCAGGAGACTCCCTGACAGGGATACTGACTGTCAACCTTGCTAAACGGTCTACAGATCATAAGTGAGGCTGCTTTCCCCAAGTGCAGGTTGTCTGAGAGCACAGCTTACTGGGTAGGGTTTGAAGAAAGAAACAGGCCTGATGGGTAGAAATTTGCCTTAAAGACACTTACAGCAGAGACAGCCCCCAACGGGAAAACAGAAGGGTCACACTAACGCAAACGTTGGCCATGGGAGAGTTATCTGGTTACATCGGCCTTGTTTCCCACCTGCCTCCTTTCCCCATCAGGCAGTGCGCTGGAGGGAGGCCTCTAGCTTCTGCATGTCCCTAGGATTTAACATCGTGTCCAGCACATGTAGGGACTTGCTGATTGTTAAGATGTAGAATCTCGGGAGAAGTCAAAGTGAGAAGAAGACCAGCAAGGGTAGGTATTGGTGTGGCTCCTTCTGGACAAAAACCAACAGGTGCCCGTCCCAGAACGCTCTGCAAACAGAAGCTCTGACTGCAAACTGCCGCTGGGTACAGACGTGGTTAGCAATTCATACTTATTATTTTATGACCTTATGTAAACTTCAATTTGAATGATTTTGTAAAGAATAGTATTCCCATTTCAGAATGTCAAGAATTGTCAATGCAAAGTAGACAATGAATTGTGGGATATGAGGCAAACTGGTTTTATTAGTCTGTGTTTTTCAGGTCCTTAATCATTTGCATAAAAAGTTGAAGAACATGTCCAAGAAGTCAGAAGCATCCAAGAAAAAGGTAATATTCACGTATGTATATTATCTATGGCACAGTTTGCAGCTTAGGTTACTTTTATTCTTAATTGTCCTCACATCCATCCAATGCCTGTGAAGTTTTGGTTCCTTGGTACCGATGTTTGAAGTGACCTCTTACCCTCAGGCACAGGGAAGGGACAGACAGCCAGCTCTGGAGGGCAATGCAGGGCACTATTTGTGCGTTAACATTTACGTGGAGATTTGGGGAGACGAGGAAATGTGTGTTTGGCTTCCGAGCTGCTTTAGGAGGTTGTAGGTTGGTTGAGACAGAGTGTATAGTTGCTGACACCATAATTTACATGAAACTATACTCATTTTATTGTGTATTTACCATCTCTGATGTGATTCCAGAAGGCCCTGGCTCAACTGTCTTTTGAGAGAACACTGTGGCGATCTTTCCTTTACGCCCAGAAGCAGACACACCGCCCTCTCTTCCTCCTAGACTTGAACTGGTGTGGGCTCCGAGGGGAGACAGTCACAGATGGGACGCGGCTCCAAGGGCAGTTCTCCCGTCTGTAATTGTCTCTCTCATCACACATATCCTGATTTAAACACGCTTCTCCCGGGTGACGTGAAACCAGCCGACGGCCTGCTATGGATCACATTTCACACTCTGAGGAAAAGCCTGTTCACAAATGAGGATGAGTTTAGCTCTTATTCAGACAATATCTGTATAGTTGTGGAGTTTTGCAAGTAGAATGAGATTAGGGAGGAGGACGGGATAAGCAGACATTGCTACCCACAAATATTAGCCACAACATCTTAAAATACATTGTTTTTCCTTCTAAATATTTATTATGATGAATGATACGATTTGCAGAAATTATAGTTTAACACATTTTTAAAATTCGACTTAAACAAAGCACAGCTCTTCCTGACTTTCTTCATTTATAAACAACGATGTGGTTGAAAATACACCAGCTCCCAGAGTCGATGAGAAGACACGTAGAGAGTTGGTTAAAAAGCGCACCAGTTAGCTTGTATTTGGAATACAGTCAGTTTTTAGGACAACTGACTAAAAACAAACGGCGCAACATAAACAACACGAGGTAGGTTTTATTTTCAGCCTTCCGATCCCTCTTCATAGCAGCTGACAAAGTGCCAGGCGGTGTGACAGCTGGTGTTTCCCGCCAGTTTTCAATGACGTGTGAAAGTTATCCTGCAGTTTTTCCAGTTTTGGTCTATCTCATAGTTTTCCGCCTGAGCCACACTTGTCATCTCCAAGAAAATGTTTCATTGGAAACAATTAGGGATTGCTTACACTCTCTCCTTGGACACGCGCCCTCCGCAGGGCTCGTGACCTTGGGGCCCTGGGAGCAGCCGACACCCAGAAGCGGAGGAACACGTGCTAGTCACGCGGAGGGAGAGGTTAACGTCCGTGGGGAGGGAAGGGCTGGCCGAGCTTTGCGGAGGTGACGGAAGTGACGCCATTGATGCATGACGCAGCTTATGATGGCTGCAAAAGACTGCACGCTTGCCACGAGGCATGGAAGAAAACATTTCTTGAACATTAGCTGGATCTTATTTGTACGCTATGACTACTTTTAGTCCTTACGTTTGAAAAGTGTTGGAGAGAAATGTGCAAGTCTCAGAGAGGAACGCAGTGGTGAAGAGAAGGAAAATAAGTCTCATAAGAAGGGACGAGAAAAGCCTCTATTTTGTTTTACAACAAAGGAGCGGAGCGGAGGTTAGTGATGAGTTTTATAGGTGTGAATATGTGTGTATGTGCATATATGTATGCAAATGCATGGATATATACGTGTGTGTGCAAATGTAATTCTTACCCTGGGAGAAGGTTTCAGCTTTTGGAGGCAGGAAGTGGAGTTTCCCTTGCATTCTCACAGCTTCTGACCCTTCATGGCCACTGAACAGATGTCAGATCTCTTTTCATATATTTTTATTGCCTCCTTGTTTGCATAGAACAAATAAAGTGCAGTGCTGGTGTGTGTGTGTGTACGTGTGTAAGAGACAGCAGCCAGGTGCAGGGGAGGCGTAAGGCGAGGGAATGGGAAGAGAGAGGAGAAGAGGAGAAAAGAGGCCACAGAGGGCCAGGCGGAGGAGGGAGCGGATGGGGGGGGGACCAGCGAGCCAGGGCAGGTGGTACGAGTGAGCCCGAAGGCACAGGACTGGCGGCTCAACGCCCTGGTCCCGTCTCAGCCTAGAACCTGCTGCACAGACAGGGTCGCTGTTTGCTTGTTAGTGGCTCCATGTGACACAGATGGTGACAGTTCCCTCGTTTCAGCTTCACTTGTTTCCGCTCCTCCCCGCAGTGGCCGTCAGGGTCTATCCATACAGGGGCTCCCAGAACAGGCTCCTACCATAGTACCCCGCGGTGACAAACGAGCTGAGCAGTCATCCTGCACGTTGGGGACTTACATAAGAAGGCCATTTCTACTGCAGAAACAGCAGTGACCGCAGTGTAGAGCCCTATGCTGGAGTAAGAGCTTTGCTCAAGTCCTGACAGACACAAAAGGATGTTTGCTGGCTCAAGGCTGACCGGGTGCCGAAGCAACGTGCTTATGTAATCTCTGGACGGCTTCAGAATGGGACACACATCCATACTGGATGGTCCCTTCCACGAGGAAACTAGAGACAGGCCCTCTCGGTACCCTATTAACCACTGGGCTCTTTCAACAGCCGCTTTCCCTCTGGCTTGGAGTAATCCAGCAAGCTTTTTGGCTGTCACTTACACAATTTACAGTGTTTTTCATCACTCTCATTTTTTAGTCACTTTTTCTCTTTGCAGCCACGTTCCATTAGACCTATTGTGAGATAAGGTCTTTAAAGAAAAATCCAGGTGTGTCAGCTGACTTGAAAAAGAGCATCTCACAGGACGAAGGGAGATGGATAGTATTCAGATACTGCAGGCATAAGGAGCTGAAAGCAAGCTAATGAAGGGAAGAGATTCAGTACGTAACTGAGATGATGGCTTTTCTCTGTCAGAAGATACCGTGATTCTCCGCGTGGACAGCTGAGGACAGTAGCAGATACTCTGCAGATAATTCCATCTCTGATTGGGGCCAATGCTACTGTCGGAAATGACACAAAATCTGTAAGAAATTAGAAAGTCAGCCTTGTTCTCTGCAAAGGGGGCTTCTTTGCTAACCTCCTGACATTTCAGACAAAAAGACAGGGAACAGGTTTTCCAAGCCTTTTGGGGATCAATGCCTGGATCAGCCTCAAGGGTTGTTGATACTGAGGGGATACCTTTGTCTGTAACTTTGGCTAGTTCCTTTGCTTTTGTTGGGGCTTTTCCCAGTGTTTCTTCAAACACCTGAGCCTTTCACAAAGGCCAATTCTGGGGTCACTATCACCATCTGAGTGGGGGTGAGGCCTAGACACCTGAATTCTGAAACACGGTGCCCTGGGCCATGATGAGCATGGATCTGCTTCAATCCCACAGTTGGGGTTGGTGCGACATGTTCTTTTGACCAAGACCTTTAATTTGGACCTGACACACGAGCAACGAGGGACGGTGTTCTGTTCTTACCCTCCCCCCTGGCTTTTCAGTTCCTGGGCCTGGAGGAGACGTGAAGAAAAGAACATCACCTACTGTGTGTGACTGGCCCATGGATGCAGGAACTGTGGTCCCCCCCCCCCGGAGACAGCCCAAGGACGGAGGGCAGATGCCAGGGCCTGCGTGTGGGCGCTGAGCGTGCACTGTCCAACAGAAATGCCCTGTGTGGGGCTGAGCTCCTGTGAGACAGGAAAGAGAGGGGCCCCGCAGACACCTGGCTAGGGGCACAGGCTCCCAGATCAGCGTTCTGTTTAATTCTTTTGGGAACAGCCCTAGATAAATAGCAGGGTTTATGTAAGCATTCTTTCCTCATATTTATATTGTAAATTGTAATCTAGTCACATTTCAAAGCTACAGGTAGACCAAGAAAAATAATGTTGTTTATACCTCTGAGAAGACCGTGGGATTAAGAACAATAAAAGTGTGAAGATTTAATGAGCTGCAAACCCGCAGCGGCAGACACTCCTGAGACAGTGCCCCACATTTACAGAACGCCGCCTCGTCCTGTGCGTCCAGATACCACAGGGACCTCATCAATAAGCTGGGCTCTATTTCTGCCTTAAGCTGGGTGCTTGGTGAGAGCGTCCTACACGAAGCTGTTTTCTTTTGAACACCGGAGAGTATTCATTTTGTGAAGCAGAGAGATGGTCTTATTGTCTTAGGAAGAACGGTGGTTTTCTGTTCGATTTGTGGGTATAGTTACCTCTGGATGGTTTTGGTTCAGCAACCTGCACTGATGGAGAAATGGATTGATAGCAGACACCCCATAATATGTGTGAGCCGATGACTTGTTTCCTTTGTGCGTCATGCAGTAAGCAGCTATGATATGTGACCCTGCCACCCTGTTGTCAGGTGACGCCGGGGTTTTTTACATGTTTAAGTGGGGTGGGCACAGTCTGGGGGTCATTGTCTTCACAGACAAGGAAGTCAGGGCTCAGGGGGTTACACCATTTCTCGAAGGTCGTGCTACCAGCTTATGGCTGATGCCAGCCGGGCTTTTGCACAACCCCCAGTGCCTTTCGGTAGTGAGCTGAACTCTCGTGTCCTGTCCTCTGACCACTGCGTTCGTGCTGGCTTTGACCTGAAGTCCGACTGTCTCTTCCACCATGTGTACTGCAGCCTGGTACACACTTCCTGCCTTGCCACCCTCTCTGCTAGACTTGCACTCACATGTCAGTTTGCTACCCAGCGTGGAGCCGTCCAGAGCTGGGTCCTACTCGTGGTATCCTGGGTGTTGTTTTCTGTCACAGTAAGAGTCTAATTCATCACAAGTACTAGAAAGGTCATTTCTCGCGTGGGAATGTCCCCACAGCCATGTGGAGGTGGGACGCTGTCTGCCCTCCCGACATGCAGCACAGTGGAAGGGCCCCATTTTGCACAGGGAAGAATTTGTGGTGTAGCCGTGATTTCTTCGTCCTGAAATCCCCTTCTAGTGTCTTCTTCTTCCTTCAGTGTGAACTTACTGGGAAACGAGCCTCCATGACTTGTGTTCATCTTCTTCCCTCTATTTCTCTTCTTTTCTCCCAACTTTGGGGTCACTATCACCATCTGAGTGGGGGTGAGGCCTGGACACCTGAATTCCCTCGATTCCTGGATTTTGGTCAGGATTATTTCTGGATAGAAGGGAAATAGACTGGTGGCTGGCAGGTAAATCTTACACTCCACTCTCGGGCTGTGGCTGGAAGATGGGGCAAAGCTACAGCCGACGCGTTCCTGTCTGAAATGTGCAGTAAGGACGTGGTTCAAACATTCGTGTGTCCACCTCACAAAGCCAAGCACACTCTTAAAACAGTACAACCTGGACTAAATCTGAGAAAAAAGAGGGGTCACTTGCTTCCTAGCCTTCAGGCAAGGTGAAGTATGTCTCATGTCCAGGTGCTTCTTCCCACAAGGAGAAGACACCTTGAGGAGGAGAAGTGGGGAGCTGAAGCGTCTGTGGGGGCTGGGGAGACGTGCTGAGCGTCTTTGGTCTTCTGTGGGCATTTACTGCTCACATGGCCAGCACAACACTTGTTCCACGGACAGCACTGGGTGGGAGGCAGAGTGGGATGTGGCGGTCAGGGGCTACCAAGATTGTGGCCATTCTTGCCCTCGGTCGGAGCTGTTGGGACCATGGCTTTGGGATCACGCAGACCTGGCTTCCAGCTCTAGCTTTGTGTTGAACTGTGGGACAGTAGGCACTTGTCTTCACCTTTCTGAGTCTCGGTTTCCTCATCGACAACCCATGGATCACTTGCAGGTCCGCTCCATGGGGGTGTCGGGGGACTGAGTGAAGAACGGGAAGCCCGGGTCACCCACTGCCGACTGTCACTGCTGCCCTGCGTCCTGGTCCTGCCGCATCACCGGCCTTCCAGGCCCTGTTGGTTCCTGAGCTGCACTTGCTGGGGGGAACGGGGTGAGGGCAATCTTTGAAGGAAGGAAGCAGCTAATTGCTTTGCATTTTATTGTTTGAAAATATGAACAGACAACCATCTTTGGACCGAATCCACAGAGACGGAGTTTTCAGTGAATCACGTTAGCTCCCTAGTTGCTCCCTTTCACATGTACCGAACGGGCAGTGAGGAAACAGGCGAAAGCAAGTGGCGTAAGTCTTGACTCCAGCTCTTGGGCTTTGCAGCCCCGCAGGAGGTAACGTGCTCACGTCCATGATGCCGGGTGCAGATGGGAAGCAGGAGGGCGCCCGGGGCGCAGGGTAGGGTCCTTATTAGGGGAGACTTCGTCCTGTCACCTGCTCAGCACGGACCCTTACACGTACACACAGCCCTGCCTCTACTTTCCAGGAGTTTCTGATAGAAGGGTTAAAATGCAAGCAAACGGGCTCGTTGGTCTGCAGGCAGAAGCAGAAGTGGCTCTCCTGTCTTTACCTTGCCAAAGGTTAAGGAGGAGAAATAAACATGAACAGGTCTGCTGAGGTGACTGCTTGGAGCAGGGTTCAAAGGCTCTTGGGGGCTGCCTCCCTGGGGAAGGCTTCTCAGGGGTGTCCCACGTCAGAGCTCGGCGTTCTATGTGACAGTGTTAATGGCAGATGGTCCCATTTCTGTGAGGCAAAGCACATTCCCGTCATCCACACGCATTTCACACACGTGACAGATTTTCCTGTGGAAGGTCGTGGCAGGTCCCAAAGAAGTTTGAACAAAATTATTATGCGACAGGAAGGCCAACACTTAATACAGATATACAATCTGTTTGATCCCATGAAAATATACACAGAATGCGTTAGGACATGCCTTAGGATGCTGCATTCTTTTCCTGTCCTGACTGAGTTCTCTTTCCCGTCCTCCCCACTCCCCTTCCGCCCCTCCCCCTTCCAGACGGCACAGACGGTCCTGGTGGTGGTCGTGGTTTTTGGGATCTCCTGGCTGCCGCACCATGTCATCCATCTCTGGGCTGAGTTTGGAGTTTTCCCGCTGACGCCTGCCTCCTTCCTCTTCAGAATCCTGGCCCATTGCCTGGCGTACAGCAATTCCTCGGTGAATCCTATCATATACGCATTTCTCTCTGAAAACTTCAGGAAGGCCTATAAGCAAGTGTTCAAGTGCCACCTGCGCCATGAGTCACCTCTCAATGACACTAAAGAAAATAAAAGTCGAATGGACACCCCACCCTCAACCCATTGTACTCACGTGTGAAGAAAGACACATCCGAGCACTCGCCTGGTGGATTCCGTACACGTGGGCCAGACACTGAAAAGTACGGTGAGGAATTAAGCAAGGCTGCACCTTGTTATCTTAGCAACAGTTCATGTTATTTTAATTAAAATCCACTTGTGTTTATAAGGTAGGTTCATCCATTTAGGAAACCCCTAGGTATGTGGAGATTATTTTAAAATTCTATTTCAAAAAAAAAAAAAAGGAAATGCTGCATGGTTTTATACCTCTTGAGAAATGAAACGTTAATAGAATTCCATAAATACGTTCAATTCTTCATAGAATAAGGACCTATAAATATGGTCAGGAATATTTACAATCTACGCTCAGAAGCAGATTTATTTATAAAAACAATTTATGTTTTAGCTCTTCAATTTTAAGAAAAGCAGTAATACTATAACTCTACGTTTAAACACATGATCATGGACACCCAGTGACCATTTTACTAGAATTTTATTTTTGTGGTCATTCGTATGGAGGCACATCTAATCAGTGGAAGTAGGTCTTTGCCAGGTTTATTTGCACACACGCACCTGCTGCTAGTCGTGAACAGAGCACGGGCTGCTGCAGGTGTGCTGCATCCGTCTGTGCTCGCGAGGTCCTTCAGCGAGTGCATCTCAGGAGGGCAGCCAAAGGTCACGGCAGAGACCCGAGGGCTTTACTCAAGGCACTGCCCTGTAAGACATATCCTGTGAACTTAGGCTTCGTAGAATTGACTGGAAAACAAGGAAAAAAGCCACGTACAACTTTTCTAATAGTGGAAGCTGTGAACGAGCTTTTGAGAATGAAACTAGGCATTTTAATGATATACAGAGGGTGCCACAAAATGTATACACATTTTTTTAAAAAAGAAAAAACTGTATTAAAATTGTTGTACTCATTATACACCGATAACAAACGATGAATACAAGTCATGTGCATTCATTTTTCTGGCACCCCCGGTATACACTTGGCTGACCCCTTAGCTACATCTGGAATGAAACCTACCCCAAAAGAATTAGAAAAAAGTGTGAGAAGGAGGATGTGGGGATCATAACTTTTCTGGGCCAAGGAACAGTCAGAACTGAGTATGTCAGTGAGATGTGATCCTGAGAGGGGAGGGAGCTGCGCTGGACATTTGAGGAAGACGAGCCTTGTGAATAGATACACCTGGGAAATCCTACCTTGTACAAAGAATGCTTTTTTCTTAATTTGTAATGATGTCTAATGCACATTTACCCCAAATATTACTCCCTCTGGAAATGTTAATATGGGGTTAAAATTATCACCACTTGAGTTTCAAATGTAGTTTTCATGACAATTTCATATTTATTCATGTTTACAAGGAGACAATGGTATGAAAAGATTAAATTATTCTATATTAGAAAATGATTTGCTGACTGCAAGACTGTGGTATCTTTTAGGAAGATACAAAAGCAAGAGGATTTTTAAAAAATGACTTTGTATAACATACACTTGTCAAATCAGGACCCCATAGGAAATATCAAATTTTAGATCAACAAACAAACTCATTATAAGTCTTTGCACGTTGAATTCTGTAGCTCAACAATTTATTTTCACTGATTATATTCCTGCAGCAAACACAGCTTACATATGCAACGGTTCTCTGGCTAGACTAGGAGAAAATTGTTAGAGAGGATGGGAAATCAAGAGCTTTCATGTTTGATGGCTGGGGAAAGAAGCTGTGTATGAGTATTTAAGTATTTGAAGGAAAAGCAGAAGTCCTGCGTGTGGAACATTTTTCGCACTTCATGCAAACCCAGCAGCAGATACGCATTATCCTGACAATGAAGCCTCATGTGCTTTGCGGAACTGGAGGTGTCATTGCAAAGCCAGAGCAGCTTCTGTGTGTGACTCTTCAACTGCACAGAGGGGCCTCCTGGTGGCCTCTGCACTTGCATGGATGAGAATAACTTCCTGCACCGTGGACGGCTGACCCCTGTTCACCTCTCCGATTCCTGCGCACACAAATGGAAGCAGTAAAAAGAATGCTGCTGTGTTCTAAGACGCATTGCAAATGCGCTTCCAGGATGCAGTTGCCCACGTCTTTCTTCTGCTCCCTCCTGGATGAAGTGGGCGTGAGGCTCAGTACTGGAGGGATAGCTGACCTGCAGACCCCTGGTGTTCCCAGTGTCAATGCAAATCGCTTCATTTCGTAGTCAGGTGGGTTGTCCTTCCTTCCCATTGTTGCTTTAATCAGAGTTTAGCTTGTTTCTCCTACACTGAGTTTTGCTATGATGATAACGTATGTCCTGCAAGGATCTCAGCCTGTGAAGTTTTCTGAACACAGAGTTCCAGAAGAACTTGTAGCAGACTGATCACCCCAAGAAGTGAGAGGTGTTGGGGCTCGCCTGCCAATCTGGGTAGCTACTTTCCTGATACTGTATAGAATTAATGTGACCAATCCAGAAGCACCTTCTCTTCCTGCTGGAAGCACAGGAGTTCTCCCCACCGCAGGCGTCATCCTCCTGCAGCTAGGCTCCAGGAGAAATACCGCGTGTGCATTTGAAGTCAAGCTGCCTGAAAACCTGGGTTTTCAGTGAACTTCAAAGAAAATCAATGCCTTCTCCTCAGATTTGGCTGCCTTGGTGCCCCAAGGCAGCTGTTATTTTTCTGGGCCTTTTGATTTCACATAGGGAGACAGGCTCTGGGATATTTAAATGCTCGCTGTTTCCTATGTATAAGCAACGATTTCCATTTCCTACTGCTAAATAGTGACGTGGTGGGCAAGGCTTTTTCTCCTGTTTCCCCAGCAGATATCTTAAGACAGATTCTCTCTCTGCTGTTCTGACTTGTTTGTGCTCAGCAGCGTGGGAACTGATGCCATTTTCTGAACATTTGAGGTAAACTTTTGCTGTTAATGAGCTTGTTCTCCAGCTCACATTGGAAGGAAACCACCATTTCCTTCGCCCCTGCCCTACCCCGCCAACCTCTGTGGTTCTCTCTCCAACTCCCTTCTCTCCTGAGCTCCCGACTCTAGCTGTCCCCACCGTGAAATTCCTCCTCCTCCTCAGATAGAAGGAGCCGGAGCGGGAGGAGGGAGAGGCATGGCTGAGCTGCATGAGTCATCACCGCGAAGGCTTCTGTGACTCACCTGGGATCGTGGCACAGCAGACCACTGCGTTTGCTGGGTGTCTCAGAAGCGTTGACACACCACATTAATAACCCCAACATGTTAGTTGAACCCCAAGGTCAGGTTTGTTCTGAGCAGGAGGTGAGAACTCATCTAAGCACCGGCTCCTTCCCCGCAGAGCCACAGCTCACTGCGAGTTCCGAAGGGCGCACAGGTACCATTGAAGCAGCGTTCCCCTGAGAAAAATGGCCTGTCGTGTAACTCTGCCCTTCCTGCTTAGAGCACTTATGAAACCCATGCACATAAACCACATAGTCCTGAAATTGGGCATCTATATCAATGTGTTCATTTTCTCTGCAAACTCATCATCTGAAATTTGTAAATTTTGGTCTACGCTGGTTGCAACTATCTCCCAGGGTTTACATTCGTAAGTGGCTTTCTATTTAAGGTACTTATAGTTTTCTTGGCCATTGAAAATGTGTTGCATGTTAAGTTATTTGTCACGTAGATGTTAGTGACTTGTTTATCTAATGACTTGTTTGTTTGTAAAAAGCTATACATAGTAAGAGTGGGTGGCCTAAAATGCTGATGGTTACTTGTTGTCTACGAAAGAAAAGAATTACAAGATGGTCATGTTATCTGATTCTAACTTATTCCGTATTTTAATAACTCCTCTTTTGGAAATGGAAAGGTTCAGCCTGAACAGTTTAGAGTGCTTAAGGCTGCCCCGATGTGGGCTGAATCCAGGGCCAGCCTGCCTACGGAGAGGGCCCCGTGTGTCCTAACTGTCTGGCAGGATGTTTTGTTTACTGTGAAGGTGCCACCGGTTCCAGAAGGTGGTTCCCGTGAGTGTCAGGTTCACTCACAGCCCTGTGTACCTTTGGCTACCGTGCTGGGTTCCCCAGCTCAGCACAGCTGCCTGCAAGGTTTGACAAGACCTTGCGAAATGCACGCAGCCTCAGACTTTGCTTTCAGCTGAGCTCCTCACTGCTGCTCCTGGGCCCAGGCTCCAGCCACCACAGCTTTTGTTCACAAGCTTCTGAGCCCTGGGGTCCTGTTCTGAGTGCAGCCATGGTGACATGGGTCACCTGGGGAGTGTGAGCAGACAGGTAGGCTGCTGAGTTGCCATTGACTTATGTAAACACTGTGGGAATAAGCTCAGCAGGACTTGCTCTCCGGCTGTTTTCATGTTGGCTAAGTTCGCCATAGACAGATGATTGTACGAAGAGCACATCTGCTAGTTAAAGCTTTTGATGTCACTTTGGGGGTGGATCACCTCATCCTCTTTGCTGGGGAACAGACTCCTGAATACTCAAAGTATATTGTGTGTGTCCCAATTCTCAGCAGTTAGAAGCGTCAGTGTGAAGACGGCCAGCTGCTCGGGGCTTGGGGCTGGTGGGCATTGTGCCGCTGTGGAGGGCTGCTAATTGTGTCCACTCCTCTGGGGAGACCCGGGCAGGTAAGTGAGCTGCCCTTCATCCATCATCTGTCATGAATGGAGGTGACATCTAGGAGGGGACCCTGGGGCACAGAGCAACGGCCAGTGAAAGAACCAGAGTGACCAGAGCTCCTGTCATTTCACTTGTCATCACAAGTATTGCCAGTTAGACGGCGTCTCTTTCTAGAAGCAGCAGAGGTCCAGGAAAGCAGAGGCGGGAGGGGCCACGTTGATTTGCAGTGGAGACCTTCCCATTTTGTTAGAAGAAAAAAATCAGCGTGAACTGAGAGGAGCCCCTGAGACTCTGCCCCCTGAGAGCATGGTTCTCAAAAGCACCAACATGGATCGCCTGCAGAGCTGGTTCAAACACCTCCAGAATTTCTGACTCAGGAGACCTGAGCGGGGCCCTCAGACTGCCTTTCTAACAGGCTCTTTGGTGACACTGATGCTGCTGGTCCAGGGACCACAGGTCTGGACGTGGAGCCCGGGTACTTTGTAAGGCCTCCAGGAGCCAGAGTTAGAGCCACTCCCGCTGAGGAGACGGCCCTTTACAAGTCCAAACCTCTATGGTTCTGTGAAAAACCTTTGCTTATATCGGATCCAAATCATGCGGATATTTATGTTTTACACTGATCAGGTTCATAGTACATCTGTTCAACTATTTCAATACCCTAGCTACAGAAATGAGAATGTATTCAACAGTCTGAAGGACTTTGATAACTCCATATAAGGGTTTCAGAGATCATCACAAATTTTTCCTTCAAAAAAATAAATCAAAAAGTTGGTGGAAAGAGCACCTCTATATTCAATGATCCCTTCAAGATGTAGAGGGGTAAATATAATGTCCAAAATGTCACATGTGGATTTCTGAACTCAATGTTTGTATTGTTTGCATGTATTTCTGTGTGGCTGCTAACTTTTAACTACATTATTATCTCTAGGAGATAAATGTAATTCTTCTGTGTTTAAAGATTTTCAATCAAATATCTCCTGCTAACATAGTAGTGCAGATAAGGAAGACAATCTCTGTATATTGTGTTTTTATTTTACTAATGTGATCGCTCAAACACGGTTATACAAGTAATGCCGAGCACGGGTCTCACACCAGATGCTGTTACAATTGTTCTCTAGGGTCTGCCTCTCTAAAATTTGTCTTACCATTGGTGAATTTTGCATGGATGTCACTTAGCATGAATACCATACCAGTAAGCTTGCAAAGCTAAAACTCAAAATTAAGAGCTTATATTAATCCACTTAGTAGCACGTACAGTCCTTCTAATCACCCTCCCTCTGTGTTCTGCATGAAATCCAGCTGGAATTTGGGATTTGGACCAACTTGCTTGACTTGAAAATAAAATGTGTGCCTCATTCTTGTTTATGACTATGTCATTTTCAAGCAAAGTGTAATTGCACCATTTGTAAGGCATTTCCTAAAGTATAGGCACATTGCACAAGGTTGTTGAATGAAGTTAGTTTCACTCTTATTGGGAGCCATCATGGAAAATATGGATGAATCATGTTGGTGGAGAATTGACAGCTTTTCTGTAAATGTTTTCCTTCTCCTCCTCCTCCTCCTTCTTCTTCCTCTTCTTCTTTTCTCCTTTCTGTATTTTTAAAAAGAATACATGTCTATTATTTTTGTAAAATGACAAAAATTGCTACAAGAAATTATAAAGTAAATGTTCATCCAACATTTCATTATCAAGAAAGAGCCATCACTAAAATCTTCTGAATATCATTCTAGATATCTCTCCAATGACTATACATAAGAACCAAGTTTGGAATGAAAGGATGGAGGGAGGTGACTTCTTCCAAAAGAAGCTGATTTTAAATTTTAAAAAGTGAAGGGCATTGGAGAAATACATACACGCAAGAAGTGATAGGTCACGTTCAGCAACTGGTGGCACCATGAAAGCCCTATTGCTTGGGAATTACTAATTCTCTCCTTTATTGTGTTAAATCACACTTTAGTTCCAAATGTCCACTGAACTCACTGAGTGTCATAAATTTACTTGATACTGTAAGTTCTTGACAGGTTTTATGGTTTTTATTTTGATGACATTTTCTAATGCCATGCTTTTGTTATTTTTTAAATAGAAAAATCCATCAAGCCTTTTTATCAAGTCGTAGCGACCACAAGTGGAGTGTCCGCTGAGCTCCAGGATCTTAAAAATCAATGTCACTCTGCGACTCCCTCCTGCTCCACACAGCTCACCCACTGGCCTTTCAGGGCGTCTGACCTGCATCTTTGCTAAGCTGCTCTTGGCACTCTGTCAGACTATTGATGTGAGAGGTTAGCAAACCCACAGGTGGTCCTGCGAGCCTGCTGCTCAGGCCACGTCAAGCTGTGTCACCATCACCGCTGGCTCATGATGGAGTCTGTAGCTGTAAAGCATTGTCTCGCTCAGAGCTGCTCAGTGGACTTGGTGTCCTGGCCGCTCACAAGTGACAGCCACAGCCCTGGTGTGTGGCGGTGGGAACAGCAAGGACAGGACGCACACCCTTTTGGTGGTGCCTGCCCTTCCTGGTCCGCGTGGCTGGCGAGCTTGGGATTCCGTCTGTGTAATGTGGGGCGATCCGTGCCTGTATCATACGGCTCTTACAGGGAACGCGTGTAACACACCAGGTACAACGATGCTAGTCAGTCAGTGTGAGGCTGGAGTGAGCCTGCTTGAGAAGGAAAATAGATCTCTGAGTCCTGCAAGTAGCATGAGTGGCAGGCTTATGTGAACACTTCCCCTCACCCACACTCCAGCTATCGCCTGTCCACAGGGTCCTTCTGCCTTTTGTGATCGGGTGAAATATTTGGAACACTGATGGGTAGGTTTGGGGGAGATGGACAGCGCCCAAGGGCATGCAGGACTTTGTTCTGTGATGGCTGCACTTTCCATGGCCTGGGTCACACTGCTCGGCACCTTCTTTATTTCAGAAAAAAAAAAAATCAAATGATTGTATCAAGGACATATGAAGATCGAGGCAGACCCAGAGCTGTGTCTTGGGTGTCCTGGTCATTGTGCTAGGACATTTTTAACAAGCTGGCCTGAAGCACCATGTGTACTGAACAGAGGGGGATGCCCATGGTACTGCTGGAGGGGTGAGGGCAAAAGAGACAGAAAAGGAGCGACTGTCACAGCTAACCCACCGTTATCACAGAGGGTTCCCTGGTTTCAAGAGATAGAAGCCCAACTCAACCTCTTCAAGCAGTGATGGTGACGATGACAGCAATGAAATAAAATATTGAAATACAGGCATTTTACCATCAGGTGTCAGGGGCGACTGGGCTCCATGGAGAGGTTGTGCCTGGTGTTGTCTGGGTCTGTCCCTCATTCCCTCTTTCTGTATGCTACGTTTCTCCGTTTTGCTTCTTGCTCCAGTAAGCTTTTGGTCTCTGTGAGGAAACGGATTGCCATCAGTCCTCGATTTGTGTTTTCCAAAATTAATTAACAGCCATGGTAGAAAAAGCCCCAGAGAGGACGCGTGGAGGCTCAGTGCCAGCCTGGGTTACAGGGCTGTGGGCCCCGGCAGCCCAGGGACACCAGGACCATTTCCCCCCTGAAAGCAGGGGGTGGGGAGGAGCACACCCCAGTGGAAAACTGGGTGCTGTTATAAGGAGACAATTATTTAGGGAAGATTCTTATTTAAGACATTTTGCTATGGTGATTTTCCCTTCTTACTGGATAAATGGACTTCAAAATAGCAGGTACATCATTTTCTCAACACCCCACTAAGGTATGTTCTTAAAAAACAATAACCCAAAAGGTCCCAGTCTAGTGGGTCATTAGCAGACACGCGCTTCTTGCCAAACTAAAGTAAGGGCTGACAAAAGCCTGCAGAAATACTTTATTATGTATCCCACTTTCACAGGTAGACCACTTAAGGCAGATAAAATTCGAGCTCAGTATCAACTTGAAATGAGACATCTCATATAACCACCTGCAAAACCTCAGGGTCGGACGTGAGGGTTACCTGGTCACGGTTCCTTCCGTCTTAGGAGTACGATACTGAAACCCTGATATGTCAGGAGTCTCTAAGACATTCAGCCAATTGCTGTTGGCTGTTTGTGAAGTGTCAGGCATGATGTGGTCACTCCGGTTACGGTGATGCACGAGCGCAGTGATTTCTGCCCGATGGAGCCCGGGGCCTAGCAGGAAGGCCACACAGAGTGCTGTGATTGTCACTGGGAGACACGCGGGTCTAAGAACAGATGCCACAGCCTGGTCTCCTTCCTAATCAGAGTGAGTAGGTGTCAAGTGCAGGTGGGAGAACCTTCACAGTGCAGAAGAAAGCTTGGGCTAAGACAGCAGGGGTTAATTGATGGCTCTGGAAGCAACAGGAAAGCATCTGCCTGTCAGATAGCACGGCTGGACCATTGAAAACACGAGGCGGCTTGGCATGAATTGGCTCTGCCGATGGCACGAGGCCAGTCGTGTGGGTTGTCGCGCCAGGGACGGCACTCCGGAGTTCACTTCTCTTTGTTTTTGATGTTTGGTTTATTGGCTTTTGCATGTAAAACATGCTTGCTTTTTCTTTAAGAGGTATGGTTTGTTGTTGAATCCTGCTGCGTGCCTCTCAACAGGCCAATGCCTGTGTCCCCACGTCAGGTCGGCTTCAGCTGCCAGGACATCACCAAATCCCAAAGAGAGAAACTTTTCATTTAAGGGAGGAAAATGCAGGTGTGGGAACAGCTCACCTTAGTATATACCATCTGGGTATCCTTGAGTTCGTTCCGTTTAGTAGTAAGATGTAGTGACGCAGCAATGTTTTCAAAAACTGTTGTCCTAACATTATTTTTTGAACGATCTACCACTAGTGATTCGTATGGAAACATTCACTTCTTAAAATTCCCTGGTTGTGTGCAGTTGACGAAGCTCACGTAAAAGAGAGCTGTGTTGTGCCCTGTTCAACCAGATCACACCATTCGGAGGGTGAGGTTTGGATGGGATCTCCAAGTGAAGAGAAGAAACTATGTACTTCCAACCGGAGGTGCGTGTGATGAGCGTGTGATTCTGTCTTTCCTGTGCTCCCAGTGCCACCCGTTTCCAGCCCCCGACTCCTGGTTGGAACGCCCCCCACTGTCTGGATCCATACCTAGTATTTATAAATCACTTTGAATTCTAGTTCACTTTTCATATGTACTTCTCCACTCCCCCAATTCTCCAAATGTTTAATCATTTGTACCATTTCGTCTTGGCCGCCTCCCTGGAGTTTTGGAGTATTACAGAATAAATTATCAAGAAGAGAGAGAAGCAAGTTGGAGCACAACTAAATCACTTGAGCTTTGTCAATTTACTGTAAGTTTGACATAAGTGGAATATTCTAGTCTAACATGCATCTCTTAATTGGCTGGTATCTTTTTTGCTGTCATGTCGGAACTCCTCTGGTGTGCTCAACAAAGCACAGCAGCTGCAGCCCTGCTCTTCTTCAAACGTGAAAAATAGAAAATAACATCTATTTGCACAAAACAGAAAGTTCAAAAAAAGTGCATCTCTTTTTTTGCATATGCACACGCATTACAGTAAATACATTTATTATACATACGTCACAGAAACATGTTTTTAAAACACCAGTTGGCAAGGGATCATGCATGGATCATTTTTATGTTCCTCTTTGTGCTTTAATGCATTTTCCAAATTAAGTTAATAAATAATAATTTTCTAATTGGAAAAGCATCATATCTGATCCTTTTTAAAAACAGAAACCTAATTTGGAAGCAGAATTTCATGTTGCTGTAGTGTTAGCTTACATTTCTATTTATAAATCTGCAAATACATTGTCTACACCTGAAATTTAGAAAAATGTAAAAAGATTTTACCCGATGCCCAAGCTTCCTCAGCATAAAGATGTCATTCTACCCTTCGATGTGCAAATAGTAAGAGCTCGAACCCTCCTGCTGGACCCAAACATGCCCTGGTTCTTCCTCTCTCCCTCCCTCTCTTCTTTCCTTCCCTCCATTTCTGTCTTTCTAACCAGATTTCCTTCACCCACTATTTCTGCGAAGTTTCTTGAGATCGTCTTAAATGCTCCACAGACCTGCTCTTATTAGAGTGTATCATCTCAGGCAGCTGGTTGACATCGCACGTCTTCCGTCTTTGGCCCAACCCCACCCACCCACACTGGTCACTCTGCTCCGGCTCTGCAGTTCAGGGTCCGCCACAGCACGAAGGACAGACACTCATGTGCACAGAATGCCCAGGGCACACCACTCCCAGACCGTACTGCCCTGTGGGACGTGGGTGAAGACCAGAGGGTTACAGGAAGAAATGCAGTGGGGACATGTACAGAACATAAGCTGGACCACACGCTGGAGGGTTATAAACTAGGTAGCCATAGCGTTCCTCTCCCTAGCCTCTGGCTCTAGTCCTGTTGAGAAATTGGCCCAGAGTACCTGGAGTCGAGGTCTCCTTAGAAGAAATCAAGTAGTATTTCCTGAAGGGAAACTTAATCTGCAATGATACAACTTCCCCAGAGTGAAGACGGCCATCCACTCAACCATCTATACAGCTTAGCCTCATGATTTTTAGAAATAGACTTCAGTTTTTAGAGCAGGTTTAGGTTCATAGCAAAATTCAGTGGAAGGCACAGAGATTTCCCATACACCCCCTAACCCCACTCATGCCTAGCCTCTCCCACTGTCAATGTCCCTCAGCGGAGTTGGACATTTGTTACAGTGAATGGACGTACACTGACACATCATAATGACCCAGCGTCCATAGCTTACTTACATGAGGGTTCACTCTGGTGTCGTTCGTTCTATGTCTTTGGACAAATGGATAAGGACATGTATCCACCATTATAGTGTCACACAGAGTGGTGTCACTGTCCTAAAAATCTGTGCTCCCCTTGTTCATCCCTCCCTCCCCCAACCCCTGGCAACCACCGATCCTTTTACTGTCTCCATATTTTGGTCTTTTCCAGAATGTCATATAGATGGAGTCATACCGTATGTAGCCTTTTCAGATTGATTTCTGTCACTTACTGATGTGCATTTAAGGTTCCTCTGTGTCCTTCCATGTCTTGGAGCTCATTTCTTTTTAGTACTGAACACGATCCCATTGTCTGGATGGACACAGTTTATCTATTCACTAACTAAACGACATGTTGGTTACCTCCAAGTCTGGGCAATTATGAATGAAGCTGCTGTAAACATCTGTGTGCAGGGTTCTGTGTGGACATAAGTTTTCAGCTCCTTTGGGTAAATACCAAGGAGCACTATGGCTGGATCACATGGTGACAGTGTGTTAGTTTTGTAAGAAACCGCCCAGCTGTCCTCCAGGGTGGTGTCACCAGCTGCCTCCCCCAGCAGTGACTGAGAGCTCCTGTGGCTCCATGTCCCCGCCAGCATGGAGGTGTCAGTGATTTCAATTTTGGCCATTCTACTAGGCATGTAGCGGTATCTCATTATTTTTGCACCTCATGATTTTAACCCTTATTATTCCAAAATGTACTCTTGGTTTATCTTATATTGTAAAGGAACCATTGAAATATCTCACCTAAAAAAAGGAACTGTCAGGAAGGGGTCACGTTGAGCTTCCACAACTAAACAAACAAAACCAAAAATGGAAAAATTGCTTGGAGGTGTAAAATACTCTTCTCTATCTTGTAGCCATCAAGATTTTCAAAACAATAGTGGGGTGAGGTTTCGGGTAAAGCACTGGGTTCTTGAGCAGTAAAATGATTTAAACGGCTGAAACTGCTGCTGCTGGTGTCGCCTGCAGACCAGGAGAAAGGAGGAGGCAGCATCCCTCTTACCTGCGTCCCTTCCTGCCTCGTGTGTCTCTCTGCAACCACCATTCGCTCCCAGACTTTTCTAGGCAATGACTGATCATGCTTGGCACTCTGCTGGTGGGTTTCTAGAGATTCTCCTACAGTTCTCATCGCGACCTCCTTGAGGCCGCTGCCCAGAGAAGTGAGGCTTTCGAAGAGGTGAAGTGGCAAGCCTGACATGCCCCGCTGGTAAGAAATGGGGTTTCACTGTGCTGCTATGCATATGGCCATGTTTTCATTTAAAACAAGTGGTGGCTCAGCACACCGCCCACACCTTAAAGGGGGCTTTCAGCATCAGTGTCCGGCCACAGGTCGGTGCTTGCACTCAGGGCTTTTCTCCAGCATCCAAACACATTTCTATCGTAGTGCCTACCATACTTGGTTTCATTTTCTAAACCTGGGGTTGGAAGATGTGACACAGAAGCCAAGTTCTGCCTGCCACCTTTTTTTTTTAGATTTACAGAAAAGTTGCTAATAGTAGAGATTTCCTGTATAGCTCTCGTCGCCTGCCACGTCGCTTACCTCTCGTGTTGCTGTGGTGCATCTGTCAGAGGAAGAAGCAGCACCCATGTTTTCCTCTTAGCTAAATCCAGACATCACTGGATCGGCCGGTTTCCCACCAATGTCTCCTTCTGGGTCCAGGCCCCAGTCCATGTGGTTGTCCTGTCTCCTTTGGCTCCTCTGTCCTGTGGCCGTTCCCCAGTATTTCCTTGTTGTCGTGACCTTGACAGTTTCTACTTCCTGTGTTTATAGATCAAGTTATGTGGGGTGCAGCCGTGCTCGTTGCATACGTGGCGTCTGTGGCTGCTTGCACGCTGCACTGGCAGGCTGCACAGCTGTGACAAGGTCCAAATGTAGGGAAAGAGTAAAGGGCTGATTGTGTGATCCTTTTGGGGAAAGTTTGTTCACCTTTGTTCTGTTATTGGTCTGTCTTCCTTCAGTCGCTTTACATTCCGTGAGCACAGAATTCTCTGTCATTTTTATCTCAGGTGCTGATTAGATTCTAAGTGTGGTTAATACACAGTGAGTTATTAAATGAAGAAAGACTACCAAGGTGCCTCATGATGGGAGATATGGTAACTGGATAGTTTTTTAATGAATTATTTCCATCTTATTTTTTGAAGGGAATCTAATCCCACGATCCCTAATCCCATCTGTTTTTCTAATCCACTGTCTACTTTTCATCAGCTTGTTGGGGAGCATCTCTGCGTTCTCTCCTGGGAAACCTCTCCTCACCCAGCTTGTCTCTCAAATGCAGGTAGGGTTAAGGCAGTGAATTCCTCTGAAAGGAAGATTCTTCCTTCCCTTAAAAGATCTGAATGTCAAGAAACCAGGAACTTTGATGGGTTTGGAAAACCATACGTACGTTTCAAAATATCCTTGAGAAGCTCTCCAAGTCTCCAGAAGTCTGTCTGTCTTGTCACCGTGGCTGAGTGCCTGGGTCCCTGGGTCACAGTGACCATGTCAAACAGAAGACTCAGGCACCCTTCCCTGCTTTTGACAGCATTTCACAGCACTTATATTGGAAGCTTTTCTGACTTGTATCTAATTCTTGGGATTATCCGAGGTAGAATGAAACGTCTCTTGGGGTGAGGACCCTGAACCTAACTCAGTTTCCTTACTCAGCTCGGGCACCAGACGTGTCTTGTGTCTTGTGGATTCCAAAAGCTGGGCTGCCTGGTGGAGAGTGAGAACAC
This sequence comes from Rhinolophus ferrumequinum, assembly GCF_004115265.2. Classification (NCBI taxonomy): domain Eukaryota; kingdom Metazoa; phylum Chordata; class Mammalia; order Chiroptera; family Rhinolophidae; genus Rhinolophus; species Rhinolophus ferrumequinum. The sequence continues at coordinate 58,972,096 of NC_046302.1, forward strand.
AGAGTGTTGAGACGCCTAGAATTATTTTAGGGCCATCCTTTATAATCTAGTTTTGATGCCATCCATTTAACAAAACAGCTTCTACTGCAGGCTCATTTCTAAGTTGAACTTAGTAGGATCCTTATCCTTTAGCAACGTGTCCTGCTGTGATGTGGACGGACAGACGGAAGGTTCTGCAAGCGCCGCCTGAGTTTGCAGCCTTATGATGGGCAATAGCAAAGCTGCCATGGGTGGAGTTCCCGGCGAGTCCAGAAGTTCTGCTCTGGCCACGGAGGACCTAGAGGTCATCCCTTCACGGTTCTCTCCCTGGGTCCTCCTTGGGGACATGCATGGACACGTAAGTGTGCATGGGAGGGAGCCTATCTGTCCCTGCCCCAACTTCCTGTGTGGCATGGGTCAGTCACACAGTATCTCTGGGTCCACTTTGCTTGAAAAATAAGTAACTGTTCCCCAAATTCTCTCCTGCTTGAACATTGGAGGGCTGTACGGCTTATTTACTGGAATAAAGATACATTCTCAGAAAAGGGGTGCCCTCAGTATTGGTTTGTTATGTTATTCATTCTTTGACAAATGCACTTTAACATTTAATATTGGTCTAATGACATGTAATCATCATTTGATGGTGCAAGACACAAAGAGAGACCTCGTTTCTACCACGGCAACGAGCCACTGCTGGGCTTCTAAACTGCCTTCCCAAAGCACTCAGCTCTAGTCCATCTTTTTTTTTTTTTTTTAATTGATACCAGCCCCTGTTGAGTAGCTATATTTTTTATTACACCCTTGTTCATTAACGAACTTCTTCTTTGTACCATAAGGCATATACGTACCCGATTACCACATGAATAAAAACTAAGTTAAAATGCAAATAAACTGTGGTGAGGCCCCCCCCGGGATATGTTAGTTTACATAATTGTGAAATTCGAATATATCTTACCAATATTTTTTTACATTTTTAGTTTTCGCCGTTACATTGGGTGAATATTACTTTGCTGTATCCAATATTCTTCAGGATTTTGCAACTATAACATATTAGCTCTATTTTGTGGACAACAATACAATAATCCAGGAGAAACTCAATTACAGAAGTATTAGTGAGTAAAGTATCAATTTGCCCCCAGTAGATTTTGGGGGTGTTTCAATTTTCTGTGTTTTTGTAGTGTGTGTTTTTACCATTTTTGCCACCACTGAAAGTCGTTTTCCTCCAGGCTGTCCTCGTCTGTGGGACATGCCGACGGTTCTCCCGCTGATGTGTGGCCCTCTGGGAAAGGAAAGGAAGTAAAACAAAGGGACGGGATTTCTGCTTATTTCCCTCTCTCCTCTCCCTCTCTCCCCTACCCTTTGTATTCTTGTAGTGAAATTTAACCAAGAGTGTGTTTCTTTAAATGTGTCTGTGACCTAATCTCCTAAGGCATTCCAGTTGTCAGTGTGAGAGAGAAAAGTGGGGACATGCATGCTTGTGCAGGGAGTGTTTAATTAAAAAGCCAATTTAAACTTTCCCCAGGACATCCAGGAAGATGGTTAAATGGGATTCCTGTTGGACGATGCCTCTTTCTGGCTGGTCCCCACACAGCGAGATGCTACACGAGAGATTCTGGTCAATACGGCAGCACTCTGTGCTCCAGCCTGACGCTAGAACTCAGCCATTGCCAAGAAAATGCATGCTGGTGGCCCCATGCAGCTCAGAGCACAGCAAACGTGCATGTCCCTGCCACACGACTCTTGGGAACCAAAGTGACAGAGGGCTCCTGTTGCCCGACCAGGGCTCTGGTGTTTGTGATGCCACATTTGGAACGCTTTTCGCTCTGGCTGCCCACTTTCTAAGACTCTCGGAGACACACATACTTAGGTTTCCACCACTATTAACTCAGCTCTGGAAATGAGTCTTGGAAGGAGCTGTGATCTGTGAACAAGACGGTGCCGAAGGAAATGTACAGGGATGAGCGCAGCTCGGCAGGACTTCCCGTGGAAACATTTGAGGCTTCTCATCGCTGCCCCAGTTGCCAACATCTAACAACGCCACCAAGCATCTGTCAGAGGGAGAAGGCACACACATGGGTTCCCAGTCGCTGAAGCCCAGCGTGTCATCAGGAGCCACCCGAGAACCCGAGGAACCTTAACTGACAAATTTTAAACATCAAAAACAATGTACTTATATTTCATATATGTTTAAATTTATATATTTTATGTATTAAGTATGTTTTACCCATCAGATATACATTATTAATAAGTATATTTATGATTTAAAATATAGCAAATGTCAACTGTTTAATACATTAAGTTATTAATATTAATGTAATATATGAAGTACATTTAGTATGTGAATCATTTAATTATTAAATATTGATCATCAATATGCAATTGTTAATATTTAATAGGCAATTATTAATATTTAATAATCAATATATTGAATATACTCAATGTGTATATGCAGACAGATTTCTATTCATACATAGACTATATGGATAGATATATGCACAAAGATATAAACACACACACACACACACACACACACACACAGATTTTGCAGCTGCCTGGAGTAGTTTATCTCTGGCAGTAGGAAAGGAACATGTACGTTTCAAAATCGGGGCCACTGGAAGTTATATTTTCCCAACAAAGTCTCTTTCAGAAGTATTTGCATGTATTTTCTGCCATCCCAGCAATTGCTAGGGGCTTTGATAATATCACAGATTACTCACACCAATAAACAGAAGTCATCAGCTGAAGAGAAGCACAGCTGACTGAGAAAACACAGAGTGGACAGTACAGGGCAGCTCGTCCCTTCGTGAAGTGATTACGTGAAAGCATGGAAGCCAAGGTCACGGAAACGACTTGAAAACCCTTTGGGCTGCCATGTGAGCTGCCCACTGGACCCATTTCTTAAAAATATGGGGCAATATGTAATAAGAAATAACATTGCTGGTACTCTCTGACCTGAAGTTCACCTTCAGGAAATGAATCTCTAGGAAATAACTCCTTATGGGGTTGAACAGCAATATTCAATTCTAGAAAAATTGCTTATTTTAGCAAACAAATGTTACTTTAAAAGGTTGGGGTAGTCAGGAAAAGTCTGCGTTTGGAGTTCCATTAATTATATAGCCCCCTGTCCCACCAAAGTGAAGGTCAGCTGGTGGGCAGCTGTGGTGCTCAGGAAATGCTACGTCCACTGACTGCCGGAGAACTCTCTCTTTTCTGATTTCCACTAGAAAGAGTCAGCCATTAAATCCAACAGAAACAAAACAAAGAGCACCGCCACCAGAAAACTTTGAGTTTTAAATAGGCAGGGAATATGCAAACATGTTCCTGAAAAGTGTTCCTGGTTCAGAATGACTGACTGAAGATACAGGAAGCCATGAGGAATGGTTGGAGTTGGAGGTGGGTCCTGAGTAACGCACCTGGGACACCAGGAAGGTCATCCTCAGAACTGGAACGGCGTGCAGGTCGTGCTGTCCTCAGCAGGAGACGTGCCAGGGGCTGGCAAACCACAGCCTGCCGCCAAACAGCCCTCGCCTGTGTGTATAACCCGTGGGCTCGGAGTGATTTTTACACTTTAAGTGGTTGAAAACACATCTAAAGAAGGGTATTTTGCGACACATGGGCATTATAAGAAATTCGAATCTCAGTGTCCCTCACTAAGTGTTACTGGAATTCAGCCCCCCTTTGTCACTGCCTCGGTGCTAAGAGATAGAGTGAGTAGCTTCATCCAGTGAGTCAGTGAAAATCCAACACTCTATAAGGATTAATCCATAAATCTGGCTAGCACCATCGCCAGGCAAAGAAGATGTTTGCATAATAATCCAGTGACTCTATGACAATTTTAAATGCCAGCTGAGTCGATCTTAGTTTTGAAAATATCCAGGGATTTTTCTGAGTTCCGTAGCTCAGTTATAAAGGATGCCATGCAATCTGGTTTGTATGTAATTTATAATTCAGTGATAAATGCATTAACTTTGCTCAGCATTTATTGGCTCTTGCTGCGTAATGCAATAGTGTGCTTCTGCCACAATACATCAGTTTGCTGAGTCACATCTGTGCCTTGATCAGAGAAAATTGCTGCAAGTGTGAAAGGCCAAAGGTAATTAAACCATGATTGTAGCCGACTTTTGCATGTTCTGATAGAAACTCAACCCAGGGTGCCCAAAACAAAATCGGTTTCCTCTCATTCTCACATCTGACCTGTTTGCCCCGCTGTCCTGATGTAGTTGCGGCATCAAAATGCAAGTCAAAATTCGCATGCCAGAGCCTGAAATGCATTCAGAAATGTTGACTCTTTTATCTTTAACGCTACATTTAAAACATTTAAAAAATTTAACAGACTATTTTTAGAACAGCTTTAGGTTTACAGAACAATGGTGCCAAGAGTTCCCATACTCCCCCTCTCCTCCTCCCCACAATTTCTGCTGTTATTAACGTCTTGCATTAGTGCCGTACATTTGTTGCAAGTGCTTACGAATATTGATGCATTCTTATTGGCTGAAGTAGCGAGAGCCCATTAGAATTCAGTCTTAGTGTCGTGCAGGTCTGTGGGTTTTAGACAAATACATAGTGATGTGTACCTACCATTATAGTATCACACAGAATAGTTTCCTGCCCCCAAAATGCCCTGGGATCCATCTACTCAACCCTCCCTCCCTCCCCACAATCCCTGAGGACCTCCGATCTCTTTACTGTCCCCAGGGTTTTGCCTTTTCCATGATGTTGTAGAGTTGGGACCATTCAGTATGCAGGCTTTTGCATCAGCATCTTTCTCTCAGCGATACCCATTCAGGTTTGCTCCATGTCGTTTTGCGGCTTGATCACTCATATTTGATCGCTGCACAATACTCCTCTCTCTGGATGAGGCCAATAGGTTTGGGACCATGCCAAACAAGAAAAAAAGCAAAAAAGTCAAAGAAGAGAGTAGAGCGCACAATGGCCCCTCCTTGCCAGTGTTTTGTGGTCTCCACTCTGTGGCTCCATTTGCCGTGCTATATTCTGCAACACCAAAAGATGCAATTATTTTCCTTCTGATGCAGTTTAACAATTTGAATATGCAAATTCCTACTACACTTAATGCCACCATATATATTTTAAATACCATAAGCAACCGTTCCCAGATAGCAGAACGTGAAGATATCTGAAACTGGACATGACCCCTTGGACAACAGGAAATGTATCTTCCTTTTCTTCTCAGTTGAGGGGAACATGCTTTGTGCTACCTCAGTGCACAGTCCAGCTTCTGTTCTGAACCTTCCTCTCCAGACACTGATACCGTCCCCACGAATGTCATCCTTGGACACACATTCAGCTCCAGGGGTATTCACCGTCTGCCCTACGGTTCCATCCTGCGCTCCCAGCGATGCTGAGTGGCTAGACCCCCACCTCACCTGATGACCTGAGACCTTTCTCCCATTTAAACAAGCATGACACACACAACTCCCCCACCCCAGGTCCCACACATGTCCCCCGGGGACGCACTGGTGCTGCTCCTGGACACTGCATGGCACACCGTCCAACGTATGGCAGGGCATGGGAGGGCACGGACTTGTGGGGTGGGAGGGGAGGCTGTGGCTCGCTCCCTCTGGTTTTCAGGATTAAAGATCGGGGCTTGTAGAGCCCTTGCAAACACCCTAAGTGCCCTTGCATCTACTGCGGGAACTTCTGGTGCTCACAACCTCCGGAAGTTCACACAACGCTAAGTATGGCAACACGTTGTTGGATAGCACTGCTCTAGCTCCGTGCTCACCCACGGCTCTGATGTGCATAGAAAATGGAGGGCACAGTCCTTCTTATGTTGGAGGCTTAGGCCAAGACTCACCACCATCTGCAGTGTATTTGGCTCTCAGATTCACAGGGGTGTTAAGGGTGCTGTTGTTTTCAGTGCGCTGTCTGCCCCCCGACTAACAATATCCCCAGATGCGGCTGGTGTCCTAGAAATAGCAACACCAGCAGAAGCTCTTAGAGCATCTGTTCTTCTAGAACCTCATGCTTCCCACCCCTTACACAGGATTTGGGGCTCTGAGTCAGGACCCCTGTGGCTGACAGCTACCTCTGCCTCTGCTTCATCACGTGCCTGTTTCTTTGCTGTCCCCTATTGCTGTGCACCACACTCTGCAGGCATGTATGGACTTCTGTGCTGGCTCCTCCTTGGTCCTAAACCAAAGTGGTCTGTGGAAATGGGGCAGGAAACACCTGTCATCCCTTCTGGTTTTCAACACAGTCCTAGAAATGTCTCAAGCGGTAATTTTTTCATCCCAGTTCTTACCAAGTTTTCTAAAAATCTGCTTTCATGTTTACTTGCAAATCTGAACCCAGAAGCAAACTCAATGGCTGGATTGGGGTCAGGTTTGAGCACCAGTCTCACACTTCACAGCTTCCATCTGGCAGCTAAAGTCGCTCCAATGATGGCCATTGAAGCAGACAAAAGCCATCCCTCCGGCAGGAAGCTCGCCAGCCTTTGTCCAGCAGACTGTTATTGGGCTAGCCCACTGGGTCGCCACAGAGAGCCACGGACACGCCAGCCCACCGTGTTACCTTGTGGAACCCCCAAGCTCCCATATCTGAGTGCAGCAGTGAATGCAAACTGTGCACACGCTCATCCTCCGGGGGGTTGACTATTTAAACTGCTTAGAGATCAGAGCTTGAGTCTGAGAGTACGTTTTCTGTGATGGGGATCACGAGCCCGGAGCATGGCAGCTACCGCGTGAACAGTGCAGGGTCCAGAAACGGGTGCCGGAGCACGTGCACTCAATCCTGGAGACTGAGGGTGCAAAGCCAGGGCTGCGTGTGCACTGACACGATGTCAAAGAGAACCAGCGGTTCTGATTCTCAGTGTTTCCTTCACTATCTTTCAGGTCACAGGTGTACTCTTTGATTATTACCAGTAAGTGTGATTTATATTCATGTTCATGCAGATTCTAGAACATTAGGTACACGGTACTCATTTTGAAACACTTCTTGAAAAATGTACAGTAATAGTAATTACCTGAATTTGTGCCAATTAATCTTCAAATAATGAGGACCGTGATAGTGAACAGAAAGTGACTATGGAAGCTGGACCAGGAGAGCCTGTGGCTGCTTTGAACTGAGTTTGCAGGAAAGTATCTGGATGATGCATTTACTTGATTATAATAGTTTGTAATGACCTATAATTTTTGCCATTTGCTTGACTTTTCTCTTTATTAGGTTTTTGATGATGGCCATTTAACTCATAAAATGTGGTCTGTGACTTTTTTTTTGGATGCTGGATAATAGTTTATGTAACACCAGGACTATTTTTCCTTAAGGGTCTGATTGAATTCATCAGTTAATCTATTGGGACCAATCTTCTAATGGTTTTGGTAACTTTTTTCACTACTCTCTCAATTTCTTGTTATGTTATTACTGTATTTCCAATTTATTTATTTTTACATTTTACAATTTTAAGTAATTTGATTCCTTTGAATTAATTTGATATTTTATGATTCTTAATGGTTCTGTTCTTTTGGATTCCATTTTGACGGTGCCTCATGTTGCCCAGAGATTGAGCACGGCCCAGGAGAGCGGGTGAGCCTGCCTTACAGCTGGCCTGCCAGTCTCAGAATGTCTCAATTCACCCTTCGTTCCTGGAGGACTTGTGTCATGGGTGTGGCATGCTGGCTTAGCTGTTGTGTTCTTTGTGGTTCGTCTTCTGGCCTCTGGTCAGACATCTGCTGTCCTTGGAAGTGGTGTGCCATAAATGTAATATGCTGCTCTCTGGCTGAGTTCTAGATGTTTTCTTTTATTTTTAGTTTTCATACATCTATTCTTGATATGTCTGGGCATGTTTCTGTTTGGGTTTACTCTGCCTGCGTTTGCTCATCTTCAAGCTATAGAATTTGTATTTTTCATAAAAGTTACCAGCCACCCCTTTCCACGTCTGTTTTTCTGTACCAGTCTCTTTCTCTCCTCTCAGGGATCCCAACAATATAATGAACTTTGGATATTGTCCTACGGTAACCTGAGGCTCTGTTCATTCTGTTTCTCAATACTTCTCTTCTTTGTTCTTCAGATTAGATGATCTATTGATCTCTGCTAGGTCACTCTATTTTTCTATTGAGCTCATCCATTAAATTATAGTTTTTTGTTTATTGTATTTCTCAGTTCTAAATTTTACATTTTGTTCTTTCTTAAATTTCTGTGTTTCTGTTGAGCATTTCTGTACTTCCATTCCCTTCAAGCTTGTGCACCTTTAAAGGAGTGGCAGGGAGTTAAACAGCATCTTTAAATCTTTAATCATTTCCACAGCCAGGTCATCTCAGGGTTGACATCTTCTGACATGTTTTTCCTTTGAGGTTTGTTCAGCATGTCATGGCCTTTGCATGTCCAGTCATTTTGATGGGAACCTGAACATTTAACATATTACACTGTGAGACTTCTGAGTCCTATTAAAACCTGGAGAATGCTTGTTTCATCAATAATCAACTCAGTGAAGTTGAGACTGCATGCTGCTGGCCTCGTCTTTAAGATTTGTGTTGTTTCCAAGCCTTTGCTTTGTTTTGTGGTTTGCCCCTCCATTTGCTGTTTTTTTTTTTTTTTTGAAATAAGATTCATTGTCAACGTTATATTAAGTGATGCATCATAGTACATTATATATTTATAGAAGTTGGCGTAAACTCAAACTTAGTTCATACAACTGAAGGTATTCTTTATCTTCATCTTTTTTTATTGAGGGAACAGTGTTTTATAACATTACGTAAGTTTCAGGTGTGCAATCTCATAATCCGACATCTGTCCACACTTCCTGTGCTTCCCACCAAAGTCTAGTTTTCATGAGTCACCACACGACTGACCCCTTGATCCGTTTCATCCTCCTTCCACCCCTCTTCCCTCTGGCAACCACCAATCTGCTGTCTGCCTCTATGAGTTTCTTTTTATTCATTTGTTTTTGCTTTTATATTCCACATATAAGTGAAATCACAAGATTTCTCTGTCTGACTTATTTCACTCAGCATAATACCCTTAAGGCCCATTCTTGTTGTCACAAAAGGCAGGATTTCATTTTTTTATTGCTGAGTAGTATCCCACTGTATATATGTATCACTTTTTCTTTATCTGATCACCTATCAATAGACACCCAGGTTGCTTCCGTATCTTGGCTATGGTAAACAACACTGCAGTGAACATAGGGGTGCATGTATCTTTTCAAATTAGTGTTTTCATATTCTTCAGATAAATACCCAGGAGTGGAACTGCTGGGTCATACGGTATTTCTATTTTCAATATTTTGAGGAACCTCCATACTGTTTTCCATAGTGGCTGCACTAATTTACATTCCCACCAACAGTGCATTGAGAGGGTTCCCTTTTCTCTAAATCCTCACCAACACTTGTTACCTCTTGTCTTTTTGATGACAGCCATTCCAAAAGGTGTGAGGTGATATTCCAGTGTAGTTTTGATTTGCATTTCCCTAATAATTAATGATGTTGAACATCTCTTCATGTGCCTATTGGTCATCTGTATGTCTTCTTTGGAAAAAATATCTATGCAGATCCTCTGCCCATTTTTCAATTGGGTTATTTGTTTCCTTATTGTTCAAATGTATGAGTTCTCTATGTATTTTGGATACTAACCCTTATCAAATGTATGATTTGTCAGTATCTTTTCCCATTTAGTAGGTTACCATTTTGTCTAAAGAACTTCTGAACGGCAAAGAAACCATCAAAATAATGAAAAGGTATTCTTTTTCTGTTAATCTTTAAGGTATCTCATATCAAATTCTTTGCAAAAATATGGAAAACTTGAGAACTCCCAGAGCCAAACATGTGCTGCACGTCCTGATTGAAGCATCTGATATTAATGAAAACATCCTAGAAGGGTAACCTGTATTCTCAACATAATGGTTTAAATGTGCTCAATGATTTGAATCTTTGCTGAGGTGGGTTATTATTAGGGTATGCGTGATTCCTCCTAATTTTGAATTGTAATAACAAAATAATTGTGTTATGTTTTCCACTGTAAATTTCCCCATCTGTTTGAACATGAAAAGCATTATTGGAGATTTCCAGTGTAACCAAGGGAACTCAATTATGTTCTACCTTCTAATTTTTTATGTTGTTAAAGTTGGTGTAATGGAAAGGTCAGTCCAAGCCTTTCAAACAAAAGCAGTCCTTGCAGAGACCATCAGCTTGACCACACGTCCTGGACTGTCTTTCTTCCTTTCACCACTGTTTCACTGGTCCTCAACTCACACTCCCCCAGGGCTTTGCACCCTCCGTCTTGCACGTACTGCTCATTAGCCTATAGTCCTGAACCCCTCCACTCCTCCACGGACCAGCTGTGGACTGACAACATGGTTGCAGGTCTCAGTTGGATGTGATTTCCACATGGGATGTTTTCCTCATGTTCACTCAGCAGCCCCTGGTCACAACGTGCACTTCTTTGTAGAATTTATGGCGATCCAGGGAAACAGGGCCCGTGGGAGTGAGCTTGTCCTGTTTCCTGCTCTACCCTTAGCACCAATACTCTGTCCATTCTATTGCAAAGTGGACAATCAGTACTTCTCTGTCTAATCAATGGCTACCTAGCCTTTCATTGGGTTTCCTCCTTCTGACCATGCCCACAATGGAATCATCTTCCAGATCACAGTCAGAGACATATGCTTAAAATTCAGATTTGTCCGCATGGTTTTCTCACTTAAATCCCTCCAGGGCTTCTCTATAGTCTAAGAAATAAAGAGTTCCTCTCTGAGGGGCCACGTCTCCTCCCCCTGGGGCACACACAGCTCACTCGATTGTGTCTGGCTTGGTCCATTCTGTTTCATTCTCTGGAAGCTTTTAATTTCCAGATTATCTTTGATCATCTGGCTCTTTTGTGTTGAGATTGCACCCTGACCCTGTGATTCCCTGACATGTTGTGTAACTCTCCCCTCCCACTAAATCGTCTGGGAATGGTCATTTATATTTGTTTCTTCTAATAGACTCTGAGCTCTCAAGGGTATGGCACCTGGTCCCAGCTTCTAAAATGACACACAGAGGACTCTCAGTGACGTCTCTGGGGTTCAGGTCTAACTCAGGGGAAGAGAGGGGATTGGGAGAATCAGAGTATGGCCTCCCGCACAACAGAGTAGGTCCGCAGCTGACAGGAAGCTGAAGCGGGTCTGTTTCACTGAGCTGGAGGGATTTTCCAGCAATAAAAAATGCCAGTGTTTCATCAGAAGACCATGCTGTTGCCCGCTAGAATTATGCATGCGTTGTTGTTGTTCACAGCTTCAGAGGAAAGCACTGTACCCCTCGGTGATGTGTGGAAATCTGACCTGTGTTCAGTAGTGATCGCGGAGGTTGATGCCAGGGGCTCCGCTGGAATATCAGCCCACTTGGAACATTGTGCCATGTAAAAAATGGCATGGCTCTCTCTGTAATGGCACCGTGACTGTCTAGCCTCCATGTCACTCATGCACTGAGGGGACTGGCACCACCGCTTATCTTCAGTGGGACAAATGTGCAGGAAAGAACCAGGCCAGGAACCAGACGTCCTGAGTCAGGCAGGTCCCAGAGGGGCTGCTGTGGACAGAGCTTCCAGCACAGGTGGTTCACTTGTTAGGACAGAACATTATATTCAGTGGAGACTGGTGATAGCAGGTAACAGGGGTGCAAAGGCAGGTGACCAAATGGACCCAGAGTGAGCTGGGGACGATGGCTAGAATCCAAAATTGGCAATGCTCATCACTGATATTGCAGGCTGATAGGCAGCAGGGCCTCCTGTCCAGCCGGGCAGAGGACACCTGGCCACCACAGGCTTCTCTGAGGGGATTGCATGCTGGTTCCAAGGACAGGCTTGGGAAGCCCTGCTCACAGCGAGGTTTCTGCTGGAGGAGAGACGGAGCACGTAGGTGACAAGCAGTTGCCTGCAGCTTTGGGAAGGCAGAGGGCCTCTAAGCTTTTGGTTCCCACACACGCATACCCAGTGGGGTTTGCTGGTGCCAGAGCTTTTGGGGAAGAGGCTCAGTTGCCCACTCAGCCTCTGACGGCTCCATGTGCTGTGTGTGCACCACAGCCCACCCGTCTCACTGAGAGGAACCCTGGGAGCAGGAAAGCGCAGGAAGACAACGGAGGCCGCGTTGCTGGTAACTGCCAGAGCTGAGATTCTTGGCCACAGAGGAACTCCAGAAGCGGTGACACCCTGCAGCTTTAACCTGGGGTAAAAATGAGAAGGAATAAACCGTAGGCGGACCTGATAAGGATGAAAATAAGCAGTTTTAATGCAAAAACAATGGAGGAAACAATCTTTCCCCTCTTCCCAAGAAGAGTCGCTTATATTACCAAGCACATTTATTTGATGGAAGAGTTATCCCTGGCCCGTCAGTTACATCCTGATGAGAAGGTCACTTATAACTGGGTTCCTGAGAGCAGAGGTGTCACAGCTCAGAAAGTTCTCTTCCTGACTTGCAACTCTTCTGTACAACCCAAATTCAGTCATTCTTTTCCCATTTCAAATGTTGAGTACTGGTGTAGAGTCCCATTTTTCAGAGTATATTCTCTAGATATCAGTTGAAGTGGAAAAATCTGTCCATTTTATGCTGAGAATAATGGTATTTGATGGTGCCGAAGGGAGCATTTCGCATTTTTAATCGATAACCATGCAGAACGATTTTTCTCTGAGCTACGCGCTTTAAACTGAAAGACCATGATGTAGTTCGCAGTAGTTACCATGGTAACAAAAGCCAACTTTATCCCAAACTTCTCCCTGACTCCCTTTGTCCTCCCTATTCTGGGTGAGGTTTTTTTCACTTAATTTAACTGTCAAGGAAATGTTGAGATTTAAGTGGCCCTTGATTTTCTGTTGGTGGGAAAGAGTCTCTAGAGCTCAGTGCGAGTGGCCCCTGTTTCTGACGGAGCTGCGGGAGAGATGCCATCGTGGCTCTTTGCTACTGGAGGCCCCGGACAGGTAGTGCGGGGGCCAGGCCCGAGCACAAAGGGGACACACAGCTGCAAAGTCATTGCAACACCGTCACGAGTGCACAAAAACTAAACTGCTGCTGCTCGAAGGCCTCAGCTTACTGTTCTTCTCTAGGCCTCGTGTGTCCCCCTCCACCCTCAGTGACCTTCCCGGATGAGCAATGAGAGGCCATGGCTCAGCCTGGGAGGAAAGTACCAAGGTGGGTTGGTGAAGACACTGAGAGAAAGGGGGAATTTGGATCCTGTCTTAGATTTCTCGGGAGATTCCTTCAGTTTCTCTGGGCATCTGTCTGAGTCAGGGAGGCCCACCGTGGGCAATGGAACAAGGGTGGGGCCGGAGACCTTCAAGCTGCAGTGTGTCCCCTCACCAGCCTGGCCAAGGGAGTCTCCGGGGCATGTGCACGTGCCTTGTTTCATCTCAGTGGTGACCCCAGGTAACTGTTTGCCGGCAACAGTTCTAGTCCTCGTTTGCATTTTTGTAAGCCTGGTACTAACAAGGGTGTCCCTCATTTTAAACACAAATCACTTCATTGAACACCTGGCATCCAGCTCCATGTCTTTCCATTGATTTAATTAGATTTCTGCTTATTGAAAAAGATTAACACTATAAATTTGAGTTAGGAGGTGTAATGGCATCATTAGGGCAAAGGAGGAACCGTATCTGAATTAATTTTGAAATGTACTATCTTTATAAAATATTTTTAATTTATTTGAAAGACACTTAAGCGTATTTCATATTTAATAATGGAGTTACCAGGACAGCATAGATCCTCATAATGATATTCATTCAATAGTTTTCAGCCATGCAAATGCAGACTAATGATTTTTTTTTCAGAGCGAGTTTAGACTATATGAAATGTTTCAAACCATTGATTAAAAAATCTGAGGTAACCACAGTGTAAATTGCAGACCTTTGTATTTTAGAACACAACGCACTTACTGATGGTGGGGTATATTTAAGCATAAAGGTCTCTCAGTCAGTCAGTATCACAGACGAGAAAGACACATGTTCAGGTTACTTCTCTTCTGTCACTGGGGGGTGTTGATAATGAAAATGTCTCCCAACACAACCGTGACAATTTCCAGAGGCTCAGGATACTCTGAAGGGACAATGAAATGGAAGTTTTAAGTGATACTAAGAAATTCCAGACGCCACAGTGACTTTGGGAAGTCCTCAGACCACCCTGCAGGCTCCAAAAGCCCAGTCTCAGAACCTGGGAGGCAATTCCTAATGCTTCACCCCCCGTGAGCGTGACACCAGGAGTGTGAGAGGATGGAGAAAGCCGGCTGTCAAGGAAATTAGTTACTTATTTTAAAATTTAAAGTGTTGAATAAATAAAGCATGTATGGACTATGAGTAAGGAACGATGAATAAAACTCACACACACGCACCGCTCAGTTTAGGGAATTACTGTTAACTTCGAACTCCTCTTACACTCCCCGTTCCTGTATAACCAAAACCTAAATTATCTCCCTTTGGCTTTCCTCGATGGGACATGTGTCCATCTTCTTCAACAAAAGAAAAGGTTAATTGTGAATGTAACGGTAGTTAGTCCACTTTCTGCACAATTTTACATCTTACAGATATACCATAATTCTGGCCTAGCCTGCGTCCCCGAGTTCTGCTCTTATAGATCATTGTCTGGCCACTTGCTCTGTGTGAACAAGACCTTCTGTGATTTGCACCTGAGAGCAGAATCTCCGAGTCCCAGATGGAACATTGGCAACTTTACTATTGAACCCAGCTGATGTCCATACTGGTTTTACAAATTTGCATCCCTACCAGAAATGAGCTCTCGTGTCTCCACACGTCTCCATTTTAATTGCTGTCAATCTTTTACGGGGCAAAAGGAGTTTTAAAATATTTATTAAAAATCTAAAGTAGATAACACATTAGTAACACATTTAAGTGACTCCCAGATCAAAATAGCACTCTAAAAATATACACTAAAAATTGTTCCTTGTTTTCCTGGAATTCAAATTTACCTCGGTATCTTGTACTTTATCTGGCAACCCCGGATGCAACCTTTATCTTATTCAAACTTTCTGCATATGTTCCCAAATGCTAGCTCTATTTCAGATTGTCGGTTCTGCTCCCGTGGTCAGTTACATCTCACTTTCTTCCTTCTTTCTTGCCTCTGTTTAATTCACCAGAAAGCATCACACATAATCAACGTGTAGCCTGCACCACGTTCGGGTTGCCGCCTATGATGTCTGGCTGTAAGTCATGGCCTGGGGACAAAAAGCCGTCAATTCATTTTCTATCCTCTGAACGTGAGTGTTTTTGCCTAATGGACGCGTCCCTATCCAATGTGGAAAACACACACCTATTGATTCATACACCTGGTTTTCCATCTGAACGTGACATCAGCATGGGTTTCTTGTTTACTTGTTGTTGGTGCACGAGTGGGGGTGAGGCAGCATCAAGCTGGCCATTTCGTCCCAGATCACTGCAGGGTAGTGATTAGAGGGAAGGCAGAAGCATGCACATTTTGGCAATACCTCTCACGGTTTCGGATGAACTGGCACAGGCGCGATAACGTCCACTTGCAAAGTGGCTCAGAACAGTCAAGATGAGAGATGGGGCATGCTCTCTGTGGTTTTCACTGCAGAGAGCATGGCCTCTGCAGCCAGACAGAACTGGGATTGTGTATGTGCTTCACCACTCATTTTCTGTGGAACCTTAGGATACTATTCACCTTTTCTCTTCGATGCACCCATCTGTACAATGTGGCTAGCAAATACTGTCCTTGCCAGGCTGTTTTGGAGACCATTAGTAATGTATACAAGGCATCTGGCATATGCAAAGTACTGTATATACTCCTGTAAAAATATACAGCGTGCTAAATGTGCTGAAAATATATGGGTTTCTGCCTCTATGGTGGAAGGGAAGCGAGGTTTTGTGAGGATGTGTAAAGAGCTCGGTGTGGGAAAGACAGGCTGGCCAAATCTAGATATAAAAGCACAGGGCGCCCAGTTACATGTGAACTTCAGAAAATGAGTAATTTTTTTTTTTTTTTTAGTATAAGTATTTCCCAAGATACATTTTGGATATACTTACACTAAAAATTATACTTTGCTTTTCTGAGAATCCAATTTAACTGGGCGTTCTTTATCTTATCTAGCAACGCTAGTGGGAGACTAATAATATATTGAAAGACAGTTCTTTCTTTTTTCTTTCTTTTCTTTTTTTCTTTTTTTTTGAGTATCCTGATGTCTTATTGTTTTCTCAACAGCATCAAGCAGTGTTTGGCAAGGGCAGAACAATGCTGCCAAAAAAAAAAAAAAAGAGCTGGATTGATGATCTGGGCATAACATACCTCTAACTGATTTACAAAATAAGGAAAATGATGCCACCTATTTTGCAGGTTTGTGTATTATTATGATTAAATGAGTTAATAAATGTAATGGAAAAGCTCTCAGCATGTAATAAGTGCTCACAGCGTTAGTCTTTACATATTTCATCAATTTTAGTTTGTCCACTCAATTCATATTTTAAGATTCTTGAAATCTGGAAGTGTCTCTCTAATTTAAAATCGCTATTGGTCAGGGGGGCGGGGCGCAGATCCACGCATGGACTTGGTCATAGCTCTTCACATTGTCACGGATTCAACCGTGTTATGTGAATTGTTTGGAAAAACAACATGCTTCACTCTTAGGAGGAGAGAATTCAGGGAGTCTCAAAGGACACGAAAACAGAAACCTTTCTCTTAGAAAGAAATTCTTCCAGGCTCAGGGACAGAGTGAGAAAGTCTCCTGGAACATATGAGTGAGGCGTGCTAGCTCTCGGTGCATTTTCCTGAATGTGAACCTGAACAAAGAATAAGGTTGTTAAAAAGTGGAGTCCCAGTGCCATGACAGACACAGCGACTTCTTGGTGATTCAGTCAACAAACCCTTTATAGACCCCCGATCCCCCACCGCCGGCTGGAAAGATCACAAAAGTGCCCATCTCAGAGCGGTGGCCAGTGTATTGGCGGCGATGTGAACTCGAACGCTTCGTGCTGGGGTCAGTACTCTCGCTCTTAGGCTGCGTCCCCAACTCTCTGGGTGATAGAGGACAAAGTTATGTAGACAAAACGTGGATACTGGTGACTTTGAATCAAGCAGAGATTCAGAACAGTCGGCCTCCACGTGTGAAGAAGGCTCAGGAGTGCCCTCACCACTTTGCATCGCTCACATATATTACATGAGCACAAGAGATGCTTACGATGAAATGTGTAGTAAACCAACCTGGGGTTTCTCTAAATCAGAATAAAATAAAAACTTGAAGTGACCTGTGTCCCTTTGCCACCATTATTTCTAAGTGCCTGAAGTACTGGTATGACATAGAACCAGTGGCATTCTTGAGCCGATGAGAGAGGTGTTATTTGGACGTCTCCTCTACTATTGCTCCTGTGAAGAGGAGAATAGTGATCTCCCTGCACTCAGGAGACCAGCCTTTATGCAGCCACGTTTACTCAGCACTTACAGGTGCTGGGCTCTGAGGAGAGGCATGAAAACAAGAGCTTGCCATGTTGTGGAGCAGAGGCACAGGCCTTCTCTGTCAAGGGCCACATGTCAGCATTTTAGTCTTGGTGGTCCATACAGCCTTTTAGCTACTGCTCAGCTGTTTGCAGCGTGAAGGCAGACGGAGGTAGTATTTGGGTAAGTGAGATTTTGTTGCCAAACCTCTATTTATGGGCACTGGAACTTGAGCTTCCTATGATTTTGATGTGTCATAAAATATTATTCTTATTTTGCTATTTTTCTTCCATTTAAAAACATACAATCCATTCTTAGCTCTCAGGCCATACACAAACACGTGGTTGGCTATATTTTGCTCATAGGCCTGGGGTTGTTTTCCAACCCCTGTTCTGGAAGGTGAGAGAAGCAGAACTCAAGCAAGAAAAGAAATGAAAAAGTGTGTATTGTGAGGGAGCTCACACGAGGGCCTGGCTGAGCCTGAGAGGCGCTTCTGTGGAGAGGCGCAGCTGTGGGAGGAGCTTCTCTGAGGATGAAGTCGCTGGAGGCTAAAGATAAGGAAGACACATACAAACTGAGGTAAAGGGATGGAAAAAGATATTTCATGAAAATAGAAATGAAAACTAAAAAGCCGGGGTAGCAATGCTAATACTAGACAAAAAAGATCTGCGGTACATGTATACAATAAAATATTACTCAGCCATAAAAAAAGAATGAAATCTTATAATTTGCGACAACATGGGCAGATCTGGAGGGTACTGTGCTGAATGAAATCAAACAGACAAAGACAAATACCACATGATGTCACTTATATGTGGAATGTAAGAAACAAAGAAATGCACAGACAGAACAGAAACAGACTCATAGATACAGAGAACATTTTGACTGTACTAAACTTATGGAGGGATCACTTCATAAGTTAATAAATGTCTAATTACTGTGCTGTACACCTGAAACTAATATAATATTGAATGTCAACTGTAATTGAAAAATAAAAAAAATATTTAAAAAATCAGCAGCAGGTGTGCACGTCACTGGAAAAGGGCTCAGCAGAGGCAGAGCTTACATGCAGAACTTAAAGCAGAAAAATGCGCGGGTATTGGGGCAACTAGGAAAGGCCAGTGTCACTGGAAAGGACGGTGTAGAAGAGAAGAGATGAGGCTGAGACCGGGGGGAGGGGCAAGTGCCAGAGAGTGGGGTGCTGGAGGGGAGTACCACTCACAGGCGGGCTTCTCTGGCAAGCGGAGTCCTCTGTGCTGGCGGTAGCCGTGTGCATCCACAGTGCGTGTTTGTGAAGCCACTCTCGCTAGACTTAGCAATAAGAGAAACACATTGAGTATGTGTGAGCACGTGTACAGGAAAAGAGGTCGTTAGGAAGCACCCATCATGCACCAGGTAGGCGCTCTCGGGTCGTTAAAGACGGGCAATTAGCCTCAGAACACAAAGGACTTGCTGTAGTTTATTCCGCACCAAAGGCAAGTTCATCTATCCTGAAAGCCTGTGCTATTTCTTCAGTTGCCAAAAGAAGTGAAAACAGAAATAATTGCACATAATAGTAATCTTCTGTTGTTTATGAGGAAAAAAGAACAAAGTGATAGATTCAGTGTGGGAATGGAATGAGGAGCAATTATAAGCTAGTTTTATGCCTTTATTTTGTAATTAATTCTTTCATTTATAATTTTAAAAACCTGAAATGATGTATAAGAGAGCTCAGCTCATGAAGACATTTTGAACTCATGTATCGATTACTCCCTATTTTTCTAGAAACGGTGGTGCTTGTTCTTGCTGACTCTCCACTGGTGTGTGTGGCGCCTGCAATCCCAAACGCTTGGGCACAAAACAACTTCTCTTTGACCGGTTTTCTTTCCATCTGTTGGTCTTTCACAGATTTCCAGCCTTCTTCTCAACTCTGAGTTCAGGAAAGAAACTGAATGTGTTAGTGAGAATCTCAGTTTTCTTTTCTAAGATCTGGTTATAGACACAGTCTGCAATTTTACGTCATATCTAGAATGTAAGGCCCTTTCTTCCACCAGAGGTTTCAGAATGGCCTGATGTTTTGAGCACTGGAAAGTACATATTGATTTATTTATTCAAAGAACATTTGTTGAACAGTTAAGAGGATGCAGCAGCCAAAAGATAGGCAATAAAGACTTAAGAGAGACTCGCACATTCACCATATGCTGTTGTGCTTGGCCTATTGTTGTCAAAAATAATACTAAGGAGCGCAGGGTAGGTCGAGGAGGGTAAAGGGGGTCAAGTCTACGGTGATGGAAGGAGAACTGACTCTGGGTAGTGAATACACAATGTGATATATGGGTGATGTAATACAAAATTGTACACTTCTGAAGCCTATGTAATTTTACTAACCGATGTCTCCTCAATAAATTTAATTTAAAAAATTAATTAATTCTAAGTGGGGGTTTGAAGAGAATTGTGGCTGGTGTCTTATTTGTGTAAATATCTTTCTGTTTCAAGATTGTTTTGTTTCAAATTATCAAATTTGTTCGGTCCATTTGCTGTTTTCAAAATAGTTAAAATATAGCAGACAAAGTGGCATCTTCTTACAGAACTTCTAAGAAAGAGACAAAGCTCTTTAGAGAAACTTTAGCTACTATGATTTTTGGGGAAAAAAGGACATCAGGCTATTTATTTCTCTACATCAATTTTAAAATCTTCTACTGTACTACATTCTCTCAGTTTTGTTTTGGTCAGAAATTCAAATTTGCTCTTGTTTCTTTCTTTCTAATTGTTATGTCTCTAATTGCTTTTTCTTTTCTAATTGCTTTGTCTCTAACTTTTGTGGAAGCCTCAAGTGTTTTCCCATTAAGGGAGATGCTGTATTTGGGCTGAAGCACATAAAAAACGTCATCAATTTCTATTTATTGCATATTTTAAGGTGAGTGAGTGATCAATTTTATCAAATGTCTTTTATATATCTAGGAAAGTCATGTGATTTTTCTTTACCTCTATTAATATGATGAATTTTGTTAATGGGTTTTTCTAATACTGAGCCAATCTTGGATTCCTAGAATAAGCCTCCTTGCTCATGATGTACTTATTTTTTAATTATTCCAATACTCTGATTGTTAATATTTTATGTCAGATTTTTGTATTGGTATGTCACGAGACTGGTCTGTACTCCTCTTTTTGGTACAATTGTTTTAAAAAAATGTCTACCTGCATGCTTTCATTGCCTGTAAAGATAGTATTTTGTACTTAATTCTTTTTCTTATAATAATTTTGTATGAATCTCATAAAATTGTATGAGATTTTTTTTCTCTTTTGATTATTTTGAAGTAAGAGTTTTTTTTGTTTTGTTTTGTTTTGTGTTTTTTTTTTTTTGGAGGGAGAATTGAACCAGAATATAGGAGGTATATATATATATATATATATATATATATATATATATATATATATATATATATATATATTTCTAGCTTCACAGCTTTGGAGGGCCTTTATTTAGTGCTTTGTTTCTTTGTGCTTCAATGTGATAAAAGATACGGACTCATAATTTCTGAGACCTTTCTTTTGCTCTCCTCCTTCCTTTTATCTAGACATTCACTTCTTGTCTCTGATCTGCTCACTAGAGATATTTTTATAGCAGTGCAAAATTCTGTCCTTGAAGGTGTCTTTGGTTACTCTGATCCCCAGGCAATTGCAACACTTTTATCACTCTGTTCGTACAGTTCATTTAGAGTTTTGTGCAGACAGATAATGCAATGGAATATTACCCGTGAAAGAACATAGGTGAGAACTCAATACTCTGAGAGAACAAGGGAAGGCTTCAGAGAAGTGTAAATTTTTGAGACAAGCTATCTTAATAGAATTTTGAACTATGTTATGGATGAACATGCCGTCACATGGCACCGAGATATTTTGTAGAGCCATGTCTTAAAGGATGTAGCAAATGAAGAAGACTCGTTTCCCATAGGTCTCCCTCAAAGCTAAGAGGAAGCTGCTGCAGCATCAGTAACTCCTGCCGTGGTCCTGGCTTCGTGTCAGCTTTGGTGAAGATCTGGAGTACGTAATCTCTGGTGAGGCTGTGACATTCTTTCCTTTGCTCTTGTTGTATTGGATTGGAATTTATGCAACACAAAAGCATTTTCTAAAAGAGGAAGAACTCTGAGGAACAAGTTTAACAATTTGCATGTTGAAAATTAAACATTTATTTTCAAAATGTCTCCAGATGTAGTGTTATATGATGCTACATGTTGTGAAACAGAATGATTGCCAGGGTTTTATCTAAGTATTTATAATTCATAGTTGAATTTTAGTGCATCTTCCATCTCCTTTGTTTAACTTGTCTTGAGTTTTTTACTTAAATGCCCTTAATCAGTGCTTGAAAAAGTCTGTATAAATAAAATATTTATGATTCAAGCACCTGTGCAAATTAAATAAAAAAAAATCATTAATATTAAAGTGTGACACTGTTTCAAAATTTTCAGGACACATGTACTTAAGCAAAAAATGTGAACAATTCTCTAACAGACATGAGTTAGCCACTAAGTTGAGTCCGTCTGGAATGGATATAATATTTGTTGTATTTATAAATGTCTTGTCATTTGTTGCAAACCTAAGAGAGTAACAGTGCATTTCTGTGCAATGAAACATGTGATGCTTTGGGAAAACTGCCTGTCAGACGTCTGAGTCAGGGCACGCGAGAGAGGCTGGATCTGTATGGCTTCAATGTACTGACTTCTTGTGTCTGGTTTGCAAGTTTTTGCACATTAACATCTAGTGACCTAGATATGTTGTAAACTTTTGAAAGGTCAGGTAGTCATTTACTCTGTCATCCAAATAAGAACACATTTGAGAGTGAAGCAGGGGAAGAGCTACAGTTACTTTCTACAACACAAGTAATCTAGGCTGTCCTGGCCTAACCAGGCTGTGTGATCAGTACTCAGACCACATCTTCTTTCTGACCTTCCGAGTCAATGTCCAGTTAGGTATATGCACAGACGGCTTTTCCTTGTAATTCTCAAATTCTTCTTAACAAACACTGAGGCTGAGACCTATTATAACTCTATCTTGTAACAATCAACTTGTTTGAGGGATAAAAGTAATTCACTTAAATATGACTCAAATCCCATTAATAAAAATGGGAGTGGTTTATTCAAAATAGGCACAAACGGGCAGTCCCGTAAAGACCTCTGGGAGCCTTCAGAGTTCACGGTACTCAGATGTATGGGGAATCATGGAAGTTCATGTATGTGGGGCTGATGGTCCTTCATCCAGACATGCTATGTCCCAAGTGAAAACAAAGGCCTAAGGCGTCTGCTCCTTCAGTTTGGCTTTCTATGAGCCTGGAGGCTCCACCATTAAGTAATCTGCTCATTGTTTCAGTTTTTTTTTTTTTTTTTTGGGGGGGGTGAGCATTGTAAAGTGACAAAAAATGAACTCAACTTTGATTTAAACCAAGAAACAGTGTATTTGATCATGTGACTGACAGCTGAAGTAGCTTCATGCCCAGTTTGATCCAGAGATAAATGATGCTTTCCTGGCTGTGTTTTCTTCTCCGTCTCTCTGCTCGGCCAAAAGGCAAGGGTCTGTGCAGTGACCAATAGCCAAAAACCGCCATCCTACATGTGCCCACATGCAGGAGAGCCCAAGCAAAGATGCTGACTTCAGTTTCATGGTTTAATCAGCGTGACGTGGTCATGCAGTTTGGTTGTGGGTCACATTTGGACCCTCAGAGCCCCACCCTAACCATTGGAATGTGAGTGGGCTATGATCTCCCCAGAGAAATACAGAGATGTTGATGGAAGGTCAAGCTGGGAAACCAAGCACCATTACATTCAAGGGGCTCTGGGTACTAAACGGCCCTCTGAAGTGCCGGATGACGAGAATACCTCTACCGCGTGGCAGGCCCTGGTCTCAGGCCTTCATTTGTGTTCATCCAACAGCCCTGAGAAGTCAGTGCTGTCACCATCCCCACTTTATAGGTGAGACACCAGATACAGAGTTCATCGGCTTACCAAAGTCACGCGAGAGGGTGTAGAACAGGAAGAACTAGGATTCTGACTTGGGAAGTGGGTCTCATCCCAGAGCCTGCACACCACCAGGGCGTATCTCCTCAGAGTCAGTGTGGGGGGCAGGGTGGTGGGGAAAGATAGCCAGGCTGGGAGTGTCTGATCATCGCAGAGGACACATTGCAAATGGAATTGCCTTTCATAAGAATCTTAGATACTTGTAATTTCCACATGTTCAAGAGGATGTGCCTTGCTATAGGAATTATTTGAAATAAAATCTTAAAAATTTACCTCACCAAGGGAGGCATATATGAAAAGCCTATACATGTAAATATGCGTAACTATGAAAAGTGAGTTCTCCTCATCCTACTGACCCATCGTCAGAGAGCGATGGATTTTCCTCCTGGTGGTGCTGATGGATTTGTCCTGGTCCTATTAAGCTAGCCATTGTTCCCTCAACTTCTCTGTAGCATCTGACACGCGGTCTTGATATTCCCTTTCCTTAGTACTGTGGCCCCAAAGCGTTCCAATTCTCTTTCATTTTCTGGCCTTGTCTGGCTCTCTTCTCTACTGGTTTCTGTTCCCCTTCTACATGCTAAATGTGCCACACAACTCAGTCTGTTGAGCTTTTTTGCAGTTATCTTTTTCTCAGTAATTCTATCAGCTCTTACAGTTCAGTAATCTGTCGCTGGATCGCTAGTCACCCAGAAGCCACTTCCTATTCTCTCTCTGTTAAACATCCCCCTTGAATGTACCATACTCACCGCACACTTAGGTCCAAATGGATTTGTTTTGTTTTCAGACCTGTTGTTTGTCTAGGCTCTGTTCCCAAGCCTCGGACTCCAGAAGCCCTCCGAGCGTCCCTCTCCACTCCCACGGCTAGTCTCGTCATCACTGCACCATGCACTTGCTTTCAATCTCCTTTCACAGCCAATGTGACTTGTTTTCCAGCTCTCCTATTCTAGTCTCATTCTCTATTCCTTCAAACTTAGATTATTCAACCCACCGTTTCTGAACACAGTGTCTTGTATTCCACTCATCCAGCTAAGTGTGATCTGATTCATTGTCCTAAAGTCTGCATTTCATGGCTCCTCTCTGTTCCCCACACCCTTGACCAACGCTTGCTCCCGGTAGAATAATTTCCAAACTCCAACCTGCACGATGCTCCACAACATACCCTAAAGCTACCCTTCAAGTCTTCCCTTTAAAACTCACCACTTGACCTCAACTCCTTTCAAACATTTCAAGCCAAGGGGCCATGGGATATTTCATGCTGGCTCTTCCTGTTTGTGTTGACTTCTTTCAACCTCTCGCTCTACACATTCAGTACTTGTCCCCTCTGTGGCAGTGGCCATCGCAACCTTCCCGAAGAGAACATTGGCCCCAGGAATGCCTGGAGGAGCTTGGAACAGCCAGGTGTCCAGCGCGATGGCTCCTTAGCACCCTCAAAGCCTGGCTGGTAGACCCCCCTCATGCCTCCAGGACGATGTTTCACAAACGAGGCCTCGCTGAGGCGTCAGAGCTTGGGTGTCTACGAACCAGACCAATTCCACGTCTGATGGATGATGGGATCACGCTGTCGGATGGGACTTCCCGAAACCAACAATCTCAGCCTGACCCTTTTTCCAAGAGTCAGATCAAGTCTTAGCATTGAAATAAATATGAACTCTCTTCAGCCTCCTTGCAGTCGCCCTGTTGTTCTCTGACCAGTGTTTCTCGCCCTGGTCTCCCAGCAAGGCATCCACCCTCTGCGCCGGTTGTCTCTTAGTCTTCTCTCCACATCTGCATTGTGAGCCCCTGGAGGGCGTTCCCTGTGCCCCTTTCCTGTAGTCCCGACACATTGCCTTGTTCCCTGTCGGCACCCAAACAATACTTCCTGATTACATAATTTGAACTCATGGGCGGTGGCCATCTTCATGAACTTTGCCTCTCTGACTCCTGGCTTACAGCTCTGTGTCACCTTCGGATTTGCAGTGGGTATCCTGTTCTCTGGTTTCCACATTTGTAGACGTGTACACTAAACGCCTGGGCTTTAGTTGAGTTGTACCACCTACCATTACACTCTGTGCTTTTGTTCATCTGAAGTGGGCGTTTTTCTTTTCCTTTCTGGAAGGAAACATTATCATTTTGGTAGGAAAATATGAATAAATTTAGTTATGACCGAAAAGGTAGAGTGGCAAGATTTGTGGATTGCACAGCCTGCGGCCCCCTGGCTGCTCACAGGGCCCCTGCAGGGCTCCTGCCGCTCTGTGCTCTGGCCAAACCAATGGAAACGCTTTCATCAGAATCATAGCACAGCCTGTATCATGCCTGTGATCAAACGTTCTTTCAAAAATTGCTCTAACTTTTCATCACTGTAGTTATTGCTACATGAACACATGAATTTTGTTATTTCAAAAAGGAAAATGCCTTTGGTCAATGTGTTTTATCTTGTACTTTGCCACAGTATACACTCAACTGCAAAGGGAAGCGAAAGTTGGGTAAAAAGAAAGTGGGCTGGAAGTTCCACTTTGATTCTGTTGTGGAAACTACGTATGTGTGTACATTTAATTCTATTGGCTCCATACGGGTCCACGATTCCTTAGCAGCAATGACAAAATCCACAAAGCTCCGAGAAAGGAAGCTCTTGTAAGTCTCTTCCAGTCAAAGTGCTCCAAATGAATGTGAGCCTAGTTATAACCTGTGCCTGTGTGGACAGTCTGGTGACGAGCCACCTCCCAGATCCCACTGAGATCCTATAGGACATGAAAACATTCTTAATTCTGACACACATCAATCCCCGAGACTTGGGAGGATTGTGGAGACTTAAAGGGAATGTGGACCTGTAATACATAAATCGGCCTTGATAACTCCAATATTATAGAATGGTATTAAATAGAAAATAAAATATTCTGGTCTTCAACCCCCATCTACTTCTCACATGACACTACCTTTAATACTTCTTTTTAGGTCTCGTGCTGAATTACCACTGTAAGTGACATCTTTATACATTTAATTTCTTGATTTCAGGTCTTATATAACGACTTGCTACTATAAAAGATGGGGAATGTAGTGCAATTAGGTCAGCATCCACTTTATAACTTTAAATGTTTAAATGTTTATCTGCATTTCTGACTCTATCAAAAATATTCAGTAACTCTTAACACGCACAAAATCAAATGAAAACACGAGTGTCCCTCAGACTTCCTTCCCCTCTTCTCCCTCACCTACTCTCACATAACTTATATCATTTGTATCCTTTTAAAAAATTATCAGTAACTTAACATTTTAATTTTTTTAGTAATGTTGTGCTGATTTATAAATTACTTCTAAAATAGAAAATCAGTAACAGCATAAACACTGTTCGGAATATGTAAAAGGGTTTTACTACTGAACCACATAGTGTTGTGGGGCCCTTGCAGAAAAACATGTGATTACACCGCAGCAAACCGGAGTCATTCTGAAATGTTCCAAGTGCTGAGGCTAGAGTCTCTGTTTCTCTTTCTCTTTCCTCCCTTTTTCTCTACCTAACCTTCCATCACTGGCCCCAAATTATAACCTTTCATATTATTTTATATATCTACAGACCATAATTTTCTTATAAAAATTGTTGGGCGTTTCCCCGTCATTTCTTTTCTATATAATTGAGAAAACAAATGTAAATAAGGTGATCATGTTAAAAATAATCTCATAGCATTTTCTCAGCAATTACATTACCACTCCCTTTATATCACATAATTTGAGATGTAATGCAATGATAACCAAACCATATATTGGAAAATCTCTCAGAGCTTAAAAGTCAGGCAGCAGCAAATGCTGTTACGATTTTTCCTTTCTGCAGCCTTCTTCCGTGTTATGTGATCCCTCCCCCAGCACGGTTTTTAGGATAAAATGACACCAAATGCCAGAGCACTTAGTAAAATCACCTGCAGAGAGACGATAATGTTGTTTCTGAAGGACTTGAGTCAGGCCTAAATGGGTAAAGTGACCTGTTCCTGTCCTCAGCACATAGATGGTGCCTAAAAATATTTGCCACTTTTAGGGCAGTTCTTTAAATCAGTGCACATTCTGGTTATGTTGTTATTACAATGATACTAGAATTATGAGAAGCTTCTATACAAAAAAAAAAAAAAAAAAAGGGAGGTCCCTTTAGTGGAACAGAATGTTAATGTTTGGAATAGCACTTATTTTAATTAATATGAGTCGATGAAAGCAAACATTAATAGGCTTGATAACAGTGGCGACGCTTGCACCAGAGCTAGACCGGGCTGGAGCTTGTGCTGATTGGCTCAGGAGCTGAGTAGGGCTCCTGGGGACCAGGGACAGGCTTCTGGCTGTCCCTTAGCTCACTGGGGGCCAGTCTCCCAGCTCATCTTGCAGAAGGCCTCACATGGACCTTCCATCTGCTACAGCTGCAGCTTCTAGTGGATTCCACTCATTTCTAACAGTGGCCTGAATGTTAACATGACTTTCTCTGTAGAAAAACGAACAACTGGGAGGACCCACTGTAAAATTCCTCACACGACCTTAGTACCTTTGCACATCTCTGATTTCTTTCCAATACGTCCGTCTCCTTTTCTCACTTATGACCCCCACTGACTCTGGAAGAGCCCCGCCGAGCTGGTACCTTCTGGTGGGTGAGTGACGCAGGAAGAGTGTCCCCTTCACACGTGTCCGAGACATCGATTTTACATCCTCTTACATGACTATTCACAGGATAAGCTGCATGTTCTCATTGAAATGATTCCGGCAAGAGGGCAGGGCTTTCCTTTGGTGCTGTGAGGGGCAGTGAGGAGTCCCTCACTCTTACCAGCTCTTCCTGAGAAGACAGGGCCCCTTTCCACTCCACCAGTGCCTTTGCACAGAGAGGGGGCATCTGCGTGGGTTTAAAACCACTGGGGCTGCACTTTTTTTTCAAAGGTGCCAGAACTCAACAGAATTATTTAAAATTTAAGTTCAAGATGAGAGATTCCCAGAAGTTCCCCGATGATGGCGCCTCCCCACCCCCATATTTCATTTGTTTCCAGATCTCTGGAGGTCATTCATTTATCCGATTAGGTATGAAACCCCATCCCTAAAATCAGATTCTAACCACCACCGAGAAGAGGTCTGAAGTAAGTGCTTCGTGCACGTGGTTCCCATGGTAACAGGCATCTATAGCTGTCTCAACAACCTACATGTTTATGCTATCTGTTTCATTTAAAGGAAGAAGGCTGGTTGTAAGGATAGGTGCCTACAACCATTAAATCATTAATTCTCTTTCAGCCACTAGCAATTGAGTGTTTGCTTCCCACTTTGTTGTGAGAGAAAAGCAAATCAAGGTTTTGATTCAGAGGTGCTGACTAAAAAGAAGCCGTCCTAAGAGACGATACTAACAAAGAATTTAGTGTCATATCACTACAATCTCTTTTTTAAAAGAGTGGCTCAGTAATGAAATTAGTAAGAGAAAATCTGAGGAACATGCAGAAGATGGCGTTCTTCCCATTGCAGCGATATGTCTACAGCAATTTTATGCTCCAGTACCGGAGGGGAATCACCTCTGCTTCAGTGCCAGGAAATGTGGCCGGACGGCATTTGAATCGATGTGTTAATACTGTGCCTGACTCTTTCAGTCTGGAAACCACGTGCTATGAAATTTGGGGATAATCTGGAACAATGGTCCTCAGACTTTTTGGTTTCAGGATCCCTTTGTACGCTTAAAAATTATTGACCATCTCAAAGTAATTTTGTTTTTGTGAGCTATATCAAAAGTTACAAAGGCCTCTAGGTAAATACCACACTCAGAGAAGAAGGTATAAATAAGATCTTTCTTTGCTCCAAATAGAGCAACAATGTAGACGTCTGCATTGAGTATGAGGAAACTTTGAACCAATTCTGAGATGACCTTAGAGAAAAAGAAATGTTTTCCCTTAAAATAAAAAGTCTGCATCTAACTTATTTTTCTTTTTATTTCTTTACTTAAGTGTTGAGACATTTTTATGTTTCAGCTGGCATTCAGAATATGCTTCAGAACTTGAGAAACAAGGATGTGCATAGTATGACTGGACTGAACGTCGTCCCACAGATATCAGTGACAGAAGTGTCATAGGTGTGGCGTTGTCTAAATGACAAAGCCAGCATCCCGGGGGGGCCACTTCCTGTTTAACCCAGCAGGCAAACCACACACACACACGCCTAATAGTGTTGCTATGGAAGCTGATTGTATGTCAGAGCTCCCCTTTGGATACAATTCTCTTTCCTGTAGAGAGGCAGTGCGACTTCCTCCACTGAACTGGCCATGCCATAAAAATAAAACATACGTTGATTCATTTATCACCAAGGAGGGGAAGTCCGGTTGTTGGGCATGACTTCGTTGCCATGGAGTCCATGTGGAGAGGCTGCCTTGGTTATTAAGTTATATTTACATCTCCAATCATCACGGAAGGCCATGCCTGACAGCAGCTGACACGGCAGCTTCACGTTAGATGAGGGCGGCTGACAGTCACATGTGTTCACTCTGTTCCCACCTTTTCTCAGTTTGACCAAACTACTAAGCTAGTTCCCTGTCCCAAAACACCATGCTTCTTATAGTACATTTCCTAAATGGATAAGCTTCTCAACCCGTATCATTTCCTGACAGATTCTTAGATTGGAATCTACTTCCATGAGGTTCTTCCTAATTTGGAATTGAATATGAGTGTTACAAACATTGAAAACACACACGTGTGGAGATGTCTTCAGCTGGTTATCCTACCCACATCATCCTCAACATGTGACCTCTGTTTTCCAAATGCATAAGTGTTGGCAGTGCTTGGGGAAAACACCCGGTATTGGTTGGATCTTCCCCGTTCATTGGAAGCTTGGTTTTCAGTAGGAAACCATGCAGCCCACCGAGGCTGGAGGGAACAGGAGAAGCCGGTGAAATTTGACTTTTGGTTTTCTTACAGCCGATTCCCGGTTCCTACCTCATGCTCCGAGCTTGTCCTCACAACTTCAAACTTGTTAGAATCCTGTAGACAATTAAAATTCCATACCCTTTGCACCTAGTCATCAGTTTCTCTACTGTGGCATTTTTGGATAACCGTCTGTCCAAGGAGTTAAGGAGGAGAGTGTCCAAATCTTCCTTAGCTCACCTGGTGGAAAGGTTTACACTTGACTACTCACCACCATATTAAAAAGAACAAAGTCTGTTTATTGGTGTCTGGGAAGAAGAAGGAGGGAGTGAGGCCAGCTATCGTCCTCCCAACGGTCTCTTAAAAAGCGCTACTATTTTGCCTTCCTTTTATCATTATGTAGTTCGTACTGTTTACTACCTATACAATGCCTTTTAGCTCTCTGAGAGTATCTGGAAATAGTGCTCTAAAAAGAAAATAATAAATGCAACTTTAACAGAATAATAATGGTAAGAGTGTCTTGTCTTTACAGACTTTCGTTGTTTCAAAGTGTTTCACATTTTATATGAAACACTTTGAAACAAGAGAGACTCACCTTCCCACTTCCAGTATGAGGGGCCTGGTATTAAGCAGGCTTGGAGAAAGAACACATTTCAGAACCAAGATTTGATCTCACAGTTCACAACTTCAAGGCTAGTGCCCTCTTCCTACAAATCAGGAGAAAAATTAACCTAACATACATTTGACTGCAAATGACCCAGTGACAATCCAAACTGAATCTGAATGATACAGGGATTGATAATTTGCCATAACACAGGTGAATGCGAACACCATAATTATAACATTTAAAGTGATCACATAATAACTTCAGACTTGTATATTTAGTTGATACGACTCTTTAAAATATTGCCCTTAGTTAAAATTTCAAGGTCATCACATAGACTGTGGCTCTGTTTACCTCCAGAGGGGGCGTGTGTTAAAACAGAAATCTTGTGTCTCCGCTGATTTAACCACTGTGATCATTACGCTCAGATTGTTATGTAATGGTGCAGTTTTCTACCTAGTGATGAAGGAAATTCACTGCTTTTTGTTTCCCAACAAGGATGCTCCTTGTTCCACATTTGCCATAGTTCTATCTCTAAAGAAACATTCTCCACAGAACCAGCAACAACCCAGTGAGTGACAGCAGAGAACACTGCGCCTCAGCTGTGCAGTGTTATTTACTGTTTTCATACCCTCCTCCGACTGCTCACATTGCGCTTCTTCTTCAAGCCGAGCTGAAACACCGTCCCCCAGAGAGCTGCCCATCCACTAAAAGGCTCTGGTGTTAGTCTGGGCATGACTCTCCAGGGGACCCACAGGGACACCACAGCCGGGGAAACAAGTGTCCCCAGGTGCGTTGTTCATCCTTCTGTGCCTGTAACCTTCAGGGAACATCTCATAATACCTACAACTATTGCTGGGGTCTGCTTAGTCTGTGTGCCCTGAATACTCTGAAATGGGTTCAAATGCTATTTTAACTGCAAGACCACGCTACATCAAAGGCATGAAAACATTGTTTTCTGTTCTGTTCCCATTTCAAATTATGTTCAGCAACATTGTCCAATAAAGCTCATAAGAGATTCTAGAATCAAAATAAATGACGATCTACGAATAAGTAATAAAAATTACATTCATATACTCTAAAAATAAACTAACAGTGTAAATTGTCCCAACTTTGAATATAAATTCCCTTTACAAAAGTCCTGGCTGAAAAATCTAAGAACAAAGAGCCAGCCCTTTGAAAGTTGAAGTCCAAAGAAATTGAGGTTCCAAATCAAATTATCTGTTTCTTGTGCATTAAATGGCCAAAGAAACTAAAGTCTGCAAAGCATCCTCCTCCCCTGTTTCTTATCCCTCTCAGCCCAAGCCCGAGGGGCTCCTGGGGGTGGGGGGAGAAAGGCCTTCCTGCAGCTGCGACCACAGTCACTGGATTCAGGGCCCCCACACCTGGGTTGGTTCTTTTCGTGGTGTGGAACCTGCTCCTCCAGCAGCAGCGGCCCATGTCTCCACGCCTCAGGCGAGTCCCCACCCACAGCCACAGTGGTGACAGCACTGGCCTCAGTCTCAGAGTAGAGAGAAAACAAACACCCAGTTCATGGAGGGTTATCCAGAGCAAACGACTGGTAACAGGATTGTGTTACTTAAGGATTTTGGAGACCCCACACCTAATCCGGCCAAAGACACTGGCAGAGCGACCTGAGGAATGAAACGTGGGGTGAGGAGGGTGGGCAGCAAGGTCTCAGCTCACGCATCAGGGTTCCAGGTAGTCTGATGCCAGCGGTCCTGAGTCCTGCCTCGGAGTGTGAGGGGCTCTCCATCCACCCGCACGTGTGCCGACGGCTCTTCACAGAAGAATTTGCAGTGTTGCCATCTTCTGGAGTCTCCGTGGCAAGTAAAATGACAGATAACACTGTCAGTTTTTACACCTATTTTCCTGGGAAAACACTCAAATCTGTCCAAGTTTTCTGAAACCACTTTGTGTAGCTATCACACGTTGAAGCGCTGCCCCAACCCGACTTCACTGAAGAACGTTCTACTGTCACTTGACAAAGCACATATCAGTATTTTACAAATCAACACTTTCCCGGATCCCGGCTCCCTCTGGCAGTGACACTTGCCTAGTGACTGAGATTTTCCTTATTCTGTTGGAGTTTCTTGGTCCTCATCACTCTGCAATGGAAAACTCCTCTCAGCTCCTTGCACCAGGGGAGGTGGGACCCAGGTGAACGCCATTTCCCTCTCACTGTCATCCAGTTCTCGCTGTACCATCTAGGTGTTCCCATATCTTCCCAGCTGTTTTCTCATGTCTCATCATTTCTCTCTAATAATCCCTCTTTTCCTAGTGCAATCATGTTTACTTTGTTCCCATTTTGCCTCTGTCCCTGTTTTGCTGGCAAGATGGAAACTTGTTGTCCAGACCTCTTTACTTCCAGCTTGAATCTCTGGACAGCTGAGTTCCTGGTGGCAGAAGTTTCCAGGCAGAGACCTTCATACACCTACTTTGCCTTGGATTTGAAATTTCATTGAATTGCTTCTTTACTGGATTGGTTTTCTAGGGCTGCCAAAACAAATGACCACAAATGTGATGGCTAGAGGAACAGAAACGTGTTCTCTCACAGTTCTGGAGGTTGGAAGTCCTATGTCAGGGCGTCCGTGGCCAGGCCCCACCTGAGGGCTTGAGGGGAGAGTCCCTCCTACTTCTTCTAGCTTCTGGGGTTTGCTGGCGTCACTTGGCTTGTGGCTGCCTGAGTCCAATCACTGCCTCTGTCTTCCCGTGGCCTTTTCTTCCTTATATTTGTCTCGCTGTGTCCTCTCCTCCTCTTGCATGGACACCAATCATTGGCTTTTGGGTCACCCCAAATCTAGACTAATTTCATCTTGAGATCTTTAATTATGTTGGCAAGAACCCAATTTCCAAATAAGGTCACATTCTGAGGTTGTAGATGGAAATACATCTGGGGGGACACCACTCACCCACTAATTATCTGATGCCACAAGCTGGCATACTTTCCAGTTTCCCCATCCCTTTTGTGATTTTTAGCAGTTATAATACTTCTTTAGGGAAGCCACGTAGAACAGAATCTCAGAAATCTCAGGCCACCCACAGACACAGCACATGTAATTGACAAGTCCAGAACTAACCTGAAAATCATGTTGGGGACTGGCTTTTGGGCCTATAGATAAACACACAGATTTAAGGATAAATCTTCTGTGTGTGTGTGTGTGTGTGTGTGTGTGTGTGTGTGTTTTCCTAGTGTCTGAAGGAAATTCAAAAACAAAATAGAAGAGAGTAAAATTTGAAGAAATAACCTAATAACCCTGGAGCCAAGTCTCCAAAGATAGGACTTCACCCGGGCTGGCTAGCTCGGTAGACTCAGAGGCTTCTTCTTGCACGGATACATGTAATTTTTGTCTCAGACCCTGTTCCAGCTAGCACATGAACATACTAGCACTGCGATTTTAACAGAGTGTGAACAATGCAAACTAATGAGCTTTGTTATTACTGTTTTCTGCAATTTCTGAGAGGATGACTAAAGAAAAAGGCACAAATAACAAATAACTAGAAAATGAAAAAGTACACAAGGATGTGAAGAATTCATAATGCTCACAACAATTATGCTGAATGAAATAATAATGACGACTTAAGCATTCATTGCAGGTCAACTAATATTGTTTTATATTCATTGTTCCTAGACTATTGAGTTTT
This sequence comes from Rhinolophus ferrumequinum, assembly GCF_004115265.2. NCBI lineage: Eukaryota > Metazoa > Chordata > Mammalia > Chiroptera > Rhinolophidae > Rhinolophus > Rhinolophus ferrumequinum. The sequence continues at coordinate 59,006,521 of NC_046302.1, forward strand.
AAGAGAGATACAAGAGCACACTTCAAAGAAAGTAGAATCTACCATCTATTCCTCAAATTTACATACTAAAAAAACAGAAATGGGGCAGAGAAATGTACTTTATGATAAGTACACCTTTTACACTGAAGGAGCATAAAGCTTTTAATGCATCAACTCTTAATTTCCCTCCTAAGTTACCTAAACTTCAGCGCTACAATGCTTCCAGTGTTATGAACATAACTTTTGAAAGTAAATTATAAAATGAATAATGCTCTGGGGCAAAATAATTGTTTTCTTCCAAAGACTGATAAAAGGAGAACTTCATATGAACTCCAGGAGTTACAAAACAAATTTAATTTATGTCTTGCATCTTGTGAGAGAGAGCAAACGTGGACAATCTATGGCAAAATAGCAGTCATTTCCGCAAGCAAATGAACCGTGCTCGTGAGCACTTGAATGGGGATATTAATGGGAAATGTTTGTCCTTCAAACCTTGGAAACTGGGACTTAATTAACCAAATGGTCTAGTGATGCTGGTGGCAGAGTTGTGAAGACATAGCATGGCTTGCTGGAAAACTGAGGAAGAAAAAGTGTGTGTGTGTGGGAAAAGCAAGGAGAAAACAAAAACAGCCAGCAACTATCCAACAAGAAGTCTATAGAAATGGCTTAGGGGAAGGACCCAAAGGGACGGATAAAACCATTTCTATGGGGAGAACCCATGGCTGGTGATAGCAGCTGTGGGGAGAGGTTCTAAAGAGTTAAACATACTGTTTCCACAGACTGACCTGAACCTTAGGCTTACGTGGGACAATGTGACAAGGACATTCTCTATTCTCTCTACCATGTGAAAAATCCCTCCCTCACTTTCTCACTAGCAGAGATTTGTTAAGACTAGCAAGTTTACCTGGTAAATGTATATAAATATTATCATAGGTGACTAATATCTTGAATAAATTTATTCATCCAGGCATTCAAAAACAGATAGTAACATAACAGGGAGAATAAAATTGACAATGACCCTTCTTTTGTAGAACTCAGGAGAGTCCAGTGGTCACCAACTTGATGAGAATTTGGTGAATGGACATTATTTTTTTACATGAAATGTAATCACACATTTCATCTATATCACTCAGATGTTTGTGGAACTCCTGGACACCAATTTAATAAATTCTGATATAATGGAATGAATCTATTGGTGTTTTTTCCATTTTTCTTAGAGTTACCCTTAAATTTAACGTATGTACTTTAACCTGTATAACCATAAAAAAACAAAAACAAGAACATCGAAATCAGGAAATTAGCATATATAACTACCATCAAATCCTCAGACAATTTTTCAGTTTTGCCCATTATCTCATTATTGTCCTTTGTGGCAAAGGGTCCAGTTCAGAATCACACATTTCACTTAGTTCTTATGGATGAATAATTGAGTTCCCCAAACTTCTTATGTTCAAATCCTATTCCCCATGGTGACGGTGTTAGAAGGTGGGAGGTGTGTAGGTCAGGAGGGTGGAGCCATCAATGGGTTCTTGTCCTTACAAAACAGACAGCAGAGAGCTCCCTTGCCCTTCCACCATATGACGACACCATGAAAAGATGGCTGTCTGCAATGAGGAAGAGTGTCCTCACCAGACACTGGCGCCAATGGAGCCTGAATCTTCTACTTCCAGCCTCCAGAGGTGAGAAATCAATTCCTGTTGTTAACAGTCACCCATTCTCTGGTGTTCTGTTAGAGCAGCACAAACAGACTCAGACAGTCGTCATGAGCTGCAGGCTCCTCAGCTGGGCACAGCTTCTTGGCCTCTCCTTGACCCTTATGATCTTCACATGTCAGAGGTTAGAGAAGGAATCTCTTGTGGAGAGTCCCTCATCTTGGGTATCTTTCACATTTGCATCTTTGTCCGAAGTATCCCAGAAGTGCCATCGCAGTCCCCTTCCATCCCACCCGGAGGCACGTGCCTTGGTTTTGCCCATCCATGATGTCAAGGTGGTGTCGTCCAGTTTTCCTGCTAAAATTACTCTTATTGCAATTAGTACATGTTTAGTGGGTAGTTGTTTACAAACTATTTGAATATCCCATTTCTCGTCAAATTTTCAATCATTTATTTGTATCAGTATAGACTCATAATTTCCTATATTATTGAATAGGTTAAATTGTCATTATTTACTTTGATTCTCAATTTACCGTATAATTGGCCAGTGAGCGCCCTTTGAGCTGGCTTCTGTGTTCTTCTAACGTGCTCCCATCACTCTTTGAGCATTTCTTCTCCTTCTGGAAAAATGTGTTTTAGGCTCATCTTGTACTTTCTGTTCCAGCCTTGAAATCAGCCTTTTCTCCAAGGAGACTTGCTTCATTTTAGTAGAGTCTCATTGAGCAGCCATGACCTTGGAAGGTTCAAGGCTATTGGGGTTTCACTGCCTTCAGGCCATTTCAATGGACTGATGTGGGGAATATATATATATATATACATATTCCCTCCCGTTCTCAGGACTTTTTTTTCGCTTTCCCAGTCCCGAATCCCAAGATATAAATTGTTTTCTGTTCTCCATGATGAATCATTTCCACCAAGTAAAATGATTCCAATACTACCAACCACCTGGGTTCAAGGAGCTAATTTTCCCAATTTCCCGACCAGCTTTTCTTGGGATTCAGGAACAGGTAAACGAAAAAAAATGCCTGAGAATGGGAGGGAATTCCTGCCTGGAAACACTAGTATAAATATATATGCACATACCTATAAATCTATCTATCTATCTATCATCTCTCATCATCATCGTTTTTTATCTATATTGAAGTCTATGAGTCCACACCAATAATACCAATTGCAATCCAGTACCACAGTGCTTGTTCTCATCTTCTCTTTCCATATTTGTAACTCTTTCCAACATTGGGAAACCTGGTTCCCTTTACCTCAATACACCTATTAATATATTAGTAATGTGATATTTCCTAATATTATCGACCCTCTTGCATGCAGTCAGCTCTCATTCCAGTGCAGTCCCCTTGACTGCCCCCTGGACATGTCCCTCACCTGTAGGGCTCCTACTCACTGCTTCCGATGCCCATCCTTGGGTCCGCCTTTTTCCAACCTTGGGCTCTGATATCCCTCTCTCGGCCACTCTTCCAGGAGGCTGCTTGACTTTCTCTGTGATTATTGAGTATTTGGAGCTTCTGATGAGAAGCAGTGACAATGCATTTCTTCAGGGAAGAGGAGATAGATCTTCCAGGACACACTGCACATCCTGACCCCAATCCCACACGACAAAGAGAAAAGGTTACGTCCACAGCAACCAGTCAGTGTGCCAAGTTCTTCGTTAGCCCCTGCTTTGTTCTTTCTGGTGAGATTACTACCATATTTTCCTGAAAATAAGACCTAGCTGGACCATCAGCTCTAATGAGTCTTTTTGGAACAAAACTTAATATAAGACCCTGTCTTATTTTACTATAATATAGGACTGGGTATATAATATAATATAATATAATATAATATAATATAATATAATATAATATAATATAATATAATATAATATAATACTGGGCCTTATATTAATTTTTGCTCCAACAGATGCATTAGAGCTCATGGTCTGGCTAAGTATTACTTTCGGCAAAACATGGTAGGTAAAGGAAGTATGAGTTACCTAAATCTTTAGATATTCTCTTCATTTTGGAAATGCTATGATTCTCAGATTTCTCTGTCATAAAAAATAAATACCCATGAGCAAAAGTAGCTTGGAAAACTGACCCTGACTCTGAAATTACAGTGTGGCAGGAATGAAGCACTAAATCAAAACTGGGGACTCAGACCACTAAAGTCTGTTAGGACAGAATTCAGGTGAATCATCAGATAGACTGTCATCACCTTGCAAACGTTGCTCTGGCAATTCTGCATTTTCTCACCTGTGCTCAAGAAGCAAATATGCTGAATGTGTTTGCTATAGTCTTGGTAATTGCCATATCAGATGCCACTCAGTTGTTATTGCAGCCTCTGTTAGAAATGTTTTCTAATATACCCGTCTGAAATAGGACGTAAACAAAGCACTCAGTGAAATTACATGAGCCTCAGAGTTCAAGCACTCTTGAAAGTAATTTAGTATTTAAATCATTTGAGTGTTTGTAGAAAAGTTAAAATCACTTTTGATTTAACTTTTCTCATTTCATGGCTGATGAAAGCTGCTGTAGAAAACATTTTTTTTTAGGTTGTTTTTATTTAAGCTTGAGATTTGGCTAGGGCAAGAAAGAATTTTAGAGATTCATCTTCTATCCTAATGGGCCTACTGGATCTAAAGACTACATTTGGCTGATTCATAATTATATGACTGTTATTTTTCTAGAGGAAAATTAGTTTTGTCTTCTTCACTCTCATTATAGTTTTTTTTTTTTCTCATGGGAAAAAGATCCATGGAGTTCACATTCTCCTTTGAATTCGTAAAGAAGACATTTGAATGAAAACCACAATTCAACATATATATGTATATATGATACATACAGACACACTGAAACACACCTTGAATTCTTTCTCTTTGCTTTCTTTCATGCCAGCTCCCAGATTATGTTTCATAAGTTGTAAAGAGGCAATATGTATTTATAAAGCACAGCTACAAGCATAGTTATTATATTCCCCTTTTGAAAAATTACCTGGACCGATTTGTTATAGCTTTTAACATCTCTTTATAAAACACAACAAAAATCCAAACAAATGATTACATTAGCTATAGATTTCACAAGGTATAATATTCTTTTCTTTTAGCAAAGGTTATAAGTGTTGAGGATTTTGAGATCACGATTGGGATTTTCTGTGTGATGATGTGCTCAGAGGTTTACACAGAGATGCTCAGTGAATGGTTTTGACGGCACAAGAGAAATGAAAGAGCCGGACTGACAACTGAAATCAGAAGATCCATAAATGAATCAGTTCATTTTGCCTCTTCTATTCTCTACAAATATAACAAACTGGATTCAACTTTCTCATTGGCCTTTTAGTGCCAATCCCCAAATCTTGAGAGTAAAATTATGATTACATTCAGAGCATCGAAGGAAGCTAAGATCTAAGCCTTATGTGAGTGGACACATTTCCTGCCATAATATTATAACATTCTGGTACACAGCTTTGGCTGAATAAGTGGATGAATGCATGGCAATTGGAGATTAGAATCTGAGAGGTCACCAGGTCCTGAGAGCAGTGCCCGCCTTTCTCAGGTCCTTTGTGTCCTCTGTTTTTTCCTTACTTAGCCTGGCTAGAGGCTTATTGATTTTATTGATCTTTTCAGAAAACTAGCTATTGGTTTCACTGATTTTCTCTATAAATATTCTCTTTTTATTGATTTCTGCCCTACTCATTGTTTTTTCTTCTGCTTGCTTTGGACTTAATTTGCTCTTCTTTTTGTGGTTTCCTAAGGTGGAAGCTTAAGTAATTGGTTTTAGATCTTTTCTAATGTATGCAATTCAGTGCTATAAATTTTACTCTGCTTTCACTGCCTCCCCAATTTTGATAATCTGTTTTTCATTTAGCTCAAATTGTTTTTTAATTTCTTTTGAGGTTTTCTTCATTGACTCACATGTTATTTAGTAGTGTGTTGTTTAAACTCCATGTATTTTGGGATTTTCCAGTTACTTTCTGTTATTGATTTTTAGCTTCATTCCATTGTGATCTGAATGCTGACATTGTATGGTTTCTATTTTTGAAAAATTTATTGACATGTGTTTTGTGGCCCAGAATGTGGTCTTTCTTGATAAGTGTTCTGTGTGAGCTTAGAAGAATGTGTTCCGTTGCTGTTGGGGTCTCTGTAGAGGTCCGCCCCACCCCATTGATGGATAGTGTTGAGTCCAACTATGTCCCTACTGATTTTCTGCTGAATCTGAACATTTCTGTTAGAGAGATGTTGAAATCTCCAACTACAAAGTGGATTCATCTATTTCTCTTTGCCATTTTATTAGTTTTCACCTCAATGGTCTGAAACTCTCTTGTTAGGTGCATGTTAGGATTATTATGTCTTCTTGGAGAACGGACTTCTTTCTCATTATGTAATGCCATTCTTTATCCCAGGTAACTTATCTTGCTTTGAAGTCTGCTCTGTCTGAAATTAATACAGTGACTACTGTTTTCTTTTGATTAGTGTTAACATGATATCTTTTTCTCCATCTATTTGTTTTTAATCTATATGTGTCTCTATATAGAAGATGGGTTTCTTATAGGCAATAACACATACTTAGGTTTTGCGTTTTGACTCACTCTGACAATCTCAGCCTTTAAGTGGTACGTTTAGACCATTAACCTTCAAAGTGATTACTGGTGTTGTTGGATTAAAAGCAGCCACATTTACTACTCTCCCTTGTTCTTTGTTCCCATCATTGCCTTCCACTCTTTTTTTTTTGCCTTTTGTAGTTTCAGTTGATCATTTGATATGATTCCCCTTTCCCTCTTTTCTTAGCATATCTGTTATACTTATTTTTTTTTTTTTTTGCAGTTGCCCTAGAGTTTGCAATGCACGTTTATGGCTAAGCCAAGCCCACTTTCAGAAAACACTGTACCATCTCATCCCCAAGGGGCTCCTTGCTTTTCCTTCTTTTCCAATCTAGTGTGTTACTCAAATTGACTTATTGGTTTTGCTCATTTAACACAACACATTTTCAGAATCTTCATTTTTAAATAGACAATTGTACCTACCATTGAAAACTCTGAAATAGTGTGAGTTCCCATTAACAATTCTTCATAAGGACAATACGTTTTGGAGAGAAATTGTTTGCGTTTTACTCTTCCTGTCTCTTCCTGTCACTACCCACCACTTCCTGTTACTTCCCATCGCTTCCCGTCTCTTCCCGTCTCTTCCTATAAGTTTCAACACAACACCGATAGCCTGAATCATCCCTGTCATTGAAAAATGCGGAGGCTTCTCGGCACGGAGCTGGCTGTTGGTTACCAGAAAGGAAAGGAGGAAAGGCTGCTGTCGGGCCAGGGATGCTCAGGCCGCTAAACCATCTTCCTCACGGAGCTCTCACTGACTGTCTGCAAGACGTCAGCAGTGACACAGACTGAGTGCTGTACAGCATCTTTGGGGGACAGTGGGATGCCCACTCGGTGTGCGCAGATGTACCAGGGAGGCTGGTGACGTTTTCGGGTGCTGCCCAGAACCCTGATTTCTTGGAACGGTACTTAACAAAATATTTCAGTCAATTCTAGCAAAGTGGTCATTTCAATATAAGTAGCAACTATTGAGAGACTTAAATCGTTAGCACTTGACTAGTATGGAGATCTTATGAGATATAAAGTTGAAAGCATCGTTTGCCCCCAAAAAGTGAAGGAAAACATTGCATTTTGCACCAGGAGAATGCAGGTGGACCCCAGCACGTTCAGATCGTATTTTGATGTTTTCTGCCCTTGGACGGAGTTGCTGGGTGGCTTTTCGGTTTGCTTACGTAGCTCATGAGAGCCCCTTCTGATCGGCCCTCCATCCATGTCCACAATACCTGACAGAAAGGAACACTTGACCTAGACACGCAAACCTGGGAAAGATACTTCCTTTCTTCCAATATTTCTGAAGGTCGTGAAGGCACCCAACATGTGTGGTGCTGAGAACCCGGGGGATGGGCCGTGAACGTGGTCCTTCTGGAATCACAGGGGTGTGAGGCCACAGACGAGCAATTGCAGGAATAAACTGTGAAACAGGTGATGGGAGAAAATGACGGTAGGGTTAAGGGTGACTCAGGACTCTGAGCCTGCTCCTGACTGAGTGTCGAGGAAGCCATCTTTTCAGGAAAGATCTTCAGTGGCAACAGAAAGAATGGTGAGGGCGATGGGTGTGGAGGGCCAGGCTTGCTGCGAGCTCTGAGGAGGAATGAAGGTGGCCTGTCTGGGGGCTGTGAAGAAGACCGAGGTGGAGTGCCAAAGCTTTCCTGGGACAGTGAGGGGAGTCACCCGGAGGATCCGCTAAGAACTGTTACCTTCACCCCCAGTGGGACAGAAATCCAGTGAGATGCATGCAGCAGAGAAATGACATCAGTACATTTGCTTTAAAAAATAACAATTCGTTCTTAGTGGAGTGTGAAAGAAGCATTGCAGAAGGGAGAGTTGATGCGAGAAGCCCAGAGGTGTTTGCACAGTGGTGCGGGTAAGAGGTGAGAGCAGAGGAGGTGAACAGATGTGAGTGGGTCAAGAATAAAAGAACATGATGGCTGATTGTGTTTGATCAGAAAGGTAAACAGATATAAAGAGAAAAGAGTGGCTGGAGTGAAACCAGCCACCTATGACCCTGACACGTCCTGCCCCCACTCCAAGTTAAGAGAAATGTGGTAAAAACAAATACAACATCAGTAGCCCCTCCTGGACCAGAACGGGCCTGCTGCTGGGCTCCATTGTCAGCTGACTGGTCTATTCTTATGTGTTGAGTAACATGTGTCTGCCACCTCTCAGCTCTGTGACAGGACCCACCACATGTCTCGGACCCCCGTCTGCATGGCACTGTTTCCTCCCTATGAAGAAGGTATACCAGAAGAAGAATGCTTATCTCTCCTGATTTTATGTCCTCCTAAGATCCAATAAAAGTGTGAGAATCTAATTACCCCTGAATGAACTACTCTAACTTATTTAGGGAGAAAAATTGAATAAATCAGACATTCTTTGGACTGAGTCATGTTGACATGAGCTGTTATTCTTGATTTATGATACACTTGGAACCATAACATACTTATTATTTGAAGATAAGCATTAATATAACTCTGTGTTTATTCTCCAAGAAGAAAAAAACAAGTAATGGAAATGCACTAGGAAAAGTTCCAAAATAGTTTGACCCCTCACCCACCATTTTAATCTGAATCTTGAAGTCTACATAACACAAAGAGAATTTTACAAAAATTTTCGTATGGAAACAATTTAATACATTTCTAATACAGGCAAATAAATCCATCCCATCCGAAGGCCCGGCAATTGTTTTGAGCCTCCGCCCTAGAAATACTATACAACACTCATTCAGTCATTAATTTAACAAATGTCCACTGAGCTCCTAGCATTTGGTAGCAATACTAAGTGAATAATTTGTTCAACTGAAACATTGAGTCAATATGCTCAGTGAAGGGTAGTGAGTGTCGGCTGCTATGGCATATTGTGCCGAGGAATGGGGCCATAAAGCTTAATAGGACTTGGCTCTTGTCGTTAGGAAATGAACACTGCAGTCTATGTCTTACTTTGTTACGTTATTTGAATATTCCATGATGCGTTGGGGGTAAATATGTTGAAAAGACATTCACTTCTCAGGCTACAGAAAACTTCTCAAGAAAACCAGGTAAGACTCAAGTTCAGCCTACAGGTATGTCTGGCATCGCAGAGTTGCTAAAGACCCCAAATCCATGAAACCGGATTTTTAGAAATGTAGAAAAAGGAGTAGGGCTGTTGGTGAGTTAGGAAAGGAAGTGTGTGCTTACCCTACTCCTTTACACACACAGCTCTTGGTATTAATTCTAATACTTGATTTTAAGATCTTATCCCTGGTGTTGGTGACAACATTGGCTCTTTCTTTAGGAAACTCATTCTCAATTGCTCTGGGAGTGAATCTAACAAAATAGGCTATTAGAGGGAAGAGAAATCCCAATGAGGGGAACATCCTTTGCAAACACATCTTTAAGAGAAAATTTTGTTGAATGCATTGAATTTGGAGACATGTTTTTTTGCTTTGATCAAGGATAAATAAAAAAAATAAACTATTAGACTTTTTACAAAAATCAGTGCAAATAAAATGAGGAGTAATTGTTCGTTTTATGGATTTTCTCTTGGGAATTAATGAACTATGGGAAGTATCATCCAGTCCAATGTTTCTCAAACTTCCAGAGATAGTAATCACTGGATTAGTGATAAAGGTATGCTCCTATTCTAGAGGAACACACAATTTAGCTTAGAAGATAGTGTAAGAATTTCTATGAACAAAATTTTTCACATATATTTTGATTTGTACAATTATTTGTGGAACATAAAAAAAGAGATGCAACTTGATATAAAGTTTGTAGTTTTCCTGCTGCCCTCTAAGGAGAATGGCCACTTGTAAATGATGGGTCATTCGCTGAGTAACATGGCAAACGCGATGGGAGAAATGAAACCAGGGTTATCATAGGAGACTGAGACAGCCAGGTGTGGAGGCGGCAGCTGGGGCTGGAAGGTGTTGAAGGAGGCATTAGAGGGGAATGTTTTAGAGAAAAGATGCATCTAACCCGGGAGTGCTGTGTGCTCTACACTATAATTTGCTCTCTCTTCCATCTCCCCTGTAGAATTACTGGTACAATAATCATTTCTCAGTAATGCCCTGTAGAGTGGATTTTCTTTTTGAGAAGGAAGATAATTGATCAGCCTGATCCAAGGCCATTACAGGAAAAAAAAAAAAATGTTCACTCTTACATACATGCTAGTCACTCATTACATTCACAAATGTATTTTTAAAAATGCAGTGGGATAAACTCCATTCCATCAGAAGGGCTAAAGTACAATGTTTCTCGAATTGGAGTTTTTTTATACAAACGAATTGGAGTTTTTATACAAACTCTGACAGAGTGATCAGTGGTAGAATGAAGGTTTACTTCCTGTAGGGCACCAAAATTCCTTTTATTTGAGAAAGGAATTCATTCCTTGAGAAGGAGCCCTGGGGAGTTGTCATTGTATTAAATACTTCTGCTGAGGGTTTGGGTTTCCTGGTTGATGTCAGCAGTGATCCCTCCTACTTACAGCTTGCTTAAAATCATGTTTCTGACTTCAGACACAACCTCCAGTCCAGTCCTAGGAACAGCTGTAATAACTTGGAAGACCTCCTTCAGAGGTTGAGCGCCAGAGCTCTTTGTAAATGAATTTAGAAGACTTCCTGTTTCTGTTTTGCAAATCACCATGGTTAAATGAGGATTAAATCAATGTCCTCAGGATCTTGGAACATTTAACCTATTCTTGAACTGAGAAGATACTGATATTTCTCCCAAGACCTCTGACACAATAAAAATTCTGTGGATGGAATGATGTATTTTGCAAACAGCAACATAGAGAGAATGGCAATTGAAAATTACTGGCTTTGGTATTTGTGTAGATTTCTGACTCTAAATTGAGGAAACACGATGGGGTTTCACATAGTCGGCAATTGTTACTCAAGGGAGGAGGGGACTCCAGCATCCCAGAACCGTCTCAGAAGCTTGCCCACCAGCCCACCCAGACCCACACTGGCCCATCCCAGTTGCAAGTATGCTTTCGAGAGAGAGTAAAAATTACTGGTGGAAGGAAACATTCCTTAGGTGTTTGGGGGAATAAAATGGTGGGAAACAATTTGTGGAGACCTCATCTAGCATAAGATTTTTTCTGGAACCTGCAGCCATTGGTGAAAATACATGTAAATTCATTACAATAGTTGGCTGATGTTTTATAATTTGAAATGAACTCAAGAGGGAAACACTTATAATAGGTCAGTGCATGTTTTCATTCCTTTAAAAACAGATTAAACACTGTTGGAAGAACTGTATCTTTTGACGTGTGCTCTTTAAATACGTTGTTTCAGGAAGTGAAATTAGACTGGAGACGTTAACATAGGAGGTAATGTTTTCAGGAGGCAGGAGCTGAAGGTACCAGACCTCCTGAACATCTGGGCTGCGGTGTCCATGGCTCACTTCCTCTGTGTCCTCCAGGCAAAACTCTGGTCTCAGTTTGTTTTCTGAGAAGCATGCTAGATTGCTGTGGAGTTCAGAATGATAGTTTAGAAGTCCCTACACTGAAGGTTGACTTATAGACTGCTTAGCCCACATCACTTTCTCCACTGAAAAAGGCTTGGTTGAGCTTTTATTCTCCTTCTAGCCAACAAAATTTCTGCCAATGCCATTTTGAATCTGTTGAAACAAACCTGAATAACCAAGAGTCCTAACTACTCAGCTTCTCTTCCATTCGGCCAGCCTCCATTGCACGTGGGTTGTGTGCCGGACACTGGGCTGGGAGCTGGGAGAAAAGGATGACAAAGGAAGTCTGCATGAGCGGAGTGTGCAGGAGAAATGCAGAGTGTGGGGGAAACTACAAATCTGCAGAGTTAATTTGGTCAACAATTTAAAATAGCTTACCTCCATTACAGCGACTCCACAGATCCTGGGCTGAAAATACTTTTGAGTAGAACAGAATAATTTGGTCTGGGGTTTCTCATCTCATGAGATACACATGCCAAGAAACTTTTAACATCATCTTGAGGCAAGAAAGTCGAGTTTCTGAGCTGTGCTTCTAGAATTCTGCATGTCTGTGTCTATGCCCGAATAACATATTTTATCACCTGTACTTGATTTAATGAGCTTAGGAATCAGGGCTGTTAAGACACTTGTGAAATTATTTGAGGTAAAATATTAATCAACTTGTTTACCTTTTTTATTTCTCCAGAAAAAAACTAAGTCTAATGAAGTTATTTAAGCTGAAATCTTGCTCAATGTTATACATTTGTTTTATTCCTCAGTCGTAAGACTGGAAGTGACTGGCCCAAGTCACTTTCTTGGAAAATCTTGTCTCTTCGAAAGAAATGGATTCTTTCCTCAGGAATCTACTTCCTAATCGTCAACAGGCGTGTTCTTTAGGTTTTCCTCAGGAATTCTAATACCTATGTAAACAACTGACACCGTTTTCATTGCATGATCTCAGTTCGGGAAACCTTTAAGATAAAGAAACAATGCAAGTAAACAAAGGGCATGATATCTGGGGGTGGGGAAATAGTTTTCTCTATTGTTCTATGGCGAATAACAACAACAACAACAATAATAATAGGAAATGTTGATCCTCTCATAGCAGGGAGCCTGCCATGTGCTAGAGTATGACAACTCGGCCAGATCAGCAACTCTAGAATAAGACGGGAATTTGTAAATCCTGATCAAAGTGAACAGGCTGCGGGGGGCATGAGGCCGAGGAAGGAATCCCCAAGGCTGACACCTGAGGGACGAGATCTGTGATGGCTGAGGCTCTACTTCTGCGACTAGTTCATACCCAGTAAGCCTGGGCTGCATGCTGCGTCCACATGGGCCATGGATTAGAAGCAGAAGAGTAGAGGAAGTGAGAATGGCAGTCAGAAACCACCAGAAGCAACTTCAAGTGTAACAGGCAGGGGAGGGAGACAGAAGCAGTGACGCTGCGGAAACGTGGTTGTGGATGTGTGTTCGTGGACTGACTGTCACCAAGTCGATGAAGGATGAGGGGCCCAGAATGTTCCTTCAGTAAGTGTTTTCTCTCAGGCTATCTGCTCGGTGGTAAGTGTTTGTACATGATGCAACGACAGAATTCTCAGATGCAAGAATGTTTACACTTAGGGCTTTATAAAACACAGTTACATGATTTAATTTAGTAAACAGCCCATCTGAGATGGGTTTAAGACAGCTGACCTATCACTGTGCACTGCGACCCTGCAGGAATCAGCGCTCAGACAACAATGGTCCTGCTCAATCTGCACAATGAATACAGATTCAGGACGAGTCGTCAGGAGGTGGGGGCCTGGTCCCAGCAGACTCACAGTCCCAGCTTCCAGACCGGAACTAGTTTTCGTCCCAAGCCCGTGCCTGACAGAGAGGCCGTGTCCCCAGGAGGAGATCCTGCGACACCACGTGAGCACACACTATTGAGATTTCCCGTCTTTCCCAAGGGAGCCTGCGAGCCGCCGGGCAGCCGACCTGGGAGAGACGACCACCCACAATTGCCAGGACAGTTGCACACAGGGCCGTATGACACTGAAGCCCGGGCACTGCAGCATCACCTGGAATCCTGTAGGGGTGGGGTCGTCTGGGGGCACAGGAGCCCTGCCCGGGCTAGTGGACTCTGGGAGCACCGGCAGCCTTTTGCCTGGTCCTGAAGGAATGTCGGGAATTAATCCAAGCCCTGCACTCATTCTTGTGCCTGCTGGAAGGCGGAGGGAAAACCGCTGAAATCCTTCATCCGGACCAATACAGCTCATCAGAAACAGTGTTGTACACTGGGGGACAGAGGTCAGGCGCTGCCATTAGATGACCTGAGATATTAATTGTTGGGTTCTGATTACTGTTTCCACAAAAAAATTATCAACAAATAAAATATAACTTTTAAAATTTTTTGCGTTATTCACAGGAATTATGCTATAAAATGGAAATGTTATTTTAATATCAAATATTAAATCTTCATAGTTATTCTCCTAAACGGTTGCACACTAAATTAAACCAAGAAAGGAAATACATGCCACAATCTTTTAATGGAATGACTGAATGGGCTGTATGAGAGAGACACTTCCTGGTTTGGTGAGATGTATTACAGACCCATATGTATTACACACATACATACACATATTTATGTATATTCATAACAACCTTGGCATTTGATAAACCTGTCACATTTTCTGACACAAGTTTCCCTACTTTCCATCTGTAAAATAGTGGTCTGTTGGAACTTAACATTTTTGGACTTATTTCTTTAACAAATTATACATACAATGAGCCACCATCTCAGCATACATTTTTTCAAAAGCCCTTTGTCCCCAATGTCCCTCACAGAAGCCTTATTTCAGCATGTGATTAAAGCATTTTAAAATTTAATTTCATCCTTTTTCCTGTTTCATTAACTTGTATTTAATACGCTTTGACCTCTATTTGCTCTTTTCACGTTTCCTGTCCTTAAGCTTTTGCTATGTTTCAAGTGACAAAAATTGACTTTCTGGATCTTAATTTTGTTTCCACTCTGCCTCACTGATCCTTAGAAGACCAAATTGTGTTTATAATTAATACCTTTCTTCTCTAAAAACATTAGTTTACATTTGACTAAAGTTCCAATTGTTTTAACTGAAGTCTATTGTACCAGAAATCACTGGTTCAAACTGGCCTGTCAGAGCCACGTCCACTGTGCCTGTTCTGTGTGCAGACTGTGAGGTGAAATGAGGAGGTGACATAACGCTCAAACTACCAAGTAGCATTGGAGTAGAATTTGGTAGGTTGTTAGGGAGCTTTCCAGAAACTATCCTCACAAGGGAACCAGAAGTGAAAGTGGACACGAGCCCCCAGACTGTGTCCTAAGAGCCCACGAATATCTGTCCAGTCATTGGTGTCATACAGTTCGAGTCCCATTTTCTTAGTATTTGTGTTATATGTGCCAGAAGGAAGATGACGAATCTGACTCGGAGATGTGGGTTGTCTTCTGAGTTGAGTTGAAAATAATAAATTTTTCACATTTCATGATTGCTGTAGACAGTGATTGTTCCCTAGAGAGTCTGATGCATGAAGTATTAGGTGGAACGGGAAGGAACAACCAACTAAATATCATCATGCATGAGACCTGTTGTAATCACCACAGACCTGCTTATGATTTCATCCATAAAAATATGATGGCCTCAATGAGCTAAAATGCCGAAGAAATGTGAGAAACTTGGTGTCTCTTTTGTTAGCTACTTCTGGACACCCAGAAACATTAAGAAAATTCTCTACATGTGTGGGTGCCAGCAGGTCTCATGGTTTTTTTTGCAGAATCAGCATAGTTATGATTGAAATGTTTTACACAGATTTTTGTCAGTCTAAGCCTTTTGTCAGGTGGCCTTTGAGTGTCGATAAACCTCTGTCAGACTCTTTCTCAAGGGCTCTGACTTTGACTTCCTTTCCCGAACTCTGCCCTGCCTGGGAACCTCCCTAAGAATGGACGTAACTGGGGCCACCCACCATCGCTGACGGGGCATTCTCTTAGGTGTCAGAAATGCCAAATGTGTTCTCCTACTTTCACTTCTGAGAAATTTTCCAAGAGAAAGCCTGGATATTTGTTTTCTGAAGCAAAGAAACAGTTATCTCTATTAGTTTCACTTACATAGAATTCTTTTTTTTTGGCTTAGTAATTAATTCAACTCAGGAAATGAGCTGGATCGCTTGTTCTCTTTACGGGTGCGTTCACGAAAGCGGTACAGGCTGGGTCCTTGCCTTCACTATGTGAGAGCGAGCCATTTTCCCTGTTTCCTATACAATGTGATAATGCGTCCCTGCGTTGCATGGCCACTGAACTATGTGACTATTGTGACTGTATATTTTGTCTTTATTTTTTTTTATTTCACAACATAAAAATATTTGATGGAAACAATACATTTGATACCAAAGGGAAAACTACTTTTTTTGGGTAGAATCTACAAAAACAGTATTAACCAATAGTTTCTAGGAGCACATGGAGGCAATTGACTTAGTATTCTAAGGGAAGTGTACTAACTTCCTTTTCTGGAGGTGGCCTCGCAGCTTTCCACCCATCCCACTTTCTCTGGTTCTATTTTTCAATAGTTTAACGAAGTGATTGTTTGGATATGGGTTGTGATAGAACACCAAAGTCTTGTTCAATTAAAGCTAACAACTTTCCTCTACCGTAGGAAGAATAGGTCAGTAGGAAATTAGTAGCAAATTAACCCAGGAGAGAAATCTTATTATCATTCTTCAGTTATGATTCACCATCATTCTTCAATTTTTTCAATTTAAAAAGTTAATTTAGTTTTCATGAGGGATTTTAGTTTTTTAATAAACAACACGAAAGGTATCGCTTGTTCTCTGCAAAGTATGGGGAAATAAAGGACAGTGTCATTTTGTCTGTATTCCTACCTCACTGGCATTTGTACTCTTCCAGTCCTCTTCTCAGCTGCTTGTTATGAACTCATTTAGACATTGGATATCAGCCCACGCTAATTGGAAGAACTGCATAAAATGAATTTCACTGAGATCTGAGTAATCCTTGTTTAAACCAAAACAGAGAGCTGTGGAATCTAAGAATACACTGCTCCCTTCTTCCTCATAACACATATCTTGCTTATTCTCATCATTAAAAGTACATCAGACAAATGACTGTATATGCAGGTACATCAGAAGTTCAGTCTCGACCAAAAAGTACTACAAATTATTCTTTATGTCTGTAAGTAAAGATCTGTGTCTTCTGCTTATACCACCGAAATATTTTCACCGGCACTGCCCTATTTTAACAGTGAAAAATGGGTCTCCGTTAGTCTATTTCTCAAGAAAACAAATTATTGGCATAATATGTAAGTATGACAAGAGTGTGGGCACAGAAGTAAATGAACTTGTCAATATCAAGCTGTTTTCATGAGAGTATTTGTGCATGCAATCGTCCCTTCTTAATTACCGCCTTTCCTAAACAGAGCATTGTACGAGTATAATTTATTGTGATGCTGCATTGGACGTAATGCTCTAAGACAAATTGAGTATGACTGCTACAAAGACATGTTTGACAGCTTGAAATATTAATCCGAAGCACTCAGTTGTGGTGATTGATTAGAAAAAATGGATGCAATGTTATTGAACATTTTTTTAATGAAATGCATTATGAATAGAGAAATATCTTAGATCACTTCTTATCACTAAAAAACAATTTATCATGACATGCATTGATTTTATTCTTTAGAAATTTCTACTTCGCTAACTGTTCTAATCATGCAACGCACTGACATTTGTCAGTTGATGAGTTGAATCTGAAGTAACAGCATACTTAAAGTTTCTGTTTATTGGGAGTGGTTTTAGAAATAAAGCGGGGATGATTTTTAATTTGTACCCTTTGCTTAGAATTCTTATGTGACTTTACAATGACTTTCCATATATGTGCATATTTCAGTGAAACCATTAAAACTGCACTGTTGTGAACCTATCATTTTCTGTGAGGTGGAGCTAACCCGTGCCCCATTCCCCACTAAGGTCTGCCAAATGCAGGTGACCATAGATTAGCAGGGCACGGGATTTCTGAGATTTGCCATCCATGATGTCAGAAGGACACATTTTCCAATTGCCAGTATAACGTGTGTGCTATTTTTACTTTGAAGAAGATACTCATTGTAAGTAAAGCCTCTGTTGATTTTTCTTTCATCATGGTATTTAGCACGTACAAGATCTGCTGGGACACATATGGAGAGAAAGTTACTGTGAAAGGTGGAGAGGGACCGGATGCCACAAAGCACCTTCCCTGACAGACAGACGCTAGTTTTCTCATTGCAGGTGAGGGACCGAAGTGTGTCCTGGGTCTTGTCCACTCTGGGAATTTTCAGTTTCAGTCTATTTGCAGCACATCCCTCTGTTCACCGTGACCAGCATGTCTCCGCTGAGTGTGGCGTGGAGGTGTGCTGGGGCTGGCTTGTCCTCATGTCCTTCCCCACGGGGCAGGACAGGGGCCTGTCTCCCATTTGACAGGTCGGCACACAAGCCCAGGACACTCAGCACCCAGGTCACCTGCATTGCCGGGGAGGGGTGAGGGTGGAGGGCAGGGTGGCCGTGAGAGAAAAGCAGCTGGTCTTCCATGGAGTCTGGGGGAAAACTCTCCATTGCAGATTTCCTGCAAGAAATAGAATATGCGATGGTGGTGGTGACAGTAGTGTCACCTACTGAGGTCCTGTCATGTGCCAGGCACTGACCCAAATTCCTTAGGCATATTAATCTCATCAATGAGCTTTTGAAGTCAGAGCTATTATCGTCCCATGTGAGCTGGAATTCAAACCTGATCTGTGTGCTGCTGCTGTGGGGCCATCATGGAGAAAGGACATCCTAGGTGGGAGGGGTGCTAGTGAGCAGAAAACTTGGTAACTAGAGTCAGTGCGTCCATGTGGGCCACATCTTATGGTACATTTGACTGGAAGGGAAATATACTTTGCCATTAGGAAATATAAGAATGATTATTACATTGGCAAATGAAAGGGAGTGCTTATATGTACAGGTGGCCAAAAGCATAAGATACAACTCAGCGGCAATTTCTAATAAAAGCTCTAAATAAAATGGGGGTAGATGCAATTTGCCGAAGTGGGATAAAAGCCATGCAAAGCTAACACTGAACCTGACATTAACCACCTGGTCTCAGCCGTGGCTGCTGTGAGAACCAGCAGAGCAGTGGGGCTCCCCAAGGCCACCCCACAGACCAATTACATCACAGTCTATGGAGGACGCGGGACCTGGCGTCAGAGTTTCTGGAGAGCTCCTAGGTGAAGGCATTTGAGAAGCATGAGGCCTGTGGGGGCGTCTCAGTGCCAATGGCATTAAACCAGGACAGTTTCAGGTGCCCAGGGGCTCAAACATGAGTCTTCCTACTTGGGTTTGGGATGTCTCTTGGTTAGAGCCACTGACACTGTTTACACAGAAGAAACCTGTCACAGTGGGTCTGGCCCCAGGTGGAGGGCTGGACTTGGGTCCTGAAGGGACCATGGGCTCAGTATTTAGGAAACGGCCACGCAGCAAGCCAGGTGAGCAAGGCTCTTCTCTCCAGGAGGTGGATAGTTGGCAGGTAAAGGACAGAACATGACTGGTTTTATCCCCGTGGCTAACGAGAGGAGCAGTCTCTAGGCTGAGTGATGAGGCGGGGGTGGGGGGACTACTTCCACGTCCTCTCACTTTGAGTGACTGTCACTTCCATGCCGGACACTAGAGGTTCCCTTCCCCTCTCAAACTTTAATTTTTCTCTTTTGTCCAATTGGAATAATTTGAGATGATCAAAATATACTGCCCTCCCTAATTAAACGAAAACATGGGCATCATAAGATACATGGAAATAGCACAGGGTCTAACTTACAACATGCAGGGCTGGACATTGTAATATTAATTTATTTACGAGGGTCAGACCGCTCGCCACTCAAATGTTCTCTTAAACAGAAAATACCATTCTTTCTTCTTTCTTCCCTCACTCTCTCCCCTCCCTTCCTCCTTTCTAGATAAGAGGCTGGTGTAGGAGTCCCATTACCTTACTTTCTTAAAGGATGGGAAATGGAGGGGCTGGGGCCACACTGTGGAAATACCTGAGTGCCATCTCTAGCAGGCGTCCGCCAGGTCAGAAAGAAATCTTCCAGGCGGAGGGGCCTATGTCCTGCTCCACTCTCTCAGCAGGGGCGCTGTCAGCAGCCATTCACCAGAGACCCCTGTGGCTTGGCACTCCACCTTACCCACCTTACGGTGTAGCACAGACATCTGGGGGAGGGAGTACCCTAGCTCCCAGCAGGGGCGTTGGGGTTGCCATCCTGCGTTGGGGTTTTTCCTTTGTCTTTTGGGCAAAGCCCTCAACATTTCTGAGCATTAGTTTCCTTTTCTGTAAATATGAGCTGATTGATCCATACTGTTCATGTGGGTGCGAGAATTCAAGGGAAAATGCCCGTGAGACAAGCAGACAAGTAGGACAAGCGGTGCATGGCTGCCAGTGGTCAGCACAGAAACAATACTATGCTGATCGGCTCAGCTGCTTACCAAGGTATAAGGATTAGAGGTGATGCTTTCCCAGGCAAGGGCACCCATCCTTAAACCACACGTACCTCTTTGCTTCGACCAGAGACATTGGCTGTGTCATCACTTCAATCAAAGTTTACGTTTAGTATCTAAGTATCGGGGACCGAGTGCTGGTGTCCCCCAAATTCAAATGCCTAAGCCTCACTGGCCACTTAGGATAATTCCACAAATCAGGAAAAACACGGAGACAAGTGATGAGAGGGAGTGAGGAAGGGTGCAGGGCAAAGTGAGATGGCTCTTACTTCTTATTTACACCAAGAAAGCACATATCCCGATGAAATGGGGAAACTGACCTAAAGCCCACATTAGCGATGTCAGAAGCTGGAAGAAAGCTCCAAGACGCAGTAGACACACAAGACTGAGAAACTGGCTGGTCTTGGAGGTACTTTAAAAGGAGGAAAGACACAAAATGCTAAAAGCAAACAGATGAAACACTTACAAGAAAGCCCCCCCACTCCCGTCCGAGCCCTGGGGTCCATCAAGCGTTGGCCATCACACCTCGTCTCACATGTGCATGTCCCCTGCAGAAGTGGAGGGAGGGCCCCGCGGGGGCTCACGCCCAGTGCAGGGGCTGAGAGAAGACTACCTGCCGTGACTGTGGGCTGTGCAGAGCCTTCCCTTCTGGGTGAAGCTCCTCCCTCAGGACGCGCATCCCGTGCGGAGCTCGTCCACCTGCACCTTCAGGAGGAAGGGGGCAGTTTCTTCTCTTGCATCTAAGAAGAAGGGACAGTAGGGGATATGTCTGTATTTCCTTTCATTGGACCGTTGTCTTCATTTACCTTAAAAATGTGTATGGGAAGAAAACAAGTGCGGTTTCATGGAGATGAGATGAAAGAGGAGCTAAGTGGTTGCTTATAACACAGAATGGTAACAGCTGGGACAGCATGTACGCATGTTGGCCACATATGGACGACTTCACCCTAACCCGTACAAGTGACAGTGTTTGGAGAGCGTCTCCTTGGCTCCACACATGCGCTGTTAAAGTTTATTATCTAAGTCACTCCTTGTATTACACACTTATTAGCAACTTTATTGTCGTCACGGACAATATTGTCGGAAAGTAAGGCTGAGCATAGTCATGTGTCCCGTTCACAGCTTGTAAGTGACTGAACTGGAATTTGAAATTCATCTTCCTTCACTCAGAGCCCCAGCTGGTGAGTTCCACAGAAGACTGTCACCAATTGCTATGTGGACACATTAGAGTATCAAGTATGCATAATGCTGGAAGCTGTAACAAGAACGAACAACAATAATAATATTAATAGTATAAACAGTAGCTAGAGCAATGCTGTTCTATTTTAAACCCACGCTTTCTATTGTTACACTATCTCCAGAGACCATTAGGGCCAAATGTGTATTTAGAAATCCCGCAGCAAGCCGTTTCTTTTCTCCTCCAGGTTTCCATGATGAACACACAGCATGAAAGGGGTAGGTAAGTGACACTGGCATTTACAGCACAGTTTCCCCTTCACTTATACAACACATATATTGTCCGTACCTGTGATAGGATAATGTGTTGTTTCCTTTTTATTTTTTTTTAAACTTGAGAATGTTCCATTCACTTGTCAGAGACACCCTCTGAGGCTTTCTGCTATTCCGCCCTCAGTGCAAACTCTCTTTATATCCAACGTGAGGCATTTGAACAGGCCTATTGTAACTGCACAAGCAATGCGTGAATATTTTCAATGTCACGAGCTCTTCTGGGAGGATAGGAGGCAGCCTGGAGAACCTGCAGAACGGAGGGAGTTATCTGCAAAGAAGGCGAAGGAGGGCCCTAGGAAGCCTAGCCATGCTTGGTTCCCAGGTTGGTTTTTCAGAGCACCTGAGAGCTCACTCAGACACAACAGGTCCCTCATTCCCTGTGCGTCGCTTACTGGACCCCAGGAAATGCACGTGGATGTAACAGCATCCGAGCTGCCCTCCACGCTCCCCTTGTGGACAGTCTTTCTAGAGTTGGTTCTACTCCAGCCACCTGGGTGCGGTTACCCAGGTGGAGAACGTAGAGAAACTTGGCAGAACCTGCACAGGCAGTTTCCGTCATCATTAGAAGAAACCTGCAGTGTGGATGGCACAGCAGGACACACATCTGTGAAGAGCCTTTTAACAGAGGAGTGAAGCTAATTCTGTCTCAGCAAGAACGTCGCCAGTGAACATGGCTTCCAGGGAATTACCTTCCCGAGGAAGAACCGTCTGATGTTGGCGTGGAAAGAGCATGGCAGTAACTGCTCTGTCAGCAGGAGGAAGCCGGCCAAGTGTGTCATTAGATGTCACTGAGCATGAGTGCTGGTGTCCTGGCAGCACCGATGGCTGCCTGGGCTCCCTCAAAGTCCTGCCAAGGCCTCTGGTCCCTGTGGGAGTTTTGATTGTCCAGTGGCAGCCTGGGCACCGAATGCCAGCTGCTCAAAGCTCTTAGAAAGAATTTCCTGTGTGAGGTGATGGTAACAGAAACAAATGACATGAGAGTAGCCAAACAGATTTCCTGTTCCTCAGGCTCTTTTTTCTTTTTCTCACTGACATAATGAATATAATATCTGTGTAGTTTACAAAACACAGTTACTCGTTGGGTTGCTTACACTGGAAAGAACTGCATGGGGTTCCCTGTGGCCACTGGGGGATTCTGACCCCAGGGCTCTCCAGGACCTCCTTTGGCTCTCAGGCTAAGCTTCTCCCTCCTGAGTAGACTGTCTGTAACAAAAATAGTATTTTGGCCCCATGCACCTTCATTTTGTCTTATTTCTCATTTTTCTGAGAAATCTACTAGAAACTTCCAACCCACAATAACCGTGTGCAAGGCTACCCATGACTCACTTTCTAATAGTGGTATTTGGGGTACAAAGGTTAACTTGTACCTACACTTTAAATTATTACACTTTTGAAAGGAAATAATTTTTTTTTCTATGCTAGATATTGCAAAGAGTTATCTTCTATCCTCAGAAAGTTTTAGAAGAAACACATTTTTAAAATCAGAGCATGGTAGCATTTTATCAGAAAATGGTATATCCAGTGAGAAAAATCTCATTTCTATGTCAAATAAAATCAACAAAGATTTATTGAACGCCTTCTCTGTGCCTTTGTTACATATTATATACTATAGTTATTATGAACATTCGAGGGCATCCATCTTAGAACCAATTCTATGGAACAAGATACAAACACATGAGTGAAAGAACAAAATACCTCAACACGTGTTTTTGAACTCACTGCCACACTCATTTCTTTGCCTTTGTTTGCTTCGGCAGTTCGAATGGAGGCTCTGGAAGGCTCCACAAAGGAAGTACGATCTGACCTAGATTTTGAGAGACAGAGTTTAAGGAGACAGAGAGAAGGCAGAGAAGCACCCCAGGCAGGTGACATGGCAGGCGTACATGGTGGAGGTGAGAAAGACCAAGGTGCATGTGCAGGGCAGAAAACAAAGCCCTCTGGGATGAGGATCTGTGGCTGGTAGACCAAGGAAGAGGCAGTCAATGGACCACTTGCTTGCTCATCTGAAGAACTGGAAAGAACTGCCCCAAACTCACAATAATACTTCTGGCTGGATGTGACATTGGTTAGACAGGTAGCTAACCACTGGTAGAGACAATTTTTAGTCTCTGTATCAAGTAATGATTGTTCAGACCCAATGAGATGATTTCATGAACCAAAGCCAAGAGGATGCCCTGGGCAGAGGAGCTGATAGCGTGTGTACAGTAATACTTATCACACACACACACACACACACACACACACACACAGTGTTTGTGACAGTGAAATTACACGATGCCTAGGAAAGATGCTTGAAACCCCCCAAAGTACTGAGACATGCAAAATATTTAACGTATAGAATCTGGGGCATCACTAACACTTCAAGAGGGGAATTCCATATTCAGGTCAGTGCTGGGTGCACATGAGTGGGTTTCTCTTGGAAAAGCAGAAAGGCAGGAGGAAGCTATTATAATACTCAGTAATGCATAACGGCACAGACAACTTTTTCAGCCTGACAATGTATGCTCACAAGTGCTAACGGTGTTATTGCAAGAATCAAAGACGTGGAAATGAAGCTCTGTGGATAAGATCTTAGCATTGCAAAGTGTGAAACAGTTTGGAAGACGGCTGTATCTGGGCATGTGCATGAAACGGAACATAGGATGAACAGGTGCTGGCAGGCCTGCTGTGACCCTCCAGTAACACACTTTTTATTGGGAGGAGAATCGAATAATTTCCCCCAAAGTGGGGATTTACAAAACACTTTCCTGGAAACTTATTTTTGTGGAATTCAAACATGGGTGGAAGTATGCATTGGATCTTTCTTTTGGACTGTGGTAGCATAGAACTGAGTTAATCCGATCCTCAGTTCACGACCCCACTGTTTCCTCTTCAAGACCTAACTTCCTTGTTATCTCGTCCCCCTTGGCAATGCCATCATTCGGTTTGTTTAGCGTCTCCATCGCTGGGACAGCGACCTCACCATGTTTCAGTTTCTGTGGAGAAACGTTTCGACTATAATTTCTTGACTACTCGACTAAAGGGGGTGGGGAAGACGAAGAGGGTAAAGAGGGTCAAATACATGGTGATGGGAGAAGGTTAGACTTCGGATGGCGAGCACATAGTGGGTACACAGATGAATTATAAAGTTGTACACCTGAAATTTATGCAGTGTTATTAGCCAATGTTACCACAATATGCTTAAAAAACAACTTGAAAAAGAACTGACCTTTGTTTCTCATAGAATGTATTTTTCAAATGTCATCTGTCCATCTTCATGCCCGTCGTTTTTCTTTATTTCTGCTACAACTCTCTATACATTGCTGCTAACAGAGTTTGGGATGAAGAGTTGCATGCTGTTTCACGCAGACTGGAGACTCATCCCAGTGCAATCTGCAAGTATTTGGTGGGTAAAGTGGTAATAATAAAACTAAATAATTGACATCTTTTGAAACCCAAATTAGGTAGCATGGAAAACGCCGGGAAATATCTGGCTCCTAATAGGCAGTGGGCAATTCTGTTTTTTTCCCCCCAAATTACTGCTAAATACTAGATAATAGACAAAAACTACTTCAAATGTGGCATAAAGATTGGGGCAGTCAAAATCCAGTACCCTGAAAAAGCATTGCACATGCACCTAAAAGATGGAATTCTAAGTTGTCTCCCAAATAAATTACAGCAGCCATGCTTGAGGACTAAGACCAGTGCATTTTCTAATTACAAAGAGTGTGACATGTGCAATAAATAAACATCGAAGGGAAAAGGTTAGCACATCACTCCTTCTGAAAGTAAACAAAAAGTCATTTTAATTCATGTTTATTTGGGTGTTTTCATGACAAATGAATATGACTATACAGTACCATGTTCTAAAGAAAACTGTAATGGCCTC
This sequence comes from Rhinolophus ferrumequinum, assembly GCF_004115265.2. NCBI lineage: Eukaryota > Metazoa > Chordata > Mammalia > Chiroptera > Rhinolophidae > Rhinolophus > Rhinolophus ferrumequinum. Next base: position 59,032,065 of record NC_046302.1, read on the forward strand.
TTGTTTAAGTAAGAGTAATGTACCTGAGATTATCCATCTATTTCATCAGGCACAATAATTGGGCATTCATGGAGACATTCTTTAAACTTTATCTCCCTGTCTGTACTCCTCTTCCACACAAAGTTTCAGAAGAAATAGTTGAACAGATAGCCAAGACCCCATTAATACCTAAAGAAAAAGAGTAATCCTATCTCGGCATCCCCTAAGCTCTATGACAGTGCTATTACCTGGAGAACAAAGTGATGAATCCAATCAGCTTTTCAATTACCACCCTAAATAGCTGCATTATAAATAATCTCCTTTAATCAGCGGCACAGAGAAGTGACTTAAACGATATTTGCAACCATGTGGATTAGTTCATCTTTAAAAGAAGAGGCATGGAACATGTATATAATACTCTCTTGTAAATGTTTTTATTGTCTTTGGTGACTTTTGATGATATTTTAAGAGTTTCATTTATCATTATGTTTTTCTAAAATTATTTTTAAGACAATTTACTAGCAGGTTTATATATTAGCCTACAAAAATCCCTCAACTCTTAAAGACTATACTCCATATAATCAATATTTGCTGTGTCAACTATCATAAATTTAATCTTAAATATCATGATATTTTCTCAATAAATGATTAATAAGGAAAGGATTATTTTCTCTTGCCCTAATAATTTTCATCACACTGAACAAAAAGAAAAGAACTGACATTGGTCAATGAATGAATGTTTAGAGAGAGATACCCCTTTGTTTAGTAAAGTGGAATAAACAGAAAGGAGAAGAACTTGTGTATCTCAAGACATCTGGTTGGCTAAGATGGGTTAGTGGGAGGAATTATGTTCTGTAAGTAGTACGCCTAACAGAATGCACGAAGCCCAGCTGTTGGGACAGAGTGACGAAGAAATGCTCTAGAGAGCTTACACTTGAACGTATTTAAACAAGTTAGTAAAGATCTGGGGAGTGAGAAGTGTGATAATAACACTACAGGGGAGAGGGAAACTTTGGGTAGAGTGGTTGTGGAGCAGACATCTGAGCTGAGTTCGGGATGACATGAAACAGGCAGCTAAGAGGAGACTGGGAGGAAGTTTTCCCAGAAGTTCCCGAGATATGACAAAGTGTGCAATATTCACTGGATGCAAAGAATTCCAGGGGGGCTGGAGTGCCACGATGAAGTGACATGAGGTGGCAGGGAAGAGTTAAGCAGGGTCTGGGCAACTAAAGGCCACAGAAAGGGATTGTATTTGCTAAAGGATGGTGGTGAACGTGATGGTGATTTTGTGTCCTGTGAGTCAGCCTTGGGAAAGGCCTCATGCTGGCTGCCTTGCGCATGTCATGTGGTTTGGCTTCTTAGCGGTCCTGGGAGACAGCTATGCTGCGTCCTATAATACAGAAGCAAGACAGTTAAGTCTTAGAAAGTGAAATAAATTGCCTAACTGTTTATCGAAATCCTATTACAAGAAAATATGTATCTTAAAGTCCCCCCACACTAAATAGTTTCATTTCATGTTGCTTTAAGTGAGTAACAAAACACCTCCTTGAAATGCCAGTTTCCTCCACCTGAAATCTTAGGGCTGGTTATGGGCCCAGGAAAGGTGGGCACCCACACGTTTATAACTTCCTGTTTCCTCCTTCACTTCCTGTTCACGGGGCCCAGGGGTCATACTCCTGGTCCACAAATGTCCTTACATTCTCCCAGGGAACAATCCAAGTTCTTTAAGAGAAAACCTGTAAGTGATGACTAATATTTATGCATGCAGAAAACTAACTTGATGAAATGTTTGAAATTAAAATTTCCTTATAAAAAAATCTACATTTGCGTAAAGTAAACAACGAGTATGCAGGACTCTACTCTCTATAATGAAACATTAAATTTTTTTTTCTTATCTTTTGGCTTTTTTCTGACTGAGATGTCCTGACCTTGACCCTTGACCCTTCAGTGGCCCATGGTTGCGTTGAATTTTCTGAACTTTAGTTTGCTATCTGTCAAAGGGGGTGGATTGTCACCATTGGCTCAAAAGTGTGCTCTGAAGCTTGTGTGAAATGTTACAAACACTGTGAACAATTTAATAATTAATTCTTCCATATTTCTATGTGTATACATATATACCTGAGATAATTACTAAAATTAGGAGTAATGTGATATATTCTACTTTGCAACTTGCTTTTGCACTCAGTGTGCCTTGGACATAACGTTCATTTCATCTCATCCATTGTTGATCTACCTCTTAGAAGAGTGCTTGACATACAATAGGCATTAGACAAATGCTTGTGGAATGGGTGAATACGTTAATAAATGACACACATTTTAATGGGTGTGGCCAAGACAACACTACATTTTCACTAAACCTACTTCCTGGTTCTCTCGGTCACAGAGTGAGACCAAAACCAGGCCCCCTGTGCCTTGGACACAGCCACGCCTGTTTTCACTCTCAAAAGTTTGGAGGATAAATTGTAAGCTCTTCCCATTTCATGGAAGTGTTGACTGGCTTCATAGAAGTTTAGTGGCTTCAAAAACTCATAGTTTGCACTATGTTAAGATACGTGGTGAAGCTTTGACTGCAGGCCAAGATGCAGTGGGTTGGTGACAACCTTGTCCCCCCAAAAGGTACGTCCATGTCTAACCCCTACAACCTTATTTGGAAAAAGAAGCTTTGCAGATGTAATCAAGTTAAGATGAGGTCATAGTAGAGTAGGGTAGGCCCTGATGCCATCAGAAACTTGGGACACAGACACACAGACACACAGAGGTTAAGGCCGTGTGACCATAAAGGCAGAGACTGGAGTGATGATGGGTCTACAAGCCAAGGAACGCCAGGGATTGCCAGCAGCCACCCGAAGATGGAAAAGACCAGCATCCTCAGAGGGCGTGTGGCCTTGCTGACACGTTGGTTTCAGACTTCAGACCTCCAGAACTGAGAGAGAATAAATTTCTGTTGTTTTGAGCCACTCAGTTCACAGTAATTAGTTACAGGAGCCAGAAGAAACTAAGACAAGCAGCAAAGGCATTTTCCATGGATTAAGGAGATGATCAATGGAGGAGGTCTAACCTGGATCACAGTTTCCATTTTGACAAACTTGATCTCTACCAGAAGCAGACATCATGTGGAGTCACAGGGAAAGCAGGAAGCACGGTGCTCAGGTGAGGGTGCAAAGGTGACACCTGGCGCTGCTGGAGGACACGCCCAGTGTCACTGCACACGTGTGTCTGTGGCATCACCCTGGACTCTCAACACGGAATCCCTCAGGCTGTGCCAGCTGTGCCCAGGCCCTCTTTCCCAAGAGTCCTGTTCTTTTTGGTGAGATTTTGCAGAAAACGCCTGTCCTCCTTCCTCACGTGGGGATCCCTTTATCCCTTTTTCAAGGGGAGAAACATTGTTTTCAACTGGTTTCATTTTCCCTTCATTTTTTAGAGGTCCTGGCCACCTGCGAACCTAGGACATTTTTTCCATGTGCTCCCAACACTTTATGACAATAAAAATGGAAATACCGGTCGTGATGTTTAGTTTCTTGATAAAATGGATATCAAGTAGTAAAAACCAATGTGCCTTAAAACCTCCTTGATCATCATTTTCCCATTAAAACGTTCCTCTGCTCCATCAAGTAATTAGAAATGATATGGAGAAAAGGGATCTGAGAGTTGTTCTAAAATACGTGAGCTGAGGAAATGACGGGGATCTTAGAGCCACAATGACCTGTGTCAGCCTCAGCGTCCTCCCCACAGCACGGGGCAGCAGCGCTCACCTCAGGTGCTCACCGTGGGCTCAGCGCAGGTGGGCTGAGCACCCCGACTCAGCAGCACCAGCAGACGCCCTATGTGGCGGACGCGGGCCGCCCCAGCCGGAGCTGATCGGAAACGCTTCCTATTCCAGTTGTGGCATATAATTTAACTTTTGAAAATTACTGCTACTCGGCGCTTTTAAATCCCCAAGTGTCTTCCTGAAGGAAATGAATAAACAAAAAGCAGAGAGATTGCCCTTATTAATCCTATGTTCTGCTTCTGTCATTGGAGAAATGATGGTGGATCCTGTTTTCAAGTGCCCTGCAAGTGTGCCTGGGAATTTATATATATATATATATATATATATAAAATGTTTTCATTAACTTTCTCTCCAAAACCACGTAGTGTAACATTCTTCACAGGTATGTTCTTCTTTCTAGGAAGTATCGGTTTTCAATTACTTTCTCTAACAAGTTGGGTGACTTTTCCTGTGGCTTAATGTGTGTATTTATCTCATGTTATTCAGTTGTGTTTAATCTCCAAGTACAGTGAGCTCGGGGAGTGAGTTTCTGCTGGGACAAACTCCACGTTACACAGAAAGCTCAGTTTGGCGCCCATGTACCGGTCAGAAATATAGGGGCCAGTGTTTCGGAAGACTAGGTCACAGGGGCCCCCTTTGTCTGGGATGTGTCCCCTCTCAGATGGAGAGTGAGGTGTAGCTGGATAGGCTACATGTCCCTCAGCGGGAGTTATGGAGATCTCAGAACTTGTCGTCGCCTTTTCCTCGTGGACAAACCAGGAGTCATCTCGTTCCTGTCCTTCCCTCACCCCAACCCACCCCACCCCACCCCACCCCACCCCAGCAATCCATCGCGATTTCCATCAACCTTTGCCCCTTGAAACATATCAAAGCCTTTGAGGTGACATGGTCTCCTCTTTCCCCCACCAGGGAAAGCTTCCATCTCTACAAGTACAAACTCTTCTGGCGTCTGCCTCAGTCACATCCTGTGCAATCCTGTCTGCGCTCAGCCACCAGATACCCCTTATGGCAAAACCCTGTCATTTGTCCACTAAGAAATTCCCAGAGACCGAAGCACTTTCCACCAGCCTTAGAATAAACCCTGAGCGATTTCAAAGCTTTAAGTCCCTGCGCTGCGGCCCCTTCCCACCTTTCTGACTTCGTCCTGGGCCACCAGCCTGGCTTCCCTTTTCCCCAAATGCACCGAGCTCATGCCTGCTACTGCCCGTGTTACTGTTCCTCTGCCCTAGGACTCTGCATGGGCTGGTGCCCCCTCCTGCTTCCACGTTCTGCTTCCTGCTTCAGCTCCACCTGTTGTCCTCAGAAGAGGAGGTACAGACCACACAGTGTAACATAACATGTCTAGCACTTCCTGTCATGTAGTCTATACTCTTCACGGTATCTAACAATATCTGAAGGTCTGATGTTCATTTATTAACTTGCTTTATTTCATTATCACCCCTCACTCCCCCAGTTCATTGCCAAAGTCTCCAGAAGGATGTTCTCTGACTACATCAGAGACCGGGGCTCCCTGAACTCTCTCTGCAGCACAGAGAGTGGCAGCGGTACTGACCTTGGGGATTCAATGTCACAATCAGTTCATAACTCCAAAGAGACAAACAGTGAATCAGACTCTCTTCTCGGCCCTGAAGAGCTGCCATAGAAGACACATGGGGTTTTGGTTTAATTGGGGAGCATCTCAGGTCAACAGGCTGCCAGTGACAGGTAGGAAAAGAGGTCGCCGAGTGCTGTAGCATTTGAAGGGTTAGACAAAGCACCCACCACACATCTTGCCATTCGGCAAAAACTGGGTAAGAGACGAGAGCTCCTTGTTCAATTACGAGCAAACTGAAAACAAGTGATATTCAACCAGTCGGACTGTCCCGAAAAGAAAAGGCTAGAGCGTCCTGAAGGCTCAGATGAAAACTAGTGACAGGAGGTGACTTACCTCACTCAGCCGGAGAATATCTTAAGCACGCCCGGTCAGTCATGTTGAACACACCAGCTCGGCCTGCAGGAAATAGGAGAGGACACGGAAGCCGAAAGACAAGACCAGAAGCTGCTGCATGGAGACTGCATCAGAGAGCACGTGGGGCTCATTTCCCTCAGATTAACCTTAATTAAAACCTCCAACCACGAAAAGAGCGAGGTATTGATGCAAACGTAGGATGTTCAACGGAACCAGTTAGAGTCAGAGATTAACTTCAGAATATATAAGGGCTGAGTGTATTAGTAAGATGTAGGCATGGAAAAAATTATTTTTAAAAGCATAAGTATAATTGAGTATATTTATTAATAAAATTAGGGTTTCACTTTCACATAAATACTCTTAAAAACGTAGATCTGCAAAGAATATGGATTAATCCTCTAGTTTCAACAGTTATAAACATTTTGGCAAACTTGTTCATTTATCTTCTCACTTGTTTATTGTGTTTTTTTCCAGCAAATCCATCATGTCATTTTATTCCTAAACATTTCTCCAATATACATCTCTAACTGATAAGAACTTTTAAAGTTGAATTAGCACACCATCATTTATCTAACAAAATAAAATTTATTCTGAGATATTAAACAATCATTAAAAATGCTTCCTAGTAACAAAACAAAATAGCCATGATACGTGAAATGAAAAACATATGCTGCTCAATTGTATCTCACAATCACAATATCATTAAAATATGTATATGTTTGCACAGAAAAAAAAAAGATTGGAAGAAAATAAAACTGTTAACAACTGCTACTAATTAGTAGTGAAATTTTTGGCCCTGTAGTTTTCTTCTTTATGTTTTTCTCATTTTTCTAAGTCTTCTGGAATAAGCATATACTTGTTTTATTAGCAGAAAATATCATTTGTAAACAGGAGTTTTACATCTTCAAATGTGCTGTCAAACACAAAATCTTGTCCTGGGCACAGACACATTTCAAAATATTTAAGGAAATATCGACCTAAGTATTTCCATGACACCCTGAATCTATATAGTACCCTTCAGACACATTTACTGAGCTAAATGTTATTTTTTAAAAAATTTTGTGGGAGCGTTGCCAGCAAGTTTCTGGACTTGACATCAATGTGTGAGAAGGTTTTACCCACCTCCAAGTACATTAATTCTGGCTTTGTTTAGTGACATGTCTTCAAAAGCAACAGGCTGAGCATCACTTAACAAGTAAATGAAGAGAAAATAAGGGAAGCGTTCACATCTGCTCCAGGACTGCTTGGAAGAGGTGATTAGTCGCAGCTCCCATAGAGCAGATTTACTGGAAATAATAATAATGAGGGACTAGGCAGGGAGGGCATGTTTCTGCACCAATTTAACACTGACTCACAAACTTGGCTGGGGAGAATGAGAAGATGTACCAGGGATGCATGTCTCAGCCTCCAGAGCACCCTGTGAGGTCCCTTCATCTAATGCTGCCCTCAGGTGCTGCCACCCACCCAGGGATAAAGGGTCCGATAAAGGGGGTGATTTTGGATAGCTTCGCGCACAGGCTTTCAATCAGTTTAGATTTGTAGTTGATTTTGTTTAATCTGCCAATGTCTACACCTGACTTTGATTCCTGCTTGGTAATTTTCACATTGCCACTGAAAATCTACACTTAATTTTGAAAAAGCATCATTCCAATTCTCCTGGCAACTTGTCCCTGTTCAGCTGTGGTGTAGGGGAGGTGATATCCGAGCATGATATCTGGCCCAGTACATGATATCTGAGCAAACCCTTAAGAGGACTTGACCAAACGAACATTTGAAGGATGAGTGTTTCAGCTCAAAAAGGAGGGAGTCCTTTGGGGGGGTGCTAAGATGGGAATGAGTGTGGCAAAGTGCGCACGTTGCCTGGAGAGGATGGGGTGACGGGCAAGAGAGGAGGTTCGAGAGGTCAGGGGCCAGGTTCCACTGCACCTGGTGGCCGTAAAGAGATTGTCCTCCAACAGAGGAGAGGAGAGCCGTGGTGTGGCTCACGATTGACAGGAATCTCTCTGGCTGCTCTTTGGAGAAGAGAGGGTGAAGAGCAAGAGTGATGGAGGGACAAGTGTCAAGACGTCTGCTGTAAGTTGCCCAGCAGAGACCACTGCAGCTGTGTCTGCCGGAGCCGTGGAAATGGTCAGAAGGGCTGCCATCCTGGATCGTCTATGAAGGCAGGGCCACACGATTTCCTGATGGGCCGAACCTAAAATGTGAGAAAACGATTCCTGTCGTAAGGAGGTTAGACCTTGGCACAGATAAGTGAAAACAACTTCTCGTCATGAGCATCTGTGGACTAGGCCATCTTGAAACACTTCCTAATGAATCCAAGTACTTATTTCTTCAGACGTTGAGATTTCAAAAGGATGATCACGTGAGTCTTCCATGTGTTTGGGAATGAGGGCACTATTTGATGTCCGAGAGTAGACATCATGTTAGACTGAAACGGGAAAAGAGTCATTTCTATCTGTATTTATATTCCGTCTGTTTGTTGTAACAAACACATCCCACAAAGTCTTTGAAATCTTGGGGACACTTGAATTAATGTTCCTAAACACTCAGGTAAATAGGCGGTTTGGGTTCCTTTCATCAGCTTTGGATTGTAATTGGAAAATATAAAGATGTGGTACACATTTTTAATTTCACTAAAATTGTTTAGAAAAGATTTTAAGGTTATTAATTAAGCTTATTAATATGGGCTAACAGGAATTTTATTGTTGTTGTCTAAATATAAGTGGGTTCTTGTGCTTGGAACATCCCAAATACACATCCAGTAAACTCAATTTTTTGGTGGCAAGTTAAACGTGGGTTTCAGGATTGTGGTAATTTGAATGTGTTGGTACTACCGGTAATGTCCTCCCCACTTCACTGGTCACTAAACAATGATCCAGATAAAAACCAAAACTTTCAACCTGGACTCTATTTCCCACTTTTCAGCACTGTAGACTTTTGCTACATTTTGAAGGAAAACTAAACATTTCTAAAGCATTAGACATTGTGCTATCTGTTTTTCTCATAAGAACTTTAAATTATTTCCTAAATGAAGAACCCTTTGCAATCATTAGACTAAAGCACAAAAATGGGTAACCAACTTGACATGGAGAAGAATAATTCCACGAGGAAAATGTGATTCAAACTCATTACTTTCATAACATGGAATCTGCAAATCGCCCATTCGTTTCCCCAAGCTACAGATTTGACTCAGCATAAGAATTTGAATACATTCTTGAGTCAATTCAAGAAATGCTAATGAATGTTATTCCATTTTCCCTAATATGGCCCTCGCTTCTCTGACGGGTGCGGATGTCTCCTCCAGGCCTAGCTGTGGTTCGGAACGTGACCTTAGGCGAGTCTCCTTTTTTTTATCATAGATTTCTCTCTCATCTGTAAAATGATAATGCCATGTTCCCTCACATCTAGACACAAATGACTGTCTTAATAGCTCTAAGCACCATTACACTAAGCAGCATAAAATACTAAAAAGAAGCAGACAATCATTCAAAACAAAAATAAAACAAAAACTTAAAGTCTCCTGTGCAGTGGTGCACTGGTAGGATTGCTAACTTCTGTCACTTCCTTCCCCAAATTATCAAGCTGGCAAAGTTTGGAAAAATGGAATAAGTGAATGTAACGTGCTGTTTCTCTTCAGATGTGGGTGGGTACCTCTCCATGGCACGCCCCCCCGCCAGAGGTGTGTTCATCCGGTTCCCAGAGCTGCTCTGGACCAGTTCTGGGCCCAGGACCAATCTCTCTTCACTTGGGTGTCAATGAGCTAGGCTATCTCTCTGTGAACATAGATGCATGTTTGTAGTATATGGTTCTTTATAAAAGCAGCCAGTATGTTCACCTCCATTACCACCTATAATTACAAAACTATGGAGAAGATGCAACTGGCACTGTGAGGTATGCCTGCGGGATGCTGTTTTCTTCTGCCCCATTCTGGTCCTGGAGTGGCAGAGTGACTCAATAAATAGAGAGAGAGAAAGCGGGGTCATGCAAAAGTAGCCAGCAGAAGAATCCCCATGTCTGCCCAGCTTTAGTCTCAGGAAGTCACCCCATCCTTTCCCTACACTTGCCTGCAATTCATGATGATTACGACACCTCACCTTGATTCTACCTGTCCGTTGTGTAGAGTTCGCAGCCCCCACACCCACAGAAGTCATGGCAGTTCAGTTCCGAGGCCTCCTTTACGGATTCCATTCTTCAATTCTGCTTCCCTTCCCTATTCCCATGGTGACATTTTAAAATATAGGAGCTCTATTTGCTCATTTCTTTTTTTCTAATAGTTTCTACTGTAGCATAGTTTATTTCTGATGTTAACCACCAATTTCTCTCTTTAGGGTATCAGTTCTCAAACTCAGGTTCCACGTAAGAAACAGCTGGGGAACTTCTGAACAAGGCTTCCGGGCTCAACAGACCAGGAGCCAGGTATGCGTGGAGCGCAGGGACTGTGAATGAATGAGCCCCTGGATAATGCTGATGCCTGTGAGGACAGGTGACCATGCTCCAGGTACTGTCTGACAAAGCGTGTGGCCTCGCAAGTCGCATGCATCAGATTCACTCGGAGTGTTTATTCAGAATGTCAATCCCAAAGCTGAGGTCAGGGCCATGTTCTGACATCCTCCCAAGCCAAGCTGCCAGACCCGTCAGACAAAGTCTTTGGAGTCCTTGCCACCAGCATTCTGGTACCCTTCAGGTTTAAGCCTTGTGAAACTTGTGACCCTGGCTCAGCCTAATCTTGTGAAAACTTGTGACTGGAGGGGCCAGAGGACATCAGGCCAGGGTGGACCCTCTGCGGGTCCAAGCAAACACAAGGCCTGCTGGTAGCTGCAGGTGGCACTGGCTCAACCAGACATTGAGGGTCCCCATATTCACGTCCCAGCCGCTCAGGAGAGGGTGCTCAGCTCAGCATCTGGGAAGCTGCAGGGCGTTGCATGTCCATTAAGTGTGTCCTTGAAGCCTTCGGCTGCAGACACCTTTATTAGGTAGTACATCTCAGCTCCTGATACAGGCATGGACTTCTTATTCAAGAAATGTGCACCCTCCGAGGTAGCCAAGGACTCAATTTATAGTCTCTAGCCCTAACCACCTTTTAATCTCATCTTTACCACTTACTGCCTTAAGCTTAAATTCTTTATTCGTCATGTCCCTCTACCTGCAATATAAGGATGTAGTGGTAACTACTTCATAGGATTCTTGTAAACTTTTAATATAGAAATACAAATAAAGCACCTAGGGGAATTCATAGTACCAGTGACAACACCATCACTTTCCAAGAGCTAAAGATAAAGGAGGGAATACACACAAAACTGACAATTCAATCGAAGGCAGACTTAGCTGTAGAAATAAGTGGAAACTGGATCCTCAAGAGTTAACAAAAAGTGTCTTGAGTTCAACAAATACTGAGACTATGAAAAGAAATCTTTAAAAAAGTAATTGAAGCTGATGGCAGTAAAAAGACCCGAGAAGCAAGAAGAAATGAAGCAAAAGGAAATTAGTAAATAGATACAAACATTTTCTGCATTAAATAATAATACTAGTACGGTAACGATGGGATGTGAGTCAGGAGATTATTTTATTTTCAGGGGATGAATGATGATAATCATAGAATATCTTCTATGTGGTGAAATTATACAGTGTATCTTTCAAATAAAGCAAATACAATGCATAAGTTTCAAACCTGACGGGTTAAGAAAGGAATAAGATAATCAATTCAAAAAAGTAAATGATGAGAGTAGAAAGAAGCATAAAGCAGGACAAATACAGAGCACAACATATGGATGCAGACATAAGTCCAAATTTATCAATAAATAATGACAAAAAATAATGAAATAGAATAACTACCAAACCACTTTGTACGATTGAAACCACACACCACACAGGCACGTGCACGCACTTACACACACACAGATAGAAAATACAGCTTTTATTATGTAGATAATACACATCTAAAACATGGATGCAGATCTGTTGAAATTTTAAAAATGAGATGATGTAGTCATCAAAGAAAAGGTCCACGCATGTAATAGTTGTTCCAGTCTTGCATGTCTGCCTCTTTTTGGCAGAATAAAAATTAGAAACTTGTACCAAAGGGAGTTCTACAAATAAATGTAGCAGCTGATTTTTCCTCTATTGTAAAATACCTTTTCTCCCCCAACAGAGATCCTGGGTACCTTTAAATAAGCTAGCTCTTCTGACACAGATGCTTTTTGGTTGCATTTTAGTTTTGTTCTTATCTCACTAATTACACATCACTGGGTCCACTTCATTCGGGCTGGTTTGCTCAGGCCAGTGCCTCAGTGGTGACATCCTTTGCAGTAGGGAGCAGACAGCTCTGTCCAGAACTCTCTCTTTCCGTGAGGACATTCAGCATTCTGAACACAGGACACAGAGGCAATAGCAGTTTCTAGTCAGTGTGACAGACTAAATGTGCGGCCACATGGTTGCGCCTGGTTTTATTTACCCACAAGTTTCTCTCCTTCTTGTCTTCCATTCCTTTTTCTGTCTCTGCTGCTGCCTGGGCTCAGCTTTCTTTTTCCTGCAGGATGACATTTAAATCCCTATAGTGTCATGGCATCAAACTTTCTCCATTTTTGCCCCTGAGAATGTTTATTTCACCCTGCTTTTGTAATCCTTTCTCTTTGGGTTTAGAATTGTGGGTTGACAGTTATTTAAGCACAGTGTTTTAAAGATGTTGTAACACCATGACTTCCCTGTTTGCTTTGATAAGTCAGCTGTCGGATATTTTTCTTTTCAAGGAAAATTGTCTTGTCTTTCAGTCTTTTAAGATCTTTACTTTGTGTTTGGTGTCTTCTGAAGTTTTATCAGGTGTCCTAGTGGTAGACTTATCAAGCTAGGTAGGATCTTAAATAAATCTGAAAATTAATATTTTTTATGAATTCTGGCATACTCTCAGCATTATTCTTTTAAATATCACCTCTCCGCCATTTTCTCTGTTAGCCGCTACGAACGGAGAACAGATACGTGTTGGACCTTCTCATTCTGTCCTCTAAATCTTTGGGCCTGAAGTTTACATCACTTCCCGCCATTCACATTCTTTTGTGTTGTAGTCTTAAAAATGTATGCAGGTTCATCTTCCAGTTCACCACTTACCTATTCTGCATAACCATCCGTAGATTTTTTCTGTAATTTCAATGTGACAAAGCTACATGTACGTAGATACGCATATAAACAAATAGATGCTCAGTAAACACATGGGAAAATGTTCTGTGTAGACAAAGAAACATAAAATTAGGACCATTGGGTTAGCTCTCTGATCAGACAGACAGGTTAAAAATAGTATGATTTTCTGTGTGTGGTCATGTGGCAAACAGAGGTACAAGAAACCCCTCTCAATACAAAATGCTCCTAATTGCTGAAAAAAAAAAAAGTCTTCCCAATTCAACTCAGTTAACCTGGGAACCAAGTAAGAAGTAAATGAAATCTACCATGGAAGGCCCATAATCGAGGTGGAAATGGAGCCTAGAATGCAAGGTTCGTAAGTGCCACCAGTTAGGGCCGACGGGGTACCAGTCTAGGTAGTGCGGAAAGAGTGATGAACTAGACAGCCTCATGCTTCCCGGAGTTTAGGGAGAACAGTGTCCTGTGAAGGACTAGAACCCACTCTCTAGTTTTGTGATTTCATGACTCACATGGCAAGTTCTCTAAGAATATACCATCACCATTATTACTAAATATGTTGAAAATTTTACTCACTGCTCCGTTGTGATATATTTTACACCCAGTCAAGCTTATCGGAGTATAAAGTCATCGTTAATAGGACAAGTGAACACAGCCAGACTACGCAGATCCATTGGAATGCCCGGGATATATGTAGATTATTCCCCAATTTTATATAACTACAGCTGAATCACCCCCAAATCCCTTATCAGAAAAGGGGGGTTTGGAACCAAGCTTGGCACGCATGTTGTGTGCAAGTCCAAGTGCTTATTCTGATAGATAATATGATTTCTTGCAGACATTAATGGTAAATATTGCAAAGTTCGGAGATAAGTAGGTTTTAATCATTTAATTTTGTTCCCAGATAATGGAAATTGAACAAACAACAACCAACCATGTAGTGTGACTGCTGCTTGTCTATAACTTATGATTACACAATTACATTAAAATTAACTGCAGTATGCATATCATTAAAGCTTTCTGGAAGAAGGCAGCTTCGGCTCACATCTGATCACCAATGGCGACCTTTCCTCCGAAATTGTATGAAACTGCTGCCATCTGCTGGCTCGGACCACTTAACAAAATGCACTGTTAGGTTTTATTTGACTTCCAGAAAAATCTAATCCCAGTCGTCAAGTAGCATGGCCTGCACTAATTTCTCTGGGAAAGCAAACATGTAGTGTATCAGAAAATACACTAAAAAGCACACTTATATTGACCGTACTGTAATTTTTTGATGATTGAGACAGTAGTTCAGTATCTTTCAGTAGACCCTAGATCGTTATGAAACCCCGTTACCGTAAAACAGGGTAAACCATTCTAAGACAGTGACATTTGATGTAATGTACTGAAATGTCCTTAATATAAACTATTGTGCTTATTGAGTACTTAATCTGTTTTAAATTATAATGGTTAAATATTGTAAAACATAAAAGAACTCATTAGACACAGTCCGTTTCCTCATTGTTTAAAAAGAGGAATAAAAGGAAGTTAGGGGATGCTGAGACACACCCCCACATAGTGCTTCTCACAAAGGGCTTTCAGAGCCAGGAGAGGGCGTGCTCACACCTGGCTGTGGGCGTGACGGGGCCTGGGTACAGATGTGTGGAGCAGAGGCCATGTGGCTGGAGAGAATCTCTGGGCAGATTTCATGAGAACAGTCATGGAGACTGGACAGTTAGGAAACAAAGAGGTGCTCAAGGTAGCTGAAAACTGGGTGTGTGGGGGGCAGTTGTTGGGAGTAAAACCAGAAAGGTAGGTTAGGGTAAATGCATCGAGGAGCTTGAAATGCAGCCCCCAAAGTTCTGGCCACCAGAAGCTGCCAAGGTGACTCTGGGATCCACTGGGGCAGAACAGAACCAACTCACCAGCTGAAATCCTGCATGAGAAAACCCGACTTGGTTGGGAACATTCTTGTTATTTCATTCAGCACTTTCCATGAGCTAGGTAATGTTCTAAGTGGAGAATGAAAACAGACGTGAGAGGCATTTCCTGCCCTGTACGGGCTCACATGCTCAGGGCAGAGGCTGTGGGGTTGTAAGGACACACCGCTGGCAAGGAAGGACGGAGTCTGGGAGGGGTGGGCACGGGGAGGGGCAGCTACCTCTGACGGGCCATGTTGACCAGACTTGATCTGAGGAGGGAGTCAGGGATGTGGACAGTGGGCAAACGTGTTTCAGGCAGAGGCCAGGAAAAGGCCCTGCAGACTAGCTCAAGGCCTTGTAACATCCCGGAATCCTGAGGTGACTCACCCCGAGGAGACCAGGACAGCAGAGTGAGCGTCTGAAGGACTGCCACGGCAGAGTGGAGTTCCGGGTCGTGAAAATCTGGGGGGTAACTGCGGGCGGTGACGAGATCTCTCTGGGACTTACTACCTTTGGCACATCAAGCAGAGGGTGCACTTACAAAGACGAAGTTGGAGAGATCCCTGGGATTCGATGTAGAACTCGTCAGCACACAAATGGACACTGAGCCATGCAAGAGAGAGCACAGGCTGGCCCATGAGAGCCCGCGGGTCTATGACACGGAATGCAGTCCTGCACTGTCCCCTGGAGCTGGCCTGCCTCTGACGGGACGTGACACAGAATGGCATCGGGACATGCCTCTGTAGTGACAGAGAAAGGCTGCCGCTGGCTACACCACAGTGATGGCCAAACATCCCCCTTCTGACTAATGTTACAGACTACCGTCTCTTCACCACTTCAGCCCTGCTCTGTTTCATGGACCCACCAGTCATAGAATTTGTCCAGCTGTTGACAGCACCCGATCCAGTGCAAACCCATTTTTCTTTGAACCCGACCCCAAATCACCCAGCACAAACCCCGCTTCTGTATGAAGCCCCTCTTACATGCTCCTACTGCGATGGTTCAGGTTCTCTGAGGTGAGTCTCTTTGTGGCAGCAAAGCAATAAACTCAGCTTTGATTAAGGACAGATGTGTTGGTGACAGTCTGGAAGCCATTACATGTGAGAGCAGAGGTCCGGCCAGGCATGAAACCCTGAGAAATGCTGGTGTTTCAGGGGTGAGCAGAGCAAGTAAAATTTCTGAATTAATTTGGTGGACATGAGGCTGGAGGGGCAGAAGGAAGAAAGGGTTTCAGGAAGTAGAGTGGCCTGCAGTGTGGCTCACTGACGGTGGAGACAAAGGCAGAGAAAGAGGAACAGTAGGTGGCAGGGAACACACAGTAGCCCATTGCCCACTGTTTCTCTGTCTGCGACTAGCCCTTTCTACATCAGACTTCACTGTTGAAAACTCCCAGATTTTTATCAGGTATTGACCTCTCCTGGAAGCTGCAAAAACGAGCACATGGAACTATTTATATGACGTTTCCACTTTCAAGTTTGCACAAAACCTTAAACGCAACACTTCTAAAGATGACCTCATCATCTTTCCGCCTTAGCTCAGTGACAAGCACTTCGCTTGTCCAGGAGCTTAATCTAGATAGTTAGGAAGCATCCTTCACACCTGCCCTTCCTTACTCTCACACTCAGTCTGATCTACGGTGATTTTGTCTGGAATATTCCAGGAGGCCATGCCCTCTGCTCCACTGCCACACCCCCACACGTGCCACTTCTGATCCCCTCTTAGCAGGACTAGGGGAGGAGCCTTCTACCGGAACTGCTCTTTCTCCCTTCCTTCCTACCCACCTCCTATCTGTTTTGATTCTGCTGTCACAGTGATCTTTATAAAATGAAACCTGAGCAGTCGTGTATTAGCCAGCATCCATTGCAGGGAACATAAACAACTCAAGCTTTAAGAGTTGCTATGCGGATTAAGGTCTCTCAAGATTGCTGGGAGATCTGGAAAGCAGAAGTCAGGGTCGCTCCACCCCAGCTGCGGCCCCATGGATTCAGGTCAGGTTCCTTTTCCTGCAGATTGTTTTGAGTCCCTTTCTTCCACTAGAGGGCTCCACGGACAAGAGAAAATTGTTAAAATCTTGGCTTTTGAAGCTATTTCAAATGAATGCCATTTACCAATTATAATCTCTTGGTAACTTTGAATTGATATTCAGAAATAACTTATTTTTATGGAATTGAGAAATAGAATAGTATTAATGTTTTCATTTTTTTCTGACTAATTGCCTCATTGTCAGAATTTATTTCACAATAAACATTGTGAAATGTTTATACTACAATAAATTCTTGCCCATTTCTCTCTTTATTTATGCACCTGAAATTTATATAACTTTACTAACAATTGTCACCCCAATAAACTTAAATGTAAAAGAAATGAAGTTACAATTGGCACTAAGTGTTTCTGGATATGAAAGTCTTTGATGAGACAATGGTCTAGTTAATAATTTAGAAGTCAGTCCCCTTATAATTTAATACTACTCCAAGGTAACTTAAAAATTAGGAATAATATTATAACACTAAAGGGTCTGCGTTCCTAGACAGGATCTGTACTCAATCAGACAGATTCCAGTGTGTGTGAGAATATTTACTTCTTATCTAATTTTAAGTGGCAGAAGAAAATATGATTTGAATTTCATAGATATTGATCTTTTACATAAATACCAGCATATTCTTATATCCATTAGTGTGTTTGAAGCAATCAGTCGCTGTGGATGGCACCAGCACTGTAGAGGGGCACCAATATCCAGTGTCACAATGGTATGTTATCGAAAACTTCAACTTTTCAATAAAAACATTACGAGACCTGCAAAGAAACAGGGAAGTGTAACCTAGGCATAGGGAAAAGAGGAAAAAAAAAGGTGAGAGGGACCCAATTCCAGAATTAGACACACAGACTTCAAAGCAGGACTTATAAATATACGTTCATAGAATTAAAGGAAATCCTGTTTAAAGAAGTAAAAATGTTATAATGGCAATGAGGACAACCACGTGGAGAATATCCATGTAAACAGAGAGAAATAATATAAAAATGAAATAAATGAAAATACTGTATTAGTAAAACAATAACTGAATTAAAAATTTCACTAAGGGGCTTACTGATAGATTCGAGTTAGGAAAAGAATCAACAAACTTGAAGATAGATCTATAGACATTGTATGCGTACAATCCAAAGAAAAGAGAAGAAATGAGCAGAGCCTCAGGGACACATGGGACACCATTTAGCACACCAACGTAAGTGTGATGGAAATACGAAAAAGAGAGGGGAGGGAGAAGGGAGCAGAAAAACAATAAAATAAATAATGGCTGAAAACTTCTCAAATTTGATGACGCATCACAGTAAAAATGCTGAAAGCCAAACGCAAAGAAAAAGTCTTCAAAAACCCAAAAGAAAAATGCCTCGTTGTATGCAAGGGAGCTCCAATAAGATTAAGAGATGATTTCTTATCAAAAACATTGAATGTAAAAAAGCAGTAGGTTAGCACGATATCAAAATACGTGGTTTCCAACTTTAGTTCTCCTCACAGAAAATGCAGCTAGTGACTATCCAAGGACAAGAAGAATTTGTGAAAATCTCAAAAGCCAGGGGTGAGGCTGAACGACTCTCTTCGATGACAAAAACAGAAGTGCCACATTAGAAGGATAAGAGAGCAGCTTCACTTTGACCACATAACCTCCCCAGGCTGGTGCAGTACTGTAGTAAGGAGGCCCCCCAGTTTCTCCAGTAGGAAAAGGGGAGCCCAAGGCAGATATGCAGCTTCTCCAGTGATTCTGGACACTTCACAGGAATCTCATGTGGGTATCGTCTCACTAGACACTGGGGGAATCAGCTAGAGAAGAAGGAGGGTGGGTGGGGCTCACAGCAATGAATGCATGAATTTTGGCAGACCACATTCCTGCTGGCAATGGTGCCCGCATGAAGACCCCAACCAGTGGCTGTGCTCATTGGCAGAGCCAAGCTAGTGGCCTGTTTGGCCAGAAGTCTTGATAGGTATTTCTGCCTGGTTTGGATCCACAGCCAGTGGGTCATCCTGGCCATGGAGTCCAGACAGGGAAGCAAGTCACAGGTCCCACTCACCTGCTGAGCATAGTTGTCAGCCCTGCCTGACCAGGAAGCCTGGACAGAGATGCCAGGCAGTAACGGAGCACATCCTATGGCCCCCCAGGGCAGAGAATCAAGTCAGCAGCCCCACCCAACTTCTGAGAAAGGCTGGAAGAAGGACCGAACAAAAATCCTAGAGCTGAAGAATATGATGACTGATCTGAAGACTTCAATAGAGAGCTTCAAAAGCAGACCTGATCAAGAAGGAGAGAAAATAAGTGAAATCAAAGAGAGCTCATTTGAAAACATCCAGAGGAGCAAAAAGAAAAAAAGAATGAAAAAGAGTGAAGAAAACCTATGTGAATTACAGGACACCATTAAAAGAAACAATGTACATAGTATGTTTCCCCCAAAATAAGACCTAGCTGGACAATCAGCTCTAATGTGTCTTTTGGAGCAAAAATTGATATAAGACCTAGTCTTATTTTACTATAATATAAGACCGGGTCTAAAATATAATGTAATATAATATAATATAATACGGATCTTATGTTAATTTTTGCTCCAAAAGACACATTAGAGCTGGTTGTCCGGCTAGGTCTTATTTTCAGAAAAACACGATATTATTGAAGTCTCAGGAGAAGATGGAGAGAAAGGGTCTGAAAGCGTATTTAAAGAAATAACAGCTGAGAATGTCCCAAACATGGAGAGAGATTTGGACATCTGTGTTCATGAAGTTTATAGGACTTCTAAAAGTTTCAACTAAAAAAGATCTTCTCCAAAACACATCATAACAAAACTGTTTAAGATCAAAGACAAAGAATTTTACTAGCAGCAAGAGAAAAATTAATTTCTATCATAAAAGGGAACCCCCATAAGAGGATCAGTGGGTTTTGCAGCAAAAATCTTACAGTCCAGGATAGAGTGGGATGATATATTTAACTTGCTGAAAGAAAAAAAACAACAACAACCTACCAACCAAGAGTACTTTACTGGACAGAGGTATAGCTCAGAAATGAAAGACAAAGACTTTCACAGACAAATAAAAGCTGAGAGTGTCCATCACCACTAGAGCTGCCTTACAAGAAATGCTAAAAGGAATTACTCAAGCTAAAATGAAAAGATGTTAAATAGTAACATGAAATCAAATTAAATATAAAACACACTGGTAAAAACAGTAAGTGCATAGGCAAATTCAGTATACTTCAATACTGTAATATGACGGTGTATTAGTGATTTATCTCTAGTGTAAATATTAAATGACAAAAGTATTAAAATAACTATAGCTACAATAATTTGTTAATGGATACACAATACAAAAGGATGTAAATTGTGAGAGAAAACCATAAAAGGAGAGGGGAGTAAAAGGGTTATGATTTTGTATGCAACTGAAGTTATCAGCTTAATATAGACTTTTATCACTCTAAAATGTTTTATGTAAACCTTATGGTAACTACAAATAAAAAAACCTATAGCAGATGCATAAAAGATAAAGGGAAATTAAAGCATGCCACTATGGAAAACCATCAAATCACAACGGAGAGAAACTAAGGAACTACAAAATAGCCAGAATACAATAAGATGACATTAGTAATTCCTTACCTACTAATAATTATTTTAAGTGCAAATGGATTAAATTATTCAATCAAAAGATATCAGCAGCTGATGAATAGAAAATCAAGACTTAACTATATGTCGACTATAAGAAATGCATTTCAACTTTAAGGGCACATACAGGCTCAAAGCAAAAGGCAAAGGAAAAGATATTCTATGGAAGTGGAAACCAAAAAAAATCATGGATACCTATATTTATATCAGAGAAAATAAACTGTAAGTAAAAAAAATAAATAAATAAAATAAACTATAACAAGAGACAAAAAGGTCATTATATAATAATGTAGGGGTCCATTAATCAAGAAGACGTAATTATAGTACTATGTATGCACCCAACATCAGAGCACCTTCACCCATTAAACAAATACTAACAGATCTAAAGGAGAAATAGGGAGCAATACGATAATAGTAGGCAATATTCCATTTCAAAAGAGAATAGGTCATCCAGACAGAAAATCAGTGAGGATAATTTGGACTTGACCTGTGCTTTAGACCAAAGGGACCTAACAGGCATATATAGAACACTTTATCTAACAGCAGCAGAATATATTTTTCTCCTGTGCGCATGAAACAATCTCCTGGATGAATGATGTGTTAGATCACAAAGAGGAGACAAGTGGGACATAGAAACAAAAAGGATTGTAAGATACTGCTACTTATAACTACGTGCTAACAAATTAGACAATCTAGAAGAAATGAACAAATTCCTAAAATCATACAACCTCGTGAGACTGAATCATGAAGAAATAGAAAATCTGAACAGATCAATAACAAGTAAGGAGATTAAATTAGTATCCAGAAACCTCCCAACAAAGTCCAAAACCAGAGACCTTCATGAGTGAAATCTAAAAAACATTTAATGAAGACTTAATGACAATTCTTCTGAAACCCTTCCAACAATTGGAAAGGAAACACTTCCAAACTCATTTTACAAAGCCAGTTAGCAAAGATGAACAGAGATGGAAGTTAGGGTTTTAAGAAATGGACACTCGGTAGAATGAGGTGGCAAGTTAGGAAAGATAGTAAGGGAGGTGAGGTGGTGAGTCTCGGTCCTGTGCCCGAGGCAGTGATTTAAGGAGAATATTCCAGTGTCCAGGAGGAAAGAGAGAGATAATAAAATAAACGTTTTTTTAAAAACGTAAGAATTCTGCCTCTATTGCAGGGACTGGAAAACTCATAAAAATTCTTAAGCACCAGGATCCAAATATAGGTCTGGTTCTTGCAATTGCTGCTAAAGAAAATATAAAAGGAATAGAAAAGTCTTTCTATTGCCATGTTGATTCCATTGCACAGTCCTCCCTTACTCCTCCTTCATTTGTGTTTGTATGCAAACATTTCAATTTTTGTAATCTGCCTCTCTCTCTCCCCTTGTCTCTATCCTCCTTTGGTGTCTGTCTCTGTCTCTTATAGGTTGTCTTCTCTTTCAGAACCTTTGGACAGGAAGCCAACTTGATATTTTCTCTGGAAGTTTTACCACCTGCGTTTAGGAAAAGCCTAACATCCACATACTCATGTTACATGTTCATCTATTGCATAACTAATGATTAGGAGACATAGTCAATTTCTTCCAAGACTTTTGTGACTTCTTAGTTATTATTTGTTTAAGAGTAACAATAGTCTTGTGTGTTATTGTTTTATGAGAACTGCTGGTTATCTTAACTATACCATTAAATCTGCTTTTCAATACTTTGTGGGTATTATTCGTCTATCCCTTCTGACTTCAATTAGAAAATGTAGAAGTTCAACAAACATTTGAATGTTTCTTATGTGCCAGACACTTTGTAGAGAGCTTCCACCAATTATTCATTTCCCCCTCAAGTAAGAAAAAGGTACAGTCATTTTCCTATGTTTCAGAGGGAACTGGGGCTCTGAAAATCTTGGCAACTTGTCTGGGATGGTCACACAGACAGATCAAAAGCAGGAATTTGGTCATGTAATTCAGTACCACTGTTTTCTTCTTAGGAGGTGATCACATAGGAGTTTGAAAGTTAACAGGACAATGTAATATTTCTGACCGTATGAAGTGACCAAAAGTAAACATAAAGGCTTACTTTCACAAAGGTCACTTGAAATTCTTTAGAGTATATGGAATGCAAAGATGATACGAATATTCTAAGTCACTGGGCATTACTGACCTTTAAGTACAATGGCGTGTTTCATCTGGTCACCAGCTACTTAACGTTGTCATTTCTTTCTTCCTCACGGTCTTATAGATCATTGGATCTTATGTAATTACCCATGAAATTGCTGCTGTTGTTTCCTGACAGGCACTCAATAAAACCTCTTTGTTGCCTAGAAAATGATTAACCTCTTCATGGAACCACTGGGATATGATATTTAATATATGTGCCATAATATATATGCATATAACTTTAGTACATGACATTTAAAATAGTCCACTTATAGGGCAAAGTTTGTCCAGTATGACCTCATGAACTAACTGCATTAGTTGAAAATTTCAGGCCAAAATAAAACAGTTATCTAAAATCATATAGCTTTTATCCACTGCACAGCATGGATATTCACACCACCCCTCTATAAATGTTTGGTCCAGATCTTTCTTCCATTTAATAAAGTTTGACAATTTGTGACAGGATAGAAAGGAAATTCATTATATTTAGTAATAGAAAACCTATTTCTCATTTTTCACAAACCAAGCAGCTACAATGAAATTGCCTAAACCACTATATCACAATTCTACACCTTTGTGGTTCCTAAGGTCACCCTCAGAGGTCTTCAATTTCCTTATGTTCACAGCTTGGCATCTGGTAATTTTCAGTATCAGAAAATATAAGGGGGCTATATATTTTTGTCCTAAGAAGAAATATTTCTGATTTGAAAAGAAATAAATCTGTCAAGAGGAAAATATGAAAAATAAAAAGCACGACTGTAATAATCACATTGGTGTCACAGTCAATTTTGCTTTTCCAACTCGGTGAAGGAGACTCCCTGCCCCCGAAGGAGCTGTCAATGTGAGAGAAATGGAGTTTTATTTCAATAACCACTGTGGTGTAAGAGTAATTTATGTATAAGGAAGCACAACAGCCTCAAGAATCAAATTTCCTTAAAATATTATTTGTATTCTCTCTGCTACAAAGCTTAGTGAAGTTGATGGATCAATGTGAAAGAGGACACATCTGCTTTTCCAAGTTATAATCTAACACACACTGCTCATCCCACCAGCAAGAGTAGGGTTTTACATTTTGTATAGGACTTTTAAAGTAATATCCTCAAATTTAAAATCCTTATAATTTTAATATTAATAATGGAAAAAGACAAACAAACAAGTTTTGTTCGACGTCACCTGTGAGGGGTAGCAACTCTGCCATGGCCCTAACCCCACCTTCTGTCACACACTGACCCTTTGGCTCACTATTATTTTCATCAATAATAAATAACAAGACTACACATCATTTCACTTATTTTTTTAGTGATGATCTCTCCAGGAAAGGTAGAAAGAATGTTCAAACACTTAAATAAGCAATATAAATTCTTATTTCTTTCTAGAATGATCCGTGGCCATAGCTACTATAACCATCTGTATTTAGGATTAAAAATAAAGGAATAAAAGTATATAAAACAACTAAATCGAAGGCTTCATCTTTACTCAGTGCTATACAGGAAATATTTATCACTCTCCCAATAGCAATTCTTTTCCTATCACATCCACTAACTCCAGATGCGGTTGTGAGCATGTCATCAGTCCGCAAGTGTATCTAATGCTTATCCACCTTCCCACCCACCATTGGCTGATTAGCATGTTGTTTCTGCAATGCTCGATTTGGCCTTGCCGCTAGGGGATCATAGGGTCCTCTCTTTGCACATGTAATACTTTTCCATGACAAATACCATTATTCAAAGTTATTACAGATTGGCAACTACTGAAACATAATATATTCCCCAGAAAGTATTCAGCATTTTTCACTTTTTAAAATAACCAACTTATGGAAAGGAAGGAAAAGAATAGATATTTGCCAAATTTCCCGATGTCAGATTCCAGTTAGGAGGTATGTAATTTTAATTCTGAAACAGACAAAAAGTAAAGAATGGTTTTCATAATTGTGGCAAAGAGGGATTAAAATAATAATAATAAAAATCTTCAAGCTTATTTATAACTGCTTTAGTTACTCTTGGGATTAAACATTTGATTATAGTTTGGGTTTGGGTGGAGAATACATGATATTAATATGAATGAAAATACACAATCTTTGGCCAAAGTTTCTATTTAAAGCATGTTCTCTTCTGTTATCCTCAGGAGGTCGGCACATAAGCTCAATGTCCACGATGTTTGGATGTGGATTTGACACCTGAGCTCTTTTGTCGGTATCTACTTGTACCAAAATGTAGAAAATGGGAATAGTTTCCAAATTTTAACAATGTTTGATTTTTTGCATTCTTTAAAAGATTTAAACATTTCACATTATTATTTTTAAATTATAACAATATATTATTATTTTTCCTAACATCAAAGGCCATGTGATATGCAAATTTTGCTCAGAGAATTGGTATTTTTCCATTTCCCCTTCCAACAGTTCATATTAACTACTCTAACTTTATAAGGAGAACAAAATCACTTTTTCTAGGGAGACTAGAAAATTATTAAGACACAAAAGCAGAATCTATAAGAGATAGTTGCTCAGAAGAGTGAAAAATGAACCAAAATTAGTGAAAAGCAGAGAAGGACAAATCTTTCTCTGCAAACGTTAAATGGTGACATGATGTTCCAAAGTGGATGGCATACCTTGAAGTGGTCGACCAATCGTCCTGTGCCTGGAGAAGGACGTTTGGTGGCAACTGCAGGCTCGAGGTGCACCCAAGAGGTAAATGTGAAGTCAAAACATGACTGGAAACAGTGATTTCACACCAAGGGGGGAACGTGTCTGGACAGAGAAACAGAAGTAGTGCATACATGTAGGCAATCTTTCCCCGGTAGACTGTAGATCAAATAAACACACTCCTCCAGAGACACTAATGGCCACCAGCCACCCTGCTAAGGACTAAGGGTACAATGAGCAAGAAACCATAGTCTCTGTCCTCAAGGCAGCTACTATTCTCCAAAGTGAACTATTGTTTTTAATCGGTAAGAAAACACAGAGCTGTTGATATAAAATGAAAGCTTCAGTTCCTTCGTGAGGAGCCTATTATACATGTGCTGTATAGTTTGTGGAAAGGTTTCCTCAGATACTCTTAAACCATGAAATGGAAGTGATGCATTTTAAAAAAGAAATAGAAAAAGAACTCTTATGAATAAATATGATAGCAATAGTAAGGAGAAACATCAGAACTGGACGACCTTCTTAGTATGGACATGTAGAAATTCAGGAAAGTGTCATGAACACAGCTGGTATGCAAGTAATGATCACGGAATTGAAAAACAAGTTTGCTTACAGGACGAACCATTACTAATGCAATATAAAATCTGGAATTTCCCCTATGTCCTTTCCTCTGTCTTTATCTTTATCTTTCCTCTGTCAAATGAAATGGCTCCAGGGTAAACAGTAGGAAAAAGAAAGAGCAGAAACAACAAAGCATAATTCAGTGAACTTGCTTTTGGATTCTATGGTTTTTATTTGTACAATTAACCTTAGACCATCGGAATCTCTAGTTATTTCAAAGAATATATGTTACTATCTCAGTCTTATCAAATACAATAACAATGCCAAAGGCGTACTAAAGAAAATTAGACACATTACCTCTTACAACTTTAAGTTATTAGTAAAATATGTGCTGGTATCACTAATAATTTTTTTCTTATTTAAAGAAGACATTAAAGAGCCCAAGCTCTTTAATGTCCAAAAGTCCAAAATTGTCCCAGCTGCCATGTACAGGCTGTAGGTAACGCTACATTTACAAACGGGATAATAATGGTGCTCACTTCACTGGGCTGTGCATGTGTGTGTGTATACCTCATATATATGTGTATATATTACATATATTTTAGATACGTTTCTATACAAGTCCAGTTGTACCATTGTAGCTTGTTTGATCTAAAGAAATGCATGTTCAAGTTTCTCTCAACACTAAATTTTCACGAAAACAAACAGACGTTGAGCATTTACCGTGTACAGGCACTGTTCCAAGGGTTTTCCATGTGTTAACTAGTTTAGTCCTCCCCAAACTATGTGAATTAGCCACTGCTAGTCGCTCATTTTAGAGATGAGGATGGAGACAACAGTTAAAGTCACTTGCTAAGATTACAAAAACCCTGGGGGTTGCTTTACCAAGATCGTCGTCCTTCAATTAATAACAACCTTACACACACACACACACACACACACACACACACACACACACACCTCCCATTTTTCAAAGGATCCAACATCATTTCAAAATGTGTTTGTTTCCTTGTTATTTTTGCACTTTGGGGGCCATGAAGGGTTTCCTTTCTTCTGCACTCCTGGTGATGCTGCATTAGACCCTCTGAGAGAAAGTCCTTCAGACCGATTTCAGCATGAGGCTGTCTTTCACGGTGCAGATCTGTTCTTGTACTGAGTGAGGGAAGTCAAGGCTCCCCCATGGAACGGGGTCCAGAGGTGGGAGGATCCCTCCAACTGAGAAATAGATTGCTGTAAAAGTCTTCAAACCCATCGTAAGTGTAGGTTAAGACAGAGCATTTAATGGAATATCTGTTTGTTTTTAAGCTCTTAAAATCTGTTTGAATTTAAGCTCCCTTAAATTCACTGGAATATTCATCTATCTGGTCATTGACAAAATGTCCTCCATTTCTTTTTATTTTTTATTTTTTTTGTCTAAGAGTAATCACCCTTCCTGGACTTCAAGGACTCCATCGATTTTTCTTTACATATAGTTTCAGTTTCCTCTTTACATTCTGGCTCTTGCAGCCATTTATTAAAACTAAAATCAGAACACTGAATTTGCCATGGCAAAAATAATAGCTGTCTAGTTTACCTTTCTATGGATGTTTCTGACGTTTGCTTTCTTCATCTGTGGGTGTGCACCAGCCCCTGTACACCCTGCCTGCCCTTCACCCAGAGGCTACACCCTCCACGCGGGTTTCATCTCCAAGCCCCCCCACGCGCCATCGTCACATCCAGCACGGTGCTTGTCATTTCTTACTCTCTTTCTCGGACCATTTGAAATAATCCACTTTCTTTATTAAGACTCTGAGAATATCTCCTCCTTCCAGTGACTTTTCTGCCCATTTAAGTGTTCTACGACATGCACCTAAAAAGATCATAATCAAGAGGCGGTCCCAGGAGGAGAAGGAGCGTGGGGCCAGCCGCGATCGGATTTATTGTGGCGAGCCAGCTCTCTAAGTGGCTTAGGACACTGCTGTCTCAGTGAACGGTGTGTGCCCCTGGCCCTTTGCAAAGGAAAAGCCAGCTGCTGTCTGGGGTGGGTTGAGTTTCTGAACGATTGTAACCACATAGCACCTACACAGTTCAGTACTGTTTATTGCACTAGGTTTTTATTTGAGGAAATATCTCATACATATGAAAGGTCATGTCTGAAAATCAGTTTAAGAATAACCATCAAAAATATAAACTGCTTGGATTATCACAACCCCCCCCCCCCATACATCCATATTTATAACATATCACCAGCTAATTCATAACCCAATGCAGTACTGAGCATACGGGGGGCGTCTATTAATACACCGAGAGTTTGGTGACAGAGGTCTTTAAGTGCCTTTTTTTTTTTTTTACAACTTTGAAACTCTTGACAGTCATGTGTATCCATATGGTACCCTAAGTATCTGCCCATTGAATGAACAAACAAACAACATATTTTTCATTGTTAAAACAAATATATTACAAGACATGTGGAATCATTTGTATCATTTGTATCATGAACTTTTGAGAACAGAATCGCAATTTGTCAATAGTGTAACTGAAAAGTGTTTTTTCTACTATTTCACCTTCTCAAAGAGCATCATCTGTTTTTAGGGAAAACACAAATAAAACCGAATCTCCAAAGCCCTGTAGAAATTACTGAGCGGTGCGGAGCGTACGGGGAGAGTGCACCTTTTCTCCCCTCACCTGCCCTAACACACGCATGACGCTGCAGGCCTGCCCAGCCCAGACAGCCCAGAGCGCTGCTGGCAGACAGTCACATGTTTCTAGAATCCAGAGCTGCTTTCTTTGGTGAGCGTTGTGGAGTCTTGGCGTCACAGGACAGCTGGCTCTGCCCGTCTGGGGCCGGGCTGCGTTATTCGCCGGGTTCACACTCTCTCCCTCGTTCTGACGGAGACACACGTTTGCTGCTGTGTTCAGGCTTCACCCACTCTCTCTCTGGCCCCTGGGTGCTGCTTCCTGGGCTCAGGCCAGAGCTGGCTCTGGAACCCGGGTATTTGATGGCCTGTTTGTGTCGTTTGCTTAAATTTCCCTAGAATGTAAGCTCTACTCTGTCCCCACACAATCAACTCAGTGTCTCTGAAGCTTGGGGACAGTTAGAATCACCCACACTGGACCTCACCCCAGTGAGTAAAGTTAAGTACCTGGGTCTCGTAACAGGTTTCCAGGCGTTTCCATAGGAGCTGGAGGAAGGTGGTGCATGGCCCTCTTAGGAGACAGTTACTCTTACCTCAACTCAGATAGTTTATGTTGTTTATTATTTTTCTGTCAGCTGCATCCCTGCCACTTATAACGTGGATGGCTAGTTCCCCTGGCTCCCAGTTGTCCCTTTTTTGTAGATATGCACAGTGGTTTTAAATGCCGAGCAGCGTGAAAAGGTTCCGAGCCGGTTTACTGACATTGAAGAGCACAAAACCTTTCGCACACAATCCGCTCCTTCGTCCTTGCACGTTTTATTTCTCTAGACCATCCCACTGAAAGCGATTTCGTGGACAAGCTTCAGGTACATGCAGTGCGAAGTAGGGACAAGTGATGAAATAGAATATACGAGGAGGGGTCAGACAGTCAAGTCTTCAGAGCGTAATAATTCTGCTTCAAAATGACAAAGTTTCCATTTGAATTAAACACTATTCACAAGGAATTTTTGGTAGAGTGAGGAAGAAAAAAGTATTATGTTTTAACCCCAGTACTTGCTGGGGTTGAAAGCTTAGCGGATGGTCCCCGAACGTAGCTTGAAATCAAGACATTAATGAGAAGAGCTCCATCATAATGCAATCCTCCAAAGGCATAGAGCTCACTGGATATTGTGACACACGTATCTCAGGCGTGATGTGTTAATTGGCCATGATGTCACTATTGAAAGAAAAGCTGATGGAGCCCAAATTTACTTAGCGGTCCATTCTTGTTTAGATGCTGTGTTTTCCACAGCGTTCTGAAATCGGTCACTGGAATCGGTGATAGAAGGCAAGGCAGCGGGAGGGTCGAGAGAGGTGAGAGAGAAAGGAGCAGAGGTTGACGCCCTAAGTCCACTGCCCGAGTGTAGGCCCCAGCCGCCCGTCACCGTCACACCTGCGGGGTCCCCATGCCTGTCTGCAGCTGTGCCTGTCTCCCCGCGACAGCCCCAAGATAACTGCCTTGTTAGTGCGTCCACAGATTCATTCCTTTGAGGCAGCTACAGTGTTAAGGTTGTAGCATAAATGGCGTGTCAGAGTCCAGTCTGTAAAAGAAATATCATTTCATTTTGTAAAAGATGGAGTTTGATGAGGAAATTGGTCATCCAGGCTTGGAGGTCCAACAGGACATAGGGAGCAGCTCTGAGCCAGCACAGCAGGCATGTACTGGTCAGCTCGGGTGGCCACGAATGCCCAGAGGGCAGGGTCACGTGGGGAAGCATGCCACGAGGCTCGCTGTGGACAGTGGCACCGAGGGGACACGTGGCTCTGCAGGAATGCTGCTCTGAGCACAGGAGGGGAAGGGTGGCAAGCCTGGCGCCTCTCAGGACACTGGTCCCCGTGCCAACTGGTGGCCAGCAGCACAGGGTCTGGGACAAAGTTCTTTGTGTGCAGGTGTGTGTGCCAACACACACATGCATGCACACACAAGCTTCACACACATGCACACATGCTGCACACACATAACACACACGTGCACACACGGAGGAGTGCAGCCCCTGCCCACAGGGTGCCCCTGCTCTCCACAGGTGTGTGAAAAGATAGGAGAGAAATACCAGGGAATCAGCTTTCGTCTTTCTGTAATCCATCCTTCCGTCCCTTGTGGGAGTAACCTCAGTGAAGCCACTCATTTAACTACATTACCAGTCATGTCTATTTGTTCAAATAAATTATTATTCGTTCTGGCACCACGGATAAGTGGCCTTGTCCAAAGCTGATTCTGCGCAATAAATGCCACGTTGATATTGATAACTTTATAATAATGCAGCATTCACAGGACCTGTGTGAAGGAGACAGTCATTTCTGAATGATCTTTGACAAGGCTGGGGCATTCTTGGAGAGCAGGACTGGTTCCAACCAACCGGGAATGATATTGAGAAGGAAGAAAGGATGAGCATCCTGGGTGCTGCGAACAGTGACGCCTCATTGGTTAAAGTGAGCTCCGGAATTTTCTCCAGCGGGTGCAAATTGGCCTATCCTCGTGTTCTTCACATTCAAGGTGCAGAAAACACCTCATTTATTGCATTTCCTAGAATTTAATTTAGTGTGATACTTTCAAGAAGGAAATGCAAATTCAAGCCTGCATCACAATGACGTACCCAAGGCCACTCCTTTCTTGGAAAGGAGCCGTGAGAATAACCTCTTCCCGCATGACCTTACGACAGAGATGTCAAATGCGGATTGGGAGGCCTGGTGGCTGGTCGGCTGGTGAGCTCGATAGCACGTCCCTTAAGATCTAAAAACAAGCGTCTAAAGAAGGCGGCAGGTAATGAAATGAGACAGGAGGGCCTATTGTGAACCGTCGAGAGGAGACACAGCTCTACTAGACTTCAGACCACGGTTACACTCAGAAAAGGCAGGTTAATGTTGCCATATTTCCTGATATTTTCAGAGATACAGAAATCCAAATCTCCTGTATAGTGGAACCTTTATTTTTTTTTAATGTTTTTTGGCTTTATTGAGACGTAATTGGTATATAACATTGTATACGTTTAAGGTGCACACATAGCGATTTGATACATGTGTACATTGCAAAATGATTTTCACCATAAGGTTAGTTAACACATGCATCACCTCACAGTTACCAGCTTGTGTTTTTCGTGGTGAGAACTTATGAAATCTACTGTCTTAGCAGCTGTCGCGTGTGCAGTCCAGTGTTGTTAACTGTAGTCACCTGCTCCACGTTACGTCCCAGGACTTACCTTGTAACTTCAGGTCTGTACCTTTGGACCACCTGGGCCCATTTCCCCTGACCCCCGCCCCAGCAACCACCAATCTGTTCTGTTTCTAGGAGTTCATTTTTTTTTTGTAAGATTCCATGCATAAGTGAGATCACACAGCATTTCACTTTCTCTGACTCACTACTCTTAGCATAATGCTCCCAAGTTTCATCTTTGTTGTCACAAATGGCGATTCCCTTCTTTTTTCACAGCTGAGTAATATTCCAGTGTGTGTGTGTGTGTGTGTGTGTGTGTGTGTGTGTGTGTGACATTTTCTTTATCCATTCATCCACTGAAGAACACTTAATTTGTGTACATATGTCAGTCACCATGAATAATGCTGCAGTGAACGTGGGGGTGCAGATATCTGTCAATATAGTGACTTCATTTCCTTTGGATATGTACCTCGAGGTGGAATTACTGGATCAAAGGGCGTCCTTAGAGCAGAAAGAAAAGGATGGCAATTATCATCATGAAAACACAGGGATGTGTAAAACTCAGTGGCAATGGTAAATACAGAGTCCAGGACCTATTATCCAGTAACGGCATTGCGTCAGTCACTTACAGCTGTAGACTTAAGTTAAATACAAACGTATTAAAATAACCATGACTGTGTAATCTCTTTATACCTAAACTTTGGCAATCAGTGTTTAAAACTATGAGGAACTATGCAGGTGAAACAAAACACATTTGTAAACTGGTAGTTTTGAAGTGCTTTTATCTCTCTTACACCATAAATCTGAGCTCATTAACATAATCTTGGTCCACTTTCCTTTCCTTTCACTAGGTTGTATTTTGTGTGTTATGGAAAACTTCCTGCTGAGCCCACCTTGTACATACTGAATAATGCTGTCTGTGACACATGGAGAGGAAAAAGAAGGAAACAGTGAAATGTCCTGGGATGTCCCCCAAAAGAGTCCACCAGAGAGTCCGCTGGCGATGGGTGCTGACTTCTGACACCCTGCGGAGATCAGAAGGAACATTCTGGAAACCTCCAGTGCCCTCTCAGGGCTCCCCCTTCTTCCCTCTGCTCTTCCTCATCTGTATGCTCTGCCTTGTGAGCAAATATGCTTTGTGTTCGTGTAATTGATAAAGACGTCACCTTTTCCTCACTTAAAAAATATCGTATCCTCAGCTCCAGTTCTGTCAGCAGAGCGCCTGTCAGTGGTGACCTGTGTGCAGACCACAGTAAGACGCTAGAGAGGCGGGAGCTCCAGTCTGTGACAGAGTCGCAACAAGCTTCACAAATGGGAGGACAAAGAGAGTCACGGTCCTCATGTCACTCTGACCCTCAGGAGCCCCATGCCCGTAGACATGGGGTTCCATCGCTGCCTTCTGACGGTCTCCCCGTTCTGCAGGGTCACGGCATAAATTTGTGTGTGTAATACAAGCTGTGTCTACACAGGGATCCAGTCAATCACTGTACTCCAATGACTAATTAAATGGGGAAAAAACGCAGTCAAATTGATTGATTGGCTTCCCCAGGCCTGTGCCTGAATTGACTGAATTCATTTAAAATTCTGCAGTGAGAGCTCTGTGTAGACACCACCTGTACGTCCTTGTGTTTTTAAGCCTTTGGAAAGGTTTAGCTTCCCAAACTGTTCTAGAAAAGCGAGACTGCAGAGCATGCATTGAACATCTCCTAAATTCTCAACTGTTGTTAGCTCGTTAGTGAAAACGGAGCATCATGGGAAGAAAACTGGCTAGAGAAACATCTTCCTTCAATGTCTCTGATTTAGCAAGAATGAGAAAAATTAGATTGACTAGGAAAATGGTTTTTAACCTTTATTCTTCGCATAAATCAAGAGGCTCATTTTTCAGTCAATTCCCATAGAATTCAATTAAAGGTCAGATTTGTAATGGAGATCCTACTTATTAATGCGTTGCTATTTTAATTATTAATAAGTTGAAATATTTGCATAATGGATAAAGAAATAGCCTAAGAACAACTTTGGTAGCATCTGAAGAGTCTTCAAAATATTTTATTGATATCCCTTTTGTGGGCTATATAATTCATTTTAAAAACACATTTATTTGACATATTATAAAAGTAAAACTAGTGTTACCACCATCAGACAATATTAACCAAACTACACCAATTATGGGTCTGAAATCTTTCAAAGAGGTGATATATATAGACATCATCCAAGAAAAATAATAAAGGTATTTATTATTTCATACAAACCTTACTATTAATTTTTAAAGAATAATTTCATTTAGGATCTATTTTAACCACACCCACTGTTATTTTATTTTATCTGTCAAGTTGTTGAATCTACACATTTTAATTACGGTTTTGAACAGGAAGAAACACATCACCTGTGTGAGATTCTTAATTGTATTCTATTGGAATTAGTTTTTTAAATGTAATTTATCAGAACTTAGAAATATCAGTTTCTGACACAAATAATGAATCTGACAAAATTAGGCAGCAAATAAATGCCTGATATTATAATGTCACCTACAAGGTAATGTAAACTTCAACTCAAAGGAAAGATGTTTCGTAGTTGTTTGTTTTTCACGATGGTGTTTATGATAAAGTAAAAATTGTCTTTTAAATTTGAAGTGCCATTTACAAATTTTATTATCAGTATTATTTGACAGAATTATAAAAACCTCAAATATTGAGAATGGTTTTGTGTGATTTATACAGATATGTCAAACATGTAAAAATTATTGGCCTTAAGAGTCAGACAACCCCCTCTTTTTAAAGGAGAAAAGAGCAAGAATCTTTCAGCTTCAGAGAAATAATTTATCCAGGGATGTTTGAGGTCAGGATTCGTGATACTGACTAAAACGAACTTTTCAATAGCTTATGTGATATTTATTAGGGTTCAGTTTAAACAATGTTAGTAATTATAAGAGACACAAACTTCACTATTAATTAGTTCGTCATCAATTATTCAGAAACAGGCCTTTAAAGGATGGTCAGTCTCAGGTCTGTTTTCCACGTTTGGTATGGATTTCTTACATTTCTTCAATTCCTTTTCACCTGGTAGAAGTTTTACTTTCTTTGTTTATTACAATTATCATGTTAAAGGTGCTTTGTTCTTCCAAAGACTGGTATCAAACCGGGAGTTCTTTGTTTGGGGACACGATTCAAAATTTCCGTACAAGAGACTCTTTTAAAAGAGAAAGATTCTTTTTTTTTTTTAATTGTAAAAGCTCCCAGTTGAAAATCTCTTCTTTCTGATGAAAACGGAGAATATGGTTTCAGGAGGACACAGCACCAGCAAGGTCTTGCCTAAAAACGCGGCTGAAAAGGAAGGAGCCTTCTGCACCGTGAACTCTCACACCGAGGCTGCAGAGTACATTCAGAGGTTTTTTTCCCTACGGAAAACTTAACTAAATAAAAACACGGGTTGGTATGTACATCGAGAGCATGTCTGTCTGATTGGACTGTTTACATAGTTTGCTTGTTTTTGTTTTTGGCATTTGCCCAATTTTAGAGAGATACGATTGTATACACTGTGAAATGATCACCACCATAAGTCACTTCATATCCACTACCTCACAGGGTCCCATGTTTTTCTTGTGACGAGAACTTTTAAGGTCTCCATTCCTAGCACTTTCCAGTGTACAACAGAGTATTGTTAAGCATAGTCACCGAGCTGCACGACACAGCCCAGGGCTCACCGGCTCACTTGTAACTGCAGGTTTTACCTTTGGATCACCATTGCCCATTTTCCACAAACCCAACCCCTGCCTCTGGCAGCCACCAATGAGTTCTTTACTTCTATGAGTTCTTTTTTGTTTTGTTTTAGGTTTCACATATAAGTGAGGTCACACAGTATTTGTCTTTCTCTGCCAGATTTACTATACTCAGCATAACGCTCTCAGGGTCCATCCATGTTGTGGCAAATGGCAGGATTTCCTTCCTTTTGTATCACTGAGTAATGTTTTACATATCTATCATCTATCTATCTATCTATCTATCTATCTATCTATCTATCTATCTACCTATGTATCATCTATAGTCTGCTTTTATCTTCATTCATTCACTCAGACATTAGCTGCGCGTGCACTTTGTCTGCGGCCCTATTCATAACAAGCCCCTTGACAACAAATATACAGCAAATGACAACAACACAATTGTTGGATGGTACTATTTCAAGCTTCAGGGGGACAAAACAACAAAAGGGACTAAAGTGAGCATAATGAGTAGAAAATGCGGGTAATTAAAATAAAATATATTCCTTTCCTATTAGAATTGTTATTTTTTGGGTCGATACCCCGGAGATAGATTGCTGGGTCAGGCGGTAATTCTATTCTTAATGTTTTGAGGACCCTCCACACTGCCATCCATAGTGCTGCACCAGTCTACATTCCCACCAACAGTGTATGAGGTGTATGAGCAAGTCTCTAACAATCTACCCCTTCTGACTGACTCCTCCCAGGAACCTCAGATGAAATCTCTGGAGTCGTGTTTTCTACGCCACGTGCACCATGCAGTTGGGTAGCACTTCTTAAAAGTGTGCCTACTATTGTGCCTGAACACGGCCCCGAAGTCGCTGCTGATTATATCTTTCTTCCTGTTGTTAAAATATAAAGATACTTCATTTCAAAGTCAACTTCAAATAATTGGAAAACAATCAAGGGATCTTAAAGCAATGTCTTTCACGAGTTATTCCTTAATAGAATTTTTACCATGTTTTAAGATGAAACTTCCCACTTATTACAAATATGCAATAACAAGGCATCTAAGCTCCATGATGAGGCCCCTTTGATGGAGTTCAATTTTGTCTACTTTTTCTCATTGACAATAACAAAAATGCAAAACGAAGAGCTGTGTAACATATCTTTTATGACTCCAGGCATGCAATTAGCACTGGAGAAACGCTCAGGCTTAAAACCACTCAAGAGATAGAATTCTGTGGTTAGCACAACCACAGACCACAGGTATCATTAAGTGCCAGGGTCTGTGGAGAGGTCAAGGTCAGGATAAGAAGCAATAGTGCAGGAAGGACAGATATTCTTCTCCAAAGAGGAAGGTTTATTGATAGCAGTTCTTGGTTGGTTTAATAGCAGCTGTAAAATAACAAATTCAATTTAGTGTTGTTGGGAGGAAATAAGAAAACAACGTGAAAAACACAAAATCAGAAGGTTTAGAGTCTCCCACGACAATACAGTTTTACCAATTGCATGATTCAATTTAAAAAATTTTTACTTCAAAGATAAAAAGTCACTTCAAGGAATAAAGAAATGAAAGAGGTGACATCCATGTTCTCAAAATTCTTATCTGTTGTAGGAGAGTAAGCCAAAAATGGCTGTCTCTCCATTCTAAGATAGACTTTTGCACATTTCAGATATCTGAAACCTGGATTTGTCTTATAGTCAAGAATGACTTATATATAATATTTTCCCACCACAAATTCTATTACTAACTTAATGGCATAGTTCATATTCAATTGTTGTTTAAATTCCAGGAAATACAAAAATAATGGACACCATTGCTGAAATAGAGACAGTTAGTTTGCCTTTCATTAAAAGAGTATGATAAGCATTTTGTTTTCATCATTGTCATGGTCGCTTTTATATTTTCCATCTGCTATTATCAAAATTTGTTGGTTGCAAGGTGCAGAAACCCACTCAACCTATCTGACATCTAAAACCAGGGCAAACAAAGCAATGCATTGGTAGATGCAGAGTCGTGTCTTGGATCCCTAAGGAGGAAGTATGGTGGCCCCGGGGGCTGGGAGGCAGGCAGCTAATCCCTCCATTTCTAGGCTTCTTCTCGCTCCCTTTCTGGATTAACCTCTCTTAACTTTCTTTACTTTTGCTTAAAAAAAAAAATCTTCTCAAAGTAAACATGAGTCTTTTCTCTCTTCTTCAAGCACTTTGGGCCTGTCCAGTAGCCTTTTTTCGTGTCGCACTGGAAGAACTAAAATGAGATTGTATGGCTGGGACATACAAGGACGATGTGAAATATGACTACATGGGATTTTGGAAATCAGAGAAACTTGGCAAATCATCTCGATAGCCACCTCTTGATGGTCAAAGAGAAAAGAGCCAGAATGCATAAAGGAATGACAGAGACATAGATAAGTACTGTATGATAGAGACACAGAACTTTTGCCACTGACACTTGGTAAGGAGGGATACATATTTGAAGATAGATGAAAATGGTCAATTGATTTGCTTAATGGCAAAACACATGAAGAAAAATAGTATCTGAATTAGGCGGTCTAAATTATGGGATTGTTACAAAAATACCTGCTTGACTATTTTCCAACATAAATAGAAGTCATGCTGACTGTGTGTTGTTCAGTAGGTATTCAACATTCAAAAATACAAAAGAAGGATTTTACACATCTTTATTTACTCTGATTCTAAAACACTTTGGAGATCTGAAAGCAAAATACTTTCTAGTGTGTTAAAATGTCATAACATAAACAGTTTAAAACACTAACAGGCATTGTACAAGGCTATCAGCTTTGCTTAACTAAGGAAAACTTTGAAATGAGATTACAAAACAATAATGCTCCATTTTGCAAATGAATAATGCTCCATTTTTAATAGTAAAATAAATATTAAAATACTTCATATTTTATCCTTCTCTGGCACAGCTTTTTCATCAGATGTAAGATAAATGGAAATGAGGGTGTGCTTCACTGTGTGTCTATGTTTCCGTGTGGATGCCAGTGTAGGCATGGCCTGAGTTCTCACACAAACATATCACTCTTAAAATATTCCAGTGGAAAGCTTGGTTCTATGACTGCCTTGGAAAAGTGACCAAGTCACTTAACCTCTAGTGTCTCACTTGCGGAGCTTCTCACAGTCCTGCTGAGAACGTACACTGCAAGCGTGTCTCCCAGCTGGAGCTCCTGGGAACATAGGTATTGCATTCCCTTGGAGAATCACTTATGTATTTTCCCTGGAGAATCACTTTCAAAGCAAAGAAGAAGGCATAATCTTGCATTTTCCATGAAGTGCATGTGTAATGAATAAAATAAAATAGTGGTAACATTAGTGAATAAGAATCATCTGAATATTCTAGAAAACAATTTTATACAAAAAAATCAATGTCGTTGCTACAGAAATTGATGTATAGGAACAATGATAATATTGTTAAACTTTTACAGCCTCTGGAATCAACACACACGTGAACGAGTAATTCAGGATTCTTGAAAAATATCTGTGTTTGGTGAACATATTTTCATCTCAATGCAGCCAATAAAACTCCTTCAAATACATAAAATTAGGGAAAAGAAAAAAATAAATGTGAAATGATAGAGAAAAAGGTATATTTAATGCAGCATACTGAATAAATTCATGTTCTCTTCTAGACTAATCTCCATTTAATCAACTGATTAAAATCAAAGTTGATTTTAAAGACAAATAGTTATTTTTAAAACATGGTAATAATATGATTTCTTTTTTGAAAAATAGGTAGACATTCAGATCAATAACAAATCTTATACTCCCAGGAGAAAAAGAGGATACTCTTCAGATAACTTTAGGGCATTTCCCTATTTTACTTAAGCATTGACACAGTTTCCTAAGAAAAACATTACTTATAAAGTAAAAAAATAAATACAATTCTAAATAGTTCCTTTTATTTAAAAATAAATAGTTCAAAAGTGTCCTGAAACCTTTCATTGTGCGCTTTTCTATATGTGAGCAAATGTGCTTACAATTCCAACACTTAACAGTAGAAAAGTGTGTTGTATGAAACAGTCAAAATATACCTCCTTAAAATATCTGTAAAATTAATTAACTATGAAATACATTATGAAAATTAAAATAATTTTAAACTTTCTTTCCCTGAAGTTACATAGAAAGAGAACACTTGTGAAACCATCCTCAAAAGTAAAAATGAAATTTTAAGGTATCTTTTTTAAATTAACATTTCAACATCACTGAGCAGTGAATACAGGAAAATTATCTTATAGCAACATCTTGAGTGAAAGTGTAAGAGGCAAATGATAGTTAAGTTTTTTCCCACCCATTTCTACATGTAAACCAATTTTTAAAATGTAGTTTGAACTGAAAGAGAAAGAAGCAATGTTATTTGGATTTGTTATTATTTGAAAAAACAAAACAAAACAAAACACCATTGCATTATTTGGAAAAGACAATAGGTCCCTGATTTCCACTAAAATAAGGTGAAATAGAATAAAGAACAGGCAGTGACTTCCACTGAGCGTGTTGTCAGTGAATTTGTGGATGAAATGACGTTTATCGCATGTCACATCCAAGTTACTTCTCAACTGTCAAGTATGATACTGTGGGTTGACCTAAAAAATGAAAAGATGGAAGGCTTGTATTTTGGTGTAAGTTAAGGGTGTTAAATTACTGGGTTTAGGAAGAAGTCATGCAAGTGTCCTGAAGGCGCAGACATTGAAGGAAGTAGATCTGCATTTCCCAGAATAGAAACCATTGCTCAAGGATGGAAAGAGACCAACATGGCAGCCGGTCAGAAGGAAAGACCTCCATAATTACAGATCACTGAGCCAGGAACTGACATAGTATAATTAAGGACAGAATAATCTAACTCTTGTATAAAGTACAAATTAATAGGGCCATGTCTCCAAAACACAGCAAAGATTGAAAGTCCCAGAGAAGGTCAATGGAGGCAGTTATAGGAATCTCTAGGGAGAAGTTTCATTTAACTTGAAAACAAATAGCCTATCGAGGCCTGTGAAATGATTAAAATGTGCATTTCATTAAATGGAAGCTGTCAAGTCACTCCCCAGATGATGAACAGAAACAAAACCAAAGATATCAAACTCTAAATAGTAATATCATCTAACAATGTACATTAAATATGTATTAATGTTATTTTTTCCTCTTATTTTTAGAGTTACAGAGCACTCCCTGCAGTAAAACTTCATGAAGAAAGTAAAGCAGGTCTTTGTTATAAGGAAGATATTATCAGCTAATTTTTTAAAGTTACAATTCCAATGCAAGAAATTTAAGACATGAGTTTTAGTGTGCAAAACAAAATCATTTATGGGATAACTGTTTGACCACTCATGTGCGTGCACCATTTCCTGAATCTCAAACATAGATCTTGACATAGATTTAGTGTGATTGATGAGTCTAAGAACACATCCAATCCCATTAAAGTAATCAGACAAGAAGCTGTTCAGATCACATTAAAGTGCCTAGTTTTCTTTGACTTATCCAATGTGTTATTTTAAATAGTTTTTATTTAACTAGCAGGAGAACTCTTTTTCAGTGTATTATTTTAAATAGCACTTTTGATTTGGACTTATGAATATTGCATTGTTATAACAGATCTTTTTTTTTTTCCATCAACAATTTGAAAAAAATTAAAAAAGAATTGTGCTGTCCCCAGGCGACCTAAAAGTGCCCGTCATAAATGGCTTCCATGTTGAGCAGTGAAAGTACAATGGTTTTACTGATGAAAACGAACTGAAGTAAAATTAGTTTCTGGTAGCGTCCTGTTGCCTAGAAGAAAGGTTTTCTCTTCTAGTGCTGAAATGTCCTACCACATAGCTGACTCTTGACTTTCTTAATATCACTTAAGAGGAGACTGGTGAAACGGTAGTAAATCTCTACGCATTCCCCAATTCATTGAGATACCAGCTGAAACACTCACCCTTCAACATGTGTCTAGGATATCAGGAGAGTTTTCTGTTATGTCTTAGTCCTTTACCATCTTTTCTATACACATAGGCTGAATTGTTATCATCAAAATTATTAAAAGCAAGATGTGAGAATACTTCCTTTCACAGGAAATAGGGTTAAATAATTTTGAAAAAAACAGAGAATAGAATCACAGTATCTTCAGAGGGACATAAATTTTGAAGCTGATCTTTAATGCTATTTGGGGAAAAGAAGTCATTGAATAACATGAACCTAAACCAAACGAAGGAAAACTCAAAGTTATGCTCATAATTTATATTTGGTAACAATTATCATTAATATAAATTAAAATTTGGAAAACAAAGAACATTGTTTCCAGCACGGCCCCTGCCTGCTTCATTAACTGCACAGATACTGATTATGCACACAGATAGGAGCTCGTAAAATTTAGATTATACAACTCAGATAGAGTCCCCCAGTGAACATGAGACCAAAAGAGTCGCAACCACTTGCAAGCATATCCAAGTCCCTTATAAGGGAATCTACAAGAGTCTCAAGGGGACTCTAACAGCAATTCCAGGAAAACGGAAAACCATTCTGCGGTGGCACACTAATCGCCGGAGAAGAAGGATCCATTTCTTCCATGCATCTGTGAAAACATCGACACAATGAGAAAAAAGACAATACAGTTCAGCGTAGGAACTGGCCTTACTGGTAGTGAAAGGAGAGTTTGGTGGTTTAAAACAGTTCATGCCCAAAAAGCTGTAAGTGAGCTGTGGGGACAGAACAAGAAGAATGTCGGTGGGAGAGCTTCAGGTCGGAACACGGACAAGACATTGACAATGAGACCCTGAAGCAGTTTATTAGGAGACATTCTGGAATCTCCTTCTTTAGAGTTTTAAAACAACTACACATTATTGAGCTGTTGTATGACGTAAATATTTTTTATACTGAATATAAGAATATGTTAAGTATATGAAGGCTCCTAAGTTAGCTACGTGGCAGCAAAGCATTAGATCTCTAATGGCATATCCAATACAGATGCTGATGATGTTGGTTACGCTGATCTGTGAGTAATATATGATCAAGGAAGCTTTATGGAATCAACAATGCAAGAATGACAGGAAAATCAGTGCCATGAGTTCTAATTTTGGGATTTACAATTGACTTTCCTCATTGTGTGATGAGTCACATAAACTCCCGTGCAATGCCATAAATGCCATAAATTATTAAACGTGTGAACAGAGAACACAGCCATTCTAAAATAAAACTAGTGAAATTGACTCATTATGAAGCTTTACAGTCATAATTAATGTAACTAATAAGGCAACAAAATTATGATGATGGTATTTAGAATCACTACTAAAGAGCTGACAGAAAAAACATTCAACAGACATTTATAAACTCGGTGAGCACTGGGTAAGCATTATACAATGGAGGTAACGAATGTTGAAAATTATAAGGTTTTGCACAATAGTTTCACTCCATGAATGGCTGCAAGATTTTAGCAAGTGCTATCAAAGTGAACGAGGAAATTAGCATAAACAAAATGCAGAAGTAGGAACAGCTAAGAAAAGATGAACTGGCTCCAAATTACCAAATTGACCATAAATGAAGCATGTACGCAGGAGGACGAGTCCTGAGAGAGAAACATTTAACACTTATGTTTAACTGTCAAAGACTTAAGTCCCTTTAAATTGCACACAGTCAAGAAGTTACTTGGTTTGGGGAGCTAATTTTGCCTTTTGCTTCTGACACAGGAAATGCTCACACATCTGGAGAGAACACTGGTATTGCCATCCCCACAGAGGCTCCCTGCCACCCGACCTCACCAGCTCAGCATGGGTTATGGCAGCAGAATTCCATCCACATACACATTTCCACAAACGGCATCCCATCATAGGAACACTGATAAATATGGTTTCTGGACTCTAACACAGACCTTGTAGGTGAAAAACGGTAGTTTATTTCTTAACAATAAAAATCATTCCATCCGATCAGTTCAATAGTCAACAA
Source organism: Rhinolophus ferrumequinum (assembly GCF_004115265.2). Lineage (NCBI taxonomy): Eukaryota > Metazoa > Chordata > Mammalia > Chiroptera > Rhinolophidae > Rhinolophus > Rhinolophus ferrumequinum. Next base: position 59,075,209 of record NC_046302.1, read on the forward strand.
TATGAACCTTCCAGGTCTGCATTTGCACATTCTCAGCCAACCTTTGTACTCGGCTCCAGCTTTGTTGGGGAAGATCTAGCATTGGCAGAGAAAAATGCGGAAGAATTTCTTCAATGTGCCATCGCTGTGTAGCCTGGCCGAGCACCATCAGGGTCTGTGGAACCATAAGAAAGAGGAGCTCGTGGCAGTGACATTTGAAGAGCTACCTCTCAGCACATGGCTGGTTGAAAATTTAATTTTCTGAATGTAGCTTTGAAAGAAAACAAAATCCCTCAATGAGCACATAATACCTGTATTATAAAAATTATTCCACACAAGACACGATTCAGGAATTCTGAAAAGTAAGGAGATACTCGTCAGGACCTTTTCTATGTCTAAGTGAATATTTATGCTTCTGATATGAGAAGGACAGAATTACTGAGTTATCGTGGTGCTTCCAGATTTAAACCCAAAGGTGAAGTTAGAAGTTTGGAATGTGTAGGCAAGACAAGTATCTTACATCCAAATAAATCACAGCATTCTCTTAAAAGATACAAACAAATACTTTACTACATTTACAAGGGTAGTAGACAATTTGAAAACTAAATGGATTATGTAATACCACAAAAGTGGAATTTAGGTATGAACAGAAATTGTCATACCCCAAAGTCCACATACATGTAGAGTCTCCAAGAAACAAGAAATAAGTTTGAACCTGCAGTCTTATACATGGGGCCAAGCAACCTAAAAACAATACTGTTTAGTGGTATTTAAAGGAAGTTACACTTTAAGCTGCAAGACAAGAAAACATTGTATGCACAGCACACATACACAATGGATTACTTAAAATTGATGGTTATCGTGTTGCAGGGAAAATTTTGAGGATTATCATGGTACTCACAAAATATCTTTTCACCATATTCTTACTAAATAATTTTCAGGTGTTGGCAAGGAGATGGGACACAAAGGAGCCTAAGTCCTTCTTGTAGAGCGTCACAGTTTAATGGTACGTGTAGACTGTATATTGGAGTGTGGAAGTGGAGGCAGCTTGGGGAGGCATCTTCTGATGCACCAGTGGAAGGCCCCCAGAGAAGTGCTGGGAGCTAGAGAAGGATGTGGTGTCAAAGGAAGCTTTGGTGTGTGGACGAAGTCCAGGCTCCGACGTCTGTGACTTTGGAGCACGGCTGTGATGGCCCCAATTGGGAAAAGCACAGAGGACAGAAAGTGGAGCTCAAAAAAAATGCTTGAAATATGTCCTTTGGAGATGCTGGAGAGAAGCAGAAAGTGCTGAGAGCTCATTGGAGACGATGGTCGTTCATGTAAAGTAAAATTTCAGTAGAGTGTGAAAGTTCTAGGAGAGGGAACCCAGGGGGCAGGCAGGTCAGGAAGCAGAGACTCGGCAGTGTGGAGGGGCCAGCAGGGCTTCCCGGGCGGACCCCTAAGGTAGCTTGTCAACTCTGGGTAGATACCAGGAAATCCCCGATGGGAGAAAGGACATTGTTGGGATGGGTGGCCTCAAGCTGATGGCGTGGGAGATGCATAAAAAGAAACAAAGTGTCTTCAAATAGCTCACTAAGGCTAGAGATGGATAGTGGGGCTGAGCAGGCATATAACAGAAGAGCTGGAAGAGGAGAGAATATGGCATTTGAAAGGAAATTTGGAAAAAAGGGAAAGGATCTAGTATTCATTGAGACTGTACTATGTTTCCTAGACTTTGCCAGGCTCTCTACTTGTAATGCGTAATTTAATCACCATGGAAACATATTGCCACTCCAAGGTCTATTGTGGCTGCATAGCCCCCTTCAGTGGTACCTCACAAGACCTCAGGTGGCTCCCTCACCGACCAGGCGAGGACACCTCTAGGACAGTCTTCTAGGCCAACAGTCCTTACCACAAAGGGTTAGTGAGAGGTCACATGTAATTGGCCCACAATGTGAAAGTGCCTTAGATACTGTAGAGTGGCGAGCAGTTCCATTGGGTCTTGTTTCATGTAGCCACACCCAAATCGTGCCCACTGGCAATGGTAATGAACCTGGATGCACACGAGCGCCTCCCTCCGTTGGCCCTGCCTGGACAACCTCAGAGCACTCAGGCCCCAAGAAAGAGGTAAGTCATGGAACCCCACATTATTTAGCAGAACTTTAAAAGATTGAATGGATTCATTTGTTCATTTAACTGACATTGACTGAGATAGATTCTGAGCACGGAGTACCCAAAACTCCCCTTGTGCAAGTCTTCACACACAGACATTGCAATAAGGACCTTTTCTAGTGTTTCCTTCTCCTTCTCTGAGCCGGGATCTTAGAAGTCACCCCACGCATCTCCTCCATTCTCCTCTCAGCAATAAAGTGGACAGAATCCCAGTAGGCTGGGAAATTCTGTCCTCCTTCTTGAAAAAATTGTTTCTGTGTAATAGTATGTACGAGATACAGAGAAAAAAGCAATATTTTTAAGAAATCTTAACAGTCAGTAAGATTTTGGAACACATTTGTAGCGTGCCATACCCCTGTCAGTAGTTATTGCTTTCCTTTGTCATAAAAGGAAAAAAAAATGATGAAGCTTTTGAGAGGTCAACCTAGATTTCACTTTTCATATTGTCCCTACCGTGGTTCAGTGGATTAAATTTAGTTTATGTCACATACAAGGAGAATCTTTTTGCTAAAAAGTTGACCTCAATACAATTGTGATATCATTCTTGAGAATGACAATATTCTCTCTATAGGTCTTCAAAGCATTTATTCCACGTAAGAAAAAAGAAGACAAATGCAACCTCTATGCATAGAAGACACAGAGGCCGGAGGAAAAGGTGTGCAAAGGGCAGGCAAAGCTTTATTGCCGGAGCCAGCCAGCCCTCAGCTGCGAGACAGGGAGCTGAGCTGCACTGCAAGGAACATCCAGCAGAGGGCCCTGGGCCCAAAGCAAGAGAAGCCCGGGCTCCACATCTGGACACATTACTGAAGATAATTTACACCTGCATCACCAAGGGGCATAGACGTGTATTTTAAAAGATAGAAAGTATAACATTTTCTTTATATTTAAAAAATGCTTGAATAGGGGCCACTAAATACCAGCTTTGTGTTGTTTTTAAAGATTATAATGTCGCATTTAGAGGAAAAAGTTACATTTGTATTTATAGACCTAAAGTTATTTTTGTATGTCCTGACTTACATGAAGAGAAAAGAACACACACTGATATTTTCCCAGTAACATTTGTGTGTGCATGTTGATGGAGGCTTATAAATGTTATTTTCGCACTTTCGAACCTCCTAAATAGAAACGCACAAAACAAAGGCTGCCCAAACCTGAAGGAAGAGGCCAGGTGTGCACCTTGCACCCAGCGTGCAAGTCACGTGGCAGGAGGTGGGGCGCCTCTGTCCCTGCCACTTCCTGGGCGAGGGGCTGCAGGACCAGTCGCAGCAGGATGGAAGGGAACTAGGGAAGTGGCTGGAGGCACCGTAATGTGGCGCTCAATTATTAGTTACTCTTTACCACTGGTGCTTCTGCAATTGTCAAACCCCATGGAAAAGCCCAATGTGCAACAACCCTTATGAGTTCAGCTGTGCGGCTGGGGCCACAGTACAGGCCGCGGGGGGGCTGGTCCTCTGGCCGCAGCACTCAGGCACACTCGAGGGTTCCATTTCCCAAGCATCTTCCACCGGCCAGACTGACCCAAGACGTGGAGAACGGACAAATCACACAGATGTAGAAGGGAGGGAGAAATCCATGGGCCGCGTGGGTGCCAAACCAGGGAGGGAAACTGTTGGAGGTGTTTTTAAATGCACATCTCTTTTTCAAAGGCATGCTTACTCTTGTAAAAGATTGCAACACAGGGGTAATCCAAAAGAAGAAAATAAACATCACATATGATTTCAGAACTCATAGACAAGTCTCCTAAAATGTGTTCTATATTCGTCTATGTTTTTACGTTTTAAATCGACCTTAGTTATCTGACATCTGGATACCATTTTTCATGGCAGGCAGATGCCAATACCAAATTCCACCTCTCCAAACAAAGTCTGTGGCCACAGGCAGATGTCGGACCGAGAGGCAGCCTCTGTCTCAGCCACCAGCCTGGCCAACAAGGATCTGAAACCTGGTGTCTCTGTTCACTGACTCTGCCCCCTCGTTCAAGATTGAACTTTCCAAAGCTTAGTCTTTCCAGAGAGGAGATGGATTTTTGTCATACAGCAGTGTTTTTAAGTGGATTAAAACATAGTTTACGTAAAGCGCTGCAACAGCGTGTCACAAACTGGTGACTATTGTCAGCAAATTCCGATGCATTTTTTCCTTTGGAGGATGCAGCCTAAAATCCAGACCTAATGTAAAATATAAAGACACGTCTTTCTAACGATCTGAATCTATGTCGTAAGTATCTTTTTCACAATGGAGGCGTAGTGGAGAAAGTTTCTCGGTGGACTTGAGGTTAACTCCCACCTCAGCACTCTGTAGACCCCTCCACCACTACCCCCCTATTAGTCACTTAGTAGCGGTCTGGGGTATCAGATTGATTGTCACAGTATCACTGCTCAAGTCACCCGTATTTTACTTAATAATGGTGGGGTGGAGTGAGATGGCTGGAGAGTTCATCATGTTACTCAGAACAGCTGCAGTTTAAAATTTACCATTTGTTCATTTCTGGAAGCTTCCATTTAATATTTTCAGAGCATGGTTGATTGTGAAACCATGGAAAGCAAAACTACGAGTGGGGGACTAGAATACGTCTTCTTGCTTTCAGGGCATTAACCTTTTGCTCACCAGCAGAGCCAGAGTTCAGCTGGATGACCCGGCCAACGCTGGGCCATATTCTCACCCTTCAACCCCCAGGATTGCCTGCAAATGACGCAGCACACACATGTTAGCATATGTGCAAGGATGGTGTACTGAGCTGGACAGATGTGGGCTCCCATGTGCTGAGAGGACTAGGAAACCGCCCTGGGCAGCAGACTGAGCCCCGGCATTAGCCTGACGCAGCTCCCTCTTCACCAGTCTCTGCGCACCTGGCCGCCCGTGGGCCGTGTGAGGCTCAGGTAACCAGGTCCCGAGAACGCTCTGCCCACCAGGATACCGGCCCATCTTTTGCAGCCTCTTCCACCGGGCACAGAGCTACACCTGTACACACTCATTTATTTTTAACCTCTCCTGGTGGGGCCCACAGACATGTATTCCCTTCACTAACTCCTTTAAGAACACAGCAAGCTGTGGCTAAAATTAAGTAAGTCAGTTATAGAGCAGGGTAGGCTAATCGCACCAGCCTCTTTACTTGACATGGGGGGGAAATGAGGTTCAGAGAGGAGCAGGGAGTTTCCTGGGGTCAGGTAACTGCTGCCGAGCTGGGCCTGAGCTCTGCTCAGGTAACGAGCCCTCACCCCTCGCATTTCCAGGAACCTTCCACGGAAGACCCCGCACAGGAGCAGTTGTATCTCCTGCACCTGGACCCAACGTCCCGGCATTTCCGAGAACAGCTGACTAAAAACATAGACAACTAAAAAGTAAAACCAAGGTATTTAAAATGAAAAGGTAAAGCTACTATGGCCAAGAAATGCAATGAAATCACAGTAGAGTGCTACTTCATCCTTCCCCTTCAGAACAAGCACTGAGCTTTTTTTTTTTTTTTTTTAAGTTTGGAGTGACCTTTGCCCTTCTGTCTAACTTTCTCCGAGGTTTCGTGCGGGGAACAAACTATTTCTAAGAGGGCTCATGGGGGGCGCACACCATGGAAGTGCTCAGAGTGCATCTGTCCACCATAAAAGCACTTCGTCTCATACCTTGGGAATAGTGGCAACAGTGATTGAAGAATTCTCTTATGTCGAGGGATCTGCCTTCAAACTATCATGAAAACGTCCCTCTGGCTGAGCCTCAAAGCGAAGGGCCACGGAGCCCCGCCCCCCCCCCCCCCCCGCCCACGCCCCACACCCGCGTCCCCGCAGAGGCCGGAGCCCCAGCCCTCTCCACGCGTACATCCCACGGCCCAGCCCGCGCCGGCTTCCTGCAGCCCCTAGCTCCCTGGGACCATGTCACATGGTGTCCCGGCCGGAGAGCCTCTGGCGTATCCTGCATCCCGGCCCTGAATGAGGCTCCCACGCATTTGCTCTTCGTTAATCAAAGGTACCAGCAAGTACGACGTTGTTGACTCGCTTTAGTTCTTGGCCCTGGCGATTGTTTCAAATCGCATGTTGGGCATTTCTGAGTTAGACGTGCTTCCTGTGAGCACGGGAAGAGGCACGCTGTTTGGTGCTGACTTCTGTAAACGACGAGCAGCGCTATGTGCAGTTATGGGGTCAGCGTGGCCAGCCCCAAGGACACACCTACACTGATCGCAGACAGTGACTTCCGGTCTCCACAGGGACCTGACGGTGCTGACCGCACAGCTCGCGGTCTGTGGCGTGGGGGAACCTTACCTATGTTTGCAAATGGAGATGATCCACTCACAGGACCTACGATGGGAATGACATGTGACCAATAACGGCCTGTATGGAGTCCCAGCAGGAGGTGCGCTGCTGGCCCTGGCCCATGCCAGAAATACAGTGAGGTCTCCATATGCCCGTCTCCACACGATGTCTGTGGGGTCTTCTCCAAGCTCAGCAGGAGCAGCGCCATCACGTCGGGGGACCACCAGTCTGCTTCAGTGACACAAGGTATAATGAGCCCTCTTGGCCATACTGGGTTTCAGTGGGAACTTCTGCCTCTAAAAAATTACGATCCTTGATTAGAGGTAAGCAATCCAGCCAGTGCTCTCGCAGCTATAAATCATAGTGCATATTCATAGACACATGAATTCCACCTTCTATGAAACAGCCCTTATGCAAACAGTAATAGTTGGTACGTCATTGAGCATATCGGCAATTAATTCTGGAAATGATCAATGGGAAGAATGTCCTTTTCCCCCACTTCTGGTTTATTTATGTGCTCCCATTAATTATGCCTAATTTTCTGTTGGCACTTCTCTTCCTAATGTAATTCAATTTAAGCATATCTTTCCAGAGACTTATTAATAGGTAGGGTCATTTATATTGTGTAGCACAAATATTTTATAATCCACTAATCTTGACGAAAAGGCAATGCCTTCCTAATAAAAAATGTATGAGGAGTAATGGTTCCCTATTAATAACTTATTAGGTCAGATCACACAGTTTGAAGTGTCTATTACACTTTAATTTTATCAGATTCCTTCCTTTGGTATTTGCTACGCTGCTTTTATCTCTTGATTTCGGTTGTTTTTTGAGTCACCCAGCCTCAGCGACCCCAAACAGGCCTCATGGCTTTGTGACTGCCAAGGCAGGTAAACACCTGCGGGACTTTTACCTTACAGCACCTGAGGGTCCTGCAAGAGGGAAAGGACCCTATTAGTCTTCAAGTGCCCTCTTTTATAAGAAATGGTAATAATCAATGGGTCCTTAGTTATCTTCGGTTCACACACCCTTTCAAAAATCTGATGATAGCAACAGACTCTTTCTTTAGAAAATGCTGACTTACACAGAAATTCAAATATAATTCAGAGGACTTAGAAAAAATCTTGAAATTAACCCATGGACTTCTTAGGGGTCAAAGAAACACAATTTAGTGCCGTCGGTTAAATCCTGTCATCTATTGGTTGTATATTGCTGTGTCGACTGATAACATAAGCTGGATAAATCTGAATAAAGCTGCGTATCATTGCCAGAGTTTGGTGTAACTACATTTGATTAGCCCTTTAAATTCTTCAGCCTCAACTTAAAATGTTTCTACTGGATGGCACATGCTCTCCTAAGGTTGTCTGGAGTTGAACGGCCACAGCCCTGCCCTCAAGTGACTATATCTAGAGACACGTAAAATGTACACAGGCAAACGGTGGCAGGTTTTCTTAGGCGAAACAGCTAAACTGAACTAGACGTCAGTCTTCTCATTTGTAAAGTGAGGGGATTGGTCAAAGTTATTTGAAAGGTCCCTGCCAGCCAGCTCTGATTTTTCACGTCAACAATCTGATAAAATTATATAAATGTGCAAAAGCAAAAAAAAAAAAATATATATCAAAAAATAATGATATCACTGTTGCGATGAGCAGATAGAGATAATTTATGGTAAAGAAATGACCCCAGTGACCTAGAGAGACACAGGCAGGGCTGTGACAGGAGTGTGCTCCCCACCAGAGCACCAGACACCATTTGCATCCTAACTCAGTTCCTGATGTCTAAGCAGGCCCTGTCTGCTAGTTCAGGTATCAGTTATTTTAAAGGATCACTTTTATGCAAAATGGTCATCCTGATAACAGTGGGTCAGGCTGCTCTGTCCACAGTGAGTCTCCTCGCTGGTTGCCTTGATGGTGACGTCACCTGCACCATCAGGGGGCTTGGAGGCTTCAGTACGGAAGCTTAGAAGAATGCCCAAATTGTATTAAAATACAGACATCAAATTAGTGCTTATAATTAATAGTTGTTTATGGAGCCCTATTAATTTGAAGGAATACATGTATTAAACTTCCTTAAGAAAATGGGTTCAACTTATGCTATTACTAATTTAGGATGTAAAAAAAAAGTCACAATCAAAACTTTACCCTATGATTAAATATTTTATTCTAAGATATTTTTTCCTAAAATCTAAGAAAAGTATTTTTTATAACATATGTGTTATTTTTGTTTTTATTATAAAAGTCAACATCTATCTCTAAATCACATGGGGTTTTGAAGATTCATTTGAATGTAAGAAATTGGGATAATATTATACTAGGCAATATGATATTCTACTCATTATATATGCATTAAGTTTGTGTGTGTGTATTTTCCTGAAACACTTCTTTAGTTCATTATTTGGACAAAGACATCTAAATTGACATATCTACTAAAATGTAATGCCTTTGGATTCTGTTCATAATTATTGACAGGAGACATTTACTCATCATGCAAGCACTGTGCGAGGTCTGGGTGACACAGCTACACAGAGAAGTAAGGTACCACAAGTTGTTTCTCCTGAGAAAAGGAAAAGGAACTAAGCTTTCGTAAGCACGCACTATGCATTAAAGTACTTCCATGTATAACTGAGTCATCTCTCCCCAACACTACGAAGTCGTGATCTCCATTATTGTAGATCTAGAAAGGGCCCTAGATGGGATTAAATCCCTTACTCAACTTCATACAGATAATAAATAACAAAGCCAGAATTAAACCCAGATATGCCCTGGTTGCTAATCCTACACTGTTTTATTAAATATAGAATAATTAGGTAGCCTCTAAGACAACGATACACACTGGATGAAATAACGGTGGCTTAGATGGTTGCTTTAGTAGGTTACCAGGAGAAATCGTTATTGGATTAAAGGGCCAGGGCAAGCTTCACGGAGAAGGTGCTGATGGAGGCTCCAAGCAGAGAGAAGAGTTTATTGAACAAAGAGATACAGCACCGCACGAGGTCCATGCTTGGGGAAGTAAATGACTTTTTCAGGAAGCAGAGGAGAAGGGTGGGAGGCATGTGGAGGACCATGAGTACGGAGCTGAGAGAGACACACATTTTTCCCTTGAAGAACTGAGTTTTACAGTTTTTTCTTTTGAACCAGAGTTTTATATGGTTGTACCTGCCGCATAAAAACGGGTTAATTTTCAGTGATCTTCAGAATGAACTAAGAAAACTGTTAAGATGCTATTCAAATAGAAAGTTGACACCTTCTCTGAAATTACATAGGAGAGAGTATATTTAAGAATTTATTAGCTTTTGACATTAAACTAATCATTCTTTAACCACGGCTGATGAAAGGACTGAGTAACCTATCAGGGCCTAGACTGACTTTAACCGAGAGTTGGGATAATCACAGGTGCTCAACATGGCACCCTGCTCATCTGGGCAGTGTAGGCCAGTTTTCACAGTGTAGAGGAGCCTTCACGGTGCAGACGAGCCTTCAGTTAAGAGTGAGCGCGGGCGGACACAGCGTGGACTTGGCGGGAGGGAAAGTGTTCTCATGAACTAACCTGCAGCAGAAACCTACGGTGCAGGACACAGGGCTTAGTGCTTGAACACTAGCAATGCTTCTGGAGTTACAGAATTTTCAAAGAGGTGACTTGGAGAACCACTGGGCATAGTGCCTTTCGCAGCAGGTTTTGGTGCGATGTGGTGCAGATCGCGAACGGGGGACTGAGATCCTACACGCTGGCCGATGGTCAGGGCATTGATTTGGAGAACAGGAGCAAAGGCGAGTGGGCCCAGGAGTCTGGGCGTTATCTCGGACGGTACTTAAGTGCTTGATTACAATGCCCAGTGTGAAGAATGCTTTACATTTAGTGAGTGCTGTAGAGTTTATAAAGCACTTATATATCCTTTATCTCAGAAAGTCAAATGTAACTATAAAGAGGCTAATAGACTGAGTGAACGGAGCGCACGGTGAGAACAGTGCAGATTTATAGGAAGAGTCGACGAAGGCGGGTGTGATCAGACGGGAACATGGAGCTGGGACCGTGGATGGGCTGACGGGTCCAGATTAGGACCCAGAGGTGGACCGGCCACGGTTTGGGTTTGATGGGTCCTACTGGGGAATTCTGCGCGCAGGTGAGGAAGGGTTGACTCAAGCCCACACGTTCTGAAGTGTGACGTATTAGGATCGACGCTGACCCTCATCAGATCTTAAGGGTGGGTGTGAGCGTGAAGGTAGAATTACGGCAAGAACCCAGGGGCCAGGCTTTGCCAGCAAATGGAACAGCAGCAGGGTGGGGGAGGCGGGCAGACTCCCTCACTAACTGCCCCGGTTCTGGGGCTCCCTGAGTGACACCCAGGCAGTCATAGGTCCCCAGCCAGCAGACAGCTGCCGGATTATAACCCCATGAGCAGCTGCTGTGCTGTGTGTCCTCACCGCTGTGCCACGAATGCAGGGGACAGGTGACACCTGGAGAGAGAACGGAGGGAGAAACGGGGCAGGTGCTGGGCACCCAGTGATCCTGAAGCAGAGAGTAAGTAGTGGGCACAGAATTTCCACCAACACTGAATCCTTTACAGAACTGATTAACCGTAAAGAGAAGCCCAGCTTCAAACAGGCTCAAATGTGTGGCTCTGCCCTCTTTTTCTTGGCTCCCCCCATGTTTGCAGTTGAAACAGAGGGATGTTCCCGTTGCGTCTGTACATGGATTCAGGTCCAGGTCCTGCTGGGAGAGCAGATCAGGCCTGTGAGACCCCGGGCGCGAGAAGCAGGGTCCCCGAGTCTCCTCCTTTACTAGGAGGGATAGGTCTGAGTGAGTAGGAAACATGCATCAGCAGGTGGTCCTCAGAACGGCCTTCCTGTCCACCAGCTTTCCTTGTGATTTTCCAAATCCAGGGCTATTTTATTTTATTGTTTATTTTGTTAAATGTCTGGAAATACAGGGGAAATGGTGTATTTGTTGCACTTGTTTCTTTTATTTATTTATTTATTTATTTATTTAATTTATTTTCCCCCCTTCTTCTGCCTTCCCTTTCCCCATACTCGAATTCAAGCTGCTGTTTCTCAGTCTAGTTTTGTAGGACTCAGCTCCCTGGCCCATGCTGGTGTTATGAGCCTTGAGCTCCCCCCCGGCTGAGGCCAGTTGTGGGTCGGCTGCTCACAGCAGTTCACGGCAGCTCGCAATGGTTGCTGGCCACTCACGCTGGCCACAGGCCACTCATGACAGCACACAGTAGCCCACGGCAACACACAGCAGCTCACACTGATCTGGGGCTGCTCAAGGCGGCCCAGCCCCAGGGAGACCCATTGTTCACAGTCTTAGCTGTAGAGGGTGCAGCTCACTGGCCCGTGTGGGAGTCGAACCGGCGTCCTCTGCGTTAGGAGCTCCAACCACCTGAGCCACCAGGCCAGACCTCCAGGGCTATTTTAATTCAAATTACTAATCATAGAAAGTCCAGGAGTCCTCTGATTACGTTTTTGAGCCAGTGAGGTGAACTTCCCCTTCTCATCAGGAATCTCATTCAGGGTTATTTATTTTATTTTTCACATTCTTAATTCAAGTTGGAGAGCATGGGTTTAAAATATAAGAAATGACTTCCTAAAAATTTAAGAGCAGGGATATGCAATTTTCCTAATAATTTTATCAGAAAAATATGTCTGATGCCTGATGCACTTCACACATTTTGATCACAGGTTCTTTGAATTGGTGCTATAAAACTGTGTCCCTGATTTCCAGTGTAGGGACTTGAAGGCCCAATGCACGCACACTTTGAACTACAAAATAGAACACAAGGCTACACTGCGAGCGAACCTCCCCGCGCCAGCGAAGGCTCCCTGGAGGCGGCGGGCTCCCGCAGGCCCGCCGGCCCGCACCGCGCCTCCCAGCGCCGCACACTGCGCTGTCTCCGTAACAATCTGCGGCCTGTGTTGTTGAGGCACGTGCACGGCCTGGACATAATAGTGTCGCCCGCCTCTCCCTCTCACACCAACCCCAGTGACAAGGACCTGACAGCTATCGGAACATCGTTCTGTGAGATGCCAACTCTGCCTCTCTATTGTGAGAGTATCAAATAGAAAATGTAAACGGCGGTCTCAAAACCTTCCCCCCACAGGCCTCCTACGACGCTGTAGGTGGAACAAAAGCCCTTTTCCGGCGTTTGCTGCAGCTGCAGGCTGATGCATTTGGCTTTCTGTTAAATAGAAGCTGAAGGACAAAAATAGACACTGGCGTTTATTGGAAGCTTAAGCCTGCTCAAGCTTTACAGATTTGGAAAGTTCACTAATCGCTATCAATTAAAATCTCTGTCTTGTTGCACGGATCATTCGCAATAGTGCACACCGTAGCAGGGGTGCAGTTATTGCAGCCAAATGCACAAATACTGAAGTTCAAACTGATACAAAAAATTTAAAAAGTGTTTCAATTTGTAAATAGGAAGAAAATAGTCATTTTAGCATAATTACTGGAATCTATCCTAAGCCATTATTGATAGGTATATACTATAAAAACATTTCTGATCCCTGATGCACTTAACACATTTTGATCACAGGTTTTTTTTAGTCTTTACTTTAAAAATCAAGGCGATGTTACCTAAAGCAAAACATCTGTCTAGCACATACATAAATATACAAATATGTACACACGTACAGACAAATACACAGGGGTATGATTATATAAGTAGCTGCACACTTATTAGCACTAATTACTATATGAAGGCTGCACATTTTACTAAAAATTAGAATTAGAAAGGTCAAAACCAACCCAACACTTTTCTTGAATTTACACGATACTGTCGTTATATTCGTGTGTTTAAATCTGCTGTCTGCTTGGTGGCTACAACTTTGCAGATCGTCACGTGGCTGGCCCAAACTGCCCATTTGTCCTGTCGTGCGCTCTGCTGCATGCTGGGCCCCAGCCCCCAGCCACACCGCCCAGAGTTCACTGAGGGAACTGGCTGAAAACCGTCCTTGAGAACCGGGTGCCAGGAGGACACCTCCCGAAGAACAAGGTCCAGAAGGCTGCGAGGGGGCAACCTGTCTTACGATAGGAAATTCAGGTGTCACCATTTCTTTAACCTACACACACACCAGCATTGAGGAAGAGCCTAAACATTGCTCAGAAAGGGGAAAGGCAAACAGAAGACGCATTCAGCAATAACATATTATAATAATATATAATTGTGATAATAATGATAATGACATTATCATTAAAGATTGATAAAGACTTTCAGTTAGGACCTGTCCAATCTGAAACCGCTCAGGCCAGCTCTGCACGCTGTGAGCTGGAGGTCTGCAGGGAAGATAAAAGGTTGCTGCGAGCCACTGAATTCAGTTGTGCATTTACCTGACACGAGCATGTACTACATACAAAAACCTAAATTAAAATAACATTGTGGGCTGCCTCAAATCCACATGAAAAAGGAAATTTAGAATGGAGGACAGAACCAATCACAGGCTGAGAATGATTTGATTTATAGTACCTTCTTGTTGCAGAAAATGCTTACTCTGTTGCCCATCCTGATTGGCACTGTAACCTTTGAAAAAGAGCACGCTTTCTTATTAACCAATGCTATACTTCAGTAAAAACAATTATACTCTCTGGTACCTAATAATATACTTCCAGACATACCATTTATCAAAATAGTTCAATAATTCTTATGTAAGAATAAATAGAACACATAACTATGCAAATAATATATGGTGGACATTATTATTGTGTAAATTTTAAGAATAGTGTTGAAGTTTATATAAATATAAGATAAAATATTTTATAGATATATTACTACCAATTTTAATGTCTTACAATATCACATATTGACTAGAAAATTAAACGTTTATGTTGAAAAAGGTAGGCCACATGTAAGAAGATATATTTTAACACTAATATATATACATATATATTTCTACATAAGTCTATATGACCACTGGAATATATATTTTCTACTCTAATACCATTTATATCCACCCTATTTCTTAAAAGACTCCTGATTCTAAGTTATCAATAATTGATATATTTTTAACTGTCACAAAAATGAATAAAATGCATATTGTTTAAATTAAAATTAATGAATAAGGTTCCTATGAAAAGTTGGTATTTCAATATTGAACTAAATTCCGAAATGTGTAGAAAAAGTAGTCTTAATGTTAAAATGTGTGTTATTACAATTTTTGAAAAGAGGCTTAGGTTATCTTTTCTTCATAATAACATACATTATTGTCCATTTTTGCTAAAAATATTGTAAACTCTTTCTTTTCATGAACGCAAACAGAGTAATTGGAGTCTCTTGATCTACTGTCATGAATGAGTCTTGAACAATGTAACCAGCTCAGAAACACAGAAGGTTACAGCTCCGATGACAGAATTCAAGGACCTAAGCTGAACCGGTTTTAAGCCTAGAGCACTTCTTAACGAAGCTGGCAGGGGATGATGAAGACGACCTCTCCAATGATTTTCCAAGTATATCTCACATGACAAATAATAATTTATGTTTGTCCTCATTAAGGATATTATTGCTACTGTTATCTTTACTCACAGCTTCTAAACTTAGTTTCTGCCTGAAGCAGTAGGGGGTAGCCTCTGCGTATGGAATTTTCCTAGAAATCTGTTTTAGTGCCATTTTAGTAGCAAGCGGCATGTTCTCAATTTTAGCTTCTACTGTTTTCATTCAGGTAAATGCTG
Organism: Rhinolophus ferrumequinum; assembly: GCF_004115265.2. NCBI lineage: Eukaryota > Metazoa > Chordata > Mammalia > Chiroptera > Rhinolophidae > Rhinolophus > Rhinolophus ferrumequinum. Next base: position 59,090,238 of record NC_046302.1, read on the forward strand.
ACATTTATGTGCACACACAATAACTGCCCTAATCCACTCAGAGGCTGCCTTTCTCACCAGCTGCGACATACAAGGACATGTCTGCCTCACCCTAATTGTCTTCTCTCCGTGGAAGACAAACCACGTACCACAAATGTGTGTGGGTGTATGCATCAGTATCTTTGGATTTTAAATGTCCCTTTTACATAAGGAATTATTCCTCCTGAAAGCACATAGGAATCCACTCTGTGTACTGCTTTGTTCCATTTGATGGCAGCATTACACCAGTGTAGGATCCTGGAGCCAGGGGCTCCCACTTGAGATGGCCGAAAGCGGGTCTGCTTGGCTCAGAAAGCATCATTTGTACAGACAGGACGATTCCATAAAAATTGCAGAGCTAAATCCACAGCAGTTTGTACAACAAATTTCATCATCAAAATGTGATTTACCTTAGGAATTTCATTTCTAATTACTCACATGAATGTGCAATACGAGCTACACTGTTAACAAAAAAAAAAATCACAATTTTATTCATATCCATCTTTTACTCAGATTAATTTTTATATTTCAAGTATCTCATAGGTGTTCAAATGAAATAAAAATATCACAGCACTTATGTTTAGTTATTCTAATGACTAAGATGACATAACTAACACAGTTTCAATAATATTGAATTTGCATTTTGGAAACCCTCTACCTCATTTTTAGTGCTTAACAGGAATTACTTCTATATGAAAGCATGAAAAATAATTTATGTTCATAAAAAGTTAAAGATGTGCATCTTACAAGTAGAAATGAAGTTTTATGACCTAAACTGCATGCTTATGTTAACTGTTAAAACAGAAGCATACTGTTGGTTAAATATCTTCTATGCTTAATGAAATAAGTTGAAAAAATATATAGCTAGGAGCTTTTCTCTAATACATGATACATTTTCTTTAGACATAATTGAGGGCAAGATAGCTATTATTAAAATAGTCACCTAAGTGCAATGGTACAAGGATATTTTGACTACACATTTATTTTCATAAAAAAAATTTTTCTCAGTGTCAGTTACAATTACCCATTATACATAGTGAAATCCAAGTGGAAATTATTTTTCACCTAAAGCAAACTGACTAGTCAGAAGATGAAATCAACACACGATATGTAGGTGGCCCATGTCTGTGTGACAATGGCAGAGTTTCCCAATCTATCTCCATTCCATTTCAGAACACACCTCTAAACCACCTGAGACTCAGGTGCTAACCAATGCCACAGCCCTTCCTGCAGTAGTAGTCTTGTTCTTGTCTGCTTCCTTCTCTCTCCTACACTTCTATCAGCTCTTTCAATGTCTGGATAAAAACAGAATGGAGAAACAAAACATTTTCAAAGCAAAATGCTTCAAACCATGCCTTGTTTTGCACAAGCGTGATGACAGTAAAAGGCATTGGAAATAAAGTGATACAGAGTTCCAGAATCTTCCAGTCTTTTGGTCTCTAAAATATCTTACATTTTCACTCTGTCTTAATGTTCTCATATAAAAAAGGCATTTATTCATGAATTCACAATGTCTTTCAAAAATACATGTTAGGTGCCATATTTTAACCAGACATAAATTCCAGTCAAAATGGACTAAGATTTTGTTTCTTTGAAACTAACTAATAATTTGTACCTCAGTGGGACTATTGCAATGTTTTCTGTGCTAAAATGATATAAAGTATAAATCCAATGTGAAATAAAAATAGAAGAATTTTGAGTCAGCTTCTGTTATTAAGAAAATGCTTTTACAAACTTTAAGTCCTAGATACACTTACTGGGTTGATGAAAATAATTCTAACTAGGCAAAATAATTTTGCTAGTAACTTAAAGTGAATTTTTATGGGATTGATCTCTATAAAAATATAAGCCCTTTTAACCATAAAGGGAAGTGGCTGATTAAGTGTGCAGGAGAAGCAGAGCAAAAGTAGAAACAAGTGTGGGTTTCTTTTTTGCTTCAATCTCTGATGCCTACCGCAGTTCTGGCGTGCAGGGAAGCCACAACACTGAGAAGGGAGAGTGATACGAGGATGGCACAGTCAGTTTGGCTCGGGGCTCCGCAGTTGGGGGCTCCAGCTTGGCAGCATGGAGCGTCTCCGTGTCAGGACACCCTTGCTCAGGCGGTCCATGACTGCAGCCAGGGCGTGTGCCCCCATAGGTCCAGTCAGGTGAGCTAAGCAGTCGGCACCAGTGCTCACATTTACCTGCGGAGGTAACTGATGCAGTCCTTTTGAGAGAAAACAGAGGCTTTCACGTTTCCAAGTTTCAGGGGAGCTTTGCATTGCCCTTTTGACCATGGAGGTCACCGCAGGCCTACGGGGGTCTCTTAGTCACTTGGACTGTTTGAATTTGTCACCATCCACGTGAATCACTTCCATCCTGGGTGGCCTAAAGAACACAATTATTAGTTATGAACTGCCATGCTTGATAGTTTTGGTACTCTTTTGCTACATGACTACTCCTACACCTGTGCGTTTTGCAAATGCACATTTTTTTAGCCTGTGTGGAAAGTAAGTAAATAAACAAAATTCACATAAAAATTGGTCATGTTTATATAGTGAGAATAATACATTATGTAGACATATAGGTACAATATATAATAGGTTATATGCACACATATGCGGATACATAAAAGCCTGTCCATAATATACGTGTACGTACTTACATGGAATATATTTGATACATAGTATACACACATACGAGTATATACATGGACATACATTTGTCCATACGAATCCATATGCATGTATATACATTTATATACACAATATATAACACATTGTATATACATACACACATTACAGAATATATTGTATAATGTAATTTATTATGATAATACAATTATATTGAGGAATAGGAGTATGGCAACATGAGAGTTGAAATACTTGGAGAAAGAATGTGAAGATTAATTTATCCATTGATTTATTCAATTAGTCTGTGTTGACTCTCTACCCTTTTCTAGTCCTTGAGGTAGAAGCTAGGGATAAAATAGAAACAAATGGTCCCTGAACTCATGGAGCCACAAACTTAGAGAAACAAATAATGATCAAATAATTCCACAAAAAATACTCGGGTTATATTTTTGATAAGTATTACAATATATCTAATATATGAATAAGAATCCTTTCAGATCAGTAGCATGCTGGGAATATAAATAGTTATGGGAGATTTAATTTCTTCATTAAATACTTTGAATTACACTTTCAAGAACATGCTCCTGGGTAAGTTCAGTAGAAATGAAAGCAACGTTTGTCATAAAACTAACACATGGAATTTAAAGTTTTTGCACATACGATGCAGTATCTGAATACAATTCTAAAATTTCAGTCAATGAATGTAATGCCTCAAATTACAGAGCTATTGGGTGGGGTAGAGTTTAACAAGTAGTGTCATGATTGGAATTTTCTGTTTTGTATTTAACATTGTATTGTTAAAATTGTTTATTTATAAAATCGTTTAAACACTCATATTTTATGAAACCTGCAAAGCTCTTTCCCTTTCCCTTGCTAGGCTTTTCCTATGTTTTCTTTTTTTACTTCCTTCTTTTCTACCAGTGTTGTTGACCAGAGGAAAGATCCGACTCAGAGTAGGACATTTGGGGGCTTAATCTTTGCAAGAATGTAGCATTAAAATCGTGTTGACCTGAGTTCTAAATTATCGTTGTCTTTCCTGACACACCGCATTCCCTCTGAGAACTGTTTGTGGTCGTGTCTGTTTCATGTGTCCAATCCTTAATTGCATGACCATCAGGAAAGTGATATACAGTATATTTAAAGATCACATGTTGCTGTAAATTTGGGGCATAGTGACGTGGTTTATAAGGCAAATTACAGCTCTATTGGAGTCCTTAAAATCGATTAAGATTGTTCTTCTTGTTGACTCTTTTTGGCCACAGTAGGTAATGATTTAAAAAAGTAAATGTTGCTAAAAAAAAATAAGCAATGATAAAATAAAAAGAGTTCTAAGATTAAGAGACACACGCATCTTCCTTTGATTTTAGTGAATTGACCTAGGCAATAAAAAGATTCTTGACCCCAATATTTCATTTACAAATCATGCACTTGATGTCTTGCATTCTATAAATGGTACAGAGAGGAACTGAAGGACCAGCTGTATGCGGTGCTTCCTGGATGCAATCTCTTCTATCTCTGGTTGCAGTGATGAAGTGGACACTGCCCTTTCACTGCCTGACAGCGCCTCCTACTCCTCTCTGCCACCCACCCCACTACTTACTGATAACATAGCCCAGATTTGTTTCTCAAATGTGAGCTCTCGAAAGCAAATTTCCTGCATGCATGGCAAACAGTTTTGTTGCCCCCAGATCCTAACGTGCATGTCCGTCTCACGCGATGCTTCCATATGAACTGTTATTTCCAGATTATTTCCACATCTTCTCTGGTACATCTTGGCATTTCTGGGTTATGCACATTTTAAAATTTGCTGTTTCCGTCATTAGAGTCTATTATTCAGGAGATATGACTTCATGTTATCTACCTGAAAAATAACTCATTTTATGGATTCTCTATTTTGAGACCAATAATACATTTTATTTTTTTTTTTAAAGTTTTTTTATTTTCTAAAATTTGAAACAATTACATGTAAATTTTGTCACTAGGTATTTTAAATTCTGGCTCATGAAATCAGAGAAATAAAACTTAGGATATTAGGATTTAGTGGTAATTAATATTCTAACCTTGAGAGAGGCAATTATAAGTTTAAGACAGTAGGGAAATTAACATTGTTCCTATTCTATTTGAGAAAAGAGGGCAAAGGGAGACGATTTTGATTGAAATGGCAATAGTAACATTCATTCATTTAAAAAAAAATTATGTCCATAAAAAAGCAAGCAATGAGTACACAGTGTTTGTGACACTGAAATCTCAGTTCTCCTTAATTCATTAGTAACATGTTTTACAAAATTTCTTGATTTCTGTTAATTTTCCATTTCAGCGCAAAATGAAAAATTCAATGATAATTGACCAGTTCAGTAAACAATGGACAGGGAGATTTCAGGACGTTGATCAATACTAACGGTCCTCTCCATCAGTTTTCCTGGAACCCCTGTAGAATAACTAATACAATTAGGTATCGATGGGATGTCACATGCTTTTTATGATGGGCAAGAACCTCCAACACTCAACAGTATTTCCTCAGAGGGTGTGTGTGTTTCCTTACAAGCTAAGACTTTTAGGAAAATGATACCTCATCCAGCTAATTGTTAGCTTCAAGTTCAACAGCTTTCTCAGAATTTCACGTATTATTCCTTCCATGGATTCAAATAATTTTATGAGACTGAAATTATTATGGGTTGACTCTTGAGGTTTAACCTCAATTCCCATTTTTCAGGAGAGTAGTTTGGACCCCGTTGTCATCACAGGGGCCTGTCCAGACTGGGACATCCATCCTGCATATGCCAGTTTTCTCAGATTCCCTAGGTCCCTGAGTGTCCACTTATACACAGTCCTGCCTTTTTTGTAATGTAATGTAGGCTTGAAACCATCAGAACCCGTAAAAGTAATAGGAGTACACCAGGTTTCCTATGCAGACCAGAGTTTCTGATTGCAAATAGTCAATCAATAATTAGGAATTTTGAGCCCTGATGAAGGTACCTGTCAATACTTTGTGCATCTAGTTTGAATTGAGCATTGCATCTTTCAGCTTACATCCTACAGCCAGCATGACTTACTAATCTGGCTTCTAGGAAGAAGGGGTCAAAATAGTGTCCTTGGAGCCAGACAGTCTTTGGTGCCTATGTAAATACAATTAAATTTATGGCTCAAGGAACAGGTAGTTGGATTCCAGAACTGAGGCCAATGGGGCAGTGGGCCATTTGTGATGGAAAGAGCCAGGGAGCGCCTGGGTAGATGTCCCTACAAGGCCAGAGTCGCTTTGACCAGCACAGAGCCTGGTGAGCAGACAGACTGTGACAAGAGGTGCTGTTTCTAGCTCTTGGCACCTGGGTTAGCTACAGGTAAGCTCTATGCTGAAAAACTAGAAAACAGGCTATAATTAAGGGTTGTATCCTCCCTGGTTCTTTTTTGCATTCCTCTGGTATCAGTGACCTTAGTTCAGTTGCCATTTGCTTGTGACATCTGAGTATGGCCAGCATTTCCTCCACCTGGAAGAGCACATGGAAACAATTCTTAGCACCTTGGACCACTGTGTTTTGGGCTAAAGGCTGGTCCTACATGGTTGTGATGTATAGAGGCTTACGGAATATTTAAACAACGTGGATCAATTAGTCCCACTTAATCAGTTAAGGTAACTTTTATTTTTTCATTGCAAGGATGTTGATCACCCCACTGTTGACATTTCTTTGGGAAATCGGCATTTTACACATACATCGTGTGTGTGTCCGTTATGTGCAAAGAGGAAGCTCTAAGTCAGAATTTTCTATAGAAGTTTCCATGACAATAGAAATGGTCCACATCTGCTCTGCACGATGCCACTAGTGCCCTGCACTGCCTTCCAGAATAAATGCTCGGTACGTCAGTTTTGCTTCCTCTATTGCTTTTTCATAGACCCCCTGCAGCGGTGGCCCCAGAGCAGGCTGGGCATGGAGCCATGCACACGACAAGTATGTAATCACCGTTCATGGCATCGAATGCCATGGCCATTGTGCTGGTTTTCTGTGTTTATCTGAATCTGAGAATATAAGGATTTTTTGTGGTTTCTTAAAAAGCAGCCATTTTCTTATTTTTATACTCATTCATTCAAGAACTATGCTTATTGGGTGTCTATTTTGTTTCCAGAACTGGGCTATGCCTTAAATTTCTATATAAATAAAATATTCACTTATCTGTTTGTGATTTTGAAAGATAGCAAAAGATGGAGATACATGTGTATGTAATTACTCAATGAGGTGTCTTATTCCTTATGGCTATGAAAACTATATTAATCTCCTGAAAAATGAAGGGCTAGACTAAGTGGGCAGCGGTAAGAATAATACTTTCTTACTCTCTCAGCAGTGTGGAATGTGTGCTCACGCCTGTTAGAATCTTTAGGACTTTGGTCTAGGTCTGCCTCCCCTTAGAAATCTTTGGCCCTGAACACTGGCACTGGTCTTTGTGCTGGAGAGGTACATTCCGGTGCTTCTATAAGCCTCATTCTTCTTTCACACCTGAATTCGAAGAATAACTTGGACAAGCTTTGTTTGCTCTTCTGGTAATGAGTCTCTTAAACATGGCGTCATTCCCTCTGAGTGAACCCTTGAGATTCCCTCTCACTGTTTCTGCTACACTGATGACTGTCTTGTGGTCAACACCTGGGAACACAGCTCACATTATCCATTTTGGTGTTCACTACTGAAAACCTGTTTAGGAACTGGGAGCCTTCTCTTAAACAAAAAGTGTGAAGAGTACTGACTATTCTAAGTTAAGTACTCTCCAGAATTAAAATAGCACGTGCCCACTTATTTCCCTGATGGATGGAGTCTCGTTGGCTTTATTGCATCCAGATAAGTAAAGCAACATGGCTCCCTCTTTGCAACAGCGGTGGCGCAGGTCACCAGCTCCCTCTCGGGCGACTCCTGGGGATGTGTTAGTCAATCAACCAGGTGCTCCTTTTTGTTAGATCTACATACAAAGGGCTTTTTTGGCAGAGAAAATGAGTGTGTCCTTTCTTCTATGTAGAGGTGTGATAAAAAAAAAATGATGATCTGAACCCTTCACTGGGTCATACAATATATAGGAACAAACTGAAGTGTGATCGCCACAGATATAATAGCTAGTCTGTTAAATAATAACATAGGATGTAAGACCCCAGCTATGTTCACTTTGGGCTTAGCCAAAATGTGTTTCCTTTTGAAGTTCATATTGATGGTACCTTTGTTAGATCATCATCTTGAACCAATTTATCTGCTCCCTGGATCTTGTCATTTCTTAGTATTTTAAACGTACCAGATTAGATAAAAATACTTCTGTCATCATTCACATTTGATCCAAGACATAGAGTCCAAGACAATCCATGTACATTCTATGTATCTATAGATCCATACCTATGTACCTATATGTATATCCATATCTCAGTATATCTGTATCTGTATTTCTATCTCTAATTCTCTATATATCGACATCTATGTCTATATCTCTATATATCTACATTCATATCTCAATATGCCTACATATTTATATCTATATCTATATATCTATCTCTATCTACAAACATATTCTGGTTTTAGTATTGAGGTTAAAGTCGACACAGGGCACTCAATAAATTGTGTGATTCCTGTTCCTATATCCAGATGTGGACACATTTATTGCTTTTTTATTTCATAAGATCCAGTATCATTGTACAACATATTCTTATAAAATTATTTCATGCTATGATGCAGCATTAAATCTTTATTTTCAAGTTAGAGTTTTTTGTTTGCTTTCAATTTGAATTTTAATCAACTCAGGTCTGGACTCCCCATTCTTGGGCAGCCACAATACGATCCCTAAAACTAACTGAAGAAAAGGCCAACGTTTGTACCATTGTGATTTCTGTTTCAGAAAGAGCGGAATAATTCATCTCATTACTTTATTACTTCACTGTCTGTGGCTTGGTGTTACTGGTCGTCTGTCATTGTGAACCTACTTTCTTGACCTTGGTCAACCTAGGTTATATGGGTGGGCCCAATGGAACCACACACACCCTTAAAAATAGAGACAGAAAAGAAGAGATACAGCAGGAGAAGTCAGCAGATTTAACAGAGGCTTCAATGTGGAGGAGACCATGAGACAAGGAATGCAAGTGGTTCCAGAGGCTAAAGATGAGCCAGCTGACCAGTGAGCAGAAAGGTTCAGACAACTTGCTGTTGAGTGGGGTAAGCATGAGCAACCTGTGGTCTGGGTTATACAGGGGGAGAATATGACAGCCTGGGAAGATGAAGGAGCTGCATCTCAGTGCAGCTGAAAACCTGTGCTAGTGGGATCTGGAACTTCCTAGCTCCATTGGCCCCATCTTGAAAGCCAGCTCTAATCTGTGAACTTCCAATGACTCTCTCTTTTCACCAAATTGTGTTGTTGTCTTTATTTCTTCAGACACTAAAAATCTTTCAGTATCTACTTTTAACCCACCTGGCCAACAGCACATTTACTCTCCTTGTATGAACCTTCCCCCAGCCAAGCCAGTCGGGTGGCGAGAATGATCCTTCCTAATTATTTACTCCTCCAGAATAGCAGCATGGGTCCATGTGACTATCTTGACCTCATGGTGGCAGAATGTATTTTAGGCTCAGTCATATGACTTGATTGGGTCACTGGGTCTTGGCAGGTATAGATGGCACAAGCAGTGGTTAGAAATGTGTCCCCACAGTTGGGCTGGCTTTTCTGAACTTCTGTCTTTGCATGAAAAAGAAATATTGAGCAGCCACAGCCCCCAAAACACACTTCCAAGATGAGGTCCAGGAAGAGACTCATGAAGAGTCCCCCAACTGACTGTCTGATGAGGGAGAGTGAAAAACATGTTTAAGTTGAATGCTACTGAAGTTCACTTGTTTCGTGGCAAACGCTGCCTAATACACTGAAAACACATTATATGCCTGCCTATAGTTTTACTTTTGCTCATGACATCCCCACCTTCATGCTATGGTCTGAATGTGTGTGTCCCCCAAAACCCATGTTCTGAAATCCTAACCCACAAAGTGATGGTATTTGGAGGCGGGGCCTTTGGGAGTTACTTGGGTCATGAGGGCAGAGAACTCATGAATGGGATTAGTTCTCTTAGAAAAGGGACCCCCTAGCAAGAAAGGAGCTGGGTATGACTCAGAAAGTAGGGTCTCTCTCACTAGACGCTGAATCTATTGGCACTTTGATCTTGGACTTCCAACCTCAAGAACTGTGAGGCTATTGTTCATAAGTCCCCTCATTTATGGTATTTTGTCAGTGAAGACACATCCTCTGTACACAGAATATTTTCCTTAGCTACAGAAATCTTACTATTCTTACAGATCTCATCTCTTATCACCCTCCTGAAAGCTATTTTATCACTGGAACCCACAGAAAATGCCTCTGACTGCATATTTTGTTTCTCCAATAAAATTAATCCTTATGTATTATCTCATTTGACCATGAGACCGATTCTACGGGTAAAGCAAGATAGATAACACCAGCTTGGCTTCGTAAATAATGAGAAAATTAGTGCTCACAGAAGTTTAGTCAGTAAATCCTCCTGGCAGACCAATGAGGGAGAGTTTCGGCCCAGCATCGAGTCTGCTCTGTGCACTGACACACATTATGGATCTTCTCCGGGCAAATCAAACTCTTACAGGCTCTCCCTTAATATGCTTATTTCTCATGATATTCCGTACTGGGCTTTGCATAGAGTAGGTGCCCATTTACTGAAATAACATGAATGAAAGTTAATGTAATTAGAGGTAAATGGCTCAGCAGAGTATTTTTATCACTTCTGCTTGACGTGGGCTCTAGGACGTGAGTTCCTCCATTCACACCCTCACATATCGAACCTCTCTTTTCTGCTTCCTGCTGGGGGTGTGCACAGTAGCCCCTGAAAAAGGTTTGCTTTGAATTTACATGAAGTGCCTTATCACCGACACCGAAGAGGTGGTGCGTTGGTGGCGTTTGTCTACCCGCTTTCCACACTGTGTTAATACACAGCTGAGTCATAGCCAGCCACTGCTGTGTGCTGCGTCCTTAATTCCTGTCTGAATCTCATGCACTCAGTGGGAGTTCCGTAGATGTCACCTGTTAGCTGGCACATTGACCAGCTGACTGGTTATTTACCTGCGAATCTTGAATTGGGGACTACAGAAACATTTTCCATATAGTCTGTGGTGCTAAGATAGAAAACGACAGACACACCATTGATATTATACCTGTCTGTGTCATTCCAGTGTCCTAGTTTGTCCTTAATTTCTTTTACTTATAGCTGTATTGAGATATGGTTCATACACCATAAAATTTGCCCGTGAAGTTACAGTTCTGTGGTTGTCAGCATATCTCGAGTCTTGTAGCCATTCCTGCTAATTCCAGAACATTTCCATCACTCCCCACCCCCAAGAACCCACATGACCTGTTAACTGTCACTCCCCATTGCCCCCTCCTTCTTGCTCCTGACAATCACTAATCTACCTTCTGTCTTCATGATTTGTCTGTTCTGGGCATTTCATGTGAATGAAACCATATAGTACATGGCCCCTTTGCCTGGCTTTCCCCACGTAGCGCCATGTTTTGAGGGTCCATCTGCATTATAGCGATTGTCAGTGTTCCACTCCTTTTTTACTGCTGAGTTATATTCCATTGTGTAGATGGACCACAGCTGGTTCAGCCACTCATTGTTGGTGGACATCTGGGTCGTTTTCACTTTGTAGCTGTCATGGATAACCTGCCATCAACATTAATGCACAACATTTTATATACAGGTGTTTTCATTTCTCTTGAGTACATACCTGAAGGGAAAGTGCTGGGTCGTGTGGTAATTCTACCATTGCTGTTTTAGAAAATGTCCAAGCCATTTGCAAAGTCGCTGTACCCTGCCTCGTCTTGCACTAGCAGTGTGCGAGAGTCCTTAGCTGCTTTTTGTCTTTGGTTTCGCTGACTTCTTTCACAATCAAATGTTCTATTTGTTGAATAAGCTAATTGAGAAGTCTCTTTCCTAAAAACAAAGCGGTAGACAACAGGCCATGTGAATTCTCCAAGACCTGATTTGAATCTCACAGCGGTGATTAGATTTATTCACTCATGTTATGAGTGTGTGGGGGGTGGTGGTGAATGCATGAATGGCAGAGAGTAAGAGAGCCTGGATCTAGTTCTGAATGTAATTCTCTTGAGCTTCCGAAACAATGAATATGGAAGGCGGGATAAGAGGGTCTGATTGCAAGAAGCTTTATTTAGTGATCCCTCTTCTAAAAAACAAAGCCAACAAAAGCCATAAATGTCATTCTTGTGGCTCTTTTGAGGTTCCTGATATTACATGTAAAATGGATTAAATTGTCCTTTTTAATTACTGAAGCTCTTCACTGAGAATGCAAAGGAAGTGATACTGTATCCAGACATGACATCTACCACCATTCTTATGTCACTAATGTCTGAAAAGTGAAAAGGATTGGTCGCCAGAACTGTTGGGCATAAAATGAATAAAACCTTCTAGAGATTCCTTGATAGGGTCTCTTGTTGGCAAATATTATGTAAATATATGATTTAAAAGACCGTGTACTGTGTTTCTGATATAAATTACATTTTAAGCTAACATCTTCTCTACTTCAGGGTTTCACTTGCAGAAGGAAGTGAATACATTTCACATTGCAGAAGAAATTTGACAGTCATGTTAAATTTATGTTAGTTCGGTAAGATGAAATTTGACCACTGATGGTAAAAAAGGGAAGAGATGAGATATGTGTATAAAATGCATTTCATACCAAATAGACTAATCTCAAGTAGTACAAATTCAGACACACAAACAGCCTTCAGATGAGTCCACAAGGCCTGATAGATTGCCCCGTTCAATTCATAAAATCAAAGCTGGTGAGAAATTTAACTGGGTGGCCGTCCAGTTTAATTGCCCTTGTAGTAAAGATTCTTTGGGATGTAATGACATTTGAAAAGTGCATCGGGTACCATCAGGATCAAAGGTTTTCAGCCAATGGGAAACTTTAGAATTGCTTCCCAGGTCACTGCTAATAATACTGTTTGCACCTTCCGTTTTGTCTTTCCTAAGGAATCTCTGGCCCGTCTCCCCACCTTCTTCCCTCTTCCCCTCATTTCTCTGTGGGCTGCTTCCTGGGATGCATTTACTGAGACCGATTTTCATAAACAACACGGAATTCCGTCACATTAACATGGCATTCGTGTAAAAGATTCTTCCTGAAATGGCTGACTCTATTTCTCACTTAATACAATGTATTTTCCTTTTTTTGTCTTCCTGTTTTTTGTTGCAGGCACACAGAATGCAAAAGAAACTGGCTTGGCTGTATTTGCAGGTCATATGAAGCATTCATTTCTGTTCCTCCTGGAGAGCAGCACTTTCTGTTCAATTAAAGAGAGAAGGGCAGCTCACAGAGAAAGCGGAATGAAGAACTCGGAGAAGGAGCTCACAAATTGCGCTGCCGAGCCCCGCACATCCCGCCAGGTCCTTCTTTACTCAGAGGGAGCGGGAAGGTAACATCTGATGTAATACTTTCTTAAAAATCCTGGGTGAATAAAACAGTCTTGAGAGAAAGTTCCCAGATATGGATTACCTATAAAAAGAATAAAAGGAATGAACATTGAAGCTTTTTCATCACCGTAAACAAATAATTTGTGATCGGTCTACACTGAAAGCACAAATAGGCCCAAGAATTAGAAGTGCCCCTAGCTGCCCAGCATGTACATATATCATTGGTCTGCTGTAATGAAGATTACCTGATAAAGATCACAATATGACAGTTTTCCTTTTTCCTGGCTGCTGAACAGCCAGAAACGGTTTTCTGCGGCCGGCCAGCTATTGATCCAGCTCTCTCTTGTCAGTGAGGCAGTTAATGGGAATTCCACAGGCAAATAAAAGCTACATTTTGTCTTCATTTTCATCTGAAATATGAGCTGGTCCTTTGTACTCTAGACAGTCATTTATTACTCATTTTCCCTTATTGATGTTTATGAGCTGAAGCATAAAATGATTCTCAAATGGACTTTAATTGGGGCAGCGGTTGACTCTGTGACATGGTTCCCGCCGCTCCACTGGCAGCATGAGGCAAGGCTGGCTTTTCATTGGTCTTGGAGGCGGCACACGGGACATGGTATCCTTAAAAACCAACTGGGCCGGAGCTGAAGAAATACGCCGATTTATCTTCATAGGGAGGAGGGGGACCAGGCCCCTTCCTCGCCGGCAGCCGCTCAGCTGCCAAGCGTATTCGTACTTGACATTCAAGGGCCGGCTTGCCTAGTGTCGGGGAAACTTCTCCCAAATTACTTTGTCATTTAAAAAATATTCTGAGCTCTATTATTATTTTGAAACTATTTGGAGCTGAATTGTGAGCCCTGAAAAGCACAGGTGCCGGAGACAAACTGCACAGCCGCACCCAGCACCGGGCAGCCCAGTCGCCAATCCGTGTGTGAAATGTGAGAACAATCAATACTGTGGGGGAGTATTTTTTATATGCGGTTATTAACTCATAAGCTACAGTATATCTCATCTCATTTCGACAACAGCTGAGGTCTCCATCTCCCCCTGGAGACCCCTGCAGGTCCCATTATGAGAATCATAAATAATATGTGCTAATGAGATATGAATTGATTACGTTGGAAAAGCTGACGTTTTCATCCATCATTCTAAATGATGTTTAACAATGGATTACCAGCCAGTAATTCCTCTGATATGAGATTAAATAAAATAGCCGGCTGTTTCGGCAGGCTAGCTCAAGGAGATGGCAATACATCTGCTCAATTACTGTATTACCAATCCGTTTTTCACGGCTAAGGATATTATTATTTCATTTAGACTTGTTCATGCATCATAGATTATTTTATTTCAGGCGTCAGTGGGAGAAACCACAGTGTTTTTCTCAGTGAGCCACAAAGCGGCGGGGTATGCCAGAGTACAGCCATGCCCCCTGGCCCCCCGGCACGCCCAGAAAAGGGTGTCCAACCGCCCCCAGTGCAGCGGGTGGATGGGCACAAGCCTCATTGTAGAAAGACGCATTTTGCTTTCAACCTCATTTTCTTCACTTATCTGAAAAGTCTCAACCAAAGGATACTGCCTAAGAAAGGGATCGATCACAACGAGATTATTAGATCCTCTAAGATGATTTGGTCTTCATCTCAGTCCTGTAGTAGATTGAGAATTAGATCACAGACACTCTTCTTTGGCCTGGCAAATTAGATTACCAGCCACTGCAATACAAAGGGTGGCCTTTCTCCCTCATGCCAAACGCACAAGTAACACACACACTTTATTGATGAGAAAGCTGGATCGGCAGGAAGCATTTCCCTGGGGTTCCTAGGATCACCCATCATTTCTAACAACCGTAATAAAGTTTGGGGCCTGAGCTCAATGACTGTGTATGATAGCAAAATAAAAGCGGGGTGAATTCCCTTAAAATGAAGAATCATCCGCTCATCTCATATTCCCGTGATCACTTACCCATGAATAGACTTAGTGAAGACAAGACGGGCACCTGCTCAGGGCCATGCCCTGTGCTGAGCCCTGTGCAGACAGACGGGCGGAAGCAAGGCCACGGCTGTCTGACCGACTGCTCCTTCCACACCCTGCCATAAATTCAGGTCCTCGCCTGTCTAGGCCCCCAGGCTTCCTGCCACAGTGAGACCCCAAGCAGCACGCCGCCCGAGTGGCCTCTGGCCCTTCCGGTGAGCCTCAGCTGACATCTGCACATGCCCACACCGCATGCCTCCTGCTTCTGGGGTTCTCTGTTGACACAGAGGCAGGTGATGTCACGTGGGGCCACCGAAGCACGCAGCCCAGGAGTGCCAGGGAATTGACGTCACAGATAAGGCCGGCGGTCAGAATGTCTTCCCTTCGTACCCCAGAGAGATGGCTGCAAAGAGGTCCTTTGTGTGTTCTCTCAGGCCACGTCCGGCAAGTCTGAGTTAGCGGTGACCACACCACACAGGGCCAACTGAGGCTGCATGCTCCTGCCGCCTTGCTCCTTCTCACCTCACCGCCGTCTTCCCTCACTCCTGTCCCCTGTGATTGCACCCCCTAAAGAAGTCGTGGAAGCAAGGAAGTCTTTGAGCTAGCTGTGGTTTCGGGGGAACCCCTGCAGAGAAGGCTTGAGAAGTGGATTGTGGGTCTGGGTGGTTCTGGGGTCCGGCAGTGATAGAGAAGCTGCTGCTTGTCATAAGTGGGCAGTGGTACCCCCCATGGTGGTGTGGCACAGCCGTTTCTAAGGGTGCTGCTCTTGTAAATCAGGATAAAAAGAAGGGAAGACGCTAGGCTGTGAGGGAGCTGTGCTTCCTGCATGCGCAGGGCCACGGGTGACCCCAGGATGAAGGACTGGGATGGACTGACTTCGGGAGGCTCGGGAAACACAAACGATGGGCTCAAGAGAGCCCACTCCCTCTCAGACTTCCTACGAGAGCCAGGGCCTCCTTGGCAGCGTTGAAGGAGATCCCACTTCCAGCAACTGCAGGAGGCGTAGGGTGAATTCCAGGACCTTGTTAGAATGTGCTAGAATGTGGCAGAGGTGCCCACAGACTGAACATGCTGCCTTTCTAGGCCTCTGTCCGGAAGAGCAGCCTAAGGTCCTGACGCTTGGATGCATTGGTGACACTTGAGTGGGGCAGACCTGAGACTCTTCAACACGGAAACTCTTCAGAAGTACTTGAGTTAGAAAACAGCTCCCCACCCCGGCCCAGTGGATAGCTGCCCACCCTCGCCTGTGGACACTGCCAAGGCCTCACCTGTGCAGGTGCTTCAGAGAACAACGCTGCCCTGCTCAGCTCTCCCACCAGGCTCAGCCATGGGCTCTGGGACCTGCAAGGTGTAAGGTTACGTCTTAGGAAAGCCTGTGCCGGAAGCGTGGTCCCTGCTCGAACAGGAAGCAGATCCAGGGCTGGAGGAGCCAGCCTGCAGGAGCCTGTCATAACGCTGAGTCCCAGCGCTGGCTCGGGTCCTAAGATGGTGCTAATCAGTTTCGTTCTGATCAGTGCAAACATGACTGACTAATAAAATACATATCCTCATCCAAACGCAGCAATACAGTGTTGGTAAGAGCGTAGAAAAACTGTATGTGACCCCATAGCTGTCTTTAGAAACAAGAAATTTCTTATTCTTTTTTTGTAACAAGTTCGTAACAGGGAGAGAAGAGGGGAAAATGGGGCACTAACCTTAGCCATGTGGACTTCAGGCCACTGTAAGTGTCACCTTACCTTTGTACAGACATCACATGTGGTGTATATGGGACAGGAGGCTAGAGCTTCCACTTACATTGAGCATGAACAGGTCATCTCAAGTGTCAGCAATTTGTCAAGCATTATGTTATCATCACATAGGTTTTATTTAAAATGACCAGAAATTCCAATAAGCATACCCCTCTACCCCCTTCAAACATCAACTGGAGAGACAACTTTATGAATGGAACACATAGAAAGAAGTTTGTCCTAGGAGGTTGGGAACGATTATTTTTGTCCTAGAAAAAAAAAACTTGCAGTCAAATCCCAGGGGAATTCTTGAATTCTATAAAAAATTAGATGGCTTAGTTTCTAACCTGCTCAGTAGTAAGAACTGGTCTAATCCAGGGACCTCGACCTCTTCTTCCTTCTTGAGTCTAACCTACTAGGGAATAAGTGATAAGACATGATTATTCATAGAAAAGTGTTACTTGAAGACAGCCTATAAGTTCTGCTGAATGGGTTCCCTTGGGCAATGGGGAGAAAGGAGAGGAAGTTCTGCCTGGTAAAATAGAAGTGGCAAGGAGAGCTTACCCATTCTGAATCCCGAATCCTGAGCCTCAGGTGAGGCTGCACGGCTGCGGAGAGCGGCTGGGTCCCAGTGGTCAGCCCAGGGCTCAGTCCCACGATGCTACAAGTGCCACTGTTTGGGGAATGGTGGCAAGGACATCGTGTGGACCCTGAGCTGTGTGGCAGGATTGTACCAAGTGGTGAGGAGGACGCAGCATGAGGTAATCACTGCCACAGGATATGTGTCACGTGAGTCAGTGAAGAACAGGCTGTATGTGCATATCAGCTTTTTCAGAGATATCTGTGCTAGTTGAACAAGAGTTGCCTTCAGAAATACATGATGCTGCTTATTTTTTAAAAACCCACACACCCATATCTAGAAAATATATCTGAGGATGCTGAGACTAACATTAACTCCATGCTCAAAAATGATCACTTGTACAAATATAAATCCAATTGTATCATTTTGTATCGCTACAGCACTTGAAGAGATCTCATATTTCAAATGATGGAATCTTGTGGTGATAATCATAATCAAATCAGTAGATCATATTATTGAATGTCATTTAATTTTACACAATGAAGAAGCTACTGTTATTACCCCCATTTTAAACATAGAGAAGACTGAGGCTAACAGAATCTCAGTAATTCAAGATCACACGTGTACTAAGTGGTAGAGATAAGATTGAAATTCATGTGTTCCTGACTCAAAAGTCTACTGCTTAACAATGATTGGTATAAGCTTTAGATTTGGGCAATCTCTCAGTTTCCACTCAGTCTAGTTTGTGACTTTATCTTAATTCACCTCAAAATCAAATAGTTCAAATCAAAGCAAACCACAGAGAGTCTATTTAAATCTTTGTGCAAATTGATTGTGAAAATCAATGCCACCAAAGTCACAGAACACGTCCCTCATTTCCGGTGCTGTCCTAGGTACTGAAGGAAAGGAGAGGCAAGGCAAGACGCCTTGGGGACACAGGGAGAAGGAAGAGACACACCCTGGAAGGGATCATTACAGCACGTTTTCAAAGGAGCTGAGGGCGTGGTTGGGGGTGGCTGTCTTGCCTCACATCAGTGAGGGTTAGCAAGGTGCAGAGGACAGAGAGCAGAAGAAGAATGGAGACAAAAGAAAAACCACTCGTAAAGGGAAAGATGGCATATTCTGTAAACTGTAATTGTTTATATAGAAGGAAGGAACCCAGGTACAGGCTGAGGTTAGCATCCTTCTTTTTGCACTGTTTTCTGATTCTGCGAGAGCACAGGGAGAATAAGTATTAAATATCTTCTTTGGATTCCAGAGTCTGTTTTGAGTTACTTTTGTAATAGATGTGAGGTGTAGGTCAGGTTCATTTTTTTGCCTATAGAAGTCAAATTGCTCTGAACCACTTATTTAAATGGTATCCTTCCTACTTTGAATTGCTTTTTTATCTTCATCAAAAATCTGTTGGACATATTTGCAGGGGTCTATTTCTGGGCTTCCTGTTCTGTTCCATTGATCTGTGCATTTATTCTTTGGCTACTGTGTTGACTAGTGCAGGTGGAGATTTAGCCTCAATATAGGCCAGAATAATTCTTCTCTATTCTTCCTTTGAAAAATTGTTTTGGTTATTCTAGGGCCTTTTCCTTTATATGTAAGTTCTTGGATAAACGTGTATATTTGCAGATTCCATTGCTTTGACTTTGATAGGAATTGCACTAAATTTGCAATCAACTGTGGAAGAATTGGTATCTTTACTGTGTGGAACTACCAGTCTATCAACACAGCAGGTCTCTTCATTTACTTAGGTCATCTTTTATTTTCAATCATTATTTTATAATTTTCAGGGTACAGATCCTGTCCACAGTTTGATGGATTTATACTTAAGTGCTGTATTTTGCTGGCAGTCCTTCTAAATTGTGGTATCACCCTTTCGAACTCCATCTCACACGTTCACTTGGTGCACAGCAATGCAACTGACATTTGGTGTTGAACTTGTATCTTCCAACTTTGCTGACGTCATTTATCTGTTCTTGGAGATTTGTTTGAAAATTCCTGGGGATTTTTTACACCATGATTTATGTAAATACTTGCTCTAGGATTTGCAATATACAAACGTGTCTCATCACAGCCTACAGGTATCAGTGTTTTACCACTTTAGTTGAAGTGTTGAAGGCTTACTTCCAATTCAATCCCTTATCCGCTTTACTTTTAAACATGATCATTTAGGTTTTTTTCTATGTACATTGAGCCTGATATCTACTGATGTTCTAATTGTTGCTAATGACACATAATTTAAGAAACTCATAAGATGGAGTATAGTTTTTCTTCTTCTTCTTCTCCTCCTCCTCCTCCTTCTTCTTCTCCTTCTCCTTCTCCTTTTTCTTCCTCTTCTTCACTAAACTTCATGGCCTTCTTTTACTACTATTGCTTTCTGTATGTCTGCCTTTAGCCATCATTTAACTTAAGTCTACTGATAACACATTCCCTTCAACTGAGCATGTCTTCATTTTACCCTCATTCCTGAGAATAATTTCCCTACACATAGAATGCACAGTTCTCAGTACTTTTCTCTCAGTGCTTGTAAAATTGGACACTTCTGCCCTCCATGAATTTTAATGAGAAATCCTCTCTCATTAAAATTTATAGATAACGTGTCATTTCCTCTGATTGTTTTTTAGATTTTTTTCTTTGTCTTTAAATTTTGAAATTTTAATTACCATGTATTTTGTGTTTCTTGGGTTTATCCTATTTAGGGTTTACTAAGCCTCTTGAGTCTATGGATTACGTACTTTACCAAATTTGGGAAGTTTTCAACTCTTATATGTTATATATAATTCACCAAAATTATGGAATTATGTCTTCAAATGCATTTCAGTTCCACATATTTTTTCTCTCCTTTTGGGACTCTAGTGATGTAAATGTTAGACCTTTTGGTATTGTCCCACTAATCTTGAGGCTATTAATTTTTTTCTTGGTTGATTTTCTCTCTGTTCTTCTGGTTGTGTAAACTCAGGGTAAGGGGAGATGGGGCTGGTAGAGGAGGGTAAGGGGGGTCAAATATATGGTGATGGAAGGAGAACTGACTCTGGGTGGTGAACACACAATGTGACATATAGATAATGTAATACAGAATTGTACACCTGAAATCTATGTAACTATACTAACTACTGTCACCCCAATAAACTTTAATAAAAAAAAGAAGAGAAAATTTGAACTTCACACACTTCTCTCCAAAACTACGAAGACTAGTGCAAACAAAAAAGGAAAAGGGTCACAAAGTTTGCATTGCACTTGGCAAGTCAGTGTTTCTCAGCTCGCCAGGTATTTGAATAGGTGTCTGCCGCTGACCTGCTCTGGCACTCCAGCCTAATTGGGGCTGTAATATTCCCTGTCTAAAAATTAATTATGGTGGAACTAGACAAGTGAAAGTATTACCAGCTGTGGGATTATGCAGCTGACTACTCCAAGACCAGAACTAAGCTGAAAAGAACACGCAAATGTGGACAATTCAGTCCATGGTGAATGTGGTTCTGAAACTTTCCATTGAATAAAAAGGGAGATCAAACTGGCTAATGTGCCTCTACTAGGCGACTATTTGTTCCCATGCGACTGTGGATAAAGCTTGAAAAGAAGGCCTCATTTGAAAACTATACAGAAAATTTGGAGAAGTCAGAAAGGCAGTTAGATCAAATGGCCGTAAGTGTGCAAACATCACAACTGGACTCAGTGTGTTCGCAGAAGCAATGGAAAAGGAGGCTAACCCGTCTCTGGCAAAGCTTGCCATCACCTCCTTCTGGAATGTCCACAGGGAGGAAGAGGAGAAGAGCCAGAGCGAAGACACAGCTGATGGAAAAGTGTTTGTTGTTGTATGGTAGCTTTTCTTTTAAAACGTTTACTCTACATGTACACAGGTTGAAAAGTAAACAATACAGAAGGACTTAAAATAAGAAACAAGTTACCTAATCACCTGACCCCACGTCCCACCCAGCTTTCGAGAGGCAGCTCCTTTTAGTTCTTTGGGTTGTGAAATCTGCGACTCAAAATCTGATGCATGTATAACACTTAAATTTCTCAATTTATCTTTAGATGTTTTGCTGTGACTACCTGAGTGTGAAGACTGTATAGCTTACCTGTACAACAACTCACCATTTCTTCTTCCTCTCCCCTCCCATGATGTTATATATTAGAGCATTTTCTATTGGTTACTTAATGTTTTTAAATGTGTAGAGTAATTATACATTCACAGGCAATTGTACAGGTAGCACAGAGAGGTTTCGCGTACCCTCACCCATTCTCCCCCGTGGTTACATCTAAGATAACTATGGTAGAACAGCAAAACCAGGAAATCGACGCAGGCACAATGCGTGCATATTGTTCAGTATCGTTTATCACATGTGTACATTTGGGGAATCGCAACAATCAAGACTCCTCAGAAATATTACATCTCCTCAAAGATGTCCCTTCTGCCACTTGTTTATAAACAAAATACCTGCCATCATCTCTAACCCCTGGCAACCACTAATCTGCTCTCCACTTTTATAATTTGGTCATTTCAAGGTTGGTATATAAATGGAATCGCACATTGTATAGTCTTTTGAGGTGGGTTCTTTTCACTCACAAAATGCCCTTTATTTTCATCCCAGTCATTGTGTCAGCAATTCAGTCTTTTTGTTGCTGAGTGGTATCTCATTCTAGTGTGGAGGTGCCATGGTTTCGTTAACCAGTGACATATTGTAGGCTATGTCCTTGCTTCTCGTTTTTGGCTACAACTAGTAAAGGTGCTATATGCTTGTGTACAGGGTTTTGTGTGAACGGGAGCTTTCGTTTCTCTGGGGAGAAAGTTCAGGAGTGCAGTTCTTGGATCATACATTAGTTGCGTGTTTGGGTTTGTTTGTTTTTGAACTCCAGAGTGGCTGTACTATTTTATATTCTCACCAGTGATGTCTGAGTGACCCAGATTCTCCACATCTTCACCAGCATTCGCTAGAGTCACCATTTATGGTAGCCTCTCTGATAAGTGGGTGGCGGTATCTCTTTGTGGTTTTACTTTGCATTTCCCTAACAGTTAATGATGTTGAACACCTTTTCATGTATAATTTTTTCTATCTGTATATCTTCTTTGGTGGAATGTCTTTTCATGTCTTTTTCTTATGTTCTAATTGGAGGGTTTGCTCCTTTTACTGTTGAATTCTGAGCGTTCATAAGATATTCTACTTACCATTCTAGGTCAGGTATTTGCTTTATGTTTTCTCCCAGTAGTGGCTCATTTTTCATTTTCTCAAGAGCATCCTTTCCAGAAAAACGTTGTTCCTTTTGATTATGTCAAGCATGTATTTTGTTTTTCTTTTGTGGATTGGGCTTTTGGTGTCAAGTCTAAGAACATTTGCCTAACGTTGGATCCTGAAGCTTTCCTCCAATATTTCCCCCCAAATTTTTATAATTCTATGTTTGCATTTGAGTCCATGATTTATTTTGAATTAAGTTTTGTCTAAGGTGTGAGATCCACATGGTGGTTCATTTGTTCCTGTGAATATCCAACTGCTCTCACACTATTTGTTACACAGGCTATCCTTCCTCAATTGAATTGCTTTCACACCCTGTAAAACAATGATTACACACTTTGGGAGGTTCTCTTTCCGGGGATGTTTCTGTCCCTCCACAATGCCACCATTGTGGTTTCCGTAGCTGTCTTCTGCTCTTGCAATCAGGCAATGTGATTCCTCTCACTTTCTTCTTTTAAAAAAAAACGGTTTAGCTATTCTAGTTCCTCTGCTTTTCCATGCGAATTTTACAGTCATCTGGTCCATATCTACAGAAGCAAGGATTTTCATAGGGAACTGCTTTAAAGCTTTATGTCAACTTGGGGACAACTGACAGCTCTACTGCGGCAAACACTCAGCCTGTATACACTGTGTGTCTCTGCACTTAGATCTGCGTTCACTTCTTTCGTGAACATTTTTCAGTTTTCAGCAAACAAATACTGTGACGTTTGTTAGATTTATACTTACATATATTTTAAGTGATGGTAAATGTGTTTTATGTTACATTTTGGTCTTCATGTATTCTTTGACACTATGTAGAAACAAACGTTATTTTGTAAGTTGTTGAACTCATTTATTAGTTCCAAGAGTGCTTATTTGTTCTTCTTAATATTTCTATGTAGATAATCATGTCATCTGCAAATTGGGACTGTTTCTTTCTTTCTTTCTTTCTTTCTTTCTTTCTTTCTTTCTTTCTTTCTTTCTTTCTTTCTTTCTTTCTTTCTTTCTTTCTTTCTTTCTTTCTTTCTTTCTTTCCTTCTTTCTTTCCTTCTTTCTCTCTCTCTCTCTCTCTCTCTCTCTCTCTCTCTCTCTCTCTCTCTCTCTCTCTCTCTCTCTCTCTCTCTCTCTCTCTCTCTCTCCTTTCTTTCTTTCTTTCTATGTTTTCTTTCCTGTTACAGATTTATTGTGCTGGGTAGAACTTCAGCATTATGTTGAATTAAAGTGGGGATAGCAAACTTTGCTTTGTAACCAACTGTGCAGAGAAAGCATTCACTGTTCTCGGTAACATTAGCTGTTCGTGTTCTGTAAGTACTTTTCATCAAATTGACCGAGTTCCCATCTATTCCAATATTTTTCTAAGAGTTTTGTCATGAATAGGTGTTTGATTATGTCACATGATTTTTCTTCATCAATTGATATTTCCATGGCATTTTCTTCTTTATCCTGTCAGTATGGTGGATTACATTGATCAATTTTCAAACGTTTAACATACCTGCATCTCTTGAGTAAGGCTCATGTGCTTATGGTATATAATTTTCATAATGTACTGCTAGACTCTATTTGATAATGTTTTGTTAAGGATTTTTGCATCTATACTCATGAGTATTGTAGTAGTTTTCTTTCTTTTTTTTGAACTGTCTTTGTTTTGGTATCAGAGTAATAATACTAGCTTCCTAAAATGAATTTGGATTTCTCCTGCTTCTTCTATTTTCTGAAGAGATTGTCTAGAATTGGTGTTAAAATTCTCTTGGGAAATCACAGTGATCTGGAGAGTTCCCTTTTGGGAGTTTGTAAATTATAAATTCATTTTCCTTAGTAGGTACGGGGCTGTTCAAATTATCTATTTCATGTTCGGTGAGTAGTTGCAGTGTGTATTTTTTAAGAATTAGTGCATGTTTTCTAAGTTGTCAAGTGTATGACATCAGTTAGAGGTGGAAGCCACGCTCTCCTATTGCCTGACCCCACAAGTAGGTCTGTTGCCACCTGGAAGGGATGTAAGCCATCGCTCTGCCCTTGACGCTCTCTGACAACACCCTCCAAGGCCGTTGGGGCTACTTCTTACAGACCAGACAGGAAGGCTCCCCCTTGGCCTTGTGTCAGGCTTCCTGTGGAATTGGCTGCAGTAGGGCAACCGTCTAAACAGTTTCTGTCCTTCTAGACTGCCTTTTTCCTGGTCTTTTGGCCAGAAAGAGTGGGCTTCATTTGGGGCTATCTATCTATCTATCTATCTATCTATCTATCTATCTATCTATCTATCTATCTACTATCTATCTCTCCATCACCTGTTTTTGTTCCTTTCTTGGTGTTTCCAGGTGATGACTTGTCTGCCCATCACTCTGGGGTATGTTTGTACATATAACGCACCATAGCCCGAGCGCAGGTGACTCACTGCTGCACTGTCCCTCTGGTTCTTCGCTCTGGAGCCCACCGCCTTCCTCTCCTTGCGTCTTCTTACATTTGTTGTATATGTGACGTCTGTGCTGTCCAGTTGTCCTTAGCAGGCGGACAGGGAAAAGTATTTCTCCATCTCTGAGGAAATGGACGTTTGCTGGTTACTTTTTAGTGGTAACTATTACTTGATTCATTTACTTTCGATGATGTTCTTGATGGCTTCCACCTTGGTGGCGTGTGGGACACTAGGCACAAGGTCATAACATCACTACTCTCGTTTGGTTTCCAACTCACAAAAAACCCAGAAGACTTCATTATACCGTGTTTTCCCCCAGATAAGACCTAACTGGAAAATAAGCCCTAGCATGATTTGTCAGGATGACATCCCCTGAACATAAGCCCTAATGCGTCTTTTGGAGCAAAGCTTAATATAAGACCCCGTCTTATTTTTGGGGAAACATGGTAAGATAAAATAAGAACATAAAAATAAGGGGATGTAAATGTTATTGTCTTTGACCGTGTGAAGGAAATAGACATTGCAGCGACTCTGGAGGGGGTGGGTGTGGGTGAGGGGAGGACAGGTGACAGGAAAGGCCACTGGTGTACTTTACCTCTCATTGCTGTCACTAGGTCCCTGGAAAGTTGTGTGGCAACCATATATATATATATATATATATATATATATAAAGTCATATTTTAACTACTCTGCCTGTCCTACCTCCATCTCAGCTTTTCAGAAGGAACTTCTCTTTAGTGGCAAACTCAGTCTCATTTAAAACCGGAACCCAAACTATCCAGCTACACATTAGAGAAATTTTTCCAGCCTAAAGAACTTGGAAAATTTGAAAACGATCCCGCTGCTTCTCTGAAGGCTTGATAATGTCCGAAACGTGCTGCGTTTTATCTTGCTGCATCCATTCCCTGCTCCCATCTAAAATTAGGCTTAGTGGGTTCCTTTCTGCTTGGTTTTGGGCCAATACTGGCTGTCTTCCCTCCTGCTTATTCTGGGGCATTGCACTTGGACAGTGTGTTTTGTCCCTGCCTAGCGACGTCCAGCACACCTCACTCCGTCTGTCGCCCCGGTTTCTTACAGCTTTAACTCTGCTGCCCTGGCTTTGAGCCACCTTCCCTCCCAGCTGGGCACATTCTTACCTCTGCTAAGAGTGGCTACTAATTACCCAGGTGCCTGCTATTAAAGAAACTGTGGTGAGAATTTCTTTTTACTATATCAAATGAAGCAAATCCTTTTACAGTTTTGCCAGTCCTTCCCTTTTACGTTCTGCGTGCAAGTGCGCACAACACAGTGGGTTCATAACGCGTGTTCACGTGACATTTTGGTTAAAAGTTCAAGGTTTGGTAGCCAAGAGAATTGTCCTCTCTGTGTTCCTCCATCTTATGGCATTTTCCTGATCAGTGGTTTCCAGCACAGATCACATATGAGAACCATCTGGGAGGTTGTTTGAGAGATACTGCTCCCCGCTCTCTCCCAGAAAATAACTGGAATCTCTCAGAGGTGGCATCTTGGCGAGGATGAAATCCTCCCTACCAACCTTTAGCTTAGAAATGGAAGTGACGACTCGTGCACCCTTGCTTGATAGGATTTGATTTGGCATTTCAAAATAACTGATATAGAAAAATATCTTGATTATATGTGTCTATGGAAAAAAGATTATCAAGACATTATTTGGTGTTTTCATTTAGACTCCATCAAGAAAAAAAGTGCAAAAGCAATGATCTTTTTTTCCTCCTGTGGGAAACTCAGCTGGACGCGTGTTTTACTGTATCCCTAGTGACTCTGCATAAGGCCACTTGGGGTGTCCAGTCTGGTGGGCGGCCCATCCCCTAGGTGTCCTGCTCCTCAGAGGCCTTCTGGATGGGGGTTTTTGTACAGGGCAGGTGATCAACCTCATAAGAGGCTGAGGAGAACAGGGCGGTGGCTGGTTTCCACATGCAGGAGCCCTCACCCACCACTCTGGCATTCCAGCAGATGCAAGGGCCGGATTTTGTGCAGAGGAAACTGGCATCACCAGCAGGCACTTCTGGCCTCCATGTGCCACAGGGAGACCTCGGAGCTGGGCCCTGGTGACTCTGTTTTGACCCACATGATGGGGCAGAAGGGGCAGGTCCACCTAAGGTGGGGCAGGAGCAGAGAGAGTCTCCTTCCCTTACACCGTGGGTGGGTGGGTAGGTGGGTGGCTGGGTGGGAAGTGAAAGGCGGCTCTCAAATGTCATCCAGAAAGACGCATACGGTTTTTCTACCACTTCCTGTGGTTTTAATTAAAACCCAAAACCTTTTGTTCGTGTATTTAAACAAAACAAAAAAACATGTAAAAAGAAAGAAAATTGGGGCTTCCCATTTTAATGTGGCTGTACTTTCTCCCAAGCTGCCCACCATTCATGCTCCCTTTGGGGTCGGTTAGAATAAATTAAACATGCACACACTCACACACTCACACTCACACACTCAGGATGAAAAACACAAAGCGAAACGCAGCTAACTGCACGGTGGCTGAGCCCTTATTCTGAGTTCCTGCTTCTGTCAGTGACAACACAGTGGCCGCCTGGCATGACAGCCAACGCGTGCACTTGACACCCGCTGTAAACTCTCGTCTTCCTTTACAGCTGTTTCTGTAAACACATATGAATAATAGTTCTCCTGTGCCTTACGCTGAGCAAGAGCTGCTTTTCTTGGAGACTGGCCAGCTGCTAATGGAAGTGCACTCCCCATGCAGACGTGTGCTTTTCTTGCCCTCAGCACGGCCCTCGGCTCCTTCCAGCACTGTGGACTGCCCCTGGGGCATCCAGAGGGGTTAACGATTTTTCCTCATGAGAGACTGGAAGATTTTCATGGGGAAAGTGGAAAAAAATAGCAAATGTTGCAACAAGTCCAGGCTTCTTTATTCGTTTGTTTATTCGTTTAGTAATTATTGAGCACCTACCATGTGCAAAACAATTGCACAGTCTTGGGACGCATTGCGGGATAATTCCCACACTTGTCAGAGCTCACATTCTGGGGGCAGGGGGGCGCGAGGACAATAGCAGTAAACATGGAAAGTCAGACTATGCCCAGGGACGAAAAGTGCTGTAGGGAAAGTGAGATGTAGACCAAGGGAAGAGAGCTCAGCCGTTGGGGTAGGGGTGGGAAGGCACGTGTTCTACTGATGCCGCCGGGTCGTTGGGATAATTTCCGCTTTGTGCCAGGTCTAGGAAGAGTCTCCCTTTTGTCCAGTTCCTTTCCTGGCCTGGAGTGAGGGTCATAGTGGGTGAGGCCAGTTTGTTTGTTCCATCTGCTAGCAGTGTTGTTGACTCTCCCTATTCCTCATGACTCCAACTTTAGAGAATCAAATTCCACCCCCAAAAAGGCTAATTTAAAGAACAAATTCTTTCCTAAAAGTTAAAAATCAATGCCCCATTTCCATACACGGAACCCAGGAATTGACACGTATGGATCTTGGACATTTCTGTACTAGTTTTTGAAATATGCTCTAATGCAAAAGGATCAATTGTTTTCTCTTGGGAAAGGACTGACGTGAGGTCTGAGTAGCTAGACGTTTATAGGACTGTCTATCCACTGGAAACAGCACAGCCGTCCCCCACAAGCACCAAACAGCACGACGAGCCACCGGCACCAAGGTTGATCTTCTTTCCCAGGAAACACAAAGAAGAAGGCGAGGAAGAGCAGCCAAAATGGCACCTTCTGATGGAGAGGCCGATTGGAAGAAGCTGTGTCAGTGCTCTTGATGGTTACACAGATGTAAGTCATTCTGGAAAACCCCTTGTGCAAGGGCCTGAGGGGTGCACCGTTTCCCTAGGCTGCCTGGCTCGTTTCACCAAATGTTTTTCTTACCTTTGCTTATTTCCTTACAAGAAACTCTGATGTAAAGCCACTCTTTATTGAGTTCATATGGCTTTCTTCTTTTTGTGGTCCTAACTCAGCTCTTCACCCTTTGACCCGTGGATAAGAAGAATGCTCTTGGAGACCTTGTCAGCTTTAATCTCTAGTCCATTTTGTGTTGTGGTGCAAGACAAGCCACTGGCTTTAAAAATTCAATAATTTGACCCATATCCATTTCCTTCTTAAAGGAGGTTCTCTCCCATTAGTGTTTGTAAAAGACTTGTGAGGTTTTCATATTTATTCTATTAATATGTCCTTTGAAAATATGTCACAAAGTTAATAGCTGCAGAAGCCATATGAATAAATTGTCCACCCTAAACAGTAAGCTACTAACATGTGACAGAGTTCTAGAATATATCCAAATTCCAGTAAGGGCGATTCGGTATAGTCTGGGGAGAGAATGACTGCAATAGTGTATGTGTGTGTGTGTAATACTAAAATTTTATCATACTCATTTTGAAATAAAAATGTGTGGATAAAACTGCTCTGAAAGAACAATTTCTGGAACAGAGATTACCAATGAACTCTTTCTGAGTTTCTGTCCCACACTGTTCAGATAAGAAGGGCCCTGACCACGGGTGGCACATGTAGAGAAGTCCGTGTCTTGGATACATTGAGCCTCTTTTTATTTCTCGGTCTGTCCTTTTTGATCATTGATATCAAAACCAAAAACACTGAAAGAAAATATACCATACAATTTTTGTTGCCTATTTATTGTATCATAAATAAAAATATTTATATTTAGAACAGTGACCTACTTAAATTGCCTGAAATAAGTGGGGCCTGTTGTAAAGAGGGATTAATATGCTTGAGCAAATGGTTCTAACCACGCAGCAGCTAACCTTCCTACATGCTCTTTAGGTCTGAGCTCCCTTCTGCTACCTTCAGATGCATTACCTCATTGACTCCTGATTTTCAAAAATTATCAGACACTGACTATGCATGTTCAAATTGTACAGATTTGAATACAAAGACACTGATTCATACTCACACAGCTAATAAATCTTTTGGATATCCATGAGTAATAATAGGAGACTGCATTTCATTGAGTTCTCCTCTTTGAACCCTTGATCCTGTAACCTATGATTCCTGAGGAAAACAAATAATAATCTTCTGATTTACTGTTTTCTCAAGCAGCCCACCCTCTAATCCCAGGACAGTCAATCTTTTGCGAGGCCACAAGCATGCTGGGATTTCCCTGATCACCGCCTGTTGGTCCATTCCACAATCACATCACTTCCATACATTCATAAAGAGATTCACCCTGTTATACCCCACATCAACCCCGCCTCTGGATTTATTGATTAGAACAGTTCTCTTTTCCTTCTGGGTTTAAAAATGCAAAGTTGTATTTTATTTTTTCCCCTTATTTCTTCACCAACATCTCGTCAGTCACCATATTCATTTTTTTCCCCTTTGTTGTCTTTCAATCTTTTTTCTTTTCCATTTCTAATCAAAGGAAATCAGATTAGATTTCCTGCAAGTGCACGTGGTAATGTTTGTCATCGCTTCCAGCCTGGTACCCCGACTTCCATAGTTTTTTATTTCTGATCTACGACAACAAAACTGCGAAATGTATTTAACTAAAACTCTACTTTTACAATTCAAAATGACTGCCAACATCATGGGGAAATGTGGGGAAGCTCGTCCTGTTTACCTGGCTAGGTCAAGTCATTTGCCCTCAACATTTTCTTCTGGTACTTTCCTACCTACAAGTGTCGATTGAACCCAATACAATTTCTCTGATATGACTGTTTGCACCCCCACCTCTAATTGTTCAATTCACATGCATTAAAAAACCCCACTAACCATTTTATTCTCAGCGCTTGTCAGGGGCTGTAGATACAGAGAAGAACACTATAGATGAGATCGTTGACCTCATGGAGCTTGCTCTTCGGTAAGATATGGCAGCTTTAAAAGTGACCATTCAGATAAATAATTGCTACAAAGCTCAAGTGGTCACTGTGAACAAATAGATAAACATAGCATCGAAACATGAGTGGTTGTCCCCAAAGGGAAGTCACATCAACGGTTCTGGGTGCATTCAGAAACACCAAAAGGACAGCAGTACACCTTGAACTTGGTGAGCAAGCATGGGTTTATATAAACAATGCAAGATGACCAAGGAAAATAAAGCTTTTGGACAGTGCTAGGGATTTTGGGTTCTGTCTTAAGTACAAGGGGAAGCCATCATGTGTAAAGAATTTGACTTCGTTCCATGCATTTGGACAACTGCTGCTGTGCATTGAAGGGACACCATCATGGAGCAAGGATTACATTTGGGAGATTATTGCCCTGGTCCAGGTGAGATATGGGGTCACCGTCTAATGGGAAATGCAATCTAATGGGTAATTACAATTGTCAAGAGGGTTCCTAGGAACATGTATTGGATCCTATAAAGACTTTATATCAGGTTGATCTAAATTACATTGGAGATTAAGAAAAGGCTTTCCTGCAGAAGTGATGTATAATCTGAGACCTAAATAATGAGCCCAAATTAGCTAGGCAAAGAGAGAGAGCCCTTGTGAAGGATACAAGACTGAAAAAGTTCAGGCTCTTCTACAGAACTGAATTCAGACCTGTGTAGTTGAAATGTTTCAAGCAAACAGGACAGAGCATGTGCTGAGGTTGTAAAGGGATCAGAGCCAGATCACGTCAGGTCTTTGTGACATGCCAAGGCGTTTGGGGCAAAGAAAGCTACTGCGTGGTTTTAGGCTGGTACGGGGCAATACCAGGTTTTGAAAGCTCCCTTTGGCTGCTGCAGACATGGCTGATGGTGTGGACGCAGGAGGAGATGGATGGACGGGAAGGAGCAAGAAGGGGACTTCTGTAGCCTGAGTGTGGGTAATGCCCTGGACTCTTCATGGGGGTGGAAGTGCTTCTCAGGGATTGGAGCTCACATATTTCATAGGCAGAACCAACAGGATTTGATGATTGAATGGGCAAGGTCGTCAGGGGCGGGTTGCTTTACAGATAATTTCAAAACTTGTGACTATGTGATGGTGCAAGTTATTAAGATAGGAAAGGCCTAGAGAAGACTAGTCTTACAGAAAAGGAGAGTACAATTCTCATTTGAATTTGGTAACTTCTCGAAGTAACGTGAGTCAACAGTTGAATGGATAAGTACACAGCACCAGGCCCAGAAACAAAACTGTGCTGACATCTTGGGATGTATCTGTGTCCCCTTTCTTCTCTTCCTCCCCGACCTCCCAGGATGCCGTCATCTGGAATTTCTTGTTAGAACATTTCATAATATTTTCATGGCTTTTTTTTTCTTACAAATTTTCTTTTTGTAACCTTTGTGTGTACAGAACCATCACATAGGCCTTTTCCCCCTCTGGCCTTAGAAGTGTGGGCTTCAACTGTGTAAATGGGTGTAAACAATCATTTTCGTTGCGTATGGCATTGTGTGTATGGCATTGCATCCTAGGAATTTGCAGTTGATTTATCCATTGCACAGTGTCACACTTTCAATGTTTACAGGTTTTTACGTCACAAAGAGGGTTGCTTCCGACGTGTGCCCTGGCGGACATGTGCCAGAGCGTCTCTAGGGTCTGAGCCTAAGAGGAGTGTCTGGGTCGTAGGGCAGGCCTCAGTTCTAACTGGGTGCCAAGTGGGCATCTTTTCTGCCAAGCATATGTGCATTATTTACACACCGATCGGCAGTGTGTATTTGCCATGGGTTCTTGTGGATACTCGCGATTTCCAGATACGTAATTTGGGGGAGATGTGAAATGCAATTTTATGTTCTTTCCATTTGCTGGTTTATAAGAGATTGAGCCCTTTTCTATGCTTATTGGCCATTTGTGTTTACTCTTCTGTGAGTTGTCGTTTGTATTTCTGCCCATTTTTCAACTGAATTTTTCAAATTTTCTTATTGATACATTAGAGTTTTGAATAAATTCTGGAATCAAACCCTTTGTCTATTGTATATACTGGCTGTGCCAAAAGAATGTATACAAGTGTCCACTTTGGTCAACGTTGCTCAAGCAGTAATTCACCATAATCAGAAGTGTCTGGACGTTGATGGGAACCACTTTGAGCACCTCTTGTCATTGCAGAACTCAAACATGACATGTATTCATCTTTTGTTATTGGTATATATTATTTATATTATTACAATTTTAATACAGTTTTCCTTTCTTAAAATGTGTATATATATATATATATATATATATTTTTTTTTTTAATTTTTTTGGCACTCTTTGTACACAAATACAAGTATCTTTCAGTACTTTGTGGCTTTCCTTTTCTCACTTTGCTGACCAGGGGTTCTTCATTTCATGGAGGTAAATGCACCATTCTTTTTCATTATTATTTGCATCTGAATTCTCATGATTCAAAACTCCTCCCCAACAATTGTTCTTAAAGATTTTATCTGAAAGATTTAGAGTTTATCTTTCACATTTGAATACTGAATCCATGTGGAACTGATATTTGCTTTAGGTGTGAAGTAGGAATCCCATTTCGTTTTTTTTCCCCATATGTTTAACCAATTTTCTCATCACATTGTATTTACTAGACTATCCTTTTCCTGGTGGTATTATCATGCTTTTTCAAAATGAATATTTTGAATATCTTTGTTTTTTATTAATACACATAAATTTTAGATTTTGCTTGTCAAGTTTCAATCACCAAATGGTGACAATTTTATCTGAATTGCATTGATTCTATAAATAAATCTGAGGAAAACTGAGTTATTTACGATGATAACATTTTTCTAAGGTAGGTCTCTTCCCTTATTTGTCTTTTTAAATCCTCAGAGTCAACATGTTGCTATGTAAGGGTATTGTAAGTCTTTTATTATATTTATTCTTAGGTATCTTATTACTTTGTAGCCATTGTGAACCTGTCTTATTGATTTTAATAAGTATCCATAAAAACGTTTGGTTTTACTATGTAAGCAATGATAAATTAATTTCTTTATCAATTATTGTAATTATACATATTTTCTTAGCTTATTACATTGGAAAGACCCTCTGTAAGTTTTGAATTAAAGTCTTCATAGTCGGCTTTATTTTGTTATATTTGATTCTAGAGGGATTACTTTTAGCAATGCTTTTTTTATTGATTATAAACTTTAAAGCCCTCTCTACCAGTTCATGGAATTTTTCTTATATTTCTAGTTTGCTAAGTATTTTTTCTTCATGAAAGGATGTGAGTTTCATGGAATTTTTTTCTTCATTTCTGAGATTAATGTTGTAGAGATTATTTTAGACTTTTTCTGCTACAATCCATTGATTCAGTGAATGGCATTAGTATATTTTCTCATAGTAAACCAAGCTGGCATTTATGGAATAAACTCATCCTCATCATTGTGACCTTTTTCCTATATTTCCAGGCTAGACTTTCTAATATATTTCTTAGAATTTTTGCCTCATTTTTTGAGAAAGATTTTTCAGTGGCTTACTTAGTGAGGTGGGAATAAACTACCAAGTTAGCTGAAATTTTTCTAATTTCTGTGCTGAAAGACCTTCTCGTACAAGGAGGCTTGTAGTAATAAGTTACTCGTCTGTAGGGTTATGTCCTAAAGACTCCCACCCAACTCCGGCTGAGAGAAGAGCCCTAGAAGCCAGTCTTTCATCACTTGACCTTACCTTGCACCGTTGACCAGGCCAGGGCAGCAGTCCCAGGACCATCTGTGTAAGGCAGACAATGGGCTGGCCCCAAAGGAAGTCTGTACACACGTAGGAATGATTGTGACAGGACAACCATGCTGTCTTAAGTGTGTGAATGTGGGATACAGATAAAGAGTGAGGTGTCAGAAGTGGGACTGAAAAGCCATGAGACTGCAAGTTCATGAAAAGCAAGAACAAGCAGAAAATGTGGGTGAGCCTTAAGGAGTACGTGAAGGGTGGTGGGTGGAGTGTCAGATGAAGTAGACGCTGAGACCCAGCAGAGGTGTCCTGTGATGGGGACCCTCTCCCACCTGCTGCTATGGCGATTGCAGAACTGTGTTGTCCCCACCATAAACTCTGGCTCAGCCTCCAAGGTTCCTGGTGCTGTGGCCCAGCCATTCAGATTCACAGCTGAGATTCCCATTTCTCTTTATTTCATGACAATTCTGTATATAAGCCATTCTTTTAGTTGAGGTTACCTGAGTGAGCCCTGCTTCTTTACTCAAAGAATGCAATTGAAGAAGTGTTTCTTACACCATGCTCATTGGTACTCAGCAGACATAACTTTCTGGGAGATGTTCCGTCTCTGAAACTGGGTCCCAAGACCCAGCTGGGGACCCTGTCTTGGCTGTTTCTTGGAACCCAAGTGCCCCATTCATGGCAGGAGTCTTGGGGCTCATCATTTTCCTGACGTATGGAGCCGTGTGTGCACAATGGTTTTTCAATGCAGTGCTTCTGTCATTTGCTGGATGAGGTGTTCTTTGTACGGAGTTACCCTGCCCACTGAAAGGTGTCTAGCTTCAGGGACCCGATCCTACAGTGATTGTTTCAACCAAGAGAGCTCCCCACGTTTCCACACCTCAACTCCAAGGCAGCGCCTTCAGAGAACAATTTGACTTTTCTTAAATGTTCAGGAATTGTCAACTCTTTAGCTGTCCAGATATCACCTATGGATGTAAAATATCTCAGCATGACGTTGAGGTGCTAAATAAGGGGTTGTTGCCCTAAAGTGACCTCATTGTATGTTGCTTTCATGTAGATCATACGTATGAAAGTGCCTAACACTGTGTAGGGTGTTGAACCCTACGTGGATTCTGGTGAAAGAACACGAGTCCTTTACACTCTGACAGAGACACTCTGTCTGCGATCTGCAATGCTCAGTTTTGATCCTGTAGCACCTGGAAGTGTATCTTTAGGAATCAGAGACATTTACTTGATTTTGACTGGAGGCCACAAAATAACGTTATCAGACACATCCCACAGTGGAGCCGACCACATGGATCCCCACACCAAGGAGACAAAGAGCTACCAGCTTTTTGTTTTTGTGGGTTTTACTCAGTGAAAACAGTGTAAGCTGCTTGACCTTTTATTTTATTTCAAGGCGAGCCTTTCTGGGTCCCTGGAGAGAGGAGCATTATCTAATCAAAAAGCAAAACAGAATCCAAACAGTGTACATGCCTGCTTTAGAAATGCGGATTCTCCCCCAGATAGCACACACTTCATTTCTGGACTGTGGAGAAGGCCGGTGCAGAGGGCTCATGTGGAGTGGGTGTGATGGGCCAGGCTGGGCGGGATCAGTACAAACGGCATCATGAGCTTTATCTCACTCTCCCTGGGAGGGCAGCCAGGCTGGAGGTCAAGGTCGAGGAGGAGGTCAGGGGAGAGAGCGTGTCACCGTTCCATCGCACTGCCTTTCAATCTGCCTGGCCCTGGATAGAGATCTTCAGCCCTCAGCCCCACCGGTCTCTTCACCACACAATCAACTGACAAGCACAAGTAATTTCCTGCTGTGATCCCTTCAGTGATATCCTGAGAAGAAAATAAAAAGGGGGAAAACTGCAACAAACAAAAATATCCCTTAAGTGCACTGCCGGGAAAGGGGGTGGAAATTTTAGTTAACACATGTTTAACACTTTCAGCTACACTTCCCTTCAACTTAGAGATTATTTATTTATTCTTTCTAATTCTCTGCAGCATTTTCTTCCCCCAATTGCATGTGACCAAACACATCTTTCCTGCTTTACTTTTATGGCACAGAACAAAAAGAAGAAGGGATGTTTCCCTCTTTATTCAACTCGGAAATCTCTAGTTATTTAATATTAACTGACAAATTAGTGAGTGAAACTGTATAAACTAGTAAGAGACGACTCTTTGTAACAGAGCCGTGTGCTTTACACCGAGATTTGGGCCACCTGTTTTCCCCCATTAAATAAGTTGTTGTGCATTCATTCAGTAAAGACTTTGAGAGTATGCCATCAGGAGAAACGGTAGCTTCTGTCTGTTTTTCCACTTCCTGTTGTTAGCCATCACCTTCTGATGGAGGAAGGGGAGAAGGGGTAGCCTAATATGTAAACTATGGCTCTAAATAGAAGGATGGATAATACAAGAACGAT
Organism: Rhinolophus ferrumequinum; assembly: GCF_004115265.2. Classification (NCBI taxonomy): domain Eukaryota; kingdom Metazoa; phylum Chordata; class Mammalia; order Chiroptera; family Rhinolophidae; genus Rhinolophus; species Rhinolophus ferrumequinum. The sequence continues at coordinate 59,127,106 of NC_046302.1, forward strand.
TCTTTTTTCTGCTCGGGTTCTCCCTAACCTAAGGTAATTTTGTAAGATGGCGCATTCAAGATAATTTCCATGTAAGTCGTAACCCCAGAGTGTCTCTCCTGTGGAAAACTTACATGCAGCATGGCCTCTGAATATTCTCCAGAAGCCTAATGAATATGTCCCCTCGAACGCACTTAGTGATACTGCAGCTGAGGCTGAGAGAATTTCGGGAAACTGCTGGAGATCACACTAGTTGTCTGTCCCACCATGTTTGCCGCATGTGGCTGACTCACTTCTGATTCCAGTAGTTGAATTCTCTCCCACACTGATGTAGCCTTCAGAAGCCAATCCCTGTCAAACGACTGGCGATCTCAAGGCTGGTTCCTGTATATCAAGAGACAGCTGATCCTCCTGCCTTCAACTGCCACCACCAAAACTAAGGGAGCGAGGAGGTGAAGGGAACGCCTCTGATGGGGGAATTCTATGCCATGAGCATGACAAATGAGGAAGACGCCTGTAGCTGGGAACTGACAGTAATTTACAAAAATTGCCCACTAAATTAACTTTCTCAGCCTATGAGTTTTACTGTTTTCTTCCCTTGGTTGCTCTTGGGCTACTTATATATGGAGCTTTAAGCCTCTGTAATCATTTTTTTACACACAGAAGAAAACAACTACCACCAGGTATCATCTAGCTACATAGGACATCTTAGATAAAAGAAATAGCAACAATAAAGCCTGATCAAACCAAAGGAAATAAGGAATCATTGAAAATGTGCCAGAAGACAAAAGGATTAAACAAGAAATCAATGTCAAATCTAAAATGTCTGACCTCTTAAAATGTTTTTAAGTTAGGATCAATATCGGAGAAAACGAAAACTTCTTAAAAATATTTACAGATTAAGGTTGATAACTTCCAAGAACTAAAAGAAAAACACATGTAGGTTATTAAGGAAAGCTCAGACTGAGGCGCTTGAAGGATTTGAAACAGTTTGTCAATTATCACAATGACATTTGATTTTTGTAGACCATATAATGCCATGTCATATTTTATAACACAATTAAAAACATGAAAATAAATAATGCTAATTAAGGAAATAAACATATCTCAGATAATCAGGTTATTATTATGTGCCAGTTTATAATCGAATACAATGGGTCGTATTTTTAATCTGACTAAAGTCCTCACTCAGTGTGACACAGATCCATCCTTCAGGAATCAATGTATGAAGGGCCCAGATCTTATGATCACTTGCATGGAAGAAAACTAGAATATAATTACATGAAATTAGAGCTGGTGTCAAAATCCAAATTAGGTTGCCAAAAAATAAAAACACTTAATCCGTTTCCACACAGAACCATTTGAATGATTCTTTGAATTACAACATGTGTTAAATTCAATTAAGCGCATAGATTCATAAAAAACTAAGAAGTAGGAGTTGCCTTGGCTGACAATGTGCCCAACCGGCCTCTTTGCGCATGTGAGGAAGCTGAAGCCACAGTTATTTGATTCGTTCTCCAGGCCAAACATCCAATCGGTGGAATTTAGACCCCATTCTCTGGCCCCCAGTTGAGAGTGACAGTAGCAGTACCTCTGACCATCAGTTTTAAAGGTGATTGGCTTGCTGGTTTCCTCTGTTGGATCATTTGGTAGTTTCCACGAGACAGACGTAGATATTCCCTGGTTGTTTTGGGGGAGAAGGACACCCTGATTGCCAAGTGTAGCATGATAGACTTGCACAGGAGGAGAAGGTTGGTGAAAATGGAGCACTAAAGATAGAACTGGCATTTGGTCAAAGCGGCTTTTTAAGATGTGTTTTGTTTATTTTTAATAGGTTCACGATGATCTCCTGAGTCTGTGTGTCTTCTCTTCTTTGCCTTCATAAACAATAATCTTCTCTTGTTTCCAGCGCTACCAGAATCTTGACGGACAGTTCTTAAAGATCTTGAAAAGTTCCTTTGTTGAGGCCGCGTTGGCGGCTGTGACTATGAATCAAGAAATCGCACGTAAGTAAAAATGGGGTCATGGCTATTTCTCAGGAGGTTAGGCTGGTATTTCGGCCAATGGCCCCTGATTAGCGGGCTTCATTGTTGCACGTTTATTAACTCAGATGAAATCAATATATTCACCAAGACCCGAGGGTTTCCTTGGACATTGTTCCTCAAAGCTCTATTGTGTTTATATCAGGGCTACGTGGGGCATCTTCTAATGTAACAGTCAGCCCTGGTGGATCAAATTACCTTTCATTTTTTAAAAAATCAAAATTTCCCTTTTGGACATTTCGTGACTGGCAGGCTTGACCTTTTCCGGTTTGTCTTCTCCCTTATTGTCCTCTGGACCCTGCCGGCAACAGAAAGGATAGCTCCTTTCTGCTCTCACCACCTTATCTGACCTCCCTACGATAAAACTGAGACAATGCAAGTTCAGAAGGCTGCGTGTGTGCCATCTCAGACCCAGAGTAGACTCTAAGCAGGTAGACGCTTGATGGAGACTTTATCACTCCCATTAAAATCGTCGCCATGCAAAATTCTCACCCTCAATTCATCAAATATTTTACACTATATTTTTTAGAGTTAGAATGCCTCATTTTCTGTGTGATTTTTTTACCTTAAAACGTCTATTGTTTTTATATTGTTGGCCTCTGGTTTTTAATCATGTCACACAGGGACATGAAAACTCTTGAATAGGTATCCGACATCTTGATTTTAACACACATTTGTTTTTATTAGGACAAGGAATTCAAGCGTTACCTCACTGTTCCCACTCACACATGGCATTTTTTTTACCACTGGGCTTCCAGCAGGTGCTTTGGATACACCAATTTCTTAGGGCTGTATTCCCACAGAACACTTTTCGGCCTGACTGTAGAGAGAATCTTGTAAAAACCTCTGATTGATAAAAAGGCTGAGGGCATATGAATTGGGGATGGTGTGCAATGATACATATGTTCAGTCTTGGATGGGCTATAATCAACACAGTATGTACTTGCCCTCATCGAGGCTACGTGTGGCGGGTCCCTATGGAAGTCTGTTGACACTGTGAATGGTAAATGTCAACAAATTCCAAATAATGTCAGCTTAATAAGCTAGTGGGAGAAACGCAGCACCATAGATCGAAGGTAGTGCTTGTGAGGCTGTTCTTACTGGCCAGAGTCAGGAAGACACATCTGCCCTGGAGGCTTTGCCATCCGCACGATGGGAGTGAAAATGGGCCATGTCATCTCACTGATTTGTCACAACATCTCGGACCATGGGGAGCGCCTTGAGGTCGCTTAACCCAACTTCTACCTTAGAGATGAAGACACAAAGAGTCAACTGGGATTGTGATTCAGCTGAGGCTGTGACTCGTAAGAAATGGACCTGTGACCAGAAAGGCTGCCGCTAAATCAGGGGTTTGTCCCACTACTCCAACCCACTCTTGGTTTGGAAACATAAAAGTACACAACATAACAAAACAAAGGATAAAAACACCACTTGTGACACTAAAAATTGCTTTAACATATGGCAAATTTGTTCACTTTTAAATGATATGCTTATTTGTGTTAACATGGATGAGATTTAATTTGTTTCAATTTTCAAGTTGTAATTCTTCTTTGGACCCAAAACTATTAGAGATTTGCTGACCCCTTTGGGAACACTGACGTAAGCAGGGGGCATATGTAGGTAGGACATGATCTCAAAGGCCTTAAAAATTTCTAACACAGGGTAGGCAGAAATCTCCCAGATATATCAATAGCATTCAGTCTTTAATACTCTCATGCTTGAGGAAGCATCTCCTTATGAGGCTCTAAACTTGGCAAAGCAATACTTTCTGTTTCCACATAAATTGATAGACTCATGTTTCGTGGCTATAGCAAATCAAATTCTCAAATATGATTTTTCTCCGCTGCTAGGTCATCAAAGGTGGTAGAGCTTCAGCCTGGTTCTCCTGGGACACTTGCTGTAGACACCAGCTGCCATGCTGGGAGGAAGCCAAAGGTTTTTTTTTTTTTTATTGAAAGCACTAATCGTTGCTTGTATTTAATTTTCTAATATACCTATATAGATCCATTTATACATAGAAAAATTACATAAAGTGATCCATAAATTTTGCATGATGAGTAATTTCATTCTAGTCAGGAATTATAATACAATTACAGTCCAAGTCAATCAATAACTTAGCTATATATAATAGTGTTAGCTAGTTTGTAAGATGTGACCAAATTCCATATTTTTGTAGCCCCAGTCTTTTTTTTTTTTTGTAATTAATTTATATTAGGGTAACAATGGTTAGTAATATAGTCCCACTCTTGAAACCAAACCGCTCTTGTGATTTCTACATTCTCTGGAGGAAGTTTCTCTTTCTTAAGATCACTTCAACATATCACAATTGTATTTGTAATTCTACTTGTTCTCTGTAGACCTGATCTTTTTAGAGTTATAATCCCAGGAGTTTGCCATTGCTACAATGATTAGTATTCTATATCCTTTAGTTTTATAGACAACAATTGTTTTCAAAATCTGACTGTTTTCCCGTCTTTAAGTATTTTTTTCTCCCATATAACAAATAGGGGAAAAAGAGGGTATGTGTGGGAAAACCATGACCTCCAAACAACGGATTGGGTAAAAGAAAAGTAGAGCTACAATGTATACAGGTCCTTGTATTGACTTGTTTATGGCCGTTTTGATACGTCACATGATTCCTAATGGGTTGGGGTTACGTTACTTACAATGTCAACCCAACACTGAATAGATCCATGACTTACATGATACTAAATAAAACGAAAATTATGTGTGTGCAATTCTAAAATTCATTCGTCCATTCATTTGATCAATAAATATTTATTAAGCACTACTCTTATCAAGCCTGTTTCTGTACATTAAGGTGCCCTCATGAGTGAGACTGCAAGATCCCTGCCTCCAGGGAATTGGTTCCAGTGAATCCAGTGGGAGGTGACTCGGCCATCAGGCATCGTGCTCAGCAGAGGGCGCTATGTCTGAGCGGAAGCCCTAGGGTCAGTCCCATTACCAATTTGATTCTAATTCACATAAATCTTTTAGGAACTATCTTGTCATTCCTTCAATTCCCTCATGTAACAGGGTGGTAGGTTTAATAAAAATAATTTCTGTTAGTATAGCTTAAGTTTTGGGGGTAGTTACCTTGCTACCTGATTCTGACATTCTCTATGTGCTAATTTGCATGAGATTTTTTTTTCAGAATAATTTGATTATTTTAAAATCTGCCTTGCAAATATGAGTGATAGATAATGTGTTTATGAATACAGCAATGAATGGTTATTTTTCATGTTTTAATTAAGGTATTAACTAAATAGTACACAACACTGGTAAACGTTTGGAAATACAAGTACTTTTCAATGTAATTTTCCTTCAATGTTGGCTTATAGCTTCCATCATTACATATGAATGAAGTGATTTAAACAGTGTCAGTCTTGACTTTTCTTTCAAGTGGATGCCCCTGGTTTAAGCAAGCGTACCAGGCATTACGATTACGCTGTACTCAGTTTTTCTCACACATTTGCAATTGTATGGACTTGTTTTCTTTTACCCTAAGAAAAAATTCTATTTAGATAAAACATCATTTCATTCTGTACTAGAACCCCATGGGATTTTTAGACGAAAGTTCTCTTGAAAATACTCAATTAACATAGTGGCTGCCTGTGACCAAAGCCATCTGTGGTTCCTGAGGGGTGCTAGGGCGCTCGGGACACATGCAGCTCAAACGCATAGCAGTCTGCATTTTCATCTTGTGACATGGTCGCATACCAGTTAAAATGACCCAAGCCATGATACATCATCTGGGGCTAGTCTGAAGAAGCTGATGTGCAGAGTGATAGTTCAACAACTCATTTGACAGGACTACTGTCACTTCTTTACCCGCCGTCCTCAAGACAGCTCACGTCCTTATGCCCTTAGAAACTGGGGGAAAATAAAGGTTTGGATTCACCCGCTGGACACCCAACGAGAGACAGAAAGAGAGAGAGAGAGAGAGAGAGAGAGACAGACCGACTGTTTCATCATAATTTAAGAATTTAAAAGGAAATAAAAATTAGTAGTTAAATTTTCTTTAAATTAAATATCTGAGCAAGAAGGAGTTGTGATTATCCCTCAGCAATTATTAACAACTGTAGAAATCAATACGTTGAGAAAA